>NC_064643.1:309937527-311332657 GCF_023864345.2 Schistocerca serialis cubense
TTCTTCTTCTCGTGCTGTACCTGAGTTAGGTGACTAAGTTTTGGAACGTAGTCGTTAACGACAATTTCATCTTTTGTACATATAAAATTAATCGCGTAATTTAAGTACACACTAAACAAACGTTAATTGCTAATTTTGCTAATTTGCTAATTTTGGTATATATGTCTTCAACAAATCATTAAGGAAGACTTCAGAAATGTACTGAGTGAGGTGGAGCATTGGTAAGGTGCTAAGAACGTTTTCGTGAAGATGGTGGCTCCAGTTCCCCAACAGGCTCCCGAGTTACAGTTTAAAGCGATTGCCAGGATGGTACCTTTGGAAGGGTACGGGCGATACCGCCACTTTTATTCGGCAATACGAATTAGTGTGCACGCAATGAGGCCTCTGGTTACAGCGAGTGGTGTGCTGTGTTGCAGGAGAAGTACCCGGCCACGTTCGACAGCCTGGACCTGAAGGAGCTGCTGTCGGATGAAAATCGAGTCCAGGATGCGATGCGCTGCCTGCTGGAAGAAGGAGACGCAGCGTGCAGACCCGCCGGGAAGGCGCTCAAGGGTGAGACCCATCGTAGCCTACACTCTGCTACCCAGTAGGATGGTATAGCCCACACCACACCGAGCGAGGTGGTGCAGCGGTTAGCAAACTGGACTCGCATTCGGGTGGACGACGGTTCAATCCAGCATCCGGCCATCCAGATTTAGGTTTTCCGTGATTTTCCTATATAGTCCAGGCAAACGCTGGGATGGTTCCTTTGAAAGGGCACGGCGGACTTCGTTCCCCGTCCATCCCTAATCCGATGAGACCGATGACCTCGCTGTTTGGTCTCTTCCCCCAAACAATCCAATCCAATCCAATCCCACACCACAAGCTCACACTCAAAATGAGACCTGTACCATGAATACAGTGAGTCTGTATTCAGTAATCGGGTAGCTGCAGATGGCAGTAAAGGGGTCCCAATGGAGCAATGACGATTGGAATATGATTGTTCCCCGAATTTAAATAAGTTTGCTTAGAAATAAAAATATGGGTTGGGATAAAGGTATAAGTCAGCCTGAAATTCCAGTCAACTGTGGGTGATACTGCAAGAACTATGTAGTGCACAGTGAACAACCTCCGAGATCATACTCTGGTCCATACAGGGAATTAATTCTTCTATCAGAATATATAGAGCTTATTGGTCCCCAGGGTAAAATTAGGGAAATCCTGCTTTACTGCAGTACCAGTCAACTTTTCCGAGGCATGTACATTTGATTAGCTGTGCAGCGTATCTCCTTACCCTGTAACGCAACGCCAGGCCACCTATATATCTTCTTCCTTAGTGAATAATATAATACTATTTGTTTTACGTGGTTAGCAAGAAGAGAAAGAGGAATTATCTTGATAGTGGGGTGGCGATAAAAACCGGCACTGTCAATGACCGTTGGTCCGTCACTAACAGAGTGATGTGTCGCTGTGGAAAGAAATAAACGTATATCAACATTAGTGTTTGCATTTGTGATGTTCGGTTATTCATTGCATTTAATATTTGATCAGTGAAAGCATATATAGCATTTTCTGTTGAAAAGCCTTTCTGAAAACCAAACTGACATTTTGTTAGTACTTCATTTTTACAAATATGTGTAATGCTACACTTCCATACATTTCTTTTTCAAGAATTTTGGATAAAGATGTCAGAAGTGTGATTGGGCGATAGTTGTTAGTATCAGATCCATCCCCTTTTTATGCGATGGTTTAACAATAACATATTTCACTCTGTCTGGAAAAAATTCCCTGTTTCAGTGAGCTACTACATATGTGGCTGAGAATCCTACTTATTTGTTGAGAACAGCTTTTTAATACTCTGTTGGAAATGCCATCAATTCCATATGAACTTTTACTTCTGAGTGAATTTATTATTTTCATAATTTCAGTGGGAGAGGTGGGTTGAATTTCAATTTTAACAAATTGCGTAGGTACTGCTTCTTCCCTATACTGCTTTGCATTTTCTAATGAATATCAGGGACCTATCTTCTCTACAACACTTAAAAAATGATTATTAAAATGTTTTCTACTTCAGACTTCTTGTTAACAAACTTTTCATTGTGTTTGATAGAAATACAATCTTCCTGTGCTCTCGGTTGCCCTGTTCCCCTTTTCACAATATTCCAAATTGTTTTAATGATATTATGAGATGTGCTAATCTCAGATTTAATGCACATAGTTCCGAACTTTTTAATACCTTTTCCTAATAAGTGCAGTAGTTTTAATAATTTTTCATTGTTTTGTGATCATTACTCCTCCTACCTATAAGATATATTTCCCTTTTCTGTTTACAAGATATTTTTATCCCTTTAGTAAGCCATGGCTTATTTACCTGGATTCTTACAATTTTATTTCACTATTTTCTTAGGAAACTGTTTCAAATATACTCTCAAAGATATCACAAAATAGGTTAAATTTTAAATTAGCATCATGTTCCCTGTACACCTCAGCAGTTTTTGTAACTTTTCATTGTTTTGAGGTCATTACTCCTCCTAGCTATAAGATACATTTCCCTTTTCTGTTTACAAGATATTTTTATCCCTTTATTAAGCCATGGCTTTTTTACATGGTTTCTTACAAGTATATTTCACTGTTTTCTTAGGAAACTGTTTTCAAATATACTCTCAAAGGTATCATGAAATAGGTTAAATTTTAATTTAGCATCATGTTCCCTCACACCTCATCCCAGTCTGTTGCAGGATTTCCCTAAAATTTTGAAGTGTTAAATCGTTAATGGAGCACACTATTTTGGAGGACTGTTTTGCATTACTGTATGGAGCTATATCATATACTGTAACTAGCTGTGCATCATGATCAAATGGCTCTGAGCACTATGGGACTCAACTGCAGAGGTCATTAGTCCCCTAGAACTTGGAACTAGGTAAACCTAACTAACCTAAGGACATCACAAACATCCATGCCCGAGGCAGGATTCGATCCTGCGACCGTAGCGGTTTTGCGGTTCCAGACTGCAGCGCCTTTAACCGCACGGCCACTTCGGCCGGCGCATCATGATCAGACAGACCATCCTTAACAGGAACATTTTTTATTTAATTACATTTATCTTGGTCTATGAGAAAGTTATCTATCAGTGTGCTGCTTTCCTTTACCACTCGAGTAGGAAAATCAATAACTGATGTCAAATTAAAAGAACCAAGTAATACTTCAAGGTCGAGCCTTCGATCCGACTCCTTCACAAAATCTACGTTGAAATCCCCACAAACAATAATTTGCTTTCCTTTGTCTGACTGGTAGCACAACAAATAATCCAAGTTTTTCAAAAATAGTTGATAATTTCCTAGTGGGGAAATGGCTACAATTGTAAAAGTGTCTTTATTTAGTTTAAGCTCACATATACAATCTTCTGTGTGTTTCTCTACACAAAATTTTTTAGTTCCCAAATTTTTCCTTTTTAACATATATGGCATCTCCTCCTCTCTCCATAGTGTCTCTACTTACATGTGCGGAAAGCTTATATCCACCTACATTTACCATTTCCATACCTGTGATGATATGATGTTCAGGCAGGCATAGTAAATCTATTCCACCCTCCGTTTCTAGATCTTCTATGCAAACCAGAAGCTTATCTACTTTGTTTTTAAATCCCCTGACATTCTGATGCAATATATTAATATTATTTTTCCTCTGCTTTTATGTGAATCTTGTGACATACTAACATTATTTTCACTGTACTGTTATGAGAATCTTGTGATATTTTCACATCTCTAGTACCTGCCTGTCTGAACTTTTCATGAAGATTGATTTCAATCAATGTAGGATGATTCGATACTGATCTTAGCCTAAAAAAGTTCTCCCACGAATTCCAGTGCCCCCACTTAAAGATTTTGCTATCATCCCAGCCAGTTTACCCTTCCCTTTCCTATTGAGACGCAGCCCATGTCTTGTGAAGTCCCACCTACCAATACCATCAGGAACCAAACCTATGCTTGACAAAGTAGCCACCTGAAGAAACTGATCTAGCTTCATATTGAACTTCATGACAAAGCTGTTCAATTGGGTCCAGTCATACTGTATGATTGCACGAACCAAGACAACATTTGTATGGTTCGTTGCAGATGCTAATTTCACTACGTCACACTTAATATTGTAGCCCTGATCCCTATCAATACTGTTTCCCGCTCCACCCACTACCACAACATGATCCTCCTTTGTAAAATCTTTGCACAATAATGCTACATCCTCTATCACTTGGCTACGACATGGACTGCGATTGAAAATACTTGTGACTTTGTACCTGTCACCTAATTTTTCCTGCAAAATCTGGTCCACACCTCTTCCATGGCTACTACCTAACATAAGAACTTTCCTCCTACATTCTACATTTTTTGCAACAGTTGGTTTCCTAGTGAAAGTCTCTTGAGTACTGAATACACTTTCATCTACTTAAGACTCTTCCTTAGCTGATTGAGGTAGCAAGGCAAATCTGTTGTTTGTGCCAATGATGAAACTGTCTGATATTGTTATCCTTCTGTGGCCCCTGTTCCTTGCTATCACTTCCCACCTTCCTGTTCCGCTATTTTCCTATCCCTTGAACATAATCTGCAATAACATGGAAGGTACCCATTTACTTCTCCGATTCCCATGGCACTGTATTCACCCGAATGCAACCATCTGCCACAACAGATGCACAGAACCCCATAACTGAATTTCCTATGTCAGCTCAAACACTTCTTGCTCATGGTTGTTTACAATACTTTTAACAAAATTTGTTTGGCAATAACAATAATATTCTATTAACTACAGATTCCAAAAGCCACTAATACACGTGTATACTATTAATATACACTCCTGGAAATTGAAATAAGAACACCGTGAATTCATTGTCCCAGGAGGGGGAAACTTTATTGACACATTCCTGGGGTGAGATACATCACATGATCACACTGACAGAACCACAGGTACATAGACACAGGCAACAGAGCATGCACAATGTCGCCACTAGTACAGTGTATATCCACCTTTCGCAGCAATGCAGGCTGATATTCTCCCATGGAGACGATCATAGAAATGCTGGATGTAGTCCTGTGGAACGGCTTGCCATGCCATTTCCACCTGGCGCCTCAGTTGAACCAGCGTTCGTGCTGGACGTGCAGACCGCGTGAGACGACGCTTCATCCAGTCCCAAACATGCTCAATGGGGGACAGATCCGGAGATCTTGCTGGCCAGGGTAGTTGACTTACACCTTCTAGAGCACGTTGGGTGGCACGGGATACATGCGGACGTACATTGTCCTGTTGGAACAGCAAGTTCCCTTGCCGGTCTAGGAATGGTAGAACGATGGGTTCGATGACGGTTTGGATGTACCGTGCACTATTCAGTGTCCCCTCGACGATCACCAGTGGTGTACGGCCAGTGTAGGAGATCGCTCCCCACACCATGATGGCGGGTGTTGGCCCTGTGTGCCTCGGTCGTATGCAGTCCTGATTGTGGCGCTCACCTGCACGGCGCCAAACACGCATACGACCATCATTGGCACCAAGGCAGACGCGACTCTCATCGCTGAAGACGACACGTCTCCATTCGTCCCTCCATTCACGTCTGTCGCGACACCACTGGAGGCGGGCTGCACGATATTGGGGCGTGAGCGGAAGACGGCCTAACGGTGTGCGGGACCGTAGCCCAGCTTCATGGAGACGGTTGCGAATGGTCCTCGCCGATACCCCAGGAGCAACAGTGTCCCTAATTTCCTGGGAAGTGGCGGTGCGGTCCCCTACGGCACTGCGTAGGATCCTACGGTCTTGGCGTGCATCCGTGCGTCGCTGCGGTCCGGTCCCAGGTCGACGGGCACGTGCACCTTCCGCCGACCACTGGCGACAACATCGATGTACTGTGGAGACCTCACGCCCCACGTGTTGAGCAATTCGGCGGTACGTCCGCCCGGCCTCCCGCATGCCCACCATACGCCCTCGCTCAAAGTCCGTCAACTGCACATACGGTTCACGTCCACGCTGTCGCGGCATGCTACCGGTGTTAAAGACTGCGATGGAGCTCCGTATGCCACGGCAAACTGGCTGACACTGACGGCGGCGGTGCACAAATGCTGCGCAGCTAGCGCCATTCGACGGCCAACACCGCGGTTCCTGGTGTGTCCGCTGTGCCGTGCGTGTGATCATTGCTTGTACAGCCCTCTCGCAGTGTCCGGAGCAAGTATGGTGGGTCTGACACACTGGTGTCAATGTGTTCTTTTTTCCATTTCCAGGAGTGTAGTAACGTAATGAAGTTAAACTAAAGTTAAATATCAAAAAATGTATACCTGAAGAAATTAGGCATATGATCGTGAATGCAAGATACGCACTTCCCGCGTTCTTAGAGGAAATAAAAGGTGGAACTTAAAACCTTTAATTCCCCGAGTAGATACGGTACTACTAAATATATGTGTAATGGAAACAACCTAAATTCTTCGGTTAATACTTAATGTAGTACATCTTATAATTCTGCCCGTAATTATGTTGTTTTCAAACATTTATACGTCCTCGTAACAAAGTTAACCAGTAAAACATGGCCCACCATTTACTTCTACAATGTTCCATTAAGTTCTTGACTTGATGTTTCCCCATAAGAAGACGTAGCAGCTTGGTTGGTACCTAAGTTTTTCTTTAATGGCATAGTTTCTTTTGCAGTATACTCAATTAGCCAAATGGCTATGTTTTAAAACGCCTGGGATCTGTTATTCATCTTTTGTCGTTGGCTACAACCTTGATACTTCAGACCTGATCTCAAACGACACGTTTTGTATCTGGGAATGTGATTATGTGGCAGAATTGTTGAGACGATGCAGTAGTATTTCCAGAAAAATTAAGGAGTAGTTGTGTTTTGACACCCCAGGACCCTAGCGACTAAATCAGCAATATACGCACTGCTCACCCCAATCTACACATACTAAATAGGACTCCATCGCAAAGCACAATACAGTTCTACGATTGTAACCGTATTTTCCTTTGCAGAGGTGCTGCCCGAAATAGTGCGTACAGACTGCGCCAAGTGCACTGAGACACAGCACAAGAAGATCGGAGGTTTCTTCGGAGAGGTCTCGCGCCGCCACCCAGACCTCATGAAGAAGCTGCTGGACAAGTACGACCCATCTGGAGAATACAGGAAGAAGTACGCCAAGTCCTGGGCCGAGTACAGCATCCACCACTAATCCTCATCATCCCTTGTAACTCTTATATTCAATAAATCTATCACCTACCCTATAACGTAAAAGTTCATTTCGACCTACCCACAAACACGGAAATACATGGAGCTCCTGAACTCGTTTGTTCTGTGAACACAGGAACGATCTGCTTTCACATCAGTGATGAAGCAACATTTCATTTTAAAATCAGCGTCATTTGCAGTTATTGCTCTCAAGAACCAGAAGTCAATCGTTCAGCATGAAGGAGACTAGCCATAAGTGCTTTCTTTAATTTTTGGTGACAAGGTTTACCATGTATTCATTTTGAGGACACACACAGTAACTGGAATGATAGTCATGGAGTGCCACAGCCGTAGGATTTTCAACAAATTCAAGAAGACACCAGTGATGTCGTATGCGAACAACAGGCAGCCTGAAACTTCCTGGCTGATTAAACCTGTGTGCCGGACCGGGACTCGAACTTGGGACCTTTGCCTTTCGCAGGCAAGTGTTTTACCAACTGTGGTATCCAAGCATGACTCACGCCCGATCTTCACAGTAGGAGGCGAGGTACTGGCAGAAGTAAAGCTGTGAGGATGCGGCGTGAGTCGTGCTTGGGTAGCCCTGTTGGCTGGACCACGCATTTGACCGAGTTGACCACCATTTCCTGCACGCTGTCTTACAGAAGATGGGACTGTCCTCAGTATCGGCAGGTGTGGTTCTCCCTCTCATCCACGGAGCCCCTTCCACAGTTCTCGTCAATGGCTACCGTTCACCACCGTTCACTATAGAGCGTTCAGTGCGACAAGGATGCCCTATCAGCCTTTCTCTTCGCTGTCGCCCTCGAGCCTGCACTTCATGGTCTACGACAGCGTTTGGAGGGCATTCGCCTCCGCGATGTACATTTTAAATGTTGTGCCTATGCGGACGATGTAGTATTCTTGGGGAGGTCCGCAGAAGATACATGTACGGCCATCGCGTGGCTTCATCAATACGTATAGGTGGCCGGGAGCCGTATCAATCTGCGAAAGTCGCACTGCATGGATGTGGACAGAGGACTACAAACGAGTACGCCAGTGTCCATTACCAGAGTCCCGGCGATGAAGTGTTTGGGAGTGACCTTCCATGGGAACGTGCAGCGTACAGCAGCATACACGTATTGCAGACTACTTAATGTGATACGCACGCAAGTTCGCCTCCATAACTTTCGAACACTTGACTTGATCATGCGTGTACATTTTGTCAACGTGTACCTCGCTCCGAAACTTAATCATTACACACACGTTCTCCCGACGGCTGCTACGGTCGCTGCCAAGTTCCAGGCGGCCTTCGGTCATTTCGTCAGTGAGGGTAGGGTGTTCAAGAACCGTTACGACACGCTAACGTTGCCCACACATGTAGGCGGCATTGGATTGATAAACGCGCACAACAGGGCGCGTGCTCTCTTCCTGCGGACGATGCATCGCCTATGTACTTCAGACGTGGCTACCCTCCCTCGTACACTAGTTCAGGAGGTGGTGCCTCAATCCATCCGTCCGCCGATTCCTGTTGGACATATCACGCCAGCACTGTGTCACATTCGCACCTGTCTGGTCGACATGAGCTATCTGTTGGATGTCTTGCCGACCACGCGGGATCCTAACACCAAGGACTTCTACCGCTACTTTCAACGAACGCTGCATGCTAATTTCGTTGAACGCCGACATCTGACACTTGGCTGGAGACGGGTGTGGAGTAACATACACTCCCCTTTCCTTCCCACCACGGTCAGGGCGCTGTGGTATGTGATAACGATGGAAAAATTCCCCACCCGACAACGTTTACACATGATCCATCTTGCCGAGGATCCTCTCTGCCCCAGATGCGCCGCTGTCGACACCAACATTCACCATTTCATTTGTGGTACGGCTGCCGACTGCTGGCTCCTCACACGGCCTATGTTGGCTTTGTCGTTACGACGGACGCCTCAGTCCGTAGGGCCCGCCCACCGAGCTGATCCATCCCGACGTCATTTACTTCCCTGCTACTCGTCATAACGCCACGGTGTGGGTTAAGGATATATCACTGTCATACTTTTTTAATGAGAGCGTTGCCGGGGTGTTAGATTTCTGGAATTATTTAACGAGTAACTACACAATTTTACGGCGTAATGCGTCGTATGGTACGCTACCCGGTTTGAGAAGAGAATTATAGGGTGTTTCACCCTCGCTGAGTGAGGCATGGATGGTACCCATTTACTTCTTCGATTCCCATGGCACTATATTCACCCGAATGCAACCATCTGCCACAACAGATGCACAGAACCCCATAACAGAATTTCCTATGTCAGCTCAAATACTTCTTGCTCATGGTTGTTTACAATACTTTTAACAAAATTTGTCTAGGCAATAACAATAATATTCTATTAACTACAGATCAAAAAAGCCACTAATACACGTGTATACTATTAATGTAGTAACGTAATGAAGTTAAACTAACGTTAAATATCAAAACATGTATACCTGAAGAAATTAGGCCTATGATCGTGTATGCAAGATACGTACTTCCCGCGTTCTTAGAGGAAATAAAAGGTGGAACTTAAAACCTTTAATTCCCCGAGTAGATACGGTACTACTAAATATATGTGTAATGGAAACAACCTAAATTCTTCGGTTAATACTTAATGTAGTACATCTTATAATTCTGCCCGTAATCATGTTGTTTTCAAACATTTATACGTCCTCGTAACAAAGTTGACCAGTAAAACATGGCCCACTATTTACTTCAACAATGTTCCATTAAGTTCTTAACTTGATGTTTCACCATAAGAAGACGTAGCAGCTTGGTTGGTACCTAAGATTTTCTTTAATGGCATAGTTTCATCTGCAGTATACTCAATTAGCCAAATGGCTATGGTTTAAAACGCCTGGGATCTGTCATTCATCTTTTGTCGTTGGCTACAGCCTTGATACTTCAGACCTGATGTCAAACGACACGTTTTGATTCCGGGAATGTGATTATGTGGCAGAATGCAGGACATCCCGCCGTCCGGCTGCTGTGGACAACCCCCGACGGAAAAAAAGAAAAATAGAACAACAACAAAAATTACAAATATCTTAATGAGAACAAAACGAGCAACAAATAGAATATAATAAAGTATTGCACCATTTCCTTTCTTCTTTTCTTTTTTTTTAAAATAAAATGTTCAGAGGCATATTTAATTTTTGTTCGTGGGCGGAATCTGAAGATGTGGTGAACGGCCTTCCTAGTTAGCTTTAGGATGAAAGTGACGGTGGCACTAGCTTTGTTTTTGTTTTTAGGATAGATAGGTTTTTGGGGCTTGTATGAGTGATAGGGGCCAAAGCCTGAAGTGGAAGAGGTGATTTTCTTTCTTTCCTTTTATATAAGTTGATAGAGCACTTGAGCGCCAAAGGCAAAGTTCCCGAGTAAGAGTCTCACTCCGGCACACAGTTTTAATCTGCCAGTAAGTTTCATATCAGAGCACACTCCGCTGCAGAGTGAAAATCTCATTCAGTGTACCGATAGACTGCGGAGGTGGGAAACAAAAATCACAAGCCCCAACCAGGCTCGAAAACTCAAGCATTAAGAGGCCCTTAAGAAGCCAAGTTTAGCGTAGATACCTACAGTACAAACCACCCAATAGTAAATATTAAATTACGGACTTCCCAACTGCGCGCATACCAAAACAAATTAACACAGTTAAGCCCAGAACATCCTAAGGAACCTCTATGCACTGACACAATTTCAACTAACTGTACAAAATATGAGTTACAAACAGACAGGAGGCTACAGCCAAATCAAGTGAACAAAAAATTTAATTATTGAAATGCTCAGGTCTAAACTACATCAAAACTGCCATGAAACTAGTTCACCAAGTATCCAATTATAAATCAGCCATATAGGCATTACATATCCCGTTCAGAGATAATATCCAGGTAGGCAGTAGACAGAGTAAATGTCAGTACTGAGAGAGGGTAAAATAACAAACACCCACATTCATCACTGATTTTCAAGGTAACAATGTCAGCGAAGCAACTCTAATGCTGGGCCGGATAACTTGAATTACTGTTCTGCACAACACAATAAATCATGGATATGAATCAGAGTTCCCGGAGCAAACAGGAAACTACAATTAAAACAACTTCAGGGTCAACACACCTGCAGATATAGGGCCAGGAAACATGTTAAAATAAAACGCAAGAAACTCACCTTCAAATATTTTCAAGAGCCCACTTCTGACAGCATGAATTCTCCATGCCTAGGATAATGCTGCCGACGCCGGCCAAACCGACGACGACTTCGCAAGGCACTTGCTGGCTCGTAGTGCTCTGATCTCTTTCCAAAGACCTCTTTCCTCTCTCGTACAGTGCGCCACATCGTGCTCTAAGTGATGGCCGAAGATCAAAACAGAGGGAAAGGGTCGATATCCACGGCTCAAAGCTGTTCTTGTAATTTTTCTTTACTTTCGCTTATGATAAAAATGTAAGCACTGATATTCTTTCACCCTGAATTTTAATCTCACTGTTGAACCTTCCTTGTACTGCTTCTCTCATGTATCCCAGCTTGGCGTGCTTCAAGGTTCGCCGTACTCTATGGAAATCAATGAGGACCGTTAGGTAGTGCGGCTAGGTTTTCGGGCGCTGCTGTCGCCGCCGCGAGCGCTGCAGCAACGACAGCCAAACAGGGCAGTTGTGATTTCTCTGCGCGGCAATATTGATCAACATACACACCGTTGTCTTGGTTCTGAATTCGCTAGTCTTCGTTCTCGATTTCCGTTTGCTCGCTGGACTCGTTGTTATTCTGTCTCGAGTCTCCGTTCTCCGCCATTATTTGTTGTTGTCGACCTGTTACTTTCTTGAAGTTCGCTTCCGATGCTCCCGGCCAGTGGGCCTGCCTCCGCTGGGTCTCATGTCATTTCCGGTTTTGCCGCATTCCGGCTATATAACACGTACAGATTGAACATTATTGGAGGAAGACTGCATCCCTGTCTAGTTCGGTCACTTCTTCCTCGCCCTTACATTCTTGTTGCTCCTTCTTCGTTGTTGTTTATATCGTGTATTACCCATCTACTACCACAAGCTTCGCATCGGACATACTTTCTAGGTTTGCAGGTCGTTTGAAAGTATCTTAATTTTTGTTAAACCTAAACTCCGTCATCAACTACAAAGAAAGAACTGCTTTTCTCAAGTCTTTACCTGATGTAAAGAAAATTTTACTCTCTAAATAAGCCTAACTTTTCCTTTCAGTTGTTTAGCATACAGCTCTTCTCAACATCTTAGGTGCTTGAGCTAATTGTATTCTCAAATGTATCCGTCTTTGATGTTTTTATCATTTTGTGAATGACACTCTTTCAAAAGGATGATTCTCATACATTCAAACACAGTAACTTAAATAATCCTTTGCTTGACATTTGCTCGAATAATATTAATAATTCTGTTGGAATCTCTCTACCTCATGCTTTGTTTGGTTACAGGTCCTACAAAGGTCTCTCAAACTATAATTTTAGATACCCTAAATCTTAGAAATAGACATTCATTTTCTTGTCCATCACTTCAGCAGATTTCCTACCTTTCGTAGTGATATTTAAGGCTTTAAATGCTAGCGACGTACATTATCCGTGTACTGTAGTCGTGCTAAGACGTACACTGAGATGGCGAAAGTAATGAGATACCTCGTAATATAGTTTCGGGGGCGGGGATTTGCTACTTTAGAGCAGGAACTCAACCAGTCGTTGGAAGTCCTCTGCAGAAATACTGAGCCATGCTGCCTCTATAGCCGTCCATAATTACGAAGGGGTTGCCAGAGATGGATTTTGTGCAACAACTGACCTGTAGATTATTTCCCATAAATGTTCGATAGGGTACATGTCGGGCGATCTGAGTGACTAAATCGTTCTCTCGAACTGTCCAAACTATTTTTCAAATCAATCGTGATCAAATGTGGCCCAACGACATGGCGCATTGACATTCACAAAAGTCCATCGTTGTTTGGGAGCATTAAGCCTATGAATGGCTGCGAATAGTCTCTAAGTGGATAAAAATAACAAGATGCAAACACATCTCAAGACTAATGAGGACAACGCGCAAAGGAAGCAAGATAATTTCTGTGTGGCTAAGATGTGAATTAGGGTCTGATGGGAGGGGTACTGTGGTAGTGCATGCTGTTGCCATGACCACTGTGTATGGATGGCGCAGTAGTCAGCTCACCTGCCTAGTAAGCAAGAGACTCGGTTCGAATCCTGGTCCGGCACAAATTTTCAACTATCCCAATTGATTTAAATCAATCCCCACTCACAGCCAACGTCTGAATTCCTTTATATCTCACATCCCACACCATTATTGAGCTACCACTAGCTGGGACAGTGCATTGTTGACAATTTGGGTCCATGGCTACGTGTGGTAGCCTACCACCAGCCTATCAGCTCTTACAACTGAAATCGGGACTCATCTGACCAGTCCGTGGTTTTTCTGTCGTTTGGGTTCCATCGCTATTGTCACGAGCCCAGTAGGGCGCTCCAGGCGATGTCGTGCTGTTACCAAAGGCGCTTTTAACACAATTGTTTCGCGCTGAGAGGCAGCACTACACCCGAACTGCTGTAGATACAGTACTATAATTATCAAAATTATCCAAAATATGAAAATTACAACATCTTCTAGCATTTCCCTATCTGTGTTGGCTTTCTTTAATACGTTTCGACTATGATCAAAGACAATATAGCTAATTTTTCATCCAGTTTTTCTTACCATACCAGTACACTCGACGACGAGACATCCGCGCTGTAGTCGATCGAACTACACAGTGCCTAAAAGGGCATACCCAGGGACGAACGTCTTTCAGTTTGAATCTCTGGGGGTGGAGGGGGTGGTGAAAGTTTCTCTTTGGCGGAGTTATCTGACCATCGGTACAATGTGAATACCTCTGCTATCCTCATTGTTCAACCTTGCTCACATATTTCTCTTGGGAAAACTATCACCCTCTATTCGTCTGTGGTTAGTTCTATCTATTCCACATCACAAACACTCATAGTTTCATTCACTCACTTTCACGTGAACGTAAACACGGGACTAAGGATAAGGAATTAGTAAACTAAAACACAATTTAACAGTATTTTCACATGCAAATAATCATTGTTTGAGCGAATTATCTCACGTAGCTTCTCTGTATGCTACCACAATATATTTTACATTAACACACGTCAATATGTAGAAGTCCAGTCAAACGAAATCCACCGTTTACTGGAAATGCAATGAAAATTAAGGAGGACATCGAAATAAAAGTCAAATTTGTGAGGTGTGATCTGCCACAAATGTCAACTGCTGAGAAACGACTAAAACTTCCTGTTTGAGAAACTGAAAATGTGAGAAATTGTACATACGTATGCAAGCGAATGAACAGTGAAATTTATGAACAAAACATAAGTGCTTTCTAGGAATTTCTGGTGTACACATTTGATTTACTTACGCAAATATGCTATTGGTAAATGAAGAATCCTGGTGAATTGAAGAGAGCGCTAACCTGTGTAGAGAAATACTACTGAAATTTTAAGGGAAGCATAAAGATGTTTCGTATTGGCAGATAATCTGTAAGCAAGATTTTTGCTACCATGCCACGGTCTGCGAGCTGGTAGTCCATGCTGCTGCAAACGTGGTAAAACTATTCGTGCAGATGGTTGTTGTCTTGCAAATGTCCCCAGCTGTTGACTCAGGGATTGAGACGTGGCTGCACGATCCGTTACAGCAATGCGGATAAGATGCCTGCCATCTCGACTGCTAGTGATACGAGGCCATTGGGATCCAGCACGGAGTTCCGTATTACCCTCCTGAACCCCCCGATTCCATATTCAGCTAATAGTCATTGGATCTCTACCAATGTGAGCAGCATTGTCGCGATACGATAAACCGCTGGCGCGATAGGCTACAATCCGACCTTTATAAAAGTCGGAAACGTGATGGTACGCATTTCTCTTCCTTACACGAGGCATCACATCAACGTTTCACCAGGCAACGCCGGTCAATCGTCGCTTGTGTATAAGAAATCGGTTGAAAACCTTCTTCATGTCAGCACGTTGTAGGTGTTGCCACCGGCGCCAACCTTGTGTGAATGCTTTGAAAAGCTAATCACTTGCATATCTCAGCAACTTCGTCCTGTCGGTTAGATTTCGCGTCTGTGGGACGACATCTTCGTGGTGTAGCAATTTTACTGGCCAGTAGTGTAGTAATCATTTTGCAATAGATATGCAAGCGGATGAACGAAGCCAGGTGGAGTGGACGTCATACTATAATTTAGACGGAATTACAAAACTCTGTGGGAACGCAAGAGATCGTCACTCTGGTTCATACGTCATGGAGGCAAAGCCTGCTGAATGAAACATCTGCTAGTCACTGGTAATAAATAGTAAACTACGGAAAACAAGAACTTATAGACCGACTGTAATGCGGTAATTAAGTATCGTATGGCACATAAGACCATTTTTCGCACCGTTTGCCAAACTTGTAAATCTTGGCTGCACAACCCACACCATGGTTCACACTCTGCGCTAACGGAGTGTCCTCTTTGTCCATTGTGAACTATGTCGCATTTAAACGTGTCAACTAATTATATGTTTCTCATAATTAATATAAGCGCTACCGGCCTCTTTTTCAAATTAAATTTTTACAATGACCGAACGGCTATAGAGTTCGCCTCTTTCGCACCGAGAAGAGTTGCTCAGTATGACTGGAAGATATTCTGTGCATCAAACATTTTTCCTCTACATATTGGTAGCTGTCCATGGGTAAGTGGCATCAGATGTCCACACACGGATGAGTTAATTTGCGTGTATTAGAGGTGGTGTCTAGTGGGCGCGGACCTGGAGCCCGATGTGGTCCCACATGTGTTCCATCGGGTTCAGACAAAGAGATTTTGGTGAACGGACATCACTATAGCACGATTCTGACGTTGTGACTCGGATATTTGCCCTGCTGGCAGATCTCATCCCCGTCAGAGAAGACTAGCATGAAGCGATGCAGGTGGCCTGCAATAATGCTCAAGTATTACACATTTTTCATTATGGCTTCTATAACTACAAGTCCCACGGAAGTCCAAGTGACATCTCCCGTAGCATAAATACCAAGCCCGTAGCCGTAAATAGAAATATTAAGAAAGGTAGGAAGATTTTTCTGTTTAGCGAAAGTGACAAAAAGCAGATTACAGAGCACCTGACGGCTCAACACAAAAGTTTTGTCTCAAGTACAGATAGTGTTGAGGATCAGTGGACAAAGTTCAAAACCATCGTACAATATGCGTTATATGAGTATGTGCCAAGCAAGATCATAAGAGATGGAAAGGAGCCACCGTGGTACAACAACCGAGTTAGGAAACTGCTGCGGAAGCAAAGGGAACTTCACAGCAAACATAAACATAGCCAAAGCCTTGCAGACAAACAAAAATTACGCGAAGCGAAATGTAGTGTGAGGAGGGCTATGCGAGAGGCTTTCAATGAATTCGAAAGTAAAGTTCTATGTACTGACTTGGCAGAAAATCCTAAGAAATTTTGGTCTTATGTCAAAGCGGTAGGTGGATCAAAACAAAATGTCCAGACACTCTGTGACCAACATATTACTGAAACAGAGGATGACAGACTAAAGGCCGAAATACTAAATTTTTTTTTTTTGCAAAGCTGTTTCACAGAGGAAGACTGCAGTGTTGTTCCTTCTCTAGATTGTCGCACAAATGACAAAATGGTAGATATCGAAATAGACGACAGAGGGATAGAGAAACAATTAAAATCGCCGCTGAACCTGATCGGATACCAGTTCGATTTTACACAGAGTACGCGAAGGAACTTGCCCCCCTTCTTGCAGCGGTGTACCGTAGGTCTCTAGAAGAGCGTAGCGTTTTCAAGAGGGGACGTCGAACAGATGTGCAGAACTATAGACCTATATCTCTAACGTCGATCAGTTGTAGAATTTTGGAACACGTATTATGTTCGAGTATAATGACTTTTCTGGAGACTAGAAATCTACTCTGTAGGTATCAGCATGGGTTTCGAAAAAGACGGTCGTGTGAAACCCAGCTCGCGCTATTCGTCCACGAGACTCAGAGGGCCATAGACACGGATTCACAGGTAGATGCCGTGTTTCTTGACATCCGCAAGGCGTTCGATACAGTTCCCCACAGTCGTTTCATGAACAAAGTAAGAGCATATGGACTATCAGACCAATTGTGTGATTGGATTGAGGAGTTCCTAGATAACAGAACGCAGCATGTCATTCTCAATGGAGAGGTCTTCCGAAAGAGTGATTTCAAGTGTGCCGCAGGGGAGTGTCATAGGACCTTTGTTATTCACAATATACATAAATGACCTGGTGGATGACATCGGAAGTTCACTGAGGCTTTTGCAGATGATGCTGTGGTGTATCGGGAGGTTGTAGCAATGGAAAATTGTACTGAAATGCAGGAGGATCTGCAGCGAATTGACGCATGGTGCAGGGAATGGCAATTGAATCTCAATGTAGACAAGTGTAATGTGCTGCGAATACATAGGAAGATAGATCCCTTATCATTTAGCTACAAAGCAGCAGGTCAGCAACTGGAAGCAGTTAATTCCATAAATTATCTGGGAGTACGCATTAGGAGTGATTTAAAATGGAATGATCATATAAAGTTGATCGTCGGTAAAGCAGATGCAGACTGAGATTTATTGGAAGAATCCTAAGGAAATGCAATCCGAAAACAAAGGAAGTAGGTTACAGTACGCTTGTTCGCCCACTGCTTGGATACTGCTCAGTAGTGTGGGATCCGTACCAGGTAGGGTTGATAGAAGAGATAGAGAAGATCCAACGGAGAGCAGCGCGCTTCGTTACAGGATCATTTAGTAATGATGGTGGCTTGCGGAGTATGGATGTAGATGTAGATGTAGATGTAGAACACTGCCCCCACCATCCTGTGTGCAAGGAGCGCAGCATGTTTTAGCAGCCTTTCCCCCGAATCACAGCTCATCCGCTGTCCAGTCTGGACGATAGCGTGTCAGCTGCAGTAGCAGCTGATGCTGTCATTGTTTCAGCATGGTAGCTCGACGGAGGCACCTGCTGCCAAGGCCTAATTTTACAATTTGAGCCGAACGCGGTGCTTCTAAACTCTTTTGCATCCGGGAGAAGTGTGCTCTGTAGGCAAATCTGGACAGATTGTCTCCTACCCTGCTTTATGGGGTGGGTAATTGTCCGACCTCTACGCTCTGGACGTGGACTTCCAACTGCTTTTCGCCTACTCGTTATTACACCGTCCTTCAACCACTTTCCATTGAGATGCATGACATCAGACCAAATGCTCATTTCCAAACGTCAGATCATAAACATCCACCTCTTCTCTGTCGCTCGTGTCTGTGGATTTTCTCATTTGCGAATTATTGCTAGAATTATTTGTCTCCGTTCCTCTTACATACACTCAAAAAATGGTTCAAATGGCTCTGAGCACTATTGGACTCAACATCTTAGGTCATAAGTCCCCTAGAACTTAGATCTACTTAAACCGAACTAACCTAAGGACATCACATACACCCATGCCCGAGGCAGGATTCGCACCTGCGACCGTGGCAGTCCTGCGGTTCCGGACCGCGGCGCC
Source organism: Schistocerca serialis cubense (assembly GCF_023864345.2). Lineage (NCBI taxonomy): Eukaryota > Metazoa > Arthropoda > Insecta > Orthoptera > Acrididae > Schistocerca > Schistocerca serialis. Next base: position 309,956,283 of record NC_064643.1, read on the forward strand.
AGAACCGCACGGCCACCGCGGCCGGCCTTACATACACTACTGGCCATTAAAATTCCTACATCACGAAGATGATTTGCTACAGACGTGAAATTTAACCGACAGGAAGAAGATGCTGTGATATGCAAATGATTAGCTCTTCAGAGCTTCACACAAGGTTGACACCGGTGGTGACACCTTCAACATTGTGACATGAGGAAAGTTTTCAACCGATTTCTCATACACAAACAGCAGTTGACTGGCGTTGCCTGGTGAAACGTTGTTGTGATGCCTCGTGTAAGGAGGCGAAATGCATACCATCACGTTTCCGACTTTGATCAAGGTCGGATTGTAGCCTATCGCGATTTCGGTTCATCCTATCGTGACATTGGTGCTCGCGTTGGTCAAGATCCAATGACTGTTAGCAGAATATGGAATAGGTGTGTTCAGAAGAGTAATACGGAACGCCGTGCTGGATCCCAACCGCCTCGTATCCCTAGCAGGCGAGATGACAGGCATCTTATCCGCATGGCTGTAACGGATCGTGCAGCCACGTCTCGATCCCTGAGTGAACAGATGTGGATGTTTGCAAAACAATAAACATCTGCACGACCAGTTCGACGACGTTTGCAGCAGCATGGACTATCAGCTCGGACACCATGGGGTTGCGGTTACCCTTGACGCTGCATCACAGACAGGAGCGCCTGCGATGGTGTACTCAACGACGAACCTGTGTGAACGAATGGCAAAACGTTATTTTTTCGGATGAATCCAGGTTCTGTTTACAGCATCATGATGGTCGCATCCGTGTTTGGCGACATCGCGGTGAACGCACATTGGAAGCATGTATTCGTCATCGCCATTCTGGCGTATCACCAGGCGAGATGGTATGGAGTGCCATTCGTTACACGTCTCGGTCACCTCATGTTCGCACTGACGGCGCTTTGAACAGTAGACGTTACATTTCAGATGTGTCACGACCCATGCCTCTACCCTTCATTCGATCATTGCGAAACCCTACATTTCAGCAGGATGATGCACGATCGCATGTTGCAGATCCTGTATGGGCCTTTCTGGATACAGAAAATGTTCGACTGCTGCCCTGGCCAGCAGATTTAACAGATCTCTTACCAATTGGAAACGTCTGGTGAATGGTGGCTGAGCAACTGGCTCTTGATGAACTGTGGTATGGTGTTGATGCTGCATGGGCAGCTGTGCCCGTACACGCCATTCGAGCTCTGTTTGACTTAATGCCCAGGCGTATCAAGGCCGTTATTACGGCCAGAGGTCGTTGTTCTGGGTACTGATTTCTCAGGATCTATCCACCCAAACTGCGTGAAAATGTAATCACATGTCGGTTTTAGTATATTTGTCCAATGAATACCCGTTTACCATCTTCAATTCTTCTTGGTGTAGCAATTTTAATGCCCAGTAGTGTGTTTTCCTTACCGCGTCACGATGCAGCAGCGCCTCCTGTCCTTCATTCAGTCATGCGGTGGGCGGTTGTCACAAATTTTCTGCTCATCCGTGTGTGTTCATGGGATTTGTTGGTCCTTAATGCTTTAAAACAAGGTACAAGAGGTTATACTGTTATACAATGCAATCTATTTGTTTTTTAATCATCTAAATCTGAAGACAATACGAATGTCAAAGAGCTATCTTAATAATATCTTTATGGAGGTGGTTTGACAGCGCCTCTGGTCTGACCTGCGAATGGATAATTGTGGATGACTGTATCTCGTTACGACTCCTCTAGGGTGTTTTTGTATTGAATAGTAACGACTGGAATTGTAAGGCAGGTTGAAATGAAATGCAGGAACAAAACCAATTCCTCTTCAATAGTATCGATATTTCCGCCTCTCTTAACATTATTATCTAACATGGATCAGCATTACCAACACCCAATGCTGTCATTCCGCTACAAACATTGAATAAGTATGGAATTCAAATACAGTGGAACAAGTTTTGGTGTCATGAACTGTACGTCACTACCTGATTTCATTTACCAACTATATACTAATTATGAAAATTACTTCCACGATCAGGGTTCGAATGAATTGTCACGGCTGCTGAACTCATTTGCTAATTTGATTGTATTAATTAGAGGTTTATTTTATGTTTCAGTTCTTGACATGCTATGCTGAAAACCGACCGCCGTGTCTTGTAGACTGTCGAATATGTAAAAGAAATCCAGCCCACATATGTTTTGATATAAGGTAATTTCATTTTAATCTTTGGTACTTACGCTTCGTATATCCCTCGAAACTGTTGTGGCAACTTAAGTGGGAAAGCAAAGAAATATGATTATGTCCACAGAGAAACTTTTAATTGTGAAAATTGTTGTGGGTTGGCAGCAGAGCCAACATCGGTATGAGAGGAAGCCGAAAGGCACGCGTTTTAGCTCACGCAGGCTGGCGTGAGGTCTGGAACAGGACAAGGAAATTAGACTTTAGCAAAAAACGTGCTTCACCAGAGGTATGAGTGCGTGTACAATCCCGAATCAAAACCACAACTTTGAAAGCTCCACTTTCCTTTTCGGTTTGAGTCAGGTTTTACGTCTCGCAGTAACTCACTGTAGCTGTCACTGTTCACCGTTCGACACCTCATAGTGCAGTGAACCAGCACTGGACCTTCCATATCCGAAGGCACTGTTATGACAGCCTCTCCTGCGGACGATTGGTGTCTGAAACTTTTGCTGCGGGCTAAGGTGAAGGTTTGCACAGCATATCCGTCCATTTCGATGGTTCACAGTAATGGACCCACGTCCCAACACTTACTGGGAGACTGTTAATTATTTTTCTTCGTCTTGAAAATCCTTTAAATCGAAATTCCTCGTCTCCGAAAGGTTTCTGTTTGCTACTTCACGTGGTACCAAATGAGTACCAACTTTGCGACAGTTCAGATATTCATAGGCAAATGCAAAACCTGAAGCGTGGCCAAAGTTCAACTCATACCCAATATCACTGAGTCTGGCACGACAAATTCTTCAAGTCATTGGCTCAGCTGAATAAGATATCTTAGACCAGAGAAGGAATGTAAAAGAACAGACAAAATACGAAAAGAAGATATTCGACAGGAGGTAAAAATCTAGATTGTGAATGAAAAGCTGGACGAAACAAAATGAAATGCAACGAACATCTACAATGAATGGATCCAGAGAGGCTAGGCGAGATAAAGAACTTTAAACCAAAAGGGAGGGATCCTGGAAGACTGACAAAATGTTGGTAACCGTATCAGGACATAACTGGCCTTGTACGGAAAGTGCGTGAGAAGAAGATTTCCCTTTTCAATTGATTTTTTTTTTACTACCCAATACGACATATACAGTACAACAGTGTTCCTGTTTACGGCTGGACAAGCAACCTGGACTTTTTTCCTTTGTTTCCTCCCACATATAGCTCACTAAGAGACGATCAAAGTAAAATGAGAGAGATTCGAGCTCACACAGAAGCTCAGTAACAATTGTTGATTCCACAGACAATTCGCGACTGAAACAAGATTACAGGGAAGTCATAGTGGCAACAAAGTACATTAGGAACAGTACGGTGCCTTACTGAGTACAGATATTGACGGAGATGTAGACATGTAAAATTTTACCATTATGGTTTTAGTGGTTTTAGTTGACACTGGTTGTCTCCACAGGCTGAAACCGAATCCTAGACATTCGCTCAGCAGAGGGAAGTTGACCTGGTACCTCCTGAACTTCTGTGACTTTTCGTTACCACTTACAGCAGAAATTTCACTACACCTTTGTGTTACATTTCTCTTAATAAAAGTAATTGCTACTGAATTTTATTGGTTTCTTTTAGCTTCATTTTATTGGCAGTTCTTTTTCGTGAGCTATGTGGTGTTGGTTCACAGCGTAGATACACTTACACGGATACCTCGATGTAGCAATAACTGGCTTCATGATTTCCCCGCCTCATTGACTCTCTTTGCTTTCTACAGCGCACTGTAGTATCTGCGGGAGAGCAGGCTTATCTCGTGCATAAGCCCGAACATGGGAGTTGAACTTCCTTCTTTTTCTTATATCGTCTTGTACGCTTTATTCTCACGAACTTCGGCAAGAATAATTTGTTCATCAAGAATCAACAAATTATGTTGTATGAGTGGCTATAAAATAACATGGTTGCTATTCTCACAGAGTAAGTAGGTATGTGACAAAGATGAACGATCAATATCTGTGAATCTTGAGGACTTTTCAGTCGATTTCTGCATCTCTGGTGTATGTAGACAAGTCAGTGCGACCGTGGCCTCCGTTTGTGTAAGGCCCGCTGTTAAAACCTGTCTCCTGCTGAAACAACTGTATGGTGGAGACTGTATATCTAGTACACGAGGATTTGAGTGGTTCAAGCATCTCCGAGGTGACCTTGAAGACACTGAAGACGACTCACGCACGAGATGCCCTTCAATATCAACAACACATGAAAATATCGAAAAGTAGGTAAGCTGATTCGATATAACAATCGGCTGAGTATTAGACCGATCGGGGAAACTCTAGGAATTTACAAAGAACCTATTTAACATGAAAAAAGATATCGCAAATTCTCACGATCGATCAACAAGAAGTTCGTGAAAATGTTTGTACTCACATTTGGAATACCACTAAAAATGATCCTAATATCTTGGAAAGGACAACAAATTTGACGAATCTTTATATTTTATTTATGAATTAAACAGTAAGCGCCAATCCATACACCGGAAGCCCCCAACTTTAGGTAGCGAAAGAAACTCGAATGGACATATCAGGATTAAAGCGATGACGATTGTTGTTTTCGATAATAATAGAACTATTATCTTCACTGGGTTCCTGAATGTCTAACTATTAATCAGTATTAGTATCTTGAGGTTACGGAGAAGCAGTTCATGGGTGCTGCATAAAGAGTACGCACTGGCCAACACCGCAATGCCTGTTAAGGTGAACAGCATCCTGGGTTTGGACGATCCACTTTATTCTTGGATCTAGCGGCATGTTTATTATGTATTCCCCAAGTTCAAATCTGCATTAAAAGAAACAAGACATCAGCGCGCTGAAGCATCGAAAGAAAAGGCAGTACGTGCTATCAGGTCCCCACAGTGGAACCTTTCCAGCGCTACTATCATCAATGGAAAATTTGTATGGAGCGTTGTAGGCATAGAGGAGGGACTAAGTACGTACGTTCCTGAAGTAAAATGTTTAACAGCAATAATCCCGTTATTTTATAACCACACCTCATTCAATGGACACACTTCTCTGACGTAGTTCCACGCCTTAGCGATAAATTATTTAGGGATGTTTGGTAGGGTTCAACTGTTTTGTTTAAGGCATACAGTTACAGATTATATGGCAGAGAAACATAGTCGATTATAATTTTACTGCAGTGTACTCAAGAATAAAGTTACATGAAGAGTGTTTGTTTCCACTAGCCTCAAAGGAACGTTACATCATAACATGTCGCGGTAAACTCCAACCAAGCAAATAAATTCCTTGTGATGCCTCAAGATTTCATGATCTGTCCAACTGTTCTATATCAACTTGCTTAATATCTGCATAAATGGACGCGGGTGTAAATTTAATATGATGCAGGAGTCTCATTTCAGCGCTTTAAGAAATTCAGCCCTATTATTTACGACAAAATTGGACAAGAATATTTTGCCACTTTAAAGCTAAATCCTATATGTACTTCACTTTCACTGTAAAGTCGTCTATTCGTTTTCCAGGAACAAAGATAGCGCCAAGTAGGGCAGAAAAAAGCGGTGATGAGGTGAGAAGCAGCTTTGCGTCAAACAGGAACTGGTAATTGCCCTATTAAATACCTCCTGAAAATATTTTACTTCTAATCTGTCCTTTGCAAATGTCTGGACAGCTCATAAATCACGCAGCTATATGCAAAATCTCCCCTGTGAAACGTTCAGTGACAGTCAGCAAACGGTGACCAGTTCTACGTGTAACGAAGTATCGCGCGCTATCGGCAGTTTTAGGGAATGCAAAAGAGTTTGGGGCGTGGGACAGCACACGCCTATCTCTGCCACACAGGCAGTCTGTGATACCCGTTGCTCGAGCTGCCACTACCGTTCTGCTTTCTACAGCTCAGTCGTTTCAATGATAGTTGTATCCTAACTGCTGTTTTCTGTTCTTTGTTAAGACAGAGTAAATGGTGGGCAACTCTCGTAGAGTGGAAAATTATAGCAAGCGCATGCCATTGCTTGCGTGAATACTACCATTAATAACGGCCTCATAATTTGGGTTAGAGACATCATCCGATACAACTTTTCAATCGCAACTGAAGAAGTCCAGTTATTACTCTACATGTATGATAAATGAAAATTCTATTGTTGGATATCAAAAATGGCACTTATTATGTGATTTAGTGTTAAATCATGACCGAATTTTTTATTGGAAACCTGTACGCACCTCATAATTAATTTGAAATATGACTTCGTATTTTTGTGATGTTATCAGTTTTAATAAAATCCTGCTTTTAGTTTTTCTCCTTGAAATTAATATATTTGTCCCGGGAATGTTAGCTAACCGATCGTAACTTTAGGTATGATATGCTTGGTTACAGACAGAACCAATGGACTAAAATAGATAACTACGACGCGTTCGACGGTTGCAAGTGTCTTTCTCTGCGTCTTCAAGTATCTCAGTTTCTTCATTCCATCACCTCACCAGTTTCCAGCTTTCCGTGTCTTTGCTCTCTGGGTGCAGGCTTTATATTATATTGTGAGGGTACTTTTCCGTCCATCCCTTGTAGTACAATAAGATTTCAGGAATCATGCGTGATGCCTCCTTTTAATTTAATTCGGACGCCTGAATAGGAAGGGCGTCTGTGCGCTCTCTGCACTGAGCACATTTACTTTGGCGGTGAGAGCATTGGGTAACGCAACAGCAAGAGGTGCTCCACGGGCTGAAACACAGCAACAGAGAAGATTTTAATGTACGGGTACTGCGACCCACTGCTAGGATTCAATGAGAGGTCATCGGCGCAGACGTACTCTTAAGGCGAAAGGTGGGAAAATGTATTGCACCCACGAACATGATCGTTTTAGCAGCCCAGGTGACATGGTAAGTGGAGGCGTAATGTTGCGTGTGTGTGCTGACTAGTCACCAGTCAACGTTTTTACTGCACTGTACGTCTCCCCCATGAGCGTACACTCCACCCTGATCTCACTTTTATCGATGAAAAAGTGCGATCGCATTAACAGCGCAGGTGAGTAACTCTTGGAACGAGAGGATATTACTCGGCGAATGGACTGGTCTGCCAATTCTCGCTCGACTTGAGTCCCATCGATCAAGTGTTGGATGTGTTGCGAAGACGTACAGCAGCACGTCCATATGCACCAACGGTCCCAACAGTTGTCAACCCGAGCAGGTGGAGGTACGGAAGGAATGTGGCCAGCATGGGAGTATTTACGTCCGTGGTGATTACTCACCGTACGTTGAATTAATGAGTCATTCCTGTTCGTCTCGTTTCGTCTGAACTTCACAGAAACTCTCCTGGCAGGAGGTAGGGGAAGCAGACGAGGTACTGGCGGAAGTAAAGCTGTGACGACGGGTTGTGAGTCATGCTTGGGGAGCTCAGTCGATAGAGCATTTGCACGCGAAAGGCGAAGGTCCCGACTTCGAGTATGGGTCCGACCCACAGTTTTAATCTGTCAGGAAGTTTCATATCAGCGCACACACCGCTAGAGAGTGAAAATTTCGTTCTGGAATGCTAAAAATGTCTTCTGTCATTAGGATTCAGACTAGTTATCTCAGGTTAAGTGTCTTCAAAATAGCGAATGTTACGAGGGCTGCTAAGAAAATGGCGTGTTTTGTAAGTAATTGGCAACAGCACAGACAGTACACACATAGATGGAAACATCGCCAGCTATTCAAGCCAGATGAATACACACCATGTCGTAAATAAAACCGTCATTACTGCCGCCATGGTAACGGGAACGGCATACCCGGGCGTTCTACCGTAACTGCGGAATGCCACTGAGGGAAAGCGAATAAGGGCTCGGCAAAGGCTCTGTTAGATATTCACCACAGTAGCAAATTTCATTAACTGGTTCAACAATTTTTTTGGTATAAGATAAGGATCAGCTTAAGGCTTTTCAGTTATCTACATCCGCCGGTTATTTAAATAGATAAACTGAGAGATGAATTCTAAGGGAACCTTTATTACTCAAGCATTCCGTCTGAAATACATGGTAATCAAATGGATCACGAAAGAGATCTTCCGATAGCTGCAATTTTCACAAGTGAAGTGATACTAATGACAGTCAAATGGAAGGAAAGATACTTCTAAACCATCGACGGAACAGCAAAACCATTGTGAATTCAAGGGGAATGAAAGGTGAATATAAGAATATCAAATAGTTCAAATGCTGCGATTCTATTATGTTCCGGTTTTCCCACAGTCACTACCAAAATGTGCTGAACGGTTCAAATGGCACTGAGCGCTATGGGACTTAACTTCTGAGATCATCAGTCCCCTAGAACGTAGAACTACTTAAACCTAACTAACCTAAGGACATCACACACATCGATCTCCGAGGCAGGATTCGAACCTGCGACAGTAACGGTGGCGCGGTTCCAGACTGTAGCGCCTAACAACCGCTTGGCCACCATGGCCGGCTATAAGAATATCCTTTCATCCAAGACTATAAGGACTGATGCATGTGCAGGACACTTTTATGCAGGCTTTTATTCAACAACTTCGGACCGCAAAGCCTAGTAAATATTACCGATAATACACCCTAAAAGAAAGAAAAACCGGTACACCACGAAGGAATTACTCGAATGGAACGGAAATCGGTAGATGTGATTTTTATGAACAGAAAAGCAAATATTTATAATTTCAGAAGAAATCAATGAGTTGGTCAAGAGAAAGAGCTTCACAAATTGGGCAAGCCAAAATCGCGTTAGTCCGCTTTATGCAGACAGTTATTCTTCTTGGCACTAATTGACAGAGTTGTTGTACGTCCTTCTATTGTCAAACTGAGGCGTTAGATCGTCAAAATCCATACATGGTAGAAGGCACCCGCCCATAATGTTCCAAAGATTGCAGATTGAGGAAAGGTAGGGTTTGGCAAGCACGGAGACAACAATAGAAGCTCTCGATGTGTGCGGACAGGCATAACCTGGTTGAAATGTAAGTCCATGATAGCTCGCCACGAAGGACAATAAAACAGGGTAGTAGAAAATCATCGACATACCTCTGTGTTGGAAGGGTGCCGCGGGTGACTACCAAAGAGAACCTGGTATGAAATAACGTGGCATCCCAGACCATCACTCCTGGTTGTCAAACACTCCAGTGAGGTCTGGGGCTTCACCAGACACGTCTACTCTCGTCATCGGGGCTCAGTGCGAAACGGGACTCATCACTGATGACTGAAGAATCAGTGAGATTCTAGGCTGACGAAGTGTCGGGAGACGTCCTGGTCAGCGGTGGGATACTAACCTAGCCGTCTCCCACCGTAAGGTCTGACAACCCGGAGTGATGTCTGGGTGCGTTTCTTTCACACAAGATTTCTTTAGTTGTCATCTGCAGCAACATTACAGCACAGTGGTACGTCGACGATATTCCACGCACCGTTTCGTTGCATTTCATGGCAAGCCATCCTGTGCTGACATTTCAGCAAGGTAATGTCTGCCCGCACACAGCAACACTTTCTACTGCTTGTTTTCGTGCTTGGCAACACCTGCTTAGGCCAGCAAGATTGTCGGTTATCTTCCGAAATGAGAACATTTGGAGCTCTACGGGCAGGCCCGTACAACTAGCTCTGATTTTCCTGGTCTACCGCACCCGTTGAACAGAATTTGGCAGAATGTCCCTAAGGGGCAGGCGACGGCTCTATCAATCGATGCCCAGTCGAATAACTGGCTGCATAAGGGTCAGAGATGCTGAATTTGTGAAGCTCTTTATCCAGAATACACCATCCAATTTTTCTGAAACTGTAACCAATTGTTTGTCTGTACATGTTCACCACGTCTACCGAATTCCGTCCCATTCTAATAATTCCCTCGTGGTGCGTCGGTTTTTGTTTGTCTTAGAGTATATTTACAAAGAGTTTCTGAGTCTGATATGTTATATGATAATCTTCCTTGTCCTTGTGATGGACGTTCTCCTTACGGCATAAAATCGTCTGTCGTTTGTAAATCAATACTGCTCACAAATAGTGTGCTCTGAGATGCAACGATGTACTGTAGCTCAAAATTGCAGTTTGGCACCTAAGGTATAATTTTTTTTATATCCTACAGAAAGTGAAGTCACTACATCGGTATCATGCTCATAAAGTACTGCTATGCAACAGTTCTGATAAAGACTCATCTAGAATATCGCGTCAAAGTTCTTGAGGAAAAACGATCTTTTAGCTTACAGAAACTAGAGAGGTATAATTTAACTATTATTCGAAGCATCATGAGGTAAATACTTACGAAAAAGTTACAGAAGTAGGTCGACGTTCTTACCTCATACCAGTCGGGATTCGGGAAAGGTAGGACCAGTATAAGTCAGATCAGTACTCTACAAATCATCAAGCAATGGTTTCACTGTTTAACGTAACTTCTTGGATTTTGATCGTGCTAAGGAAACTGATTTATGAAACATCAGATGAAAAATATTGAAACAAGAACCCTTGACGTGGATTCACAAGTAAGACACAAATGTCTGCTACCTCTTGTCCTAAATTAAACAGACCCTTTTACTAAGAAAATTTCGTGTCATTATTAGTAATAGAAATTTCCAGCGAACTGCGAATCAATATGGCATCCACGTAAGTGGAAACGCTATAGAGTAAGAAATTAAGTTCACTAATACCAGCAGATTGATGACAAGAGAAGATGGCGGATTATTAGCGCCAAATCATCAGTTCAAGGAGTACGCTCTGACATATGCAATCTATTTGTGAAGCTAGCCAAATTCAATATCAAACACCCAATATTTAACAGAAACCTTCAAGTATTTGTGTTCTTCAAATATAACTCATCCCTGAAAGAGTTACGTATCCCACCTTTTTAAAGGATTCCTGAAATAATGCTACTGTAGGAGGATCTATGTCTTCTATAGTTAGTAACGTTTGAGAAATACTCACATAGAGACCAACAGAAGAGCGAATTAAGAAGAGAATGTGGAGGCTCCTTTCAAATCCTTCACCTTGTCTCAGGGCAACCGTCGACTGATGGGGTCACACAAGGTGGAGGAAACTAGGACGACCTCGGATTACGTGAAGGAGATCTGCGGGCCGGGTACTTAGCAAGACGCAATAGATACGACTCTAGAAGGCCTTTGGGGCTCTGCGAGGATAGCCTGTATTTAACTACGAATTAGAGTATTCTGTTATCGGCTGTCCACTCGGAACTATTAGGCGGCCTGAGTTGCCGTGCGGTTCTAGGCGCTACACTCTAGAGCCGCGAGAGCACTACGGTCACAGGTTCGAATCCTGCCTCGGGCATGGATGTGTGTGATGTCTCTAGGTTAGTTAGGTTTAAGTAGTTCTAAGTTCTAGGGGACTGATGACCTCAGAAGTTGAGTCCCATAGTGCTCAGAGCCATTTCTTTTGGAACTATTTGGATCTTTCAGTTTTAAGTGATCCACAGTGAACATTCACAATCACTCCACTCACATCTAAACCCTATTCTTTCCCTTTTACTGTCCAGTGTTTCATTCCTCTTTCTGTTCATTGAGTGTATTGCAAATTCTGTACTTTTCCACTTTACTAATTTGCGAGCCTCAAAGAGATGGTTTATTTGATGAAAATCGACTCCTAGCTGAAAAAGGTTTGAATGCTGTTGCTTTTTATAGACCAATAACACGGCGATCCAGAGAAGCAATTTTGCCATTCAATTACCTCATACCACCTCACTTTGCTTCTAATCCTTCGAAAAGGCATTTACAAATTTTAAACGTTATGACACGGTAACTTTGTTCTTCTTCTTCTTCAGTTGGCACTACATCCCGGGGTGGGACTTGGCCTCCTCAATAATTTTCTGCCATTCTTCTCTGGACTTCGACCTCAGTTACGGCAACCGACTCGGGCAGCGTCCTCTCCAACCTCGTCGCTCCGTCTCAACCTATGACTTACTATTGCTCTCCTTCCTCCACGTTCACTGCAGCAGGCTTTCCTTGCGGGATCTGTCTCATCTAGTCGCATTACATGTCCAGCCCATCTCAGTCTACACATCTTTATGAACTTTACCACATCATCCGCCTTATAAAATTCGTTGTTCCTTCGCCTTCCCCAGGTCCAAAAATCCTCCTCAGTATACTTCTTTCACGTGATCTCAGTTTCTTTTCACCCTGCTTTGTGATTGTCCATATTTCTGAGCCATAAGTAAGTACTGGGTGTATCAGCGTTTTGCGAAGTCGGCACTTTGTCCCTCGTGATAGATTTAAAATGTCGCAACATTCCAAAGTAGCGACGGTTAGAAGTACTTATGCGAGCGGTAATTTCAGTAAAGATGGTCCCTTTTGCTTTTATCTTTAACCCCACATAGGTAAAACATTCCACTCGCTCAAATGTCATTCCATCAAAGGTTATCGTGGGCTGTAAGGGATGGTTAGTGCAATTACACATATACTTCGTATTTTCTTCATTAATTCTTAGGCCTATCTTCTCTGCACTCAATTTCAAAGCTGAAAATGTATTTTGTAGATCTCTAAGTGTTTTGCTCATTAAATACAAGTCATCTGCATATCCCAGCAACTGTACAGACTTATAGTGGATTTACCTCTTGTCTGAATTCCCGTTTCACTTACTTCTTTTTCAAGTGCCAAGATGAAAAGTTGGTAGGAAAGCCCATCTCCTTGTCTTAGCCCAGTTCGAGTGGGAAACTGAGGTGATAGCCTGGGCTGCACCCGCAAGGTACACGGGGGATGCTTTAGGGTGACCTATAATAATTTCTCAGGCACTAGAAATTCTCTCATTGCCTCATAAAGTTTGGCCAGGTTTATTGTGTCATACGCAAATTTAAAGTCAATGAAAAGATGGTGGACACCAACATTGAATTCATGTGTGTTTTCTACTATTTGTCGGAGAACCTATATCTAATTTGCAGTTGAGTTTTCTGCTCTGAACCCGCATTGATAGTTTTCAATAATGTCTTCTGCTACAGGCGAAAATCCACTATACAGGGTATTTTATAGTACTTTACTCGTACAATATTTAAAGGCTGTTATCCCTCTGTAGTGGCTGCATTCAAATAGAGCTCCTTTCTTACGCACCAGACGCACTGTCCCTACATTCCATTCTTCTGGAAACTCTTCCTTTTCCCAGATGAGGCACACAGTCTTGTAGATCCTACGATTTAGCCCAACTCTTCCAGCTTTCAATAGTTCAGATGTTCTATTGGCAGTCCCTGATGCTTTATTGTTCTTGAATCTAACAATTTCTTTGTTCATTTCTCCTTGGGAAGGGGTGAGGTACTATGTCATCATCTTCTGGAAGGACTGGGATATCTTCGATAGGGACTCTGAAGCATCCAATAGTTCACTGAAATACTCTACTCAACGCTCCAATACCTCTTGATCATCGGTTAGTAGTGTCCTATTTTACTTTTACTCAGGTTGGTGCCGTCTTAAATGCTCTTCTTTCCCAATTAATTTACTGATAAAATTTTCTAACATCATTTGTCTTTCCTGTTGTCTCCAGTTCTACCATCTTCTTTCTTTCACGTTCCCTTTTCTTCCACCGGTGAAGTTTCTCGTCTTCTTTCCTTTTATCTTGATAATTTCTTACCCCTAGACGAGTATATGATTACTCAAGCAGTTTCCTGTATGCCAGGTTTTTCTCGCTTTCCCTTACTCCACCACAATCTTCAGAGACAAGTGGACAGTCAGCACCTCTGATCACAGATGTTGCACTGAGGGCCGATAAAAGGGACAAACGCGCACGAAGCTAGACGCATTTACTGAATTCTAATAAGCTATTGAACGTTACCCGTATTTTTCGCTTGTGAACGTGACCGTATACAATCCACCGGAAGTAGCATAATGACGCTCTCAGTTACATAACTTCTTTGGTGAAAAAAAAAAACCGCGAGAAAATTGTGACTGACTCCTATGTTATTTAGGAGTTCTTTTGTACTGAAATGTGTTCTATAACGACTGTCTTTGATCCGCTAAGAGAGGGAACTGTTGTTTCCAGTATTTTTCTGCTTTATAAAAAATTATGGGCCGCCATTATAGCTGTCACGAGTCCAGTATCTAAATCTCAGATAGCTCATTGCAGAAGGCTGGAAAATCCAACAAGTTGTGTAAGTGTTTTACAGCTGTGTATTACAGGTTGTGCCGATTCCTCAACTGATGTTCAAATGTCCATCATTCCGGTTCCGGTCACTAGTGACACTTAGTTTCATTCCTGGGAAGCTGAAATGTACAGTCAGAAGCTGCTGCGTAGGTAGATCATTGTTACTTGGGGCCGCTGTCAGCTAGGAGTATCGATAACCGTTTGCACACATTTTGGCCTATGAACAAGCAGCCTCGTACCAGGCATCCTCTCACACCTTAATACTGATCGGGCTTCCGATTGTAGCGTAACGAAAGCTGCCACTGGAGCTATGAATCAGCTACCATTAGCTATTATGCCATGGAGCCCCTTTCAGCTAGGTAGAGGCGGTATATATCCGATCAGTGTGCGTGGTCGGGCCAGTGTGGCCGAGCGGTTTTAGGCGCTTCAGTCTGGAGCCGCGCGACCGCTACAGTGGCAGATTCGAATCCTGCCTCGGGCATGGATGTGTGTGATGTCCTTAGGTTAGTTAGGTTTAAGTAGTTCTAAGTTCTAGTCGACTGATGACCTCAGATGTTAAGTCCCATTGTGCTCGGAGCCATTTGATTTTTAGTGTGAGTGGAAACAACTGGGCAATACCAGGCAGCAGCATTAGTCACAAATCCGTATATGATGTGCAGATCCGTGGAATGGTATAACTGCACTAATTCAGTGTTTAATGATGAGAAGCTATGCATTAGCGAGACTATTAAGTGGACGTCCACATCAACATCGTGAATCCTTGTGCAGACAGTTTTCGTGTTGCTTAAAATATTATTAGCATTGTGTCGAATTGTGTCATAAAAACTGGACAACAATTCAATGAGTCAGTCGAACATATAGATGACGAGCAGCAGCCTTGTTGGAATGTTGCACAAATTCTATGACAGCATATGCCATATGCAGCTGCTACGACCAAAGAGTCTCAAACAGGACATTTTTCACGCTGGTCTATATGGTATAAAATGTTTCTGGGTTACTCTCTCCATTGCAGTCAGAGGCATGAGATGCGCATCAGAGGTGGTATGGGAGAGTCATTAGTGGACGGCGATCGATCCACACTACATTACCGAGAAAATCCTTTGACTACGTTTATTTTATTTATTTATTTATTTTTTTTTTTTGAGTCAACAGTCATCTGACTGGTTTGATGCAGCCCAGCACGAATTTTCTCAGAGTAGCGCTTGCAACCTACGTTCTCAATTATCAGCCGCATGTATTCCAAGGGCAGTCTTCCTCTACAGTTTTTGCCCTCTACAGTCCCCTCTAGTACCATGGAAGTCAGTCCCTAATAACATAATAGATGTCCTCTCATCCTGTCCCTTCTCCTTGTCAGTGATTTCCTCTCCGATTCTGCGCAGCAACTCATTCCTTACCTCACCAGTCCACCTAATTTTCAACATTTTCTTGTAGCAACACAAATAAAATGCTTCCATTCTCTTTTGTTCCGGTTTTCCCACAGCCCATCTTTCACTACCATACAATGCTGTGCTCCAAACGTATATTCCAAGAAATTTCTCTCTTCAGTTTAGGCCTATGTTTGATACTAGTAGACTTCTCTTGGCCATCATTGCCCTTTTTGCCAGTGCTCGTCTGCTTTTGATGTTCTCCTTGCTCTGTCCATCATTAGGCAATAGTAATACTGCACGAAAAAGACTTCGAAGATGACACACGACACTTCTGTGGTTGTCTCTCGTACGATTTTGTATTCCAGCGAACAAAGTGTTTGCAAATATCTGCTATAATGACTGAAGCTAATCTGCCACAAGTCTGTGGATTGGTAAATGATAATAATCACCAAGTGTGCAACCCGTGTTGTACAATAATAAAATTTCATTCATCTCGCACCACAGACACAGACATGCACACACACACACACACACATAGACACACACACACACACACACACACACACACACACACACACAAACATAAATATACATGCATCATCAGCGAACATCTGTCAAAGCTCAGTATCAAAATTACTAGCGCTTGGCTGTCACAATAATAAACATTATAATCGAGTTTGGTCACGTTTCGTAGAGTGGCGTAGACGTTTGTGGAATCTGTTGTCCTAACAATGGTTTGTGACAGTGGTTTATCCTGTCACCATATTATCAATATCCAAACGTGTTTTCATATTTAAGTCCACTTGTCTCTCCAGAATTACATAAAAAGCTTGACAGTTCGATTAAAAACAATTCGGTATCACAATGCGGCAGCTATGAACGTAAAAATAACTTGTGTACGTCACAAAATTCATCCCAATGATCGCTGCGACTTTCTGGGGACCGCATCTCGAAGTACTCACTGATTAGAGAATACGTTTGTTTATGATCGTATCAGGTAGATTCAAGTTATATTTAGTATACCATCGTTTCCAAATAAAATCTAGCATTCTAAAAAGTAATGCCTCTGAATTTTTCATGTAAAGACTCTAAACAGTTTTTTTAATTAAATGACTTTATTAATACTCTACATCTTCAGTCCTCATGCCTAAATATTTATTTCTCAACAGTCAGCCTGGCGATGAACACATTTCTCTCTACGAGACACCAGTTTTTTCATATCGTCACTGCAGAATGTTTGACTTTTTTGATGGAGTCCAACCTCACCTCTGCTTGCACCGCTTCATCACTATGAAAGTTAAACTCTTGAAGGTGTTGTTTAAGTTCTGAAAGCATGAAAATCGGATGGGTTGAAATCAGGATTGTATGGAGGAAAATGAGAGACAGTGAACCCAAGGCGTCAGACTTTTGCGGATGTAGCTGCGCTCATGTGTGATCTTTTATTCTCATGTTCAAGGAGAGGGAGCTTATGTGTGGACGAAGTCTTCAAATTCGTGCCGTCAGGTTTCTGTGCTGTTTCACACTCACTGACATAGTTACGTTACCAATGCCGTGTTAGACGCTTCAATTCTGTACCCTCTGACGGCAGAGGGTTACAACATGCGTTAGTGATGAGACAAAGTCGACCGTCTAATAAGCATGACAGGTAACAAGTCAACCGATATTTAGAACAGAATGAAAAACTTGGTGGCATTACGTTTCAGCATACCCTCGTAACTGTTCCCTACTTCGGTAGAAGTGCTTAATCTGCCTCCACGTCTGCCAGCGGACATTGCAACACTATCTCACAAAGACGTCGAAACCCCGGTTAACAGCACCAGGCCTCCGTTTCGTTCTTACACCACCATCTTCTCTACCTCATCACGGTGACTGCAAGGCTAAAATCTCAATTAGTCAGTCTCGTTTGAACCCGACGACACTGACACACATCTCAGCTTTATCTCTGTCTCATCCTCAGACCTTACAATACCTGCAATTATTTTTAAATAACAAATGTGAACGAGCCCAACATAATCATAACAGACTACATAGCAGATATCGGAAAAAAGTATTTATCTATCCAATTTGGAAAGAAACGTCTCCATCAGTACTAAAAATTCAGGCACGAAATTTTATGAATTTTATTGTGCTTAGTTTGAGAGCGACTGCGATTTCTTCGTCAACCAGAAGCAATACTACGAAGACTGCACTAAATCTTGTGACAGAAACGGTGCTAGGAATGACTTCTTGCTCCCGAATTTATATATTTTGGGATTTTGCAAAACCGATCAATAAATAGGATCCATTTTTTTCACAGCAACAGTGTCATTTGAAGGTCATAATAATGGTATTAGTCGACAGAACAGAAGAATAAAATAATGCTAAACAGTGTCAAAACATTACAGACCAGGAAACTTCACGTTTATTTGAAGTTTTAATTCTTTGAGAATATTTCCGAAGTTGTCGATTTCAACTAAGATATTTTACCCCGTTTCCTTCACCAAACGTTAGAAAGACTTTTGCGCAATATTGATTGGAAACAACACAGGGCAAATTTTAGTACTGGGAATCTGTCGTTTATCTATGTTGGGTTCGTCGTTTAACGTAGGATACAAATCAGTCATTTACTTCTGGAAGCAAACATGCAATTTTATCCTTAGTTTTCCTGGGTCAGAAATGGGAACCTTCACGTTGTGTCTGTGTTATACTCTGCACATCTATGGCAGAGGGTAAAGATGCCATCAACATTTTTCCTGCGTGTGAGAAAGCATCAGAAATGAAACGCCGTCCTGATCTATCCAGTGAAACTACAGAAATAAAAACACGCCTAATGTTAAGGGAGCGCAGATATCCTTCTAAGCGGTATCCACTTCGAAGAACGCCTATCTTTTAATGATTGGCTCAAATGGTTCAAATGGTTCTGAGCACTATGGGACTTAACTTCTGAGGTCATTAGTCCCCTAGAACTTAGAACTACTTAAACCTAACTAACCTAAGGACATCACACACATCCATGCCCGAGGCAGGATTCGAACCTGCGACCGTAACGGTCGCGCGGTTCCAGACTGTAGTGCCTAGAACCGCTCGGTCACCCTGGCCGGCTTTTAATGATTGAGACAATTCGCGTTTCATATCCGTGACAACTCTCCCCTATTTCGTGATAATACAAAACGAGCTGCCCTTCTTTGAACTTTTCTCACGTTATCCGTTCATAGCCGGTAAGGATCATATATATGCAGCAATACTACAAAAAAGGACGAAAAAGCGTAGTATGTGCAGTCTTCTTAGTAATTCTGTTGCATATTCTAAAGGAATTAGTCTTTGGTTCATCTCTTCTATGACATTTCCTAAGTGCTTTCAGTTCGTGCGTAGTGGTAAAATCAATGTATTTAGTTCCATCTCTCTCTTTTTATTTTTTTCAGATTCGTATGATGTTTCATGCGACACCACGAAATCCTCTCCTGTATTAGTCTTTTCGTCTCAGACTAGCATCGTACGTCTCAGTTATTTGCTGGATGTGTTCCAATCTTATTCTTCATCAACAGTTTTTATCCTCTATAGTTCTCTCTTCCATCGTGGAAACAGTTCCCTCATGTCTCAACAGATGTCCTATCATGCTGGCCCTTCTTCTTACCGGTTTTGTCCACATACTCCTATGAACGCCGATTCTGCGGATAACCTCCCCTTACCTTTTCACTCCGCCTAATTCTTCTGTTGCACTATATGTCAGATACTTCGGTTCACTTCCGTTCCGATTTTCCCTCAATTCATGTTTCACTACCATACAGTGCTGTTCTCCAAATGTACATTCTCGAAAATTTCTTCCTTAAAATGAAGCAGACTTCTCTTGGCTAGGAATGCCCTTTTCTCCAGTGCTAGTTTGCTTTTTGTGTGCTCCTTGCTCCGTCCGTCCTCGGTTATTTTATTTCCTAGGTGGCAAAATTCCTTAATTTCGGCTATTTCGAGATTCCTGATTTTGATATCAAGTTTGTCATTTTTCCTACCGCTCATCTTTTTGTCTTTCTTCGATGTAATCTCAGTCCATACTTTGTACTCATTGGACTGTTAATTCCACTCAACAGATTCTGTAATTCTCTTTCACTTTCACTGAGAACAGCAAATCGTCAGCGCATCGTATCATTGATATCCTTTCAACCTGGATTTCAGTCTCACTCTTGAACCTTTCTTTTATTTCCGTCATTGTTTCTTCAATGGTTAGATTGAATAGTAGGGACGAAAGACTACCTCCCTCTCTTACACCCTTTTTACTCCGAGCACTTCGCTCATGGTCTTCCACTCTCATTTTTCCATGTTGGCGCTTGTACATATTGTATATCACTCGTTTTGCCCTACATCTTACCCCTGTTCGCCTCAGAATTTCGAACATTTTGCACATTTCGACATTCAGGAACGCTTATTCCCGGTCGACAAATTCTATGAACGTGGATGATGTTTTTTAAGTCTTGTCTCCACTATCAATTGCAACGTCAGAACTGCCTCTCTTGTGCTTTCACCTTTATTAAAGCTGAAATGATCGTCATCTAGCAATTCCGAAATTTCTTTTCCCATTCTTAAATCTACAACCACTAAATCTGTGTTATTTAACATATAACCGACATTTTATGAAATTTATTAGTAGTCGTGAGAAGGCCTTCACACTATTTCTTCTTTGGGGCCAACTGTGAAGATATCTTGTCGAAATTATTCTGCAATTCGTTCACATAGACCAGACAAACTGATAGGGCGACTGAGATTGTCTGTTAAATTCTTTAAATAATTACGAACAGCAGAAGGCCTATAACGTTACATTTGAGAACCTCAGATACCATTTCTGTTTGAGTAGATGACGTCCCATGATACTACTCACTGTGATAGTTTTAACAGGAAGTCACGAATCCAGTCGGACAACTACGAGGTTGTCAGACTGAATAGAAGCCATCTGTGATGAAAATTGTCAGTGCCCTTTGGAAATCTGGAAATAATCATCTTGAGATCACTTGTCGTTAGCACTCATTATTTGTTGAGAATAAACAGCCAGTTGTCTTTCACAAGAGCGACATTTTCTGAATCGGTGCTGGTTATGAGTCAACAGAGCCATTTCGTGCATTGCGAAAGAAAAATAAACAAATAAACATCCGGAGAAGTGCGAGTAGGACTCACGTACCGAGGGTTTGGTACAAACTTTATTATTTATACAGACATTTCATTCATACCAGGAATTGAGAATCTAGACATTTCTGGCTTTTTATCGATATCGATGCAGGCAAGATATACACCTACACATTCCTGAGAAAAGGGGATCTTAACAGGATAGGCAGGCATTCGGATAACAAATGAGAAAGAAGTGACATGATTTAATTAAAAATGACCAATTACGGACTTTTTTGCTTTGCATGTAGAGTGAGACCTTGCTTCCTTGCAGATACTCTATAGTTTTGATGAGCCAGTTTGGGAGCACGAAAATTTGTGACATAAATAGCAATACCTTTTGATTCCATTGAGTTTGAAGCTTACGTTAATTACACCGCCAAGGACTGCAGACCTTAGAATACGTCACAAATTTCAAATTTATACGTCTACCTGTTGCTAATGAAAAGAGGTCTTAAAAGATGGATGAATAGACAGACAGTTATTTAATAAACAACCCAAAAGAATTTTTTTCGTGTGTTATAATTCCGTTTTAATAATTTTCGGATTTTTTTCTTTAGTTGTAATGTGAAATTTTGTTTCTTGTCAAATTTCATATTTCTAGGTCACATGAAATACCGTATAGGTTTTGATGAGTTAGTTAGAGAGTATCGAAATATGTGACATAAGTGGCCTTATCTTTTTGACCTTGTTAACCCAATAGCTTAAACTCATTCACCGTCAGAGACCTTACAGATTAAAATATGATATAAATTTAACCTTGATAATTTTAACCATTCTTTCCTTGAGAAAAGTGTGACAGACAGGCACCCAGAGGGACAGATGCAACAAAGTGATGCTATAAGGATTTCTCTTCTACCGACTGAGGTGTGGAACACTAATAACTGGAACAACACAGACTGAGAATTCGCCTAGAAAAAACGAAAGTTATTTTGTAACTCACAAAATTTAATAAGAAAGCTTTAGTCAACGATGATACCTGAACCTTGATGTGTCTTCGGCATTTGTGTGAGGCGGTGGAGAGTGTTTGAGGAGACTAGGTCGTGGCTTGTAATCAATGTGGAACACCGGCCGTGGTGGTGGAGGTGATAATTGGACGTGGCCCGCTGTGAACCAGTGGGGCTGAGGTGTCGGGTGATCGACCCCCGCTCCCTCCTCCGGCAACCCCAGAGCGATACGCCGCCACTCCAGGCCACGCCAGGCCGGCATATAAGCCGCGCCAGCCGTCACTGCGGCACAGTCGACAACAGGTAGCTCACAGCGCCGACACCACCAGCATGAACCGTCACGTAGCTCTGCTCCTCTGCGCCTCATTGGCGCTCGTCGCGGCCGCCGAGGTAAGCATCACCTCTCGTCGCCAAGGGCCACTCCGCGTTTCTAGTGCAAAGTCTTCAATTAGACACAGTCTTCCATAAGCACCCACAATTCTTGATACACAGTTGCCCACAATGCTTTCAGGTAGCAAACGTACTTCAGGCGCACCACTAAGGAACTGCTGTAGGACCTTTGTTTTCTAGTAAGTTTATAAGTAGCCTGGTGGCTATGGCCCCATGCTGCCATTCTCCTACAATGATGTTCTGTGCGTGGGTACCCAAATATTTGAGATATCTCATTTTACACTTTCTTAGACTGCTGTAGTTTCAATAGGGAATATATGACTTCAAGTTTGTAAGCATTCCTAACTTCAGCTGTCTTCTTAGTAACCTACCACATTGTTATCATTAAAGTTCAGCTACTCACAGAGGCCCAGTGTCGTATGTGATAATCATACGGCACCGACACTTGTACGAGGGCAGTTCAATAAGTAATGTAACACATTTTTTTTCTGATACAGGGGTTGTTTTATTCAGCATTGAAATACACCAGGTTATTCCCCAATCTTTTAGCTACACAACACTATTTTTCAACGTAATCTCCATTCAATGCTACGGCCTTACGCCACCTTGAAATGAGGGCCTGTATGCCTGCACGGTACCATTCCACTGGTCGATGTCGGAGCAAACGTCGTACTGCATCAATAACTTCTTCATCATCCGCGTAGTGCCTCCCACGGATTGCGTCCTTCATTGGGCCAAACATATGGAAATCCGACGGTGCGAGATCGGGGCTGTAGGGTGCATGAGGAAGAACGAAGTTTTGTGAGCTCCTCTCGGGTGCGAAGACTTGTGTGAGGTCTTGCGTTGTCATGAAGAAGGAGAAGTTCGTTCAGATTTTTGTGCCTACGACACTTCAGAGTTGATCGTTTGACCATGGGGAAGGACATCGAACAGAATAACCCCTTCAGCGTCCCAGAAGACTGTAACCATGACTTTACCGGCTGAGGGTATGGCTTTAAACTTTTTCTTGGTAGGGGAGTGAGTGTGGCGCCACTCCATTGATTGCCGTTTTGTTTCAGGTTCGAAGTGATGAACCCATGTTTCATCGCCTGTAACAATCTTTGACAAGAAATTGTCACCCTCAGCCACATGACGAGCAAGCAATTCCGCACAGATGGTTCTCCTTTGCTCTTTATGGTGTTCGGTTAGACAACGAGGGACCCTGCGGGAACAAACCTTTGAATATCAGAACTGGTGAACAATTGTGACAGCACTACCAACAGAGATGTCAAGTTGAGCACTGAGTTGTTTGATGGTGATCCGTCGATCATCTCGAATGAGTGTGTTCGCACGTTCCGCCATTGCAGGAGTCACAGCTGTGCTCGGCCGGCCCGCACGCGGGAGATCAGACAGTCTTGCTTGACCTTGCGGCGATGATGACACACGCTATGCCCAACGACTCACTGTGCTTTTGTCCACTGCCAGATCACCGTAGACATTCTTCATGCGCCTATGAATATCTGAGATGCCCTGGTTTTCCGCCAAAAGAAACTCGATCACTGCCCGTTGTTTGCAACGTACATCCGTTACAGACGCCATTTTAACAGCTCCGTACAGCGCTGCCACCTGTCGGAAGTCAATGAAACTATACGAGACGAAGCGGGAATGTTTGAAAATATTCCACAAGAAATTTCCGATTTTTTCAACCAAAATTGGCCGAGAAAAAAAATGTGTTCCATTACTTATTGAACTGCCCTCGTACATATCCTATTGCTTTAAATTGGAACCCACTTACACTGGAAAAAGAATTAGTTCCAGTTTTGGCCACCAGGTGCAAATCTGGCGCTGTGAATGCAAGAAGTATAGAAATGTTGCCATATGTAATGGATTAGGAACAGGACGTGGGCAGAAAATGTTAAACCAATGAGAAAGGAATAATGTTGATTTGCACAAATTGTTCAGTGTGTGCGCCGGAAACGTCGGCGAGATATTTTACAGGGATAGAGTTGCACCTTGTGGGCAAATTCGAAACTATTTTTTTCAGCATAAATAGGATCCACATTAATGCACTAGCATAATTACCACATCTCGTGGCCATAGAATAATTACAGCTCACACGGAACGGTGAGTAGTTTCACTTTAATCATAACCACCCAGCAGTTGAATATGTCGTACCACAACTTATTTTTATTCAGTCAGTGAATCTGCCAGCGTCGTTTCCATCATGGTACACAAAATTGCTTCCATATTCAGGTAGATTTCTATGTTGACCTGAATTTCATTAAAGACTTGTCCTTTGATTTTTCTTCGATTTTTGCTTCCATGTTTCCAACTGTGGTTCTGTCACATTCACTGATAGGCATTCTGATTTGAGAATGCGCAGTAGCACGTAGTTTTTGAGATTCCTGTGAACGCACTTGTTTTGCTGTTCTATTATGTATACTTGCCCTTCCGCCGTAAGGAGTAGTTACCGACAATAGTGACGTAAGCTAAGACATAATTTGTTGTTATGGTATTCAGTGCGAAGACTGATGTAGCTGTTCTCGTCTTCTCTCCTGCAGACGCCTCTACGTTAAAATATGTGCTACTCCATGTTTCGACCTACAGATCAAGGGATTTGTTTTTCTTAATGACAACGACCAGTTCAGTAGTCCTCATCCGGAATTCCTGGGGGAACTATTTTACCTCCACAATATTTTATCAAAGGGGCTACCATCATCAATAAACGTAGGATTAAAACGGCATGTTCTCGGAAAATATAATAGCTGTAAACTCCCGTCCTTTTCAGCCAATCACAGTACCAACACACCAACTCCTTGTTGGCTTATGTAAGATTGCAGAATAAGTCATTCAGACTGTTGCTCCTGCAACTACATGGAAACGTTGCTGTACTACTTCCGGAACCATATGCTAGTCTGGCCTCTCTACGGATATGTATGTGTTGTGGTTGCACGAACCGTACGGTGGCTGAATCGTAGAGGAGCACAAACACGACTGACCACTCCACTCCCCCGCCTCCCGCCCCCTTTAATGGTTAGGTGCGTCGTACGTGACGGGTGGCATTGTTATCATGAAGCTCACTTTTACCTTAAGAATGGCAGCGAATGTCTAATGTAAGGATACTACCAAACACTTATGAAATGTATTGAAATGATCCCGTCGCCACTACTGACAGCTAAATATTCACTATAAACGTCAACCAAGGGACCTGTGCATAACCTTCTTACTTTTATAGTCTTCAACAATGGCAGTATGTGAAATGAATGCATTCGTTGGGATGAGGGTGGTTGTGGAAATGAGAGAAAACTCTTTAAAAACGTATCGTACGACGTGA
This sequence comes from Schistocerca serialis cubense, assembly GCF_023864345.2. Taxonomy (NCBI): domain Eukaryota; kingdom Metazoa; phylum Arthropoda; class Insecta; order Orthoptera; family Acrididae; genus Schistocerca; species Schistocerca serialis. Next base: position 309,981,620 of record NC_064643.1, read on the forward strand.
AATAGTAATCATGAATTTATGATATGTCCTTGTATACACATGACTATGTGTCTAAAACTATGTTTTGGATTCAGAATTTTTCTTCTGGCTTGTACAACGTGCAGAGATCAGCGAGTGTCAGTAGGGCCACATAACCTGTAATTGCAACTCGACTAACATTTTCAATTACAGTAAGCACGTTAGGTCGTAGTAGCAATAGGTAACTTCGATTTTATCCATACATCCAATAGGCAAATCACAACTCAAGGCGACAATGACAAATATGTTTGTCGTCCAGGAAAATAAATTCATTTAGAAAAATCGGCTTGTACGACAGATAACGGACTACCGCACTGGCCACGGTTATTATTTATGGCTATGCTGTATACATATTATACAGTTAATAAATACTTTCAAACAAATAAAATTTATTTGTGATAAGACAAAATGAAGAGGGAGTCTCTAATTCGTTATTAATATGTTACATTTGTGAAATAGAGGTCTGCAGCTGCGCATCCATGATGCCTTTTTGCCTATGGTAGTTGAAAATCTCTTTTATGTTAAAATTTTCCACAAACAGTGAACTTTAGCGCAATTTTGTTGCACAATGTCAGAAACTGGTTAAAAAAACTTTCTGACCAAATCGCATTCGTTTCTGTACGATCAGAGTGTGTTGAGGAAAAGGGATGTTGACTTAAAAAATAATGTATACGATCACAAAAGTAAGTAAAATATGGTTATTTCGTAGAGAAACGGGAGAAACAAATAGCGCTACAGGGAAGATTAATTATATCTCTACGCGAAGAAGTGATTACCGGCTAGCAGAAGTAGACTGGCTGCAAAGATACGCTGTATGCAAACCAGATAACCGTACTTGGCTTTGGAAAGCAATAAGTCAGTGTGGGTCAGCGGTACCCATACACACACACACACACACACACACACACACACAGACGTACGTGCGTTGTGGGTCGGGAGGGAGAGCGGTCCAGTCGGCTGTTGCTCACCATTACCGCAGGTCGCGGTTTCACCGACTGGCACACAGGCGTCACGCCAGAATAGATGCATCTGCAACTGAATAACCTTTAATAGCAGCATACCACGCGATAGTAAACCATTTATTAGCCCCATACCACGCGATAGTATTACATTAATTGGTCCCATCTGCTACCGAATAACTAGGATCCTGAACAAATGTGAGGTCAACATCAGTTTGTCGTTCAAAAGTAACTCATTAATCCATCATACCCAATTAGCAAATAACGTAAACTCAATTAAGGCTTGAGTGTATAAATTTCAGCATAGTTGTCACAACTTGTATATTAGACACAGGGAGTGAGTATTAGAACGTATGGAGGCCTTCCACCAAATAATTACAGTAAGTGAACTGTTGGAATCCTTCTGCACGAGGCAGAACACACAACGACAAACATGAATACCTGACTGACCATTTCGAATGCACAATCAAAAGGCATAAAGTAGAGGATTACGGAAAGCTCAGACGTACACAGAAACCAAAAACGACAGTCAGCTGTCATTCTGAACGAAACTATTGACAACGAACACACAAAAGTAATAAGGACCCTAGCGAAACTTGCCTCTTCTCTCGAACCACATCATATGCAACAGATTCCACTTAGTTTTATTTACTGTAGATCCTCTTTTTGTAGAAAATGTTATTTTTGCAAACATATCAAATTACAAACCGAGGAAGTTTATCCAATATCACTCAGAATTCAAATTCTGTGATACGCTTTAGAGTTTTTAATTAAATGGATGACATATTTGAGAAACAGGCTATACTCATTACACTTTAACGTAAAAAACTGTAATAAATTAATATCTTCATAAATAGAAAAACTATGTAATACCAGTCTTAACGAGGAAACGCTAGGTGCGTGTAACATTTGTAGTGATGTCTGTAAACTCTGAATGTGTTAAGTCCGAATGCAGCGCCCTCGAGAAAGGTAAACAAAAAATATTAAGGGAATATTTCGTCTTATGAATCCACCAAAAGAATTCTGAACAAAAAGCGAAAAATTTAAAACCTACACAATTCTACATCAATCATTTTCCAAGAACAATGTAACTAGAACTAAACCTGCGAACCAGCAGCTGTTGAAGGAGCAAAGACTCCAAATTACGTCGTAAATAATAATATAAGAGGAACTTAAAATTTAGTAACTGTTTGCGATGGGTCTATATTTCTATTTCAAACAGAGTCACAGTAAGTGCCTGCACAGCATGTGTATATGTAAAGTAACGGAGTTCTAGTTTGAAATATAAGTGACAGTATCAACGATCAATTTCCGCTGTCGTTTTTTAAGTTTCCTCTACTTCTTCATCTTCTGGTGCTGTACCCGAGTTAGGTGACAAAGTTTTGGGATGTGGTCGTTAAAGACATTTTCACCTTTTGTGCATATAAAATGAATCGTGTAATTTATGTACACACTTAGCAAACATTTATTGCGTACACACATACCAATGCTAATTTTAGTATATATGCCTTCAACAACTCATTAAGGAAGACTTCAGAAATGTACTATGTGAGGTGGATCATTGGCAAGGTGCTAGAGACATTTTCGGGAAGAAGGTGGCTTCAGTTCCCCGACAGGCTCAGAGTTGCAGTTTAAAGCGATTGCCAGGATGGTAATTTGAAGGGTACGGGCAATATCGACAGTTTTTTTCGGAAATACGAATTAGTGTGCATGCAATGAGACCTCTGGTTACAGCGAGTGGTGTGCTGTGTTGCAGGAGAAGTACCCGGCCACGTTCGACAGCCTGGACCTGAAGGAGCTGCTGTCGGATGAAACTCGAGTCCAGGATGCGATGCGCTGCCTGCTGGAAGAAGGAGACGCAGCGTGCAGACCCGCCGGGAAGGCGCTCAAGGGTGAGCCCCATCGTAGTCTACACTCCGCTACCCAGTAGGACGGTATAGCCCACACGACAAGCTCACACACTTAAAATGAGGCCCGTGCCGTGGATGCAGTGAGTCTGTATTCTGTAACCACGTAGCTGCAGATTGCAGTAACGGAACCCCACTGGAGTAATGGCGATTGGAATATGAGTGTTAACCAAATTTAAATAAGTTTGATTACAAATAAAAATGTGGGTTGGGATAAAGGTTTAAGTCAGTCTGAAATTCCTGTCTACTGTGGTTGATACTGCAAGAACTATGTTGTGCACAGTGAACAACCTCCGAGACCATACTCCAATTCCATACAGGAAATTAATTCTTTTCCCATAATACATAGTGCTTATTGGTCCCCAGCATAAAATTGGAGAAATCATGGTTTACTGCGGTACCAGTAAGCTTGTGCGAGGCACGCACATTTGATTAGCTGTGCAGCTTATTTCCTTACGCTGTAACGCAACGCCAGGCCACCTATATATGTTCTTCCTTTGTGAATAATCTAATATTATTTGTTTTACGTGGTTAACAAGAGGATAGCGGGAGTGGCGATAAAATCCGGCACAGTCGATGACTGTTTTTCCGTCACTAACAAAGTGATGTGTGGCCATGGAAAGAAATAAACCCATATCAACACCAGTATTTGCGTTGGTTAAGAATACTTCTTTTAAAAAGATCTAACTCCTTAAAACGAATGTTCAGTAGACACCGATTCCATTATAGATCATGCATCATCTATTTAAGGCTGCAGCATATGCATGCCGATCAATAGCTACGCCTTATTAGCAACACTCAAATCCATTTGGAGTTACTCGTTAAAATCCAGGAAAACTATTTAAAACAGAGAATATTAGTAATACCGAACAAAAGTAGTACAGCTTTGGAGCATATTAACCTATGATGTAGGAGGATTGTCAATATGACCTTCTGCTTTCTGTATTGACAGTAGAGAGGCCAAGAAATAAGTTCTACAAGAAACTGAACTAATTGCAGCAAATGCTTTATAGCAAAATCACAACGAAAAGTTGACATAGGGGTTACAATTTTATACATCACCTCATATCTTGGGAGGCCGTGGATTCTCTTTCACATAATAATGTTCTATCACACTCCACAGGATGCACACAGATGTACCCACTGAAGAAACCACCGTTGTCACACTATACACTTTTATCACCAGTGGACTAGTAAAAACAGAACAATTAGATCTATTAAAATGGAACATTGTTTACCGATCACAAGCATTAATTCTTCCTTAAGGCATGTGATGAATTGCTCTGTAGTTCTCAATTATAGAGGGCGGTCAGAAACAGTCTGAAAAGCTAGTTAAAGTGTTACAGGGTAGCTTGTGCTGAGAAACAACAGTTAAGAATGAAATTCCAAACGTTGCGCCGTTTCCGACTTAATTAGCATTGAAATTGGTCAATCAGGGCGTTGCGCGAGCCAGAGAAGGTGTCGCCAAACGTGTTCCTCGTTTGATTTCCTAAAACCGGAGAAGAGAGCGATACAAAAGTTGAACATGGGACGGTAGTAAGTATCGAACTCGAGGCAAAGCCTGCGCTATAATCTGCGCCTGGTTAGCTAACTACAATGGTAATTAACTCCGGAACAGCGCAACTTATCGAGTTATCAGCTGAACAATTATTTATTAGCATAACCTAATCTGCAACTCCCTTGCAAGCTTTTCAGTTTATTCCTCACCACCCTGTGTACCATCAACAAAGCTGTCTGGGAACAAAAATCAGCTCAAAATACTACACACACTGTCTCTAAATGAAAGAAGGAATTTTAATTGGTTGACCAAAGCATAACACATGACACTAAAACACTACTCATGGTGGTAACTCAGCTTCAATTCTATTACATCTTCAAGTTCGCCTAATGACTGTAGTGATGGCGGTATAACAGTCCATTCAGCTAGTCACAGGCCTACTCTATCGTCCAGTTGTTCATTGTTATTACCGTAAAAAATTGCAAATCTCGCAAGTAGACACCCTAACGAGCCAAAATTTTGTCACCAGCTGATTAGTATTCTTTTCGTACACTGTTGGTACGTAATAAGGAAGTGTGCTTGGAAAGATTTTTCAAAGTCCTAGTTGGGTCTGTGAAGGTTTATGACACCAAACCTCTACGCACTGCCTACGAGTTTTCTGTAAATCACGGGCTGCAGATATGTAGTGGCGGAGCTGGCACCCTGAAGAGTCACAGATGCGTTTATTTGGTGTCTTTTCATACGTATTTGGTGACCAAAATACCAATTTGAGTTCACCGTCTTGCTGCTAAAACTGATGTAGCATGATTCTGGTCTTGTGATGCGGGCAGTTATACTGCTGGAAGATGCCATTACTATCGGGAAAGATATCAAACGCAAAGGGATACAGGCGGTCCGCAATAATGTTACTGTGGTCCACAGCTGTGATGGTGCCGTCAATTGTTACCACAGATCCTATGGAAATCCAAGTGAAAGTCGCTACGGTCGCAGGTTGGAATCCTGCCTCGGGCATGGATGCGTGTGATGTCCATAGATTAGTTAGGTTTAATTAGTTCTAAGTTCTAGGCGACTGATGACCTCAGAAGTTAGGTCGCATAATGCTCAGAGCCATTTCAACTATTATTTTTTCACAACCTTCAAACAGTTCCCGTACCGGTTCACGACCTAATCACGTGAAAAGCCGACCATATTCACCGTTTCATAAATGCTCTTTCCGCGGCGTCGAACTATAACAATCTGCCCTTCGACAGAGTGGCTTATATGATTGGACTTCTCCATGTCGTAGGATACGCAGCGAACTTACTTTCGCAATGCTTCCAGCAAGAGACATTACGTCGCTCTAACTTCTCGTACTCAGTTAATCACAAGTAAATGCCTAATTACCACTATCATTCTCCGCTAATTGATCTGTTCCTTTCCTAGCCTCAAGTCTTGTACAGTGGAAGATGGCATTCTGTCTACGCTATTCGACTCACCTTATGACAGTTCGCTACGGACAGATGTACGAGGCCGGGATGACTCCCTAGTAAATGTCAGAACCACACTTCCTGGCCCTTCTTCAGCCAGTGGATCCTTGTGTTTCGACTTTCGTTAACTTATTCTAAAGGCACTTGAACCCTAATATTTCTTCAATTCTATTAGCGCAACAGCTTGTCTCGTATTGAATTACATTGTCTACGAGCGTGAATTATCCAATTTTACACATGTATTCAATGTTTGGAATTATTTTACTTAAATGATTTTATTAGAAATCTTGTTATTACCTTTCAACATAAAATTAATGCACTAGTTTCCACCCAGTAGGCCGCTATATCTAATTATCTACTGGCATACTCCCCATAGAATTTGGCGTTCGTAAGCGGTGGCTTATTATTCTTGGTGTTTATATTTTTATGGAGCGAAAGTTTCAGGATGAGACAGATGTAATGTCTTCCCGTATTTCATTAAAACCTGAGCAGTACACGAACGAAAATATTAGTACCAAATCCCACTGCCTCTGAATTCTATGTGCTTCCCGAACAGTTTTGATACTGAAACTCCTTGGCAGAATGAAACGGCGATACCGGAACTCCAGACTCCAACTTTTGCCTTTCGCGGGCAAGTGATCTACCGACTGAAATATCCAAGAACATCTAAAGTGTTACACCGACCAAGCTATCGAAGAGTGACCCACGACTCGCCCTCACAGCTTTAGTTTCGCGAGAAATTCTTCTCCCGGCCCTACACACACTTTTATTCTCCCAGGAAGTTGAGAATTGTCGACTGGAAGACCGCCCCCTCCTTTTGCCACTAAGGTATAAGGTTATTGAGCCACCTGTTTGGAAAAGTTTTCGTAACTATCATTCCGTCCTGAAGTGTCAGTGTCATGTCCTAAGCGTATCTACTAAAGGTTGCTGATAGAAGCGTGCGTAAACAGTTGACCCCATTTCTTGAGTTTCTGATGACATTGAGAACTAAGGGAGTGGGAAAACCTTATGAAAATTTCAACTCGTATGAAAGGAAGCTAAATCTCGACCCTATGTTTTAGTGACGGTTTTCACTGCAGAGTGTCTTATTTGCTCAATAATTATAAGATTCCTTTCTTCGGGTCTATTCTTAAACGTCTGTATATACGAAAAAAAGTAAACAGCTTCGAAATGTTAACTTTTTTGGAACAAGGATGGGTTTTGACGAAAAATATGTTAAAATCCTTTTTAACATATATGGCATCTCCTCCTCTCTCCATAGTGTCTCTACTTACATGTGCGGAAAGCTTATATCCACCTACATTTACCATTTCCATACCTGTGATGATATGATGTACAGGCAGGCATAGTAAATCTATTCCACCCTCCGTTTCTAGATCTTCTATGCAAACCAGAAGCTTATCTACTTTGTTTTTAAATCCCCTGACATTCTGATGCAATATATTAACATTATTTTTACTGTACTTTTATGTGAATCTTGTGACATACTAACATTATTTCCACTGTACTGTTATGAGAATCATGTGATATTTTCACATCCCTAGTACCTGCCTGTCTGAACTTTTCATGAAGTTTGATTCCAACCAATGTAGGATGATTGGATAATGATCTTAGCCTAAAAAAGTAATCCCATGAGTTCCAGTGCCCCCACTTCAAGATTTTGCTATCATCCCAGCCAGTTTACCCTTCCCTTTCCTACTGAGATGCAGGCCATGTCTTGTGAAGTCCCACCTACCAATACCATCAGTTGGAACCAAACCTATGCTTGAAAAAGTAGCAGACCAAAGCAGCTGATCTAGCTCCATATTGACCTTCCTGACAAAGCTGTTCAATTGGGGCCAGTCATACCGCATGAGAGCAGGAACCAAGCCAACATTTGTATGGTGCGTTGCAGATGCCGTTTTCACTAGGTCACACTTAATATTGTAGCCCTGGTCCCCATCAATACTGTTTCCCGCTCCACCCACTACCACAACATGATCCTGCTTTGTAAAACCTTTGCACAATCATCCAACATCCTCTATCACTTGGCTAAGGCATGCACTGGGCTTGAAAATACTTGTGACTTTGTACCTGTCACCTAATTTCTTCTGCAAATTCTGGCCTACACCTCTTTCATGGCTACTACCTGACAACAGAACTTTCCTCCTACTTTCTAGGTTTTTTGCCACAGTTGGTTTCCTAGTGAAAGTCTGTTGAGTGCTGAATACACTTTCATCTAGTTCAGACTCTTCCTTAGCTGACTGAGGTAACAAGGCAAATCTATTGGTTGTGACAATGATGAAACTGTCTGATACTGTTCTCTTTCAGTGGCCCCTGTTCCTTGCTACCACTTCCCACCTGTCTCCACCCTCCTCCGCCCTTAACCTCATCAGTTCCTCCCTAGCACTATCCAGTTCAGCCCGATGGGCTCTTATGTTCCCTTCCCGTTCCGCTATTTTTCTATGCCTTGAAGATAATCTGCAATACCATGAAAGAGACCCATTCACTTCTCCGATTCCCATGGCACTATCGTCACCCCAATGTAAACATCTGCCACAACAGCTGCACAGAACCCCAGAACTGACTCTCGTACGGCAGCTCAAACACTTCTTGCTCATGGTTGTTTAAATAATTTTAACAAAATTAATTTAGGCAATAACAATAATATTCTATTAACTACAGATCACAAAAGCCACTAAAGTTATGTGGAACACTAATAAACATGTGTAATATTAATATAGTAAAGTAATACAGTTAAATTAACGTTATAAATCAAAACTTGTATACCCGAAAAATTAGGCCTAAGATCGTGTATGTGCGATACGTACTTTACGCGTTTTGAAAGGAAATAAAAGATAGAAATTAAAACCTTTAATTCTGCTAGTAGATACGGTACTACTAAATATATGTGTAATTAAAACAACCTAAGTTCTTCACTTAATACTTAATGTAGTACATCTTATAATTCTCTCCGTAATCCTGTTGTTGTCAGACATTTACACGACCTCGTAACAAAGTTAACCTGTAAAACATGGCCCACTATTTACTTCACCAATGTTCCATTAAGTTCTTGACTTGATGTTTCCCCATTAGAAGACGTAGCAGCTTGATTGGACCTAAGTTTTTCTTTAATGGCGCAGTTTCTTCTGCAGTATACTCAATTAGCCAAATGGCTATGTTTTAAAACGCCTGGGATCTGTCATTCATCTTTTGTCGTTGGCTACAGCCTTGATACTGCAGGCCTGATGTCAAACGACAAGTTTTGATTCTGGGAATGTGATTATGTGGCAGACCGGTTGAGACGACGCAGTAGTATTTCCAGAAAAATTAAGGAGTAGTTGTGTTTTGACGCCTGAGGACCCTAGCGACTATGTCAACAATTTACGCACTGCTCACCCCAATCTACAAATTCAAAACCGGCCTCCATCCCGAAGCACAACAAAATTCGATGATTTTAACAGAATTTTCTTTTGCAGAGGTGCTGCCCGAAATAGTGCGTACAGACTGCGCCAAGTGCACTGAGACACAGCACAAGAAGATCGGAGGTTTCTTCGGAGAGATTTCGCACCGCCACCCAGACCTCATGAAGAAGTTGCTGGACAAGTACGACCCATCTGGAGAATACAGGAAGAAGTACGCCAAGTCCTGGGCCGAGCACGGCATCCGCCTCTAATCCCTTGTAACTCTTATATTCAATAAATCTATCACCTAACCTATAATGTAAAAGACCATTTCGACATACCCACAAACACGGAAATACATGGAGCTCCTAAACTCGTTTGTTCTGTGAACACAGGAACGATCTGCTTTCACCTCAGTGATGAAGCAACATTTCATTTTAAAATCAGCGTCATTTGCACTTATGGGTCTCAAGAATCAAAACTGACAATGTTGAATGTCTACGGAAAAAGTTCAAGCGAGATTTTGAGTGGTTCAAGAGTCTCCAAAACAACCTAGAAGACGCTGAAGACGACTCACGTCCGAGACGTCCTTCAATATCAGCAACGCATGAAAATATCGAAAAATTAGGTAAGCTGATTCGATATAACCATGGGTTGAGAATTCGACCGATCGCGGAAACTCTAGGAATTTACAAAGTATATGTAAGGATATTTTGCGTAACCAATTTAACACGAAAAAAGTTCTCAAAAATTCTCGCGATCGAACAGAAAGAAAGTTAGTGAAAATGTTTGTACTCACATTTCGAATACAACTAGAAATAATCCTAATATCTTGGAAAGCATGATAAAATTTGACAAATCCTTATATGTTATTTATGAATCAAACAGTAAGCGCCAATCCATGCACCGAAAACCCCAAACTTTAGGTAGCGAAAAAAGCTCGAATGAACATATCAGAATTAAAGGAATGATATTAATGGAACTTTTATCTTCTCTGGGTTCCTGAAGGACAAAACTATCAATCAGTAATAGTATCTTGAGGTTCCAGAAAAGCAGGTCATGAGTTCTGCATAAAGATAACGCATTGGCCAACACTGCAGTGTTGTTAAGGTGAACACCATCCTCGGTTTGGACGATCCACTTTATTTTTCGGACCTAGCACCATGTGTATTGTATATTCCCCAAGGTCAAATCTGAATTAAAAGGAACAATAGATCAGCCCTCTGAAACATCGAAAGAAAAGGCGGTACGCGCTTTCAGGGCCTCACAGTGGGACCTTTCCCGCACTACTATCATCAATGGAAAATTAGTATGGAGCGTTATTGGCGTAGAGGAGGGGAGTATGTTGACGGTGACAGTAACTAAGTACGTACGTTTCTGAAGAATAATCCCGTTATTTTATAGCCACATCTCATATATACGGTTTGACTGAACACATTTCTTTGACTTAATTCCACGCCTAAGCGATCAATAATTTAGGGATGTTCAATAAGGTCCCAACTGTTTTGTTTAAGGCATACAGTTACAGATTCTGTGGCAGAGAAACATAGTCGATTCATAATTTTACCGCAGTATCCTCATGAATTAAGATATTTGAAGAGATTTGTTTCCACCAGCTCAACAGGAATGTTACATCAGAACATGTCACGGTAAACTCCAACCAAGCAAATCAATATCCTTGTGATGCCTCAAGATTTCATGATCTGTCGAACTGTTGCAATAAACATGCATAATATCTACATACATGGATGTGAATGTAAATTTAATGTGATGCAGGAGTCTCACTCAGCGCTTTTTCCAAATTCTGCCCTATTATTTACGACAAAATTAGACAAGAATATTTTACCATTTTAAAGCTAAATTCTATACGTGCTTCACTTTCACCTTAAAATCGTGTATTCGTTTTCCAGGAAGAAATATAGGGGCAAGTGGGGCAAAAACAAGCGGTGCTGACGTAAGTAGCAGCTTTGTGTCAAATAAGAGCTCGTAATTGTCCTATTAACTACCTTCTGAAAATGTTTTTACTTCTAATCAGTCCTTCGCAAATGTCTGAGCAGCTCATAAATCACGCAGATATCATGCAAAATCTCCCCTGTGAAACGTTCAGTGACAATTAGCAAACGGTGGACAGTTCTACGTGTAACGTAGTATCGCGCGCTATCGGCAGTTTTTGGGAATGCAAAAGAGTTTGAGGTGTGGCACAGCACACGCCTATCTCTGCCACCAAGTCAGTCTTAGATACCTGTTGCTCTGCTTTCTCCAGTTCAGTCGTCTTAAAGGTCATTGTATTCTAACTGCTGTTATTTGTTAAGACAAAGTAAATGGTGGGCAACTTTGTAACGTAACTACTGTTGACAAAAATCTGCCTCGAATGAATCAGTTCCTCGCATGCCATTGCTTGCGAGAGTACTAGCATTAGTAATGGTCTCGTAATTTGGGTTAGAGACATCATCCGATACAACTTTTAAACTGCAACTGAAGAAGTCCAGTTATTACTCGAAATGTATGATAAAAAAATTGTAATGTTGGGTATCAAAAATGGGTCTTATTATGTTATTTTGTGTTAAAAGCGGGAATGAAATGGGTACAGGTGACACCTCAGTCTTGCAGCAACGACCTTACTTACATGGCAGTATGAGTTATTTTATTACTGGAAACCTGTACGCACCTCATAATTAATTTAAAATGTGACATCGTATTTTTGTGGTGTCATCAGTTTAAAAAAAATCCTGCTTACAGGTTTTGTCCTTAAACTTAAACAATAAATGTAATTAACATATTTGTCCCAGAAATGTTAGCTAACTGTTTTTAACTTTAGGTATGCCATGCTCTGTTGCAGACAGGATCAGTGGAGTAAAATAGCTCACTAGGACGCATTCGACGGTTGCAAGTGCCGTTTTTCATTCCATCACCTCACCAGTTTCCAGCTTTCCGTGTCTTTGCTCTCTGGGTGCAGGCTTTTTTATTATATTCTGAGGGTACTTTTCCGACCATCTCTTCTAGCACGGTAAGATTTCAGGAATCTTGTGTGATGCCTCCTTTTGATTCGGACGCCTGAATAGGAAGGACGACTTTGTGCTCACTTCACTGAGCACATTTGCTTTGGTGGTGAGAGCAGTATAGAGCAATTGGTGAAACAACAGCCTGGTCTGCTCCATGAGCTCAAACACAGCAGCAGAGTAGATTTTAACGTACGGGTACTGCGACCCACTGCTAGGATTAAATGAGAGGTCATCGGCGCAGAAAGGTGGGAATATGTATTGCACCCACGATCATGATCAGATTAGTCCTGGTGTTGCGATAAGGGGAGGCATAATGTTGCGTATGTGTGCTGACCACTCACTTCTCAATGTTTTTACTGCTCTGTACTTCTTCTCCATGAGCGTACACTACGCCCCGATTTCATTTTTATGGATGAAAAAGTGCGACCGAATCTAACAGCGCAGGTGAGTAACACTTGGAACGAGAGGATATTATTCGGCGAACGGACTGGTCTGCCCATTACCGCTAGACTCGAGTCTCATCGATCAAGTGTTGGACGTGTTGCGAAGACGTACAGCAGCACGTCCACATGGACCATCGACACCTATCAGTTGTCAACCGCGCAGGTGCAGGTATGGAACGAACGTGGCCAGCATGGGAGCATTGCCGTTCGTGTTGATTACGCGCCGAATTAAGAACCGTACCTTGAATTATGGTGTCATTTTTGTTTCGTCTCGTTCCGTCTCCCAAACTTCACAAAAGCTCTTCTGGCAGGAGGTAGGGGAAGTAGGAGACGGGGTACTGGCGGAGGTAAAGCAGTGACGGCGGGTTGCTAGTCGCGCTTCGGTTGCTCAGCCGGTGGAGCAATTGCACGTCCCGACTTCGAGTGTCGGTCCGGCATACAGTTTAAATCTGTCAGGAAGTTTCATATCAGCGCACACTCCGCAACAGAGCGAAAATTTCGTTCTGGAATGTTGAAAATGTCTTCTGCCATTAGGATTCAGACTAGTTACCTCAGGTTTAGTTTCTTCAAACTAGCGTATGTTGCGAGCGCTGCTAAGAAAATGGCGTGTTTTGTAAGTAATTGGCAACAGCACAGATGGTACACACATAGATGGAAACATCGCCAACTATACAAGACCAGATGAACACACACCATGTCCTAAATAAAACCGACATTACTGCCGCTATGATGACGGTAACGGCATATTCGGGCGTTCTACCGTAACTACCGAAAGCCACTCAGGGGAATCGAGGAAGAGCTGGGCAAAGGTCCAGTTCGATATCATTCACCACTGTACCAAACTTCGTTAACTTGTTATAGAAATTTTTTGGTATAAGATAAGGATCGGCTTAAGGCCGTTCAGTTATCTACATCCGGTTATTTAAATAGAAAAATTGAGAGAAGAATTCTAAGGGATCCTTTATTACTCAAGCATTGTCTCTGAAATACATGGTAATCAAGTGGATAATGCAAAATACCTTCCGATAGCGGCAATGTTCACAAGTGAACTGAAACTAATGACAGTCATATTGAAGGAAAGATATTTCGTAAACCAGCTACGAAACAGCAAAACCATTATGAATTCAACGTGAATGAAACTTGAATATATGAATATCCTTACATCTAAGACTGTCAAGACTGACGCATGTGCAGGACACTTTCGTGCAGGCTTTTATTCAACAGCTTGGGATCGAAAAGTCTAGTGAAATATTACCGATAATACACCCTAATACAAAGAAAAACCGACGCACCACGAAGGAATTACTCGAATGGGACGGAAATCGGTAAATGTGATATACATGTACAGACAAACAAATAATTACAATTTCAGAAAAAAACCAATGAGTTGGTTAAGACAAAGAGCTTCACAAATTGGGCAAGCCAGAAACGCGTTAGTCCGCCTTATGCAGACAGTTTTTCTGCGTGGCGCTAATGAACAGAGTTGTTGAATGTCCTCCTATTGTCCAAGTGGTTCATTAGCTCGTGTAAATCCATAGATGGCAGAAGGGCCCGGTCCATAATGTTCCAAACATTGTAGATTGGGGCAAGGTAGGGTTTGGCAAGTGCGGAGACAACAATAGAAGCTCTCACTGTGTGCGGGCGGCCATAACCTCGTTGAAATATAAGCCCAGCATAGATCACCACGAAGGGCAATAAAACAGGGTCGCAGAAAATCGTCTACATACTTCTGTGTTGGAAGGGTGGCGCGGGTGACTACCAAAGAGGCCCTGGCATGAAATAACATGGCATCCCGGACCATCACTGCTGGTTGTCGGACACGCCAGTGAGGTTGGTATCCCACTGCTGTCTGGGGCGTCACCAGACACGTCTACGCTCGCCATCGGGGCTCAGTGCGAAACTGGACTCATCACTGATACCTGAAGAATCAGTGATATTCCAGGCTGACGAAGCGTCGGGAGACGCTACGGTCAGCAGTGGGATACTAACTTAGCCGTCTGCCGCCGTAAGGCCCGACAACCGGGAGTGGTGTCTGGGTGCCTTTGTTTTCACACCAGGACTGCTTTGGCGGTCACCCACAGCAGCATTACAGATCAGCGGTACGCAGAAGATATTCCACGCATCATTTCGTTACATTTCATGGCAAGCCATCCTGTGCTTACATTTCAGCAGGATAATGCCTGCCCGCACCCGGTAACAGTTTCTACTGCTTGTTTCCGATCTTGGCATCCCCTGCCATGCCCAGCAAGATTGTCGGTTATCTTCCCAAATGAGAACATGTGGAGCGTTACGGACAGGACTCTGCAACTTGCTCGGGCTTTTGATGGTGTACCTCTACAATACATTTACACAGAGTTTTTGAGTCTGAAATGTTATATGATTATCTTCATTGTCCTAGTGATGGACGTTCTCCTTACGGCGTAAAATCGTCAGTCGTTTGTAAATGGAACTTCTCACAAGTAGTGTGCTCTGAGAAGAACCGGAAGCACCGATGTACTGAAGCTGAAAATTGCAATTTGACACCTGAGGTATAATTTTCTTATATCGTATAGAAAGTGAAGTCTGGAAGCACTCACTACATCGGTATCATGCTCATAAAGTATTTCTATGCAGCAGTTCTGATGAACACTCATCTAGAAGATCCTGTCAAAGTTCTGGAAGAAAGTCGATCTTTGTTCTTACAGAAACTAGAGAGGTATAATTTAAATATTATTGGCAGAATCGTGTGGAAAATGCTTCTGAAAAGGTTTCAAAAGTAGGTCGACGTTCTTACCTCATACCAATCGGGATTCGGGAAAGATACGTCAAGTATAAGCCAGATAAGTACTCTACGAATCATCAAGGAATAGTTTTCAGAGTTTAACGTAACTTCATGGATTTTGATCGTGCTTAGGAAATTGGTTTATGAAACATCAGATGAAAAATCTTGAAACAGAAGCCCTTGACATGGATTCACAAGTAAAAAACGAATGTCTGCTACCTCTTGTCCTAAATTAAACAGACTCTTTTACTAAGAAAATTTCGAGTCGTTATAAGCAATAAAAATTTCCAGGGAACTGCGAATTAATATGGCAACCACATAAGTGGAAATGCTAAAAACCAGGAAATTAAGTTCAGTAATATCAGCAGATCGATTACAGGAGAAGATGGCGGATTATTAGCGCAGAATCAACAGTTCAACGAGCACGCTCTGACGTATGCAATCTATTTGTTAAGCTAGCCAGCTTCAGTGTCAAACACTCTCTAAACATTCAGCGTGGTGTCTGTTTGTTCTATATCGTGTCTCCCTACCACTTTCGCGCAACGACGCTCTGAGCGTGTTTTTTAGGGAATTGACTAGTTTGAACCTGGGACCTGTTACTGGTAAGGAGACGCCAGACCACACATGACATGTAGAATTCAGAAGAGTTCAGAGAGACTAGCGATTATATAACCAAATACTTAATGATTTCAGCGTCAGCTCCACTGCACTCCCTGTAAAAGGATCTTAATACTAACTAAATTTAGTGGAAGGGGTTCAAGGCTCTCCTATTTTTAATTAGCTGGCAAAATAACGTCGAAAAAGCAGTTAAGTTTACTATTGGAAATTTTATTCTACTCACAGAACTTTGTTTATAAATTGCACTATTGATAAAAGGAAATGTTTTAATACAGGAGGGTGAAAACCAACTGTGTTCAACAAAAATGTGAACGAATATTCCCTGAATTGGTTTCCAAGTTCTAAAATGGATCGAAGGATGACCTATGCAATATCACATATATAATCTAGGTTTAATTTAAGTTTCACAAAAGAGAAAACTATCAAAATGGTCTACAGTGACCCTCAATTATCTTTAATTACTTATCTAACTTGTTGTAAATTACAGTGGCTGATGTGGCTTCTCAATAACTATATAACAGAAAAATCATCGCGTTTCAGATTTTTACTTCAAGTGGCAAATGTGAACACCATGAGCTTTAATTGACGATCGACAGTAGTATTACGCAAAAAGGGGATGTAACAGATGAGACTTCCGCAGTTCTGAGTGAAGCCTTATGCGCTCAAAAATGCGGCATCGCATGCGTTCATTACCTTGGCGGTGTTCGTCAGGGGGCGGCGGGCAGCACAGCTCCGCTCACCTTGCCGTCTCCAAAGCAACTCTCCCCTAACTTCTCCTTACTACAATTTACCGAAGTTGGTTTAAAAAAACTATCTGGCTGTGTTTTCATCTGACCAATCAGGCTCTCAATGTTAACATTAAGCTCCGCCTACAAAAATTCTGTCTATCCAATGAGAAATGTTATACTTTTCGTGGTGGGGCAATGTTTTTTAAAGTTTGCAACGTAACAGAGACGCGAAAAAGTGTCACGCTAAAACTTGCAGCTGGTGTGGTCCTTTTAGCGTTATCGTAAGATCTATACAGTTCTTCTGGAGGGCTCTAGCTTTTAACATGGGCTGGAGGGGTGGTCTTCACGTAACAGAGACGCGAAAAAGTCTCACGCTAAAACTTGCGGGTGGTGTGGTCCTAGCAGTTAGCTGGCGACGTGGGTGTCCGTCTGTCCCTTATCGTAGGGCCTTCCAGCTTAACACGGTTGTGCTCTCGGCTTCTGTTCTCGTTTCTCCCCTGGGAACTGCGTCTGTCTCACGGTGGGAAGGTATGACATGCATTTAGGCATTCTTGTGTTAGTCTGTGGTATTCCATTTGCTCACTCGTTACTCGTATTACTTTGGTTAATTTAATGTCACGAGTTATTCGGAGCTATGTGACATACTACTGGATTTGCTTATCATGTCAGGGTTTTCATGGAAGGTGTTGGATTTGCCTGACACCTTACAACTCCATATTTAACAGAAACCTTCAGCTATTTGTGTTCCTCAAATATAACTCATCCGTAAAAGAGTTACGTAACCCATCTTTTTTAAAGAGTCCTGAAATAATAATAATGTTGGGGTATCTAGGTATTTTATAGTTGGTAGCGTTTGAGAAATACGCACCTTAAGACCAACAGAAGAGCGGATTAAGAAGAGAATGTGGAGGCTCCTCGCAAATCCTTCGCCTTGACTCAGGGTAACCGACGACTGATGGGGTCACACAAGCTGGAGGAAACAAGGATGATCTCGGATTACGTGAAGGAGATCTACGAGCCAGGTAGACTACTGGCGGCAGTAGACGATACTTCGCCAGACGCAAAAGATACGACTCTAGAAGGCCTTTGGGGCTCTGAGGGGATAGCCTGTATTTAACTAGGAATTGAAGTATTCGATTATCGACTGACCAGTCTCATTTCACTGAATCTTTAAATTTTAAAATGAATTCTTTTTTCTTGATGAGTTCGTAACCGGAAGGAATTCAAGCATGATTTATGAGGGGCAGCCAAATGTAAAACGAGACAGATGAAGAAAAGTAAGTAACAGGTTTATTATTTCAAATGTAATCGCCGTAACTGTTAATATATATTTATTCTACTTTGAAATAAGATGCTCATTACCTTCAAGGAAAAATGTTTGCGGTTGCGTGCAAAACGATTGTTCCCCTGTGTGTACGTCTCTGTACGAAGGAAATTGACGGCCACGGTGTCTTCCTTCAGGGCTCCAAAAGCTATGGAGATCGCAAGGGGAGTCATCAGGACTTTATGGAGAATATGCGAGGGCTTCACAGAACAACAGCTGCAGCGGAGTCGAAACAAATGTGAGCGTTCCCACATGTTGATAAAATTCTTTGGACCATGCTGCAGAGGGTTTTTCTGGGAAGCTCGTACACATCCGCCAACCAGCCCTGATCTCTCTCCACGCGATTTCCATAATTTTAGTGTCTTGATGGAAGACATTCGTGGCCGTCTATTTGTTTCGTGCGAAGAGATCCACGTCTGGGAGCAATTGTGGTTCCGTAGGCAACCGGAAACATTTTCCATGAAGGAATTGACCGTCTCGTCTCACAGTGGGATAAATGTATTAACAGTTACGGCGATTACTTTAGAAACAACAATCAGTTTACTTTTTTCCCCCTCTGTCTCGTTTTCACTTGACTGCTCCTTACATATGTCAGGTCAAAATTTTTATGATTGAGAGAGCGTTGGTTAATTTGAGAATTTATTAGTCTTCCTTATGGAATGTTTATAGTGTCATACTAGATCAGTCAGGAGGAAGAAGTTTTATGTTGTTAAACAACCTCTGAATATTTAAAATTCCTAACTAGTGGTATGTCTGCAGCTCGTGGTCTCGCGGTAGCGATCTCGCTTCCTGAGCACGGACTGACGGGTTCGATTCCCGGCGGGGTCAGGGATTTACATCTGCCTCGAGATGACTGAGTGTTGTTGTGTCGTTCTCTTCATCACACGTATTTCATCTCCATTACGGTCGGAAGAGGGCAACTGCAAACGACCTCCATTAGGACCTTGCCTAGTACAGTAGTGTGGGTCTCCCACATTGTTCCCTTACGCTTTCTCAAAAAGCATGGGACTTCAATTCCGTTTCCATCTAGTGGTATGTAAATCACTCCATCTTCAGACCTCAAGTGGCCCATTGGGACCATCCTACCGTTGCGTCATTCTCAGCTTAGGATGGGGATAGGAGGGGCGTTTCGTCAGCATACCGCCCTCCGCCTCCGTAGCTCAGCGGTAGCGTTACCGCCTACCACTCAAGCGGGGCCAGGTTCGATTCCCGGGAGGGGACTGGGTGTTGTCTGTCCTTCATAATCATATTCATCATCGTTGACACGCTAGTCGCTGAAGTGGCGGTAACTAAAAAGATTTGCAATACATTGGCCGAACCCCGAAGGGGATACCCCTGCCAATAAATGCCATACCGCCCTCCAGGTCGTTATGACGGTTTTCTTTGATCGGAGCCGCAACTATTCAGTCGAGTAGCTGCTCAATTGGCATCACGAGGCTGAGTGCACCCCGAAAAATGGCAACAGCGGATGGCTGCCAGAACAGTCACCCATCCAAGTGGCAGCCACGCCCAACAGCACTTCAGTGATCTGACGTGTATCCACTGCGACAAGGCCATTGCTAGTGGAATGTAAGGAACACCAAACTGTGACGTAGATGGAGTACTACTCCAACGCAGTCTACTTCGAACAACGGGACTTGCTTAATTAATATATAATGGTCTGCATTTCGAATGATATTGGAAAATACTGAATGATTATTTTTTTACTATTGCGGGGAAAAGATGTATTTTCTGCAAAAGTTATAGATTGAGTACAATGGATTAGCTGTCACAGACTATAAAGTTAGGAAAACAGTACAAATATGTGAAATAAACAGCAGGCAAAGGCTTAGTGCCAGTCCATGCACACAAAGAATACGTGACAAAGGATTCCTTCAACTAATGCAACTTTAAAGAGTTTCTAAAACAAGTAAAAATCATACCTCTATTAACGAAAGATAATGCTGAAGACATAGAAAATTGGCGGCTCACCTGATCTATGACACTTGTTCGAGAGCATCACTAATGCTATGATGTATGTGTTGAGCGAGTCGTTGCTTAGAGTAAGTCTGGCTGTAACTTTCATTAGTCACGACTTATTCATTACACTGAAAGTTCAGTTTGCACTGACATCATTTCATGTAACTAATTCTCCAACAATTTAACCATCATTGATCTACTCATTTCATTTCATTGTATTAAATTAATTTCGTAAACAATGACGAGTCGACCACCGCGAGACTGAATGTTTGTCTGGTGGCATGTAAGGCACGAGACGCTGTAAGCGGTGCAGAGAGGAATGGGAGATTACCGTAAGATATCCATAATGGCAGCCGTAAGTAAAGTGAAATGACGGATGACTCTAAGACAGAAGTTCACCTGAGAATTTAGCCCACCATAACGTATTAGGAAAAATAAGCCAATATTGTTCTCTAAGACTTTGTGTTAGGGAATCACTCTAGAGAGGATACGGCTAGCAAATGGGGAAATCAGCTAACATTACTCTGACGTGTGTCAGATTGTTGTTATCGCCCGACACCTGGTAAAGGGCTCCTCGGCAACAATAAGCTGATCGGCCGTTGGATCTAAATTGCGCCGTACATCAAAGGAAACATGTCGTCTGGTCGGATGAATCTAGTTTATTGTTACTGCTGGTCGTTGGTCTTGTTCGGATACGCTGTTATACTAACGAATGGATGCCCACTCGGTCATTTACCTTGTCCTCCACGTAGAGTTGTTCCAAGGCACCATGACACACGTAGAGTACATTAAAACTCCTGCAGACCAGCTGCATCCCTAAATGCTTAATGCCTTCCCCAACGTCAGTGCCATCTTCCTGTTGGATAATTGTCAATGCTGCAAGCCCAGTATTGTACTGGAATGGTTACAGTCGTGCAGCACGCTAGTAAACTCACATTGATGCCTTGGCCATCAAATCTGCCAGAGCTGAACCGATGGAATATGTCTGAGACTCCATTGTGTATGTTCTCAGCGCATATA
Organism: Schistocerca serialis cubense; assembly: GCF_023864345.2. NCBI lineage: Eukaryota > Metazoa > Arthropoda > Insecta > Orthoptera > Acrididae > Schistocerca > Schistocerca serialis. The sequence continues at coordinate 310,002,706 of NC_064643.1, forward strand.
ACCCACCAGCCAAAAATTTACAGAAATTGCGTGACTTGTGCATAGACATCTGGTACTACAAACCCTCAAAATACTATCAAAGACTTGTCGAATCCATGCCATTATGCATCGCCGATGCATTGCTGCTCAATAGGTATGCTGACTCATGTATGTCTACCTATAAAAGGCTTGTCCGTGAACGAACTGACAAACTTTTTTCCATGACCACCCACTTCCACCCACACGTGGTTGTGGTGGTCCATAACCCTTGATCTCATGCTCTTAGTAAGGGAATTTGGTCTCCGTGCTAGGCGGTGGGTGACCGTGGCGAGCAAATTTCGCGAAATATGAAGCAATAAATACTCTTATTGAGAGCTATACCAAATGAATAATTGAACAGTACACTACAGTGCATTCGGACAAACGTTTCACTTATTCTTAGGTAGTATAATCCTTTTCATAATTTATCACGTTTTCGTCATTCACTTCGCTTATTCTTCTTTTGCATTAATCTTCGTTAGTATAAGCAATATCATACTTTTATTAGTTAATGCAGATTATTTAATATTACTCACTCACAATTCTGTTTCCAGATAAGATACCGAAGCGTAAAACTGTGTTCACACATTCTCATGTGAATACGGTTCAAAGAAAACTGTTAAATATAAAATGATTAAAAGATTAAATGTGTCTGCATAGCTTAATGTCAATACGGATGGAACAGAGTGAGGATTGTGTAAGTGAGTATACTCGCTAGTACGGTAATGTTGAATAGTCAAAGAGAATATAGCTTCTTCTAAGAGAACTAAGTGTTCCGTATCAGGCATTATATTAAGATATCTGCCAACATAATCACCCACTTCCACCAACCACAGTATCGATAAAACACGTTGTACACTCTTATCTCCATTACCTCGTACATTGCGTCGTGAACGAAACGTTGAAAACATTTACACATATAGGATAAAGTTCGTAAGTTGTGTTTATTTAGCTTTACTTAAGAGTATCTGTTGCTCTATGTTTCGCGGATCTTGCCCTTCAGCCTCACACACTGCCACGCACCTCGACCAAACTGCCTAAGTAAGGGAACAACTGCATTCATCATATCCTTAATGAGATACACGTCTGTATGCATCTCATACCTAGAATGGTACTCATGCTTTCCCTCATACCGTACATTCTGACACTTGCAAAATTTACAAAATTTACAATTTTTACTACATACTGAGTATTAGTAACGAGGTGAAGTGTTTTAGGTGATCCACTGCGAACATTCACAATCACTCCACTCACATCTTAACCTGATTCTTTCCGTTTGACTGTCCAGTGTTTCATTCCTCTTTCTGTTCATTGAGTGTATTGCAGATTCTGCACTTTTCCACTTTACTAAATTGAAAGCCTCAAAGAGATGGTTTATTTTATGAAAATCGACTCATAGCTGAAAAAGGTTTGAATGGTGTTGCTTTCTATAACCCAATAACACGGCGATCCAGAGAAGTAATTTTGCTATTCAATCACCTCATACCACCTCACTTTGCTTCTAATCCCTCGAAAAATCATTTAAACGTTATGACACGGTAACTTTCTCCTTTTTCTTCCTCTTCTTCAACTGGCACTACATCCCGGGATAGGACTTGGCCTCCTCAATAATTTTCTGCCATTCTTCACTCGACTCCGCCATCAGTTACGGTAACCGACTCGGGCAGCATCAACCTCATCGCTCCGTCTCAACCTAGGTCGTCCTCTTTCTCTTCTCCCTCCAGGTTCACTGCAGCAGGCCTTCCTTGCGGAATCTGTCTCATCTAGTTGCATTACATGTCAATCCCATCTCAGTCAAACATTTTTATGAACTTTACATCATCATAGCAATCATGAAGTTCGTCATTCCTTCGCATTCTCCAGGTCCCATTCTCATACATAGGTCCAAAAATCCTCCTCAGTATACTTGTTTCACTTTATCTCTGTTTCTTTTCACCCTGCTTTGTAATTGTCCATTTTTCTGAGCCATAAGTGAGTACTGGGCGTATCAGCGTTTTGCAAAGTCGGCACTTAGTCCCTCGTGATAGATTTAAAATGTCGCAACATTCCAAGGTAGCGTCGGTTAGAAGCACTTATTCGAGCGATAATCTCAGTAAAAGTGGTCCCATTTGCTTTCATCTTTGAGCCCAGGTAAAACACTCCACTCGCTCAAATATCATTCCATCAAGGGTTATGGTGAGCTGTAAGGTTTGTTTAGTGCCATTATATGCACAGTTCGTCTTTACTTCATTAATTCTCAGGTCAATCTTCTCTGCACTTAATTTAAGAGCTGAAAATGTATTTTGTAGATCTCTAAGTGTTCTGCTCATTAAATCCAAGTCATCTACATATGCCAGTAATTGTACTGAGTTGCAGTAGATAGCAGCTCTTGTCTGAATACCCGATTCACGTACTACTATCTCAAGTGCAAGGTTGAAAATTTGGCAGCAAAGCCCATCTCCTTCCCTTAGCCCAGTTAGAGTGGAAAACTGAGGTGATAGCCTGGACTGCACTCGCACGGTACACTGGGGATACTTTAGGGTGACCTATATTAAAGGCACTAATTTTCCAGGCACTAGAAATTCTCTCATTGCCGCATAAAGTTTGGCCCGGTTTGTTGTGTCATACGAGATTTAACCTCAATGAAAAGATGGTGGACACCAACATTGAATTCATGTGTCTTTTCTACTATTTGTCGGAGAACCAATATCTAATTTACAGTTGACTTTTCTGCTCTGAACCCGCATTGATAGTTTTCAATAATGTCCTCTGCTACAGGTGAAAATCCACTAAACAGGGTATTTTATAGTACTTTACTCGTATAATATTTAAAGGCTATTATCCCTCTGTAGTGGCAGCATTCAAATAGAGCTCCTTTCTTACGCAACAGACGCACTGTCTTTACATTCCATTCTTCTGGAAACTCTTCCTTTTCCCAGATGAGGCACACAGTCTTGTAGATTCTAAGATATAGCTCAACTCTTCCAGCTTTCAATAGTTCAGATGTTCTATTGTCAGTCCCTGATGCTTTACTGTTCTTCAATCGAACAGTTGCCTCGTGATGACAGGATGTTGTGTGATGTCCTTAGGCTAGTTAGGTTTAAGTAGTTCTAAGTTCTAGGGGACTGATGACCATAGATGTTAAGTCCCATAGTGCTCAGAGCCATTTGAACCATTTTGCTTTGTTCACTTCTCCTTGGGAAGGGGTGAGGTACTATGTCATCGTCTTCTGGAAGGACTGGGATATCTTCGATAGGGGACTCTGAAGCATCCAACAGTTCACTGAAATACTTTACCTAACGCTCCAATACTTCTTGATCATTGGTTAGTAGTGCCCAATTTATACTTTTACTCAGGTTGGTGCCCGTCTTAAATGCTCTTCTTTCACTATTAATTTTCTCATAAAATTTTCTAACATCGTTTGTTTTTCCAATTGTCTCCAGTTCTACCATCTGTGTGCTTTCCCGTTCCCATTTATTCTTCTGATGCAGTTTCTTTTTTCTTTCCTTTTGTGTTGATAATTTCTTACCGCTAGACGAGTATATGATTTATCCAGCATTTTTATGTATGCCAGATTTATCTCCTGACTTATTCTCTTGCGTTTCACAGCTGCCGTAATGACTGAATCCCTGCAAGTGTTCCATTCCTGATGCAGATTGTCACTTACACTAGGGGCGTATAATCCAAGATTCTCAGCAACCTTTTCAGAGCAATTTTCAGAGATGTATTCGTTTTTTAGCTTCGATACCACATACATTCGGCGTCCCTCTTCTTGTATTGGATATTCCATCTCTTATTTATGCAATTACAAGATAGAGAGCTGAATCTACATGAACTCCTCTGTAAGTACATACATCTAGAAAGTTTGAGGAATGCCTGCCACCAATAAGTACATGATCAATATGGTTAAAGGTACTCTGGTCATGGCTTATTTTCAACCATGAATGTGCACAAAGGTGGCAAAAATGTTTTGCTTCGCTTATGCTTAATGTTTCGGTGTGTAATCTACTACTATTATCCAGTCCCTTCACAATTCTCCAAGGAGAGAGCAAAAGCAATAGAAGTAATGAACATAAGCAGTCGCTTTCCCTTACCTCACTACCATCTTCAGACACAGGAGGACAATCAACACCGTTGATCACAGATGTTGCACTGAGTACTGATAGAAGGGACAAACGTGCAGAAGCTGAACGTATTTACTGAATTGTAAGAAGCTATTGAACGTGATCCGAATTTTTCGCTTGTGAACGTGATCGTTCCATGCCCGAGGCAGGATTCGAACCAGCGACCGTGGCAGCAGCGCGGTTCCGGACTGCAGCGCCTAGAACCGCTCGGCCACAACGGCCGGCTTGTGCAAGTGTTTTGCAGCTGTGTATTACAGGTTGTGCCGATTCCTCAACTGATGTTCAAATATTCATCATTCTGGTTCCGACCAGCAGTGACAGTTTCATTCCTGGGATGCTGAAATGTACAGTCAGAAGTTGCTGCGTAGATAAATCATTGTTACTTGGGGCCGCTGTCAGCTAGGTGTGTCGATAACCGTTTGTACACATTTTTGTCTATGAACAAGCAGCCCATTATCAGGCATCCTCTCACACCTTAATACTGAGCGGGCTTCTGTTTGTAGCGTAACGGAAGCTGCTACTGAAATTATGAATAAGCTACCATTAGCTATTCTGCCATGGAGCCCCTTTGAGCCAGGTAGAGTCGGTATGTATCCGATCAGTTTGAGTGGAAACAACTGCGCAATACCAGGCAGCAGCATTAGTCACAAATCCGTATATGATGTACAGATCCGTGGAATGGTATAACTGCACTTTTTCAGTGTTTTGTGATGAGACGCTATGCATTAGCGAGACTATTAACTGGTCGTCCACATCAACATCGTGAATCCTTGTGCAGACACTTTTCATGTTTCTTAAAAGATTATTGGCCATTGTGTCGAATTCTGTCATAAAAACTGCACAACAATTCAATGAGGCAGTCGAACTTCTAGATGACTATCAGCAGCCTTGTTGGAATGTCTAGGAGCTGCAGTCTGGAGCTGAGCGACCGCTACGGTCGCAGGTTCGAATCCTGCCTCGGGCATGGATGTGTGTGATGTCCTTAGGTTAGTTAGGTTTAATTAGTTCTAAGTTCTAGGCGACCTAAGAAGTTAAGTCGCATAGTGCTCAGAGCCATTTGAACCATTTGGAATATTGAACAATTTTTATGAGAGCATCTGCGATATGCAGCTGCTACGAACAAAGTCTCAAACAGGACATTTTTCACGCTGGTCTACATGGTACAAAATGTTTCTGGATTACTCTCTCCATCGCAGTCAGCGGCATGAGATGCGCATCAGAGGTGGTATGGGAGAGTCGTTAATGGATGGCGATCGATCCACACTACATTACCGAGAAAATCCTTAGACTACTATTTTTTTTTTTTTTTGAGTCATCAGTCTTCTGACTGGTTTGATGCGGCCAGCACGAATTTCTCACAGAGTAGAGCTTGCAACCTACGTTCTCAATTATCAGCCGGATGTATTCCAACAGCAGTCTTCCTTTACAGTTTTTGCCCTCTACAGCTCCCTCTAGTACCATGGAAGTAAGTCCCTGATAACTTAATAGATGTCTTGTCATCCTGTCCCTTCTCCTTGCCAGTGATTTTCTCTCCGATTCTGTGCAGAACCTCCTCATTCTTTACCTTATCAGTCCACCTAATTTTCAACATTTTCCTGTGCAACACAAATCAAATGCTTCCATTCTATTTTGTAGCGGCTTTCCCACAGCCCATCTTTCACTACAATACAATGCTGTGCTCCAAATGTACATTCCAAGAAATTTCTTCCTCCAGTTTAGGCCTATGTTTGATACTAGTAGACTTCTCTTGGCCATCATTGCCCTTTTTGCCAGAGCTCATCTGCTTTTGATGTTCTCCTTGCTCTGTCCGTCATTAGGCAATAGTAATACTGCACGAAAAAGGCTTCGAAGAAGACACACGACACTTCTGTGGTTGTCTTTCGTACGATTTCTGAATTTCCGCGAACAAAGTCTACGCAAATCTGTGCTATAGTGGCTGAAGCTAATCTGCGACAAGAGTCTGTGGATTGGTAAATGATGATAATCACCAAGTATGCAACCCGTGTTGTAAAACAATAAAATTTTATTCTTCTCGCGCGCGCGCACACACACACACACACACACACACGCACACACACAAACGTAAATATACATGCATCATCAGCGAACATGTATCAGAGCTCAATACCAAAATTTCTACCACTTGGCAGTCACAATAATAAACATAATAAACGTGTTTGGTCACGTTTCGTATAGTGGCGTAGACGTTTGCGGAAGTTCATGTCCTAACAGCGGTTTGTGACGTTGTTATCCTGTCACCATATTATCAATATTCAAACGTGTTTTCATGTTTAGGTCCAGTTGTCTCTTCAGAATTACATAAAAAGCTCGAAAGTTCCATTAAAACCAATTCGATATCACAAGGCGGCAGCTGGGAACGTAAAAATGGCCTGCGCACGTCACAAACGTCATTACAATGATCACTGCGACTTTCTGAGAACCGCATCTCGAAGTACTCACTGATTATCGATATACGTTTGCATGTGATCGTACGCGGTAGGTTCAAGTTTTATTTAGTATACCATCGTTTCCAAATACACGAGGGCATGCTAAAAAATAATGCCTCCTAATTTTTCATATAAAATCTCTAAGCAGTTTTTTAATTAAATAATTTAATTAATACTCTACATTTTATTCTTCATGTCTACATATTTATTTCTCAACAGTTAGCCTGGCGGCGAACACATTTCGCCCTACGACACACCAGTTCGTTCATATCGTCACTGCAGAATGTTTGACTTTGTTGATGGAGTCCAACCTCACCTCGGCTAGCACCGCTTCAACACTATGAAAGTTAAACTCTTGATGGTGTCCTTTAAGTTCTGGGAACAGGAAAATCGGATGGGCTGAAGTCGGGATTGTATGGAGGAACGTGAATGACAGTGAACCCAAGGCGTCAGACTTTTGCTGATGTAGCTGCGCTCGTGTGTGATCTGTTATTCTCATGTTGAAGGAGAGGGAGCTCCAGTTTGGACGAAGTCTACGAAGTCGTGCCGTCAGTTTTCTGTGCTGTTTCACACTCACCGACATAGTTACGTTACTCCCCGCCGTGTTAGACGCTTCAATTCTGAACCTTCTGACAGCAGAGGGTTACAACTTGCGTCAGTGAGACGTCAAAGTCGACCGCCTAGTAGGCATCACACGTAACAAGTGAACCGATATTTAGAACAGAATGAAAAACTCGGTGGCATTAAGTTTCAGCACACCCTCCTATCTGTTCCCTACATCGGTAGAAGTGCTTAATCTGTCTCAACATCTGCCAACGGACATTGCAACACTTAATCTCACAAAGACCTGGAAACTCTGGTAAACAGCTTCACTATCTTCTCTACCTCATCACGGTGACTGCAAGGCTAAAATCTCAATTAGTTTCGTGTGAGTCCGGTGGCACTGACACATATATGAGCTAAATCTGTGCCTCAGCCTCAGAACTTACTATACCTGCAATTATTTTTCAATAACAGATGTGAAAGTGTCCAACATAATCATAACAGACTACATAGCAGATATCGGAAGAAAGTATTTATCTAGTCAATTTACAAAGAAACGTTTCCACCAGTACTAAAAATTCAGGCACGAAATCTTATGAATTTTATTGTGCTTCGTTTGTGAGCGACAGCGATTTCTTCGTCAACCAGAAGCAATACTACCAAGACCGCACTAAATCTTGTGTCAGAAACGGTGCTAGAAATAACTTCCTGCTCCCGAATTTATAAATTTTGGAATTTTCCGGAACAAATCAATATACAGGTTCCATTTTTGTTCACAGCTATCGTGTTATTTGAAGGTCATATTAATTGTATTAGTCGACAGAACAGAAGAATTAAATAATGCTGAACAGTGTCTAATCATTACAGATCAGGAAAGTTCACGTTTATTTGAAGTTCAACCAAGTGAAATAATTTTAGTTGTTCGAGAATATTTTCGAAGTTGTCGATTTAAGCTAAAATATCTTACTCCGTTCCTTTCACCAAACGTTTGAAAGGCTTTTACGCAATATTGATTGGAAACAACATAGGGCAAATCTTACAAGGGGGAATCTGTCGTTTATCTAAGTTTGGTTCGACGTTTAACAAGGGATACAAATCAGTCATTTTCTTCTGGAAGCAAACATGCAGTTTTGTCCTTAGTTTTCCTGGGTCAGAAAGAGGAACCTTCACGTTGTGTATGTGTTGTACTCTGCACAGCTATATCAGAGGGTAAAGATGCCACCAATATTTTACCTGCGTCTGAGAAACGTAGATGCGTAAAGCATGTACCTGCAAAAGTGTCAGAAGTGGAACGCTGTCCTGATCTATCCAGTGAAACTAGAGAAATAAATACACGCCTAATGTTATGGGACCGCAGATATCCTTCTAAGCGGTATCCACTTCGATGAACGCCTATCTATTAATGATTGACACAACAATTCGCGTGACAAATCTCCCCTATTTCGTGATAATACAAAACGAGCTGCCCTTCTTTGAAATTTTCTCACGTTATCCGTTCATACCCGGTAAGGATCCAGTATGTGCAGGAATAATACAGAAAAGGACGAAAAGGTGTAGTATGTGCAGTCTACTTAGTAATTCTGTTGCATATTCTAAAATAAATAGTAGTTGGTTTACCTCTACCATGATGTTCCCTATGTGATTTCAGTTCGTCTGTATTGATGATATCAAGGTGTTTGGTTCAATCTCTCTCTTTTTATTTTTTCCAAATAGGTATGATGTTTCATGCGACACCATGTAGCAGCGTACGTTTCAGGTATTTGCTGGATGTATTCCAATCTCTCTCTTCATCTACAGTTTTTATCCTCTATAGTTCTCTCTTTTGTCCTGGAAGCAGTAACCTCATGTCTCAACAGATGTCCTATCATACTGGCCCTCCTTATTACCAGTTCTTATGATCACCGATTCCGCGGAGAACCTCCCCACTCCTTACCTTTTCTGTTCACCTAATTCTTCTGTATTACTACATGTCAAATACTTCGGTTCACTTCCGTTCCGATTTTCCCTCAATTCATGTTTCATTACCATACAATGCCGTTCTCCAAATGTACATTCTCAATAATTTCTTCCTTAAATTGAAGCAGACGTCTCTTGGCTAGGAATCCCCTCCTCTCCAGTGCTATTTTCCAGTGCTAGTTTGCTTTTTGTGTGCTCCTTGCTCCGTCCGTTCTGGGTTATTTTATTTGCAAGGTGGCAAAATTCCTTAATTTCGGCTGTTTCGAGGTTCCTGATATTTATGTTATGTTTGTCATTTTTCCTACTGCTCATTCTTTTTGTCTTTCTTCGATTTAATCTCAGTCCATACTTTGTACTCATTGGAATGTTAATTCCACTCAACAGATCCTGTAATTCTCTTTCACTTTCACTGAGAACAGCAAATCATCAGCGAATCTTATCATTGATATCCTTTCAACCTGGATTTCAGTCTCACTCTTGAACCTTTCTCTTATTTCCGTCATTGTTTCTTCGATGTTTAGATTGAATAGTAGGGACGAAAGACTACCTCCCTGACTTACACCCTATTTAGTCCGAGCACTTCGTTCATGGTCTTCCACTATCATTATTTCCTGTTGGCACTTGTACGTGTTGTATATTACTCGTCGGCCCCTACATCTTACCCCTGTTCGCCTCAGAATTTCGAACATTTTGCACATTTTGACATTCAGTTCCCGGTCAAAAAATTCTATGATTGTGGATGATGTTCTTTCAGTCTTGCTTCCAGTATCAATCGCAACGTCAGAACTGCCTCTCTAGTGCCTTCACTTTTCTTAAAGCTGAACTGATCGTCATCTAACAATTCCGAAATTTCTTTTCTCATTCTTAAATCTACAACTATTAAATCTGTGTTATTTAACATATAACCGAAATTTTATGAAATGTATTAGTAGTCGTGAGAACAACTTCACACTATTTCTTCTTTGAGGCCAACCGTGCAGATATCTTGTTGAAATTATTCTCCAATTCGTCCACATAGACCAGACAAACTGATAGGGCGACTGAGACTGTCTGTTAATTTCTTTAAATAATTACGAACAGCAGAAGGCCTATAACGTTACATTTGGGAACCTCAGATACCATTTCTGTTTCAATAGATGACCTCCCATGATACTACCCACTGTGGTAGTTGTAACAGGAAGTCATGAATTCAGTCGGATAACTGAGAGGATGTCCGACTGAATAGAAGCCATCTGTGATGAAAATTGTCAGTCGCCCTTTGGAAGTCTGAAAATTAGTACCACCTTGAGATGATAGTACTCATTATTTGTTGAGAATAAAGAGCCAGTTGTCTTTCACAAGAGCGACATTTTCTGAATCGGTGCTGGTTATGAGTCAACAGAGTCATTCCGTGCAATGCGAATGAAAAGAAAAATAAACAAATAAATAACCCCGCATAAGCGTGAGTGGGACTCACGTACAGAGGGTTCCGTACAAACTTTATTATTTATCCAGACATTTCATTCATATCAGGAATTGAGGATCTTGACATTTCTGGATGGTTAACGATAACGATGCAGGCAAGATATACACCTACTCATTCCTGAGATAATGGGATCTTAACAGGACATGCAGGCATTCGGATAGGAAATGAGAAAAACGAATGATATGATTTAATTAAAAATGAAGAATTATGGGCTTTTTCCTTTGCATTTACAGTGAGGCCTTGCTTCCTTCCAAATAACCTATAGCTTTTCATGAGGTAGTTTGTGAGCACGAAAATTTGTGACATAAATAGCCGTACCTTTTGATTGCATTGACTTTGAAGCTTACGTTAATTACACCACCAAGGACTACAGACCTTAGAATAACATACAAATTTCAAAGTGATACGTTTGCCTGTTCCTGATAAAAAGAGGTCTTAAAAGTTGGACGAATAGACAGACAGTGAGGTAATAAACAACCCAAAAGAATTTTTTTCCTGTGTTATAGTTCCGATTTCATAATTTTCTGATTTTTTTCTTTAGTTGTAATGTGAAATTCTGCTTCTTGTCAAGTTTCATATTTCTAGGTCAACATGAAGTACCCTATAGGTTTTGATGAGTGCGTTTGCGAACATCCAAATATCTGACATACATGGCCTTATCTTTTGATCTTATTGACTTAGAAGCTTCAATTTTTTTTCCCCGTCAGGAACCATAGACCATAATACGTAATATAAATTTTAGCTTTATGTTGGTTGGTTGATTGGTTTTTGGGGAAGGAGACCAGACAGCGTGGTCATCGGTCTCATCGGATTAGGGAAGGATGGGGAAGGAAGTCGGCCGTGCCCTTTCAGAGGAACCATCCCGGCATTTGCCTGGACTGATTTTGAAATCACGGAAAACCTAAATCAGGATGGGCAGATGCGGGATTGAACCGTCGTCCTTCCGAATGCGAGTCCAGTGTCTAACCACTGCGCCACCTCGCTCGGTAGCTTTATGTATCTACTCATTTCTAAGAAAAGGGGTTTTAACAGTTTGACTGACAGGCACCGAGACAGACAGACGCAACAAAGTGATGCTATAAGAATTCCTCTCCCACCGACTGAGGTGCGGAATACTAAAAGCCGGAACAACATAGACGGAGAATTCGCCTAGAAAAAACGAAAGCTACTTTTAAACTCACAAAATTTAATAACAAAGGTTTGGAAGATCCTGTACGCACCAATAAAAACGACTGGTCAATGAGGCTTGTAATCAATGTGGAACACCGGCCGTGGTGGTGGAGGTGGTAACCGGCCGTGGCCCGCTGTGAACCAGTGGGGCTGAGGTGTCGGGTGATCGACCCCCGCTCCCTCCTCCGGCAACCACAGAGCGATACGCCGCCACTCCAGGCCACGCCAGGCCGGCATATATGCCGCGCCAGCCGTCACTGCGGCACAGTCGACAACAGGTAGCTCACAGCACCGACATAGAAACTGCTGTAGGATCTTTCTTTTCAAGTATGTTTACAAGTAGCCTGGTGGGTAAGGTCGGAAGCTCCATGCTGCCATTCTCGTACAATAATGTACTGTACGTGGGTCCCAAATATTTCATATTTCTCATTTCACACTTTCTTAGACTGCCGTAGTTTCAATACGGAATATATGACTTCAGGTTTCTAAGCATTCCTTACTTCAGCTGTATTCTTCAAAGCCTACAATGTGGTTACAATTAAAGTGCAGAGGCCCACTGTCAGCTGTGATTATCATACGACACCGACACTTTGTACATATCCTACTGCTTTAAAGTGGAACCGATTTACGCTGGCAAAAGAATTAGTTCCAATTCTGGCCACCAGGTGCAAATCTGGCGCTGTGAATGCAAGAAGCAAAAAAATGTTACCATATGTATTGGATTAGGAACAGGACGTGGGCAGAAAATGTTAAACAAGAGAGAAAGGAATAATGCTGACTTTATTATTAACCCTGCTTACATAATTCGATCAATGTGAGCGCCGGAAACGTTGGTGAGATATTTTACAGGGCTAGGGTTGCACCTTGTGGCCAAATTGGGAACTACTTTTTTCCAGCTTAAAATAGCTTCCACATTAACGCACTAGCAGCCCCACCCCCCAGTACCCTCTCCTCCTTAATGACCGTCCCTTTCCTGACAACCTCAGTAAGGCCAACCACTTTGCCTCCCACCTCTCTGATGTTTTTTCCATCCCAGATGATCCCCACTTTGATTATTCCCTCTTCCCTGATGTCATGGACCGTACGAATACCTCTGATCCTCCCCTTGCTCCTAGCTTCCAGTACTTGGGCCATACCCCGCCTTCTGCCCTTAACACTCCCATCACTACACAGGACATCAGCCTCACACTCCGCACTAAACGCAACACTGCTCCCGGCCACGACTGCGTTACCTACCGCCACCTCAAACACTGCCCTCCCTTCTTGCCACCCTCTACAATGTCATCCTTGCCACTGGCTTCTATCCCGACCTGTGGAAAACCTCCCGTATCCTGATGTTCTCCAAACCCAATAAGCCTCCATCTGATGCCTCTTCTTATCGTCCTATCTGTCTCACATCGGTGTTCAGCAAGCTCTTGGAATCCATCCTTTCCTGGCGCATCCATCTCCACCTCCACCAAAACCACCTCCTCCCAAACACCCAATGTGGCTTTCGACCTTCCTTCTCTGCTGATGACCAACTCCTCCGCCTCACTCATCTCCTCTCTCTCCAGCTTAACTCCCGTCGCTCCGCCATTTTTGTCTCACTTGACCTCGAAAAGGCCTACGACCGTGTCTGGCATCCCGGTCTCCTGTTTAAACTCCAAACCTACGCCCTTCCTATCAACTACATCCGTCTGGTGGCCTCCTTCCTCTCCCACCGCCCCTCCTATGTTACCATCCATCATGCCACTTCCCATACCTTCTACCCCTCTGCCGGTGTGCCCCAGGGCTCTGTCCTCTCCCCTCTCCTCTACCTTCTGTACACGGCAGATATGCCCCAACCCCCCCTCCAGTACACCTCTTGCAATATGCTGATGACACCGCATTCCTCGCCCTCGCTCCTACCCTCCAACGGTCCCAACGCCTTCTCCAGAATCACCTTGACCTTTTTGCTGCATGGTGTAACCAATGGCTCCTGAAACTCAATCCTTCCGAGACCCAGGCAATCATCGTAGGTCGTACCACTCGCTCCTTCCGGCTCCTGGATCTCTCCCTTACTGTCTGCGCACATCCTGTCTGCCTCACCCCCCCCCCCTCTCACCTACCTTGGCCTCACCATTGACCGTCACCTCACCTGGATACCTCATCTCCGCTCCATCCAATCCAAAGCCCACAACCGCCTCCGACTCCTCAAACTCCTCTCTGGCCGGACATGGGGGTTGCACCCCTCTACCATCCTCCACACCTACAAATCCTTCATCCGTCCCATCCTCTGTTATGCCAGTCCTGCCTGGATATCTGCCCCCCCCAAACTCTATCAGTCCCTCCAGATCCTTGAGCGTCATGCACTCCGCCTCGCCTTCCGTATCCGCCTCCCGTCCCCCACGCGGATCCTCTATGATCTCATTCCTTTCCCCCATCTGCTCCTATTCCTCGAACATATCCGCACCCTCTACACCTCCCGCCGTCTTGAACCCCCTCACCCCCGGGTTGCTCCTCACCTCTCCCATCCCCGCCCCCTGCCACGTCTTCACCGTTGTGTCCCCCCTACCCTCCATCTCTACACCCACCATCTCCTTTCCCAAGGTGGCTTCCGTCGACTCCCCCTCCCGGATGATGCCCTCTCTCCCTCCATTTATCCTTCCTATCAACTCTGATCCTCAATCCCCCTCCTTTCCTCTGTCCTCTCCCTGGGCTCCCTCTTCCCCCCCCCCCCCCTTCCGTCCTGTTTTCTCCCCACTACACCTCTCCCTCCCTCCCTTCTCTCCCCCAGTCCTTTTGTATTCCCCTCCTCTGCCTACCCCACTCTCTGTCGCGTCTGCCCCCCACCCCTCTTATGGGTCCTCATCCTCCTTCAGCTCCTTTCCCGGCTCCCCCCTTCGCTTTTACTCTCCTTTCCCCCCCCCCCCTTTTTTTCCCATCTTCTGTCCAGCTTCCCCACACCTACTCTCTACTGTGGTGTCACATTTGCCAACTTTTTAGTGCAGTGTTCCAGTGACTATTCAGTGTTGTTTGTCTTTCTCGTGTTGCGAACAGAAACCATGCTGTCGCTAGGTGTGAATTTTATGTCCTTTGCGAACAGAATCCAGACTGTCGCCGTGTTTTTTTTTATTGTCTAATGTTTTCCCTGTCTGCTTCGTATGTATTTTTATTGGCGTCATCATCCCTGTGTTGTTGTTTTAAGTTCCACTATTTCTTTTCGCCTTGTTACTCTCTAAGTCTCCGATTTTATCGCCTGTTTTTTATTATTTGTTCTCTTGATCTTTGTCACAAAATCTGTCGGCTGAAGAGCGGCATACTAAGCTGCTGCCAGCCCGCCCCCTTCGGGGGGAATTGAAATTCAATAAATGAAAAAAAAAAAAAAAACGCACTAGCATGATTACCGGGTCTGACTACCATACAATAATTACAGGCCACACTGAACCGTGAGTAGCTGCAGTTTAATTACAACCACCCATCAGTTGAATATGTCGTACGACAACTTATTTTTATTCAGTCTGTGAAACTGGCAGTGTCGTTTCCATCATGGTATCGAAAATTGCTTCCATATTCAGATATATTTCTATGTTGATCTGAATTTTACACCTTCATTAAAGACTTGTCCTTTGATTTTTCTTCGATTTTTGCTTCCATATTTCAGGCTGTAGTTCATTCACAATCGCTGGTAGGCATTTAGGCATTCTGATTTGAGAACGTGCTGTAGTTCCTAGTTTTGAGATTCCTGTAAACGCACTTGTTTTGCTGTCCTGTTATGTATTCTCGCCCTTCCGCCGTAAGGAGTAATTAGCGACAATAGTGATGTAAGCTGAGACATAATTTGTTGCTATGGTATTCAGTGCGAAGACTTATGTAGCTGTTCCAGTCGTCAATCTGCGGACACCTCTACGTTTAAGGTGTGTGA
This sequence comes from Schistocerca serialis cubense, assembly GCF_023864345.2. Lineage (NCBI taxonomy): Eukaryota > Metazoa > Arthropoda > Insecta > Orthoptera > Acrididae > Schistocerca > Schistocerca serialis. The sequence goes on from NC_064643.1 coordinate 310,018,291, forward strand.
CACTCCCTATTTCGACTTGCAGAGCGACGGTTTTGTTTTTCGTAATGACAACGACCAGCTCAGTAGTCCTCATGTGGAATTCCTAGTGGGGAACTATTTAACCTCCACATTATTTTATCTAAGGGGCTACCATGACCAATAAACGTTACATTAAAGCGGCATGTGCTTGGAAAATATAATGGCTGTAGACTCCCGTCCTTTTCAACCAATCACAGTACCAACACAGCAACTCCTTGTTGGCTTATGTCAGATGGCAGCATAAGTCATTCAGACTGTTGCTCCTGCAACTACATGGAAACAATTCTGTACTACTTCCGGAACCATCTGCTAGTCTGGCCTCTCTACAGATACCTATACGTTGTGGTTGCACGAACCGTACGGTGGCTGAATCGTAGAGGAACACAAACACGACTATCCACTCCACCCCTCGCCCATTTAATGGTTAGGTGCGTGGTACGTAAATAGTGGCATTGTAATCATGAAGCCCACTGTTACGTTAAGAATGGCAGCGAAAGTCTGATGTATGGATACCTACCAAATACTTATGAAACGTATTGAATTCCCGTCGCCACTACTGAGAGCTAATTATTCACTTTAAACGTCAACCAAGGGACTTGTGCATAACTTTGTTACATTTATAGTCTTCAATAATGGCAGTATTTGAAATGAATGTACTCGTTGGGATGAGGGTAGTTCTGGAAATGAAGAGAAAAATCTTTAAAAATGTATCGAACGATGTGAAATAATAATCATGAATTTATGATACGTCCTTGTATACACAGCACCATGTGTCTAAAACAATGTTTTGCATTCAGAAATTTTGTCCGGGTTGTACAACCTCAGAGATCAGGGAGTGTCAGCAGGGCCACGCAACCTATAATTGCAGGTCGACTAACATTTTCAACTACAGCAAGCACGTTAGGTCGTAGTAGCGATGGATAAATCACAACTCAAGGCGACAATGACAAATATGTTTATCGTCTAGGAAAGTATATTCATTTAGAAAAATCAACTTGTACGACAATGGCCACAGTCATTACCTATGGCAATCCTTTATACATATTATGCAGTTAATAAACACTTTCAAACAAAGGAAATGTATTTGTAATAAGACAATACGAGAAGGGAGTCTCTAATTCGCAATTAATAAGTTACATTCGTAAAATATAGGTCTGCAGCTGGGCATCGATGATGCCTTTTTGCCTATGATTCACTACTGGGCATTAAAATTGCTACATCACGATGATGACGTGCTACAGACGTGAAATTTAAGCGACAGGAATAAGATGCTGTGATATGCAAATGATTATCTTTTCAGAGCATTCACACAAGGCTGGCGCCGGTGGCGACACCTACAACGTGCTGACATGAGGAACGTTTCCAACCGATTTCTCATACACAAACAGCAGTTGACCGGCGTTGCCTGGTGAAATGTTGTGATGGCTCGTGTAAGGAGGAGAAATGCGTACCATCACGTTTCCGGCTTTGATAAAGGTCGGATTGTAACCTGTTGCTATTCCGGTTTATCGTATCGCTACATTGCAGCTCGCGTTTATCGAGATCCAATGAGTGTTAGCAGAATATGAAATCGGTGGGTTCAGTAGGGTAATACGGAACGCCGTGCTGGATCCCAACGGCCTCGTATCACTAGCAGTCGAGATGTCAGGCATCTTATCCGCATGGCTGTAACGGATCGTGCAGCGACGTCTCGATCCATGAGTTAACAGATGGGGACGTTTGCAAGACAACAACCATCTGCACTAAGAGTTCGACAACGTTTGCAGCAGCATGGACTCTGAGCTCGGCGACCATGGCTGCGGTTACCTTGACGCTGCATCACAGACAGGAGCGCCTGCGATCGTGTACTCAACGACGAACCTGGGTGCACGAATGGCAAAACGTCATTTTTTCGGATGAATCCAGGTGCTGTTTACAGCATCATGATGGTCGCATCCGTGTTTGGCGACATCGCGGTGAACGCACATTGGAAGCATATATTCGTCATCGCCATACTGGCGTATCACCCGGCGAGATGGTATGGGGTGCCATTGGTTACACGTCTCGGTCACCTCTTGTTCGTGTTGACGGCACTTTGAACAGTGGACGTTACATTTCAGATGTGTTACAACCCGTGGCTCTATCCTTCATTCGATCCCGGTGAAACCCTACATTTCACCAGGATAATGCACGACCGCATGTTGCAGATCCTGTACTGGCCTTTCTAGGTACAGAAATTGTTCGACTGCTGCCCTAGCCAGCACGTTCTCCAGATCTCTCACCAATTGAAAACGACTGGCCAATGGTGGCAGAGCAACTGGTTCGTCACAATACGCCAATCACTACTCTTTATGAACTGTGGTATCGTGTTGAAGCTGCATGGGCAGCTGTACCTGTACACGCCATCCACGCTCTGTTTGACTCAATGCCCAGGCGTATCAAGGCCGTTATTACGACCAGAGGTGGTTGTTCTGGGTACTGATTTCTCAGGATCTATGCACCCAAATTGCGTGAAAATGTAATCACATGTCAGTTGTAGTATAATATATTTGTCCAGTGAATACACGTTTATCATCTGCATTTCTTCTTGGTGTAGCAATTTTAATGACCAGTAGTGTAGATAAAAAACTCTTTTATGTTAAAACTTTCCACAAATAGTGAACTTTAGCACACAATTTTTGGACAATGTCAGAAACTGGTTAAAAAACCTTTCTGACCACATCGCGTTCGTTTCTTTACGATCAGAGTGTGTTGAGAAAAAGGGATGTTAACTTAAAAAATAATATATATGACCACAAAAAAAGTAAAATATAGTTGCTTGGGAGAGAAATGGGAGAATCAAATATCGTTATAGTGAAGATTAATTATATCCAGTTCTATTTTTCTGGGGGAACGCTGGCGGATGCGTATCCCTAAACTTTTTGATCGGAAAAGTATTTTTTTTACGATGTTGAGAACTTGGAAGAGTGCCAAATATTTATTTCACGGACGTAAATTTTTTATTTCATTTTTTCTGGTTGGTAATTGCAGTACGAACGACACCAGTACAGTTTTTGGTGGGGAAAGCTATGTTATTGACTGTTTCCAGCATTTCGAAGCTGCGGCAACCGTTCTCGACAAATTAATCGCTGGCAGCCAGGTCGACAAGCATGTAGTGCCCTCTCCCGCTAATAGTGAGCGATGGTAGTGCTAAACTGATATGCATACGCTCAAAGACGAGCTACTGATAGATGTCTACAGTACCGCTACCGTGATCCTTCGTGATTCATTGCCATCTTTGTTTTGTTATTCTTTATGCGTTTGCGTTTGCCGTTCCGTTTGCTGTTTCATTTGAGGTGTATTATAGGTCAATTGAAGTGTACGATACCATTTTCTACTATTGTTCAGGTGTTGATGGGAATCGCTTACTTCATTTGAGGCGATGTAAACTGATGTGTTCGATAGCCCATTCTCTTGCATGTTTGGGTGTTCGTCGGTATCGCCTGCTTCATTTGAGCTGTAAAGTCAACTGAAAAGTCCGAAAACATTTTTTTTCTTTTTTTTTTTAGTTCTACATGTTGATGACGTCTAGGCTGAAAGCAGACTGGTGGTATACCATGCTTCAGTTATAAGTAATTTTCGCTGGATTATATCCAATGTCGGAGTACCCTCAAACGTTTTTTTGGAAAAAAAGCACTTGTTATATCTCCATGCGAAGTAGTGATTACCGGCTAGCAGAAGTACACTGGCTGCAAAGATACGCTCTATGCAAACCAGATAGCCGTACTTGGCTTTGGAAAACAGCAAGTCAGTGTGGGTCAGCGGCGAGGCGCCAGGTACCCATACATATACACACACACAGACGTACGCGTGTTGTGGGTTGGGAGGGAGAGCGGTCCAGTCGGCTGTTGCGCCACCAGTGGCGCAGGTCGCGGTTTCGCCGACTGGAACACAGGCGTCACGCCGTAATAGCTGCATCTGCAACTGACGACAGAGTAAAACATTAATAGCAGCATACCACGCGATAGTATTCCATTTATTAGTCCCATGCCACGAGATAGTATTACATTTATTGGTCCCATCTGCTACCGGATACCTAGGATCCTAAACAAATGTGAGGTCAACATCAGTGTGTCGTTCAAAAGTAACTCATTAATCCATCATACGCAAATAGCAAATAACGTGAACTCAATTAAGGCTTGAGTGTATAATTTTCAGCATAGTTGTCACAACTTGTATATTAGACACAGGGAGAGCGTATTAGAATGTATGGAGCCCTTCCACGAAATAATTACAGTAAGTGAACTGTTGGAATCCTTCTGCACCAGGCTGGACACAAAACGACAGACGTCAATACCTGACTGACCATTTTGAATGCACAATCAAAAGGCATAAAGTAAAAGAGTGTGGAAAGCTCAGCAGTACACAGAAACGAAAAACGACAGTGCGCTGTCATTCTGACAACGAACACACAAAAGTAATAAGGACCTAAGCGAAACATACTCTTTCTCTCAAACCCCATGATATGCAACAGATTGCACTTAGTTTTATTTATTATAGATCCTCTTTTTGTAGGAAATGTTATTTTTGCAAACATATCAAATTACAAACCGAGTAAGTTTATCCAGTAGCATTCGGAATTCAAATTCTGTCATACGCTTTAGTGTTTTTAATTAAATGGATGGCATATTTGAAAAACAGACTAAACACATTACTTTTTAACGTAAGAAACCGTAAAAAAATTAACATCGTCATAAATAGATAAACTATGTAATACCTCTCTTACGGAGGAAACGCTAGGTGCGTGTAACATCTCTAGTGATGTCTGTAAAGACTGAAGTGTTACGTCCAAATGCATGGCCCTCCAGAAAGGTAGGCAACTAATATTCAGGGAATATTTCATCTCTGGAATCCACAAAAAGAAATCTGAACAAAAAACGATAAATTTAAAACCTACATATTTCTACATCGATGTTTTTCCAAGTAAAATGCAACTAGACCTAAACCTGGGAACCAGCAGGAGATGAAGGAGCAAAGCCTCAAAAATGCGTAGTCAATAATAAAAAAAAGTAGAGGAACTTAAAATTTAGTTACTGTTTACGATGGGTCTATATATATATTCCCCTTTTTTCTACTCGATGACTTCAATGTGCATCATCCCCTTTGGGGTTCTCCAAGGATCTGTCAAAGAGGTGCCGTCTTGGGTGACCTTCTTAACAAACTTAACATTTTCTGCCTTAACACTGAAGCACCCACTTTCCTTTCAGAATCCTTGCGCACCTATTCCCATGGGGACCTATCCTTCTGCATGCCCAAGCTTTCCTATCGTCTTGAGTGGTCCATTCTTTCTGACACCCACTCGAGCGACCAGTTCCTGTGTGCTATCCGTTTGCTGGCTCCTACCGCATCCACATGAACACCCAAATAGCAGATTCCTAAGGCTGACTGGCAGCTTTACCTCTCCCTGCTGACCTTCGAAGAACAAGATTTCCCCAGATGGATGACAAGGTGGAATATCTCACAAAAGTTGACCTTAATGCTCCACATCGTGTACCGGTCCCTTGGTCGACTGAGGCATGCCACGACTCAGTTCGCACACATATAAACGCTCTGTGAGTTTTTAACTGTCATCCTACGATTACAAACTGCATTAATTATAAACAGATGCATGCAAAGTGTCGTCGCGTTCTTCGGGATAGCAAAAGAGCTAGCCGGATTTCCTTCACTAGTTCTTTTCACAGTTCTACCCCTTCCTCTGTCGTGTGGGTCAACCTCCAATGGCTCTCTGAGACCAAGATCCTTTCCCCAATTCCCGGCCTGACAGTAGCAGACGATGTCATCGTAGACCCTATTGCTACAGACAACACCTTGGGCTGCCATTTTGCGAAAGTTCCGAGCTCTTCCCACTATCACCTTGCCTTCCTCCATCGGAAACGAGTGGAGGAGGCTCGGGCGATCCCCTTCTCTTCTCCGAACCATGAGTGTTACAATGCCGCCTTTACTATGAGCTTTACATGCTCTCAGTTCATCCCGATCCTCCGCCCCATGGCCAGACGCCCACTACATTCAGATGTTGCAGCACCTTTCTCTTGCGGGCAAGCACTTTCTGCTTAACACGTACAAGCGCATCTGGGCAGAGGGCACATTTCCCGGACGCTGGCGTGAAGTCACCGTCATAGCCATACCTAAGCCCGGTAAGACAAAAACCTTTCTTCTAGCTACCACCCCATCTCTCTTACCAGCTGCGTATTCAAGGTGATGGAATGTATGATTCATACTCAGCTGGTATGGTGACTAGAGTCTCGCAATTTAGTGACGAATGCACAGTGTGGATTTCGAGCGCGGCGTTCTGCAGTTGACCATCGCGTAACTTTGTCCACCCGTGTCATGGATGGTTTTCTGCGGAAACCCAGACTATGGCTGTGTTTTTCGAATTGCATAAGGCTTACGACTCCTGCTGGAGTACTGGTATCCCCCGTGGTGTTTCCGTGGCCGCCTGCCTTGTCTCCTTCAGGAATTGTTAAAAGACAGAGTTTTCAAGGTGCGTGTGGGTCCTGCGGTGCCGATCGAACCACTTTCCTCTGTTTGTACCGGTCCCTTGTCCCTTCGAAATTCGACTATGGGTGCTTTCTTCATACGTCTGCACGTCCATCCCTCTTACGACGTCTCAACACTATCCGTTTGGCCACGGGCGCCTTTTACGCTAGCCCGGTAGAGAGTCTGTATGCTGAAACTGCTGAACTACCACTGTCCATCCGCCTTTACTTTCTCCTCAGCAGGTAAACATGCAGTTTGTCTGCCACGCGTGGCCACTCATTCCTATACCTCCATCTTCGATTATTCCTTTGATCGCCAGTATGGGTCGCGCGTCCCTCTTCTCTGTTACCTCCTGGCGTCCGCTTTCGGCACTTGCTGCGGCGGCTTATTTTCACTTTTCCTAGAACACAAAAAACCTAAACAGCTTACTTACATCGCCCCGGTGAAATGGCCGATGAGGTGGGTGCTTGGGGTGTGATATGGCAGGCTGCCAAATAAACATCAGTCACACATTAACAAATGGTTTAAATGGCTCTGACTACTATGAAACTTAACTTCCAAGTTCATCAGTCCCATATAACTTAGAACTAATTAAACCTAACTAAACTAAGTACAGCACACAAATCCATGCCCGAGGCAGGATTCGTACCTGCGACCGTAACGACCGCGCGGTTGCAGACTGTAGCGCCTAGAACCGCTCGGGCACTCTGTCAGGCACACATTAACAGTTTCAACAAAATAAGCCAGCACTGCACCCGTAAGTAACAATATGCAAAACTGTTTACTATAAAAGTATAAATACCAGGAGATGTCCAGTTTGTTTCCTTTTACAGTCATCCGGATGTGGGCGGGATTGAAACCCGGCACCAGTTAACAGTACTGGAAGTACTGTGTTACAGAACGCTAGCCAAACAGCACCGTCACTGGTAGTTCTAAAACATATAAGTAGAATACAATTATGAAACGTAGTTCACAAAAGTGTGCAGCTCTTCAAAGTTCCTCAAAGTACACATTGCATTTCCTGCGTCCAGAAATATATTTAAATATTCTTTCATAACACCAGTAAATAATTTTGACCCACAAATACGAAGAAGCGTAATTTAAGACTATAGTTTTTGTATCTAACACCACAAATAGCTGTTATCTCTTGAATAATAAACCGACAACAACAAATCCTGTTAAACCTAGTAACAAGAATAATACATGCATGATTCTTCAGCTCCTCCCAGTATAGTTCATGTCGAAATAGTTCTCCGGTGAACTCTCGGTTATCAGTGTCCAATGGACACAATATTTCGCCAAACGACCATGTTGCCATCATGAAGCCGCGCGGGATTAGCTGAGCGATCTAAGGCGCTGCAGTCATGGACTGTGTGGCTGATCCCGGCGGAGGTTTGAGTCCTCCCTCTGGCATGGGTGTGTGTGTTTGTCCTTAGGATAATTTAGGTTAAGTAGTGTGTAAGTTTAGGGACTGATGACGTTAGCAGTTAAGTCCCACAAGATTTCACACACATTTGAACATTTTTTTTTTTTTTGTCATCATGAAGTTCATAGGGACCCAGCGCCACGCTTTTATCTTCTACGCCGCTCCGTCAGAGGTCTATGCCCGGTGTCCCTACCCCCACAACCCCCACCTAGGTTCGCGCCCAAGAGTGTGTGCAGCCGGCTCTTCTGCTGTTACACCACCGACCTGTTCCCGGAGTCATTTCGTTGCCTTACTTAGCATGTATCCGTTATCACGATTTATCAGCGATTCCCTTACTTCAGTCTCAATAGATTCCTTAATGACTCAGTCCCTGAAACTGGAGGTCTGCATCAGAACCGGGTGTGATCGTAATCCATCGTCGACATACTTTCTTTTCGATGGTGGCCTACGAGCAGACGTAAGTAATAGCCATGGGGAGTCCACTTTCACCATTTTGCGCCAATATGTATATAGAATATATCCAGGAGAAGGTCGAGGAATCAGACCAATGGAAACCTATCTGTTTCTTGTTGATGTAGAGGACACCTTCGTCATATCGTCACATGGAAGAGACAAGCTGAATGACTGTTCATACACCTCACTTTCGTACACCAGAACATCTATTTTAACATGGAAGTCGAAGTGGACTGAGAGCTCCCCTTTCTGGACGTCTTGGTTAAAAAACGAGCGGTCAGTAGTTTGGGCCATAGCGGAAGAAGAGCCACATCGACCAATATTTACATGCAGAAAGCTGCGACAATCTGGTTCAGAGGAACCTTGGTGTGTAGGTCTCGCACCCCCTCTTACAGCGAAAGTATCAACCAAGAACTTTAACATCTGAGGACGATTTTCCGGAAGAATTTGCTACAATGACTGGCAAATTCGGAGAGTCCTACGTCCTTTATCCTCTGAAAAACTGGCAGAACCAGAGGAGAATTCTCAGGACGCAGCCATTGTATTTATTCCTTTTTATCTGCGTTAACCGGGAAGATAGAACAGATTCTCCGAAACACCACGTGAAGAATGTCTTCCGCTTACCAGTCAAACCACGGGCACTGCTTGACAGTGTGAAAGACGACGTTGGACTACGGAAATCTAGGGTCTATCAGATTCCCTGCCAAGTGGTAAGAAGCACTTAGGTCAGACTGTGCCTAGTGTCAAAGATCGTTGCCTAGAACACCAGCACCACAGCAGGCTGCAACAGCCTAAAAAGTCGGCTGTCGCAGGATGTTGCCTGACGGGATTTCATGGAGTCGGTTTGAACCACCCCAAGATCCTGACACAGGCGTCCAACTTCTGGGACTGCGTCATTAAGGAATCTATTGAGATTAGTGTAAGGGAACCGCTGATAAATCGTGATAGCGGGTACGTCCTAAGTAAGGCCTGCGACCACGCTATTAGAATGGTCAAAAAGAGAAACCAGAAAACGAACTGATTTCGGGGACAGGTGGAGGAACAGTAGAAGTGACGGCAGCACGTGTACCTGGGGACGAACCTAGGACGGAATACTGGGTCTTAGAAAGGAGTGGGGGTAGAGATGCTGGGCGCCGACGGATGGTGGAGTGGCCACTCAGCGGGAGAGGGGAGGAGGTAAAAGGGCGGTGCCGGTGCCCCATGAGTAAGTTCATCAGGGCACCTGAGGACGTGAGAGACACTGGATTTTGACATATGCCGCTTCGCTGGTGAAACATTCTTGTTTAACAGGTAGATAAAACTTGGAAGAAGCAGTGCTGATGACTGGAGCTTAAGTAGATTTAAGCAAAGGTACAGCATCAACTAGAGCACATTAGAATATTCACACGATAAAAATCTTAAAAACGTATTCACTCATTGGGCTAGATCAAATTAGTTGTACAACTCAAATATGTTCCTCGCGTGGTACCCGGCACTCAACGAAATAAGTTTAAACGTAGGGCAAACAGAGTTTAATTCCGACCCTTGACAAAACGAGCAAATTAACGAACAGAAGCAATTTAACACCAAATAATGAATAATAAAACTTAACTCACTTGGAACCAGTAACAAACATAAACTAAGAAACGAACGGGAGTCAAATGGGGAGTGAAATTCTGGAAAATGGCACTAAACGATCTGCACTGTATGTCAAATGAGTCTCCGGAGCACAAGCTCAAAGCAAAAAGTGCTGTTCTGAAAGTGTTCAACAATTTCAGTTCTTTTTTCTTGAACAGGAACTGCCACAAGTGGTAACCGTTACACCGAACTTCCTTTGTCCGCTCCCTGTGACCTGACGATTCCTTTGCCCGATGTATAGCCGCCCACTTCTCCTCCCGCCTGCACGCTCGATAGCCACAGATGCCGGCATTGTGTACTCGGCCACGTGCTTTCTGAAGATGTCCCTCTCAGTTTCTCCGTTCGGAATAGATTTGGAGCTCTTATTGGCAGCTGGAGCCTTCTTTCTTGACCGCCAGCCTGACAGTCTTCCACACGAGCCCGGTACACCCGTAAATTGCTCGGAAGTTGCCACACACGGCTTCTCCAGCGCCACACGCGAAGCCGTTACTTGGAGACAGCCAAAGAACGTAATCACGGGCATTATCCAGACGAGCCGACACAGATCAAAAACTAAAGAGACTCTTGACTGTCTCGATCAACTGAGAAGCGACTATACTAGCAAACGACGTTCAAATTGATTGCCAATTTTTTTCCACAACATTCTTGACTTTTGTGCTTATTACTTTTTCATCCTGTAAACAACAGATGACTCCAACTGTAAACCAAAAACGTTGATAAAATGAAGTGTATTCTTCAAAGAAGTATAGAAATTCCTCATAAAAAGAAAATAAATTACAAATAATGCAAGCGTTAAGTGCGACCAGAAAAGAAAAAAAAAAGAAAGAAAAGAAAAAACAATATCAACTTGTGGAATGGGTGCAGACATATTTGCAAAGATCATGTCGCCCACTTGTGCCCAGATTGTACGCAATAAAGTATAATATTAGACTGCAATGCTTGTATGTCTTACATTCGATTGTTACTTTAGATCATTAAATTATTGAATGCATTACGAACAAGTAATACTTTAATAATGTTTTTAGTGGCAAAACAGAGTTTATCCAGTGACACACAGACGTGACTAAATATTGTCTGTTTAATAATCTGAATGTTCGATTTATCATATTGGTTCATTTCGGCCACAAAAAGTAAAGTGAAACCGAACATAATCAAAGGGATAAAGCACAAAATGTTTCCGATTCTACCATGCTTTATAGTAAGAGAAATTCTTTGAATTTTGAAGCCTCGGCCTTTTCATCCAGAATGAACACCGCAACATCCCATTAAAATCACAGTAAACCAAACTTAATTTCCAAAACAAAGTACAACAGAGAAATCTCAACAGTGTCGAATATTGTCACCTACAAGACACATTACGCAGGATACATATTGTATTGTAATCCTGCATATCTTGCAAGTTATAGTGTGACGATTTTTAATTCTATGATAGGTTATTCAGGCGAGTTTAATAAAAAATTCTGACATTTTCAACCATTTACTTCCATTTAGAGACTAATTATGTTACTGATCTCTACGGGAAACAGAACTGAAACAAATTGTAAACTTCTCCACGTACTTAGGGTCTGCTCATTATTTGAATGTTACTCATTCAAAGTAAAAACAGGGCTTGAAGCACAAACTCATATTACAATAGTTATTTAGAAGATATTACTGCATTGGAAAATCTTCACTTACGCTAATTATGAAGGGAATACTTTACAGGAGACCACAATGCATGATTAATTACTAACAGTGAGGACATCAGAAGACACCTTTGTTCAGTTTATGTGTGTGCTACTGCATACTGGAGTATTAAAAACACGACGTAAATAAACCGGCGTAAATTTCTGGAGCAACATAGAGTGAGGAGACCTCCACTTAGTGTCTTATGTGGCAGCACTTCGCAAGTCTTCTAATACTGTGTCATGCCACCGGCTCCATTCTGTCAAATTAGAGAAGTTAACACATAAGGGTGCAGATATTAACTGCAGTACCGTATCTCCTAGCATGGTATGCCTCATATTCAACTTTGCAGAGGATGTACTTCCTGCTTCAGTGGGTTTCAGGTATTTATTATGCCCTGACAACCTCTTTGTCCTATACCGCAGTTCATTTGACTGAGTTCTGCTACCTTGTCTTTCTTTATTGTCTAATCTTAAACTTTCAGGCCTTACGCATGCGAATAAGCCGAATAAGACCATGAAATCATACATGTTGCTTAAAAAAGTGTGCAAGTAAACAGCTGACAAAGTTAATCAGGAAAAGGGCAGTGGCAGTCTCCATCTAAATCACAAATAAGATGTTTATATTCTAATGAGCTTATACAACTGTGTGTAAAACTTAAAGACGAAACTATCTTCGTGTGATGTATCACAGCCAATTATCATAGTTTCTGAAACTCGGACTACACGTAGGAAAACCAGTATAGATCAACAAGTAAGTGAAAGAAATACGCAGTGAGACGAACAGAATTATGACACTTTTTTCAGACAATGAAGTCACCGCGATTCATGATGGTCACTGATAGTACAATTGGTGCAACATGTTCGTTAATAGGGAGTGTGATCGCCACGGAGTGCAGTGCAGGCTCTGCAACATGGTCCTATGCTGGCCAAAAGGTTGGTGAGGAGTTTTGTGGTTGAGACTTCTGTTCTTCCACCAGTGCGATTGACAACTACTGGATGATTCGGATAGCTCTGGTGGTAGAGCTCTTATCCGTAAAAGGCAAATATTCTGGGTTCCAGTTTCGGTCCGAGACTCAGTTTTAATATGGCAGGAAGTTTAATATCAGCCGACACTCTATTGCGGAGGAAAAATTCATTCTGCAGGATGGTTGTTGGTGCATGTGAAAGTTCAGCAATACGTCACCCCCGCGCATCCCACACGTGGTTGATGTGGTTTAAGTTGGGGTACGAGCAGACCAGTCCATTCGTCGAATATCCTCTCGTTTCAAGAGCTAATTCACCTGCTCTGGAATAGAACGATCTACAACAAGAAGTCCTCACCAACATTGTGGACAACATGGGAGCACGTTGCAGGGCGTGCTTTGCCATCCGTGATGATCACATGACCTATTAAGAAACATGCCCCCCGTCTGGTAATTGCCAGAGAACATCAGGAATCTCGGTGACTTTGCAGACTCACCCCTACCTGCTTTTCTGATTTCATCATCTGCTATTATCGAGTCTGAGATTCATTCATACTTACTATGGGCGCTTGGTTGTCTCATTTGTAAAAACTTCTGATGGTTATTGCTTGAAGCTAATTCTCACTCCTCTCTATGGCTTGTGGCAACAGGGTTCCTTTCGAATTACGGTCCAGTTAATTAAATGATTAATATTAGTTAATTTTCATCACTCAATTAATTGAGTAATGCCCAACGGATAATGCTTCCTGATTTAATTTCTTTCAGGTAATTAATTTAAAAAAGTCGTGTGGAGAGGACCTCCCGGCGGGTAGACCCGATCGTCTAGTGCACGCCTTTTGAGGTGACGTCACTTCGGTGACTTGCCCGTCGATGAGGATGAAATGATGATGATAAAGACGACACAAACACCCAGTCCGTGAGCGGAGAAAATCTCCAACCCAGCCAGGAATCGAAACCGGGCCCCCTGGCACGACAAGGTGGCGGACAGATAATTAATTATCCTCCTATACCGAATAAGTCAAGTACTGGGAATTTACTTTGGTTCGGAATGAGAGAAGGTTTCCCTCATATCAAGAGCAATAGAGGGATCTTGTTATACAGAGTGTATTTCCGAAGTCGACGGTCATATGATAGTTACCTCTCTCCTCCATATTAGGACTTTTACATCTGTAAGACTATAGATAATAATTACTAATGGGGATTCATCTTCGTCTCCTAGGGCTAATATAAGATCGTCACACTGTTAGGTAGCATGAATATTTTATATAACGGAATAAATCTCGCCTCGCAACACACAATTCCGACTGGCATACAAGATTCTCTGCATATTAACTACTGGCTGTGGAAAGCCAAGCATTGGACATCAGCTGAGTCAGTTCTGACTATCAGATCTTATAACAACGTAGATGCGCTCAAAAGCTATCGTGCTGTTTGGATTAGTAAGAAAAGCATCAGTGACTGGAAATATACTCTTGGTTATATTAGCAACGAACTGAGTGAATTTAAGCTTAGCAATCATTTCAGAGAAAGTATTAAAACATGAACTGACTGTACGATAACTCTCTTGTCTATCAAGAAGGCTTTCTTTGAGGTGGGTGAGAGCGTTGCCCAACATCACCGTACTGCCATATAGTTATTGTAACTATGAAGCGACGTTACAGCAGACAACTGCCTTGACACAGTGCTGAAATGTGTGGAGCCGCAGCATGAGTATGACCATATGCAGATGTTCTCAGTCAAGCGGATGCGAGACTTCGCTGCTCGAAACTATGACTTTAGTTAACTGTCGCACTCAAAGCACATATGTGCATCTCTTCAATGTGCAGTGCACTCGGCACAAACGACTATGAATTTCACCACTTTTTAACTGACAATGGATCCCTGCAGTCCACCGAAGCACTGACCTAGGTCTCCGACTCTACTGCGGTAACCAAACGCACTCATCTGGATGCGTTGTTTTGATTGCCGTCCTCTTCACCACAGGGAAAGACATCTTATGTGTGGCCCTACAACTGCTCGTATACGTTCTACATAGGCTGTAGGTTTTTCAAATAGCCCAGTCCAATGGAATAAATCACCCAGCCAGCTCCAGCGTGGCTGCTGGCCAGCAACCGACTCACTCCTCTCTGCGTTAACGAGTCGTTGCAGATCCAACTGTGACGCGTTAGGCCTGCGACGCCCATCCAAAACGAGTTGGCCCAGCACCACATATCTGGCTTGGCACTGACTGCCCAAGATTAGTCAGTGCTTGTATTAAAACTGCCCTCTGAGGCTTTAGTCGTCGTCGTTGCATCTCCGCTTCCAATGTCGCAGTCTCCAGGCTAGGCACCCTTCCACAACCACTGATGTCGCATCACCCCGGTCACGACCCATGTCGACAACTACCGATGGGCCACGTGCTTCCCGGCCACTCCGTCGCGGCCCCAGCGCTGGCCAATGGGAGATGATGAATTCTGACAGCGGAGCAGGTGAGTCCATTCCCCTGTCTTGCATCGCCCCATCTCACCTCTGAGCGACATAAACCGCGGCACCAACGCCGCCGACGGCTCCCTCTGGCCACACAATACTAGTGCCAGAGCAACACTGTTGTGCCCATCTGGATGGAAAGGAAGAACTAAGTGCCGCGAATAACAAATTCATGACATATACTGCTCAAATTCCAAACTTCCCATCTATCTTCGGGATTCTGAAGTTACACACATTTATCTGCAGATTCTAAAAATAACCCCTAAAAAACTTTGATCGTACGTAAAATATATGAACGCTACAAATAATTCAGTACCTTCTCTTGCTGACAGTACGGGTAATGTAACTGATGATGATAAACAGAAGGCCGAAATTCTAAACCTAGCTTTCAAAAACTCGTTTACGATGGAGGACTGCAGCACCATTCCCCCTTTCAATTATCGAACGAACAAAAGGATGGCTGACATAGTATTTAGTGTATCTGGGATTGTAAAACAGTTAAGATCCTTTGACGCCAGGAAGGCATCTGGCCCAGACGGTATCCTCGTAAGATTTTATGTTGACTATGCTACAAATACAGCACCATTCTTATCCGTCATCTATCAGAGATCATTGGAACGGCGGAAAGTTCCACGGGACTGGAAGAAGGTCCAGGTCATATCAATCTATAAAAAGGGTAGAAAATCGGATACACATAGTTAGCGGCCAATTTCACTGCCATCAATTTATTGTAGAATCATGAAACATATTTTGTGTTCAGACAGAATGACCTTTCTAGACTCTGAGAAGCTCATGTGCAGAAACCAGCACGGTTTTAGGAAACAGCGATCATGCGAGACACCCACTTTGTGCACGAAATACAACAAGCTCTAGATACTGGCTCCCAGGTTGATGCCATATTTCTCGACTTTCGAAAGACGTTAGACTCAGTTCTGCACTGTCGCATGCTACAAAAAGTGAGCGATTACGGTCTGTCCGATGACATATGCGGTTGGATATAAAGTTTTCTAACAGACAGGGAAGCAGTATGTCGTCCGGAACGGGGTGACTTCAAAAGAAACAAGCGTAACTTCAGGTGTGCCCCAGGGCCGCGTAATAGGTCCTCTGCATTTTACAATTTACACAAACGATCTGGTTGACAGCGGCCTTAGACTGTTTGCCGATGATGCTGTAGTCTACAGGAATGTAGTATCACATGAAAGTTGTGAACAAATCAATGAGGATTTGCAGAAAATGAATGCGTGGTGTAATGACTGGCAGTTATCTCTCAATAATAGTATGTATAACCTACTGCGTATAACAAGGCGAAATCATTATCGAAATGATCTCAGATGGAATAATCAGATTACACAAGTAACGGGTAAGGGGAACTCTAGATTGCGGATTATTGGTAGAATCCTGAAGCGATGCAGTCCTTCGACAAAGGAAATAGCTTACAACACGTTAGTGCGTCCAGTCTTGGAGTAATGTTCGTCTGTTTGGGACCCTTACCAGTTGGGTCTGATTCAAGAGATTGAGAAGGTCCAAAGAAGAACGGCCAGATTTGTGACTGGTACATTTAGCCATCGCGAGAACGTTACAAATCTCATAGAAAGTTTGAAGTGGGATACACTTGCAGATAGACGGCGAACTAAATAGATGGGGCTGCTGACTAAATTCCGCAATCCGATCTTCACCGACGATGTAGATCATATATTATTACCAACAACTTTCAAATCGGGCAATGATCACGATTCAAAGATGAGGAAAATTAGAGCTCGTACTGAGGCATTCAGATAGTCGTCTTTCCCTCGCGCGATCCGCGAGTGGAACAGAGGGGGAGAAATATGACACTGGGGCTAATTGTGCCCTCCGCCACACATCGCTTGGTGGCTAGCGGAGTATATATGTAGATGTATGTAGATGTAGACTCGTAGAATTTTGTCCTTTCTTTGGTTATTTGTCTCCATTGGTAGTATCATTCTGGAGATCCGAATGCGTCACTATTCATGCCGCATGACCTACGGATTCACATTATGTGTCTTTAATGTCGTGGTTTCTGTTGCCTCATGCCGCGGATCATTGCTGATTCTTCTGTGTTTTATGGGCAGTTTCCAACAAGAGTGCACCCCATCCTCTGTCCGCTTCTTCGCTCTCTTTGGGAAAAGTAGTTGGTGGAACGAGGGTGACTGACTTATACTGGAAGTCTTCGGCTTCCATGCAGTTGACATACGTACGACTATCGAAACAGATCTTGATGTTTAGATAATTCAAAATTTTTCCATTTGGTTTCCTACTTGGGTACTCAGTTTTCAGCATTAATCGTCCCTGTTCCAAAGTAAAAGTCACATGTGTAAATAATTCCGGTAATGTATTAATTTTATTCTTAGGACTGACTTGCTCTGTCTTACATATGTTTACTTCCCGAAAAGTTTTTTTAAACACACGTTGCAGCAATTATTACGCGACTTTCAATACAACTTGCAGCAAGCTCAGGTCACAGTCGGGCACGGGCAGTTTTAATCAACCGACATTTCATTACAGCGGGTATTCCACACGCAGTGAAAGTTGCATTCGACAGTAAATCCTTCCGCTGCGGTCCACAAATTCTTCGTGGTATTATTTCTACCTTGTTGATAACGACGCAATGTACGGAGGTTCTTGGAGAATGGGGAAGCGGAATGTGGCATGCCAAAACTTAAGTGAGCTGGTAAGACTTTGTCACTGAGATACAAGTATCGCTTTCCAAATCCAGTCAGGCAAATAGGTTTATCTATAATTTTAGCTTTTATAAAGTTATCCACAAGGAACAAGACTTTTGGTCAGGTGATTACAGGATTATAAATACAAAATCAAATAGGGGTAATGCAGGAGTAGGTTTAATAATGAATAAAAAAATAGGAGTGCGGGTTAGCTACTACAAACAGCATAGTGAACGCATTATTGGGGCCAAGATAGACACAAAGCCCATGCCTACTACAGTAGTACAAGTTTATATGCCAACTAGCTCTGCAGATGATGAAGAAATTGATGAAATGTATGACGAGATAAAAGAAATTATTCAGGTAGTGAAGGGAGACGAAAATTTAATAGTCATGGGTGACTGGAATTCGTCAGTAGGAAAAGGGAGAGAAGGAAACATAGTAGGTGAATATGGATTGGGGGGAAGAAATGAAAGAGGAAGCCGCCTTGTAGAATTTTGCACAGAGCATAACTTAATCATAGCTAACACTTGGTTCAAGAATCATGAAAGAAGGTTGTATACCTGGAAGAATCCTGATGATACTAAAAGGTATCAGATAGATTACATAATGGTAAGACAGATATTTAGGAACCAGGTTTTAAATTGTAAGACATTTCCAGGGGCAGATGTCGATTCTGACCACAATCTATTGGTTATGAACTGCAGATTGAAACTGAAGAAACTGCAAAAAGGCGGGAATTTAAGGAGATGGGACTTGGATAAACTGAAAGAACCAGAGGTTGTAGAGAGTTTCAGGGAGAGCATAAGGGAACAATTGACAGGAATGGGGGAAAGAAATACAGTAGAAGAAGAATGGATAGCATTGAGGGATGAAGTAGTGAAGGCAGCAGAGGATCAAGTAGGTAAAAAGGCGAGGGCTAATAGAAATCCTTGGGTAACAGAAGAAATATTGAATTTAATTGATGAAAGGAGAAAATATAAAAATGCAGTAAATGAAGCAGGCAAAAAGGAATACAAACGTCTCAAAAATGAGTTTGACAAGAAGTGCAAAATGGCTAAGCAGGGATGGCTATAGTACAAATGTAAGGAAGTAGAGGCTTGTCTCACTAGGGGTAAGATAGATACTGCCTACAGGAAAATTAAAGAGGCCTTTGGAGAGAAGAGAACCACTTGTATGAATATCAAGAGCTCAGATGGCAACCCAGTTCTAAGCAAAGAGAGGGAGGCAGAAAGGTGGAAGGAGTATATAGAAGGTTTATACAAGGGCGATGTACTTGAGGACAATATTATGGAAATGGAAGAGGATGTAGATGAAGATGAAATGGGAGATAAGATACTGCGTGAAGAGTTTGACAGAGCACTGAAAGACCTGAGTCGAAACAAGGCCCCGGGAGTAGACAACATTCCATTAGAACTACTGATGGCCTTGGAAGAGCCAGTCATGACAAAACTCTACCATCTGATGAGCAAGATGTATGAGACAGGTGAAATACCCACAGACTTCAAGAAGAATATAATAATTCCAATCCCAAAGAAAGCAGGTGTTGACAGATGTGAAAATTACAGAACTATCAGTTTAATAAGTCACAGCTGCAAAATACTAACGCGAATTCTTTACAGACGAAAGGAAAAACTGGAAGAAGCCGACCTCGGGGAGGATCAGTTTGGATTCCGTAGAAATGTTGGAACACGTGAGGCAATACTAACCTTACGACTTATCTTAGAAGAATGATTAAGAAAAGGCAAACTTACGTTTCTAGCATTTGTAGACTTAGAGAAAGCTTTTGACAACGTTAACTGGAATACTCTCTTTCAAATTCTGAAGGTGGCAGGGGTAAAATACAGGGAGCGAAAGGCTATTTACAATTTGTACAGAAACCAGATGGCAATTATAAGAGTCGAGGGGCATGAAAGGGAAGCAGTGGTTGGGAAAGGAGTGAGACAGGGTTGTAGCCTCTCCCCGATGTTATTCAATCTGTATATTGACAAGCAGTAAAGGAAAAAAAAGAAAAATTCGGAGTAGGTATTAAAATTCGTGGAGAAGAAGTAAAAACTTTGAGGTTTGCCGATGACATTGTAATTCTGTCAGAGATAGCAAAGGACTTGGAAGAGCAGTTGAACGGAATGGACAGTGTCTTGAAAGGAAGATATAAGATGAACATCAACAAAAGCAAAACGAGGATAATGGAATGTAGTCAAATTAAATCGGGTGATGCTGAGGGGATTAGATTAGGAAATGAGACACTTAAAGTAGTAAAGGAGTTTTGCTATTTAGGGAGTAAAATAACTGATGATGGTCGAATTAGAGAGGATATAAAATGTAGACTGGCAATGGCAAGGAAATCGTTTCTGAAGAAGAGAAATTTGTTAACATCGAGTATAGATTTAAGCGTCAGGAAGTCGTTTCTGAAAGTATTTGTATGGAGTGTAGCCATGTATGGAAGTGAAACATGGACGATAACCAGTTTGGACAAGAAGAGAATAGAAACTTTCGAAATGTGGTGCTACAGAAGAATGCTGAAGATAAGGTGGGTAGATCACGTAACTAATGAGGGAGTATTGAATAGGATTGGGGAGAAGAGAAGTTTGTGGCACAACTTGACTAGAAGAAGGGATCGGTTGGTAGGACATGTTTTGAGGCATCAAGGGATCACAAATTTAGCATTGTAGGGCAGCGTGGTGGGTAAAAATCGTAGAGGGAGACCAAGAGATCAATACACTAAGCAGATTCAGAAGGATGTAGGTTGCAGTAGGCACTGGAAGATGAAGAAGCTTGCACAGGATAGAGTAGCATGAAGAGCTGCATCAAACCAGTCTCAGGACTGAAGACAACAACAACAACAACAACAAAGTTATCCACAGGACCAGATATTCTTACACTCCTAGCCTGGTTTTTTTCTTGCCATTTCACCAATCTTGATCAATACTGCCGATGTATGTGTGTGTGTGTCGCTGGGAGGGGGGGGGGGGGGGCGTATATCGTAGGTAAAAATCCGAGATCTTCACACCGATGACTTAAAATTAATTAAAAAAATTTGTTTTTAATGTTAAGAGATAAAACACAATAATTTCCAAAACTTCGGATTTAGATTATTTGCAAAATGAAGAAGTAAAATTTGAAATTTTGTTAATGTACAAGTAAAACACGAATGCCCTTCGGAGAGTTCACTATTTTGTAGATAGTTTTTATGACAATAATCAGTAAAATATGTTTGGGACGTAATGAAGGACGTGTGGCTGTATTTTTAATGTTGCGAGGTTGATATCTGATTTACGCTATATTACTGAGAAAAAAAATGTTATTGGTAAAGGAGATGATACATGGTCTGTAACATATTCTGTGCGACTAAGTAAGTTTGGAATATTTTGGAACAGGATACTCAATAAAGCTGTTAGGTTAAAGAGTAGAGGTTTAGGGAGCACAACAACGTAGAAAGGATAAATGCGATTAGACTAAATCTTGAATAAGAGTTACAGGAAATGTCATTAACTGGTAGGAGGGCATACACTACTGGCCATTAAAACTGCTACACCACGAAGCTGAGGTTCTACAGACGCAAAATTTAACTGACAGGAAGAATACGCTGTGATATGCATAGCGTTTCAGTGTATTCACACAAGGTTGGCGCCGGTGGCGACACCTACAACGTGCTGACATGAAGAAAGTTTCCAACCGATTTCTCATACACATACAGCAGTTGACCGGCGTTGCCTGGTGAAACGTTGTTGTGATGCCTCGTGTAAGGAAGAGAAATGCGTACCATCACGTTTCCGACTTTGATAAAGGTCGGATTGTAGCCTATCGCGATTGCGGTTTATCGTATCGCGACATTTCTACTCGCATTGTCGAGATCCAATGACAGTTAGCAGAAAAAGGAATCGGTGGGTCAGGAGGGTAATACGGAACGCCGTATGGCTGCGGTTACCCTTGACGCTGCATCACAGACAGGAGCGCCTGCTTTGGTGTACTCAACGGCGAACCTGGGTGTACGAATGGCAAAACGTCATTTTTTCGGATGAACCCAGGTTCTATTTACAGCATCATGATGGTCGCATCCGTGTTTGACGACATCGCTGTGAACGCACATTGGAAGCGTGTATTCGTCATCACCATTCTGGCGTATCGCCCGGCGTGATGGTATGAGGTGCCATTGTTTACAAGTCTGGGTCCCCTCTTGTTCGCACTGACGGCACTTTGAACAGTGGATGTTACATTTCAGATGTGTTACGACCCGTCGCTCTACCCTTAATTCGATCCGTGCGAAACCCTAAATTTCAGCAGGATAATCCACGACCGCATGTTTCAGGTCCTGTACCGGCCTTCCTGGATACAGAAAATGTTCGACTGCTGCCCTGGCGAGCACATTCTCCAGATCTCTCACCAACTGAAAACGTCTGGTCAATGGTGGCCCAGCAACTGGCTCGTCACAATACGCCAGTCACTACTCTTGATGAACTGTTGTATCGTGTTGGAACTGCATGGGCAGCTGTATCTGTACACGCCATCCAAGCTCTGTTTGACTCAATGCCCAGGAATATCAAGGCCGTTATTACGGCCAGAGGTGGTTGCTCTGGGTACTGATTTCTCAGGATCTATGCACCCAAATTGGGTGAAAATGTAATCACATGTCAGTTCTAGTGTAATCTATTTGTCCAATGAACACCCGTTTATCATCTGCATTTCTTCTTGGTGTAGCAATTTTAATGGCCAGTAGTGTAGTTGTGGTTTGGTTATGAGAGGATGTAGACGTTACGTAGAAGTATGGACGAGTGGATTGTTTTCGGTTAGTCTGGGAAGAGAAGCGACAAAGGATATTAGTGGGGAATCTACTGCACTGTGAGCAGCACGTTTGCGATAATCGTGGGGTACATTTAGATATTCAGTACGGATGAGAAGAATTAGGAATTTCATAAACTAGTAAACATTTTGCAATAGATATGTAAGCGGACGCCTGAAGCCAGATGGAGTGAGCATCGTTCTGTCATTTAGACGGAATTGCAAAATTCGGCGGGAACGCAGATCATCACTCTGGTTCATACGTCATGGTAGCAAAGCCTGATGAAAGAGACATCTGCTAGTCATTGATAACAAACAGTAAACTATGGAAAACAAGAACTTATAGAATGACTGTAACGCGGTAATTAAGTATCGTATGGCACATAAGACCATTTTTTGCACCGTTTGCCATGCTTGTAAGTCTTGGCTGCACAACCCACAACATAGTTCCCACTCGCCACTAACGAAGTGTCTTCTTTGTCCGTAGGAAACTATGTCGCATTTAAACGTGTCAACTAATTATTTGCTTCTCACCATTAACATAAGCGCTACCGGTCTCTTATTCATATTAAATTTTTACGTTGACCGAACGACTATAGAGTTCGCCTCTTTCGCACAGAGAAGTGTTGCTCAATATAACTGGAAGACATTCCGTGCATCAAACATTTTTCCTCTCCACATTGGTAGCTGTCCATGGGTAAGTGGCATTAGATGTCTGCACACAGATCAGTTATTTTGCGTGTATTAGAGGTGGCGTGTAGTGGGCGCGGACCTGGAGCTCGATGTGATCCCACAAGTGTTCCATCGGGTTCAGACAAGGAGATTTTGCTGGACAGACGTCACTAAAGAACGATTCTGACGTTGTGACGGATAGTTGCCCTGCTGGAAGATCCCATCCCCGTCAGAGAAGCCTAGCATGAAGCGATGCAGGTGCCCTGCAATAATGCTCAAGTATTACACATTTGTCATTATGGATTCCATACTACAAGTCCCACGGAAGTCCAGGTGACATCTCCCGTAGTATAATACAGCCCTCACCATCCTGTGTCCGAGACGCGGAGCATCTTTTAGCTGCCTTTCGCCTGGATCACAGGTCATCCGCTGTCCAGTCTGGACGATAACGTGTCAGCTGCAGTAGTAATTGAGGTTGGCAGCCCTGCAGCTTCGTGGTGATTGTGGAAAATAGATTTGACCCGTTGCATCAGTTAGAAGCAGATGAGCCTCAAGCAGTTGCAGGTGTAGACGGGGCACAACAAACTTTCAATGGCAAATTGAAAAGTAAGAATGTAGGGAAATCAGTAAAGAGAAAGAAAGTGTTGTTGTTAGGTAGTTCCCATGGAAGAGGTGTTGGTCAACTTGTTCAGGATGAACTAGGATAAAAATACCAGGTCACCAATTTTTTTAAACCTAGTGCTGGTCTGGAGCAGGTGACAAAGGATTTAGGATAACTTTGCAAAGATTTCATTAAGGAGGTCACTGTGGTTATAGTGGGTGGGGCAGGTAACAGTACTGACAGAGATCCTGGGCACAGTATGGAGTGTGACCAGGCAAAGATTGCATCAGCATCAAAGCTTACTAGTGTTGAGTTTGTATCTGTTATTGGGCGCCATGACCGACCTCATTTGAACTCTTCTGTCAAGAGAGTTAATTTGGAGCTGGAATGGCTGCTTATGCCGGGTGCAGGGTCAGACATTGGTGTGGTTCCTGTTGATTCTCTCACCTCAACAGGAAGGGGAAGGGTAAATTGTTGGCTGGGAAAATAGCAGGAAAGTTTAAGGGGGGAGGTACTGTCATGAGTGGAAAAATACCAGTAGTTATAGGGTTCAGAATAGACCCTTTTTTAGGGTAGGGAGGACAGAAAGAAACCAAATTTTAAGAGAGGTTAGAACTGAGACAAACCTTCAGTTTGAGAAAGAACATAATTGTAGCTTATTACATCAGCATAAACAGCTATTGGTTAAGAATTTTCAACAATCAGCAAATATTTTAACTTTACCCAATTTTAACTCAGTCAATGTGAAATGTCAGCTATCTTTATTGCATCAAAATATTCGAGGGCTGAGAAATAAAATTAATCAATTAACTATCTGCATAGATGAATTAGAGTCTTCAAACCCATCTGACATTATCTGCCTCTCAGAACATCATGTGAGCACTGGTACAGAAATTTTAAGTGATACAGGGTTTAGATTAGCTTCTCACTTTTGTAGATTAGAAATGGAGGAAGGAGGAGTTGCACATTCATCAGGAACTGTCATAAATTTAAGAACAAAGACATTCATAAATTTTACCTAGAACAGCATATATAAGCATGTGCAACAGAAGTAGAATTTTACAAAAAAACCTTCATAATATTAAGTGTATATCGAACACCTGCAGGTAACTTTAATCTGTTCGTAAACCACCTTGAAGTTGTATTGGCCCATTTAACAACCAAAAACAAAGAAATAGTAGTTGCTGGTGATTTAAATGTAGATTTCCTTAAAGACTCTCAAAATAAGAACTTATTTGAGTTAGTAACACTATCATTCAACTTAATTCCCACTGTAAAGATCCCCACTAGGGTAGCCAATTGCTCACAAACAGCTATTGATAATATCTTTATAGAAAAGTCCAGTGAACAAAATTATACTACAAAACCAATAGTCAATGGCCTCTCAGACCATGACATGCAGTTCCTTCTGTTAAATGTTAATACTGAACAGGATCGACGCGCAGGTCGCCGAAGTGGCGTCAAATCGAAAGACCTGCACTAGGCGAACGGTCTACCCGACAGGAGGCCCTAGCCACACTACATTTCCATTTCCATACTGAACAGGATATAAAATCTGTTAAATCTGAGCTCAAGAGGGTAATCAATAAGCCAAAAATTGATTATTTTAGGACGCTCCTCAGAGACATTCACTGGACTATTGTTTACAGTGCTCATGGCATGAATGAAAAATATAACACTTCTGCCAATAAAGTGCTTACCTTATTCAAACACTGTTTTCCCCCAAAATTTACCAAGGTTAGAGCAAAGTACACAAAGAAGCCATGGATTACTCAAGGAATAGGGGTATCTTGCAAAACTAGGAAAAAACTGTATCTGTCTATCCGAAAGAGTTCCGATGTTGATGCTATAGGAGATTACAAGAAATACTGCAAAATATTAAAGACTGTAATACGGACATCAAAACAAATATATTACAAGGAAAAGATAGTCATATCAGATAACAAAATAAAGACAATATGGGATATAGTGAAGGAGGAAGCCGGCAGAATCAGACATGAAGAGGAACAAATAGCGTTAAAAGTAAATGATACATTGGTGACAGATGTGTATAGAGTTGCAGAACTTTTTAACAAACATTTATTAACTGTTACTGAAAAGATGGGGTTGTCAGGTTTGGTAGATGCTGCTATGGAATACCTCAGACTAGACATTTCAAGTAACTTCCATAATATTAATTTTATCCTCACTACCCCAGCAGAAATAATGTCCATCATAAAATCTCTTAAATCAAAAACATCTAGTAGGTATGATGAAATATCAAATAAGTTAATTAAAGAATTTTATTCTGAGTTATGTAACATATTAAGCTATCTGTGTATCCAGTCGTTTGTCAGTGGAATATTTCCTGAATGGTTGAAATATGCTGAAGTTAAGCCATTTTTAAGAAGGGGGATAAAGAAATAGCATCAAATTTCCGTCCAATTTCAATGTTGCCAGCATTCTCAAAAATTTAAGAAAGAGTAATTTACAATCGGCTTTATAACCATCTTATCTCAAATAACATACTGTCAAAGACACAGTTTGGATTTCTAAAGGGTTCTGATATTGAGTAGGCTATCTACACTTACAGTGAAAATGTGCTTAATTCATTAGACAAAAAATTGCAGGCAACTGGTATATTTTGTGATCTGTCAAAGGCATTTGACTGTGTAAATAACAATATCCTTTTAAGTAAATTAGAATATTATAGTGTAACAGTAAATGCTGCAAAATGGTTCAAATCTTATATCTATGGCAGGAATCAAGGGGTGTTATTAGGAAAGAGACATGTATCAAGCTATCAGGCATCATCCAGCTGGGAACTAATTACATGAGGCGTCCCACAAAGTTCAATTTTGGAGCCCTTACCTTTTCTTATGTATATCAATGACCTTTCATCAGTAACATTACCAGATGCCAAGTTCGTTTGCCAATGATACAAACATTGCAATAAAAAGCAAATCAAGTGTAGTCTTAGAAACATAACCTAATAACATAATTATGGATATCAATCACTGGTTCCTAGCCAATTCTTTGTCACTAAACTTTGAAAGAACACACTACATGCAGTTTCAGAACTTTTAAGGGGTGTCCCACGAGCATATGCCTAACATACGATGACAAGCAGATAGAAGAAGTGGACAGTGTTAAATTCTTGGGATTACAGCTTGATAATAAATTCAACTGGGAGGAGCACATTACAGAACTGCTGAAGCATCTTAACAAATCTCTATTTGCAATGCGAATTGTGTCAGACAGAGGGGATATAAAAATGAAAAGGCTGGCAAACTATGCTTACTTTCATTCCATAATGTCATATGGGATGATTTGTTGGGGTAATTCATCAAGCCAAACTAAAGTTTTCCTGGCACAGAAACGTGTAGTAAGAGTTATATGTGGTGTGAACTCCTAAACATCCTGTAGAAGCCTGTTTAGGGAACTAAGGATACTAACTACTGCTTCCCAATATATTTAATCCTTAATGAAATTTGTCATTAAAATATATCACTTTTTCAAACCAACAGCTCAATTCATGGAATCAATACTAGAAATAAGAATAATCTTCACAAGGATTTAAAGTCACTTAGTCGTGTACAAAAAGGTGTGCATTATTCAGGAACACACACTTTCAATAACTTGCCAGCAGCCATAAAAAACTTAACAACCAAAGAAATTCAATTTAAGAGAAGCCTAAAGGATTTCTACTCCATTGATGAATTTCTCAGTAGAACTAACTGATTTGTGTGTGTGATACTATAACTTCTGCACAATTTCAGTGCAGTAATGTGTTCATTGTAAACAGGTATTATAGTAGGTGTATTGCACGTTTACTACCTTATAAATAAATAAATAAAGTTTTTTATTTTCGATTCAGTGCAATAGTATTTGTAAAATGACTCTTTCATATAGTGTTCATTAAAAAATGACGATCATTCCACTTGGGACCTGAGGAATGGTACATTAGCTTATTTGTTTTAGGTGTAAATATTTGTCATTTATTGTTGTTTTTCTGACATGTTCTACATCCTGGAGGACCTCCTCACTACGTACGAATTGGAATAAAAGTAAATCTAATCTAATCTAATCTGTCTTTGGTTCAGCATGGGAGCACGTCAGAGTCATTTGCTGTGATGCCCGATATTCGACAATTTGAGTTGAACGTTGTGCTTCTAAACTCTTTTGCATCAGGGATAAGTGTGCTCTGTAGCCAAATCCGCACAGATTATCTCCTACCCTGCTTTATGGTGTGGGTAAGTGTCCGACCTCCACGCTCTGGACGTGGACTGCCGACTGCTTTCGCCTACTCGTGATTTCACCGTCCTTCAACCACTTTCCGTTGGGGCATATGACAATACCATACGAACATCCGACCAGATGCTCATTTCCAACCGTCAGATGATAAAAATCCACTCCTTCTCTGTCGGTTGTGTCTGTAGATTTTCTCATTTGCGAATTATCGCTAGAATTATTTCTCTCCGTTCCTCTTATGTATTTTCCTTACTGCGTCACGAGCCAGCAACGTCTCCTGTCCTTCATTCAGTCATGCGGTGGGCAGTGGTCACAAATTTTCTGCTCATCCGTGTATTTTCGTGGGATTTGTTGGCCCTTAATTCCTTAAAACAATGTACGAGACGTTGCACTATTGTACAATGCAATCTATTTGTTTTTGAATCATCTAAAGCTGAAGACAATACGAATGTCAAAGAGCTATCTTAATAATATCCTTGTGGAGGTGGCTTGACAGTGCCTCTGGTCTCACCTGCGAATGGATAATTGTGGATGACTGTATCTCGTTATGACTCCCCTAGAGTGTTTTTGTGTTGAATAGTAACGACTGGAATGGTAAGACAGGTTGAAATGAAATGCCGGAACAAAACCAATTCCTCTTCAATAGCATCAAAATTTCCGTCTCTCTTAACATTAACATCTAACATGGATCTATATCACCAACACCCAGTGCTGTCATTCCACTACAAACATTGAATAAGTATGGAATTCAAATACAGTGGAGCAAATTTTTGTGTCATGAACCGTATGTCACTCCCTGATTCCTTTTACCAACTATATACTAATTATGAAAATTACTTCCACCATCAGGATACGAATTGTCCCAGTTGCTGACCTAATTTGCTAATTTGATTGTATTACTTAGAGGTTTATTTTGTATTTCAGTTCTTGACATGCTATGGTGAAAACCCACCGGCGTGTCTTATAGACTGGCTTATGTACTTAAGCTGTCGAATATGTAAAAGTAATCCAGCCCACATCTATTTTGATATAAACTAATTTCATTTTAATCTTTGGTACATACGCTACGTGTATTTCTCGAAACTGTTGTGGTAACTTAAGTGGGAGAGCAAGAAATATAATTATGTCTACAGAGAAGTCTTTAATCGGGAATATAACACTGCAATTAACATCATCTCTATATAATTTCCATCAGTACCTACGCATTTGTATCAACTTTTGACAACGTAATTCCATCTTCAAAGAAGCATTGCGGCAACTTTCACACCTGCTCGTTCAACGTCTTCACAACTTTGTGAAAGAGGTGTTCCTTTATCGGATCCAAAAAGTGTAGGGCGTCACAACTGAACTGTAGGATGGGCGTTCATCAGCTCATAAGTAAAATTTTTAATGCTCTGTAGTGCTTCACCAGATGTATAAGCGAGGGTATTATCCTGAAGCAAGACCGGAACTTTGAGAGCTCCAGTTTCCTTTTCGGTTTGAGTCAGTTTTCAGATCTCGCAGTAACTCACTGTAACTGTCACTGTTCACAGTGCGACACCTCATGGTGCAGTGAACCAGCACTGGACCTTCCATATCCGAAGGCATTGTTATGACAACCTCTCCTGCGAAAGGCTGGTGTCTGAAATTTTTGCTGGGGGCTAAGGTGAAAGTTTGTACAGCATACCCTTCCATTTGGATGGTTCATAGTAATGGACCCACGCCCCAACTACACTTACTGGGAGACTGTTAAATATTTTCCTTCGTCTTCAAAATGCTTTAAATAGGAATTCAACATCTCCGAAAGGTCCTATTTCTGTTTGCTATTTGACGTGGTACCATATAAGTACCAACATTGCGACAATTCAGAGATTCACCGGCAAATGCAAATCCTGAAGCGTGGCCAAACTCATATCCCACATCACTGATTCTTGCACGACAAATTCCACAAATCATTTGCTCAGCTGAATAAGATTCCTTAGAGCAGTGAAGGAATGTAAAAGAATAGACAAAATACGAACAAAAGATATTCGAAAGGAGTTGAAAATTTGGAGTGTGAATGAAAAGCTGGACGAAAACAAAACGAAATGCAATGAACATCTACAGTGAATGGATACAAAGTGGCTACGTGAGATAAAGAACTTTAAACCAAAAGGGAGAGATCCTGGAAGACTGAGAGAAAGGTGGTAACCGTATCAGGACACAACTGGCCTTGTACGGAAAGTGCGGGAGAAGAAGATTTCCCATTTGAATTGAGTTTTTTTTTTTTTTTACTGCCCAATGCGACATATACAGTAGAACAGTGTTATTCCTGCTTAAGGCCGAACGTGCAACTTGAACATTTTTCCTTTGTTTCCTCCTACATATATCTCACTAAGAGACGATTAAAGTAAAATGAGAGAGATTCGAACTCACACAGAAGCTCAGTAACAATTATTCATTCCACAGACAATTCGCGACTGAAACAAGAATACAGGGAAGTAATAGTGGTACACAAAATACCGTTCGCCACACACCGTAAGGTGTCTTGCAGACTACACATATTGGCGGAGATGTAGACATGTAAAATTTTACCGTTATGGTTTTACTTGACACACGTTGTCTCCACACGCTGTAAGCCAAATCCTAGACATTCGCTCAGCAGAGGGATGTTGACCTGGTACCTCCTGAACTTCTCTGTGACGCACAGCAGAAATTTTAATACACCTTTGTGTTACATTTCTCTTATCAAAAGTAATCACTACTGAATTTTATTGGTTTCTTTTAGCTCAATTTCATTGGAAGTTATTTTTCGTGAGGTATGTGTTGTTGGCTCACAGCGTAGATACACTTACCTCGATCTACCTATAAGTAGCTTCATGATTTCCCCGCCTCGATGGTCCTCTTTGCTTTCTACAGCGCACTGCAGTATCTGTGGGAGGGCAGGCTTATCTCCTGCTTACGTCAGAACGTGAGAATTGAACTTTTGCTTATATCGTCTTGTACGCTTCATTCTCACAATCTTCGGCAAGAATAATTTTTTCATCAAGAATCAACAAATTATGTTGTGTAGAGTGGCTATAAAATAACATGGTTCATATTGTCACGGAGTATGTAGGTGTGTGACAAAGATGAACGATCAATATCTGTGAAGTGTGAGGGCTTTTCAGTCGATTTCTGCATCTGTGGTGTCTGTAAACAAATCAGTGCGACCATGGCCTTCGTTTGTGTAAGGGCCGTTACATTTTTTGCCGGAATAATGGTAAGAGTAATAATAGAGCCACGAACTGTAGTGATGTTTCACATGTAGCTTGGAAAAACTGCTGTTGAAACCTATCTCCTGCTAAAACAACTGTACGGTGGTTTTGAGTGGTTCTAGAATCTCCGAAATGACGTAGAAGATGCTGAAGATGACTCACGCCCGAGACGTCCTTCAACATCATCAACGTATGAAAATATCGAAAAAGTAGGTAAGCTTATTCGATATAACCATCGGCTGAGTATTCGACCGATTGCGAAACTCTAGGAATTTACAAAGAATATGTAAGGAAATTTTGCGTAACCAATTTAACGTGAGAGAAGTTCTCGCAAATTCTCGCGATCGAACAAAAAGAAGTTCATGAAAATGTTTGTACTCACATTTAGAATACCACTAGAAATGATCATAACATTTTGGAAAGCACGATAAAATTTGACAAACTTATATTTTATATATGAATCAAACAGTAAGCGCCAATCCATGCACCGGAGGCCCCAAACTTTAGGTAGCGAAAAAAGCTCGAATGGACATATCAGCATTAAAGGGATGACGATTGTTGTTTTCGATATTAATGAAACTTTTATCATGTCAGGGTTCCTGTAGGTCGAACTGTTAATCAGTATTAGTATCTTGAGGTTAAGGAAAAGCAGTTCATGGGTTCTGCATAAAGACAACGCTCTGGCCAACACCGCAGTGGCCGTTAAGGTGAGCACCATCCCGGGTTTGGACGATCAACTTTATTCTTCGGACCTAATAACATGTGTATTATCTGTTCCCCAAATTCAAATTAAAAGGAACAAGACATCAGAGCGCTGGAACATCGAAAGAAAAGGCGGTATCCGCTATGAAGCCTTCACAGTGAAACCTTTCAAGCACTTTCAACAATGGAAAATTTGTATGGAGCGTTGTAGACATAGAGGAGGGGAATATATTGACGGTGACAGTAACTAAGTACGTACGTGTCTGAAGTAAAATGTTGTACAGCAATAATCGTGTTATTTTATAGCCACTCCTCATATATACGCTTTCACTGGAGACACTTCTTTGACATAGTTACACGCCTAAGCGATCAGTAATTTAGGGATGTTCAGTAACGTCTCAACTGTTTTGTTTAAGGTATAAAGTTACAGATTATAGGGCAGAGAAACATAGTCGATTCATAATTTTACCGCAGTATCCTCATGAATAAAGTTATATGAAGAGGGTTTGTTTCCACTAGCCTCACAGGAACGTTACATCGGAACATGTCACGGTAAACTCCAACCAAGCAAATCATTATCCTTGTGATGCCGCAATATTTCATGATCTGCTGAACTGCTTAATATCAACTTGCACCATATCTGCATAAATGGATGTGAGTGTAAATTTAATATGATGCAGGAGACTCACTAAATCGCTTTTTCCAAAATCCGCCCCATTATTTACGACAAATTGTGACAAGAATATTTTGCCACTTTAAAGCTAAATTCTATACGTGCTTCACTTTCACCGTAATATCTGCTATTCGTTTTCCAGGAAGAAAGATAGGGGCAAGTGGGGCAGAAACAAGCGGTACTGACGTAAGTAGCAGCTTCGTGTCAAATAAGAACTCGTAATTGCCCTATTAACTACCTTCTGAAAATATTTTACTTCTAATCGGTCCTTTGCAAATGTCTGGACAGCTCACAAATCACGCAGCTATCATGCAAAATCTTCCCTGTGAAACGATCAGTGACAGTCAGCAAACGGTGACCAGTTCTACGTGTCATGTATTATCGCACGCTATCGGCAGTTTTAGGGAATGCAAAAGAGTTTGGGGCGTGGCAAAGCACACGCCTATCTCTGCCACACAGTCGGTCTGTGATACCTGTTGCTCTAGCTGCCACTGCCGCTCTGCTTTCTCCAGCTCAGTCGTCTCAACGGTCATTGTATCCTACCTGTTGTTATTTGTTAAGACAAAGTAAATGGTGGGCAGCTTTGTAGACGTAACTACTGTACAAATATCTGTCTCGAATAAATCAGTTCCTGTAATACTTACATATGTAAGTATTGTCTTCGTAGAGCGAAAAATTATAGCAAGCGCAGCCGTTGCTTGCGAGAGTACTAGCATTAGTAGCGGTCTCGTGATCTGGGTTAGAGATATCATCCGATACAATTTGTAAACCACAACTGAAGAAGTCCAGTTATCACTCGAAATCTATGATAAATAAAAATTGTAATTTTGGATATCAAAAATGTCACTTGTTTACTTGTATGTGATTTTGTGTGAAAAGCATGAATGAAATGGTTACAGCTGACACCTCAGTTTTGCAGCGACGCCCTTTATTTACATGACAATATGAGTTATTTTTTACTGGAAACCTGTGCGCACCTCATAATTATTTGAAATATAACATCGTATGTTTGTGATACTATCAGTTTTAATAAAATCCTACTTTTAGGTTTTCTCCGTCAACTGAAATAATAAATTAAGTATTATATTTGTCCCGGAAATGTTAGCTAACTGTTTGTGACTTTAGGTATCCTTTGCTCGGTTACAGACAGGATCAGTGGAGTAAAATAGCTAACTAGGACGAGTTCGACGGTTGCATGTGCCGTTCTCTGCGCCTCCAAGGATCTCAGTTTCTTCATTCCATCACCTCACCAGTTTCCAGCTTTCCGTCTCATTGCTCTCTGGGTGCAGGCTTTTTTATTATATTCTGAGGGTACTTTCCCGTCCATCCCTTGCAGCACAGTAAGATTTCAGGAATCATGCGTGATGCCTCCTTTTGATTCGGACGCCTGAATAGGAAGGACGTCTGTGCGCTCACTTCACTGAGCGCATTTACTTTGGCGGTGAGAGCAGTATAGAGCAATGAGTAACACAATAGCCAGAGGTCCTCCACGGTCTCAAACACAGCAGCAGAGAAGATTTTAATGTACGAGTACTGCGACCCACTGCTAGGATTAAATGAGAGGTCATCGGCGCAGACGTACTCTTACAGCGAAAGGTGGGAAGATGTATTCCACCCACGAACATGATCGTTTTAGCAGCCCAGGTGACATGGTAAGTGGAGGCGTAATGTTGCGTGTGTGTGCTGACCAGTCACCAGTCAACGTTTTTACTGCACTGTACGTCTCCCCCATGAGCGTACACTCCGCCCTGATTTCATTTTTATGGATGAAAAAGTGCGACCGCATCTAACAGAGCAGGTGAGTAACTCTTGGAAATTTCATTGCAAATATCAAACCTTTTCTGAGGGCCTAAGATACTGTTACAATGTTAGTAGGCCGAACTGGCCTCGTCGATGAAATGTTGCCATCTCTACGAACGTTTCACTTATTCTCAGTTAGTCTAGTCCTTTTCATAATTTATCGCGTTTTCGTCATTCACTTCGCTTATTCTTCTTTTGCATTAGTCTTCGTTAGTATGAGCCTCGTCATACTTTTATTAGTTAATGCAGATGATTTAATATTACTCATTCACAAATCCGTTTCCAGATAAGATACCGAAGAGTAAAACTGTGTTCAAACATTTTCATGTGAATACGCAACAAAGAAAATGTTAAATATAACATAATTAAAACATTAAATGTGTCTGCATAGCTTAATGGCAATACGCATGGAACAGATTCAGGATTGTGTATGTGAGTATATTCGCTAGTACCAGGCCTCTGATTCATTCTTACTCCACTATCTTCTCTACCTCACCACAGTGACTGCAAGGCTAAAATCTCAGTTAGTCAGTTTCGTGTGGGCCCGGTGGCACTGTCACACACATCTTAGATAAATCTCTCTCTCATCCTCAGACCTTACTATATATGCAATTATTTTTCAATAACAAGTTTGAAGACTCCAACATAATCATAACAGACTACATTGCAGATGTCGGAGAAAAAGTATTTACCTAGCTAGTTTACAAAGAAACGTTTCCACCAATACCAAAAATTCAGGCACGAAATCGTACGAATTTCATTGTACTTAGTTCAGGAGTAACAGCGAATCCTTCGTCAACTAGAAGCAATATTACCAACACTGAACTAAATCTTGTGTCAGAAACGGTGCTAGGAATGACTTCTTGCTCCCGAATTTATAAATTTTGCAATTTTGAGGAACCAATCAATAAACAGAATCCAATTTTCAACAACAACAGTGTTAGGGTCATAATAATTGTATTAGTCGATAGAACAGAAGAATTAAATAATGCTAAACAGTGTCTAAACCTTAGAGATCAGGAAACTTCATTTGAAGTTCAGCCAAGTAATTTAATTTTAGTTCTCTGAGATTATTTTCGAAGTTGTCTATATCAGATAAAATATCTTACTCTGTTTCTTTCACCAAACGTTTGAAAGACTTTTGCGCAATATTGATTGGAAACAACACAGGGCAAATTTTACTACGGGGAATCTGTCGTTTATATAAGTTTGGTTCATCTATTAACAAGGGATATAAATGAGTCATTTATTTCTGGAAGCAAACATGCAATACTGTCATTAGTTTTCCTGGGTCAGAAAGGGGAACCTTCACGTTGTGTCTCTGTTGTACTCTGCGCAGCTATGGCAGGGGATAAAGATGTCACCAACATTTTTCCTGCGTCTGAGAAACGTAGATGTGTAAAGCAGATACCTGCAAAAGCGTCAGAGGTGGAACGCTGTCTTAATCTATCAAGTGAAACAACACAAATAAAAACACGCCTAATGTTACGGAAGCGCAAATATCCTACTAAGCGGTATCAACATCGAAGAACGCCTATCTTTTAGTGATTGACACAAGAACTCACGTATCATATCGCTGACAACTCTTCCCTATTTCATGATAATACCAAAAATTCAGGCACGAAATCGTACGAATTTCATTGTACTTAGTTCAGGAGTAACATCGAATCCTTCGTCAACTAGAAGCAATATTACCAACACTGAACTAAATCCTGTGTCAAAAACGGTGCTAGGAATGACTTCTTGCTCCCTAATTTATAAATTTTGCAATTTTGAGGAACCAATCAATAAACAGAATCCATTTCTCAACAACTACTGTGTCAGGGTCATAATAATTGTATTAGTCTACAGAACAGAAGAATAAAACATTGCTAAACAGTGTCTAAACATTACAGATCAGGAAACTTCACGTTTATTTTAAGTTCAACCTATTAGTTCTTTGAGAATAGTTTCGAAGTTGTCTATTTCAGCTACAATATCTTACTCCGTTTAATTCACCAAACATTTGAATAGCTTTTGCCCAATATTGATTGGAAACAACACAGGGCAAATTTTACTACGGAGAATCTATCGTTTATCTAAGTTTGGTTCGTCGTGTAGCAAGGGATACAAATCAGTCATTTACTTCTAGAAGCATACATGCAATTTTGTCCTTAGTTTTTCTGGGTCAGAAAGGGGAATATTCACGTTGTGTCTGTGTTGTACTCTGCACAGCTATGGCAGAGGGTAAAGATGGCACCAACATCTTTCCTGCGTCTGAGAAACGTAGATGTGTAAAGCATGTACCCGCTAAAGCGTCTGAAGTGGAACGCTGTCTTGATCTATCAAGTGAAACTACAGAAATAAAAACACACCTAATGTTATGAGAGCGTAGATATCCTTCTAAGCGGTATCCATTTCGAAGAACGCCTATCTTTTAATGATTGACACGACAACTCACGTATCATATCCCTGACAACTCTCCCCTATTTCGTCATAATACAAAACGAGCTGCCCTTCTTTGAACTTTTCTCACGTTATCCGTTCATACTCGGTGAGGATCCTATATGTGCTGCAGTAATACAGAAAAGAACGTAGAAGCGTAGTATATGCAGTCTCCTTAATAATTCTGTTGCATACTCTAAAATAAATAGTCTTTGGTTTGCCTCTCGCATGACATTTCCTGTGTGATTTCAGTTCGTGCGTAATTGTAATATCAAGGTATTTAGTTCAATCTCTCTCTTTTTATTTTTTTCAGATTGGTATGATGTTTCATGCGACACCACGAATTCCTCTCCTGTATCGGTCTTTTTGTCTCAGAGTTGCAGCGTACGTCTCAGTTATTTGCTGGATGTATTCCAATCTCTCTCTTTATCTACAGTTTTTATCCTCTATAATTCTCTCTTTTATCATGGAAGCAGTACCCTCATGTCTCAACAGATGTCCTATCATGCTGGCGCTTCTTCTTACCGGTTTTGTCCATATATTCCTGTTATCACCGATTCCGAGGCGAAATTTCCCACTCCTTACCTTTTCAGTCCGCCTAATTCTTCTGTTGCACTACATGTCAAATACTTCGGTTCACTTACGTTCAGATTTTCACTCAATCCATGTTTCACTACCACACAATGCTGTTCTCCAAATGTACATTCTCAAAAATTTCTTCCTTAAATTGAAGCGGACTTCTCTTGGCTAGGAATGCCCCTTTTCTCCAGTGCTAGTCTGCTTTTGTGTGTTCCTTGCTCCGTCCGTCCTGGGTTGTTTTATTTCCAAGGTGCCAAAATTCCTTAATTTCGGCTATTTCGAGATTCCTGATTTTGATGTTAACTTTGTAATTTTTCCTATTGCTCATTCTTTTTGTCTTTCTTCGATTTAATCTCAGTCCATACTTTGTACTCATTGGACTCTTATTCCATTCAACAGATCCTGTAATTCTCTTTCACTTTCACTGAGAACAGCAAATCATCAGCGAATCTTATAATTGATATCCTTTCAACCTGGATTTCAATCTCACACTTGAACCATTCTTTTATTTCAGTCATTGTGTCATCGATGTTTAGATTGAATACTAGGAGCGAATGACTACCTCCCTCTCTTACACCATTTTTTAGGCCGAGCACTTCGTTCATGGACTTACACTCTCATCATTCCCTGTTGGCACTTGTACATATTGTGTATTGCTCATCTGCCCCTACGTCTCACCCTTATTTGTCTCAGAATTTCAAACATTTTGCACATTTCGACATTCGGGAACGCTTTTTCCCTGTCGACAAATTCTATGAACGTGGATGATGTTTTTTCAGTCTTGCTTCCAATATCAACTGCGTCGTCAGAACTGTCTCTCTAGTGCCTTCACCTTTCTTAAAGCCGAACTGATCGTCATCTAACAATTCCGAAATTTCTTTTCCCATTCTTAAATCTACAACTATTAAATCTGTGTTATTTAACATATAACCGAAATTTCATGAAATTTATTAATATTCCAGAGAAGCACTTCACACTATTTCTTTTTTGGGGCCAACCGTGCAGATATCTTGTCGAAATTATTTTGCAATTTGTTCACATAGACCAGACAAACTAATAGGGCGACTGAGATTGTCTGTTAATTTCTTTAAATAATTACGAACAGCAGAAGGCCTATAACGTTACTTTTGGGAACCTCAGATACGATTTCTGTGACCTCCCATGGTACTACTCACTGTGACAGATATAACAGGAAGTCACGAATGCAGTCGGACAACTGAGAGGATGTCAGACTGATTAGAAGACACCTGTGATAAAAATTGTCAGTTGCCCTTTGGAAACCTGAAAACATAGTATCATCGTGAGATTCCCTGTCGTTAGCACTCGTTATTTGTTGAAAATAAAGAGCCAGTTGTGTTTCACAAGACCGACATTTTCTGAATCGGTGCTGGTTATGAGTCAACAGAGTCATTTCGTGCATTGCGAAGGAAAATAAAAATAAATAAATACGTAAATCCAGAAAAATGCGAGTGAGACTCTCGCACCGAGGGTTCCGTACAAACTATATTATTTATACAGACTTTCATTCATACCAGGAATTGAGAATCTAGATTTTTCCGGCTTTTTATCGAGATCGATGCACGCAAGATATACGCCTACACATTCCTGAGAAATGGGGATCTTAACAGGACAGGCAGGCATTCGGATAGCAAATGAGAAAAAAATGATATGATTTAATTAAAAATGACCAATTTTGGACTTTTTTCCTTTGCATTTACAGTGTGGCCTGCTTCCTTCCAAATACTCTATAGGTTTGATGAGCTAGTTTGTTAGCAGGAAAATTTGTGACATAAATAGCCATACCTTTTGATTCCATTGACTTTGAAGCTTAAGTTAATTACACCGCCAAGGACTACAGACCTTAGAATATGATACAAATTCAAATTGATGTGTCTACCTGTTCCTGATAATAAGAGGTCTTAAAAGATGGATGAATAGACAGACAGGTAATAAACATCACAAAAGAATTTTTTTAGTGTTTTATAATTCCGATTTACTAATTTTCGGATTTTTTTTCTTTAGTTGTAATGTGAAATTTTGCTTCTTGTCAAATTTCATATTTCTAGGTCAACATGAAGTACCCCGTAGGTTTTAATGAGTTAGTTAGCGAGTAACGAAATATGTGACATAAGTAGCCTTATCTATTTGACATTGTTAACCTAGAAGCTTAAATTTTTTTCACCGTCAGTGACCTTACAGCCTAAAATGTGATATAAATTTCGCCTTGATATTTCTAAGTATTTCTTTCTTGGGAAAAGAGGTTTTAACAGTGCGACAGACAGGCGCCCAGACAGACAGACGCAACAAAGTGATGCTATAATGGTTCCTCTTCTACTGACTCAGGTGTGGAACACTAAAAACCGGAACAATATAGACTGAGAATTTGCCTAGAAAAAACGAAATTTACTTTGAAACTCACAGAATTTAATAACAAAGTTTTGGAAGGTCCTGTACACACCTATGGAAACGACTGGTTTATGTTGATTCCTGTACCTAGATGTGTCATTGGCAGTTGGGTGAGGCAGTGGGCAGCGTTTGAGGAGACTTGGTCGTGGCTTGTAATCAATGTGGAACACCGGCCATGGTGGTGGATGTGGTCGTGGCCCGTTGTGAATGAAGGGGCTGTGGTGTCGGGTGTGCGCCCCCCGCTCTCTCCTCCGGCAGCCACAGAGCGATACGCCGCCACTCCAGGCCACGCCAGGCCTGCATATAAGCCGCGCCACCCGTCGCTGCGGCACAGTCGACAACAGGTAGCTCACAGCACTGACACCACCAGCATGAACCGTCACGTAGCTCTGCTCCTCTGCGCCTCATTGGCGCTCATCGCGGCCGCCGAGGTAAGCATCACCTCTCGTCGCCAAGGGCCACTCCGCGTTTCTAGTGCACTGTCTTCAGTTGAACACAGTCTTCCATAAGCGCCCACAATTCTTCATACACAGTTGTCCACAGAGCTTTCAGGCAGCAAAATTACTTCAGGAGCACCATAAAGGAACTGCTGTAGGACCTTTCTTTTCAAATAAGTCTAGAAGCAGTCTGGTGGGTAATGTCAGAAGCCCCATGCTGCCATTCTCGTACAACGATGTACTGTATGGGGTCCCAAATATTTCAGATATCTCATTTTACACTTTCTTAGACTGCCGTAGTTTCAATACGGAATATATGACTTCAAGTTTGTAATTATTCCTAACTTCAGCTGTCTTCTTCAAAACCTACCAGGTGGTTATAATTAAAGTGGAGCTACTCACAGTGGCCCAGTGTCGGCTGTCAGTGTCATAAAGCACCGACACTTGGTAAATATTCTACTGCTTTAAAGTGGAACCGACTTACGCTGGAAAAAGAATTTTTTCCAATTTTTGCCACCAGATGCAAATCTGGCACTGTGAATGCAAGAAGTATAGAAATTTTTCCATATGTAATAGATTAGGAACAGGACGTGGGAAGAATATGTTAAACAAGTGAGAAAGGAATACTGTTGACTTTATTATTAACCGTTGCTTACACAATTTGTTGAATGTGGCGCCGGAAACGTCGGAGAGATGTTTTACAGGGCTAGAATTGCGCCTTGTGGCCAGATTGGGAACTAATTTTTTCCAGCTTACATGGGTTCCACATTAACGCACTTGCATAATTACCAGGTCTCGCTACCATACAACAATTACAGGCCATACTGATTCGTGAGTAGCTTCAGTTTAATTATAACCACCCAGCAGTTGAATATGTCGTACGACAACTTACTTTTATTCAGTCTGTGAAATTGGCATAGTCCTTTCCATCATGGTATCCAAAATTGCTTCCATATTTAGATAAATTTCTATGTTGATTTGAATTTTACACCTTCATTAAAGACTTGTCCTGAAATTTTTCTTCCATTTTTGCTTCCATGTTTCAGGCCGTGGTTCATTCACATTCACTGGTTGTTGTTGTTGTTGTTGTTGTTGTGGTCTTCAGTCATGAGACTGGTTTGATGCAGCTCTCCATGCTACTCTATCCTGTGCAAGCTTCTTCATCTCCCAGTACCTACTGCAGCCTACATCCTTCTGAATCTCCTTAGTGTATTCATCTCTTTGTCTCCCTCTACGATTTTTACCCTCAACGCCGCCCTCCAGTACTAAATTGGTGATCCCTTGATGTCTCAGAACATGTCCTACCAACCTATCCCTTCTTCTAGTCAAGTTGTGCCACAAGCTCCTCTTCTCCCCAATCCTATTCAATATCTCCTTATTAGTTATATGATCTACCCATCTAATCTTCAGCATTCTGCTGTAGCACCACATTTCGAAAGCTTCTGTTCTCTTCTTGTCCAAACTAGTTATCGTCCATGTTTCCCTTCCTTACATGGCTACACTCCATACAAATACTTTCAGGAACGACTTCCTGACACTTAAATCTATACTCGTAGTTAACAAATCTCTCTTCTTCAGAAACGTTTTCCTTGCCATTGCCAGTCCACATTTTATATCCTCTCTACTTCGACCATCGTCATTATTTTGCTCCACAAATAGCAAAACTCCTTTACTACTTTAAGTGTCTCATTTCCTAATCTAATTCCCTCAGCAACACCCGACTTAATTCGACTACATTCCATTATCCCCGTTTTGCTTTTGTTGATGTTCATCTTATATCCTCCTTTTAAGACACTATCCACTCCGTTCAACTGCTCTTCTAAGTCCTTTGCTGTCTCTGACAGAATTACAATGTCATCGGCGAACCTCAATGTTTTTATTTCTTCTCCATGGATTTTAATACCTATACCGAATTTTTCTTTTGTTTCCTTCACTGCCTGTTCAATATACAGATTGAATAACATCGGGGAGAGGCAACAACCCTGTCTCACTCCCGTCCCAACCACTGCTTCCCTTTCATGTCCCTCGACTCTTATAACTGCCATCTGGTTTCTGCACAAATTGTAAATAGCCTTTCGCTCCCTGTATTTTACCCCTGCCACCTTCAGAATTTGAAAGAGAGTATTCCAGGCAACATTGTCAAAAGCTTTCTCTAAGTCTACAAATGCTAGAACCGTAGGTTTGCCTTTCCTTAATCTAGCTTCTAAGATAAGTCGTACGGTCAGTATTGTCTCACGTGTTCCTATATTTCTATAGAAACCAAACTGATCTTCCCCGAGGTCGGCTTCTACCAGTTTTTCCATTCGTCTACAAAGAATTCACTTAAGTATTTTGCATCCGTGACTTATTAAACTGACTAACATTTTCAACTACAGCAAGCACGTTAGGTCGTAGTAGCGATAGATAAATCACAACTCAAGGCGACAATGACAAATATGTTTATCGTCTAGGAAAGTAAATTCATGTAGAAAAATCAACTTGTAATACAGACAGAGGTAATGGACTACCAC
This sequence comes from Schistocerca serialis cubense, assembly GCF_023864345.2. Taxonomy (NCBI): domain Eukaryota; kingdom Metazoa; phylum Arthropoda; class Insecta; order Orthoptera; family Acrididae; genus Schistocerca; species Schistocerca serialis. Next base: position 310,061,104 of record NC_064643.1, read on the forward strand.
ACTAGCCACAGTTATTATCTACGGCAATGCTGTATACATATTATACAGTTAATAAACACTTTTAAACAAATAAAATGTATTTGTGATAAGACAATACGAAAAGGGAGTCTCTAATTCGTAATTAATTAGCTACATTTGTAAAATATAGGTCTGCAGCTGGGCATCCATGATGCCTTTTTGCCTACGATAGTTAAAAATCTCTTTTATCTTAAAATTTTCCACAGATAGTGAAGTTTAGCAAAAAATTGTAGTACAATGTCAGAAACTGGTTAAAAACCTGACAGACCATTTCGAATGCGCAATCATTGGGTATAAAGTAAAATATTGTGTAAAGCTCAGAAGGACACAGAAACCAAATACGACAGTGAGCTGTCATTCTGAACGAAACGATTGAGAACGAACACACAAAAGTAATAAGGACCTTAGCGAAACTTGCCTCTTCTCTGAAACCACATCATATGCAACAGATTCCACTTAGTTTTATTTATTATAGATCCTCTTTTTGTAGAAAATGTTATTTTTGCAAATATATCAAATTACAAACAGAATAGAGTTATACAATATCATTCAGAATTCAAATTCTGTCATACGCTTTAGTGTTTTTAATTAAATGGATGACATATTTGAGAAACAGACTAAACACATTACTCTTTAACGTAAGAAACTGTAAAAAATTAACATCTTCGTGGATAGAAAAACTATGTAATACCTCACTCAACGAGGAAACACTAGGTGTGTGTAACATTTCTAGTGATGTCCGTAAAGTCTGGATGTGTTAAGTCCAAATGCAGCGCCCTCGAGAAAGGTAAGCAACAAATATTAAGGGAGTATTTCGTCTTATGAAGCCACCAAAAGAATTCTGAACAAAAAGCGATAAATCTAAAACCTACATCCTTCTACATCGCTGATTTTCTAAGAACAATGTAACTAGAACTAAACCTGCGAACCAGCAGCTGTTGAAGGAGCAAAGCCTCCAAAATACGTCGAAAATAATGATATAAGAGGAACTTAAAATTTAGTAACTGTTTGCGATGGGTCTATATTTCTATTTCAAACAGAGTCACAGTAAGTGCCTGCACAGCATGTGTATATGTAAAGCAACAGAGTTCTAGTTTGAAATATAAGTGACAGTATCAACGATCAATTTCTGCTGTCGTTTTTTAAGTTTCCTCTACTTCTTCTTCTTCATCTTCTGCTACTGTACCCGAGTTAGGTGACAAAGTTTTGGGATGTGGTCGTTAACGACAATTTCACCTTTTGTACATATAAAATTAATCGTGTAACATTTATTGCATACACACATACCAATGCTAATTTTAGTATATATTCCTTCAACGAAATAGTGTGCATGCAATGAGTCCTCTGGTTACAGTGAGTGGTGTGCTGTGTTGCAGGAGAAGTACCCGGCCACGTTCGACAGCCTGGACCTGAAGGAGCTGCTGTCGGATGAAACTCGAGTCCAGGATGCGATGCGCTGCCTGCTGGAAGAAGGAGACGCAGCGTGCAGACCCGCCGGGAAGGTGCTCAAGGGTGAGCCCCATCGTAGTCTACACTCCGCTACCCAGTAGGATGGTATAGCCCACACGACACCGAGCGAGGTGGCGCAGCAGTTAGCATACTGGACTCGCATTCGGGAGGACGACGGTTCAATCCAGCATCCGGCCATCCAGATTTAGGTTTTCCGTGATTTTCCTAAATAGTCCAGGCAAATGCTGGGATGGTTCCTTTGAAAGGGCACGGCCGACTTCGTTCCCAATCCTTCCCTAATCCGATGAGACCGATGACCTCGCTGTTTGGTCTCTTCCCCCAAACAATCCAATCCAATCCAATCCCACACCACAAGCTCACACTCAAAATGAGACCTGTGCCATGAATACAGTGAGTCTGTATTCAGTAATCGGGTAGCTGCAGATGGCAGTAAAGGGGTCCCAATGGAGCAATGACGATTGGAATATGATTGTTCCCCGAATTTCAATAAGTTTGCTTAGAAATAAAAATATGGGTTGGGATAAAGGTATAAGTCAGCCTGAAATTCCAGTCAACTGTGTGTGATACGGCGAGAACTATGTAGTGCACAGTGAACAACCTCCGAGACCATACTCTGGTTCCATACAGGGAATTAATTCTTCTCTCAGAATATATAGAGCTTATTGGTCCTCAGGGTAAAATTAGGGAAATCCTGCTTTACTGCAGTACCAGTCAACCTTTCTGAGGCATATACATTTGATTAGCTGTGCAGCGTATCTCCTTACGCTGTAACGCAACGCCAGGCCACCTATATATCTTCTTCCTTAGTGAATAATATAATACTATTTGTTTTACGTGGTTAGCAAGAAGAGAAAGAGGAATTATCTTGATAGTGGGGTGGTGATAAAAACCGGCACAGTCAATGACCGTTGGTCCGTCACTAACAGAGTTATGTGTCGCTGTGGAAGGAAATAAACGTATATCAATACCAGTATTTGCGTTTGTGATGTTCGGTTATTCATTGCATTTAATATTTGATCAGTGAAAGCATATATAGCATTTTCTGTTGAAAAGCCTTTCTGAAAACCAAACTGACATTTTGTTAGTACTTCATTTTTACAAATATGTGTAATGCTACACTTGAATACATTTCTTTTTCAAGAATTTTGGATAAAGATGTCAGAAGTGTGATTTGGCGATAGTTGTTAGTATCAGATCTATCCCCTTTTTATGCAATGGTTTAACAATAACATATTTCACTCTATCTGGAAAAAATTCCCTGTTTCAGTGAGCTACTACATATGTGGCTGAGAATCCTACTTATTTGTTGAGAACAGCTTTTTAATACTCTGTTGGAAATGCCATCAATTCCATATGAACTTTTACTTCTGAGTGAATTTATTATTTTCATAATTTCAGTGGGAGAGGTGGGTTGAATTTCAATTTTATCAAATTGCGTAGGTACTGCTTCTTCCATATACTGCTTTGCATTTTCTAATGAATATCAGGGACCTATTTTCTCTACAACACTTAAAAAAATGATTATTAAAATGTTTTCTACTTTTGACTTCTTGTTAACAAACTTTTCATTGTGTTTGATAGAAATACAATCTTCCTGTGCTCTCGGTTGCCCTGTTACCCTTTTCACAATATTCCAAATTGTTTTAATTATATTATGAGATGTGCTAACCTCAGATATAATGCACATACTTCTGAACTTTTTAATACCTTTTCCTAATAAATGCAGTAGTTTTTATAATTTTTCATTGTTTTGTGATCATTACTCCTCCTACCTATAAGATATATTTCCCTTTTATGTTTACAAGATATTTTTATCCCTTTAGTAAGCCATGGCTTATTTTCCTGGTTATTACAATTTTATTTCACTGTTTTCTTAGGAAACTGTTTCAAATATACTCTCAAAGGTATCACAAAATAGGTTAAATTTTAAATTAGCATCATGTTCCCTGTACACCTGAGCAGTTTTTGTAACTTTTCATTGTTTTGAGATCATTACTCCTCCTAGCTATAAGATACATTTCCCTTTTCTGTTTACAAGATATTATTATCCCTTTAGTAAGCCATGGCTTTTTTACATGGTTTCTTACAAGCATATTTCACTGTTTTTTTAGGAAACTGTTTTCAAATATACTCTCAAAGGTATCATGAAATAGGTTAAATTTTAATTTAGCATCATGTTCCCTCACACCTCATCCCAGTCTGTTGCAGGATTTCCCTAAAATTTTGAAGGTTAAATCGTTAATGGAGCACACTACTTTGGAGGACTGTTTTGCATTACTGTATGGAGCTATATCATATACTGTAACTAGCTGTGCATCATGATCAAATGGCTCTGAGCACTATGGGACTCAACTGCTGAGGTCATTAGTCCCCTAGAACTTAGAACTGGGTAAACCTAACTAACCTAAGGACATCACAAACATCCATGCCCGAGGCAGGATTCGAACCTGCGACCGTAGCGGTTTTGCGGTTCCAGACTGCAGCGCCTTTAATTGCACGGCCACTTTGGCCGGCGCATCATGATCAGACAGACCATTCTTAACAGGAACATTTTTTACTTAATTACATTTATCTTGGTCTATGAGACAGTTATCTATCAGTGTGCTGCTTTCCTTTACCACTCAAGTAGGAAAATCAATAACTGATGTCAAATTAAAAGAACCAAGTAATACTTCAAGGTCGAGCCTTCGGTCCAACTCCTTCACAATATCTACGTTGAAATCCTCACAAACAAAAATTTGCTTTCCTTTGTCCGACTGGTAGCACAACAAATAATCCAAGTTTTTCAAAAGTAGTTGGTAATTTCCTAGTGGGGAAATGGCTACAATTGTAAAAGTGTCTTTAAGATCACATGTACAATCTTCTGTGTGTTTCTCTACACAAAATTTTTTAGTTCCCAAATTTTTCCTTTTTAATATATATGGCATCTCCTCCTCTCTCCATAGTGTCTCTACTTACATGTGCGGAAAGCTTATATCCACCTACATTTACCATTTCCATACCTGTGATGATATGATGTTCAGACAGGCATAGTAAATCTATTCCACCCTCCGTTTCTAAATCTTCTATGCAAACAAGAAGCTTATCTACTTTGTTTTTAAATCCCCTGACATTCTGATGCAATATATTAATATTATTTTTACTGTGCTTTTATATGAATCTTGTGACATACTAACATTATTTTTCACTGTACTGTTATGAGAATCTTGAGATATTTTCACATCTCTAGTACCTGCCTGTCTGAACTTTTCATGAAGATTGATTTCAATCAATGTAGGATGATTCGACACTGATCTTAGCCTAAAAAAGTACTCCCACGAATTCCAGTGCCCCCACTTAAAGATTTTGATATAATTCCAGACAGTTTACCCTTCCCTTTCCTATTGAGATGCAGCACATGTCTTGTGAAGTCCCACCTACCAATACCATCAGGAACCAAACCTATGCTTGACAAAGTAGCCACCCGAAGCAACTGATCTAGCTTCATTTTGACCTTCATGACAGAGCTGTGCAATTGGGGCCAGTCATACCGTATGATAGCACGAACCAAGACAACATTTGTATGGTTCGTTGTAGATGCTATTTTCACTACGTCACACTGAATATTGTAGCCCTGATCCCTATCAATACTGTTTCCCGCTCCACCCACTACCATAACATGATCCTCCTTTGTAAAATCTTTGCACAATGATGCTACATCCTCTATCACTTGGCTACGACATGGACTGCGATTGAAAATACTTGTGACCTGGTACATGTCACCTAATTTTTCCTGCACGATCTGGTCCACACCTCTTCCATGGCTACTACCTAACAACAGAACTTTCCTCCTACTTTCTACATTTTTTGCAACAGTTGGTTTCCTAGTGAAAGTCTCTTGAGTGCTGAATACACTTTCATCTACTTAAGACTCTTCCTTAGCTGATTGAGGTAGCAAGGCCAATCTGTTGTTTGTGCCAATGATGAAACTGTCTGATATTGTTATCTTTCTGTGGCCCCTGTTCGTTGCTATCACTTCCCACCTTCCTGTTCCGCTATTTTTCTATCCCTTGAACATAATCTGCAATGCCATGGAAGGTACCCATTTACTTCTCCGATTCCCATGGCACTGTATTCACCCGAATGCAACCATCTGCCACAACAGATGCACAGAACCCCATAACTGAATTTCCTATGTCAGCTCAAACACTTCTTGCTCATGGTTGTTTACAATACTTTTAACAAAATTTGTCTAGGCAATAACAATAATATTCTATTAACTACAGATCACAAAAGCCACTAATACGCGTGTATACTATTAATATAGTAACGTAATGAAATTAAACTAACGTTAAATATCAAAAAATGTATACCTGAAGAAATTAGGCATATGATCGTGTATGCAAGATACGTACTCCCCGCGTTCTTAGAGGAAGTAAAAGATAGAACTTAAAACCTTTAATTCCCCAAGTAGATACGATACTACTAAATATATGTGTAATGGAAACAACCTAAATTCTTCACTTAATATTTAATGTAGCACATCTTATAATTCTGCCCGTAATCATGTTGTTTTCAAACGTCCTCGTAACAAAGGTAATCAGTAAAACATGGCCCACTATTTACTTCAACAATGTTCCATTAAGTTCTTGACTTGATGTTTCCCCATAAGAAGACGTAGCAGCTTGGTTGGTACCTAATTTTTTCTTTAATGCCATAGTTTCTTCTGCAGTATACTCAATTAGCCAAATGGCTATGTTTTAAAACGCCTGGGATCTGTCATTCATCTTTTGTCATTGGCTACAGCCTTGATACTTCAGACCTGATCTCAAACGATACGTTTTGAATCTGGGAATGTGATTATGTGGCAGTACTGTTGAGACGATGCAGTAGTATTTCTAGAAAAATTAACGAGTAGTTGTGTTTTGACACCTGAGGACACTAGCGACTAAGCAATATACGCACTGCTCACCCCAATCTACACATACTTAATAGGACTCCATCGCTAAGCACAATACAGTTCTACGATTGTAAGCGTATTTTCCTTTGCAGAGGTGCTGCCCGAAATAGTGCGTACAGACTGCGCCAAGTGCACTGAGACACAGCACAAGAAGATCGGAGGTTTCTTCGGAGAGGTCTCGCGCCGCCACCCAGACCTCATGAAGAAGCTGCTGGACAAGTACGACCCATCTGGAGAATACAGGAAGAAGTACGCCAAGTCCTGGGCCGAGTACAGCATCCACCACTAATCTTCATCATGCCTTGTAACTCTTAAATTCAATAAATCTATCACCTAACGTATAATGTAAAAGACCATTTCGACCTACCCACAAACACGGAAATACATGGAACTCCTAAATTCGTTTGTTCTGTGAACACAGGAACGATCTGCTTTCACATCAGTGATGAAGCAACATTTCATTTTAAAATCAGCGTCATTTGCAGTTATTGCTCTCAAGAACCAGAAGTCAATCGTTCAGCATGAAGGAGACTAGCCATAAGTGCCTTCTTTAATTTTTGATGACAAGGTTTACCATATATTCATTTTGAGGACACACACAGTAACTGGAAAGATAGTCATGGAGTGCCACAGCCGTAGATTTTTCAACAAATTCAAGAAGACACCTGTGATGTCGTATACGAACAACAGGCAGCCTGAAACTTCTTGGCTGATTAATCCTGTGTGCCGGACCGAGACTCGAACTTGGGACCTTTGCCTTTCGCAGGCAAGTGTTTTACCAACTGTGGTACCCAAGCACGACTCACGCCCGATCCTCACAGTAGGAGGCGAGGTACTGGCAGAAGTAAAGCTGTGAGGATGCGGCGTGAGTCGTGCTTGGGTAGCCCTGTTGGCTGGACCACGCTTTTGACCGAGTTGACCACCATTTCCTGCACGCTGTCTTACAGAAGATGGGACTGTCCTCAATATCGGCAGGTGTGGTTCTCCCTCTCATCCACGGAGCCCCTTCCACAGTTCTCGTCAATGGCTACCGTTCACCACCGTTCACTATAGAGCGTTTAGTGCGACAAGGATGCCCTATCAGCCTTTCTCTTCGCTGTCGCCCTCGAGCCTGCACTTCATGGTCTACGACAGCGTTTGGAGGGCATTCGCCTCCGCGATGTACATTTTAAATGTTGTGCCTATGCGGACGATGTAGTATTCTTGGGGAGGTCCGCAGAAGATACATGTACGGCGATCGCGTGGCTTCATCAATACGTATAGGTGGCCGGGAGCCGTATCAACCTGCGAAAGTCGCACGCATGGATGTGGACAGAGGACTACAAACGAGTACGCCAGTGCCCATTACCAGAGACCCGGCGATGAAGTGTTTGGGAGTGACCTTCCATGGGAACGTGCAGCGTACAGCAGCATACACGTATTGCAGACTACTTAATGTGATACGCACGCAAGTTCGCCTCCATAACTTTCGAACACTTGACTTGATCATGCGTGTACATTTTGTCAACGTGTACCTCGCTCCGAAGCTTAATCATTACACACACGTTCTCCCGACGGCTGCTACGGTCGCTGCCAAGTTCCAGGCGGCCATCGGTCATTTCGTCAGTGAGGGTAGGGTGTTCAAGAACCGTTACGACACGCTAACGTTGCCCACACATGTAGGTGGCATTGGATTGATAAACGTGCACAACACGGCGCGCGCTCTCTTCCTGCGGACGATGCATCGCCTACGTACTTCGGACGTGGCTACCCTCCCTCGTACACTAGTTCAGGAGGTGGTGCCTCAATCCATCCGTCCGCCGATTCCTGTTGGACATATCACGCCAGCACTGTGTCACATTCGCACCTATCTGGTCGACATGAGCTATCTGTTGGATGTCTTACCGACCACGCGGGATCCTAACACCAAGGACTTCTACCACTACTTTCAACGACCGCTGCATGCTAATTTCGTTGAACGCCGACATCCGACGCTTGGCTGGAGACGGGTGTGGAGTAACATACACTCCCCTTTCCTTCCCACCACGGTCAGGGCGCTGTGGTATGTGATAACGACGGAAAAATTCCCCACCCGACAACATTTACACATGATCCATCTTGCCGAGGATCCTCTCTGCCCCAGATGCGCCGCTGTCGACACCAACATTCACCATTTCATTTGTGGTACGGCTGCCGACTGCTGGCTCCTCACACGGCCTATGTTGGCTTTGTCGTTACGACGGACGCCTCAGTCCGTAGGGCCCGCCCACCGAGCTGATCCATCCCGACGTCATTTACTTCCCTGCTACTCGTCATAACGCCACGGTGTGGGTTAAGGATATATCATTGTCATACTTTTTTAATGAGAGTGTTGCTGGGGTGTTAGATTTCTGGAATTATTTAACGAGTAACTACACGATTTTACGGCGTAATGCGTCGTATGGTACGCTACCAGGTGTGAGAAGAGACTGAGAGATTGCACATGGTGGACTGGTGAGAGTCATTAACGGTAATTATAGTGTGTTTCACCCTCGCTGATTGAGAAGACGACCAGGACACCCCGCCGTCCGGCTGCTGTGGACAACCCCCGACGGAGAAAAAGAAAAATAGAACAACAACAAAAATTACAAATATCTTAATGAGAACAAAACGAGCAACAAATACAATTTAATAAAGTATTGTACCATTTCCTTTCTTCTTTTCTTTTTTTTTTTTAAATAAAATGTTCAGAGGCATTTTTAATTTTTGTTCGTGGGCGGAATCTGAAGTAGTGGTGAACGGCCTTCCTAGTTAGCTTTACGATGAAAGTGGCGGTGGCACTAGCTTTGTTTTTGTTTTTAGGATAGATAGGTTTTTGGGGCTAGTATGAGTGATAGGGGCCAAAGCCTGAAGTGGAAGAGGTGATTTTCTTTCTTTCCTTATATATAAGTTGATAGAGCACTTGAGCGCCAAAGGCAAAGTTCCCGAGTTCGAGTCTCGCTCCGGCACACAGTTTTAATCTGCCAGTAAGTTTCATATCAGAGCACACTCCGCTGCAGAGTGAAAATCTCATTCAGTGTACCGATAGACTGCGGAGGTGGGAAACAAAAATCACAAGCCCCAACCAGGCTCGAAAACTCAAGCATTAAGAGGCCCTTAAGAAGCCAAGTTTAGCGTAGATACCTACAGTACAAACCACCCACTAGTAAATATTAAATTACGGACTTCCCAACTGCGCACATACCAAAACAAATTAACACAGTTAAGCCCGGAACATCCCAAGGAACCTCTATGCACTGACACAATTTCAACTGACTGTACAAAATATGAGTTACAAACAGACACGAGGCTACAGCCAAATCAAGTGAACAAAAAATTGAATTATTGAAATGCTCAGGTCTAAACTACATCAAAACTGCCATGAAATTAGTTCACCAAGTATCCAATTATAAATCAGCCATATAGGCATTACATATCCCGTTCAGAGATAATATCCACATAGGCAGTAGACAGAGTAAATGTCAGTACCGAGAGAGGGTAAAATAACAAACACCCACATTCATCACTGATTTTCAAGGTAACAATGTCAGCGAAGCAACTCTAATGCTGGGCCGGATAACTTGAATTACTGTTCTGCACAACACAATAAATCATGGATATGAATCAGAGTTCCCGGAGCAAACAGGAAACTATAATTAAAACAACTTCAGGGTCAACGCACCTGCAGATATAGGGCCAGGAAACATGTTAAAATAAATCGCAAGAAACTCACCTTCAAATATTTTCAAGAGCCCTCTTCTGACAGCATGAATTCTCCATGCCTAGGATAATACTGCCGACGCCGGCCAAACCGACGACGACTTCGCAAGGCACTTGCTGGCTCGTAGTGCTCTGATCTCTTTCCAAAGACCCCTTTCCTCTCTCGTACAGTGCGCCACATCGTGCTCTAAGTGATGGCCGAAGATCAAAACAGAGGGAAAGGGTCGATATCCAGAGAGTCGCCACGGCTCAAAGCTGTTCTTGTAATTTTTCTTTACTTTCGCTTATGATAAAAATGTAAGCACTGATATTCTTTCACCCTGAATTTTAATCTCACTGTTGAACCTTCCTTGTACTGCTTCTCTCATGTATCCCAGCTTGGCGTGCTTCAAGGTTCGCCGTACTCTATGGAAATCAATGAGGACCGTTAGGTAGTGCGGCTAGGTTTTTGGGCGCTGCTGTCGCCGCCGCGACGCTGCAGCAAAGACAGCCAGACAGGGCAGTTGTGATTTCTCTGCGCGACAATACTGATCAACATACACACCGTTGTCTTGGTTCTGAATTCGCTAGTCGTAGTTTCCGATCTTGGTTTGCTCGCTGGACTCGTTGTTATTCTGTCTCGAGTCTCCGTTCTCTGCCATTCTTTCGTGTTGTCGACCTGTTACTTTCTTGAAGTTCGCTTCCAATGCTTCCAGCCAGTGGGCCAGCCTCCGCTGGGTCTCATGTCATTTCCGGTTTTGCCTCATTCTGGCCATATACCACGTACAGATTGAACAGTACTGGAGGAAGACTGCATCCCTGTCTAGTTCGGTCACTTCTTCCTCGCCCTTACATTCTTGTTGCTCCTTCTTCGTTGTTGTTTGTATTGTGTATTACCCATCTACTACCACAAGCATCGCATCGGACATACTTTCTAGGTTTGCAGGTCGTTTGAAAGTATCTTAATTTTTCTTTAACCTAAACTCCGTCATCAACTAGAAAGATATAACTGCTTTTCTCGAGTCTTTACCTGATGTAAAGAAAATTTTACTCTCTACATAACCCTTAGTTTTCCTTTCAGTTGTTTAGTATACAGCTGTTCTCAACATCTTAGGTGATTGAGCTAATCATATTTTTATCATTTTGTGAATGACACCCTTTCAAAAGGATGATTCTCATACATTCAAACACAGTAACTCAAATAATCTTTTGCTTGACATTTGATCGAATAATATTAATAATTCTGTAGGAATATCTATACCTCATGCTTTGTATGGTTACAGGTCCTACGAAGGCCTCTCAAATTATAATTTTAGATACCCTAAATCTTAGAAATCGACATTCATTTCCCTGTCCATCACTTCAGCAGATTTCCTACCTTTCGTAGTGATATTTAAGGCTTTAAATGCTAGCGACGTACATTATCTGTGTACTGTAGTCGTGCTAAGACGTACACTGAGATGGCGAAAGTAACGAGATACCTCGTAATATAGTTTCGGGGGCGGGGATTTGCTAGCTTAGAGCAGGAACTCAACCAGTCGTTGGAAGTCCCCTGCAGAAATACTGAGCCATGCTGCCTCTATAGCCGACCATAATTACGAATGGGTTGCCAGAGATGGATTTTGTGCACCTACTGACCTGTAAATTATTTCCCACAAATGTATGATAGGATCCATGTCGGGCGATCTGAGTGACTAAATCGTTCTCTCGAACTGTCCAAACTATTTTTCAAATCAATCGTGAACAAATGTGGCCCAACGACATGGCGCATTGACATTCACAAAAGTCCATCGTTGTTTGGGAACATTAAGCCTATGAATGGCTGCAAATAGTCTCCAAGTGGATAAAGATAACAAGATGCAAACACATCTCAAGACTAATGAGGACAAAGCGCAAAGGAAGCAAGATAATTTCTGTGTGGCTAAGATGTGAATTAGGGTCTGATGGGAGGGGTACTAGAGTAGTGCGTGCAGTTGCCATGACCACTGTGTATGGATGGCGCAGTAGTCAGCTCACCTGCCTAGTAAGCAAGAGACTCGGTTCGAATCCTGGTCCGGCACAAATTTTCAACTATCCCAACTGATTTAAATCAATCCCCACTCACAGCCAACGTCTGAATTCCTTTATATCTCACATCCCACACCATTATTGAGCTACTACTAGCTGGCACAGTGCATTGTTGACAATTTGGGTCCATGGCTACGTGTGGTAGCCTACCACCAGCCTATCAGCTCTTACAACTGAAATCGGGACTCATCTGACGAGTCCGTGGTTTTTCTGTCGTTTGGGTTCCATCGCTATTGTCACGAACCCAGTAGGGCGCTCCAGGCGATGTAGTGCTGTTACCAAAGGCACTCTACCGTCATAGTTCGTAAACGCCAAACTTCGCCACACTGTCCGAACAGGTAAGTTCATCGTGCGTCCTCCATTGATGTTTGCGATTATTTCACGCAGTGTCTATTAGCTCTGACAAATCGACGCAAACGTCGTTGCTCTCGGCCGTTAAGGCCGTCGGCACTGTCTTGTTCGTAGTCGGAGATATTGTGCCCGAAATGTATTATCGCCACTGTCTTGACATTGTGAATCTCGGAATATTGAATTCCCTAACGATTTCCAGACTGGAATGTTCTATGCGTCTAGCTCCAACTAGTCCCGCGTTCAAAGTCTGTTAATTCCCATAGGGCGGCCATAATCACGTCGGAAATCCTCTCACACTAGTCACCTGTGTACAAAAGACAACTCCTCCAATGCACAGCCCTTTTGTATCTTGTGTGCGCTGTACTACCACCATCTAACACCGTTTGTGTGTATGTGCATATCGCTACCCTATGATTCTTATCACCTCAGTGTATACTTGCATACGCGAAAGAAACTTGAGTGTGCCAGGAGAACTAATAAACGATATATACATTTCAATATTTTGTTTGTAAATGCCAGTGATATGGCAGTATGACAAAAAGAGAGAAAAACATGCAAAGAGCCAAAGAAATGTTTAAAAAGAAGACGTTTGTCTATTTGAAATATGCGGCATTCAAAACGCAAGAGCCGTATGAAGATTACAAAAGCACTCATAATGAAACAAAATCACTAGTGAATTGTTATATTAAAAAGGATGCGAAATCTTTTCTAAAAATATGGATCATCTATTGGCCACAGAAACAAATTTAAAATTTGTAGGCTAATGAAGCAGAGGAAATAATTAAACAAAATTTTGAATGTTAACGACATGAATGAGAAATCATGTGTTGAATAGCGAACAGCGTCGTTTAAAGATAAGAAATTATCAGAAAACAAAAGAAATCAGATATCGGCATACAAGTAAACGTTGGTACCACTGTTCTGCTTGCAGGGGAAGAAGAATCTGTAACTCTGCTAAAAATTTGTAATTTTTGCGGAATGAAAGGATTCCCAATGAATCTGTGAAGTATGGAGGATATCGACTGACTGAAAAATGAACCAAGTAAGTTAACAATGTTATAACTCTTATTAAAGTTCCATATGAATAGTGAACTAAACTTACTATTCTCACATACTAAAGAGGACACAAAAGAGAATCATCCAATTACAGAAGGATAAATATGGATAATTCAGTTTTTAAACACTTAACAAAGTAACAGGAATTAAAAACATTATTATAAGGCTTGCAAGGAGCAGTATGGTTGTCGACCTGGTCGGTCGTGAACAGATGCAGTGTTCATTTTTAGACAGGTTGTTGTGGACATGATCATTGGAAACAAAAGACAAGCTTATCTTTGTTTTACTGATTCTCAGAAAGATTTCCATCCGATTCAGTTAGCAAATCTGGCAAACACGCTCAACAATCGTGGCATTACTTCCAACTTACTAAAAACAACTGAAGACATTTATTCCAAAACTACATCCAGGCCAAAATAGGTTCCATGTTAACTAGCTGTGTACTAGTTAATGGGTGTATTAGACGAGGTGAATCTTTGAGCACGCTGGTTTTTAATACTGTCATGGGCAATGTGATAAAGAATGTATGGGTTGGCAGTGGTTATAGGATGGAGAAATCAGAGACAGTTACGCTAGCGATGCAGTTCTGCTGGCAAATAGTGAAGGTATCCTGCAGAAATTTTCACATAAATTTTCACATAAGTTTTTAGCAAACAGAACACAGCATGTTGTTCTAAATGGAGAGACGTCTTCAGACGTTAAAGTAACCTCTGGCGAGCCACAGGGGCGTGTTATGGGACCCTTGCTATTTACAATATATATATAAATGACCTAGTAGATAGTGTCGGAAATTCCATGCGGCTTTTCGCGGATGATGCTGTAGTGTACAGAGAAGTTGCAGCATTAGAAAATTGTAGCGAAATGCAGGAAGATCTGCAGCGGATAGGCACTTGGTGCAGGGAGTGGCTACTGACCCTTAACATAGACAAATGTAATGCATTGTGAATATATAGAAAGAAGGATCCTTTATTGTATGATTATATGAGAGCGGAACAAACACTAGTAGCACTTACTTCTGTAAAATATCTGGGAGTATGCGTGCGGAACGATTTGAAGTGGAATGATCATATAAAATTAATTTTTGGTAAGGCGGGTACCAGGTTGAGATTCATTGGGAGAGTCCATAGAAAATGTAGTCCATCAAAAAAGGAGGTGGATTACAAAACACTCGTTCGACCTATACTTGAGTATTGCTCATCAGTGTGGGATCCGTAGCAGATCGTATTAACGGAGGAGATAGAGAAGATCAAAAGAAGAGCGGCGCGTTTCGTCACAGGGTTATTTGGTAACCGTGATAGCGTTACGGAGATGTTTAGCAATCTCAAGTGGCAGATTCTGCAAGAGAGGCGCTCTGCATCGCGGTGTAGCTTGCTCGCCAGGTTTCGAGAGGGTGTGTTTCTGGATGAGGTATCGAATATATTGCTTCCCCCTACCTATACCTCCCAAGGAGATCACGAATGTAAAATTAGAGAGATTCGAGCGCGCACGGAGGCTTTCAGACAGTCGTTCTTCCCGCGAACCATACGCGACTGGAACAGAAAAGGGAGGTAATGACAGTAGCACGTAAAGTGCCCTCCGCCACACACCGTTGGGTGGCTTGCGGGGTATAAATGTAGATGTAGATGAGATGTAGATGTAGATGGTGGCTTTGAAGTGGCATGACAAAAGCGACGTACATATTTTGATGACGTTTCATACGGATGAAGTGAAATTCTCTGGGAAAATGAATCGCCAAACTGATACCGACAAAAGGAAAACTAAATGTGTATCCCATTACAAATAGTCGAGTGCAGTGGTTCCCAACAGGTGGTCCGTGAGCTATGTCAGAAGGGTCAACAAGACGCTATTAGAATAATAATTATATTAAATATATTTCGTATGATCACAGATTTTTTGTTTTGGATGTGCCGCCCCCTGTTGCCGAATGGTTCTAGGCGCTACAGTCTGGAAACGCGCAACCACTACAGTCGTAGGTTCGAATCCTGCCTCGGGCATGGATGTGTGTGACGTCCTTAGGTTAGTTAGGTTTAAGTCGTTCTAAGTTCTAGGGAATTGATGACCTCAGCAGTTAAGTCCCATAGTGCTCAGAGCCATTTGAACCATTTCTTGGTTTGGCTGCTTTCTGCATGAGCAAATATTCTGGGTTCCAGTTTCGGTCCGGCCCCCAGTTTAAATATGGCAGGAAGTTTAATATCAGCCGACACTCCACTGCGAAGAAAACATTCATTCTGTTGGATGGTTTTTGGTGGTATGTGTTTAACTGCAGCAATACGTCACCCCGCGCATCCCACACGTGGTTGATGAGGTGTAAGTTTGGGTACGGGGAGGCCAGTCCATTCGCCGAATATCCTCTCGTGTCTAGAGCTCATTCACCTGCTCTGGAATGGAACGTCCTACAACAAGAGTCCTCACCAACTTCGTGGACAACATGGGAGCACGTTGCAGGGCGTGCTTTGCCATCCGTGATGGTCACATACCCTATTAAGAATCGTGCCTCGCGTCTGGTAATGGCCAAGGAACATCCATAAATTCGGTAACTTTGCAGACCAACCTCTACCTGCTTGTCTGATTTCATCATCTGCTATTATCGAATCTGAGATTCATTCATACCTACTATGGGCGCTTGTTGTCTCATTTGTTAATACTTCAGATGATTATTGCTTGAAGCTACCTCTCACTGCTTTCTATGGCTTGTGGCAACAGGGTTTCTTTCGAATTACTGCCCAGTTAATTAATTGATTAATATTAGTTAATTTTCATCACTCAATTAATTGAAATGAAGCACAACGGATAGTGCTCCCTGACTGAATTTCTTTCAGGTAATTAATTTAAAAAGTCGTGTGGAGAGGGCTTCCCGGCGAGTAGACCCGATCGCCTAGTGCAAGCCTCTTGAGGTAAGGCCACTTCGGTGACTTGCTCGTCGATGAGGCTGAAATGATGATGATAAAGACGACACAAACACACAGTCACTGAGCGGAAAAATCTCCAATCCAGCCCCCTGGCGGACAATTAATTAAGTATCCTCCTATACCGAATACAATCAAGTACTGGGAATTTACTTTGGCTTGGAATGAGTGAAGGTTTCCCTCACATCAATAGCAACAGAGGGATCTTGATGTGGAGAGATTATCCCCCAAGTTGACAATCATATCACAGTTACCTCTCCCCTCCACATTAGGACTTTTACATAAGACTATAGATAATAATTACTAGTGGGGATTCATCATCGTCTCCTAGTGCTAATATAAGATCGTCACACCGTTAGGTAGCATGAATATTTACGTAACGGAATAAACCTCGCCTCACAACACACAATTCTGACTGTCATTCAAGATTTATTAACTACTAGCTGTTGAGAGCCAAGCATTTGGTATGAGCTGAGTGAGTTCTAACCATCAGATCTTATAATAACGTACTGCACTCAAAAGTTATCGTGCTGTTTGGATTATTAAGGAATGGATCAAAAATGGCTCAAATGGCTCTGAGCACTATGGGACTTAACATCTATGGTCATCAGTCCCCTAGAACTTAGAACTACTTACACCTAACTAACCTAAGGACAGCACACAACACCCAGCCATCACGAGGCAGAGAAAATCCCTGACCCCGCCGGGAATCGAACCCGGGAACCCGGGCGTAGGAAGCGCGAACGCTACCGCACGACCACGAGAAGCGGGCGAATGGATCAGTGAATGGAAATCTACCCTTGATTATATTAGCAACGAACTGAGTGAAATTTAAACTTGGTAATCATTTCAGAGAAAGTATTCAAAAATGAACTGACTATACGATAACTCTCGTTATTTATGCTAAATATAACGAACTGAAATTGTCGAAATTGCGTTAAATGTGCGTTATTCTCTTAGAGAATTTATAATGGCGGTCTACCGATTTTAACTGACACAAGCATTACAGAATTCTTAGCTCAGAAACCACCATGGTTTTTTTTTAATTAAATTAAAATTCAAGCACAGTTTACCAAACAATGATTGCACAGCCAGGCTATTGTGGCATCGATGTTCTGTGATGTAATACAGCATCCTGAAGCTTTCTACAGTGCGCAAAACACAGTCACGCAGGGCATAACACGTAGTGCCGTCACCCCACACAATGAAAACATGACAAACAGTCACCATCAATAAACATACACTCGCGGAGCTGCTGTTTTACTTAGCAATGTCTGAATATTAATAAAAAAAACGTACACAAATGATTACTGTCCACTGAGAACTGGTCCACTAACTTGGTGCAAAACATGTGTTGCAAAGAAATTAACAAAAGAGAGAGAGAGAGAGAGAGAGAGAGAGAGAGAGAGGGTGGTTTGGAGGGGGGAGGGACACCAAATCGAAAAAGTTACACTGCAAAATTATTTCATATCAGAATATATCCCATCTAACAACTGTTTAGCAAACACGCTTACAAAATTACCAGATTTCTCATAGTCTCCGTTACTTTGGTGTGCCAGTCACAAAGGAAACTCACGAAATGTTAGAACTGATCCTGTTAAACTGTTATGATTAGCTTTGGACCTATATAGCTATTACGAGCGGTTGTAGTACCCCGTCAAACTTTGAAATTTTATATCTTATGGCTCCTTTACGTTTTCAGTATGAAATGAGCTCAGTACCGAATAAAATCTGTCATCATGTCCATAGAACTGAGTAATCTATTCGTTCCCTTAACTGAAGAAAACGTAACGCAATAGTTTCGCGCTGAGAGGCAGCACTACACCCGAACTGCTGTAGATACAATACTATAATTATCAAAATTATCCAAAATATGAAAATTACAACATCTTCTAGCATTTCCCTATCTGTGTTGGCTTTATTTAATACGTTTCGACTATGATCAAAGACAATATAGCTAATTTTTCATCCAGTTTTTCTTACCATACCAGTACACTGGACGACGAGACATCCGCGCTGTAGTCCCTCGAACTACACAGTGCCTAAAAGGGCGCACCCAGAGACGAACGTCTTTCAGTTTGATTCTCTGGGGGTAGAGGGGGTGGTGAAAGTTTCTCTTTGGCGGAGTTATCTGACCATCGGTACAATGTGATTACCTCTGCTATCCTCATTGTTCAACCTTGCTCACATATTTCTCTTCGGAAAACTACCACCCTCTATTCGTCTGTGGTTAGTTCTATCTATTCCACATCACTAACACTTATAGTTTCATTCACTCACTTTCACGTGAACGTAAAGACGGGACTAAGGATAAGGGATTAGTAAACTAAAACACAGTTTAACAGTATTTTCACATCCAAATAATCATTGTTTGAGCGAATTACCTCACGTAGCTTCTATGTATGCTACCACAATATATTTTACATTAACACACGTCAATATGTAGAAGTCCAGTCAAACGAAATCCACCGTTTACAAGGTATGAGGCACTGTGCCCACAGGAGGTACTGGAAATATAATGAAAATTAAGGAGGACATCGAAATAAAAGTCAAATTTGTGAGGTGTGATCTGCCACAAATGTCACCTGCTGAGAAACGACTAAAATTTCCTGTTTGAGAAACTGAAAATGTGAGAAATTGTACATACGTATGCAAGCGAATGAATAGTGAAATTTATGAACAAAACATAAGTGTTTTCTGATTTACTTACGCAAATATGCCATTGGTAAATGAAGAATCCTGGTGAATTGCAGAGAGCGCTAACCTGTGTAGAGAAATACTATTGATATTTTAAGGGAAGCATGAAGATGTTTCGTATTGGCAGATAATCTGTAAGCAAGATTTTTGCTACCATGCCACGGTCTGCGAGCTGGTAGTCCATGCTGCTGCAAACGTGGTAAAACTATTCGTGCAGATGGTTGTTGTCTTGCAAATGTCCCCATCTGCTGACTCAGGGATTGAGACGTGGCTGCACGATCCGTTACAGCAATGCGGATAAGATGCCTGCCATCTCGACTGCTAGTGATACGAGGCCATTGGGATCCAGCACGGCGTTCCGTATTACCCTCCTGAACCCCCCGATTCCATATTCAGCTAATAGTCATTAGATCTCTACCAATGTGGGCAGCATTGTCGCGATACGATAAACCGCTGGCGCGATAGGCTACAATCCGACCTTTATAAAAGTCGGAAACTTGATGGTACGCATTTCTCCTCCTTACACGAGGCATCACATCAACGTTTCACCAGGCAACGGCGGTCAATCGTTGCTTGTGTATAAGAAATCGGTTGGAAACCTTCCTCATGTCAGCACGTTGTAGGTGTTGCCACCGGCGCCAACCTTGTGTGAATGCTTTGAAAAGCTAATCATTTACATATCACAGCATCTTCGTCCTGTCGGTTAGATTTCGCGTCTGTGGCACGACATCTTCGTGGTGTAGCAATTTTAATTGCCAGTAGTGTAGTAAACATTTTGCAATAGATATGCAAGCGGATGAGTAAAGCCAGGTGGAGTGACGTCATTCTATCATTTAGACGGAATTACAAAATTCTGTGGGAACGCAGGAGATCGTCACTCTGGTTCATACGTCATGGAGGCAAAGCCTGCTGAATGAAACATCTGCTAGTCATTGATAATAAATAGTAAACTACGGAAAACAAGAACTTATAGACCGACTGTAATGCGGTAATTAAGTATCGTATGGCACATAAGACCATTTTTCGCACCGTTTGCCATACTTGTAAATCTTGGCTGCACAACCCACACCATAGTTCCCACTCTGCGCTAACGGAGTGTCCTCTTTGTCCATAGTGAACTATGCCGCATTTAAACGTGTCAACTAATTATATGTTTCTCATAATTAACATGAGCGCTACCGGACTCTCTTTTTCATATTAAATTTTTACAATGACCGAACGGCTATAGAGTTCACCTCTTTCGCACCGAGAAGAGTTGCTCAATATAACTGGAAGATATTCTGTGCATCAAACATTTTTCCTCTACATATTGGTAGCTGTCCTTGGGTAAGTGGCATCAGATGTTCACACACAGATGAGTTAATTTGCGTGTATTAGAGGTGGTGCGTAGTAGGCGCGGACCTAGAGCCCGATGTGGTCCCACATGTGTTCCATCGGGTTCAGACAAGGAGATTTTGGTGGACGGACATCACTATAGCACGATTCTGACGTTGTGACTCGGATAGTTGCCCTGCTGGCAGATCCCATCCCCGTCAGAGAAGACTAGCATAAAGCGATGCAGGTGGCCTGCAATAATGCTCAAGTATTACACATTTTTCATTATGGCTTCTATAAGTACAAGTCCCACGGAAGTCCAAGTGACATCTCCCGTAACATAAATACCAAGCCCGTAGCCATAAATAGAAATATTAAGAAAAGTAGGAAGATTTTTCTGTTTAGCGAAAGTGTCAAAAAGCAGATTACAGAGTACCTGACGGCTCAACACAAAAGTTTTGTCTCAAGTTCAGATAGTGATGAGGATCAGTGGACAAAGTTCAAAACCATCGTACAATATGCGTTAGATGAGTATGTGCCAAGCAAGATCGTAAGAGATGGAAAAGAGCCACTGTGGTACAACAACCGAGTTAGGAAACTGCTGCGGAAGCAAAGGGAACTTCACAGCGAACATAAACATAGCCAAAGCCTTGCAGACAAACAAAAATTACGCGAAGCGAAATGTAGTGTGAGGAGGGCTATGCGAGAGGCGTCCAATGAATTCGAAAGTAAAGTTCTATGTACTGACTTGGCAGAAAATCCTAAGAAATTTTGGTCTTACGTCAAAGCGGTAGGTGGATCAAAACAAAATGTCCATACACTCTGTGACCAAAATGGTACTGAAACAGAGGATGACAGACTAAAGGCCGAAATAATAAATGTATTTTTCCAAAGCTGTTTCACAGAGGAAGACTGCACTGTAGTTCCTTCTCTAGATTGTCGCACAGATGACAAAATGGTAGATATCGAAATAGACGACAGAGGGATAGAGAAACAATTAAAATCGCACAAAAGAAAAAAGCAGCTGGACCTGATGGGATACCAGATCGATTTTACACAGAGTACACGAAGGAACTTGCCCCCCTTCTTGCAGCGGTGTACCGTAGGTCTCTAGAAGAGCGTAGCGTTCCAAGGGATTGGAAAAGGGCACAGGTCATCCCCGTTTTCAAGAACGGACGTCGAACAGATGTGCAGAACTATAGACCTATATCTCTAACGTCGATCAGTTGTAGAATTTTGGAACACGTATTATGTTCGAGTATAATAACTTTTCTGGAGACTAGAAATCTACTCTGTAGGAATCAGCATGGGATTCGAAAAAGACGGTCGTACCCAGCTCGCGCTATTCGTCCACGAGACTCAGAGGGCCATAGACACGGGTTCACCGGTAGATGCCGTGTTTCTTGACATCCGCAAGGCGTTCGATACAGTTCCCCACAGTCGTTTAATGAAAAAAGTTAGAGCATATGGACTATCAGACCAATTGTGTGATTGGATTGAGGAGTTCCTAGATAACAGAACGCCGCATGTCATTCTCAATAGAGAGAAGTCTTCCGAACAATAACCATCAGCACGATCAGTTCGACGACGTTGGCAGCAGCATGGACTATCAGCTCGGACACCATGGGGTTGCGGTTACCCTTGACGCTGAAGACAGGAGCGCCTGCGATGGTGTACTCAACGACGAACCTGGTTGCACGAATGGCAAAACGTCATTTTTTCGGATGAATCCAGGTTCTGTTTACAGCATCATGATGGTCGCATCCGTGTTTGGTGACATCGCGGTGAACGCACATTGGAAGCATGTATTCGTCATCGCCATACTGGCGTATCACCCGGCGAGATGGTATGGGGTGCCAGTCGTTACACGTCTCGGTCACCTCATGTTCGCACTGACGGCGCTTTGAACAGTAGACGTTACATTTCAGATGTGCCACGACCCAAGGCTCTACCCTTCATTCGATCCTTGCGAAACCCTACATTTCAGCAGGATGATCCACGACCGCATGTTGCAGATTCTGTATTGGCCTTTCTGGATACAGAAAATGTTCGACTGCTGCCCTGGCCAGCAGATTCTACAGATCTCTCACCAATTGGAAACGTCTGGTGAATGGTGGCTGAGCAACTGGCTCGTCACAATACGCCAGTCACTTCTCTTGATGAACTGTGGTATGGTGTTGATGCTGCATGGGCAGCTGTGCCTGTACACGCCATTCGAGCTCTGTTTGACTCAATGCCCAGGCGTATCAAGGCCGTTATTACGGCCAGAGGTCGTTGTTCTGGGTACTGATTTATTAGGATCTATCAACCCAAACTGCTTGAAAATGTAATCACATGTCAGTTCTTGTATAATATATTTGTCCAATGAATAACCGTTTACCATCTTCAATTCTTCTTGGTGTAGCAATTTTAATGCGCAATAGTGTATTTTCCTTACCGCGTCACGAGCCAGCAACGCCTCCTGTCCTTCATTCAGTCATGCGGTGGGCGGTTGTCACAAATTTTCTGCTCATCCGTGTGTGTTCATAGGATTTTTTGGTCCTTAATGCTTTAAAACAAGGTACAAGATGTTACACTGTTATACAATGCAATCTATTTGTTTTTAATCATCTAAATCTGAAGACAATACGAATGTCAAAGAGCTATATTAATAATATCTTTGTGGAGGTGGTTTGACAGCGCCTCTGGTCTGACCTGCGAATGGATAATTATGGATGAATGTATCTCGTTATGAGTCCTCTAGAGTGTTTCTGTATTCAATAGTACCGACTGGTATGGTAAGGCAGGTTGAAATAAAATGCAGGAACAAAACCAATTCCTCTTCAATAGTATCGATATTTCCGTCTCTCTTAACATTATTATCTAACATGGATCTGCATCACCAACACCCAATGCTGTCATTCCGCTACAAACATTGAATAAGTATGGAATTCAAATACAGTGGAACTAATTTTGGTGTCATGAACTGTACGTCACTACCTGATTTCTCTTACCAACTGTACCGAGCGAGGTGGCGCAGTGGTTAGACACTGGACTCGCATTCGGGAGGACGACGGTTCAATCCCCCGTCCGGCCATCCTGATTTAGGTTTTCCGTGATTTCCCTAAATCACTCCAGGCAAATGCCGGGATGGTTCCTCTGAAAGGGCACGGCCGACTTCCTTCCACATCCTTCCCTAAACCGATGAGACCGATGACCACGCAGTCTGGTCTCCTTGCCCAAACAACCAACCAACCATCTTACCAACTATATACTAATTATGAAAATTACTTCCACGATCAGGGTTCGAATGAATTGTCACGGCTGCTGACCTCATTTCCTAATTTGATTGTATTAATTAGAGGTTTATTTTATGTTTCAATTCTTGACATGCTATGGTGAAAGCCGACCGCCGTGTCTTGTAGACTGTCGAATATGTAAAAGAAATCCAGTCCACATTTGTTTCGATATATGGTAATTTAATTTTAATCTTTGGTACTTACGCTTCGTATATCTCTCGAAACTGTTGTGGCAACTTAAGTGGGAAAGCAAAGAAATATGATTATGTCTACAGAGAAATTTTTAATCGTGAAAATAACACTGCAATTAACATCATCTCTATATAATCTCCGTCAATCCCTATGCATTTATATCATCTCCTGACAACGTAGTTCCAACCTCAAAGAAGCATTTCAGCATATTTCACATCTGCTCGTTCAACGCCTTCACAACTTTGTGACAGAGGTGTTTCTTCATCGGATCCAAAAAATGAAAATTACGTGTAGGACGTCACGACTGTAGGATGGGCATTCATCAGCTCATAAGTAAAATTTTTAATGCTCTGTAGTGCTTCACCAGCTGTATGGGCGCGTGTGCAATCCTGAATCAAAACCAGAACTTTGAAGGCTCCACTTTGCTTTTCAGTTTGAGTCAGGTTTTACGTCTCTCAGTAACTCACTTTAGCTGTTACTGTTCACCGTTTGACCCCACGTAGTGCAATGAACCAGCACTGGACCTTCCATATCCGAAGGCATTGTTATGACAGCCTTTCCTGCAGAAGGCTGGTGTCTGAAATTTTTGCAACTTTTGATGAAAGTTTGCACAGTATATCCTTCAATTTCGATGGTTCATAGTAATGGACCCACGTGCCACAAACACTTACTATGGGAATGTTAAAAATTTTCCTTCGTCCTCAAAATGCTTTAAATAGGAATTGGACACTTCCGAAAGGTCGTATTTCTGTTTGCTACCTGACGTGGTACCAAATGAGTACCAACTTTGTGATAATTCTGAGATTCACAGCAAATGCAAATCCTGAAGCGTGGCCAAACATCACTGATTCTGGCACGACAAATTCCACAAAACATTTGCTCAGCTTTATAAGATTCCTTAGAGCAGTGAAGGAATGTAAAGGAACAGACAACATACGCAAAGAAGGTATTCGACTGTGGTTGAAAATTTGGTGTGAGAATGAAAAGCTGGACGAAAACAAAATGAAATGCAATGAAAGTCTACAATGCATGGATCCAGAGAGGCTAGGTGAGATAAAGAACTTTACACCAAAAGGGAGAGATCCTGGAAGACTGAGAAAAAGTAACCCTATCAGGACTCAACTGGCCTTATACGGAAAGTGCGGGAGAAGATTTCCCATTTGAATTGATTTTTTTGTTTCTACCCAATACGACATATACAGTAGAACAGTTTTATTCCTGTTTAAGGCTGATCGTGCAACCTGAACATTTTTCCTTTGTTTCCTCCAAAATATATCTCACTAAGAGACGATTAAATTAAAATGAGATTCGAGCTCACACAGAAGCTCAGTAACAATTGTTCATTCCACAGACAATTCGCGACTGAAACAAAAATATGGTACACAAAGTACCATACGAAACGTAAGGTGCCTTACAGAGTAGGGATATTGACGGAGATGTTGACATGTAACATTTTACGGTTATGGTTTTACTTGGCACAGGTTGCCTCCATATTCTGTAAACCGAACCCTAGACATTCGCTCAGCAGAGGGAAGTTGATCTGGTACCTGCTATCTTCTCTGTGATTTTTCATTACCATTTACAGCAGACTTTTCACTACACCTTTGTGTTACATTTCTCTTATCAAAAGTAATCACTACTGAATTTTATTGGTTCCTCTTAGCTTCCTTTTATTGGAAGTTATTTTTCGTGAGCTATGTGTCGTTCGCTCACAGCTTAGACACACTTACCTCCATCTAGCTATAACTAGCCTCATTCGCCCTCTTTGCTTTCTACAGCGCACTGCAGTATCTGCGGGAGAGTAGACTTATCTCCTGCTTAAGTCCGATTATGAGAGTTGAACTTTCTTCTTTTTCATATATCGTAATGTACGCTTTATTCTCACGACCTTCGGCAAGAATAATTTGTTCATCAAGAATCAACAAATTATGTTGTGTAGAGTGGCTATAAAATAACTTGGTTCATATTGTCACGGAGTATGTAGGTGTGTGACAAAGATGAACGATCAATATCTGTGAAGCGTGAGGCCTTTTCAGTCGATTTCTGCATCTGTGGTGTCTGTAGACAAGCCAGTGCGACCGTGGCCTTCGTTTGTGTAAGGTCCGTTACTTTTTTTTCAATAATAATGGTAAGAGTAATAATAGAGCCACGAATTTAAGTGATGTTTCACATGTAGCGTGGAAAACTGCTGCTGTAACCTATCTCCTGCTATAACAACTGTACGATGGTGACTGTATATCTCGTACGCGAGATTTTGAGTGGTTCAAGAGTCTCCAAAACGACCTAGAAGACGCTGAAGACGACTCACGTCCGAGACGTCCTTCATATCAGCAACGCATGAAAATATCGAAAAATTAGGTAAGCTGATTCGATATAACCATGGGTTGAGAATTCGACCGATCGCGGAAACTCTAGGAATTTACAAAGTATATGTAAGGATATTTTGTGTAACCAATTTAACATGAAAAAATTTCTAAAAAATTCTTGTGATCGAACAAAAAGAAGTTCGTGAAAATGTTTGTACTCACATTTCGAATACCACTGAAAATAATGCTAATATCTTGGAAAGCACGATAAAAATATAAAATATGTTATTTATGAATCAAACAGTAAGCGCCAATCCATGCACCGGAAGCCCCAAACTTTAAGTAGCGAAAAAAGCTCGAATGAACATATCAGAATTAAAGGAATGATATTAATGGAACTTTTGTCTTCTCTGGGTTCCTGAAGGACAAACTATTAATCAGTATTAGTATCTTGAGATTCCAGAAAAGCAGGTCATGAGTTCTGCATAAAGAGAACGCACTGGCCAACACCGCAGTGTTGTTAAGGTGAACACCATCCTTGGTTCGGACGATCCACTTTATTTTTCGGACCTAGCACCATGTGTATTGTATATTCCCCAAGGTCAAATCTGCATTAAAAGGAACAATAGATCAGCCCTCTGAAACATCGAAAGAAAAGGCGGTACGTGCTTTCAGGCCCTCACAGTGGGACCTTTCCCGCACTACTATCATCAATGGAAAATCAGTATGGAGCGTTATAGGCGTAGAGGAGGGGCGTATATTGACGGTGACAGTAACTAAGTACGTACGTTTCTGACGAATAATCCCGTTATTTTATAGCCACACCTCATATATACGGTTTGACTGGACACATATCTTTGACGTAGTTCCACACCTAAGCGATCAATAATTTAGGGATGTTCAATAAGGTCCAAACTGTTTTGTTTAAGGCATACAGTTACAGATTCTGTGGCAGAGAAACATAGTCGATTCATAGTCTTACCGCAGTATCCTCATGAATAAAGTTATATGAAGAGGGTTTGTTTCCACTAGCCTCACAGGAACGTTACATCAGACTATGTCACGGTATAGTCCAACCAAGCAAATCATTATCCTTGTGATGCCTCAAGATATCATGATCTGTCAAACTATTCTTTATCAACTTGCTTAATACCTGCATTAGTGGATGTGAGTGTAAATTTAATATGATACAGGAATCTCACTTCAGCGATTTTTCCAAATTCGGCCCTATTATTTACGACAAAATTAGACATGAATATTTTGCCATTTTAAAGCTAAATTCTATACGTGCTTCACTTTCACCGTAAAATCGTGTATTCGTTTTCCAGGAAGAAAGATAGGGGCAAGTGGGGCAAAAACAAGCGGTGGTGACGTAAGTAGCAGCTTTGTGTCAAATAAGAGCTCGTAATTGTCCTTAACTACCTTCTGAAAATGTTTTTACTTCTAATCGGTCCTTCGCAAATGTCTGAGCAGCTCATAAATCATGCAGCTATCATGCAAAATCTCCCCTGTGAAACGTTCAGTGACAATTAGCAAACGGTGAACCGCTCTACGTGTAATGTAGTATCGCGCGCTATCGGCAGTTTTTGGGAATGCAAAAGAGTTTGGGGCGTGGCACAGCACACGCCTATCTCTGACACCCAGTCAGTCTGAGATACCTGTTGCTCTGCTTTCTCCAGCTCAGTCGTCTTAAAGGTCATTGTATTCTAACTGCTGTTATTTGTTAAGACAAAGTAAATGGTGGGCAACTTTGTAACGTAACTACTGTTGACAAAAATCTGCCTCAAATAAATCAGTTCCTCGCATGCCATTGCTTCCGAGAGTACTAGCATTTGTAATGGTCTCGTAATTTGGGTTAGAGACATCATCCGATACAACTTTTAAACTGCAACTGAAGAAGTCCAGTTATTGCTCGAAATGTATGATAAAAAAAATTGTAATGTTGGATATCAAAAATGGGTCTTGTTATGTTATTTTATGTTAAAAGCGCTATGAAATGGGTACAGGTGACACCTCAGTCTTGTAGCAACGACCTTACTTACATGGCAGTATGAGTTATTTTTTTACTGGAAACCTGTACGCACCTCATAATTAATTTGAAATGTGACATCGTATTTTTGTGGTGTCATCAGTTTAAAAAAAATCCTGCTTACAGGTTTTGTCCTTAAACTTAAATAATAAATGTAATTAACATATTTGTCCCAGAAATGTTAGCTAACTGTTTTTAACTTTAGGTATGCTATGCTCGGTTACAGACAGGATCAGTGGAGTAAAATAGCTAACTAGGACGCGTTCGACGGTTGCAAGTGCCGTTTTTCATTCCATCACCTCACCGGTTTCCAGCTTCCCGTGTCTTTGCTCTCTGGGTGCAGGCTTTAATTATATTGTGAGGCTACTTTTCCGACCATCTCTTCCAGCACAATAAGATTTCAGGAATCTTGTGTGATGCCTCCTTTTGATTCGGAAGCCTGAATAGGAAGGACGACTTTGTGCTCACTTCACTGAGCACATTTGCTTTGGTGGTGAGAACAGTATAGAGCAATTGGTGACACAACAGCCTGGTGTGCTCCATGAGCTCAAACACAGCAGCAGAGTAGATTTTAATGTACGAGTACTGCGACCCACTGCTAGGATTATATGAGAGGTCATCGGCGCAGACGTACTCTTACAGCGAAAGGTGGGAATATGTATTGCACCCACGATCATGATCAGATTAGTCCTGGTGTTGCGATAAGGGGAGGCATAATGTTGCGTATGAGTGCTGACCACTCACTTGTCAATGTTTTTACTGCTCTGTACTTCTTCTCCGTGAGCGTACACTCCGCCCCGATTTCATTTTTATGGATGAAAAATTGCGATCGCATCTAACAGGGCAGGTGGGTAACACTTGGAACGAGAGGATATTATTCGGCGAACGGACTAGTCTGCCCCTTACCGCTAGACTTGAGTCTCATCGATCAAGTGTTGGACGTGTTGCGAAGACGTACAGCAGCACGTCCACATGAACCATCGACACCCATCAGTTGTCAACCGCGCAGGTGCAGGTATGGAACGAACGTGGCCAGCATTTGAGCATTGCCGTTCGTGTTGATTACGCGCCGTATTAAGAACCGTACCTTGAATTATGGTGTCATTTTTGTTTCGTCTCGTTCCGTCTCCCAAACTTCACAAAAACTCTTCTGGCAGGAGGTAGGGGAAGTAGGAGACGGGGTACTGGCGGAAGTAAAGCAGTGACGACGGGTTGCTAGTCGCGCTTCGGTTGCTCAGCCGGTGGAGCAATTGCACGTGAAAGGCTAAGGTCCCGACTTCGAGTGTCGGTCCGGCATACAGTTTAAATCTGTAGGGAAGTTTCATATCAGCGCACACTCCGCTACAGAGGGAAAATTTCGTTCTGGAATGCTGAAAATGTCTTCTGCCATTAGGATTCAGACTAGTTACCTCAGGTTTAGTGTCTTTAAACTAGCGTATGTTGCGAGCGCTGCTAAGAAAATGGCGTGTCTTGTAAGTAATTGGCAACAGCACAGATGGTACACACGTAGATGGAAACATCGCCAACTATACAAGACCAGATGAACACACACCATGTCCTAAATAAAACCGACATTACTGCCGCTATGATGACGGTAACGGCATATTCGGGCGTTCTACCGTAACTACCGAAAGCCACTCAGGGAAATCGAGGAAGGGCTGGGCAAAGGTCCTGTTCGATATCATTTACCACTGTACCAAACTTCGTTAACTTGTTATACAAATTTTTGGTATTAGATAAGGATCGGCTTAAGGCTGTTCAGTTATCTACATCCAGTTATTTAAATAGAAAAATTGAGAGAAGAATTCTAAGGGAACCTTTATTACTCAAGCATTGCGTCTGAAATACATGGTAATCAAGTGGATCATGCAAAATATCTTCCGATAGCGGCAATGTTCACAAGTGAACTGAAACTAATGACAGTCATATTGAAGGAAAGATATTTCGTAAACCAGCTACGAAACAGCAAAACCATTGTGAATTCAACGTGAATGAAACTTGAATATATGAATATCCTTACATCTAAGACTGTCAAGACTGACGTATGTGCAGGACACTTTCGTGCAGGCTTTTATTCAACAGCTTGGGATCGCAGAGTCTAGTGAAATATTACCGATAATACACCCTAATACAAAGAAAATCCGACGTACCACGAAGGAATTACTCGAATGGGACGGAAATCGGTAAATGTGTTCAATATGTACAAACAAATAATTACAATTTCAGAACAAACCAATGAGTTGGTTAAGACAAAGAGCTTCACAAATTGGGCAAACCAGTAACGCGTTAGTCCGCCTTATGCAGACAGTTTTTCTGCGTGGCGCTAATTAACAGAGTTGTTGGATGTCGTCCTATTGTC
Source organism: Schistocerca serialis cubense (assembly GCF_023864345.2). Taxonomy (NCBI): domain Eukaryota; kingdom Metazoa; phylum Arthropoda; class Insecta; order Orthoptera; family Acrididae; genus Schistocerca; species Schistocerca serialis. The sequence goes on from NC_064643.1 coordinate 310,091,782, forward strand.
CAACTGGCGCGTTAGCTCGTGTAAATCCTTAGATGGCAGAAGGGCCCGGTCCATAATGTTCCAAACATTGTAGATTGGGGCAAGGTAGGGTTTGGCAAGTGCGGAGACAACAATAGAAGCTCTCACTGTGTGTGGGCAGGCATAACCTCGTTGAAATATAAGCCCAGCATAGATCGCCACGAAGGGCAATAAAACAGGGTCGCAGAAAATCGTCTACATACTTCTGTGTTGGAAGGGTGGCGCGGGTGACTACCAAAGAGGCCCTGGCATGAAATAACATGGCATCCCGGACCATCACTGCTGGTTGTCGGACACGCCAGTGAGGTTGGTATCCCACTGCTGTCTGGGGCTTCACCAGACACGTCTACGCTCGCCATCGGGGCTCAGTGCGAAACTGGACTCATCAATAATAACTGAAGAATCAGTGAGATTCCAGGCTGACGAAGCGTCGGGAGACGCTACTGTCAGCGGTGGGATACTAACTTAGCCGTCTGCCGCCGTAAGGCCCGACAACCGGGAGTGGTGTCTGGGTGCCTTTGTTTTCACACCAGGACTGCTTTGGCGGTCACCCACAGCAGCATTACAGCTCAGCGGTACGCAGAAGATATTCCACGCATCATTTCGTTACATTTCATGGCAAGCCATCCTGTGCTTACATTTCAGCAGGATAATGCCTGCCCGCACCCGATAACAGTTTCTACTGCTTGTTTCCGATCTTGGCATCCCCTGCCATGCCCAGCAAGATTGTCGGTTATCTTCCCAAATGATAACATGTGGAGCGTTACGGACAGGACTCTGCAACTTGCTCGGGCTTTTGCTGGTGTACCTCTACAATACATTTACACAGAGTTTTTGAGTCTGAAATGTTATATGATTATCTTCATTGTCCTAGTGATGGACGTTCTCCTTACGGCGTAAAATCGTCAGTCGTTTGTAAATGGAACTTCTCACAAGTAGTGTGCTCTGAGAAGAACCAGAACAGACGTTAAAGTAACCTCTGGCGTGCCACAGTGGAGTGTTATGGGACCATTGCTTTTCACAATATATATAAATGACCTAGTAGATAGTGTTGGAAGTTCCATGCGGCTTTTCGCGGATGATGCTGTAGTATACAGAGAAGTTGCAGCATTAGAAAATTGTAGCGAAATGCAGGGAGATCTGCAGCGGATAGGCACTTGGCGCAGGGAGTGGCAACTGTCCCTTAACGTAGACAAATGTAATGTATTGCGAATACATAGAAAGAAGGATCCTTTATTGTATGATTATATGATAGCGGAACAAACACTGGTAGCAGTTACTTCTGAAAAATATCTGGGATTATGCGTGCGGAACGATTTGAAGTGGAATGATCATATAAAATTAATTGTTGGTAAGGCGGGTACCAGGTTGAGATTCATTGGGAGAGTGCTTAGAAAATGTAGTCCATCAACAAAGGAGGTGGCTTACATAACACTCGTTCGACCTATACTTGAGTATTGCTCATCAGTGTGGGATCCGTACCAGGTTGGGTTGACGGAGGAGATAGAGAAGATCCAAAGAAGAGCGGCGCGTTTCGTCACCGGGTTATTTGGTAACCGTGATAGCGTTACGGAGATGTTTAATAAACTCAAGTGGCAGACTCTGCAAGAGAGGCGCTCTGCATCGCGATGTAGCTTGCTCCCCAGGTTTCGAGAGGGTGCGTTTCTGGATGAGGTATCGAATATATTGCTTCCCCCTACTTATACCTCCCGAGGAGATCACGAATGTAAGATTAGAGAGATTAGAGCACGCATGGAGGCTTTCAGACAGTCGTTCTTCCCGCGAACCATACGCGACTGGAACAGGAAAGGGAGGTAATGACAGTGGCACGTAAAGTGCCCTCCGCCACACACCGTTGGGTGGCTTGCGGAGTATAAATGTAGATGTAGATGTAGATGAAGCACCGATGTACTGAAGCTGAAAATTGCAATTTGACACCTGAGGTATAATTTTCTTATATCGTATAGAAAGTGAAGTCTGGAAGCAGTCACTACATCGGTATCATGCTCATAAAGTATTTCTATGCAACAGTTCTGATGAACACTCATCTAGAAGATCCTGTCAAAGTTCTGGAAGAAAAACGATCTTTGTGCTTACAGAAACTGGAGAGGTATAATTTAAATATTATTGGCAGAATCGTGTGGAAAATGCTTATGAAAAGGTTTCAAAAGTAGGTCGACGTTCTTACCTCATACCAATCGGGATTCGGGAAAGATACGTCAAGTATAAGCCAGATAAGTACTCTACGAATCATCAAGGAATAGTTTTCAGAGTTTAACGTAACTTCATGGATTTTGATCGTGCTTAAGAAATTGGTTTATGAAACATCAGATGAAAAATCTTGAAACAGGAGCCCTTGACATGGATTCACAAGTAAAAAACGAATGTCTGCTACCTCCTGTCCTAAATTAAACAGACTCTTTTACTAAGAAAATTTAGAGTCATTATTAGTAATTAAAATTTCCAGGGAACTGCGAATCAATATGGCAATATGGCAATATGGCAAAAATGCTAAAAACCAGGAACTTAAGTTCAGTAATACCAGCAGATCGATTACAGGAGAAGATGGCCGATTATTAGCGCAGAATCAACAGTTCAACGAGCACGCTCTGACGTATGAAATCTATTTGTTAAGCTAGCCAACTTCAGTATCAAACACTCTCTAAACATTCTGCGTGGTGTCTGTTTGTTCTATATCGTGTCTCCCTACCACTTTCGCGCAACGACGCTCTGGGCGTGTTTTGTAGGGAATTGACTAGTTTGAACCTGGGACCTGTTACTGATAAGGAGACGCCAGACCACTCATGACATATAGAATTCAGAAGAGTTCAGTGAGACTAGCGATGATATAACCAAATACTTAATGATTTCAGCGTCAGCTCCACTGCACTCCCTGTAAAAGGATCTTAATACTAACTAAATTTAGTGGAAGGGGTTCAAGGCTCTCCTATTTTTAGTTAGCTGGTAAAATAACGTCGAAAAAGCAGTTGTTTACTATTGGAAATTTTATTCTACTCACAAAACATTGTTTATAAATTACACTATTGATAAAAGGAAATGTTTTAATACAGGATGGTGAAAACCAACTGCGTTCAACAAAAATGTGAACGAATATTCCCTGAATTGGTTTCCAAGTTCTAAAATGGATCGAAGGATGACCTATGCAATATCACATATATAATCTAGGTTTAATTTAAGTTTCACAAATGAGAAAACTATCAAAATGGTCTACAGTGACCCTCAACTATCTTTAATTACTTATCTAATTTGTCCTAAATTACAGTGGCTGATGTGGCTTCTCAATAACTATATAACAGAAAAATCATCGCATTTCAGATTTTTACTTCAAGTGGCAAATGTGAACACCTGAGCTTTAATTGACGATCGATACTAGTATTACGCAAAAAGGGGATGTAACAGATGAGACTTCTGTAGTTCTGAGTGAAGCCTTATGCGCTCTAAAATGCGGCATCGCGTGCGTTCATTACCTTGTCGGTGTTCGTCAGGGAGCGGCGGGGAGCACAGCTCCGCTCACCTCGCCGTCTCCAAAGCAACTCTCCCCTAACTTCTCCTTACTACAATTTACCGAAGTTGGTTTAAAAAAACTATCTGGCTGTGTTTTCATCTGACCAATCAGGGTCTCAATGTTAACCTTAAGCTCCGTCTACAAAAATTGTGTCTATCCAATGAGAAACGTTATACTTTTCGTGGTGGGGCAATGTTTTTTAAAGTTTGCAACGTAACAGAGACGCGAAAAAGTCTCACGCTAAAACTTGCAGCTGGTGTGGTCCTAGCAGTTAGCTGGCGACGTGGGTGTCCGTCCGTCCCTTATTGTAGGGCCTTCCAGCTTAACACGGTTCTGCTCTCGGCTTCTGTTCTCGTTTCTCCCCTCGGAACTGCGTCTGTCTTACGGTGGGAAGGTATGACATGCATTTAGGCATTCTTGTGTTAGTCTGTGGTATTCCATTTGCTCACTCGTTACTCGTATTACTTTGGTTAATTTAATGTCACGAGTTATTCGGAGCTATGTGACATACTACTGGATTTGCTTATCATGTCAGGGTTTTCATGGAAGGTGTTGGATTTGCCTGACACCTTACAACTCAATATTTAACAGAAACCTTCAACTATTTGTGTTCCTCAAATATAACTCATCCGTAAAAGAGTTACGTAACCCATCTTTTTTAAAGAGTCCTCAAATAATAATAATGTTGGGGGATCTAGGTATTTTATAGTTGGTAGCGTTTGAGAAATACGCACCTTGAGACCAACAGAAGAGCGGATTAAGAAGAGAATGTGGAGGCTCCTCGCAAATCCTTCGCCTTGACTCAGGGTAACCGACGACTGATGGGGTCACACAAGCTGGAGGAAACTAGGACGACCTCGGATTACGTGAAGGAGATCTACGAGCCGGGTAGGCTACTGGCGGCAGTAGACGATACTTCGCCAGACGCAAAAGATACGACTCTAGAAGGCCTTTGGCTCTGAGGAAATAGCCTGTATTTAACTAGGAATTGAAGTATTCGATTATCGACTGACCAGTCGCATTTCTCTGAATCTTTAAATTTTAAAATGAATTCTTTTTTCTTGATGAATTCGTAACCGGAAGGAATTCAAACATGATTTATAAGGGGCAGCCAAATGTAAAACGAGACAGATGAAGAAAAGTAAGTAAAAGGTTTATTATTTCAAATGTAATCGCCTGTTAATATATATTTATTCTACTTTGAAATAAGATGCTCATTACCTTCATGGAAAAATGTTTGCGGTTTCGTGCGAAACAATTGTTCCCCTGTGTGCACGTCTCTGTACGAAGGAAATTGACGGCCACGGTGTCTTCCTTCAGGGCTCCAAAAGCTATGGAAATCGCAAGGGGAGTCATCAGAACTTTATGGAGAATATGCGAGGGCTTCACAGAACAACAGCTGCAGCGGAGTCGAAACAAATGTGAGCGTTCCCACATGCTGCTAAAATTCTTTGGACCACGCTGCAGAGGGTATTTCTGGGAAGCTCGTACACATCCGCCAACCAGCCCTGATCTCTCTCCACGCGATTTCCATAATTTTAGAGTCTTGAAGGAAGACATTCGTGGCCGTCTATTTGCTTCGTGCGAGGAGATCCACGTCTGGGAGCAATTGTGGTTCCGTAGGCAACCGGAAACATTTTCCATGAAGGAATTGACCGTCTCGACTCACAGTGGGATAAATGTATTAACAGTTACGGCTATTACTTTAGAAACAACAATCAGTTTACTTTTTTCCCCCTCTGTCTCGTTTTCACTTGACTGTTCCTTACATATGTCAGGTCAAAATTTTTATGATTGAGAGAGCTTTGGTTGATTTGAGAATTTATTAGTCTTCCTTATGGAATGTTTATAGTGTCATACTAGTTCAGTCAGAAGGAAGAAGTTTTTTGTTGTCAAACAACCTCTGAATATTTAAAATTTCTAACTAGTGGTATGTCTGCAGCTCGTGGTCTCGCGGTAGCGTTCTCGCTTCCTGAGCACGGACTGCCGGGTTCGATTCCCGTCGGGGTAAGGGATTTACATTTGCCACGAGATGACTGAGTGTTGTTGTGTCGTCTTCTTCATCATCGTATTTCATCTCCATTACGGTCGGAGGAGGGCAACTGCAAACGACCTCCATTAGGACCTTGCCTAGTACAGTAGTGTGGGTATCCCGCATTGTTCCCTTACGCTTTCTCAAGAAGCATCGGACTTCAATTCCGTTTCCATCTAGTGGTATGTAAATCAATCCATCTTCAGACCACAAGTGGCCCATTGGGACCATCCTACCGTTGCGTCATTCGCAGCTTAGGATGGGGATAGGAGGGGCGTTTGGTCAGCATACCGCCCTCCGCCTCCGTAGCTCAGCGGTAGCGTTACCGCCTACCACTCAAGCGGGGCCGGGTTCGATTCCCGGCAGGGGACTGGGTGTTGTCTGTCCTTCATAATCATATTCATCATCGTTGACACGCTAGTCGCTGAAGTGGCGGTAACTAAAATGATTTGCAATACATCGGCCGAACCCCGAAGGGGATACCCCTGCCAATAAATGCCATACCGCCCTTCAGGTCGTTATGACGGTTTTCTTTGATCGGAGCCGCTACTATTCGGTCTAGTGGCTCCTCAATTGGCATCACGAGTCTGAGTGCAGTCTGAAAAATGGCAACAGCGGATGGCTGCCAGAACAGTCATCCATCCAAGTGGCGGCCACGCCCAACAGCACTTCAGTGATCTGACGTGTATCCACTGCGACAAGGCCGTTGCTAGTGGAATGTAAGGAACACCAAACTGTGACGTAGATGGAGTTCTACTCCAACGCAGTCATCCTTCGAACAACGCGACTTGCTTACTTAATATATAATGGTGTGCATTTCGAATGATATTGGAAAATACTGAATGATTATTTTTTTACTATTGCGGGGAAAAGATGTATTTTCTGCAAAAGTTATAGATTGAGTACAATGAATTAGCTGTCACAAACTATGAAGTTAGGAAAACAGTACAAATATATGATATAAACAGCAGGCAAAGGCTTAGTGCCAGTCCATGCACACAAAGAATGCGTAACAAAGGATTCCTTCAACTAATGAAACTTTAAAGAGTTACTAAAACAAGAAAAAGTCATACTCTATTAACGAAAGATAATGCTGAAGACATAGAAAATTGGCGGCTCACCTGATCTATGACACTTGTTCGAGAGCATCACTAATGCTATGATGTATGTGTTGAGCGAGTCGTTGCTTAGAGTAAGTCTGGCTGTAACTTTCATTAGTCACGACTTATTCATTACACTGAAAGTTCAGTTTGCACTGACATCATTTCATGTAACTAATTCTCCAACAGTTTAATCATCATTGATCTACTCATTTCATTTCATTGTATTAAATTAATTTCGTAAACAATGACGAGACGGCCACCGCGAGACTGAATGTTTGCCTGGTGGCATGTAAGGCACGAGACGCTGTAAGCGGTGCAGAGAGGAATGGGAGATTACCCTAAGATATCCATAATGGCCGCCGTAAGTAAAGTGAAATGACGGATGACTCTAAGACAGAAGTTCACCTGAGAAGTTAGCCCACCATAACATATTAGGAAAAATAAGCCAATAATGTTCTCTAAGACTTCGTGTTAGGGAATCACTCTAGAGAGGATACGGGCAGCAAATGGGGAAATCAGCTAACATTACTCTGACGTGTGTCAGATTGTTGTTATCGCCCAACACCTGGTAAAGGGCTCCTCGGCAACAATAAGCTGATCGGCCGTTGGATCTAAATTGCGCCGTACATCAAAGGAAACGTGTCGTCTGGTCGGATGAATCATGTTTATTGTTACTGCTGGTCCTTGGTCTTGTTCGGATACGCTGTTATACTAACGAATGGATGCCCACTCGGTCATTTACCTTGTCCTCCACGTAGAGTTGTTCCAAGGCACCATGACAGACGTATAGTACATTAAAACTCCTGCGGACCAGCTGCATCCCTAAATGCTTAATGCCTTCCCCAACGTCAGTACCATCATCCTGTTGGATAATTGTCCATGCTGCAAGCCCAGTATTGTACTGGAATGGTTGCAGTCGTGCAGCACGCTAGTAAACTCACATTGATACCTTGGCCAACAAATCTGCCAGAGCTGAACCGATGGAACATGTCTGGGACTCCATTGTGTATGTTCTCCGCGCATATAACCCACCAGCCAAAAATGTACAGGAATTGCGTGACTTGTGCATACACATCTGGTACTACAAACCCTCAAAATACTATCAAAGACTTGTCGAATCCATGCCATCATGCATCGCCGATGCATTGCTGCTCAATAGGTATGCTCAGTAGTTTGACTCATGTATGTCTACTTATAAAAGGCTTGTCCGTGTACGAACTGACAAACTTTTTTCCATGACCACCCACTTCCACCCACACGTGGTTGTGGTGGTCCATAACCCTTGATCTCATGCTCTTAGTAAGGGAATTTGGTCTCCGTGCTGGGCGGTGGGTGACCGTGGCGAGCAAATTTCGCGAAATATGAAGCAATAAATACTCTTATTGAGAGCTATACCAAATAAATAATTGAACAGTACACTACAGTGCATTCGGACAAACGTTTCACTTATTCTTAGGTAGTATAATCCTTTTCATGATTTATCACGTTTTCGTCATTCACTTCGCTTATTCTTCTTTTGCATTAATCTTCGTTAGTATAAACAATATCATACTTTTATTAGTTAATGCAGATTATTTAATATTACTCACTCACAATTCCGTTTCCAGATAAGATACCGAAGCGTAAAACTGTGTTCACACATTCTCATGTGAATGCGGTTCAAAGAAAACTGTTAAATATAAAATGATTAAAAGATTAAATGGGTCTGCATAGCTTAATGTTAATACGGATGGAACAGAGTGAGGATTGTGTAAGTGAGTATACTCGCTAGTACGGTAATGTTAAATAGTCAAAGAGAATATAGCTTCTTCTAAGAGAACTAAGTGATCCGTATCAGGCATTATATTGAGATATCTGCCACCAACCACAGTATCGATAAAACACGTTGTACACTCTTATCTCCATTACGTTTTACATTGCGTCGTGAACGAAACGTTAAAAACATTTACACATATAGGATAAAGTTCGTAAGTTGTGTTTATTTAGCTTTACTTAAGAGTATCTGTTGCTCTATGTTTCGCGGATCTTGCCCTTCAGCCTCACACACTGCCACGCACCTCGATCAAACTGCCTAAGTAAGGGGACAGCTGCATTCATCATATCCTTAATGAGATACACGTCTGTATGCATCTCATACCTAGAATGGTACTCATGCTTTCCCTCATACCATACATTCTGACACTTGCAAAATTTACAAAATTTACAATTTTTACTACATACTGAGTATTAGTAACGAGGTGAAGTGTTTTAGGTGATCCACAGCGAACATTCACAATCACTCCACTCACATCTTAACCTGATTCTTTCCCTTTGACTGTCCAGTGTTTCATTCCTCTTTCTGTTCATTGAGTGTATTGCAGATTCTGCACTTTTCCACTTTACTAATTTGAGAGCCTCAAAGAGATGGTTTATTTCATGAAAATCGACTCATAGCTGAAAAAGGTTTGAATGGTGTTGCTTTCTATAACCCAATAACACGGCGATCCAGAGAAGTAATTTTGCTATTCAATCACCTCATACCACCTCACTTTGCTTCTAATCCATCGAAAAATCATTTAAACGTTATGACACGGTAACTTTCTCCTTTTTCTTCCTCTTCTTCAACTGGCACTACATCCCGGGATAGGACTTGGCCTCCTCAATAATTTTCTGCCATTCTTCTCTGGACTCCGCCATCAGTTACGGTAACCGACTCGGGCAGCATCAACCTCATCGCTCCGTCTCAACCTAGGTCGTCCTCTTTCTCATCTCCCTCCAGGTTCACTGCAGCAGGCCTTCCTTGCGGAATCTGTCTCATCTAGTTGCATTAAATGTCAATCCAATCTCAGTCAAACATTTTTATGAACTTTACATCATCATAGCAATCATGAAGTTCGTCATTCCTTCGCATTCTCCAGGTCCCATTCTCATACATAGGTCCAAAAATCCACCTCAGTATACTTGTTTCACTTTATCTCTGTTTCTTTTCACCCTGCTTTGTAATTGTCCATTTTTCTGAGCCATAAGTGAGTACTGGGCGTATCAGCGTTTTGCAAAGTCGGCACTTTCTCCCTCGTGATAGATTTAAAATGTCGCAACATTCCAAGGTAGCGTCGGTTAGAAGCACTTATTCGAGCGATGATCTCAGTAAAAGTGGTCCCATTTGCTTTCATCTTTGAGTCCAGGTAAAACACTCCACTCGCTCAAATATCATTCCACCAAGGGTCATGGTGAGCTGTAAGGTTTGGTTAGTGCCATTATATGCACAGTTCGTCTTTACTTCATTAATTCTCAGGTCAATCTTCTCTGCACTTAATTTAAGAGCTGAAAATGTATTTTGTAGATCTCTAAGTGTTCTGCTCATTAAATCCAAGTCATATACATATGCCAGTAATTGTACTGAGTTACAATAGATAGCAGCTCTTGTCTAAATACCCGATTCACGTACCACTATCTCAAGTGCCAGGTTGAAAATTTGGTAGCAAAGTCCATCTCCTTCCCTTAGCCCAGTTAGAGTGGAAAACTGAGGTGATAGCCTGGACTGCATTCGCACGGTACACTGGGGATACTTTAGGGTGACCTATATTGAAGGCACTAATTTTCCAGGCACTAGAAATTCTCTCATTGCCGCATAAAGTTTGGCCCGGTTTATTGTATCATACGAGATTTAAAGTCAATGAAAAGATGGTGGACACCGACATTGAATTCATGTGTCTTTTCTACTATTTGTCGGAGAACCAATATCTAATTTACAGTTGACTTTTCTGCTCTGAACCCGCATTGATAGTTTTCAATAATGTCTTCTGCTACAGGTGAAAATCCACTAAACAGGGTATTTTATAGTACTTTACTCGTATAATATTTACAGGCTGTTATCCCTCTGTAGTGGCTGCATTCAAATAGAGCTGCTTTCTTACGCATCTGACGCACTGTCCTCACATTCCATTCTTCTGGAAACTCATCCATTTCCCAGATGAGGCACACAGTCTTGTAGATTCTAAGATTTAGCTCAACTCTTCCAGCTTTCAAAAGTTCAGATGTTCTATTGTCAGTCCCTGATGCTTTACTGTTCTTCAATCGAACAGTTGCTTTGTTCAGGGATTTTCTCTGCCTCGTGATGACTGGGTGTTGTGTGATGTCCTTAGGCTAGTTAGGTTTAAGTAGTTCTAAGTTCTAGGGGACTGATGACCATAGACGTTAAGTCCCATAGTGCTCAGAGCCATTTGAACCATTTTGCTTTGTTCACTTCTCCTTGGGAAGGGGGAGGTACTATGTCATCGTCTTCTGGAAGGACTGGGATATCTTCGATAGGGGACTCTGAAGCATCCAACAGTTCACTGAAATACTCTACCTAACGCTCTAATACTTCTTGATCATTGGATAGTAGTGTCCAATTTATACTTTCACTCAGGTTGGTGCCCGTCTTTAATGCTCTTCTTTCACTATTAATTTCCTCATAAAATTTTCTAACATCGTTTGTTTTTCCAATTGTCTCCAGTTCTACCATCTGCTTGCTTTCCCGTTCCCTTTTCTTCTTCTGATGCAGTTTCTTTTTTCTTTCCTTTTGTGTTGATAATTTCTTACTGCTAGACGAGTATATGATTTATCCAGTATTTTTATGTATGCCAGATTTTTCACCCGACTTATTCTCTTGCGTTTCTCAGCTGCCTTAATGACTGAATCCCTGCAAGCGTTCTATTCCTGATGCAGATTGTCACTTACGCTAGGGGTGTATAATCCAAGATTCTCAGCAACCTTTTCAGAGCAATTTTCAGAGATGTATTCGTTTTTTAGCTTCGATACCACATACATTTGGCGTCCCTTTTCTTGTATTGGATATTCCATCTCTTATTTATGCAATTACAAGATAGAGAGCTGAATCTAGATGAAATCCTCTGTAAGTACATATATCTAGCAAGTTTGAGGAATGCCTGCCATCAATAAGTACATGATCAATGTGGTTAAAGGTACGCTGGTCATGGCTTATTTTCAACCATGAATGTGCACAAAGGTGGCAAAAATGTTTTGCTTCGCTTATGCTTAATGTTTCGGTGTGTAATCTACGACTATTATCCAGTCCCTTCACAATTCTCCGAGGAGAGAGCAAAAGCAATAGAAGTAATGAACATAAGCAGTCGCTTTCCCTTACCTCACTAACATCTTCAGACACAGGTGGACAATCAACACCTTTGATCACAGATGTTGCACTGAGTACTGATAGAAGGGACAAACGTGCAGTAGCTGAACGCATTTACTGAATTGTAAGAAGCTATTGAACGTGATCCGAATTTTTCGCTTGTGAACGTGATCGTATACAATCCACCGGAAGTAGAATAATGACATCCTCTGTTATAAGAGAGGGAACTGTTGTTTCCAGTATTTTTCTGCATTTATAAAAAATCATGGACCGCCATTATAGCTGTCACAAGCCCAGTAACAAAATCTCAGCTATCTCATTGCAGAAGGCTAGAAAATACATGTTGTGCAAGTGTTAAAAAAAATGGGTCAAATGGTTCTGAGCACTATGGGACTTAACATCTGAGGTCATCAGTCCCCTAGACTTAGAACTACTTAAACCGAAATAACCTAAGGACATCACACACATCCATGCCCGAGGAAGGATTCGAACCTGCGACCGTGGCAGCAGCGCGGTTCCGGACTGGAGCGCCTAGAACCGCTCGGCCACAACGGCCGGCTTGTGCAAGTGTTTTGCAGCTGTGTATTACAGGTTGTGCCGATTCCTCAACTGATGTTCAAATATTCATCATTCTGGTTCCGACCAGCAGTGACAGTTTCATTCCTGGGATGCTGAAATCTACAGTCAGAAGCTGCTGCGTAGATAAATCATTGTTACTTGGGGCCGCTGTCAGCTAGGTGTGTCGATAACCGTTTGTACACATTTTTGTCTATGAACAAGCAGCCCATTATCAGGCATCCTCTCACACCTTAATACTGAGCGGGCTTCTGTTTGTAGCGTAACGGAAGCTGCTACTGGAATTATGAATAAGCTACCATTAGCTATTCTGCCATGGAGCCCCTTTGAGCCAGGTAGAGTCGGTATGTATCCGATCAGTTTGAGTGGAAGCAACTGCGCAATACCAAGCAGCAGCATTAGTCACAAATCCGTATATGATGTACAGATCCGTGGAATGGTATAATTGCACTTTTTCAGTGTTTTGTGATGAGACGCTTTGTATTAGCGAGACTATTAACTGGTCATCCACATCAACATCGTGAATCCTCTTGCAGACACTTTTCATGTTGCTTAAAAGATTATTGGCCATTGTGTCGAATTCTGTCATAAAAACGGCACAACAATTCAATGAGGCAGTCGAACTTCTAGATGACTATCAGCAGCCTTGATGGAATGTTGAACGCCGGCCGTAGTGGCCGTGCGGGTCTAGGAGCTACAGTCTGGAGCCGAGCGACCGCTACGGTCGCAGGTTCGAATCCTGCCTCGGGCATGGATGTGTGTGATGTCCTTAAGTTAGTTAGGTTTAATTAGTTCTAAGTTCTAGGCGACTGCTGACCTAAGAAGTTAAGTCGCATAGTGCTCAGAGCCATTTGAACCATTTGGAATATTGAACAATTTTTATGAGAGCATCTGCCATATGCAGCTGCTACGAACAAAGTCTCAAACAGGACATTTTTCACGCTGGTCTACATGGTACAAAATGTTTCTGGATTACTCTCTCCATCGCAGTCAGCGGCATGAGATGCGCATCAGATGTGGTATGGGAGAGTCGTTAATGGATGGCGATCGATCCACACTACATTACCGAGAAAATCCTTAGACTACTATTTTTTTTTTTTTTTTTTGAGTCATCAGTCTTCTGACCGGTTTGATGCGGCCCAGCACGAATTTCTCACAGAGTAGAGCCTGCAACCTACGTTCTCAATTATCAGCCGGCTGTATTCCAACAGCAGTCTTCCTTTACAGTTTTTGCCCTCTACAGCCCCCTCTAGTACCATGGAAGTCAGTCCCTGATAACTTAGTAGATGTCTTGTCATCCTGTCCCTTCTCCTTGCCAATGATTTCCTCTCCGATTCTGTTCAGAACCTCCTCATTCTTTACCTTACCAGTCCACCTAATTTTCAACATTTTCCTGTGCAACACAAACCAAAAGCTTCCATTCTCTTTTGTTCCGGTTTTCCCACAGCCCATCTTTCACTACAATACGATGCTGTGCTCCAAACGTACATTCCAAGAAATTTGATACTAGTAGACTTCTCTTGGCCATCAATGCCCTTTTTTGCCAATGCTCATCTGCTTTTGATGTTCTCCTTGCTCTGTCCGTCATTACGCAATAGTAATACTGCACGAAAAAGACTTCGAAGATGACACACGACACTTCTGTGGTTGTCTTTCGTACGATTTCTGAATTTCAGCGAACAAAGTCTACGCAAATCTGTGCTATAGTGGCTGAAGCTAATCTGCGACAAAAGTCTGTGGATTGGTAAATGATGATAATCACCAAGTATATAACCCGTGTTGTAAGACAATAAAATTTCATTCTTCTCGCGCGCGCGCGCGCGCACACACACACACACACACACACACACGCACACGCACACACACAAACGTAAATATACATGCATCATCAGCGAACATGTATCAGAGCTCAATACCAAAATTTCTACCACTTGGCAGTCACAATAATAAACATAATAAACGTGTTTGGTCACGTTTCGTATAGCGGCGTAGACGTTTGCGGAATTTCATGTCCTAACAGCGGTTTGTGACGTTGTTATCCTGTCACCACATTATCAATATTCAAACGTGTTTTCATGTTTAGGTCCAGTTGTCTCTTCAGAATTACATAAAAAAGCTCGAAAGTTCCATTAAAACCAATTCGATGTCACAAGGCGGCAGCTGGGAACGTAAACATGGCCTGCGTACGTCTCAAATTTCATTACAATGATCACTGCGACTTTCTGAGAACCGCATCTCGAAGTACTCACAGATTATCGATATACGTTTGCATATGATCGTACGCGGTAGGTTCAAGTTTTATTTAGTATACCATCGTTTCCAAATACACGAGGGCATGCTAAACAGTAATGCCTTCTAATTTTTCATATAAAATCTCTAAGCAGCTTTTTTAATTAAATAATTTAATTAATACTCTACATTTTATTCTTCATGTCTACATATTTATTTCTCAACAGTTAGCCTGGCGGCGAACACATTTCTCCGTACGACACACCGGTTTGTTCATATCGGCACTGCAGAATGTTTGACTTTGTTGATGGAGTCCAACCTCACCTCGGCTAGCACCGCTTCAACACTATGAAAGTTAAACTCTTGATGGTGTCCTTTAAGTTCTGGAAACAGGAAAATCGGATGGGCTGAAGTCGGGATTGTATGGAGGAACGTGAATGACAGTGAACCCAAGGCGTCAGACTTTTGCTGATGTAACTGCGCTCGTGTGTGATCTGTTATTCTCATGTTGAAGGAGAGGGAGCTCCAGTTTGGACGAAGTCTACGAAGTCGTGCCGTCAGTTTTCTGTGCTGTTTCACACTCACCGACATACACTCCTGGAAATGGAAAAAAGAACACATTGACACCGGTGTGTCAGACCCACCATACTTGCTCCGGACACTGCGAGAGGGCTGTACAAGCAATGATCACACGCACGGCACAGCGGACACACCAGGAACCGCGGTGTTGGCCGTCGAATGGCGCTAGCTGCGCAGCATTTGTGCACCGCCGCCGTCAGTGTCAGCCAGTTTGCCGTGGCATACGGAGCTCCATCGCAGTCTTTAACACTGGTAGCATGCCGCGACAGCGTGGACGTGAACCGTATGTGCAGTTGACGGACTTTGAGCGAGGGCGTGTAGTGGGCATGTGGGAGGCCGGGTGGACGTACCGCCGAATTGCTCAACACGTGGGGCGTGAGGTCTCCACAGTACATCGATGTTGTCGCCAGTGGTCGGCGGAAGGTGCACGTGCCCGTCGACCTGGGACCGGACCGCAGCGACGCACGGATGCACGCCAAGACCGTAGGATCCTACGCAGTGCCGTAGGGGACTGCACTGCCACTTCCCAGCAAATTAGGGACACTGTTGCTCCTGGGGTATCGGCGAGGACCTTTCGCAACCGTCTCCATGAAGCTGGGCTACGGTCCCGCACACCGTTAGGCCGTCTTCCGCTCACGCCCCAACATCGTGCAGCCCGCCTCCAGTGGTGTCGCGACAAGCATGCATGGAGGGACGAATGGAGACGCGTCGTCTTCAGCGATGAGAGTCGCTTCTGCCTTGGTGCCAATGATGGTCGTATGCGTGTTTGGCGCCGTGCAGGTGAGCGCCACAATCAGGACTGCATAAGACTGAGGCACACAGGGCCAACACCCGGCATCATGGTATGGGGAGCGATCTCCTACACTGGCCGTACACCACTGGTGATCGTCGAGGGGACACTGAATAGTGCACGGTACATCCAAACCGTCATCGAACCCATCGTTCTACCATTCCTAGACCGGCAAGTGAACTTGCTGTTCCAACAGGACAATGCACGTCCGCATGTATCCCGTGCCACCCAACGTGCTCTAGAAGGTGTAAGTCAACTACCCTGGCCAGCAAGATCTCCGGATCCGTCCCCCATTGAGCATGTTTGGGACTGGATGAAGCGTCGTCTCACGCGGTCTGCACGTCCAGCACGAACGCTGGTCCAACTGAAGCGCCAGGTGGAAATGGCATGGCAAACCGTTCCACAGGACTACATCCAGCATCTCTGCGATCGTCTCCATGGGAGAATAGCAGCCTGCATTGCTGCGAAAGGTGGATATTCACTGTACTAGTGCCGACATTGTGCATGCTCTGTTGCCTGTGTCTATGTGCCTGTGGTTCTGTCAGTGTGATCATGTGATGTATCTGACCCCAGGAATGTGTCAATAAAGTTTCCCCTTCCTGGGACAATGAATTCACGGTGTTCTTATTTCAATTTCCAGGAGTGTAGTTACGTTACTCACCGCCGTGTTAGATGCTTCAATTCTGAACCTTCTGACGGCAGAGGGTTACAACTTGCGTCAGTGAGACGTCAAAGTCGACCGACTAGTAGGCATCACACGTAACAAGTGAACCGATATTTAGAACAGAATGAAAAACTCGGTGGCATTAAGTTTCAGCACACCCTCCTATCTGTTTGCTACATCGGTAGAAGTGCTTAATCTGTCTCAACATCTGCCAACGGACATTGCAACACTTTATCTCACAAAGACCTGGAAACCCCGGTAAACAGCATCACTATCTTCTCTACCTCATCACGGTGACTGCAAGGCTAAAATCTCAATTAGTTTCGTGTGAGCCCGGCGGCACTGACACATATATGAGATAAATCTGTCCCTCATCCTCAGAACTTACTATACCTGCAATTATTTTTCTGTAACAGATGTGAAAGTGTCCAACATAATCATAACTGACTACATAGCAGATATCGGAAGAAAGTATTTATCTAGTCAATTTACAAAGAAACGTTTCCACCGGTACTAAAAATTCAGCCACGCAATCTTATGAATTTTATTGTGCTTCGTTTGTAAGCGACAGCGATTTCTTCGTCAACCAGAAGCAATACCACCAAGACTGCACTAAATCTTGTGTCAGAAACAGTGCTAGAAATAACTTCCTGCTCCCGAATTTATAAATTTTGGAATTTTCCGGAACAAATCAATAAACAGGTTCCATTTTTGTTCACAGCTATCGTGTTATTTGAAGGTCCTATTAATTGTATTAGTCGACAGAACAGAAGAATTAAATAATGTTGAACAGTGTCTAATCATTACAGATCAGGAAAGTTCACGTTTATTTGAAGTTCAACCAAGTAAAATAATTTTAGTTGTTCGAGAATATTTTCGAAGTTGTCGATTTTAGCTAAAATATCTCACTCCGGTTCTTTCACCAAACGTTTGAAAGGCTTTTACGCAATATTGATTGGAAACAACATAGGGCAAATCTTACAAGGGGGAATCTGCCGTTTATCTAAGTTCGGTTCGTCGTTTAACAAAGGATACAAATCAGTCATTTTCTTCTGGAAGCAAACATGCAATTTTGTCCTTAGTTTTCCTGGGTCAGAAAGGGGAACCTTCACGTTGTGTATGTGTTGTACTCTGCACAGCTATATCAGAGGGTAAAGATGCCACCAATATTTTTCCTGCGTCTGAGAAACGTAGATGTGTAAAGCATGTACCTGCAAAAGCGTCAGAAGTGGAACGCTGTCCTGATCTATCCAGTGAAACTAGAGAAATAAAAACACGCCTAATGTTATGGGACCGCAGATATCCTTCTAAGCGGTATCCACTTCGAAGAACGCCTATCTATTAATGATTGACACAACAATTTGCGTATCATATCCTCATATCCGTGACAAATCTCCCCTATTTCGTGATAATACAAAACGAGCTGCCCTTCTTTGAAATTTTCTCACGTTATCTGGTCATACCCGGTAAGGATCCAGTATGTGCAGGAATAATACAGAAAAGGACGAAAAGGTGTAGTATGTGCAGTCTACTTAGTAATTCTGTTGCATATTCTAAAATAAATAGTCGTTGGTTTACCTCTACCATGATGTTTCCTATGTGATTTCAGTTCGTCTGTATTGATGATATCAAGGTGTTTTGTTCAATCTCTCTCTTTTTATTTCTTTCAAATAGGTATGATGTTTCATGAGACACCATGTAGCAGCGCACGTTTCAGGTATTTGCTGGATGTATTCCAATCTCTCTCTTCATCTACAGTTTTTATCCTCTATAGTTCTCTCTTTTATCCTGGAAGCCGTAACCTCATGTCTCAACAGATGTCCTATCATACTGGCCCTCCTTATTACAAGTTCTAATGATCACCGATTCCTCGGAGAACCTCCCCACTCCTTACCTTTTCTGTTCACCTAATTCTTCTGTATTACTACATGTCAAATACTTCGGTTCACTTCCGTTCCGATTTTCCCTCAATTCATGTTTCATTACCATACAATGCCGTTCTCCAAATGTACATTCTCAATAATTTCTTCCTTAAATTGAAGCAGACGTCTCTTGGCTAGGAATGCCCTATTCTCCAGTGCTATTTTCCAGTGCTAGTTTGCTTTTTGTGTGCTCCTTGCTCCGTCCATTCTGGGTTATTTTATTTGCAAGGTGGCAAAATTCCTTAATTTCGGCTGTTCCGAGGTTCCTGATATTTATATTATGTTTGTCATTTTTCCTACTGCTCATTCTTTTTGTCTTTCTTCGATTTAATCTCAGTCCATACTTTGAACTCATTGGACTGTTCATTCCACTCAACAGATCCTGTAATTCTCTATCACTGAGAACAGCAAATCATCAGCGAATCTTATCATTGATATCCTTTCAACCTGGATTTCTGTCTCACTCTTGAACCTTTCTTTTATTTCCGTCATTGTTTCTTCGACGTTTAGATTGAATAGTAGGGACGAAAGGCTACCTCCCTGACTTACACCCTATTTAGTCCGAGCACTTCGTTCATGGTCTTCCACTATCATTATTTCCTGTTGGCGCTTGTACGTGTTGTATATTACTCGTCGGCCCCTACATATTACCCCTGTTCGCCTCAGAATTTCGAACATTTTGCACATTTTGACATTCAGTTCCCGGTCAAAAAATTCTATGATTGTGGATGATGTTCTTTCAGTCTTGCTTCCAGTATCAATCGCAACGTCAAAACTGCCTCTCTAGTGCCTTCTTTTCTTAAAGCTGAACTGATCGTCATCTAACAATTCCGAAATTTCTTTTCTCATTCTTAAATCTACAACCATTAAATCTGTGTTATTTAACATATAACCGAAATTTTATGAAATGTATTAGTAGTCGTGAGAAGGCCTTCACACCATTTCTTCTTTGGGGCCAACCGTGCAGATATCTTGTTGAAATTACTCTGCAATTCGTTCACATAGACCAGACAAACTGATAGGGCGACTGAGACTGTCTGTTAATTTCTTTAAATAATTACGAACAGCAGAAGGCCTATAACGTTACATTTGAGAACCTCAGATACCATTTCTGTTTCAATAGATGACCTCCCATGATACTACCGACCGTGATAGTTATAACAGGAAGGCACGAATTCAGTCGGATAACTGAGAGGATGTCCGACTGAATAGAAGCCATCCGTGATGAAAATTGTCAGTCGCCCTTTGGAAGTCTGAAAATTAGTACCACCTTGAGATGATAGTACTCATTATTTGTTGAGAATAAAGGGCCAGTTGTCTTTCACAAGAGCGACATTTTCTGAATCGGTGCTGGTTATGAGTCAACAGAGTCATTCCGTGCATTGCGAATGAAAATAAAAATAAACAAATAAGTAAACCCGCATAAGCGCGAGTGGGACTCACGTACAGAGGGTTCCGTACAAACTTTATTATTTATACAGACATTTCATTCATACCAGGAATTGAGGATCTTGACATTTCTGGATGGTTAACGATAACGATGCAGGCAAGATATACACCTACTCATTCCTGAGATAATGGGATCTTATCAGGACATGCAGGCATTCGGATAGGAAATGAGAAAAACGAATGATATGATTTAATTAAAAATGAAGAATTATGGGCTTTTTCCTTTGCATTTACAGTGTGGCCTTGCTTCCTTCCAAATAACCTATAGCTTTTCATGAGGTAGTTTGTGAGCACGAAAATTTGTGACATAAATAGCCGTACCTTTTGATTGCATTGACCTTGAAGCTTACGTTAATTACACCACCAAGGACTACAGACCTTAGAGTAACATACAAAATTCAAAGTGATACGTTTACCTGTTCCTGATAAAAAGAGGTCTTAAAAGTTGGACGAATAGACAGACAGTGAGGTAATAAACAACCCAAAAGAATTTTTTCCTGTGTTATAATTCCGATTTAATAATTTTCTGATTTTTTTCTTTAGTTGTAATGTGAAATTCTGCTTCTTGTCAAATTTCATATTTCTAGGTCAACATGAAGTACCCTATAGGTTTTGATGAGTGCGTTTGCGAACTTCCAAATATCTGACATACATGGCCTTATCTTTTGATCTTATTGACTTAGAAGCTTCAATTTTTTTCCCCGTCAGGAACCATAGACCATAATACGTAATATAAATTTTAGCTTTATGTATCTACTCATTTCTAAGAAAAGGGGTTTTAACAGTTTGACAGACAGGCACCGAGACAGACAGACACAACAAAGTGATTCTATAAGAATTCCTCTCCTACCAACTGAGGTGCGGAATCCTGAAAGCCGGAACAACATAGACGGAGAATTCGCCCAGAAAAAAACGAAAGCTACTTTTAAACTCACAAAATTTAATAACAAAGGTTTGGAAGATCCTGAACGCACCAATAAAAACGACTGGTCAATGAGGCTTGTAATCAATGTGGAACACCGGCCGTGGTGGTGGAGGTGGTAACCGGCCGTGGCCCGCAGTGGATCAGTGAAGCAGTGGTGTCGGGTGTGCAGTCTGCGCCCCTCGCTCTCTCTTCTGGCAGCCCCAGCGCGATACGCCGCCACTCCAGGCCACGCCAGGCCAGCATATAAGCCGCGCCAGCCGTCACTGCGGCACAGTCGACAACAGGTAGCTCACAGCACCGACACCACCAGCATGAACCGTCACGTAGCTCTGCTCCTCTGCGTCTCGTTGGCGCTCGTCGCTGCCGCCGAGGTAAGCATCACCTCTCGTTGCCAAGGGCCACTCCGCGTTTCTAGTGCAAAGTCTTCAATTAGACACAGTCTTTCATAAGCACCCACAATTCTTCATACACAGTTGTCGACAATGCTTTCAGGTAGCAAACTTACTTTGGGCACTCCACATAGGAACTGCTGTAGGACCTTTCTTATCAAGTATGTTTACAAGTAGCCTGGTGGGTAAGGTCGGAAGCTCCATGCTGCCATTCTCGTACAATAATGTACTGTACGTGGGTCCCAAATATTTCAGATTTCTCATTTCACACTTTCTTAGACTGCCGTAGTTTCAATACGGAATGTATGACTTCATGTTTCTAAGCATTCCTAACTTCAGCTGTATTCTTCAAAGCCTACCATGTGGTTACAATTAAAGTGCATCTTCTCACAGAGGCCCACTGTCAGCTGTGATTATCATACGACACCGACACTTTGTACATATCCTACTGCTTTAAAGTGGAACCGATTTACGCTGGCAAAAGAATTAGTTCCAATTCTGGCCACAAGGTGCAAATCTGGCGCTGTGAATGCAAGAAGCATAGAAATGTTACCATATGTATTGGATTACGAACAGGACGTGGGCAGAAAATGTTAAACAAGAGAGAAAGGAATAATGTTGACTTTATTATTAACCCTGCTTACATAATTCGATCAATGTGAGCGCCGGAAACGTTGGTGAGATATTTTACAGGGCTAGGGTTGCACCTTGTGGCCAAATTGGGAACTACTTTTTTCCAGCTTAAATAGGTTCCACATTAACGCACTACCATGATTACCAGGTCTGACTACCATACAATAATTACAGGCCACACTGAACCGTGAGTAGCTGCAGTTTAATTACAACCACCCATCAGGTGAATATGTCGTACGACAACTTATTTTTATTCAGTCTGTGAAACTGGCAGCGTCGTTTCCATCATGGTATCGAAAATTGCTTCCATATTCGGATATATTTCTATGTTGATCTGAATTTTACACCTTCATTAAAGACTTGTCCTTTGATTTTTCTTCGATTTTTGCTTCCATATTTCAGGCCGTAGTTCATTCACAATCACTGGTAGGCATTTAGGCATTCTGATTTGAGAACGTGCTGTAGTTCCTAGTTTTGAGATTCCTGTAAACGCACTTGTTTTGCTGTTCTCTTATGTATTCTCGCCCTTCCGCCGTAAGGAGTAATTAGCGACAATAGTGATGTAAGCTAAGACATAATTTGTTGTTATGGTATTCAGTACGAAGACTTATGTAGCTGTTCCAGTCGTCAATCTGGGGACACCTCTACGTTTAAGGTGTGTGACACTCCCTATTTCGACCTGCAGAGCGACGGTTTTGTTTTTCTTAATGGCAACGACCAGCTCAGTAGTCCTCATGTGGAATTCCTAGTGGGGAACTATTTAACCTCCACATTATTTTATCTAAGGGGCTACCATGACCAATAAACGTTACATTAAAGCGGCACGTTCTTGGAAAATGTAATGGCTGTAGACTCCCGTCCTTTTCAACCAATCACAGTACCAACACACCAACTCCTTGTTGGCTTATGTCAGATCGCAGCATAAGTCATTCAGACTGTTGTTCCTGCAACTACATGGAAACGTTGCTGTACTACTTCCGGAACCATCTGCTAGTCTGGCCTCTCTACAGATATCTATACGTTGTGGTTGCACGAACCGTACGGTGGCTGAATCGTAGAGGAGCACAAACACGACTATCCAGTCCACCCCTCGCCCCTTTAATGGTTAGGTGCATGGTACGTAAGTAGTGGCATTGTAATCATGAAGCCCACTGTTATGTTAAGAATGGCAGCGAAAGTCTGATGTATGGATACTACCAAACACTTACGAAACGTATTGAATTCCCGTCGCCACTACTGAGAGCTAATTATTCACTTTAAACGTCAACCAAGGGACCTGTGCATAACTTTGTTACTTTTATAGTCTTCAACAATGGCAGTATTTGAAATGAATGTACTCGTTGGGATGAGGGTAGTTCTGGAAAGGAAGAGAAAAATCTTTAAAAATGTATCGAACGACGTGAAATAATAATCATGAATTTATGATACGTCCTTGTATACACAGCACCATGTGTCTAAAACTATGTTTTGCATTCAGAAATTTTGTGCGGGTTGTACAACCTCAGAGATCAGGGAGTGCCAGCAGGGCCACGTAACCTATAATTGCAGGTACACTAACATTTTCAACTACAGCAAGCACGTTAGGTCGTAGTAGCGATAGATAAATCACAACTCAAGGCGACAATGACAAATATGTTTATCGTCTAGGAAAGTATATTCATTTAGAAAAATCAACTTGTACGACAATGGCCACAGTCATTATCTATGGCAATGCTTTATACATATTATACAGTTAATAAACACTTTCAAACAAAGAAAATGTATTTGTAATAAGACAATACGTGAAGGGAGTCTCTAATTCGCAATTAATAAGTTACATTCGAAAAATATAGGTCTGCAGCTGGGCATCCATGATGCCTTTTTGCCTATGATTCACTACTGGGCATTAAAGTTGCTACATCACGATGATGACGTGCTACAGACGTGAAATTTAACCGACAGGAAGAAGATGCTGTGATATGCAAATGATTATCTTTTCAGAGCATTCACACAAGTCTGGCGCCGGTGGCGACACCTACAACGTGCTGACATGAGGAACGTTTCCAACCGATTTCTCATACACAAACAGCAGTTGACCGGCGTTGCCTGGTGAGATGTTGTTGTGATGGCTCGTGTAAGGAGGAGAAATGCGTACCATCACGTTTCCGGCTTTGATAAAGGTCGGATTGTAACCTGTCGCTATTCCGGTTTATCGTATCGCTACATTGCAGCTCGCGTTTATCGAGATCCAATAAGTGTTAGCAGAATATGAAATCGGTGGGTTCAGTAGGATAATACGGAACGCCGTGCTGGATCCCAACCGCCTCGTATCACTAGCAGTCGAGATGACAGGCATCTTATCCGCATGGCTGTAACGGATCGTGCAGCCACGTCTCGATCCATGAGTTAACAGATGGGGACGTTTGCAAAACAACAACCATCTGCACGAACAGTTCGACGACGTTTGCAGCAGCATGGACTATCAGCTCGACGACCATGGCTGCGGTTACCCTTGACGCTGCATCACAGACAGGAGCGCCTGCGATCGTGTACTCAACGACGAACCTGGGTGCACGAATGGGAAAACGTCATTTTTTCGGATGAATCCAGGTTCTGTTTACAGCATCTTGATGGTCGCATCCGTGTTTGGCGACATCGCGGTGAACGCACATTGGAAGCATGTATTCGTCATCGCCATACTGGCGTATCACCCGGCGAGATGGTATGGGGTGCCATTCGTTACAGGTCTCGGTCACCTCATGTTCATGTTGACGGCACTTTGAACAGTGGACGTTACATTTCAGATGTGTTACAACCCGTGGCTCTATCCTTCATTCGATCCCAGCGAAACCTTACATTTCGGCAGGATAATGCACGACCGCATGTTGCAGATCCTGTACTGGCCTTTCTGGGTACAGAAATTGTTCGACTGCTGCCCTAGCCAGCACGTTCTCCAGATCTCTCACCAATTGAAAACGTCTGGTCAATGGTGGCAGAGCAACTGTTTCATCACAATACGCCAGTCACTACTCTTGATGAACTGTGGTATCGTGTTGAAGCTGCATGGGCAGCTGTACCTGTACACGCCATCCACGCTCTGTTTGACTCAATGCCCAGGCGTATCAAGGCCGTTATTACGACCAGAGGTGGTTGTTCTGGGTACTGATTTCTCAGGAACTATGCACCCAAATTGCGTGAAAATGTAATCACATGTCAGTTCTAGTATAAGATATTTGTCCAATGAATACCCGTTTATCATCTGCATTTCTTCTTGGTGTAGCAATTTTAATGGCCAGTAGTGTAGATAAAAAACTCTTTTATGTTAAAACTTTCCACAAATAGTGAACTTTAGCACACAATTTTTGGACAATGTCAGAAACTGGTTAAAAAACATTTCTGACCACATCGCATTCGTTCCTGTACGATCAGAGTGTGTTGAGAAAAAGGGATGTTAACTTAAAAAATAATATATATGATCACAAAAAAGTAACATATAGTTGCTTGGGAGAGAAATGGGAGAAGCAAATATCGTTATAGTGAAGATTAGTTATATCCAGTGCTATTTTTCTGGGGGAACGCTGGCGGATGCATACCCCTAAACTTCTTGGTCGACGAAGTAATTTTTTTACGGTGTTGAGAACTTGGAAGAGTGCCACGATTTATTTCACGGACGTAAATTTTTTATTTCATTTTTCTGGTTGGTAATTGCAGTACGAACGACACCAGTACAGTTTTTGGTGGGAAAAGCGATGTTATTGACTGTTTCCAGCATTTCGAAGCTGCGGCAACCGTTCTCGACAACTGAATCGCTGGCAGCCAGGTCGACAAGCATGTAGTGCCCTCTCCCGCTAATAGTGAGCGATGGTAGTGCTAATCTGATATGCATACGCTCAAAGACGAACTACTGATAGATGTCTACAGTACCGCTACCGTGATCCTTCGTGATTCATTGCCATCTTTGTTTTGTTATTCTTTATGCGTTTGCGTTTGCCGTTCCGTTTGCTGTTCCATTTGAGGAGTATTATAGGTCAATTGAAGTGTACGATACCATTTCCTTTTATTGTTCAGGAGTTGATGGGAATCGCATACTTCATTTGAGGCGATGTAAACTGATGTGTTCGATAGCCCATTCTCTTGCATGTTTGGGTGTTTGTCGGTATCGCCTGCTTCATTTGAGCTGTAAAGTCAACTGAAGAGTCCGACACCATATTTTTTTCTTTTTTTTTAGTTCTACATGTTGATGACGTCTTGGCTGAAAGCAGACGGGTGGTATACCATGCTTCAGTTATAAGTAATTTTCGCTGGATTATATCCAATGTCGGAGTACCCTCAAATGTTTTTTTAAGAAAAAAAGCACTGGTTATATCTCCATGCGAAGTAGTGATTACTGGCTAGCAGAAGTACACTGGCTGCAAAGATACGCTGTATGCAAACCAGATAGCCGTACTTGGCTTTGGAAAACAGCAAGTCAGTGTGGGTCAGCGGCGAGGCGCCAGGTACCCATACATATACACACACAGACGTACGCGTGTTGTGGATTGGGAGGGAGAGCGGTCCAGTCGGCTGTTGCGCCACCAGTGGCGCAGGTCGCGGTTTCGCCGACTGGAACACAGGCGTCACGCCGTAATAGCTGCATCTGCAACTGACGACAGAGTAAAACTTTAATAGCAGCATACCACGCGATAGTATTCCATTTATTAGTCCCATACCACGAGATAGTATTACATTTATTGGTCCCATCTGCTACCGGATACCTAGGATCCTGAACAAATGTGAGGTCAACATCAGTGTGTCGTTCAAAAGTAACTCATTAATCCATCATACGCGAATAGCAAATAACGTAAACTCAATTAAGGCTTGAGTGTATAACTTTCAGCATAGTTGTCACAACTTGTATATTAGACACAGGGGGAGCGTATTAGAACGTATGGAGCCCTTCCACGAAATAATTACAGTAAGTGAGCTGTTGGAATCCTTCTGCACCACGCTGGACACAAAATCTGACATCAATACCTGACTGACCATTTCGAATGCACAATCAAAAGGCATAAAGTAAAAGAGTGTGGAAAGCTCAGCAGTACACAGAAACGAAAAACGACAGTGCGCTGTCATTCTGAACGAAACGATTGACAACGAACACACAAAAGTAATAAGGACCTAAGCGAAACATGCTCTTTTTCTCAAACCCCATGATATGCAACAGTTGCACTTAGTTTTATTTATTATAGATCCTCTTTTTGTAGAAAATGTTATTTTTGCAAACATATCAAATTACGAACCGAGTAAGTTTATCCAGCAGCATTCGGAATTCAAATTCTGTCATATGCTTTAGTGTTTTTAATTAAATGGATGACATATTTGAAAAACAGACTAAACACATTACTTTTTAACGTAAGAAACCGTAAAAAATTAACATCTTCATAAATAGAAAAAACTATGTAATACCGCTCTTAAGGAGGAAACGCTAGGTGCGTGTAACATCTCTAGTGATGTCTGTAAAGTCTGAAGTGTTACGTCCAAATGAATGGCCCTCCAGAAAGGTAGGCAACTAATATTCAGGGAGTATTTCATCTTTGGAATCCACAAAAAGAATTCTGAACAAAAAACGATAAATTTAAAACCTACATATTTCTACATCGATGTTTTTCCAAGTAAAATGCAACTAGACCTAAACCTGGGAACCAGCAGGTGATGAAGGAGCAAAGCCTCAAAAATGCATAGTCAATAATAAAAAAAGTAGAGGAACTTAAAATTTAGTTACTGTTTACGATGGGTCTATATTTATATTTGAACAGAGTCACAGTAAGTTCCTGCACGGCATGTTTATATGTAAGGCAGCAGAGTTCTAGTGTGAAATATAAGTGACAGTATCAACGATCAATTTCCGCTGTCGTTTTTTAAGTTTCCTCTACTTCTTCTTCTTCATCTACTGCTGCTGTACCCGAGTTAGGTGACAAAGTTTTGGGATGTGGTCGTTAACGACAATTTCACCTTTGTACATATAAAATTAATCGTGTAATTTATGTACACACTTAGCATACATTTATTGCATACACACATACCAATGCTAATTTTAGTATATATTCCTTCAACGAATTAGTGTGCATGCAATGAGTCCTCTGGTTACAGCGGGTGGTGTGCTGTGTTGCAGGAGAAGTACCCGGCCACGTTCGACAGCCTGGACCTGAAGGAGCTGCTGTCGGATGAAACTCGAGTCCAGGATGCGATGCGCTGCCTGCTGGAAGAAGGAGACTCAGCGTGTAGACCCGCCGGGAAGGCGCTCAAGGGTGAGCCCCATCGTAGTCTACACTCCGCTACCCGGTAGGATGGTATAGCCCACACCACAAGCTCACACACTTAAAATGGGGCCCGTGCCGTGGATGCAGTGAGTCTGTATTCAGTAATCACGTAGCTGCAGATTGCAGTAACGGGACCCCAATGGAGCAATGACGATTGGAATATGAGTGTTCCCCGAATTTAAATAAGTTTGCGTAGAATGAAATATATGGGTTGGGATAAAGGTATAGGTCAGTCTGAAATTCCTGTCTACTGTGGCTGATACTAAAAGAACTGTGTTGTCCGCAGTGAACAGCCTCCGAGACCATACTCCAATTCCATACAGGAAATTAATTCTTCTCCCAGAATACGTAGTGCGTATTGGTCCACAGCGTAAAATTAGAGAAATCCTGGTTTACTGCGGTACCACTAAGCTTGTGCGAGGCACGCACATTTGATTAGCTGTGCAGCTTAACTCCTTACGCTGTAACGCAACGCCAGGCCACCTATATATGTTCTCCCTTTGTGAATAACCTAATATTATTTGTTTTACGTGGTTAGCAAGAAGAGAAAGCGGAATTATCTTGATAGCGGGAGTGGCGATAAAAACCGACACAGTCGATGACTGTTTTTCCGTCACTAACAAAGTGATGTGTGGCCATGGAATGAAATAAACGCATATCAACACCAATATTTGCGTTGGTAAATAATACTTCTTTTAAAAAGATCGAACTCCTTAAAACGAATGTTCAGTAGACACCGACTCAATTATAGATAATGCATCATCTATTTAAGGCTGCAGCATATGGATGCCGATCAATAGCTACGCCTTATTAGCAACACCCAAATCCATTTGGAGTTACTCGTTAAAATCCAGGAAAACTATTTAAAACAGAGAATATTAGTAATACCGAACAAAAGTAGTACAGCTTTGGAGCATATTAACCTAAGATGTAGGAGGATTATCAATATGACCTTCTGCTTTCTGTATTGACAGTAGAGAGGCCAAGAAATAAGTTGTACAAGAAACTGAACTAATTGCAGCAAATGCTTTATAGCAAAAGCACAACGAAAAGTTGACATAGGGGTTACAATTTTATACATCACCTCATATCTTGGGAGGCCGTGGATTCTCTTTCATATAATAATGTTCTATTACACTCCACAGGATGCACACAGATATACCCACTGAAGAAATCACCGTTGTCACACTATACACTTTTATCATCAGTGGACTAGTAAAAACAGAACAATTAGGTCGATTAAAATGTAACATTGTTTACCGATCACAAGCATTAATTCTTTCTTAAGGCATGTGATGAATTGCTCTGTAGTTCTCAATTAAAGAGGGCGGTCAGAAACAGTCTGAAAAGCTAGTAAAAGTGTTCCAGGGTAGCTTGTGCTGAGACACAACAGTTAAGAATGAAATTCCAAACGTTGCGCCGTTGTCTGGGAACAAAAATCAGCTCAAAATACTACACACACTGTCTCTAAATGAAAGAAGGAATTTTAATTGGTTGACCAAAGCATAACACATGACACTAAAACACTACTCATGGTGGTAACTCAGCTTCAATTCTATTACATCTTCAAGCTCGCCTAATGACTGTAGTGATGGCGGTATAACAGTCCATTCAGCTAGTCAGAGGCCTACTCTATCGTCCAGTTGTTCATTGTTATCACCGTTAAAAATGCAAATCTCACAAGTAGACACCCTAACGAGCCAAAATTTTGTCACCAGCAGCTTAGTATTCTTTTCGTACACTGTTGGTACGTAATAAAGAAGTGTGCTTGGAAAGATTTTTCAAAGTCCTAGTTGGGTCTTTGAAGGTCTATGACACCAAATCTCTACGCACTGCCCACGAGTTTTCTGTAAATCACGGGCTGCAGATATGTAGTGGCGGAGCTGGCACCCTGAAGAGTCACAGATGCGTTTATTTGGTGTCTTTTCATACGTATTTGGTGACCAAAATACCAATCTGAATTCACTGTCTTGCTGCTAAAACTGATGTAGCATGATTCTGGTCTTGTGATGCGGGCAGTTATACTGCTGGAAGATGCCATTACTATCGGGAAAGATATCAGACGTAAAGGGATACAGACGGTGCGCAATAATGTTACTGTGGTCCACAGCTGTGATGGTGCCGTCAGTTGTTACCACAGATCCTATGGAAATCCAAGTGAAAGTCCTCCATAGCGCGCTAAGCGGTAATCTTGGTGCGATGAACCTTCGGATTGATGACGGTATATCCAGGCATGACCATCGACCTGGAGTAACAAGAAATGTGATTCAGCAGACCAGGCGACAAGCCTCCACTTGATCCACGGTCCAATACCGATAACGGCGTGTCCGTGCTCCGAAACACTTGTGTCCGGAGAGCGAGATATCTCCGAGCTCCACGTTATGTGGTGGAACGTGGACGTCCATCAGCTTGTGGTGTACCCGTAGTTTCACAACCTTCGCCGGCCGGAGTGGCCGTGCGGCTCTAGGCGCTACAGTCTGGAACCGGGCGACCGCTACGGTCGCAGGTTGGAATCCTGCCTCGGGCATGGATGCGTGTGATGTCCTTAGATTAGTTAGGTTTAATTAGTTCTAAGTTCTAGGCGACTGATGACCTCAGAAGTTAGGTCGCATAATGCTCAGAGCCATTTGAACTATTATTTTTTCACAACCTTCAAACAGTTCCCGTACCGGTTCACGACCTAATCACGTGAAAAGCCGACCATATTCACCGTTTCATTGATGCTCTTTCCGCGGCGTCGAACCATAACAATCTGCCCTTCGACAGAGTGGCTTATATCATTGGACTTCTCCATGTCGTAGGATACGCAGCGAACTTACTTTCGCAATGCTTCCAGCAAGAGACATTACGTCGCTCTAACTTCTCGTACTCAGTTAATCACAAGTAAATGCCTAATTACCACTATCATTCTTCGCTAATTGATCTGTTCCTTTCCTAGCCTCAAGTCTTGTACAGTGGAAGATGGCATTCTGTCTACGCTATTCGACTCACCCTATGACAGTTCGCTACGGACATATGTACGAGGGCGGGATGACTCCCTAGTTCATGTCAGAACCACACTTCCTGGCCCTTCTTCAGCCAGTCGATGCTTGTGTTTCGACTTTAGTTAACTTATTCTAAAAGCACTTGAACCCTAATATTTCTTCAATTCTATTAGCGCAATAGCTTGTTTCGTATTGATTTACATTGTCTACGAGCGTGAATTATCCAATTTTACACATGTATTCAATGTTTGGAATTATTTTACTTAAATGATTTTATTGGAAATCTTGTTATTACCTTTCAACTTAAAATTAATGCACTAGTTTCCACCCAGTAGGCCTCTATATCTAATAATCTACTGGCATACTCCCCATAGAATTTGGCGTTTTTAAGCGGTGGCTTATTATTCTTGGTGTTTATATTTTTATGGAGCGAAAGTTTCAGGATGAGACAGATGTAATGTCTTCCCGTATTTCATTAAAACCTGAGCAGTACACGAACGAAAATATTAGTACCAAATCCCACTGCCTCTGAATTCTATGTGCTTCCCGAACAGTTTTGATACTGAAACTCCTTGGCAGAATGAAACTGCGATACCGGAACTCCAGACTCCAACTTTTGCCTTTCGCGGGCAAGTGATCTACCGACTGAAATATCCAAGAACGTCTGAAGTGTTACACCGACCAAGCTATCGAAGAGTGACCCACGACTCGCCCTCACAGCTTTAGTTTCGCGAGAAATTCTTCTCCCGGCCCTAAACACACTTTTATTCTCCCAGGAAGTTGAGAATTGTCGACTGGAAGACCGCCCCCTCCTTTTGCCACTAAGGTATAAGGTTATTGAGCCACCTGTTTGGAAAAGTTTTTGTAACTATCATTCCGTCCTGACGTGTCAGTGTCATGTCCTAAGCGTATCTACTAAAGGTTGCTGATAGATGCGTGCGTAAACAGTTGACCCCATTTCTTGAGTTTCTGATGACATTGAGAACTAAGGGAGTGGGAAAACCTTATGAAAATTTCAACTCGTATGAAAGGAAGCTAAATCTCGACCCTATGTTTTAGTGACGGTTTTCACTGCAGAGTGTCTTATTTGCTCAATAATTATAAGATTCCTTTCTTCGGGTCTATTCTTAAACGTCTGTATATACCAAAAAATGTAAACAGCTTCGAAATGTTAACTTTTTTGGAACAAGGATGGGTTTTGGCGAAAAATCGTCTTCTGTGCCTGTCTTTCCAACAAGTGTTGTTTTACCTGTATCTTTATCCACAAGCTGTACGATGGTGAGGTAGTTATCTGTAGACCTAAACTGGAAAAGCAATTGCTATATATTTAGACATCCCTGCGTACAGCTTTTTTAGGAGTTACATATGCTGCGGAAGTGCGCATATTTGTCGTGATATAGTTTATGATAAATTTTCTGTACATACATAAATTAATCCTTTTTTCATAGATCATGAATACGACATTTCGTAATGATGTGGAACGTGTCTTCCTGTGCTCTCAGTTGCCCTGTTTCCCTTTACACAGTATTCCAAATTGTTTTAATTTTATTATCAGATGTGCTAATCTCAGACATAAGGACATACTTCTGAACTTTTTAAAAACTTTTCTTAATACAGTGCAGTAGTTTTTATAATGTTTCATTGTTTTGAGGTCATGACTCCTCCTAGCTATAAGATACATTTCCCTTTTCTATTTGTAAGATATTTTTATCCCTTTAGTAAGCCATGGCTTTTACAATTATATTTCACTGTTTTCTTAGGAAACTGTTTTCAAATATACTGTCAAAGGTATCATGAAATAGGTTAAATTTTAAATTAGCATCATGTTCCCTGTACACCTCATCCCAGTCTGTTACAAGGTTCCCCTAAAATTTTGAAGTGTTAAATCGTTAATGGGACACACTATTTTGGAGGGCTGTTTTGCATTAATGTATAGAGCTATATCATATCCTGTAACTAGCTTTGCACCATGATCAGACAGACCACGCTTAACTGGAAAAATTTTTATTTAATTAAATTTATCTTCGTCTATGAAAACGTTATCTATCAGTGTGCTGATTTCCTGTACCACCCGAGTAGGAAAATCAATAACTGATGTCAAATTGAAAGAACCAAGTAATACTTCTAGGTCAAGCATTCTATCTGACTCTTTCAAAAAATCTACGTTGAAATCCCCACAAACAATAATTTGTTTCCTTTTTCTGACAGGATGCACAACAAATAATCCACGTTTTTCTACAATAGTTGAAAATTTCCCAATGGGGAAACAGCTACAATTATAAAAGTGCCTTTATTTAGTTTCAGCTCATATGCACATGATTCTATGCGTTGGTCTGGGAAAAATTTTTTAGTTTCCAAATTTTTCACACTATGACTGATTTTAACATACATCCTCTTTCCATAGTGACTCTACTTACATGTGCTGAAAGCTTATATCCACCTACATTTACCATTTCCATACCTGTGACTACATGATGTTCAGACGGGCATAGTAAATCTATTCCATCCTCAGTTTCTAAATCTTCTGTACAAACAAGAAGCTTATCTACTTTGTTTTTTAATCCCCTGATATTCTGATGCAATATATTAACATTATTTTTACTGTACTTTTATGTGAATCTTGTGACATACTAACATTATTTTCACTGTACTGTTATGAGAATCTTGTGATATTTTCACATCCCTAGTACCTGCCTGTCTGAACTTTTCATGAAGTTTGATTCCAACCAATGTAGGATGATTGGATACTGATCTTAGCCTAAAAAAGTAATCCCATGAGTTCCAGTGCCCACACTTAAAGATTTTGCTATCATCCCAGCCAGTTTACCTTCCCTTTCCTACTGAGATGCAGGCCATGTCTTGTGAAGTCCCACCTACCAATACCATCAGTAAGAACCAAACCTATGCTTGAAAAAGTAGCTTCATATTGACCTTCCTGACAGAGTTGTTCAATTCGGGCCAGTCATACCGCATGAGAGCAGGAACCAAGCAAACATTTGTATGGTTCGTTGCAGATGCTATTTTCACTAGGTCACACTTAATATTGTAGCCCTGGTCCCCATCAATACTGTTTCCCGCTCCACCCACTACCACAACATGATCCTGCTTTGTAAAACCTTTGCACAATCATCCTACATCCTCTATCACTTGGCTAAGACATGCACTGGGCTTGAAAATACTTATGACTTTGTACCTGTCACCTAATTTTTTCTGCAAATTCTGGCCTACACCTCTTTCATGGCTACTACCTGACAACGGAACTTTCCTCCTACTTTCTAGGTTTTTTGCCACAGTTGGTTTCCTAGTGAAAGTCTGTTGAGTGCTGAATACACTTTCATCTAGTTCAGACTCTTCCTTAGCTGACTGAGGTAACAAGGCAAATCTATTGTTTGTGCCAATGATGAAACTGTCTGATACTGTTCTCTTTCAGTGGCCCCTGTTCCTTGCTACCACTTTCCACCTGTCTTCACCCTCCTCCGCCCTTAACCTCATCAGTTCCTCCCTAGCACTATCCAGTTCAGCCTGATGGGCTCTTATGTTCCCTTCCCGTTCCGCTATTTTCCTATGCCTTGAAGATAATCTGCAATACCATGAAAGAGACCCATTCACTTCTCCGATTCCCATGGCACTATCGTCACCCCAATGTAAACATCTGCCACAACAGCTGCACAGAACCCCAGAACTGACTTTCGTACGGCAGCTCAAACACTTCTTGCTCATGGTTGTTTAAATATTTTTAACAAAATTTATTTAGGCAATAACAATAATATTCTATTAACTACAGATCACAAAAGCCACTAAAGTTATGTGGAACACTAATATACATGTATAATATTAATATAGTAAAGTAATACAGTTAAACTAACGTTAAAAATCAAAACTTGTATAACCGAAAAATTAGGCCTAAGATCGTGTATGTGCGATACGTACTTTACGAGTTTTGAAAGGAAATAAAAGATAGAAATTAAAACCTTTAATTCTCCTAGTAGATACGGTACTACTAAATATATGTGTAATTAAAACAACCTAAATTCTTCACTTAATACTTAATGTAGTACTTCTTATAATTCTCTCCGTAATCCTGTTGTTGTCAGACATTTATACGTCCTCGTAACAAAGTTAACCTGTAAAACATGGCCCACTATTTACTTCACGAATGTTCCATTAAGTTCTTGACTTGATGTTTCCCCATAAGAAGACGTAGCAGCTTGATTTGTACCTAAGTTTTTGTTTAATGGCGTAGTTTCTTCTGCAGTATACTCAATTAGCCAAATGGCTATGTTTTAAAACGCCTGGGATCTGTCATTCATCTTTTGTCGTTGGCTACAGCCTTGATACTTCAGACCTGATGTCAAACGACAAGTTTTGAATCTGGGAATGTGATGATGTGGCAGAACTGTTGAGATGACGTAGTAGTATTTCCAGAAAAATTAAGGAGTAGCTGTGTTTGACGCCTGAGGACCCTAGCGACTATGTCAACAATTTACGCACTGCTCACCTCAATCTACACATTCAAAACCGGCCTCCATCCCGAAGCACAACAAAATTCAATGATTTTAAATTTTCTTTTGCAGAGGTGCTGCCCGAAATAGTGCGTACAGACTGCGCCAAGTGCACTGAGACACAGCACAAGAAGATCGGAGGTTTCTACGGAGAGATTTCGCGCCGCCACCCAGACCTCATGAAGAAGCTGCTGGACAAGTACGACCCATCTGGAGAATACAGGAAGAAGTACGCCAAGTCCTGGGCCGAGTACAGCATCCACCACTAATCCTCATCATGCCTTGTAACTCTTATATTCAATAAATCTATCACCTAACCTATAATGTAAAAGACCATTTCGACCTACCCACAAACACGGAAATACATGAAGCTCCTAAACTCGTCGTTCTGTGAACACAGGAACGATCTGCTTTCACCTCAGTGATGAAGCAACTTTTCATTCTAAAATCAGCGTCATTTGCACTTATGGGTCTCAAGAATCAAAACTGACAATGTTGAATGTCTATGGAAAAAGTTCAAGCCAATTGTAAAATACGTTTTAGACAGGTACGTACCGATTACAACTGTGAGGCACTGGAGAAATCCACCGTGGTTCAACAACAAAGTTAGGAAACTACTGCGAAAGCAAAGAGAGCTTCACTGCAAGTTTAAACGCAGCCAAAACCTCTCAGACAAACAGAAGATAAACGATGTAAAAGTTAGCGTAAGGAGGGCTATGCGTGAAGCGTTCAGTGAATTCGAAAGTAAAATTCTATGTACCGACTTGACAGAAACTCCTAGGAAATTCTGGTCTTACGTTAAATAAGTAAGTGGATCGAAACAGTATATCGAGACACTCTGGGATGATGATGGCATTGAAACAGACGATGACACGCGTAAAGCTGAAATACTAAACACCTTTTCCCAAAGCTGTTTCACAGTGGAAGACCGCACTGCAGTTCCTTCTCTAAATGCTCGCACGAACGAAAAAATGGCTGACATCGAAATAAGTGTCCAAGGAATAGAAAAGCTACTGAAATCACTCAACAGAGGAACATCCACTGAACCTGACTGGATATCAATTCGAATCTACACAGAGTACGGAAAGAACTTGCCCCCATTCTAACAGGCGTGTACCGCAAGTCTCTAGAGAAACGGAAGGTTCCAAATGATTGGAAAAGAGCACAGGTAGTCCCAGTTTTCAAGAAGGGTCGCCGAGCAGATGCGCAAAACTATAGGCCTATATCTCTGACATCGATATGTTGTAGAATTTTAGAACATGTTTTTTGCTCGCGTATCATGTCATTTCCGGAAACCCGGAATCTACTCTGTAGGAATCGACATGGATTCCGGAAACAGCGATCGTGTGAGACCCAACTCGATTTATTTGTTCATGAGACACAGAAAGTATTAGATACAGGCTCCCAGGTAGATGCCATTTTCCTTGACTTCCTGAAGGCGTTCGATACAGTTCCACACTGTCGCCTGATAAACAAAGTAAGAACCTATGGAATATGAGACCAGCTGTGTGACTGGATTGAAGAGTTTTTAGCAAACAGAACACAGCATGTTGTTCTCAATGGAGAGACGTCTACAGACATTAAAGTAACCTCAGGCGGACCACAGGGGTGTGTTATGGGACCATTGCTTTTCACAATATATATAAATGACCTACTAGATAGTGTCGGAAGTTCCGTGCGGCTTTTCGCCGATGATTCTATAGTATACAGAGAAGTTGCAGCATTAGAAAATTGCAGCGAAATGAAGGAAGATCTGCAGCGGATAGGAACTTGGTGCAGGGCGTGGCAACTGACCCTTAACATAGACAAATGTAATGTATTGCGAATACATAGAAAGAAGGATCCTTTATTGTATGATTATATGATAGCGGAACAAACACTGGTAACAGTTACTTCTGTAAAATATCTGGGAGTATGCGTACGGAACGATTTGAAGTGGAATGATCATATAAAATTGATCGTTGGTAAGGCGGATGCCAGGTTGAGATTCATTGGAAGAGTCCTTAGAAAATGTAGTCCATCAACAAAGGAGGTGTCTTACAAAACACTCGTTCGACCTATACTTGAGTATTGCTCATCAGTGTGGGATCCGTACCAGGTTGGGTTGACAGAGGAGATCGAGAAGATCCAAAGAATAGCGGCTCGTTTCGTCACAGGGTTATTTGGTAACCGTGATAGCGTTACAGAAATGTTTAGCAAACTCAAGTGGCAGACTCTTCAAGAGAGGCGCTCTGCATCGCGGTGTAGCTTGCTGTCCAGGTTTAGAGAGGGTGCGTTTCTGGATGAGGTATCGAATATGTTGCTTCCCCCGACTTATACCTCCAGAGGAGATCACGAATGTAAAATTAGAGAGATAAGAGCGCGCACGGAGGCTTTCCGGCGAACCATACGCAAGTGGAACAGGAAAGGGAGGCAATGACAGTGGCACGTAAAGTGTCCTCCGCCACACACCGTTGGGTGGCTTGCGGAGTAGAAATGTAGATGTAGATGTAGAAGAACCAGAAGTCAATCGTTCAGCATAAAAGAGACTAGCCATAAGTGAAAGTGTTTTGTTTAATTTTTTATGACAAGGTGTACCATATATTCTTTTTGAGGACATACACAGAAACTGGAAAGATAGTCATGGAGTGCCACAGCCGTAGGTTTTTCAACAAATTCAAGAAGACACTAGTGATTTCATATGCTAACAACAGGGAGTCTCACTTCACTGGCGCAACAACGAGCGGCAATTCCTCAGTGACACACTGCTCCATGTTCTTGATGTCCATGTTTCCAGACATGATACCATCGTATAGTTCATGTGTACCTAAAGGATTGCTTACAACTTCTTCTCGTGACATGAAATAGCTCTTCGGCAGAACAACAAGAGCAGTGACTTTTGTCGTCAGAGGAATCTTACTTAGCGTAAGTGAAGAATTTTGTAGACGTCATCTACATGATTAGTGATAATAACACAGCGAAAAACTTTGGTTTTGTAAACATTTTGCGGTTTTCTCCTGATTTAAAGTGATATTCCACTAGTAAATATAAGTGCTTATACTCACTGTATTCTTTTTGAAACCCAACATCCTAGCACCACCAGTGTCCAACGTAGATCCAGCTAACATAGATAACCAGATTTCCAAGGTATTAGCAGCAGAGAAACAGCTTAGCTACTTGTAACTACTGCATGATATAGCTTATGGAGACAGAATTCATCGACACGCAAGTCGCTGAAACGGCGTCAGCTAAAGAGACTTGAAATACGGCGGCCGAACCCCGAGGGAAATATCCCGACCAATAAATGCCATACGATAATTTCATACACTGCTGTGGTCCAGACGTACTTTCTCAGGAATTTCGTCTTCAATTTAAGACCTACGGTTTATGCTAGTAGACATACTTTGCCTGTTTGCCTGTGTTCGTGTTCTCCTTACAGCCTCCTTACTTCATCCATCGAGAGCCAATATGCCGCTACGGCATCAGAATTTCTTCACTTCGAGTGCTATTTTGTCAGCAGGATTGATGTTAGGTATATTGCTAGTGTAACTTCAGCTGTAAATTGTTGCAACCACTTTGGTTTCATTTACTTTTAATTCTTATTCTGAGCTGAGTAATTTGGTCATTCTGTACAACAGTGTAATGGGGTTACAATCGCCAAAGTCAATGTTAATGGAAGGACGGGACCACAGACCTCTGATTCGTCATTCATCATTCATTGCACACAAAACAATTTCTTCATGAAAAGTTTTAGAATTAAAACAATGTATTTTACGTGGAAATACAAAGATCCCGAAACTCAAACAATGTTTACAATTTTAAAGCAACAATTCGGAAATATAAAGCTTTTAGATATAAAAACAATAATTTAATTTAAAGGAACTTCAAAATTTGTTTGAATGACTGCAATACCAACCTCTTATTGAGCAACAGGTCAATAAGTAATACTTAATTTCAGATGAACCAATTAAAAAGCAATTTCCAAATGAATAATGTCAAATCCCAGAATTTATTTACAACACATAAGAAACCCGAAGGGCTGGCAACCATACTAATAATGCCTTGCCCCTAAAAAGCAAGATGATAGTAATAAACACCAAGAGCTCGATACAGGGATATGAGGTGATTACAACCCCACTCATTAAAGTAAATTTGAACAATACCCACTAATCGCTGTCACTGGGGCAAGAGACACCCCCCCCCCCCCCCCCCCAATAGTCTTAATGAATGCCATTGGAGGGCGAAATTCGTGTCCACTAACATTTTTAGGAACACATTAACATGGGAATTTTTTTTCTTTTAGACGTATAAAAATACAATAGTAAGAAACATGCCAATCTCACTAGAGAATTTCAAGTTATATTAATATACAAAATTAGAACTCTTTTCCCTAAAATAAAATTTGGTGTCTGCTTGGAGAGTACAAGCTACTAAAGAAAACACTCCCAACTTATGTCATAGACTTTTCTAGGTTGTACAGAAGGAATTCAACTAATCTTTTGTGTAAGCTCCGTTCATGGAGAGGATCCCGATGATACCGTCGCACACAACAGTAGCCACAGCTAAAGCCTCGCTATCGCGTCGGCTCGCCAGACGCCGTAGGGACAAGAAGTGTACTGACAGACTGCGGAGGTGGGAATTAAGGATCACAAGTCCCAACCAGGCTCGAAAACTCAAGCATTACTAGGCCCTTAAAAAGCCAAGTTTAGCGCAGATACCTACAGTACAAACCATCCACTAGTAAATATTCAGTTATGAACACCCCAGCTGCCCGCACACCAAACCAATTTAACACGGCTAATCTCACAACATCCCATTGAACCCCTATGCGCTTACACAATTTTAATTGAGTGTTCAAAATATAAATTAGAAACAGATAGGAGGCTACAGACAAATCATTTGAATAAAAAATTTAATTATTGAAATGCTCAGGTCAAAACTACATCAAAAATGCCATGAAACTAGTTCACCAAGTATCCAATTATAAATCTGCCATATAGGCATTATATATCTGGTTCAGAGACAGTATCCAGAGAAAATGTCAGTACTGAGAGAGGGTAAAATAACAACACCCACATTGATCACTGATTTTCAAGGTAACAATGTCAGTGAAGCAACTTTGGCGCTGGGCCCGGTAACTTGAATTACTGTTGTACACCACTCCAACACAATAAATCATGAATATGAATTCTGAATTCCCGGAGCAAACAGGAAACTGCAATTAAAACAACTTCAGGGTAAACACACCGACTGCCGTGTCTTATAAACTGGCTTATGTACTTAAACTTGTAAAAAAACTCCAACCCACATATATTTTGATATAAGGTAATTTCATTTTAATCTTTGGTACATACGCTACGTATATGTCTCGAAACTGTTGTGCACCTTAAGTGGGAAAAGCAAAAAAATAAGATTATGTCTATAGAGGAACTTTTAATCGGGAAAATAACACTGCAATAACATCATCTCTATATCGTCGCTGTCAATCCCTATGCAATTGTATCATCTCTTGACAACGTAGTTCCAATCTCAAGGAAGCATTGCAGCATCTTTCATATCTGCTCGTTCAACGTCTTCACAAATTTCTGAAAGAGTTGATCCTTCATAGGATCCAAAAAGTGAAAATTACGTGTAGGACGTCACGACTGTAGGATGGGTGAAAGTCAGCTCATAAGTAAAATTTTTAATGCTCTGTAGTACTTCACCAGATGCGTAAAAGAGGGTATCATCCTGAAGTAACTTCGAAAGTTCCACTTTCCTTTTCGGTTTGAGTCAGGTCTTACGTCTCGCAGTAACTCACTGTAGCTGTCACTGTTCACCGTTCGAAACCTCATAGTGCAGTGAACCAGCACTGGACCTTCCGTATCCGAAGGCACTGTTATGACAGCCTCTCCTGCGGAAGGCTGGTGTCTGAAACTTTTGCTGGGGGCTAAGGTGAAGGTTTGCACAACATATCCGTCCATTTCGACGGTTCACAGTAAT
The DNA here is from genome assembly GCF_023864345.2 of Schistocerca serialis cubense. Taxonomy (NCBI): domain Eukaryota; kingdom Metazoa; phylum Arthropoda; class Insecta; order Orthoptera; family Acrididae; genus Schistocerca; species Schistocerca serialis. The sequence continues at coordinate 310,133,458 of NC_064643.1, forward strand.
GGACCCACGTCCCAACACTTACTGGGAGACTGTTAAATACTTTTCTTCGTCTTGAAATCCTTTAAATCGGAATTCCACATCTCCGAAAGGTTTCTGTTTGCTACTTCACGTGGTACCAAATGAGTACCAACTTTGCGACAGTTCAGATATTCGTAGGCAAATGCAAAACCTGAAGCGTGGCCAAAGTTCAACTCATACCCAATATCACTGAGTCTGGCACGACAAATTCTTCAAGTCATTGGCTCAGCTGAATAAGATATCTTAGACCAGAGAAGGAATGTAAAAGAACAGACAAAATACGATAAGAAGATATTCGACAGGAGGTAAAAATCTAGATTGTGAATGAAAAGCTGGACGAAACAAAACGAAATGCAACGAACATCTACAATGAATGGATCCAGAGAGGCTAGGTGAGATAAAGAACTTTAAACCAAAAGGGAGGGATCCTGGAAGACTGACAAAATGTTGGTAACCGTATCAGGACATAACTGGCCTTGTACGGAAAGTGCGTGAGAAGAATATTTCCCTTTTCAATTGATTTTTTTTTACTGCCCAATACGACATATACAGTACAACAGTGTTATTCCTGTTTATGGCTGGACATGCAACCTGGACTTTTTTCCTTTGTTTCCTCCTACATATAGCTCACTAAGAGACGATTAAAGTAAAGTGAGAGAGATTCGAGCTCACACAGAAGCTCAGTAACAATTGTTCATTCCACAGACAATTCGCGACTGAAACAAGATTACAGGGAAGTAATAGTGGCAACAAAGTACCTTAGGAACAGTACGGTGCCTTACTGAGTACAGATATTGACGGAGATGTAGACATGTAAAATTTTACTATTATGGTTTTAGTGGTTTTAGTTGACACTGGTTGTCTCCACAGGCTGTAAACCGAATCCTAGACATTCGCTCAGCAGACGGAAGTTGACCTGGTACCTCCTGAACTTCTGTGACTTTTCGTTACCACTTACAGCAGAAATTTCACTACACCTTTGTGTTACATTTCTCTTATCAAAAGTAATCGCTACTGAATTTTATTGGTTTCTTTTAGCTTCATTTTCTTCGAAGTTCTTTTTCGTGAGCTATGTGGTGTTGGTTCACAGCGTAGATACACTTACACGGATACCTCGATGTAGCAATAACTGGCTTCATGATTTCCCCGCCTCATTGACCCTCTTTGCTTTCTACAGCGCACTGCAGTATCTGCGGGAGAGCAGGCTTATCTCGTGCATAAGCCCGAACATGGGAGTTGAACTTCCTTCTTTTTCTTATATCGTCTTGTACGCTTTATTCTCACGAACTTCGGCAAGAATAATTTGTTCATCAAGAATCAACAAATTATGTTGTATGAGTGGCTATAAAATAACTTGGTTGCTATTCTCACAGAGTAAGTAGGTGTGTGACAAAGATGAACGATCAATATCTGTGAATCTTGAGGATTTTTCAGTCGATTTCTGCATCTCTGGTGTATGTAGACAAGTCAGTGCGACCGTGGCCTTCGTTTGTGTAAGGCCCGTTACTTTTTTTGCAGGAATAATGGTAATGTAATAATAGAGCCACGAACTGTAGTGATGTTTCGCACGTAACTTGGAGAAACTGCTGTTAAAACCTGTCTCCTGCTGAAACAACTGTATGGTGGAGACTGTATATCTAGTAGACGAGGTTTTGAGTGGTTCAAGCATCTCCGAAGTGACCTAGAAGACACTGAAGACGACTCACGCACGAGATGCCCTTCAACATCAACAACAAATGAAAATATCGAAAAGTAGGTAAGCTGATTCGATATAACAATCGGCTGAGTATTCGACCGATCGCGGAAACTCTAGGAATTTACAAAGAACCAATTTAACATGAAAAAAGTTGAAACTTCCTGGCAGATTAAAACTGTGTGCCCGACCGAGACTCGAACTCGGGACCTTTGCCTTTCGCGGGCAAGTGCTCTACCATCTGAGCTACCGAAGCACCACTCACGCCCGCTACTCACAGCTTTACTTCTGCCAGTATCTCGTCTCCTACCTTCCAAACTTTACAGAAGCTCTCCTGCGAACCTTGCAGAACTAGCACTCCTGAAAGAAAGGATATAGCGGAGACATGGCTTAGCCACAGCCTGGGGGATGTTTCCAGAGTGAGATTTTCTCTCTGCAGCGGAGTGTGCGCTGATATGAAACTTCCTGGCAGATTAAAACTGTGTGCTTCTGTAAAGTTTGGAAGGTAGGAGACGAGATACTGGTAGAAGTAAAGCTGTGAGTACCGGGCGTGAGTCGTGCTTCGGTAGCTCAGATGGTAGAGCACTTGCCCGCGAAAGGCAAAGAGCCCGAGTTCGAGTCTCGGTCGGGCACACAGTTTCAATCTGCCAGTAAGTTTCATATCAGCGCACACTCCGCTGCAGAGTGAAAATCTCATTCTGGAAACATCCCCCAGGCTGTGGCTAAGCCATGTCTCCGCTGTATCCTTTCTTTCAGGAGTGCTAGTTCTGCAAGGTTCGCAGGAGAGCTTCTGTAAAGTTTGGAAGGTAGGAGACGAGATACTGGCAGAAGTAAAGCTGTGAGTACCGGGCGTGAGTGGTGCTTCGGTAGCTCAGATGGTAGAGCACTTGCCCGCGAAAGTCAGAGGTCCCGAATTCGAGTCTCGGTCGGGCACACAGTTTTAATCTGCCAGGAAGTTTCATGTCAGCGCACACTCCGCTGCAGAGTGAAAATCTCTTTCTATGAAAAAAGTTATCGCAAATTCTCACGATCGATCAACAAGAAGTTCGTGAAAATGTTTGTACTCACATTTGGAATACCACTAAAATGATCCTAATATCTTGGAAAGGACAACAAAGTTTGACGAATCTTTATATTTTATTTGTGAATTAAACAGTAAGCGCCAATCCATACACCGGAAGCCCCTAACTTTAGGTAGCGAAAGAAACTCGAATGGACATATCAGGATTAAAGCGATGACGATTGTTGTTTTCGATAATAATAGAACTATTATCTTCACTGGGTTCCTGAATGTCTAACTATTAATCAGTATTAGCATCTTGAGGTTACGGAGAAGCAGTTCATGGGTTCTGCATAAAGAGAACGCACTGGCCAACATCGCAGTGCCTGTTAAGGTGAACAGCATCCTGGGTTTGGACGATCCACTTTATTCTTGGATCTAGCGGCATGTGCATTATGTATTCCCCAAGGTCAAATCTGCATTAAAAGAAACAAGACATCAGCGCGCTGAAGCATCGAAAGAAAAGGCAGTACGTGCTATCAGGTCCCCACAGTGGAACCTTTCCAGCACTACTATCATCAATGGAAAATTTGTATGGAGCGCTGTATGCATAGAGGAGGGACTAAGTACGTACGTTCCTGAAGTAAAATGTTTAACAGCAATAATCCCGTTATTTTATAACCACACCTCATTCAATGGACACACTTCTCTGACGTAGTTCCACGCCTTAGCGATAAATTATTTAGGGTTCAACTGTTATGTTTAAGGCATACAGTTACAGATTATATGGCAGAGAAACATAGTCGATTATAATTTTACTGCAGTGTACTCAAGAATAAAGTTACATGAAGAGTGTTTGTTTCCACTAGCCTCAAAGGAACGTTACATCATAACATGTCGCGGTAAACTCCAACCAAGCAAATAAATTCCTTGTGATGCCTCAAGATTTCATGATCTGTCCAACTGTTCTATATCAACTTGCTTAATATCTGCATAAATGGACGCGGGTGCAAATTTAATATGATGCAGGAGTCTCATTTCAGCGCTTTTTGAAATTCGGCCCTATTATTTACGACAAAATTGGACAAGAATATTTTGCCACTTCAAAGCTAAATCCTATATGTGCTTCACTTTCACTGTAAAGTCGTCTATTCGTTTTCCAGGAACAAAGATAGCGGCAAGTAGGGCAGAAACAAGCGGTGATGAGGTGAGTAGCAGCTTTGCGTCAAACAGGAACTGGTAATTGCCCTATTAAATACCTCCTGAAAATATTTTACTTCTAATCTGTCCTTTGCAAATGTCTGGACAGCTCATAAATCACGCAGCTATATGCAAAATCTCCCCTGTGAAACGTTCAGTGACAGTCAGCAAACGGTGACCAGTTCTACGTGTAACGAAGTATCGCGCACTATCGGCAGTTTTAGGGAATGCAAAAGAGTTTGGGGCGTGGCACAACACACGCCTATCTCTGCCACACAGGCAGTCTGTGATACCCGTTGCTCGAGCTGCCACTACCGTTCTGCTTTCTACAGCTCAGTCGTTTCAATGATAGTTGTATCCTAACTGCTGTTTTCTGTTGTTTGTTAAGACAGAGTAAATGGTGGGCAACTCTATCTTCGTAGAGTGGAAAATTATAGCAAGCGCATGCCATTGCTTGCGTGAATACTACCATTAATAACGGCCTCATAATTTGGGTTAGAGACATCATCCGATACAACTTTTAAATGGCAACTGAAGAAGTCCAGTTATTACTCTAAATGTATGATAAATGAAAATTCTATTGTTGGGTATCAAAAATGGCACTTATTATGTGATTTAGTGTTGAATCATGACCGAATTTTTTATTGGAAACCTGTACGCACCTCATAATTAATTTGAAATATGACTTCGTATTTTTGTGATGTTATCAGTTTTAATAAAACCCTGCTTTTAGTTTTTCTCCTTGAAATTAATATATTTGTCCCGGGAATGTTAGCTAACCGATCGTAACTTTAGGTATGATATGCTTGGTTACAGACAGGATCAATGGACTAAAATAGATAACTACGACGAGTTCGACGGTTGCAAGTGCCTTTCTCTGCGTCTTCAAGTATCTCAGTTTCTTCATTCCATCACCTCACCAGTTTCCAGCTTTCCGTGTCTTTGCTCTCTGGGTGCAGGCTTTATATTATATTGGAGGGTACTTTTCCGTCCATCCCTTGTAGCACAATAAGATTTCAGGAATCATGCGTGATGCCTCCTTTTAATTTAATTCGCACGCCTGAATAGGAAGGGCGTCTGTGCGCTCTCTTCACTGAGCACATTTACTTTGGCGGTGAGAGCATTGGGTAACGCAACAGCAAGAGGTGCTCCACGGCCTGAAACACAGCAGCAGAGTAGATTTTAATGTACGAGTACTGCGACCCACTGCTAGGATTCAATGAGAGGTCATCGGCGCAGACGTACTCTTAAGGCGAAAGGTGGGAAGATGTATTCCACCCACGAACATGATCGTTTTAGCAGCCCAGGTGACATGGTAAGTGGAGGCGTAATGTTGCGTGTGTGTGCTGACCAGTCACCAGTCAACGTTTTTACTGCCCTGTACGTCTCCCCCATGAGCGTACACTCCGCCCTGATCTCATTTTTATGGATGAAAAAGTGCGACCGCATCTAACAGCGCAGGTGAGTAACTCTTGGAACGAGAGGATATTACTCGGCGAATGGACTGGTCTGCCAATTCTCGCTCGACTTGAGTCCCATCGATCAAGTGTTGGACGTGTTGCGAAGACGTACAGCAGCACGTCCACATGCACCAACGGTCCCAACAGTTGTCAACCCGAGCAGGTGGAGGTACGGAAGGAATGTGGCCAGCATGGGAGCATTGCCGTCCGTGGTGATTACTCACCGTACGTTTAATTAATGAGTCATTCCTGTTCGTCTCGTTTCGTCTCAACTTCACAGAAGCTCTCCTGGCAGGAGGTAGGGGAAGTAGACGAGGTACTGGCGGAAGTAAAGCTGTGACGACGGGTTGTGAGTCATGCTTGGGGAGCTCAGTCGATAGAGCATTTGCACGCGAAAGGCGAAGGTCCCGACTTCGAGTATGGGTCCGACACACAGTTTTAATCTGTCAGGAAGTTTCATATCAGCGCACACACCGCTACAGAGTGAAAATTTCATTCTGGAATGCTCAAAATGTCTTCCGTCATTAGGATTCAGACTAGTTATCCCAGGTTAAATGTCTTCAAAATAGCGAATGTTACGAGGGCTGCTAAGAAAATGGCGTGTTTTGTAAGTAATTGGCAACAGCACAAACAGTACACACATAGATGGAAACATCGCCAGCTATACAAGCCAGATGAATACACACCATGTCGTAAATAAAACCGACATTACTCCCGCCATGGTAACGGGAGCGGCATACCCGGGCGTTCTACCGTAACTGCGGAATGCCACTGAGGGAAAGCGAATAAGGGCTCGGCAAAGGCTCTGTTAGATATTCACCACAGCAGCAAATTCCATTAACATGTTCAACAATTTTTTTGATATAAGATAAGAATCAGCTTAAGGCTTTTCAGTTATCTACATCCGGTTATTTAAATAGATAAACTGAGAGATGAATTCTAAAGGAACCTTTATTACTCAAGCATTCCGTCTGAAATACATGGTAATCAAATGGATCATGAAAAAGATCTTCCGATAGCTGCAATTTTCACAAGTGAAGTGATACTAATGACAGTCAAATGGAAGGAAAGATACTTCTAAACCATCGACGGAACAGCAAAACCATTGTGAATTCAAGGGGAATGAAAGGTGAATAAAAGAATATCAAATAGTTCAAATGCTGCGATTCTCTTATGTTCCGGTTTTCCCACAGTCACTATCAAAATGTGCTGAAACGGTTCAAATGGCACTGAGCGCCTTGGGACTTAACTTCTGAGGTCATCAGTCCCCTAGAACTTAGAACTACTTAAACCTAACTAACCTAAGGACATCACACACATCGATCCCCGAGGCAGGATTCGAACCTGCGACAGTAACGGTGGCGCGGTTCCAGACTGTAGCGCCTAACAACCGCTTGGCCACCATGGCCGGCTATAAGAATATCCTTTCATCCAAGACTATCAGGACTGACGCATGTGCAGGACACTTTTATGCAGGCTTTTATTCAACAAATTCGGACCGCAAAGGCTAGTAAATATCACCGATAATACATCTAAAAGAAAGAAAAACCGGTGCACCACGAAGGAATTACTCGAATGGAACGGAAATCGGTAGATGTGATTTATATGCACAGAAAAGCAAATATTTATAATTTCAGAAGAAACCAATGAGTTGGTCAAGCGAAAGAGCTTCACAAATTGGGCAAGCCAAAATCGCGTTAGTCCGCTTTATGCAGACAGTTATTCTTCTTGGCACTAATTGACAGAGTTGTTGTACGTCCTTCTATTGTCAAACTGTGGCGTTATATCGTCAAAATCCATACATGGTAGAAGGGACCCGCCCATAATGTTCCAAAGATTGCAGATTGAGGAAAGGTAGGGTTTGGCAAGCACGGAGACAACAATAGAAGCTCTCGATGTGTGCGGACAGTCATAACCTGGTTGAAATGTAAGTCCATGATAGCTCGCCACGAAGGACAATAAAACAGGGTAGTAGAAAATCATCGACATACCTCTGTGTTGGAAGGGTGCCGCGGGTGACTACCAAAGAGAACCTGGTGTGAAATAACGTGGCATCCCGGACCATCACTCCTGGTTGTCGAACACTCCAGTGAGGTCTGGGGCTTCACCATACACGTCTACTCTCGTCATCGGGGCTCAGTGCGAAACGGGACTCATCACTGATGACTGAAGAATCAGTGAGATTCCAGGCTGACGAAGCGTAGGGAGACGTCCTGGTCAGCGGTGGGATACTAACCTAGCCGTCTCCCACCGTAAGGTCTGACAACCCGGAGTGATGTCTGGGTGCGTTTCTTTCACACAAGATTTCTTTAGCTCTCATCTGCAGCAACATTACAGCACAGTGGTACGACGACGATATTCCACGCACAGTTTCGTTGCATTTCATGGCAAGCCATCCTGTGCTGACATTTCAGCAAGGTAATATCTGCCCGCACACAGCAACACTTTCTACTGCTTGTTTTCGTGCTTGGCAACACCTGCTTATGCCAGCAAGATTGTCGGTTATCTTCCGAAATGAGAACATTTGGAGCTCTACGGGCAGGCCCGTACAACTAGCTCTGATTTTCCTGGTCTACCGCACCCGTTGAACATAATTTGGCAGAATGTCCCTAAGGGGCAGGCAACGGCTCTATCACTCGATGCCCAGTCGAATAACTGGCTGCATAAGGGTCAGAGATGCTGAATTTGTGAAGCTCTTTATCTAGAATAAACCATCCAATTTTTCTGAAACTGTAACCAATTGTTTGTCTGAACATGTTCATCACGTCTACCGAATTCCGTCCCATTCTAATAATTCCCTCGTGGTGCGTCGGTTTTTGTTTGTCTTAGAGTATATTTACAAAGAGTTTCTGAGTCTGAAATGTTATATGATAATCTTCCTTGTCCTTGTGATGGACGTTCTCCTTACGGCATAAAATCGTCTGTCGTTTGTAAATGAATACTGCTCACAAATAGTGTGCTCTGAGATGCACCGATGTACTGTAGCTCAAAATTGCAGTTTGGCACCTAAGGTATAATTTTTTTTATATCGTACAGAAAGTGAAGTCTGGAAGCACTCACTACATCGGTATCATGCTCATAAAGTACTGCTATGCAACAGTTCTGATAAAGACTCATCTAGAATATCGCGTCAGAGTTCTTGAGGAAAAACGATCTTTTAGCTTACAGAAACTAGAGAGGTATAATTTAACTATTATTCGAAGCATCATGAGGAAAATACTTATGAAAAGATTACAGAAGTAGGTCGACGTTCTTACCTCATACCAGTCGGGATTCGGGAAAGGTACGACAAGTATAAGTCAGATCAGTACTCTACAAATCATCAAGCAATTGTTTTCACAGTTTAACGTAGCTTCTTGGATTTTGATCGTGCTTAGGAAATTGATTTATGAAACATCAGATGAAAAATATTGAAACAAGAACCCTTGACGTGGATTCACAAGTAAGACACAAATGTCTGCTACCTCTTGTCCTAAATTAAACAGACCCTTTTACTAACAAAATTTCGAGTCATTATTAGTAATAGAAATTTCCAGCGAACTGCGAATCAATATGGCATGCACGTAAGTGGAAACGCTATAGAGTAAGAAATTAAGTTCACTAATACCAGCAGATTGATGACAAGAGAATATGGCGGATTATTAGCGCCAAATCAACAGTTCAAGGAGTACGCTCTGACATATGCAATCTATTTGTGAAGCTAGCCAAATTCAATATCAAACACCCAATATTTAACAGAAACCTTCAAGTATTTGTGTTCTTCAAATATAACTCATCCCTGAAAGAGTTACGTAACCCACCTTTTTAAAGGATTCCTGAAATAATGCTACTGTAGGAGGATCTATGTCTTCTATAGTTAGTAACGTTTGAGAAATACTCACATAGAGACCAACAGAAGAGCGAATTAAGAAGAGAATGTGGAGGCTCCTTTCAAATCCTTCACCTTGTCTCAGGGCAACCGACGACTGATGGGGTCACACAAGCTGGAGGAAACTAGGACGACCTCGGATTACGTGAAGGAGATCTGCGGGCCGCGTACTTAGCAAGACGCAAAAGATACGACTCTAGAAGGCCTTTGGGGCTCTGCGAGGATAGCCTGTATTTAACTACGAATTAGAGTATTCTGTTATCGGCTGTCCACTCGGAACTATTAGACGGCCTGAGTTGCAGTGCGGTTCTAGGCGCTACACTCTAGAGCCGCGAGACCACTACGGTCACAGGTTCGAATCCTGCCTCGGGCATGGATGTGTGTGATGTCTGTAGGTTAGTTAGGTTTAAGTAGTTCTAAGTTCTAGGGGACTGATGACCTCTGAAGTTGAGTCCCATAGTGCTCAGAGCCATTTTTTTTGGAACTATTTGGATCTTTCAGTTTTAAGTGATCCACAGTGAACATTCACAATCACTCCACTCACATCTAAACCCTATTCTTTCCCTTTTACTGTCCAGTGTTTCATTCCTCTTTCTGTTCATTGAGTGTATTGCAAATTCTGTACTTTTCCACTTTACTAATTTGCGAGCCTCAAAGAGATGGCTTATTTGATGAAAATCGACTTCTAGCTGAAAAAGGTTTGAATGCTGTTGCTTTTTATAGACCAATAACACGGCGATCCAGAGAAGCAATTTTGCTATTCAATTACCTCATACCACCTCACTTTGCTTCTAATCCTTCGAAAAGGCATTTACAAATTTTAAACCTTATGACACGGTAACTTTGTTCTTCTTCTTCTTCAATTGGCACTACATCCCGGGGTGGGACTTGGCCTCCTCAATAATTTTCTGCCATTCTTCTCTGGACTTCGACCTCAGTTACGGCAACCGACTCGGGCAGCGTCCTCTCCAACCTCGTCGCTCCGTCTCAACCTATGGCTTACTCTTGCTCTCCTTCCTCCAGGTTCACTGCAGCAGGCTTTCCTTGCGGCATCTGTCTCATCGAGTCGCATTACATGTCCAGCCCATCTCAGTCTACACATCTTTATGAACTTTACCACATCATTCGCCTTATAAAATTCGTTGTTCCTTCGCCTTCCCTAGGTCCAAAAATCCTCCTCAATATACTTCTTTCACGTGATCTCAGTTTCTTTTCACCCTGCTTTGTAATTGTCCATATTTCTGAGCCATAAGTAAGTACTGGGTGTATCAGCGTTTTGCTAAGTCGGCACTTTGTCCCTCGTGATAGATTTAAAATGTCGCAACATTCCAAAGTAGCGACGGTGAGAAGTACTTATGCGAGCGGTAATTTCAGTAAAGATGGTCCCTTTTGCTTTTATCTTTAACCCCACATAGGTAAAACATTCCACTCGCTCAAATGTCATTCCATCAAGGGTTATCGTGGGCTGTAAGGGATGGTTAGTGCAATTACACATATACTTCGTATTTTCTTCATTAATTCTCAGTCCTATCTTCTCTGCACTCAATTTCAAAGCTGAAAATGTATTTTGTAGATCTCTAAGTGTTTTGCTCATTAAATACAAGTCATCTGCATATCCCAGCAACTGTACAGACTTATAGTGGATTTTACCTCTTGTCTGAATTCCGATTTCACTTACTTCTTTTTCAAGTGCCAAGATGAAAAGTTGGTAGGAAAGCCCATCTCCTTGTCTTAGCCCAGATCGAGTGGGAAACTGAGGTGATAGCCTGGGCTGCACCCGCAAGGTACACGGGGGATGCTTTAGGGTGATCTATAATAATTTTTTAGGCACTAGAAATTCTCTCATTGCCTCATAAAGTTTGGCCAGGTTTATTGTGTCATACGCATATTTAAAGTCAATGAAAAGATGGTGGACACCAACATTGAATTCATGTGTCTTTTCTACTATTTGTCGGAGAACCAATATGTAATTTACAGTTGAGTTTTCTGCTCTGAACCCGCATTGATAGTTTTCAATAATGTCTTCTGCTACAGGTGAAAATCCACTAAACAGGGTATTTTATAGTACTTTACTCGTACAATTTTTAAAGGCTGTTATCCCTCTGTAGTGGCTGCATTCAAATAGAGCTCCTTTCTTACGCACCAGACGCACTGTCCCTACATTCCATTCTTCTGGAAACCCTTCCTTTTCCCAGATGAGGCACACAGTCTTGTAGATCCTACGATTTAGCTCAACTCTTCCAGCTTTCAATAGTTCAGATGTTCTATTGGCAGTCCCTGATGCTTTATTGTTCTTGAATCTAACAATTTCTTTGTTCATTTCTCCTTGGGAAGGGGTGAGGTACTATGTCATCATCTTCTGGAAGGACTGGGATATCTTCGATAGGGACTCTGAAGCATCCAACAGTTCACTCAAATACTCTACCCAACGCTCTAATACCTCTTGATCATCGGTTAGTAGTGTCCCATTTTACTTTTACTCAGGTTGGTGCCATCTTAAATGCTCTTCTTTCTCAATTAATTTACTGATAAAATTTTCTAGTATCATTTGTGTTTCCAGTTGTCTCCAGTTCTACCATCTTCTTTCTTTCACGTTCCCTTTTCTTCCACCGGTGCAGTTTCTTGTCTTCTTTCCTTTTATCTTGATAAGTTCTTACCGCTAGACGAGTATATGATTACTCAAGCATTTTCCTGTATGCCAGGTTTTTCTCGCTTTCCCTTACTCCACCACCATCTTCAGACACAAGTGGACAGTCAGCACCTCTGATCACAGATGTTGCACTGAGGGCCGATAAAAGGGACAAACGCGCACGAAGCTGGACGCATTTACTGAATTCTAATAAGCTATTGAACGTTATCCGTATTTTTCACTTGTGAACGTGACCGTATACAATCCACCGGAAGAAGCATATTGACGCTCTCAGTTACATAATTTCTTTGGTGATTAAAAAAAAAAACCGCGAGAAAATTGTGACTGACTCCTACGTTATTTAGGAGTTCTTTTGTACTGAAATGTGTTCTATAACGACTGTCTTTGATCCGCTAAGAGAGGGAACTGTTGTTTCCAGTATTTTTCTGCATTTATAAAAAATTTTGGACCGCCATTATAGCTGTCACGAGTCCAGTAACTAAATCTCAGATAGCTCATTGCAGAAGGCTGGAAAATCCAACAAGTTGTGTAAGTGTTTTACAGCTGTGTATTACAGGTTGTGCTGATTCCTCAACTGATGTTCAAATATCCATCATTCCGGTTCCGGTCACTAGTGACACTTAGTTTCATTCCTGGGATGCTGAAATGTACAGTCAGAAGCTGCTGCGTAGGTAGATCATTGTTACTTGGGGCCGCTGTCAGCTAGGAGTATCGATAACCGTTTGCACACATTTTGGCCTATGAACAAGCAGCCTCGTACCAGGCATCCTCTCATACCTTAATACTGATCGGGCTTCCGTTTGTAGCGTAACGAAAGCTGCCACTGGAGCTATGAATCAGCTACCATTAGCTATTATGCCATGGAGCCCCTTTCAGCTAGGTAGAGGCGGTATATATCCGATCAGTGTGTGTGGTCGGGCCAGTGTGGCCGAGCGGTTTTAGGCGCTTCAGTCTGGAGCCGCGCGACCGCTACAGTGGCAGATTCGAATCCTGCCTCGGGCATGGATGTGTGTGATGTCCTTAGGTTAGTTAGGTTTAAGTAGTTCTAAGTTCTAGGGGACTGATGACCTCAGATGTTAAGTCCCATTGTGCTCAGAGCCATTTGATTTTTAGTGTGAGTGGAAACAACTGGCCAATACCAGGCAGCAGCATTAGTCACAAATCCGTATATGATGTGCAGATCCTTGGAATGGTATAACTGCACTCATTCAGTGTTTAATGATGAGAAGCTATGCATTAGCGAGACTATTAAGTGGACGTCCACATCAACATCGTGAATCCTTGTGCAGACAGTTTTCGTGTTGCTTAAAATATTATTAGCATTGTGTCGAATTGTGTCATAAAAACTGGACAACAATTCAATGAGTCAGTCGAACATATAGATGACGAGCAGCAGCCTTGTTGGAATGTTACACAAATTCTATGACAGCATATGCCATATGCAGCTGCTACGACCAAAGAGTCTCAAACAGGACATTTTTCACGCTGGTCTATATGGTACAAAATGTTTCTGGGTTACTCTCTCCATCGCAGTCAGAGGCATGAGATGCGCATCAGAGGTGGTATGGGAGAGTCATTAGTGGACGGCGATCGATCCACACTACATTACCGAGAAAATCCTTTAACTACGTTTATTTTATTTATTTATTTATTTTTTTTTGAGTCAACAGTCATCTGACTGGTTTGATGCAGCCCAGCACGAATTTTCTCTAGCGCTTGCAACCTACATTCTCAATTATCAGCCGCATGTATTCCAAGAGCAGTCTTCCTCTACATTTTTTGCCCTCTACGGTCCCCTCTAGTAACATGGAAGTCAGTCCCTAATAACATAATAGATGTCCTCTCATCCTGTCCCTTCTCCTTGTCAGTGATTTCCTCTCCGATTCTGCGCAGCACCTCATTCCTTACCTCACCAGTCCACCTAATTTTCAACATTTTCTTGTAGCAAGACAAATAAAATGCTTCCATTCTCTTTTGTTCCGGTTTTCCCACAGCCCATCTTTCACTACCATACAATGCTGTGCTCCAAACGTATATTCCAAGAAATTTTGTTCCTCCAGTTTAGGCCTATGTTTGATACTAGTAGACTTCTCTTGGCCATCATTGCCCTTTTTGCCAGTGCTCGTCTGCTTTTGATGTCCTCCTTGCTCTGTCCGTGATTAGGCAATAGTAATACTGCACGAAAAAGTATTCGAAGATGACACACGACACTTCTGTGGTTGTCTCTCGTACGATTTTGTATTCCAACGAACAAAGTGTTTGCAAATATCTGCTATAATGACTGAAGCTAATCTGCGACAAAAGTCTGTGGATTGGTAAATGATAATAATCACCAAGTGTGCAACCCGTGTTGTACAAGAATAAAATTTATTCTTCTCGCACCACAGACACAGACATGCACACACACACACACACACACACACACACACACACACACACACACACACACAAACATAAATATACATGCATCGTCAACGAACATCTGTCAAAGCTCAATATCAAAATTTCTAGCGCTTGGCAGTCACAATAATAAACATAATAATCGAGTTTGGTCACTTTTCGTACAGTGGAGTAGAAGTTTGTGGGATCTGTTGTCCTAACAATGGTTTGTGACAGTGGTTTATCCTGTCACCATATTATCAATATCCAAACCTGTTTTCATATTTAAGTCCACTTGTCTCTCCCGAATTACATAAAAAGCTTGACAGTTCCATTCAAAACAATTCGGTATCACAATGCGGCAGGTATGAACGTAAAAATAACTTGCGTACGTCACAAAATTCATCCCAATGATCGCTGCGACTTTCTGGGAACCGCATCTCGAAGTACTCACTGATTAGAGATATACGTTTGTATATGATCGTATCGGGTAGGTTCAAGTTATATTTAGTATACCATCGTTTCCAAATAAAATCTAGCATTCTAAAAAGTAATGCCTCTGAATTTTTCATGTAAAGACTCTAAACAGTTTTCTTAATTAAGTGACTTTATTAATACTCTACATCTTCAGTCCTCATGCCTAAATATTTATTTCTCAACAGTCAGCCTGGCGATGAACACATTTCTCTCTACGAGACACCAGTTTTTTCATATCGTCACTGCAGAATGTTTGACTTTTTTGATGGAGTCCAACCTCACCTCTGCTTGCACCGCTTCATCACTATGAAAGTTAAACTCTTGAAGGTGTTGTTTAAGTTCTGAAAGCATGAAAATCGGATGGGTTGAAATCAGGATTGTATGGAGGAAAATGAGTGACAGTGAACCCAAGGCGTCAGACGTTTGCGGATGTAGCTGCGCTCATGTGTGATCTTTTATTCTCATGTTCAAGGAGAGGGAGCTTATGTGTGGACGAAGTCTTCAAATTCGTGCTGTGAGGTTTCTGTGCTGTTTCACACTCACTGACATAGTTACGTTGTAAGTAGGCTGTTTATGTTTTCTCTATCTAAGTAGGCTGTTTATGTTTTCTTATTGGCAACGTTACGTAGCGCTCAATATGAAAATCACTGGCTGTGCTGTGTGCAGTC
The DNA here is from genome assembly GCF_023864345.2 of Schistocerca serialis cubense. Lineage (NCBI taxonomy): Eukaryota > Metazoa > Arthropoda > Insecta > Orthoptera > Acrididae > Schistocerca > Schistocerca serialis. The sequence continues at coordinate 310,148,871 of NC_064643.1, forward strand.
TGTGGCTAGTTTGCATTGTTGTCTGCCATTGTAGTGTAGGGCAGCGGCAGCTGGCTGTGAACAGCGCGTAGCGTTGCGCAGTTGGAGGTGAGCCGCCAGCAGTGGTGGATGTGGGGAGAGAGATGGCGGAGTTTTGAAATTTGTCATGAACTGCTATATTTATATATGATGATATCAAGGTAAACACATTGTTTGTTCTCTATTAATATCTTTCATTTGCTAACTATCCCTATCAGTAGTTAGTGCCTTCCATAGTTTGAATCTTTTATTTAGCTGGCAGTAGTGGCGCTCGCTGTATTGCAGTAGCTTGAGCAGCGAAGATTTTTGTGAGGTAAGTGATTTATGAAAGGTATAGTTTAATGTTAGTCAGGGCCATTCTTTTGTTGGAATTTTGAAAGTCAGATTGCGTTGCGCTAAAAAATATTGTGTGTCAGGTTAAGCACAGTCATGTAGAATTGTTCAAAGGGGACGTTTCATATGGCGACCCTTAGCCTAGGATACCTCACTGGAATCTTCTGATTTTTTCTTGTAGTTTGTGTATTTAGTGTAGCTTTTGTTTATTGCTAGCGCGTAATTGTAGAGAGAACCTCCTTTGCAGTTGTAGCCTTTCATTGTTGTACAGTAAAACGGTTGTGGCATGCATGTAGATTTGCACCAAGTATTTCGCAGCTGCGCTGGCAATTAAGTAGACATTATTTCCATTGCTATGTTATTTTATTTTGATCTTCAAATTGTGTTTTTCTGTGTTGTCGTGTGAAATACTGTGACAATAATGGCGTGTGAAAAACGTAATACTAGGCTCCAAAGTAAACTGAGAAATGACAGTGAAAATGAAAGCAGTGTGTTAGCGCCACCGAGTAATGAATTAACTGATGTTCAAAGTAGTAATTTGGTAATTGTGCATAGGGAAATGGAGCGGGCTGCAAACAATGGTGTAGACAGTGAAACAGGTAGTGAACAGGGAAGCATTATCGATCGATCGGTCGGCAACAGCTCGCCTCAGGAATCCGAAATGACAGGATACAATTTCGCAAATACTGTAGATTCAGGTTTTGGGTTATCACCGTTTTCTCAAATAAGTCAAGACGCATTTTCTGCTTGTCAAAATGTGAATGTTGCCGGTGCAAATGCACTGCCGAAAAGCGTAGAGAAACAGATTCCAGACACTAATACATTATTATTGCAATTAATGCAACCAAATGGAACAAAATCAGAGACAAATGGGACAAAATCTTAAAAAGTTAGACACAGTGGAACAAAATCTCAAAAAGTTAGACACAGTGGAACAAAATCTCAAAAAGTTAGACACAGTGGAACAAAACCTCAAAAAGTTAGACACAATGGAACAAAATCTTCAAAAGTTAGACACTACACTTGAACAAACACGTGAAGATTTAACCACTGAGTTACATAACATCGAATCGAAATGTCAAAAGGTCTGTAATGACGTAAAAACACAAATTTGTGAGCATTTCCAACCTATTTTTTCGCGTCATGAAAATGTATTACAGAAGCACGAAGCAGCTATAAAAGAACTGCAAACTATTGTTCATGAAAATCATGAGACCTTGCAAGCTAAAATTGACTCAGTTGCATCTACCGATTCGGTTACGCAACTTGCAAGAACTCAGGAAAACTTAAAGAACACAGTAGATACCCTGAAAATTGGTTCAGAAAGACACATGGAGGAAATAAGTACACTATCGGAGAAAGTAGCCGAACTTTCGGATCAGGTCACTAACTTATCTACAAAGGTAGATGATGATCTGAATGACACAAGACCCGTAGCCTTCACTGATACAGAAGAGTATGAACAAATAAGAAAATTCAAGCAGAATCAAAATCAAATCAATACACAGTACAAAAGAGAAATCCGGGAAGTACAAGATCAGCTGACACAGGTAATACAAGAATTACGTATTTCAGAGGACACTCGCGCTCCAACACGGGAAGAGGGACTTAGAAACACGGAAAAGCCGCAAAATAATAACACAGGGCATTTCGGAAGTTATGAAAGAAATTGGCAATGTGCACCGAATTTTGAGATGGAACGGCCGACACGACCTAACAATGACCGATATGCGACTCGCCGACATGATGATTTTGACTATAAGCTGTTCATTACTACACGTAAATTCAAAACATTTAAGAATTCTGGCAACGACATTCATCCACAAGCATGGCTCCATCAATTCTCTCATTGTTTTCCTCCCAACTGGTCGTTGGAACACAGATTAGAATTTATGTGTGGCTACTTAGAGAATGAACCAGCTGTAAGAATGCGATCGGTCATTCACGATTGCCACAGTGAAGGAGAGTTTTACCATGCCTTCCTCTCAGCATATTGGTCTCAACCCACACAAGACCGAGTAAAACATAGCATCATAATGATGAGACATTTCGAACAATCAGAATTCTCCAGTCTTGTGAAATATTTTGAAGACATGTTGCACAAGAATCAGTACCTGTCAAACCCATACAGCCCCTCAGAACTCATCCGCATTTGCTTAATCAATTTACCTGAACATTTACGGCATATTATTTTAGCAGGACGTTGCAAAGATGACATTGAAGCTTTTCAGGGTCTGTTACAAGAATTGGAAATTGACACTGACAATTGGGGAACGCGGAAACAGGAGCACAACAATTACAGGTCACATCTGTCACAATTCCACGATGAAAGAAATAATAACTGGACACGACAAGGCTATTCTCACAACACATATCGTGACCAAAATAGACACCACCCGTACGACAACCGTTGGCAGAGTAGTAATAATTACAGGGAAAGATCACCTCTCCACGGTAGTGACTATCACAGAGACAATCAGAGAAACAGACAATATGGGAACGAAAATAATTATTATTACGGGAGACAGAATAACTGTAGACGCAACGGTCCAGCGCGCAGTTACGATTCAGGGAGAAATTCTCCACCACTTAACCGACAAGAAAGAAACTACAGAAACTAACGACAAAACGACAGACCTGAATTCCATCAGAATTGGCGAGCTTTAAACAGAGCTGGGCCCTCTCGGCAAGGCGAATTTGTGGAAGTTAGGCCTCCTAATCCCAGTAACGACGCGCGGCAACAAAGAGACAGACAATGACTCGCGCCGCAGGCACCCACGTGCGCCGGCTGGCTCAGAGAAAAATAACATAGACGCTAACCTTGTGAAAAATTCCAGTATTCTTTACCGACGTACACTGCATGATAATTGCGTTCAAGCTGAAATTCTGAGTACTTTGAAGAGTAAAAGATGGTACCACATTTCACATGTAAAACCGATTATTGAAAGATAATCTGCTTTTTAACTTTGTCTTTGCCATATAACTTTTCACTTTACGTTACTAGTATGCTTTAGAATCTGTTAACATACAACAATGTTTGAAGTTAAATATCCAATCAAGAACCAAGAGAACTTATTTAAACAGAAATGAAGAATGCATTGTTATAGTGAACAGACGTCACAGTGTAATTGTGTGTGTACATTCTTGCTTGTTAGTTGCACGATTAGAACATTTACCAGTACTGCTAATGAGATTTTAATACAACATTTTGGTTTACGTGAAAATACATTTGGGATTTAAAGTACTTTCTGTGAGATTAAAGATGACTTAGTATTTGGTTTCTTTGACAGCTACACGGTTATATTACGACACTACTAATGTGTGACATAATTTACATTGTTGCTTTTGCGGTGTACCTGTTTTATATCTGCACAGTTTTTCTGAATTCTTCTGGAAAGCAAAACATGTTTTATTAGTAACTTTTGTGGTATAGCTACAATGAGACTGCCTTTTCCGTAGCACAACAATACGTTACAGTACAGTACTTTCTTCATCACGGCAATAAGCGTAATAACTAAGACATTTGTACGCAAAGCATTTCACTTTTGTGTATTATGAGGTAAGTACATTGACTTCTGCAGAACTTAGCTTTCGGAGGACGATAACTACGACACTTCCACACAGATTATGTTGCAACAAGACGCACATTTAGCGCTACAGTACACGTATTTGAGTGATTAATTGTGTACTTAAAACATTTATTTTTAAAGATTTTTGAATTACAAAGAAAGTTTTCCGTGATACATTTCATTCCATTGCTGTAATCTGTAACACCTGAGGGTATAATTACATTAATCCTCAGGGGGGTACATGCTTACTTTGTGTACCATGTGTGTGGCAACCACAAGGAACCCTAGCTAATATGATATTTACTTATACAACTTTACACATCGGTACCATATTTCTCTAACACACAAATTACACAGCTATCTGATCATTTAACTGAGAGAGACAAACATTTATTTTTACTATATCAGTGACAGATGTTTACGTAATTACACAGTTGGATAACTTCACATTTATGAAACTGTATTTTGTCTGTACTTTGTAAACTGTTCATATTTTTTCGGAATCATTGTGATACTATGAGAGCTTTGAATGATGTATTTGGTATGAGATCATGATTTTTAAAGTACGTTTGAGGCAGATGACACTTTTGACATGAGCAGAGAATTTTTTTAATTATTGGAGGAAGCTACGACGATTTTGAGATTTGACTGAGGTGTTATGATGTTATTTTACGACGACGACGTATATTATGCTGCTGAGGTATGTTTATGATTAATAGGCTGAGGCTATATGAGTTATTTGATTATGCTTCATATTTATAATGATGAAATATTGACGAGTGTCGATGGATACGTATATGTGTAATAAAGTAAGGAGTAATGAATAGTGGGTAGGGACTCTTGACTTGTGAAACAGGATGTTGAAAACCGAGAATCGTACTTTAAGAGTTATGAAATGTGTGTGTAAATGCGTGAATGTATCACAATGCCGGCGAAAATTTTTTTGGACACTGTTATGTTCATAGGATTTTGTTTCTACAGATATGCAACGCAAATTCTTGACCTGTGAAATATTTTTATATGAGACTGTCACTGTAGCGGAAACTGGTGTCGTAAATATTTCCGTAAGAAAGTTAAGTGACCACCTGCACGTAATGCGTCGTGGGCACCCTGCTGTGTCAGACGCCTGGAGAAAAAGCCATTATTGCGAGCCCTTTTCAGTGGCACAGGTAGAACAAAAAAAAAGGGGAGGCCATTATCCTCGGAAATATTCTTACATCTGCAAACCTGATAATGACAAGTGTCTTTCTACGAGAATTGAGAGCTACTGACTTACGAAATGCCACATAGCTATTAAATGATGTTTTTATGCTTTGGTTTGCGTAATTGCTTATTTCATTTGATATCTGGTTTCCAGCTGTGTTGCAGCATTGCTTTTATAAAATGAAATGCATTTGCTAATGTGAACACTTTCTGTCAACAGATCTATTAAATAATTATTTTATGATCCACATTCTTTAAAAAAGGAGCACTTGGAAAGGAAAGAACAATAAGAAGGAACTAGTAACAGTAACACATAATTTTCTTTTCAAGTACATGGTAATATTTCTTTTTACAATCAGTTGTTGTGGTGCACCACTTTAATTACATAGACATTAAGATGTGAATATACATTTCCCTTATCTGCATTGTTGTTTTTACTGTAATATTTTTTCTGCTTGAGCTATGTCATGTTTAGATATAAGCTGCTGTTTGCCAGGCATAGTGCTACTGAACTTTAATTTGTGTTACTCTGCTAAGCCAGATTTATTTTTTTGTTTTGTTTGCTGCTCATTGCCTTATATTAGTTGTAATTTATGCTGCTTGCTTTGCCTTTTGTATTTTTTATCATTGCTGTTTGTATTAATTGTTTTGTGCTGCTGCATTGCCTCGTCCCTTAGTTTAATATCTGAGCTCAGTAGATTTAAGTTAGCTTAAGAGGGGGTAGACTATATAAGAAACGAACTATGGAGAATAGGGGAAGAATGCTTTGAAAGTTACATGAAAACGGTTTGGGCCTAAATGAGTATTGTACAATGAGCCATATTTATTTTGAAAGAAATATGAATAGAATACAGAAAGCAGGTATAGATAGGACTTTTTGGGAATAATGACGAATGAAGGGAGATCTCCGAGAAATAATGCAAAATACTGCAGTACAACAAACCCTGTCCTTTCTTTTTGTGTTATCCCACTATATGTTTGTGTACCCTTGTGTATTTGTTTTCTTCCTGTCTCTGTGTACTGTTTCATAGAACTTTTTTCTCTTCTTTTAATATTAAGCTACATTCACTATGATGAGGAATACTGTTATCCTCGAATATAATTGGCATTAATAATATGTTATTTACTTTGTAAAGATGTTAGACATTATTAATTCCGTTCTGTTTAATGCTCATGTATGAGGTTGATGTTTCGAAAGTTATTCTGATCTTTTATTTTTGTACTCATGTCATAATTCCCCTGATGTATATGTTAGCTCGATTCTTTTGTAAAGCCTGTACTACAAATGATATCTGTATAGTTATGTTTTTAATGATGTATTTTGTACCTTTGTTATTGTATTCTTATCTTATAAAATTGTAATTGTCACCAGTTCATCTTATTATTAACTTGTAAGTTACATTTCACTGCACACGTTTCTGTTGGTCATAGTATGTGGACAATATGTGCGAAGTAGGGACTGTTAGTGTTTGCACATGTGTTAATAATTCAGCAAGGGACTGGATAACAGCATTGCTGGTTCTAAGGACAATTCCAAAAACTTTGTGAGTGCACAAGTGGTGGTTTATGGACTTGCTATATTCTCCGCAAGACTCTTCGATGGTGAATGTGCATCTGCACAATCGCAACAGATGGCTGCTGGCCATCTCTACAAGGACTACAGTGGGTCTGCACCTCTGGTGGCCCACCAATACCATTATCTCTACAAGGACTACAGTGAGTCTACATCTTTGATGATCCATCAATACCATTATTTCTACAAGGACTGCAGTGGGTCTGCACCTTTGGTGGCCCACCAATATCGTAATCTCTACCAGGACTACGGTGGGTCTGCTCTGTGATGACCTACCTACCAATATTCATCAAAACTTCGACTGACTCTGCAGTGGGTTTGCTCTGTTGTGGCCCATTACCTGTCAGCATGTCGAGAGTCAGCACTGTCTTTCCGTTGGAAGGACAACACTACTTCTTCAAGACAGCATGGAAATCCACTAATTCTGTGTGCATTTTCTTTTACTGCTCAGACTTTGAGAAAAACACTGCTATTTTACTGTGATGAATCAGGACTATATTTATAGCCTGTGAGAAAATTTTAGCTTTTGACCAACATTGTATCAATAAGTGTGTGCATTTGATATCTTTGTTATTGTAATTGTGAAAAAAAATTTTAACAAATATGTATTGGCCAATGCCCAAAAAAATTTGTAAAATTTTTTTGTGGGGAGCATGGGGGCTATGTAAGTAGGCTGTTTATGTTTTCTCTATGTAAGTAGGCTGTTTATGTTTTCTTATTGGCAACGTTACGTAGCGCTCAATATGAAAATCACTGGCTGTGCTGTGTGCAGTCTGTGGCTAGTTTGCATTGTTGTCTGCCATTGTAGTGTGGGGCAGCGGCAGCTGGCTGTGAACAGCGCGTAGCGTTGCGTAGTTGGAGGTGAGCCGCCAGCAGTGGTGGATGTGGGGAGAGAGATGGCGGAGTTTTGAAATTTGTCATGAACTGCTATATTTATATATGATGATATCAAGGTAAATACATTGTTTGTTCTCTATTAATATCTTTCATTTGCTAACTATCCCTATCAGTAGTTAGTGCCTTCCATAGTTTGAATCTTTTATTTAGCTGGCAGTAGTGGCGCTCGCTGTATTGCAGTAGCTTGAGCAGCGAAGATTTTTGTGAGGTAAGTGATTTATGAGAGGTATAGTTTAATGTTAGTCAGGGCCATTCTTTTGTTGGAATTTTGAAAGTCAGATTGCGTTGCGCTAAAAAATATTGTGTGTCAGGTTAAGCACAGTCATGTAGAATTGTTCAAAGGGGACGTTTCAACGTTACCAATGCCGTGTTAGACGCTTCAATTCTGTACCCTCTGACGGCAGAGGGTTACAACATGCGTTAGTGATGCGACAAAGTCGACCGTCTAATAAGCATGACAGGTAACAAGTCAAGCGATATTTAGAACAGAATGAAGAACTTGGTGGCATTACGTTTCAGCACACCCTCGTAACTGTTCCCTACTTCGGTAGAAGTGCTTAATCTGCCTCCACGTCTGCCAGCGGACATTGCAACACTATCTCACAAAGACGTCGAAACCCCGGTTAACAGCACCAGGCCTCCGTTTCGTTCTTACACCACCATCTTCTCTACCTCATCACGGTGACTGCAAGGCTAAAATCTCAATTAGTCAGTCTCGTTTGAACCCGACGGCACTGACACACATCTCAGCTTTATTTCTGTCTCATCCTCAGACCTTCCAATACCTGCAATTATTTTTAAATAACAAATGTGAACGAGCCCAACATAATCATAACAGACTATATAGCAGATATCGGAAAAAAGTATTTATCTAGCCAATTTGGAAAGAAACGTTTCCATCAGTACTAAAAATTCAGGCACGAAATCTTATGAATTTTATTGTGCTTAGTTTGAGAGCGACTGCGATTTCTTCGTCAACCAGAAGCAATACTACGAAGACTGCACTAAATCTTGTGACAGAAACGGTGCTAGGAATGACTTCTTGCTCCCGAATTTATATATTTTGGGATTTTGCAAAACCGATCAATAAATAGGATCCATTTTTTTCACAGCAACAGTGTCATTTGAAGGTCATAATAATGGTATTAGTCGACAGAACAGAAGAATATAATAATGCTAAACAGTGTCAAAACATTACAGACCAGGAAACTTCACGTTTATTTGAAGTTTTAATTCTTTGAGAATATTTCCGAAGTTGTCGATTCCAACTAAAATATTTTACCCCGTTTCCTTCACCAAACGTTAGAAAGACTTTTGCGCAATATTGATAGGAAACAACACAGGGCAAATTTTAGTACTGGGAATCTGTCGTTTATCTAAGTTGGGTTCGTCGTTTAACGTGGGATACAAATCAGTCATTTACTTCTGGAAGCAAACATGCAATTTTATCCTTAGTTTTCCTGGGTCAGAAAAGGGAACCTTCACGTTGTGTCTGTGTTATACTCTGCACATCTATGGCAGAGGGTAAAGATGCCACCAACATTTTTCCTGCGTGTGAGGAAGCATCAGAAATGAAACGCTGTCCTGATCTATCCAGTGAAACTACAGAAATAAAAACACGCCTAATGTTAAGGGAGCGCAGATATCCTTCTAAGCGGTATCCACTTCGAAGAACGCCTATCTTTTAATGATTCGCTCAAATGGTTGAAATGGCTCTGAGCACTATGGGACTTAACTTCTGAGGTCATTAGTCCCCTAGAACTTAGAACTACTTAAACCTAACTAACCTAAGGACATCACACACATCCATGCCCGAGGCAGGATTCGAACCTGCGACCGTAACGGTCGCGCGGTTTCAGACTGTAGCGCCTAGAACCGTTTGGCCACCCTGGCCGGCTTTTAATGATTGAGACAACTCGCGTTTCATATCCATGACAACTCTCCCCTATTTCGTGATAATACAAAACGAGCTGCCCTTCTTTGAACTTTTCTCACGTTATCCGTTCATAGCCGGTAAGGATCCTATATGTGCAGCGATACTACAAAAAAGGACGAAAAAGCGTAGTATGTGCAGTCTTTTTAGTAATTCTGTTGCATATTCTAATACTTTAGTCTTTGGTTCATCTCTCCTATGATATTTCCTAAGTGATTTCAGTTCGTGCGTAGTGGTAAAATCAATGTATTTAGTTCAATCTCTCTCTTTTTATTTTTTTCAGATTGGTATGATGTTTCATGCGACACCACGAATTCCTCTCCTGTATCAGTCTTTTCGTCTCAGAGTAGCACCGTACGTCTCAGTTATTTGCTGGATGTGTTCCAATCTTATTCTTCATAAACAGTTTTTATCCTCTATAGTTCTCTCTTCCATCGTGGAAACAGTTCCCTCATGTCTCAACAGATGTCCTATCATGCTGGCCCTTCTTCTTACCGGTTTTGTCCATATACTCCTATGATCGCCGATTCTGCGGATAACCTCCCCACTCCTTACCTTTTCACTCCGCCTAATTCTTCTGTTGCACTATATGTCAGATACTTCGGTTCACTTCCGTTCCGATTTTCCCTCAATTCATGTTTCACTACCATACAATGCTGTTCTCCAAATGTACATTCTTAAAAATTCCTTCCTTAAAATGAAGCAGACTTCTCTTGGTTAGGAATGCCATTTCTCCAGTGCTAGTTTGCTTTTTGTGTGCTCCTTGCTCCGTCCGTCCTCGATTATTTTATTTCCTAGGTGGCAAAATTCCTTAATTTCGGCTATTTCGAGATTCCTGATTTTGATATCAAGTTTGTCATTTTTCCTACCGCTCATTCTTTTTGTCTTTCTTCGATGTAATCTCGGTCCATACTTTGTACTCATTGGACTGTTCATTCCACTCAACAGATCCTGTAATTGTCTTTCACTTTCACTGAGAGCAGCAAATCATCAGCGAATCTCATCATTGATATCCTTTCAACCTGGATTTCAGTCTCACTCTTGAACCTTTCTTTTATTTCCGTCATGGTTCCTTCAATGTTTAGGTTGAATAGTAGGGACGAAAGACTACTTCCCTCTCTTACACCCTTTTTACTCCGAGCACTTCGCTCATGGTCTTCCACTCTCATTATTCCCTGTTGGCGCTTGTACATATTGTATATTACTCGTTTTGCCCTACATCTTACCCCTATTCGCCTCAGAATTTCGAACATTTTGCACATTTCGACATTCAGGAACGCTTATTCCCGGTCGACAAATTCTATGAACGTGGATGATGTTTTTTAAGTCTTGCTTCCACTATCAATTGCAACGTCAGAACTGCTTCTCTAGTGCTTTCACCTTTATTAAAGCTGAACTGATCGTCATCTAGTAATTCCGAAATTTCTTTTCCCATTCTTAAATCTACAACCATTAAAGCTGTGTTATTTAACATATAACCGAAATTTTATGAAATTTATTATTATTCGTGAGAAGGCCTTCACACTATTTCTTCTTTGGGGCCAACCGTACAGATATCTTGTCGAAAATATTCTGCAATTCGTTCACATAGACCAGACAAACTGATAGGGCGACTGAGATTGTCTGTTAAATTCTTTAAATAATTACGAACAGCTGAAGGCCTATAACGTTACATTTGAGAACCTCAGATACCATTTCTGTTTGAGTAGATGACGTCCCATGATACTACTCACTGTGATAGTTTTAACAGGAAGTCACGAATCCAGTCGGACAACTATGAGGATGTCACACTGAATAGAAGCCATCTGTGATGAAAATTGTCAGTCGCCCTTTGGAAATCTGGAAATAATCATCTTGAGATCACTTGTCGTTAGCACTCATTATTTGTTGAGAATAAACAGCCAGTTGTCTGTCACAAGAGCGACATTTTCTGAATCGGTGCTGGTTATGAGTCAACAGAGTCATTTCGTGCATTGCGAAAGAAAAGAAAAATATACAAATAAACATCCGGAGAAGTGCGAGTAGGACTCACGTTACGAGGGTTTCGTACAAACTTTATTATTTATACAGACATTTCATTGATACCAGGAATTGAGAATCTAGACATTTCTGGCTTTTTATCGATATCGATGCAGGGAAGATATACACCTACACATTCCTGAGAAAAGGGGATCTTAACAGGACAGGCAGGCATTCGGATAACAAATGAGAAAGAAGTGATATGATTTAACTAAAAATGACCAATTATGGACTTTTTTCCTTTGCTTGTAGAGTGAGACCTTGCTTCCTTGCAGATACTCTATAGTTTGGATGAGCTACACTCCTGGAAATGGAAAAAAGAACACATTGACACCGGTGTGTCAGACCCACCATACTTGCTCCGGACACTGCGAGAGGGCTGTACAAGCAATGATCACACGCACGGCACAGCGGACACACCAGGAACCGCGGTGTTGGCCGTCGAATGGCGCTAGCTGCGCAGCATTTGTGCACCGCCGCCGTCAGTGTCAGCCAGTTTGCCGTGGCATACGGAGCTCCATCGCAGTCTTTAACACTGGTAGCATGCCGCAACAGCGTGGACGTGAACCGTATGTGCAGTTGACGGACTTTGAGCGGGGGCGTATAGTGGGCATGCGGGAGGCCGGGTGGACGTACCGCCGAATTGCTCAACACGTGGGGCGTGAGGTCTCCACAGTACATCGATGTTGTCGCCAGTGGTCGGCGGAAGGTGCACGTGCCCGTCGACCTGGGACCGGACCGCAGCGACGCACGGATGCACGCCAAGACCGTAGGATCCTATGCAGTGCCGTAGGGGACCGCACCGCCACCTCCCAGCAAATTAGGGACACTGTTGCTCCTGGGGTATCGGCGAGGACCATTCACAACCGTCTCCATGAAGCTGGGCTACGGTCCCGCACACCGTTAGGCCGTCTTCCGCTCACGCCCCAACATCGTGCAGCCCGCCTCCAGTGGTGTCGCGACAGGCGTGAATGGAGGGACGAATGGAGACGTGTCGTCTTCTGCGATGAGAGTCGCTTCTGCCTTGGTGCCAATGATGGTCGTATGCGTGTTTGGCGCCGTGCAGGTGAGCGCCACAATCAGGACTGCATACGACCGAGGCACACAGGGCCAACACCCGGCATCATGGTGTGGGGAGCGATCTCCTACACTGGCCGTACACCACTGGTGATCGTCGAGGGGACACTGAATAGTGCACGGTACATCCAAACCGTCATCGAACCCATCGTTCTACCATTCCTAGACCGGCAAGGGAACTTGCTGTTCCAACAGGACAATGCACGTCCGCATGTATCCCGTGCCACCCAACGTGCTCTAGAAGGTGTAAGTCAACTACCCTGGCCAGCAAGATCTCCGGATCTGTCCCCCATTGAGCATGTTTGGGACTCGATGAAGCGTCGTCTCACGCGGTCTGCACGTCCAGCAAGAACGCTGGTCCAACTGAGGCGCCAGGTGGAAATGGCATGGCAAGCCGTTCCACAGGACTACATCCAGCATCTCTACGATCGTCTCCATGGGAGAATAGCAGCCTGCATTGCTGCGAAAGGTGGATATACACTGTACTAGTGCCGACATTGTGCATGCTCTGTTGCCTGTGTCTATGTGCCTGTGGTTCTGTCAGTGTGATCATGTGATGTATCTGACCCCAGGAATGTGTAAATAAAGTTTCCCTTCCTGGGACAATGAATTCACGGTGTTCTTATTTCAATTTCCAGGAGTGTAGTTTGTGAGCACGAAAATTTGTGACATAAATAGCAATTCCTTTTGATTCCATTGAGTTTGAAGCTTATGTTAATTACACCGCCAAGGACTGCAGACCTTAGAATACGTCACAAATTTCAAATTTATACGTCTACCTGTTGCTAATAAAAAGAGGTCTTAAAAGATGGATGAATAGACAGACAGTTATTTAATAAGCAACCAAAAAGAATTTTTTCGTGTGTTATAATTCCGTTTTAATAATTTTCGGATTTTTTTCTTTAGTTGTAATGTGAAATTTTGATTCTTGTCAAATTTCATATTTCTAGGTCACATGAAATACCGTGTAGGTTTTGATGAGTTAGTTAGAGAGTATCGAAATATGTGACATAAGTGGCCTTATCTTTTTGACCTTGTTAACCTAATAGCTTAAATTCTTTCACCGTCAGAGACCTTACAGATTAAAATATGATATAAATTTAACCTTGATATTTTTAACCATTCTTTCCTTGAGAAAAGTGTGACAGACAGGCACCCAGAGGGACAGATGCAACAAAGTGATGCTATAAGGATTTCTCTTCTACCGACTGAGGTGTGGAACACTAATAACTGGAACAACACAGACTGAGAATTCGCCTAGAAAAAACGAAAGTTACTTTGTAACTCACAAAATTTAATAAGAAAGCTTTGGTCAACGATGATACCTGAACCTTGATGTGTCTTCGGCATTTGTGTGAGGCGGTGGAGAGTGTTTGAGGAGACTAGGTCGTGGCTTGTAATCAATGTGGAACACCGGCAGTGGTGGTGGAGGTGGTAACCGGCCGTGGCCCGCTGTGAACCAGTGGGGCTGAGGTGTCGGGTGATCGACCCCCCGCTCCCTCCTCCGGCAACCACAGAGCGATACGCCGCCACTCCAGGCCACGCCAGGCCGGCATATAAGCCGCGCCAGCCGTCACTGCGGCACAGTCGACAACAGGTAGCTCACACCACGGACACCAGCAGCATGAACCGTCACGTAGCTCTGCTCCTCTGCGCCTCATTGGCGTTCGTCGCGGCCGCCGAGGTAAGCATCACCTCTCGTCGCCAAGGGCCACTCCGCGTCTATAGTGCAAAGTCTTCAATTAGATACAGTCTTCCATAAGCACCCACAATTCTTCATACACAGTTGCCCACAATGCTTTCAGGTAGCAAACTTATTTCAGGCGCACCACTAAGGAACTGCTGTAGGACCTTTGTTTTCTAGTAAGTTTATAAGTAGCCTTGTGGCTATGGCCCCATGCTGCAATGCCATTCTCCTACAATGATGTTCTGTTCGTGGGTCCCCAAATATTTGAGATATCTCATTTTACACTTTCTTAGACTGCTGTAGTTTCAATAGGGAATATATGACTTTGTAAGCATTCCTAACTTCAGCTGTCTTCTTAATAACCTACCAGATTGTTATTATTAAAGTTCAGCTACTCACAGAGGCCCAGTGTCGGCTGTGATAATCATACGGCACCGACACTTGTACATATCCTATTGCTTTAAAGTGGAACCCATTTACACTGGAAAAAGAATTAGTTCCAATTTTGGCCACCAGGTGCAAATCTGGCGCTGTGAATGCAAGAAGTATAGAAATGTTACCATATGTAATGGATTAGGAACAGGACGTGGGCAGAAAATGTTAAACCAATGAGAAAGGAATAATGTTGATTTACACAAATTGTTCAGTGTGTGCGCCGGAAACTTCGGCGAGATATTTTACAGGGCTAGAGTTGCACCTTGTGGGCAAATTCGAAACTATTTTTTTTCAGCATAAATAGGTTCCACATTAATGCACTAGCATAATTACCACATCTCGTTGCCATACAATAACTACAGCTCACACAGAACGGTGAGTAGTTTCACTTTAATCATAACCACCCAGCAGTTGAATATGTCGTACGATAACTTATTTTTATTCAGTCAGTGAAACTGGCAGCGTCGTTTCCATCATGATACCCAAAATTGCTTCCATATTCAGGTAGATTTCTATGTTGACCTGAATTTTACACCTTCATTAAAGACTTTGATTTTTCTTCGATTTTTGCTTCCATGTTTCCAACTGTGGTTCTGTCACATTCACTGATAGGCATTCTGATTTGAGAACGCTCAGTAGCACGTAGTTTTTGAGATTCCTGTGAACGCACTTGTTTTGCTGTTCTATTATGCATACTTGCCCTTCCGCCGTAAGGAGTAGTTACCGACAATAGTGACGTAAGCTAAGACATAATTTGTTGTTATGGTATTCAGTGCGAAGACTGATATAGCTGTTCTCGTCTTCTCTCCTGCAGACGCCTCTACGTTTAAAATATGTGCTACTCCATGTTTCGACCTACATATCAAGGGATTTGTTTTTCTTAATGACAACGACCAGTTCAGTAGTCCTCATCCGGAATTCCTGGGGGGAACTATTTTACCTCCACAATATTTTATCAAAGGGGCTACCATCATCAATAAACGTAGGATTAAAACGGCATGTTCTCGGAAAATATAATAGCTGTAAACTCCCGTCCTTTTCAGCCAATCACAGTACCAACACACCAACTCCTTGTTGGCTTATGTAAGATTGCAGCATAAGTCATTCAAACTGTTGCTCCTGCAACTACATGGAAACGTTGCTGTACTACTTCCGGAACCCTATGCTAGTCTGGCCTCTCTACGGATATGTATGTGTTGTGGTCGCACGAACCGTACGGTGGCTGAATCGTAGAGGAGCACAAACACGACTGACCACTCCACTCCCCCGCCTCCCGCCCCCTTTAATGGTTAGGTGCGTGGTACGTGAGGGGTTGCATTGTTATCATGAAGCTCACTTTTACCTTAAGAATGGCAGCGAATGTCTAATGTATGGATACTACCAAACACTTATGAAATGTATTGAAATGATCCCGTCGCCACTACTGACAGCTAAATATTCACTATAAACGTCAACCAAGGGAACTGTGCATAACCTTCTTACTTTTATAGTCTTCAACAATGGCAGTATGTGAAATGAATGTATTCGTTGGGATGAGGGTGGTTGTGGAAATGAGGAAAACTCTTTAAAAACGTATCGTACGACGTGAAATAATAATCATGAATTTATGATACGTCCTTGTATACACATGTCTATGTGTCTAAAACTACGTTTTGGATTCAGAATTTTTCTTCTGGCTTGTACAACGTGCAGAGATCAGAGAGTGTCATTAGGGCCACATAACCTGTAATTGCAACTCGACTAACATTTTCAATTACAGTAAGCACGTTAGGTCGTAGTAGCAATAGGTAACTTTGATTTTATCCATACATCCAATAGGCAAATCACAACTCAAGGCGACAATGACAAATATGTTTGTCGTCCAGGAAAATAAATTCATTTAGAAAAATCGGTTTGTACGACAGACAGAGAGAATGGACTACCGCACTGGCCACGGTTATTATTTATGGCTATGCTGTATACATATTATACAGTTAATAAATACTTTCAAACAAATAAAATGTATTTGTGATAAAACAAAATGAAAAGGGAGTCTCTAATTCGTTATTAATATGTTACATTTGTGAAATAGAGGTCTGCAGCTGCGCATCCATGATGCCTTTTTGCCTATGGTAGTTGAAAATCTCTTTTATGTTAAAATTTTCCACAAACAGTGAACTTTAGCGCAATATTGCAGCACAATGTCAGAAACTGGTTAAAAAACCTTTCTGACCACATCGCATTCGTTTCTGTACGATCAGAGTGTGTTGAGGAAAAGGGATGTTGACTTAAAAAATAATGTATACGATCACAAAAGTAAGTAAAATATGGTTGCTTGGGAGAGAAACGGGAGAAACAAATAGAGCTACAGGGAAGATTAATTATATCTCTACGCGAAGAAGTGATTACCGGCTAGCAGAAGTAGACTGGCTGCAAAGATACGCTGTATGCAAACCAGATAACCGTACTTGGCTTTGGAAAGCAATAAGTCAATGTGGGTCAGCGGTACCCATATAAACACACACACACAGACGTACGTGCGTTGTGGGTCGGGAGGGAGAGCGGTCCAGTCGGCTGTTGCTCACCATTACAGCAGGTCGCGGTTTCACCGACTGGCACACAGGCGTCACGCCAGAATAGCTGCATCTGCAACTGAATAACCTTTAATAGCAGCATACCACGCGATAGTAAACCATTTATTAGTCCCATACCACGCGATAGTATTACATTTATTGGTCCCATCTGCTACCGAATAACTAGGATCCTGAACATCAGTTTGTCGTTCAAATGTAACTCATTAATCCATCATACCCAATTAGCAAATAACGTAAACTCAATTAAGGCTTGAGTGTATAAATTTCAGCATAGTTGTCACAACTTGTATATTAGACACAGGAAGAGCGTATTAGAACGTATGAAGGCCTTCCACGAAATAATTACAGTAAGTGAACTGTTGGAATTCTTCTGCACCAGGGAGAACACAAAACGACAAACATGAAGACCTGACTGACCATTTCGAATGCACAATCAAAAGGCATAAAGTAAAGGATTACGGAAAGCTCCGACGTACACAGAAACCAAAAACGACAGTCAGCTGTCATTCTAAACGAAACTTGCCTCTTCTCTCGAACCACATCATATTCAACAGATTCCACTTAGTTTTATTTACTGTAGATCCTCTTTTTGTAGAAAATGTTATTTTTGCAAACATATCAAATTACAAACCGAGGAAGTTGATCCAATATCATTCAGAATTCAAATTCTATGATACGCTTTAGAGTTTTTAATTAAATGGATGACATATTTGAGAAACAGGCTATACTCATTACACTTTAACGTAAAAAACTGTAAAATATTAATATCTTCATAAATAGAAAAACTATGTAATACCTCTCTTAACAGGAAACGCTAGGTGCGTGTAACATTTGTAGTGATGACTATAAACTCTGAATGTGTTAAGTCCAAATACAGCGCCCTTAAGAAAGGTAAGCAAAAAATATTAAGGGTCGATGATTTTCCAAGAACAATGTAACTAGACCTAAACCTGCGAACCAGCAGCTGTTGAAGGAACAAAGCCTCCAAAATACGTCGTAAATAATAATATAAGAGGAACTTAAAATTTAGTAACTGTTTGCGATGGGTCTATATTTATATTTGAAACAGAGTCACAGTAAGTGCCTGCACAGCATGTGTATATGTAAAGCAACAGAGTTCTAGTTTGAAATATGACAGTATCAACGATCAATTTCCGCTGTCGATTTTTAAGTTTCCTCTACTTCTTCTTCTTCATCTTCTGGTGCTGTACCCGAGTTAGGTGACAAACTTTTGGGATGTGGTCGTTAACGACAATTTCACCTTTTGTGCATATAAAATTAATCGCGTAATTTATGTACACACTTAGCAAACATTTACTGCATACACACATACCAATGCTGATTTTAGTATATATTCCTTCCACAACTCATTAAGGAAGACTTCAGAAATGTACTACGTGAGGTGGATCATTGGCAAGGTGCTAGAAACATTTTCGGGAAGAAGGTGGCTCCAGTTCCCCAACAGGCTCCCGAGTTACAGTTTAAAGCGATTGCCAGTATGGTAATTTGAAGGGTACGGGCAATATCGACAGTTTTTTTTTCGGAAATACGAATTAGTGCGCATGAAATGAGTCCTCTGGTTACAGCGAGTGGTGTGCTGTGTTGCAGGAGAAGTACCCGGCCACGTTCGACAGCCTGGACCTGAAGGAGCTGCTGTCGGATGAAACTCGAGTCCAGGATGCGATGCGCTGCCTGCTGGAAGAAGGAGACGCAGCGTGCAGACCCGCCGGGAAGGCGCTCAAGGGTGAGCCCCATCGTAGCCTACACTCCGCTACCCAGTAGGATGGTATAGCCCACACCACAAGCTCACACACTTAAAATGAGGCCCGTGCCGTGGATGCAGTGAGTCTGTATTCAGTAATCACGTAGCTGCAGATTGCAGTAACGGGACCCCAATGGAGCAATGACGATTGGAATATGAGTGTTCCCCAAATATAAATAATTTGATTACAAATAAAAATATGGTTTGGGATAAAGGTATAAGTCAGTCTGAAATTCCTGTCTACTGTGGCTGATATTACAAGAACTGTGTTGTCCGCAGTGAACAGCCTCCGAGACCATACTTTAGTTCCATACAGGAAATTAATTCTTCTCCCAGAATACATAGTACTTATTGGTCCCCAGCGTAAAATTAGGGAAATCCTGCTTTATTGCGGTACCAGTCAACTTTTCCAAGGCACGCACATTTGATTAGCTGTGCAGCTTATCTCCTTACCCTGTAACGCAACGCCAGGCCACCTATATATCTTCTTCCTTAGTGAATAATATAATATTATTTGTTTTACGTGGTTAGCAAGAAGAGAAAGCGGAATTATCTTGATAGCGGGAGTGGAAAGAAATAAACGTATATTAACACCAGTATTTGCGTTGGTTAAGAATGCTTCTTTTAAAAAGATCGAACTCCTTATAACTAATGTTCAGTAAACACCGGTTCCATTATGCCGATCAATAGCAACGCCGTATTAGCAACACCCAAATTCATTTGGTGTTACTCGTTAAAATCCAGAAAAATCATTTAAAACAATGTTAGGACAGAGAATATTAGTAATACGGAACAAAAGTAATACAGCTTTGAAGCATATTAACCTAAGTTGTACAAGGATTATCAATATCACCTTCTGATTTCTGTACAGACAGGAGAGAGGCCAAGAAATAACTTGTACAAGAAACTGAAGTAGTTGCAAGAAATGCTTTCAAACAAAAGCACAACGAAAAGTTGACATAGGTGGTACAATTTTATACATCACCTCATATCTTGGGTGACTGTGGATTCTCTTTCATATAATAATGTTCTATTACACGCCACAGGATGCAGACAGATATAACTACTGCAGAAATCACTGTTTTCACACTATACCCCTTTATCACGAGTGGACTAGTAAAAACATAACAATTTGGTCGATTAAAATGGTACATCGTTTATCAATCAGAAGCGTTAATTCTTCCCTACGACATGTGTTGAATTTCTCTGTAGTCCTCAATTATAGAGGGCGGTCAGAAACAGTCTGAAAAGCTAGTAAAAGTGTTCCAGGGTAGCTTGTGCTGAGAAACAACTTTTAAGAATGAAATTCCAAACTTTGCGCCGTTCCTGACTTAGCATTTAAATTAGTCAATCAGGGCGTTGCGCGAGCCAGAGAAGGTGTCGCCAAACGTGTTCCTCGTTTGGTTTCCTAAAACCGAACAAGAGAGCGATAAAAAAGTTGAACATGGGACGGTAGCAAGGATCTAACTCGAGGCAAAGCCTGCCCTATCATCTACGCCTGATTAGCTAACTACAATGGTAATTAACTCCGGAACAGCGCAACTTATCGTGTTATATGCTGAACAATTATTTATTAGCATAACCTAATCTGCAACACCCTTACAAGCTTTTCAGTTTATTCCTCACCACCCTGTGTACCATCAACAAAGCTGTCTGGGAACAAAAATCAGCTCAAAATACTACACACACCGTCTCTAAATGAAAGAAGGAATATTAATTGGTTGACCAAAGCATAACACATGACACTAAAACACTACTCATGGTGTTAACTCACCTTCCATCCTATTACATCTTCAAGCTCGTCTAATGACTGTAGTGATGTAGCAATCCATTCAGCTAGTGAGAGGCCTAGGTATCGTTCAGTTGTTCATTGTTATTACCGTTCAAAATTGCGTTTAATTTTAAATCTCACAAGTCCACACCCTACTGAGCCAAAATTTTGTGACCAGCTGATTAGTAGCCTTTTGGTGCACTTATAGTACGTAATAAGGAAGTGTGCGTGGCAAGAATTTTAAAAGTCCTTGTTGTGTCTGTGAAGGTTTATGACACCAAATATCTACGCACTGGGCACGAGTTTTCTGTAAATCACGGGCCGGAGATATGTAGGGGTGAAGTTGACGCCCTGAAGCGTCACAGATGCGTTCCATTTGTGTCTTTTCATATGTATTTGGTGACCAAAATACCAATGTCGTGGTCCTAAAACTGCTGTAGCATGATTATGGTCTTGTGACGCGGGCAGTTATACTGCTGGAAGATGCCTTCACCATAGGGAAAGACATCAACAGTAATAGGCTACAGGCGGTCTGCAATAATGTTATTGTGGTCCACAGCTGTGATGGTGCCTTCGATTGTTACCACAGATCCTATGGAAGCCCAAGTAAAAGTCATCCATAGCGCGATAGGCGGTAACCTTGGTGAGATGCACGTTCGGTTTCAGGACGCTATATCCGGGCTTGACCACCGACCTGGAGTAACAAGAAATGTGACTCAGCATACCAGGCAACACGCTTCCACTTGATCCACGGCCCAATACTGATAACGGCGTGTCAATTGCAGTCACAATTGGCGAAGTCGCTGTTTCAGAGTGAAAACGCATTTCTATTAGCGTAATAACTTGTTTCGTATTGAATTACATTGTCCTGCGGAGGTGGACGCTCACTGGTGTGCTCCGAAACACCTGTGCCCGGAGAACTGGAAATCTCCGAGCTCCACGTTATGTGATGAAACGTGGACGTCCATCAGCTTGTGGTGTACCCGTAGTTTCACAACCTTCAAACAGTTTCCGTACCTGTTCACGACATAATTACGTGAAAAGCCGACCACATTCGCCGTTCCATAGACGCTCCATGGCGTAGGCTACGCCGCGAACTTACTCTCGCAGTGCTTCCAGCAAGAGATATTACGTCGCCCTAACTTTTCGTACTCAGTTAATCACAAGTAAATGCCTAATTACCACTATCATTCTCCGCTAATTGATCTGTTCCTTTCCTAGCCTCAAGTCTTGTAAGGTCAACAGTGGAAGATGGCATTCCGTCTACCCTGTACGACTCGCCTTATGACAGTTCGCTAAGGACAGATGTACGAGGGCGGGATGACTGCCTAGTTAATGTCAGACCCACATTTCCTGGCCCTTCTTCAGCCAATCGATGCTTATGTTTTGACTTTAGTCAACTTATTCTAAAGGCACTTGAAGCCCTAATATTTCCTCAAATCTATTAGCGTAATAGCTTGTTTCGTATTGAATTACATTGTCTATGTGCGTGAATTATCCGATTTTACACATGTATTCAATCTTTAGAACTATTTTACTAAAATCATTTTATTGGAAATCTTGTTATTACTTTTCAACATAAAATTGATGCACTAGTTCCCACCCAATAGGCTTCTATATCTAATAATCTACTGCCACACTCCCCATAGAATTTGGCATTCGTAAGCGGCGGCTTATTATTCTTGGTGTTTATATGTTTATGAGACAGATGTAATGTCTTCCCATATTTCATTAAAAACCTCAGCAGTACACGAACGAAAGGATTAGTACCAAATCCCACTGCCTCTGATTTCTATGTGCTTACCGAACAGTTTTGATACTGAAACTCCTTGGCAGAATGAAACTGCGATACCGGGACTCCAGACTCCGACCTTTGCCTTTCGAAGGCAACTGATCTACCTAATGAGCTATCCAAGAACGTCTAAAGTGTTACACCGACCAAGCTATCGAAGCGTGACCCACGCCTCGCCCTCACAGCTTCAGTTTCGCGAGAATCTCATCTCCTGGCTTTATACACATTTTTAATCTCCCAGGACGTTGAGAATTGTCGAAGAACTACCCCTCCTTTTGCCACTAAGGTATAAGGTTATTCAGCCACCTGTTTGGAAAGGTTTTCGTAACTAGCGTTCCGTCGTGAAGTGTAAGTGTCATGTCCTAAGCGTATCTACTGAAGGTTGCTGACTGATACGTGTGTAAACAGTTGACCCCACTCCTTGAGTTTCTGACGACTTTGAGAAGTGAGGGAGAGGAAAAAGCTATGAAAATTTCAAATCGAATGAAAACATGCTACATCTCGAACACAAATTTTAGTGATAGTTTTCTCTGTAGAGTGTCTTTTTTGGAGCAAGGATGATTTCTGCTGAAAAATCGTCTTCTCTGCATGTCTTTACAACAAGTGTTCTTTTATCTTTATCTTTATCCACAAGCTGTATGATTGTGAGGTGGTTATCTGTAAGCCTAAACTGGAAAAGCTATAACTGTCGTCGATATCCCTACGTACAGAATTTGTAGGAGTTACATATGCTGCAGAACTGCACATATTTGCCGTGATATAGTTTATGATAAATTTTCTGTATATGTTATTACCTAGTACATCTTATTATTCTGTATGTAATCCTGTTGTTGTCAAATATTTATACGTCCTCGTAACAAAGTTAACATGTAAACCAATGTTCCATTACGTTCGTGACTTAATGTTTGCCCATATGAAGTCGTAGTAGCGTTGTTGGTACCTAAGTTTTTCTTTAATGGCGTAGTTTCTTCTGCAGTATACTCAATTAGCCAAATGGCTATGTTTTAAAACACCTGAGACCCGTCATTCATCTTTTGTCGTTGGCTACAGCCTTGATACTGCAGACCTGATGTCAAACGACAAGTTTTGAATCTGGGAATGTGATTGTGGCAGAACTGTTGAGATGACGCGATAGTATTTCCAGAAAAATCAAGGAGTAGTTGTGTTTTGGCCGAGCGTTTGTAGGCGCTACAGTCTGGAACCGCGCCACCGCTACGGTCGCAGGTTCGAATCCTGCCTCGGGCATGGATGTGTGTGATGTCCTTAGGTTATTTAGGTTTAAGTAGTTCTGAGTTCTTGGGGACAGATGACCTCAGAAGTTAAGTCCCATAGTGCTCAGAGCTATTTGAACAAACCATTTCAGTTGTGTTTGACGCCTGAGGACACTAGCGACTATGTCAACAATTTACGCATTGCTCACCCCAATATACACATTCTAAACAGCCTTGATACTGCAGGCCTGACGTCAAACGACAAGTTTTGATTCTGGGAATGTGATTATGTGGCAGAACGGTTGAGACGACGCAGTAGTATTTCCAGAAAAATTAAGGAGTAGTTGTGTTTTGACGCCTGAGGACCCTAGCGACTATGTCAACAATTTACGCACTGATCACCCCAATCTACAAATTCAAAACCGGCCTCCATCCCGAAGTACAACAAAATTCGATGATTTTAACAGTATTTTCTTTTGCAGAGGTGCTGCCCGAAATAGTGCGTACAGACTGCGCCAAGTGCACTGAGACACAGCACAAGAAGATCGGAGGTTTCTTCGGAGAGATTTCGCACCGCCATCCAGACCTCATGAAGAAGTTGCTGGACAAGTACGACCCATCTGGAGAATACAGGAAGAAGTACGCCAAGTCCTGGGCCGAGCACAGCATCCGCCTCTAATCCCTTGTAACTCTTATATTCAATAAATCTATGATTTACCCTATAATGTAAAAAATCATTTCGATCTACCCACAAACACGGAAATACATGCAGCTGCTAAACTCGTTTGTTCTGTGAACGCAGAAACGATCTGCTTTCACCTCAGTGATGAAGCAACATTTCATTTTAATATCAGCGCCAATTGCACTTTTGGGTCTCAAGAACCAGAAGTCAATCTTTCAGCATGAAACAGACTAGCCATAAGTGAAAGTGTTTTGTTTAATTTTTTATGACAAGGTGTACCATACATTCTTTTTGAGGACATACACAGAAACTGGAAAGATAGTCATGGAGTGCCACAGCCGTAGATTTTTCAACAAATTGAAGAAGACACTAGTGTTTTTCTAAGCAAACAACAAGGAGTCTCACTTCACTGGCACAACAACGAGCGGCAATTTCTCATTGACACACTGCCCCAGTTTCTTGATGTCCATGTCTCCAGACATGATATCACCCTACAGTTCATGTGTACCTAAAGGATTCGTTACAACTTTATCTCGTGACATGAATCAGGTCTTCGGTAGAACAACAAGAACAGTGACTTTTCTCGTCAAAGGAATCTTGCTTAGCGTAAGTGAAGTTTTTTGTAGACGTTATCTGCATAATTAATGACAATAATATAGCGAAAACTTTGGTTTTGTAAAAATTTTGCAGTTTTTTTCCTTTTTTATAGTGATTTGCCAACAGTAAATATCAATTCTTATATTCATATCTTTCTCTTTGAAACCCAACATCCTAGCACCATCGGTGCCCAACGTAGATTTCCAAGGTATTAGCAGCAGAGAAACAGCTTAGCTACTTGTAACTACTGCCTCATCTAGCTTAGGGAGACAGAATGCGAATTATCGCAATTTATTTGTCACAGTGGTAAATATTGTATGGGTATTCTGAAGTAAATACATGTGGTAGTTCCACGCAGTAGATTGCAGTAGTGCCAGCAGTACGGTATCACCGCTCGTAGAAACGGCTTGTGGTTTTTTTAGCCTTAATAACTGAAACTTTGGCAACGTCTTACAAGCACAATCCAACTGTCTATGAAGCATGAAGGGATTCACAGAAGAAGAACTAGATCACAACAAGAGAAACGTGTCGCATTGGAATGTTCCGGAGCTAGCATTATTTTGAATTTAATTATATATGCGAGTGTTGTATTCTGCAGTGTTGCCATTTCCAGTCAGTATTTAGCGAGTATTTGATCCACTCGCCACGTTGTTATATAGAAATTTTTGCCGCTGTGTATGGGATCTTCAGCTGACTGGTGCACTACTACTCCGCCAGTACCACGTCCAGATCTTATGTATTGACATTTCTCCTGCCCACAGGTGTAGAGACGACATGTTATTACTAACTGGCAGTAGTGTGTGGCCGCGAGTGACGCGATGTTCGGACAGTAGGCAACTAGACGACGAGACATATACACGGATACGTTAACATCGAAGACTAATTATGTGTTGTAAT
This sequence comes from Schistocerca serialis cubense, assembly GCF_023864345.2. Lineage (NCBI taxonomy): Eukaryota > Metazoa > Arthropoda > Insecta > Orthoptera > Acrididae > Schistocerca > Schistocerca serialis. Next base: position 310,174,900 of record NC_064643.1, read on the forward strand.
ATCAGTACTGCACGTGGAGAGAAATAGTTGCATAGGTGGCAGCCGTCGTCATAATTTTCCACTCTCAATGTACTACGCAAATTTTGCAGCAGTTAAAAGCTACTTTGTTGACAGTTGCTGAAGCTGTCAAAATGGAGAATGGTGGGCCTGTACCTTATGTAACATAAAACTGGCTCATCTGGTGATTTCAGTAGCAGTTTTCTATTTGTCTTCTTTCTGCGCATAGTTCATGTGCTACTAATTTATTCTTAATGTGGTTAACAGAGAGACAACCCAGTAATTCTTTTATTAAGTGCCCACTTAACTTTCATCATCCTTCTGCAATGTTACATGTAAACCGTTTCGAATTTCTTCTTTTCCGGTTTTCCCAGAGTCCATGGCAAGGGACTGGGTGTTGAGTATACTTCATCACCATTTTCATCATCATTGACACGCAAGTCGCCGAAGTGGCGTCAACTAAAAAGACTTGCAATACGGCGGCCGAACCCCAAAGTGGATATCCCGACCAATAAATTCCGTACGATCATTTGTGCCGTGATTCAGACGTGCTTTTTCAAGAATTTCGTCCTCAATTTAAGACCTACGGTTGATACTAGTAGACATACTTTGCCTGTGGTAGTGTTCTCCTTAAATCCTCCTTACTTGGTCCATCGAGAGCTAATATGCCACTACGGCAGCAGAATTTCTTCACTTCGAGTGCTTCACTCACGCTCTAAACTAAGGATAATGCTGATACATTGTGAAACAAAGCTCTAGTAGGCGGTTTGTGGGTTTAAATCACCTCGGGGTATGACGATGTGATGTATTTGACCTGCGGTCGTCGCACGGTGGCGCTGGCAGCAGTCCACATAAGCAGACGTGTGTTGGTACATGTCAGAGTACGGTGCAGTGGGTAAGTGTGCAAACGTTTCCAGATGTGCTAATGGTTACTGTCTGTTGCAAATGGATCAAAGAACACATATTGATGACGTTATGAGGGGTAAAATACTATGGCGAATGGAGACAGTTCAAACACAGCAGGTCGTAGCATGGGCCCTCCGTGTGCCACAATGTGTGATCTCAGGATTATGGCAACTATTCCAGCAGACATGAAACGTATCCAGGCGCTACAGTAGGGGACGTCCATAGTGTACAATACCACACGAAGACCGATATCTCATCATCAGTGCCCGCAGACGCCTATGAAGTACTTCAGGTAGCTTTGCTCAGGACCTTAACGCAGCCACTGGAACAGTTGTCTCCAGACACACAGTCTACAGACGACTGAACAGACATGATTTATTCGCCCTGAGACCTGCAAGGTGCGTTCCACTGACCCCTGGTCACAGGGAGCCCGTAAAGCCAGGTGTCAAGAACACAGTACATGGTCATTGGAATAGTGGTCCCAGGTTATGTTCACGGACGAGTCCAGGTATAGTCTGAACAGTGATTCTCGCCGAGTTTCCATCTGGCGTGAACCAGGAACCAGATATCAACCCCATAATGTCCTTGAAAGGGACCTGTATGGAGGTCGTGGTTTGATGGTGTGGGGTGGGTTTATGATTTTTGCACGTACATCACTGCATGTCTTTGACAGAGGAACTGTCGGATGTATCTGGACGTCATTTTGCACCAGTACGTCTGCATTTTCAGGGGTGCAGTGGGTCCCACATTCCTGCTGAAGGATGATAACGTACGGCCCCACAGAGCTGCCATCGTGGGAGAGTACCTTTAAACAGAAGATATCAGGTGAATGGAGTGTCCTGCCTGTTCTCCAGACATAAACCCCATCGACCACGTCTTGGATGCTCTCCGTCGACATATCGCTGCACGTCTTCAAACCCGTACGACACTTCAGGAGCTCCGACAGGCACTAGCGCAAGAATGGAAGGCTAAACCCCAGCAGCTTCTCGACAACCTGATCCAGAGTGCGCCAACCCGTTGTGCGGCCTGTGTACGTGTGCATGGTGATAATATCCCATATTGATGTCGGGGTACATGCGCGGGAAACAGTGGCGTTTTGTAGCACATGTGTTTCGGGACAGTTCTGAATCGTCATTCATCATTTATTGCATACAAAACAATTTATTCATAAAACGTTTTAGAATTAAAACAACGTATTTTTCGTGTAAATATAAAGGTTCTTGAAACTCAGATGAAGTTTACAATTTTAAAGAAACAATTCGATAATATAATGCTTTTTGACATAAAAAGAATGATTTAATTTAAAGGAACTTCAAAACTTGTTTGAATGACTGTAATAACAACCTCTTATTGGGCAACGGGTCCTTCATTTCAGATGAACCAATTAATAACAAAGTTCCGAAAGAACAATGACAATTCCCAGAATTTGTTTACAACAGATAAGAAACCGCAAGGGCTGGCAACCATTCTAATAATGCCTAGCCCCTAAAAACAAACGGCAAGAACTCGATACAGGGATATGAGGTGATCAAACCCCGCTCATTAAAATAAATTTCAACAATACGCAGTAATCGCTGTTACTGGGGACAAGACATCGCCATAGTCTTAACGAATGCAATGGGCGGGCGCAATTCGCGTCCACCAACATTTTTAGGAAAGTATTAACATGTGAATATTTTTCTTTTAGAAGTATAAAAATACAATAGTAAGAAACATGCCAATTTCACTACAGAACCCCAAGTTATGATAACATAAAAAATTAGAACTCTTTTTCCTTAAAATAGAATTTAGTGTCTGCTTGGAGAGCACAAGCTATTAAAGCAAACACTCCAAAATTGTGTCAAAGACTTTTCCAGGTAGTACAAAACGAGTTCAACTCATCTTTTGTGTAAGTTCCGTTCACGGAGTGGTTTCCGACGACGCATTCGCAGACAACGGTTGCCACAGTTAAAGCCTCGCTAGCGCGCCCGCTCGACAGAGGCCGGAGGGACAAACAGTGTACCGGTAGACTGCGAAGGTGGGAAGCAAGGATCACAAGCCCCAACCAGGCTCGAAAACGCACACGTTACAAAGCCCTCAAAAACTCAAGTTTAACCTAGATACATACAGTACAAACCATGCACTAATAAACATTAAATTACGGACACCCCAACTGCGCGAACACCAAACCAAAGCCGGCCGGTGTGGCCGAGCGGTTCTAGGCGCTACGGTCGCGGGTTCGAATCCTGCCTTGGTCATGGATGTGTGTGATGTCCTTAGATTAGTTAGGTTAGAGTAGTTCTAAGTCTAGAGGACTGATGACCTCAAATATTAAGTCCCATAGTGCTTAGAGGCATTTGAACCATTTTGAACCAAACCAAATTAACACAGCTAAGCCCAGAATATCCCATGGAACCCCTACGCGCTGACACAATTTCATCTGAGTGTACAAAATATAAATTACAAACACATAGGACGCTACAGCGAAATCAAGTGAATAAAAAATTTAATTATTCAAGCGCTCGGGTCAAAACTACATCAAAAATGCAATGAAACTAGTTCAATAAATATCCAACTATAAATCTGCCATATAGTCATTGGTTATCCGGTGCAAAGACAGTATCCAGGTCGGCAGTGCACAGACTATTTGCCAGTACTGAGAGAGGGTAAAATAACAAACACCCACATTGATCACTGATTTTCAAGGTAACAATGTCAGTGAAACAACTCGAACACTGGGGCGGATAACTTGAATTACTGTTCTGCACCACTCTGAACTTAATGGATCGTAACATCGACAAGCGCTATAAATCATGAATATGAGAGTTGCAGGAGCAAACAGGAAACTGCACTTATAAACAACTTTAGGCTAAACACACCTGTCGATATAGGGGCCAGAAAACACGTTAAAATAAAACGACGTAGGCGCAGGAAATTCAGTTTAAAACATTTTGAAGAGCCCACTTTTGACAGCATGAATTCTCCATTTCGCAGATACCAGGTACACGTAGCAACAACCGTTGAGCCCCCCCCCCCCCCCCTGCCCCGTCACTTCTAGGGCCTAGGCTTCCCGCCTAGTCCAGCACGTACCCCACACTCCGCAAGTAGAGCCGACGCCGGCCAAATCGGCGACCACTTCGCAAGGCACTTGCTGGCTCGTAGTGCTCTGATCTCTTTCCAGAGATCCATTTACTCTCTCGTACAGTGCGCCACATCGTGCTCGAGTTTAACCACTGACCGAAGATCAAAACGAGGGAAAGAGTCGATACCAAGAGAGCCGCCACGACTCAAAGCTGATCTTGTAATTTTCAAGTGTGTTCAAGTGTGTGTGAAATCTTACGGGACTTAACTGCTAAGGTCATCAGTCCCTAAGCTTACACAATACTTAACCTAAATTATCCTAAGGACAAACACACACACCCATGGCCGAGGGAGGACTCGAACCTCCGCCGGGACCAGCCGCACAATCCATGACTGAAGCGCCTGAGACCGCTCGGCTAATCCCGCGCGGCTTGTAATTTTTCTTTACTTCCACTAATGATGGCAATGTAAACAATGGTATACTTTCACCCTGAATTTTAGTCTCCTTGTACTGCTTCTCTCATGCCTTGTATCCCAGCTTGACGTGCTTCAAGGTTCGCCGGACGGTATGGAAATCGATTGAGATCTCTGGGCAGTGCGGCTGGGCCTGTGGGCGCTGGTGCAAAGACATGCCCCCCCCCCCCCCACCCCCCTCGTCACCGTCCGCGTGTCAGCTTATTGGCTCCTGTGGCTGTGGCTTTCCTTTAAAGCCTGCAGCGCAGTGGTTTTAAGTCAGTTGTGGTTCTCTGCGCTGCTGATTGATCTCCATACACACCGTTGGCTTGCTTCTGAATTCGCTACGTCTTAGTTTTCGATCTTGATTTGAGCGCTGGACTCGTTCTTATTCTGTCTTGCGTCCCCCTTTTTTGCCAGTCTTTCGTATTGTCGACCTGTTAGTCTCTGGCAGTTCGCTGTCGATGCTCTCTGCCAGTCGGCCAGTCTCCGCTGGATCTCGTGTCATTTCCGGTTTTGTCTCATTACGGTTCTATACCACGTACAGATTGAACAGTATGGGAGGAAGACTGTAACCCTTTCTAGTTCGGTCACTTCTTCCACCCCCTCTCATTCTTATTGCGCCTTCTGGGTTGTTGTCTGTATTGTATATTCCACATCTAGCTGCACAAACTTTTGCACATTTTAGATGGTCGGACACATTTTCTAGGTCTTACGCGTCGTTTAAAAGTGTCTTAAGTTTTCTTAAATCTAAACTTCGTCGTCAGTCACAATGCCAGAACTGCTTTTCCTGAGGCTTTACCTTCCGTAAAGAGAATTTTATGATCTAACTAGTCCTCACTTTTCTTTTCAATTCATCAGTTCTTGTCAACGTTTTCGGTATTTGAGCCATTATATTATAGTTCTCACATTCATTGGCCTTGATATTTTTGTCATTTTGTGGATGATACACTCCTGGAAGCATGTGTCTCATAGATTCAAACACCACTACGTGAATAATCCTTCTGTAGGAATGTTTATGCCTCATGCTTTGTTTAGTTGCAAGTCTCACAAAGGTCTCACAAACTCTAAATTTAGATACCCTAAGTGTTAGAAATCGCTATTCATTTCCTTCTCCATCTTGTTAGCAGATTTCCTACCTTCGTAGTGATCTTTAACCGGTTAACTGCTAGCGACGTATATTATCCGTCCACTGTCGTCGTGCTGTGACGTACGCTGAGATGATAAAAGTCGTGGGGTACCTCCTAATATCATTTCGGGTCTCGTTTGGTCCGACGTAGTGCAGCAACTCAAAATACTGAGACATGCTGTCCTTATATCCAGCCATAATTACGAAAGAGTTGCAGTGTAGGATTTTGTGCACAAACTGGCCTCTCGATTATTTCCCGTAAATAGTCGATGGGATTCATGTTGGGCGATCTGAGAGACTAAATCAGTAGCTCGAATTGTACAAAATATTCTCCAAACCAGTCGTGAACAACTGTGTCCCAGTGACATGGCGCATTGTCATCCATCAAAATCCAACGTTGTTTGGGAGCATTTAGCCCATGAATGGCTGCAAACAGTCTCCAAGTAGATGAAGATAACCATTTCCAGTCAATGATCCATGTAAACACATCCCAAGGGTAATGAGGACACTGTGCAAGGAACACTACATTTTTTTCTGTGTGGCTAAATTGAGAATTAGTGTCTGACGGAAGGCATACTAGGGTAGCCTGTACAGTTGCCATGACCACTGACTCTCAATGGCGAAGTGGTCAGTGCATCTGTCCAGTAAGCAAGAGACCAAGATTCGGATCATGGCCCAGTACAAATTTTCAACTTTCTCTACTGATTTAAATCAATGCCGACTCACAGCCAATCTCAGAATTCCTTTATATCTTACATCCCACACCATTATTGATCCCCCATCAACTGGCATAGAGCCTCGTTGACAATTTGGGTCCATGGCTACGTGTGGTCATCGCCAGACTCGAAGCCTACAACCAGCTCATCATCTCTTGCAACCGAAATCAGGACTCATCTGACTAGGCCATGGTTTTCTTGTCATTTGGGTTACATCGATATGGTCACAAGCCCAGGAGAGGTGCTCCAGGGGATGTTGTGCTGTTACCAAAGGTACTCTACCGTCATTGCCCATTGAAGACAAATTTCACCACACTGTCCGAATGGGTATATTTGTCATGCCTCCTCCATTGTTGTTTGCGATTATTTCACGCAGTGTTGGTTGTCTATTAGCACTGCCTTGTTCGTAGTGAGAGGTAATGCCTGAAATTATTCTCGCCAATGTCTCGACCCTGTGTATCTCGGAAAATTGAATTCCCTAACGATTTCCGAGCTGAAATGGTCCCTGCGTCTAGCTCCAACTATAGCCCAGTATTCAAAGTCTGTTAATTCCATCAGGCGGCCTTAATCACTTTAGAAATCTTTTCACATGCATCACCTGTGTACAAATGACAGCTCCACCAATGCACAGCTGTTCTGTATCTTGTACGTTTTACTACTGCCATCTGTGTATGTGGATATCGCTGTCCTACGATTTTTGTTACCTCAGTGTATACTCGCGTATGCGAAAGAAACTGAGTGCACCAAGAGTACTAACAATGGATACATAGGTTTAGAGATTTGCTTAGTAAATTCCAGTGATACGGAAATATAAAAAAGAGAGTAAAACAAGAAAACAGGGTAAAAGAAGACATTTGCCTATTTGAAATACGAGGGCAGTTCAATAAGTAATGCAACACATTTTTTTTTCTCGGCCAATTTTGGTTGAAAAAAACCGGAAATTTCTTCTGGAATATTTTCAAACATTCCCGCTTCGTCTCGTATAGTTTCATTGACTTCCGACAGGTGGCAGCGCTGTACGGAGCTGTTAAAATGGCGTCTGTAATGGATTAGCGTTGCAAACAACGGGTAGTGATCGAGTTTCTTTTGGCGGAAAACCAGGGCACCTCAGATATTCATAGGCGCTTGCAGAATGTCTACGGTGATCTGGCAGTGGACAAAAGCACGGTGAGTCGTTGGGCAAAGCGTGTGTCATCATCGCCGCAAGGTCAAGCAAGACTGTCTGATCTCCCGCATGTGGGCCGGCCGTGCACAGCTGTGACTCCTGCAATGGCGGAGCATGCGAACACACTCGTTCGAGATGATTGACGGATCACCATCAAACAACTCAGTGCTCAACTTGACATCTCTGTTGGTAGTGCTGTCACAATTGTTCACCAGTTGGGATATTCAAAGGTTTGTTCCCGCTGGGTCCCTCGTTGTCTAACCGAACACCATAAAGAGCAAAGGAGAACCATCTGTGCGGAATTGCTTGCTTGTCATGTGGCTGAGGGTGACAATTTCTTGTCAAAGATTATTACAGGCGATGAAACATGGGTTCATCACTTCGAACCTGAAACAAAACGGCAATCAATGGAGTGGCGCCACACCCACTCCCCTAGCAAGAAAAAGTTTAAAGCCATACCCTCAGCTGGTAAAGTCATGGTTACAGTCTTCTGGGACGCTGAAGGGGTTATTCTGTTCGATGTCCTTCCCCATGGTCAAACGATCAACTCTGAAGTGTATTGTGCTACTCTTCAGAAATTGATGAAACGACTTCAGCATGTTCGTAGGCACAAAAATCTGAACGAACTTCTCCTTCTTCATGACAACGCAAGACCTCACACAAGTCTTCGCACCCGAGAGGAGCTCACAAAACTTCAGTGGACTGTTCTTCCTCATGCACCCTACAGCCCCGATCTCGCACCGTCGGATATCCATATGTTTGGCCCAATGAAGGACGCAATCCGTGGGAGGCACTATGCGGATGATGAAGAAGTTATTGATGCAGTACGACGTTGGCTCCGACATCGACCAGTGGAATGGTACTGTGCAGGCATACAGGCCCTCATTTCAAGGTGGCGTAAGGCTGTAGCATTGAATGGAGATTACGTTGAAAAATAGTGTTGTGTAGCTAAAAGATTGGGGAATAACCTGGTGTATTTCAATGCTGAATAAAACAACCCCTGTTTCAGAAAAAATGTGTTGCATTACTTATTGAACTGCCCTCGTATAAGACAGTCAGAACACAAGAGCTGCGTGAAGACTGCAAAAGCACTCATAATGAAACAAAATCACTAATGAATTGTTACATTAAAAAAAATGTGGGAAATCCTTTCTAAAAATATGGAACATGACTTCTATTGGCTACAGAAACAAATTAAAAATTTTTGAGGCTGATAAAGCAGTTAGGCCGACAGTGGGAGAGCATCTCAAGTTTCTGCTGCTAATAAGCTGAGAACACTGTTTGTATGTTACATATTTCTATGAGCTTCAAACAGGAGCGACTTTAGTAATGGATAGGAACTGTTATTGCTGTGTACAGATGTGAGTTTAGTTGGTGACCCTCCACTCACAGCTCCAGGCGGTGTTAGCTTCTGTCAAATGGCTTGAGCCTGCTGCCAAGCAGCATAACTGTAGGGGGTTGGACATAGGGATGCTATGGACATCGTGCACGTCCCACATGTCCACTGATCAGCTCACTGCTGTGGCAGCCCCGGATACCACCTGTGCTGAGGTTGACCCCTCACCCGTGGTTGAGAGAGACATCATTCCAAAGTCTAGCAGGCAGCAAAAGACTTTCTCAGGGGCCGTTCATAAGGCCTCCCCAGTTTGTTTGACAAACAGGTTTCAGGTGTTGTCTGTGGCTGACGAAACTTTTAAGCCAGAGGCAGTCGTCCACCCTGTTCCAGAGGAAGCTTCTCGGCCTGCAAGGTCTGGGCATTCACAGAGAGTGGGTTTGCTGATAGTTGGGAGCTCCTACGCTAGGTGCGTAATGAGGCCCCTTAGGAACATGGCTGCCAAGTGGGGGAAGGAAGCCAGTGCGCACTCAGTGTGCATACCAGGGGGGAGTAATTTTAAATGAAGAAAGTGTGTTACCAGACGCTATGAAGAATACAGGGTGAAGCCAACTGCAGCTGCTGGCTCATTTCGGTACCAGTGATGTGCGTCGCTTTGGATCGGAGAGGATTTTGGGCAGATAGCGGAAATGGTGAAGACTGCTATGAGGCGTGGGACTTAGGGAAAGCAGGAAAGGTGTGGATGGAGCCTAATCAGTTACTGCTGGTTGCACAGAAACACATACACTTTATTTTAAAAAAAAAACAAAACTCTCCACAATCATTTTTAAAAGATGAAAACCTTATTAGAAGAATTGCAAGTTATTGTAAGCTGAAGGCCACACACACAATGTTACACACAATCAATGGCTCAAGGCCTGATTAAGAAGGTTGGAAATTACTCATGGGCTGAAGGCCACCAGCAATTTTCAGAATACCCAACGGCTGAAGGCCTGAATTACAAGTAAAGAAGGAAGTTGGATGTTAAAATAACCTTTCTAGAACAATGTTAACGAACTCTAACAGGCTATAGTGATGGCTGCAGGTCTTGTAAAGAGAAAATTGAAAATAATTCATTGGCTGAAGGCCACGAGCACTGTTAAAAAACAATTAACGTCTGAAGGCCAGGATTACAAGCGGCGAAGGCAATAACATATTAAAACATTGGGTTAAATTTTAAACAGTTATAACAACTTGTCCAAATAAGATGGAGTGATCCACAGACAGTGCTTCCTGAATCGACCTGGAAAATGTGACTACAGCTGTTTAAGCGGTGAGACAGGCAGCCAAGAGTTGTACTTACATAACAGGATGGCAACTCACACTAGAGGTAGCTTAAGCGCTGGCCGACCGACTAGCCAATCCACCTAACGTCCGATCACCGGAACAATGATGGAATATTATTAGGTAAGGGTGAAGAGACAGACAGCACCACGTCTTCAGAAACACACCCAGGGTCGAAGGAAACATTAGAACCAAGGTAGACCTCCGAAAAACATATGCACAGTACAATTCAAGAGCCTATCGAACTACATGCTGTGTCGGACAGGATCAACGTGATGAGGAAAGGTACACCGCCGGAAAAGTATGCTAACCTGCAGGGCAGGTAACTGGTGCGTTAGCGGCCACAAGGCAGAAAACACCGCTGTTTGTACTACGCTAATAAGAATAATACTAAATGCAAACTAAGATCAAGGAGTACAAGGCGGATAATACCTTACGCCAACCTGATGGACTCCACTTGTTACGGTTGGTCTCACTGGATCTGGGAGCAGCAACATGCAAACAACAGCGAGATCTCAAACAATGGAGGTTTCAGTACTCGACACCTTTCACTCAACTTCAAACGTCCTCGGTTCGGTCATCGGCTACAGCACCTCGGTCCGAAAGTGCCTCCACGCTGCCAGCGGTCCCGGCTTGACCTCACGCTGCGGACCTCCTCGCTGCTCTGTCCGAAGCCGAACACCGACATCAGAAGGCAGGTAGCATTTAAATAACTGGACATTAAAAACCACATAAGATACACACTGATCCGCAAAGACAATTCCACAATGTCTCAAACAATATTAAAACCCGTCACTGTGAAACAACACGGACGAATTGTAAGTCAGTACAAGTACAAAGAAGCCAGAAGCGGTCGGAAAACCAAATGCACGTCGTCCGTTGCAACGACAGACCAAACGAACAAACAACGGTCGTCCCCACTCAAGTCAGGCACGAAAAGACTGACAATTTATTGCCATGAGGCCACTTCGACGGGAAGACACAAACGCAGATGAAAGTTGCACTACTCGAATATCACGGTCCATTCAACTAAAACTCGCTGATTCCGGTCCTTGATGTGGTCGTGCACTCTCGCGACCACATCCTTCTGTCGGACAGTGCATGCGTGTCGCCAGCGGTCGGGCGAGTACTGGCTGTCCGGCCCTCACTGCTGCTCCGTCCCAACTCTACTAGCTCAACAAACGACGACCGGGAAACACTCGAGGCCGTTGCAAAGATAGTACCACAGTACGCGCTATCGATAAGCGCTGCTGCTGCCACTCACGGACAGGCAGGGTGAGCAAACGCAGTGGCGCCAGTGAACACACTAAGAAAACGAGATGCCACTACCGCTATTACAAGATACCAAGCTATGAACCGCACCGACGCGAGACATAGGCTGCATGTTCCTTGATTTGTGCCAGAGGGTGGTAGGTTACCACTAGACACAGGAAGTGGCTTCAGGGGTAGCGGGGATGGGCCGTTTTTTAGATTAGATTGTCTCAGGAAGCCACAGAAAGGGCGTCTGTCTAAAAGCAGACAGGTAAAAAACAATAAGGTAGCTGTAGAAACGATCAGTACTGTAGTTGTAAATTGTCGTAGCTATGTTGGGAAAGAACCAGAGCTCCATGCCCTAAAGGAAACACTGAGGTTCAAATAGTTATAGGTATGGAAAGCTGGCTAAAACCGGATATAAGTTCAGCTGAAAATTTTCAAACGACCTAACAGTGTTAGGAAAGGATAGATTAAATACGGTTGGTGGTGGAGTATTTATTGCTGTCAGAAGTAGTTTACCTTGCCGTGAAATTGATAATTCCTGCAAAATAATATGGGTAGAAATGGGTAGAGGTGGGTAGAGGTTATAATTGACAATCGGACTAAACCATTAATCGGATCGTTTTACGGACCCCCCCCCCCTCCCACCTGACTCAGAAGGTATAGTTACTGAACAGTTCAAAGAAAACTGGAGTCTCTTTGAAAATAGGTACCCAACCCCCCCCCCCCCCCCCCCCCCCCCCCCCGCCCCAATGAAGCATGGACGTTGCTGTTGGTGCGGAGGCTTGCGTGCCTTAGCGATACAGATGGCTGTACCGTAGGTGCAACCACAATGGAGGGGTATATGTCGAGAGGCCACACAAACATGTGGTTCCTGAAGAGGGGCAGCAGCCTTTTCAGTACTTGCAGAGGCAACAATCTGCATGATTGACTGATCTGGCCTTTTAACACTAACAAAACGGCCTTGCTGTGCTGGTACTGCGAATGGCTGAAAGCAAGGGGAAACTACAGCCGTAATTTTTCCCGAGGGCTTGCAGGTTTACTGTATGGTTAAATGATGATGGTGTCCTCTTGAGTAAAATATTCCAGAGGTAAAATAGTCCCCCATTCGGATCTCCGGGTGGCGACTACTCGAGAGGACGTCGTTATCAGGAGAAGGAAAACTGACGTTCTACGGATCGGAGCGTGGAATGTCAGATACCTTAATCGGGCACGTAGGTTAGAAAATTTAAAAATTGAGATGGTTAAAGTTAGATATAGTGGGAATTGGTGAAGTTCGGTGGCAGGAGGAACAAGACTTTTTGTCAGGTGAACACAGGGTTATAAATACAAAATCAAATAGGGGTAATGCAAGAGTAGGTTTAATAACGAATAAAAAATAGGAGTGTGGGTAAGCTACTATGAACAGCGTAGTGAAAGCATTATTGTGGCCAAGATAGACACGAAGCCCACATCTACTACAGAAGTACAAGTACATATGCCAACTAGCTCTGCAGATGATGAAGAAAATGATGAAATGTATGATGAGATAAAAGCAGTTATTCAGGTGGTGAAGGGAGACGAAAATTTAATAGTCATGGGTGACTGGAATTCGAGAGTAGAAAAAGGGAGAGAAGGAAACATAGTAGGTGAATATGGATTGGGGATAAGAAATGAAAGAGGAAGCCATCTGGTAGAATTTTGCACAGAGCATAACGTAATCATAGCTAAAACTTGGTTCAAGAATCATAAAAGAAGGTTGTATACATGGAAGAATCCTGGAGATACTAGAAGGTATCAGATAGATTAAATAATGGTAAGACAGAGATTTAAGAAACAGGTTTTAAATTGTAAGACATTTCCAAGGGCAGATGTGGACTCTGACCACAATCTATTGGTTATTAACTGTAGATTAAAACTGAAGAAACTGAAAGAATTTGGGAATTTAAGGTGATGGGATCTGGATAAACTGACTCAACCAGAGGTTGTAGAGAGTTTCAGGAAGAGCATAAGGGAAAAATTGATAGGAATGGGGGAAAGAAATACAGTAGAAGAAGAATGGGTAGCTCTGAGGGATGAAGTAGCGAAGGTAGCTGAGGATCAAGTAGGTAAAAATATGAGGGCTAGTATAAATCCTTGGGTAACAGAAGAAATATTGAATTTAATTGATGAAAGGAGAAAATATAAAAATGCATTACATGAAGCAGGTAAAAAGGAATACAAACGTCTCAAAAATGAGATCGACAGGAAGTGCAAAATGGCTAAGCAGGGATAGCTAGAGGACAAATGTAAGGATGTAGAGGCTTATCTCACTAGGGGTAAGATAGATACTGCCTACAGGGAAACTAAAGAGACTTTTGGAGAAAAGAGAACCACTTGTATGAATATCCACAGCTCAGATGGAAACCCAGTTCTAAGCAAAGAAGGGAAGGCAGAAAGGTGGAAGGAGTATATAGAGGGTCTATACAGGGGTGATGTACTTGAGGACAATTTTATGGAAATGGAAGAGGATGTAGATGAAGATGAAATGGGAGAAATGATACTGTGTGAAGAGTTTGACAGAGCACTGAAAGACCTGAGTCGAAACAAGGCCTTGGGAGTAGACCACATTCCATTAGAACTACTGACGGTCTTGGGAGAGCCAGTCCTGACAAAACTCTACCATCTGGTGAGCAAGATGTATGAGACAGGCGAAGTACCCTCAGACTTCAAGACGAATATAAAAATTCCAATCCCAAAGAAAGCAGATGTTGACAGATGTGAAAATTACCGAACTATCAGTTTAATAAGTCACAGCTGCAAAATCCTAACACGGATCCTTTACAGACGAATGGAAAAACTGGTAGAAGCCGACCTCGGGGAAGATCAGTTTAAATTCTGTAGATATACTGGTACACATGAGGCAATACTGACCTTACAACTTCTCTTAGAAGAAAGATGAAGGAAAGGCAAACCTACGTTTGTAGCATTTGTAGACTTAGAGAAAGATTTTGACAATGTTGACTGGAATACTATGTTTCAAATTCTAAAGGTGGCAGGGGTAAAATACAGGGAGTGAAAGGCTATTTACAATATGTACAGAAACCAGATGGCAGTTATATGAGTAGAGGGGTATGAAAGGGAAGCTGTGGTTGGGAACGGAGTGAGACAGTAGTTCTAGCCTCTCCCCGATGTTATTCCATCTGTATATTGAGCAAGCAGTAAAGGACACAAAAGAAAAATTCGCCGTAGGTATTAAAATCAATGGAGAAGAAATAAAAACTTTGAGGTTCGCCGATGACATTGTAATTCTGTCAGAGACAGCAAAGGACTTGGAAGAGCAGCTGAATGGAATGGACAGTGTCTTGAAAGGAGGATGTAAGATGAACATCAACAAAAGCAAAACGAGGATAATGGAACGTAGTCGAATTAAGTCGGACGATGTTGAGGGAATTAGATTAGGAAATGAGACACTTAAAGTAGTAAAGGAGTTTTGCTATTTGGGGAGCAAAATAACTGATGATGGTTGAAGTAGAGAGGATATTAAATGTAGACTGGCAACTGCAAGGAAAGCGGTTCTGAAGAAGAGTAATTTGATAACATCGAGTATAGATTTAAGTGTCGGGAAGTCTTTTCTGAAAGTATTTGTATGGAGTGTAGCCATGTAGGGAAGTGAAACATGGACGATAAATAGTTTGGACAAGAAGAGAATAGAAGCTCTCGCAATGAGGTGCTACCGAAGAATGCTGAAGATTGGATGGGTAGATCACATAAATAATGAGGAGGTATTGAAAAGAATTGGGGAGGAGTTTGTGGCACAACTTGACAAGAAGAAGGGATCGGTTGGTAGGACATATTCTGAAGCATCAAGGGATCACATATTTAGCATTGGAGGGCAGCGTGGAGGGTAAAAATCGTAGAGAGAGACCAAGAGATGAACACACTAAGCAGATTCAGAAGGATGTAGGTTGCAGTAAGTACTGGGAGATGAAGGAGCTTGCACAAGATAGAGTAGCATGGAGAGCTGCATCAAACCAGTCTCAGGACTGAAGACCGCAACAACAATAACACTCCACTCATACAATTTTAGTCGGTGGTGACTTCAATCTTTCCCCGATATGTAGGAAAACATATCTTTAAAGCAGCCGGCAGGCATAAAATGTCATCTGAAATTGTTTTGAACAATTAGATCATGAGTCCACTCGAAATGCAAATGGCTGCGAAAGCATACCTGACCTCTTAGCAAGAAATAATCCTGGACTAATAGGGAGTGTCGCGACGAATACAGGGATTAGCGAGCACAAGGCAGTTGCTGCTAGGCTGAATACCGTAATACCGACAAACATCAAAAAGAAACGAAAAATACACATATTTAAAGAAGCTGATAAAAACGTTCTTAACGCCTTTTTAAAGACAGTCTCCACTCCTTCCGATCCGACCATGTAAGTCTAGAAAAGATGTTGAACGACTTCAAAGAGATTGTACTGACGGCAACTGAGAGATATGTACCAAATAAATTAGCAAGTGATGCAATAACTGATTCCCCATCGTACACAAAACGTATCAGGTCGCTGTTTCAGAAGCAACGAAAATGATGCCAAATTTTGAAGAACCCAAAATTCCCAAAATTGGCAAAGTTTTGCAGCAGTTCGAAATATAGAGTGTACATCAATGCGAGGTGCTTTTAATCATTTCCACAACGAAACTCTGTCTCGGAATCTTGCAGGAAACTCAAAGAAATTCAGGTCATACAAAAAGCGTGGCAGGACGCAATCAATACCTTCAGTGCGCGATAACAACGTTGAAGTCACGGATGGCAGTGCAATTAAAGCAAAGTTATAAAATACAGTTTTCCGAATCTCTTTCACCAAAGAAGACGAAGTAAATATTCCTGAATTCCAATTAAGAACAACTGCCAAGACGAGAAATATAGAAGCGGATATCCTCTGTCTAGTAAAGCACCTTAAATCACTTAATAAAGGCAAGGTCGCCGGTCCAGATTGTATACCAGTCAGATTCCTTTCAGAGTATGCTGATACAATGGTTCCATATTTAGCAATTATATGCTACCACTCGCTTACAGAAAGATCCGTACCTAAAGACTGGAAAATTTCCCAAGTCACACGAATACTCAAAAAGGGAAACTGGAGTAAAACGCTGAATTACAGGCCCTTACCACTGACGCCGTTTTGTAGTAAGTGTTTGAACATTATGAACTACCTCAAAGAAAACAATTTATTGACTCATTGTCAGCACGGATTCAGGAAATATCGTGCTTGTGAAACACAACTAGCTCTTTACACTCGTGAAGTAATGAGTGCTATCGACAGGGGATGTCAAATTGATTCCACATTTTTAGATTTTCAGAAGGCTTTCGATACCGTTCATCACAAGCGTCTTCTAACCGAACTGCGTTCCTACGGAGTATCGCCTCAGTTGTGCGACTGCATTCGTGATTTCATGTCAGAAAGGTCACAGTTCGTAGTAATAGACGGAAAGTCATCGAGTAAAACAGAAGTAATATCCAGCGTTCCCCAGGGAACCATTATAGGCCCTCTATTGTTCCTGATCTATGTTAACGACATAGGAGACAATCTGAGTAGCCGTCTTAGGTTGTTTGCAGATGATAGTGTCATTTACCGTCTTGTAAAGTCATCAGATGATCAATACGACTTGCAAAATGATTTAGAAAATAGATCTGTACGGTGCGATAAGTGGCAATTGACCCTGAATAGGGAAAAGTGTGAAGTTATTCACATGAGTACTAAAAGAAATGAGCTAAATTTCGATTACGCGATGAGTCACACAAATCTGAGGGCTTTAAATCCGGCTAAATAGTTAGGGATTACAATTACAAATAATCTAAATTGGAACGATCACATAGATAATGTTGTGGGTAGAGCAAGCCAAAGACTGCGATTCACTGGCTGAACACTTACAAGGTGCAACAGGTCTACTAAATGGGCTGCTTACACCAAGCTTGTCCGCCCTATTCTGGAGTATTGCTGTACTGTGTGGGATCCACGTCAGGTGAGACTGACGGTTGACATCGAAAAAGTTAAAGAAGGGCTACTCGTTTTGTATTATCGCGAAACAGGAGAAATGGTGCCATAGACATGATACGTGATTTGGGGTGGCAGTCATAAAAACAATTGTATTTTTCGTTGTAACGGAATCTTCTCATGAAATTTCAATCACTAGTTTTCTCCTCCGATTGCGAAAACATTCTGCTTGCTTCCACCTACATAGGGAGAAACGATCATCACGATAAGATAGGAGAAATCAGGGCTCGCCCAAAAAATTTAAGTGCTCGTTTTTCCCGCGCGCCGTTGGAGAGTGGAACGGTAGAGAGACAGCTTGAAGGTGGTTCATTGAACCCTCTGCCAGCCACTTTATTGTGAATGGCAGAGTAATCACGTAGATGTAGATGAAACAAATTTTAAATGTGAACAACGTGAATGAGAAATCATTGGTTGAATATCAAGCAGCATTATTTAAAGGTAAGAAACTACCAGAAAACGGAAAGAAATTGGAGATCGGCATACAAGTAAACGTTAGTACAACTTTTTCTCTTGCAGAGGAATAAGAATCTATGTTTGCTAAAAACATGTAATTTCCAGGGAAAGATAGGATTCCAAATGAATTACTGAAGTGTGAAGGATAACGAGTGCCTGAAAAGTTAACCAAGTTAGTTAACAACGTTATATCTCTTATTAAGGTTACAGATGAATATTGAACAAATCTTACTGTTTTCATATATTGAAAAGGACTTGAAAAAGACCTATCCAATTTCACAGGGATGAATACAAAAAGTTCAGTTCTTAAACACTTAACAAAGGAACGGGAATTAAAAACATTATTACAATGCTTATAGAAGAACAATATAGTTATCAACCTGGTGTGTCATGCACAGATGCAGTATTGCTTCTTATACAGGTTGTGGACTTGTTCATTGGAAAAAGGAGACGCTTATCTTTGCTTTATTGATTCACAGAATGATTTCGATACGATTCAGTTAACAAATCTGGTAATCCTGCTGAACAATTTCGGCATTTCTTCCAACTTATTAAAAACAACTGAAGACATTTATTCAAACAACTACATCCAGGCGAAAATTGGTTCCAGGTTAACTAGCTGAGTACTAGTTAATGGTTGTATTAGACTAGGTGCCTCTCTGTGCACGCTAATTTTTAATATTGTCATGGGTGATGTTATACAGGAAGTATTGGTTGGTAGTGGTAGCAAGATGGAGAATTGAAAAATGCTGACGATGGAGTTCTGCTGGCAAATGGTAAAGATAATCTACAGAATCTTTTCCATAAATTTAGCAGCCTAAAACTTAGGTATTGCCGTTTACACTCAAAAAAACAAATATATGGCCAAATGTGTGGAATCAGTCATGTGCAAACTTAAAGTAGATGGAAAATTTACTCAATAGGTGATGACATTCAAGTACCTTGGTATCGAATAGTCCAGAAGTGGAAATGAAGAAACGGAAGTTAAATAACACATTGCAAAAGCCAATCAAGTGGCGGGGTGTTCAAACGATGCATTTCGGAAAAACAAACAGAAAGAAAAATGCAAAGGTAAGAATACACAAAACAATAATTATATTATACACAGCTTAGAATAGACCTCAAACAACAAAAAACAAGAAGACTTTTGGAAACAACAGAAATGAAAGTTGTGCGAAGGATTACAGGTAAGTCACTGAGAGATAGATAGAGAGAGAGATAGAGAGAGAGTGAGAGAGAGAGAATTGAAAGCATTACGAAAGGATGTAATGAGAATACCATTAATGCATGTGTACATAAGAGAAAGCTTGAACAGAACGAACATGCAAAGAGGATGAATGAAGGAAAGATTGTGAAAATCGTGAGAAATAAATTACCAGCCGGTAAAGGGCTTAGCCTCGAACAGAGGAGGAGGAGGAGGAGGAGTAAGAAGAAGAAGAACAAGAAGACACTGTGGACCTTGATTCTTGTCCTTCGACATATGAAGAGCCCTTTCACATCTTCACCTTCGAGAAGAACGTTTCACAGTGATACTGAAAATGAAGGCGCCGTGTCCCCAGTGAAGTACGCTGCGTTTATGAACAGGAAAGAGCTGAGTCTCGGGGTTCATGATTTTATTTAGCACATTCAGGTGTGACTCTTACACTTCCCAAAAACAGTAGAGCACTACAAACTTTTCAGGCACTGTTCACGGAGGAAACAGACCCAATTATTTGCAGGCAAGATTAATAGTTACTACACTGTCCTTAGTACTACTGTTTATGAGAAAAGCGTTTGAAAGCATTGAAAAGGTAAATGTATAGCACAAATTTTTTGCTTGCTGGCAGTAACTTTCGTCATGACAAGAACTATGAAACTGAAGTTTTCAGAATAGTGGTCAAATGATTCTCTCCTCAAAACTTCTATTATTGGTCAAATATTGTGATGTGACGCCATATGGTGCACATTCGTAATAACAATGTTTTCGCTCTGAGAAACATTTGTGATTCATGTGTGAAAGGGAAGTTCAGAACAGAGATTTTCAACTACCATAGGCAAAAAGGCATCATGGATGCCCAGCTGCAGACCTATATTCTACAAAAGTAACTTATTAGTAACGAATTAGAGACTCCCTTTTCGTATTGTCTTATCACAAATATGTTTTATTTGTTTGCAAGTGTTTATTAACTGTAAATTATGTACACAGCATTGCCATACATAATAACTGTGGCCAGTGCGGTAGTCCATTATCTCTGTCTGTCGTACAAGTTTATACTGTCGAAATACTCATTTTGTTCGGGAAACCCTTGGGTTTCGTTCAGTGCATTCCGTCTAAAAGGCGTGGTTCTGGCATAAAAAAAATTGTTCTTTGTGACTGTGAAACGGATTTGTAATTGACGTTATACTGGTGCGAACTGTGACATAGTAGTTGGTGAAGACTATTTGGAAATTATTGACTGTATTGCAACTTTATGTGGGAAAAGGCACAAACTGTATGTAAACAATTGGTACAGAAATGTACCTCTCTTCCACCACTTGCATGAGAGGGGAATAAATGCGGTAGGTACAGTTCACAAGAACAGGTTAAGCACCAGAAAACTTGAAGCCAAATGCAGAGAGCAGAAATGGAATTTATGTGCAGAGACATTATGATGGCTTTGAAGTGGCATGACAAAAGCGAAGTATATGTGTTCATGACGTCCCATACAGGTGAAGTGAAGTATCTGGGGAAACTAATAGTGACAAAGGAAAAACAAAATGTTTATTCTATTACAGTCTATTGGTAAAGTGGGGGTTGGGGTTGGGTTGTTTGGAGGAAGAGACCAAACTGCGAGGTCATTGGTCTCATCGGATTAGGGAAGGACGGGGAAGGAAGCCGGCCGTGCCTTTTCAAACGAGCCATTACAGCATTTGCGTGGAGTGACTTAGGGAAATCATGAAAACGTAAATCAGGATGGCCGGACGCGGGATTGAACCGTCGTCCTCCCGAATGCGAGTCCAATGCGCTAACCACTGCGCGGTACAGTGGGCAAATGGGGAATAGTACTTAGCTCCGAGGAATGTGGTTGCAAAACGTTGAAATAGTACAAAAATTTGCGACTTTCTTGCTCTGAATTTAATGTGATAGAGGGGACAATGTAAGGCACGAAATGAAGCTTCACTAGTGGTAGGGACGAGCCGTACTCCACCTGCTTAACGTCCTGCTTCTCTAATAGCAAATAATTTACTAAAAGGGGAACCTTTGGTCGAATTATTGAGAGTAGACAAGTTATTCGAATTATAAATTAATGAACATAAGCAAAATGGAAATATTTGTAATAATCATAGGTACTACTGCTGATTTAACTTTTATACATAAATAGAGGTAATTACTGAAGTATACCAACAGCCCTTCAATTATATAACGTAAAGATGACAGAATCCTCACTAAGAACCAACCGCAATGTGCAGTCAGTTCATGTCCCATCACCCGATTTGTTAGAGGCCCATTCGGCTGGGGTGGCCGAGCGGTTCTAGGTGCTATAGTCTGGAATCGCGCGACCGCTACGGTCGCAGGTTCGAATCCTGCCTCGGGCATGGATGTGTGTGATGTCCTTAGGTTAGTTAGGTTTAATTAGTTCTAAGTTCTAGGGGACTGATGACCTTAGATGTTAAGTCCCATAGTCCTCAGAGCCATTTGAACCATTTTTAGAGGCCCATTACCAAGATCCGACAGGCGATCCATAATATCTCCACACAAACGAAATTATATCACTCTACTGCATTCTCCGATGACAGAAAGCCAGGGTCTCTGCTCCTCGATCAACGTCTCGAACAGTTCCCTCTCTTCCCCGTTTGCTGCTCTCACCACGAATGGCCACTATGCCGTGACAGTTCAACCAATACGAGCTCGAGCAGTTCCCCACCAAATTACACTATTCGTATAACATTTTGATATATTTTCAAATGGACTACCATTTCGACACAAAAGATTGTATACCAAGAATGACGTGTCTGCTGACACCAGTTCTTATCATTTTTAACAACATATCTCATGAACCTCGACATATTTGTGCTTCTATTACACTGAACTGCCAAAGAAACTGCTATGGAATTGCGTATTCAAATAAGGAGATACGGAAAGAGGCAGAATACGGCGCTGTGGTCTGCAACGCCTATATAAGACAACAAATGTCTGGGGCAATTGTTGATCCCTTATTGCTACTAGAATGGCAGGTCATCAACACTTAAGTAGTTTGAACGTGGTGTTATTACCAGCACACGAGTGATGGG
The DNA here is from genome assembly GCF_023864345.2 of Schistocerca serialis cubense. Lineage (NCBI taxonomy): Eukaryota > Metazoa > Arthropoda > Insecta > Orthoptera > Acrididae > Schistocerca > Schistocerca serialis. The sequence goes on from NC_064643.1 coordinate 310,196,960, forward strand.
AGACAGCATCTCCGAAGTTGCGATGAAGTGGGAAATTTCCCGTATGACCATTTCAAGAGGGTACCGCGAATAGCAGGAATCCGGTAAAACACCAGATCTCCGATTTCGCTGCGGCCGGAAAAAGATCCTGCAAAAAAAAGGACCAGCGACGACTGAAAATAATCCTTCAACGCAACACAAGTGCAACCCTTTCGCAGATTGTTGCAGATTTCAGTGCCATGCCATCAGTAAGTGTCAGTGTGTGAAACAATCAACGAAACACTCGTGTAACTTTGATGAGTGCACTATTCGAAGCCTTATGCCTCGCCTGGGTCCGTCAACACCGGCATTGGACTGTTGATGACAGAAAACACGTTGTCTAGTCGTACAAGTCTCGCTTCAAGTTGTATCGAGCGGGTGGACATGTATGGTTATGGAGACATCCTCATTAGACGTTGCGTGTCAGCAGGGGACTGTTCAAGCTGGTGTAGGGTTGGAGGCTCTGTAATGGTGTGGGGCGTGTGCAGCTGGTGTGATGCAGGACCCCTGATATATCTAGATACGATTCTGACAAGTGACACGTACGTAAGCATCCTGTCTGATCACCTACAGCCGGCTGTGGTGACCGAACGGTTCTAGGCCCTACAGTCTGGAACCGCGCTACTGCTTCTGTCGCAGGTTCGAATCCTGCCTTGGGTATTGATGTGCGTGATGTCCCTAGGTTAGTTGGGTTTAAGTAGTCCTAAGTTCTAGGGGACTCATGACCTTCGAAGTTATGTCCCATAGTGCTCTGAGCCATTTTTTTATCACCTACAGGCATTCATATCCATTGTACTTTGCGACTGACTTGGGCAATTCCAGCAGGACAACGCGACACCCCACACGTCCATAATTGCCACAGAGCTGCTACAGGAACACTCTTTTGTGTTTAAACACTTCTGCTGGCCACGAAACTCCCCAGACGTGAACACGGATGAGCATATATGAGGTCACTTGCAACGTGCTGTTTACAAGAGAACTCCACCTCCTCGTAATCATACGGAAATATAGAGAGCCGTGTAGGATTTATTGTGTCATTTCCCTCCTGCACTACTTCAAACAATAGTCGAGTCCATTCCACGTCGTGTTGTGGTACTTCTGTGTGCTCGCGGGGGCCCTACAGGATATTAGACAAGTGCACCAGTTTCTTTGGGTCTTTAGTGTATAATCAGCATTGACCACACAATAATAAATGGATTGACTAATAACTATATACTGTTTCATATTAACAGTGTGAGGAGAACGGTTTGCTTCGACACCGTTAGGCATATGAACTTAATATTGTAGAACACTTAATTACAATGTAGTATTCGTTGTTTGTCGCGACGATGTCGATTGCGCAATACCATTACCTGATGTATGGTACATTGTGTATCACTGAACTATTTATCATTCAGTAAGTGTAAATATTCGTGGTTTAATGAAGGATTTGTGTGTAAATATGTTTATGACTGCAGATGTTAATTACATGTACGATAAATTGCAGTCCGCTGACTGACGTCCTCCGATTGACATAATGTTCCTGCGTTTATTGTACCAGTCTTCCTGGCCGCATTTCAGGTAATTAAAGTGTGTGCTGTGTATGTCGTTATCCAGCCCCACACGCCGCTTATCTTCCATCTCATTGCAGCGCAGCACGGGTGACCTTCGGTTGCCTTTAAACGCCCTGACGATAAAACCCAGTCGCTCGCTTGTGCTGATCTCACTGTTTACAGACCTTCTCCGTATTTGCTCTGAGGGAACTATTTTCATACTTCTATATTTCTGTTCATATTTACTCGAACTCAGTACACCTTTACCTCTTTGTTATGTTCGCTTCTGCCTCGGGATTCTCCAAAGACTCGTTAAGTTACAGTCTTATATTGTAGGCGCGTCCTGGTCGCACTTACCAAGAGAGAACTATACCTCGACCGCTCAAGAACTAGTTGTTACATTCGGTTCCAGTCAAAGGTTACTTTACAACACCTCCATTTAATGGGTGAAACATTTAGTAGAACATAGCATGACTCGTGACATTTAGCGATTCCTCTACTTAAGTCCAACCAGTAGTGCAAGCAACTTGAGGTGTTGCATGAAGCAGTACGACTTATTTAGAGAAATACAAGGATTCAGCACAAACAAATACATGAACATACACATTCAAGATTAAATTAAATTGGATTAGAATAATGCTGGTTCTAGATTTCAAACACTTTTTCGAATTTGCATTCATTTACGCAGGATATCGTTTGCTTTAAGAAATTAACTCATTTGAATCGACCTTTGTATCTGCTTAAACTGCACATACTAATGATTCACAACAGTGAATGCGTCGTTACACTTCGCTTACTCAACCATTTCGCAGCACCTTGTTGACATTCTTCAGATACTTTCTACAGATACGAGTTGCTGAAGTTCTCCGTAATGAGCCTGGCACCAGAAGCCAAGTACTCCAAACACGCATGTGTTACTCTGCAGCCACCGTCAGCAATGAAGACGTCAGATCCGTCGAAAAGGGACCTAGTTATAGCTACCAATAATTGATGTTCTAAGTAATCCCCGTAGCTAAGGCCCTGAACGCCTTTCCAAAACGAACAGACATTCTCATGAGACAAGTGGTAATGCAAATGACGTAAATAGTTTCCAGAATTGCTTGATTATGTGAAAATTTCCCAACAACCCATTTTTCTTTCCATAAGAATTCCATATTAAAATTATTTTATCCAGAAAGCAAAGTAATGAATATCTTAGTCTGGTTAAAATTTTAATTCTGCTATTCCTGTGCGGAATCCATCCTGTTTAGCTTTTATAAACTTCAATATCATTCGTGAGAATGTGCAGTAATTCTGCCATACTGTCCTGTTGATGATGTTCTCTAAAGATTATATTACTTAATTTTTTAGCATCTAACAATATTCTTGTGGAGTTATCTTTTATCTTAACGACTACAATGTGATTTCTGTAGTCACTTCCACATCTCTCCATTACTACCCTTTTCAACATCTGTCTTCGCCTAGCCTGCATGGCTTTACTATCGGCAGTTGATATTGGAAATTTTCAATCATTTCAATAATCTTTATTATCTGCCCGTTCAACAGTTCCTTACTGTTAACCCTGTCGGCCAGGGCAACATGTACTTTCTCTATTAAAATGTCTCTAGCTCATATTCAAATTACTTCTATTTATGTAAAAATAGAATATTTTCAATTAGGCTGTTCACTATGAGACATCCCATATTAAAATTATGTACCCCACACATTATATCAAACAATATTTCATTTTTTATTGCTTACTTAGTCCACCAAAGGCATTTCTAATGATGAGCCTGTTACTGGAAAAATTTCTAAATTCTTAATTCTATGACAACTTACAGACTTTTCCGAAACTGCAGATATTCTGCCTTGTGAGTCAATGAGTGCGCATATCTTTCAAGCACATCTCAATTTCTACAACTGGTTGTACACTTTCAACTTCCCTCCTCTGAACACATTACTCCCTGAACAGACTGTTTTTGTTACCCCTACCTCTTTCCCCCACCTCGTCTATCGAACAACCTTCAACCTCTTCACCTCTTTCAAGTTCCAGCAATTCATTTATCCATAATTCAGTTCTTCTCTTTTCAAATACCCTACCTATCTCGGTTTGTTTATAACCCACAAATCATATGAGATCTGTAACTTTGACAACGCTACTTCCAAACCTGTAGTGTAATCGAGTAAGACGTTCAAACTCCATTATAAGTCAATTTCGTCACTTAAAGTCTGCACCTCGTATCCCTCAACAGGATTTAAAGCACTTATGTCCTCCTCCTCCTTTGTATCCCTCTCAGTAGCTCTAACGCCGATACAAACTCTCATCAATTACATCACTCTTTCCATCTTCCTCCAGCAACAATTCGTTTGTTCCATTGATTTACCAAATTTCCTGTCTTTAACTGATGAGTCTATAGCTACATCGCCATCACCGAAATCACTTACACTACTGGCCATTAAAATTGATACACCACGAAGATGATGTGCTATAGACGCGAAATTTAACCGACAGGAAGAAGATGCTGTGATATGCAAATGATTAGCTTGTCAGAGCATTCACACAAGGTTGGCGCCGGTAGCGACACCTACAACGTGCTGACATGAGGAAAGTTTCCAGTCGACTTCTCATACATGAAGAGCAGTTGAGCGGCGTTGCCTGGTGAAACGTTGTTGTGATGCCTCGTGTAAGGAAGAGGCATGCGTACCATCACGCTTCCGACTGTGATAAAGGCCGGATTGTAGCCTGTCGCGATTCCGGTTTATCGTATCGCGACATTATGACTGCTAGCAGAATATGGAATAGCTGGGTTCAGGAGGGTAATACGGAACGCCGTGCTGGATCCCAATGGCCTCGTATCACCAGTAGTCGAGATGATAGGCATCTTATCCGCATGGCTGTAACAGATCGTGCAGCCACGTCTCGATCCCTGAGTCAACAGATTGGGACGTTTGCAAGACAACAACCATCTGCACGAACAGTTCGACGACGTTTGCAGCAGCATGGAGTATCAGCTCGGAGACCATGGCTGCGGTTACCCTTGACGCTGCATCACAGAGAGGAGCGCCTGCGATGGTGTACTCAACGACGAACCTAGGTGCACGAATGGCAAAACGTCATTTTTTTCGGATGAATCCCGGTTCTGTTTACATCATCATGATGGTCGCATCCTTGTTTGGTCACATCGCGGTGAACGCACATTGGAAGCGTGTTTTCGTCATCGCCGTACTGGCGTATCACCCGGCAGGATGGTATGGGGTGCCATTGGTTACACCTCTTGTTCGCATAGACGGCAGTCTGAACAGTGCACGTTACATTTCAGACGTATTACGACCCGTGGCTCTACCTTTCATTCGATCCCAGCGAAACCCTACATTTCAGCAGGATAATGCACGACCGCATGTTGCAGGTCCTGTACGGGCCTTTCTGGATACAGAAAATGTTCGACTGCTGCCCTGGCCAGCACACTCTCCAAATCTCTCACCAATTGATAACGTCTGGTCAATGGTGGCCGAGCAACTGGCTCGTCACAACACGCCAGTCACTACTCTTGATGAACTGTGGTATCGTGTTGAAGCTGCATGGGCAGCTGTACCTGTACACGCCATCCAAGCTCTGTTTGACTCAATGACCATGCGTATGAAGGCCGTTATTACGACCAGAGGTGGTTGTTCTGGGTACTGATTTCTCAGGATATATGCACCCACATTGCGTGAAAATGTAATCACATGTCATTTCTAGTATAACAGATTTGTCCAATGAATACCAGTTTATCATCTGCATTTCTTCTTTGTACAGTAATTTTAGTTGCCGGTAGTGAAACATTATACTCTGCCGGAAAGAAAAATAAAGTTGTACAAATGGAAAGACGTCGTCGATTTTGCTCCGAAGCCGGCATGTGCAGCATGGGTAATAGTAGATGTACTGATAATGGTTTCAACGCCGTCCGCTAACAGACAGCGTAGTGACGTAGCTACCATAGCGCCATATGTTGGTAACGGTAACAGTTTAGCGTGGCGCAGACGTGTGAAGCAAGCAGGCGACCATTCCATGGATATGCACTAGTGCTTCCTATAGCAACCGATAGAATTTAAAAGGGCTAAATTTTTGCCTTCCAAATAGCAGGATGGACCTTTCGAGGAAGTGTCACACAAGTTGGACGTGCTGTGTCAGTTGTGCAACGATGCTGGTATAAAGTATCACGTGAACATTCTGTCACCATTAGGCGAGGCTCTGGACGTCCATGCAGCACAAATGCCCTCCAGGGTAGTCGTGTTGTAGGGGCGCGAGTGGAAGATCATACAGCTATCGTAGCCCAGATAAGTCTTGTGAGCCCAGAAGTGTAAACACGAACTATTGCAAACCGGTTATTAGCTGTGGGACAATGGACAAGCACACCTCTAGCCCATCTTGCACTCACGCCACTGCATGGACGTGCACGGGTCAACTGGTGCCGTCAGAGGATCGCTTGGAAGGTGGAATAGCTGCTGCGGTCTTCAGTGATGAAAGCAGATTCTGCTTGCACCAAGTGATGGTCGTTTGCGTGTGCGCTACGACATACACCTGATGAGTGATGTCTTGTAGAGTGCATTTGTCAGAGACACACTGGCCCAACCACAGGTCTTATGGTCTGGGATTCGATCAGCTACAATTATCGTTCACCTTTATTTTTTTTTTTTTTTTTTTTTTTTTTTTTTTTTTTTTTTTTTTTTTTTTTTTGGAGGGATACTAACCAGCGCTCGGTATGTGAAGAGTGATGCTACATCTACATGGATACTCTGCAAATCACATTTAAGTGCCTGGTAGAGGGTTCACCGAACCACCTTCACAATTCTCTGTTATTTCAATCTCGTATAGCGCGCGGAAAAAATGAACACCAATATCTTTCTTTACGAACTTGGATTTCCCTTATTTCAGTAGGTGATCGTTCCTCCCTATGTACGTCGTCATCAACAATATATTCTCTGAAGAAATGTGCTAATTTTTTCCCGGGAGTGTATTTTTACTTAGCCCAATCTTCCTTGCTACTGTAAAGTACTCCTTCCGAAATCCTCGTATCTTTAATCTCTATCAATTTGATACTGATTTTCGCCCCTTGCTTTAATGCATGACGCATAATATTTAGATCACAGACTAGAAATTCATTTTCATTTTCATTAACTCTTTTAAATAAACAACATACATTTCTCTCGCACCCAGATCTTTCCTTACACTCCCTTGCCACATTAAATCTTTCCATTCTGCACCTCTGTGGTGACAGTGTTTCTAACATTTTCCCACACTGATTCCAATCATTGATATTCTAATCCACTTCCTTCTTTACGTACTATTTAGTATTAATTTCTGAATCTAATTCACTAGTTTCCTCATAATTTCTTATTGTTATCTCTTGGTCTGTTTCGAACACACTCAGTGATCATCGTCATCTAACACCACTGGCTCGGCTCCCCCTACAGAAATGAAAGCACTGATTCCCTCTTCCGAAATATCCCCTGCAGAGGCAGCGCTATCCTCATCCACAACTATGTCGTGAAATCTCTCCATCATTGTCTCTTGAGAATAAATCTATTACTTTGGTAGTCAAATAATCAACTGTTTCCACATCCGCTGATACAAGATACGACTCAACTATCTCCTTCAAAATCTGCCGATACATACTATAACGAGTTTCTTTAGCTTCTGACGAGGCATTAAAATCTTGCTTCTGTGACTTACTACCCACCTCACAAGGATCTTGCTAATAGACTGGATACCAGTCTATTTCACATTACATTCTATTTCAGTCAAGTTTCCGTTTACTTCAGGTCTCGAATTTGATACTTAGTTTTCCCCAAATGTTTTCTATTACTATCTTATTATGCTCTTCATTAAAATAAACATTCCAGCCACATCTCATCACCATTTAATATATTTCTCTCACTTATCCCTCTGCCATTTCTGTTAATTTGCTCCCTAATCCTCCTTAATTTTTTTTCATCTTTTACGGTCAACATTTCCCTTATTCGAGCCTTGTTTTCTGATTTCCTGTATAGTATTGTATTCATGCCCGCCTTTTACTTTGGCGCGTCAGTTTACTTTGTCATCTCCGGATATGAGATGTGGCGAAAATTAGTTTTCCGATCCTTCAACTCTTGCTCCTATTCACGATTTCTTATAACTCCTTGATTACTGCACCTTTAATAATTATTCCCATTGCTGTTATTGTGCCAATAACGTTGGTTTCGTTCATAATAGTTGAAAAGATCTTATTGATATCCATCCACTTGACTGCTGTTAAGATTTTCTGGCTTACATTGCAACGCCTGTTCAAACTTTTCGACCAAGTACAAAAATTCTTAGACTGAGTTGTCAGACTATGAACTAAGTCCCACTGCAAAGATTCCGGCAATTATCAATTTGGTGTTGTAATTTCGGTCATAGCGCCGAGTGACCTACTTACGTGTGTTAGGGTATTTAGCTCATGCACGCAAAACACTACCATCGTTATACTCTCGTGTCTCGTGTCATGCCTGCTTCGCTTCACTCCAGAGTTTATTCACAAAACACTTTTCAGACACTTCGTAACTGGTAAATGAATTATTCATCACAATTTCCCATGACTGGACATCGCCGTTTAACTGCCTCAGACATTCACAGCGTGTGACTGTCTCTAGATGCAGCAAGAAATTTTATTGCATGATACTTTCCATCATTAGCAAAGCTCTTTCCTGTCCACATCATTTTATTACATTTATTACACTCGCCGCTTGACCTGTCACTTGAGTGTTCAATTTCCTGGTCATATCTACAATTTTCTGTTCTCGCAGTTCTGTTTCCGCATTAATCGCTTCATCCAAAATCCGCCGATTCTGCAGAATGGCCCTTTTGCTCTCAACGATTCTTCCAAACACGTTATGGAGTGTCTCGAGTCTTTATCTTTTCCACTTCTATGTCCATCGACTTTTTGGCATTACCTGTTTTACCATCAACGCATCTCACTTCACCAGCAATGTCCCATTTCGGTTACAATCTCTGTTTGCTTCCCCTCGATCATCCCATCTATATCTGTTTTAATTTTCCCAACTTCGGTTTTTAGGTCCGTTTTCAAATACCCCTTGTCAGTCTCAATACAAAACTCAGATCTGCAGTATTAGTTATTACTCCCCCTCCTGATTCGCAACATCTTTGCGATTGGGTTTTCCATAGCAAAATTTTACCTATCTGATTTAGGACTGTCTGGTGAACTGTGATTTTCCGAAGCACATGGAGGCAGTCAAAAGAATGTGTAATGGGTGATGCGAACTGTTGTCCTACTTTATCTCAGGTGGTAAATTCTATTTAAAATTTATAGATAGGATTTTTCGCTATACTGGACGCATAAAAAAAGTCAGAAGGACTACAGAGATCCTTCTCGCCGTGAGGTGTTGACGAGCAGTCACAAAAAGATGGGCTGACCCTCGTTGTACATCAGCCACAATACTTGTAGTATTGGTAAAGGCACATTCTCCAGTAAAAGATACAGTGGGTTTTGCAGGAACTGCACATGTGTGCGTCCATTAACGCCGTATCGGAAAAAATGACCCAAGTAGTTGGTCACCTGCAATCCCTGCCCAAACACTGATGCAGAACTGTTCGAGATGAGATAGTTCGGCCATTCTCCGCCTAATTTCTGGAGGCTAAAGTATGAAGTAATTTCTAGTGTAGGTCGTTTCATCGGTGAAGTGTACTGATAACAGAAATTTCAGAATGATATTTCTAAGAAATATCTTGTGGTTATACTAGTAGACCACCACTCTTTCTACATCTCTCAATCACGGTTTTTGTCTCTGTTGTATCAAAAATATTACATTAATCATAAGAAAACATCTTCAGACGGGGAAGGATAACAGATACTTTGGCACGTAATACACAGACCGATAATTGTGAAGAAGTGACGAGAATTTGGTTTGCGCTTAGCTCATCTGTCGGATTAGCAAGCTAACAACCCGAACATTAAAATACATTTACAGGAAACAGCGAAAATGTACATATGACTTCCGCATCTTTCAGCATGTAGGTGATCTAATGTTGACATTTTCCTTTCACGATATTTTTGGTACTCCTCTAGTTGTCTTTCGTTACTCGCCGTTTGAACTCCAGACTGCGAACGGGTTACGCTACGTGTCGCCTTAGCGACTGTTTTCTGCGACGTCAAAGAATAAAAGTCTAACAGAAATTTAAGACCAACGCTTAGATAAGGGCCTATTAAGGCATCTTATGACGCCACTTTTGCACACTGATAACTTTTTTATGGTCTGGTACAGCCTTTTAGGTGGTTTTAATTTCTTGTGACACATTTATTCTCTGACGTCGCCCCGAAACAGTGGCTAAGGGTGGCATGCTGCTTGCTCATTTGCCATTTGTTTCGTGTTTGTAAACAGCAGGCCAAGAAATTTGCTCTCGATGTCTTCCGAAGATAATCAGCGAAGTTCTCGAAATATCGTGTGCAGAGAAAAAACAACACTAACTCGGCTACAAAAGTAGAAACAGGGAAATCATTTAATTTTGCAGAGAAGGGCTGAGCGATTACAGAATTATTCACGAGTATCATTTTCACTGATATTCATCAGCAAAAGTTCATTTCAGAGCTCACTGTAGATGGCTAATAAGAGCAACAAGACTGTGGAACAGAGAAAAGTTTCAAGTACAAAAAGACTACAATTTTGTTATCATATGCTGAAAATATTTGTAGGGTATCTCAAACATTTAAGGCTAAAACTGTGCAATTTATAGAGAATCTTATGTTGAATATTTTGAAATAAGTTTTCATTGAATGAAAGTGAGTATTTCAAAAAAGTGAACAGGCTCCTCCATGGCCAATGCTTGTTTGCAAACTACTGATATTTCGTAACAAACAATTGCCTACTGAACTGACGTTGCCGGAGCTACCTTAAGAAATCCGGATGAGTGAGAATAGGACTCGCCCACTGAGGGGTCCGTAAAATCTTAGCTATCTATACAGAAAGTCTTTCAACCCGAAAATCGAGAATTTTGAAGATTTTTGCCTGTTATCGATATCGATAATAGCAACATATCAAAATAGTTCACGTAAATGGCCGTATCTTTTGATTGCATTGACACAGAAGCAGTTTTTGTTTTTGTACAGCGCCAAGACACCGTAGTCCTTATTATATGACATAAGTATCAAATGGATAAACCCACCCATTCCTCAGAAAAAGGGATCTTAACAGGTGGACATACACATTGATGGATAAGAAACGACAAACGATATTTTTTTTCGTGTCATATAGTCACAAATTAACAATTTTCGGATTTCCCCTTTATCTGTACTGCGAAATCTTGCTGCTTGCCAAATTTCATGACTATAGGTCAACAGAAAGCATCATATAGGTTTTGATGAGTGAGTTTGCAAGTATCAAAATACTTGACATGAAAATTAATTGAAATGTCCTGTGGAGAGGGATTCCAGTCGGGTAGACCTTACACCTGGTGCTAGTCTTTTTAGGTGACGGCACTTTGGCGATTTTTTTGTCGACGAGGACGATATGAGGATGAAGACAACACAACACCCAGTCCGTGAGTGGAGAAGACCCAGCCGGGAGTCGAACCCGGGCCTCTCGCCTAGCATTCTGCCGCGCTGACCACTCAGCTATGGATGCGGACATGTCACACTAGTGACAGTATCGTTTGACTGCACTGACGTACAAGCTTAAATTTTTTCACAGCCAAGAGACGACAGACACTAACATGTGACATGAATTTCTACTTGTAACGTCAACCCGTTCCTGAGAAAATGGGGTCTTATGAGACGGACAGACAGTCAGGCGGATAACAAGTGAGAAAATAGTTCCTATGATATTATTACAATTTAACAATTTCCTATTTTTTTTGCTTTTCTTCTACTGCGAAACCATTCTTCCTGTTACATTTCATGATTCTACGTCAAAGGGAAGTACACTAAAGGTTTTGATGCGTGAGTTTAGGAGTCTCAAAAATGTTACACATATAGCTGTATCTTTCGACTGAGTTGACATAGAGGCATAATATTTTTATATCGCCAAGGATGTAACATAAATCAAGTTTACACGTTTACCTGTTTCTGAGATAGAGAGTTCTTAACAGTCAGTCAGACAGACAGACAGTATACAGACGGACAACAAAGCGATTTTATAAAGGTTCCATTTTTGCAGACTGAGCGACGGAGCCCTAAAATTGTACTTAGTCGTCTGTGTTGTTTCCCCATGATTGCAGAATGTGACAAGTTGTCAAATACTGCTCCTTGATTAAACTTCTAGACTTGCATTTAGTATAATGTAGTGCCCAGAGAACCGAATGAATGTACAGATAACAGTCGATATCCATATTTCATGAAAGGTACTTCGGAATATAGAAATTGACGAGAGACCAAGTCGTTAAAGACATAAAGAAATGGACAAATCTCTTACCAAATAAAAGTTTCCATAGTGAAATCTGAAATGACAGTGTTGGATCATGTGTGAACGGTTTCTCGACTATTTAAGCGTGTAATGCACAGTTATAACAACACACCGAGGAGAGAGGTAATGGAGCAGCAACTACTGGCCTATCGTACACCGAGGAACCAAAGAAACTGGTACACCTGCCTAACATCGTGTAGCGCCTGCGATAGCACGCATAAGAGACGTAACACGACATGGCGTGAACTCAACTAATGTCTGAAGTAATGCTGGAGGGCCGGCCGCTGTGGCAGAGAGGTTCTAGGAATTTAGTCCGGAATCGCGATACTGCTACTGTCACAGGTTCGAATCCTGCCTCGGGCATGGATGTATGTGACGCCCTTAGGTTAGTTAGGTTTAAGTAGTTCTAAGTCTAGGGGACTGATGGCCTCAGATGTTAAGTCCCATAGTGCTTAGAGCCATTTGATTTGAATGCTGGACGGAACTGGCAATATGAATCCTGCAGGGCTGTCCATAAATCAGTAAGAGTACGAGGGGATAGAGATCCCTTCTGAACAGCACGTTGCAAGGCATCCCAGATATGCTCAATAATGCTCATGTGTGGCGAGTTTGGTGGCCAATGGAATTGTTTGAACTCAGAAGAACCTGGAGCAACTCAGTAGCAATTCTGGACGAGTGGAGTATCGCATTGTCCTGCTGGATTCCCTTCAGTCGTTATTGGTCCCGTTCTTGGAGGATCTTTTTCCGGCCGCATCGATGTCGGAGATTTGATGATTTACCGGATTTTTTATATTCGCGGTACACTCGTGAAATGGTCGTGCGGGAAAATCGCTACTTCATCGCTATCTCGGGTATGCTGTGTCTCATCGCTCGTGCACCACGTATAACACCACGTTCAAACTCACTCAAACCTTGATAACATGCCATTTTAGCAGCAGTAACCGATCTACCAAATGCCCCCGACACTTGTTTTCTTATATGTACGTTGCCGACCGCAGTACCGTATTCTTCTTGTTTACATATCTCTGTATTTGAATACTAACGCCTATACCAGTTTCTTTGACGCTTCAGTGTAAATGAAAGGCACGAGCTAGGGGGGATCAATTGAAAAATGGTTCAAACGGCTCTGAGCACTATGGGACTTAACATCTGAGGTCATCAGTCCCCTTGAACTTAGAACTACTCAAACCTAAGTAACCTAAAGACACCACACACATCCATGCCCGAGGCAAGATTCGAACCGGCGACCGTAGCGGTCTTGCGCCTAGAACCGCTCGGCCACATCGGCCGGCTGGGGTAAAATGATTTTTACTCTGCAGTTAAGTGAGTTAATCATTTTGTACAGAACTTATTAATACCGGTTGTCGCGAACGATGAATTTATAAATCTTGTTCTGTATGTATTTTTGACCGCAAAATTTTGAAGCATTCTATTAAATACATCAAAGATAGTCCCATATTCTCTGCATCGGTGCTTCGTAAACATGATAGGCGGGCCGACGAAGAACCAAACAAACGAGGTACGTGTACTCTCACGGTTATCTGGGACGGCTGTACTACTTTCTCCTCATTAGCTCGTAATAAATGGCAGAGGAGCTCCTCGAGATTGTAAAATATTTCCCGCAGTCACCGTAGTTCCAGTACTACTCAATATTTCGACGCCGGCGCAAACTAATGACATTCCACACCCTGTTTCCTCCGTGTCACGACCTTCAGTATCGAGATAATAGGATCCTTTCCATTTCGATAGTCAGACGAGGCAATCTTCATATATCTTCAAGGGAAAATTACAGCAGTAAATCTTGCACTACCACTTTTATGCCAGACAGTGAGCATACGTTCAAACCAACAATTACAACAGCATGCCGAAATAAGAGGTCTCACTGTGTAACGGAAACGGTGTCTCACAGAGGTAAACAGCACAGTTTACAATGCCGAGAACGTCATGTCCCTACACGATACTTCTGAAAACTACGTAGATTCCCAAATGCTATACTTTCTGTTCTAGTTTTCAAAATTTTAGCTCTGAAACATAGGTTGATATGGTAAGCTTAATGGTAAGAGATTTATAACACATTAAAGATTTGTAATATTATATTCCACTCACCGGTTTTACTATTATGTCGTCCATAACGGTGGAAAACGTTCCGAACCAATAAATACATCTGTCTTTACAATACTCAGACTAAATATGGCCTCCTAGTGAACCATTCACTTATCTCCTTCTCGCAGCCGACGACATTAAATTATCATGGGACCACTCCGAAAAATTCCCGTCAACGACGGGCGTGATCACTTGATTGTCGACCAGTTTCGTTAATAATTTAATGGGAACTTCTGGGGAAGCGAGCGAGCTAATGGCGAAGTCCCTGTATAGAGCACCGTATTATTTTGCGGACGTGTCTTCTCAGTGTCGCTCTGCAGGTCTACGGAGATGATACATTATATGCGTAAACTCACAAGCGACTGAATAAGAAGCGCACACCCAATAACGAGTAAAAACCCCTTTCGCCAAAATGACAGTCATAAGATCTGCCCCTGACTTCTTTCACATTTAATTTAGAAACTTGCTTTCCAGGAAAGGCAATTAAATGTGGAACAAATCCTATAAAAACTAATTTCGCTCTCGGAGATGGAAAGGCAATTAAATGTGGAACAAATCCTATAAAACTAATTTGGATCGCGGAGATGAAACACGATGTGGGAACAAAAGTCACAATTTCATATAGGACTGGTTCTAATGGTTCAAATGGCTCTGAGCATTATGGGACTTAACATCTGAGGTCATCAGTCCTCTAGAACGTAGAACTCCTTAAACCTAACTAACTTAAGGACATCACACACATCCATGCCCGAGGGAGGATTCGCACCTGCGACCGTAGCAGCAGTGCGGTTCCAGACTGAAGCGCCTAGAACCCCTCGGCCACACCGGCTGGCATATTGGATTAGTATCGTTCGTAAACAATTTTTCCGAACACGTGCACAATAAATTTCGAATATGCAATAGCTGAAAAACTTAAAAAGTGTTAATACAAATTATGTCAGTCTTACGCTGCGGTTCGGAGCGACGGCCACTGTAGACTATTTGCATGCGCTTCCAATCGCAGTACCGAGCACTCTGTCCTAAAAATAAATACAAGTCGTCCTTGTCTGCGGAAGGGATAACATATGAGCGTATGCAGAAATGCAAATTTCATCCTGATCTGTGGCTTTGCTTTATCTCCTGTCAATGTTACTTATTGAATTACTAGTTGATGTTATACTAAAAATCTACTACATAATTTCTACACGGGAAGAAAGGTGGAAAGTATACGAGGTGATACATACTAGCAGTGTGTGATGCTATTGGTTCCAGAGCCACCGAAAGAGGTGGATAGCTGTGACTGCTCTACTGCCTCCCCAGATTCACTGAGTTTGGAGAAAGGTGAGTGTGAGCTGTAAATGTCCTGAGCCAAGGCATCATATATGTGTTAGAAGAGATCCAGATAACGTGTCCTCGATAACCACTCTTATATTCGTTGTATTCCTCGAATTATTCTGACGCCGTTCCTGAGCGATGGGGAGGCGTAATCCTAGTAGTTACCGCAGGAGAACAAATGAATACACGTGGCTGGACAATCAAGTCAGAAGGAACTTGAGGTGCATAGAAAAATTATGTTGGGACTAGGCAACTCAGCTAAAGATTAATGGTGAATTATCCCAAAAGACTAAGATCCCTATAGAAGTCGGGAAAAATAGAATTTTGTCGCCTTTGTTACTCGTATTTATTCAAAACAGATCTTTGAAGAGGCTGTGGCAGGCACAGAAATACGTATAAATGTCAGTGAGGTATGCGTGCAAAAATCTAGGAAGATTACTTAACATTGAGGGTGATTATAGTAAAATTTAGATTCTAGACATCAAAATTAAGAAAAGAAAATACTTGAACACAAGCTGTAACTTTTCATAAGGCCACACTGTTATTTAATAGTCTACCAATTGGAGACGGCCGGTGTGGCCGTGCGGTTCTAGGCGCTTCAGTCTGGAACCGCGCGATTGCTAAGGTCACAGGTTAGAATCCTGCCTCGGGAATTGTTGTGTGTGTTGTCGTTAGGTTAGTTAGGTTTAAGTAGTTCTAAGCTCTATGGGAATGATGACCTCAGCTGTTAAGTCCTATAGTGCTCAAAGCCATTCGAACCTATACCAATTGGAAGAGTAAGAAAGTTTAAGTATTATGGCACATGTATTTCTGAACACTAGAGGGAGGATGTCGAACAGAGTACACTCACAATACCTTCACAAAATTTCAACAAGTTCTTAATAACACGTAATGTACGACGGTTCTCAGACTGTCACTTACAGATTGATATATCGAACGGGAGTTGCTGTACGGAATGGGAGAATGGACGATGAAACCCATGACTACGAATAATATAGACATATTTGAAACATGGATACTCCGTTATATCCTCAAAATTTCGTTGAAGGCACGCGTGAGAAATTTAAAGGTTTTGAGACGAATGAACTGTGTACTATTAATTGTAAAGGGAAGTACAAAAGTTACCTCTTTCGATCCACTAGTGAGAAATTAAAATTAGCGACTATTGAGATTGATCATTTACATTAAACCAGAAGGTCGACGCTCTGCACTTGTTGGTAATACACTTCGTCATGTACTCGTTCACTGCGGCGCTCGGGGTCACAGCACGAACTTGTAACATCTGAAGGTGGGCGTATAAGAGCCCGAAACCAGTCGTGTTCTAAATGAAAGAACTTTCCAAATGTCGCGGTATTTTCAACTTCTGGTACTTAAACATGTAACACACAAGGAAATGAGCTCATCGCAAATAATCAGTAATGCATACATGCCCAAAGAAAAGAGGAGAAGATCATGCATGAAAAATGGGACAAAACTACTGAGGTCATCGGTTCCTAGGGTTACACACTACTTAAACTAATTTAAACTAACTTCTGCTAAGGACAACACAGACACCTAAGCCAGAGGGAGGATTCGAACATCTTGGGGGGGGGGGAGGGGGGAGGGGGGAGGGGGCGAAGCGTGTCAAAGCGCCCCAGAGCGCAATGCTACCCCGCGCGGCATTGTGGTAGACATGTCGAATAAAACTGCAGATGGGCCGACGGGGACACCTCTGCGTGAAATAAGGACAGGAGCTGGATCCGTGTGAAGAGTGATCATAATAAAGCATTGTCAGTTGTTTATTAATTGTGTTTACAGTTGCCTTGTTCCACACAAGCCTTGTATCTGATGTCTCACTCAGCTGCGTGTTGGATTCCATCTGACGGCCGCTGGGTCAGCTCCTTGTCTGCAGTTCCAGGCGTAGTGTGAGTGACCTCGCGGCGCCGCTATGGTGCAAGACGAATGTCGCATGGAGTAGTAGTCGCTGGAGTGTGCCAGATCCCATTCCGAGATCTATGTTGGCCGTTGATGACCATCCGCGATGTTAAAACCATTCAACAGCCAAGTCCGCATATAATTTTATTTTTTTGTTTTAGACAACCGGTTTCAACAGACTGAGGCATAGCGCCTTCGCATCGCTCCTGTCACTTTTTAGGACGATGTCGTTGTAGACATGAGTCATCGACAGATGTCACCAGCCGACATGGACCTGAGTTACAGAGCTGCACGTAGTTGTACTAGTAGGCGGCAGAGGTCAGCAGTTGACGGACAGTGCTAGCAGTCGTAGTCAAAACAATGTTGTAAAGTTATGTTTGACTAATATTTAATGTATTTGCATAATTATAATTGTTTCATATGTGTAGTAATTGCAGTGTGAGTGTTGTATGAGTGAAGAAGAACAGAAGTAAATGAAAATTGTTTTGTTTATTCACGAAGTACCAGTTAAACTATACAAGGGATTTACTGTAATTAAATGTGCAGTCAGTTCATGGTACTAATAAATCGTGAGTAGAACACAAATTAATCGGTAATTTCAGAAGGAGTAATTTTATATTTGATACTTTTCTAAATTTATTTATTTAGCAATAGCCATAGAAAGAAATGTTTTACTATGATTGGTCATTGAAGTAAAGCGCGGGTTAGCGCGGGGTAATACTGCAACCTGATTTGCTGTTTGTGATATCAGCCAATCAGAAAAATGCAGGCTCGCGCCAATCTTTGCTGGGAACAAAGCCTTTGGTGGGATCTGGCAAGGTCGGGGCTGAGGGTTCGAACTAGTAACATGTCATTGAAAGCAGCTCTGACGAAAGTACTGTAAAATCGCGGAGAAATGCTAAATACGAGTTCGCGAAGTAGTACAAAGCGTATTTAAGTGAATGGTATAGTGAAAGTCGTGTGGAATTTCGGACGGAATATCAAAATTATTGCTTTCGACTGTTAGTTAAAACCGCGTGGCGTGTTGTCCGATCTAAGACTGGAACAGGTATTACGTGTAGAGCGAGCATTTTCATAACTAAACGATCTAGTGAACTCTATTAACTTCGGTAACGGATGTAAATACCATGAACTGGCTACGTGTGTGATTGTGCTGTGCGTGGGAACTTTACATTGTGTAGCCACTTAGTACGGACTTGGCAGTATTACTGTGAGCTTTATCGTAAAAATACACCTGAAAATTTACATTGCCAGGTTAAAACTTTTATTTCAGTAGCTGGCCACATCCCGTTTACCGGACAATTCTATGTATGTTGCGACCTGCAGTTGACAGTAGTGGTCTAGAATTTTCTACTACAGCTTTTAGCTAGACAAATGAACATTGTTGGACATTGGCAGGGCAGTAAAAAGAAGCGTGCAGCGCCGCTTATGGTGCATCGGGCCGGGAAACTATAAAGCTGTAGGAATCGAATTCGTGATCGACAGGAACGGTGAATAAGCAACGTTACAACAGTGACTGTAGGTGCGAGTGAGATATTGCTGTGAAGTCGAACGTACGTTTTGAGATGCAACGAGGAGAGAACCTGTGGAACGGAGATTTTATAGCGAACTCGATGCTACGGGACTGAAGGCCCGCTGAGCAACAGATGGCACAGTAAACGGACAGTAAGGCGCAGCAGCTTCCATCGCAGTGGCAGCGCGTAGGGGCCCTGAATCTGGTGCACCGCGGGAAGAAAGGCAGATTGCTGTTTTCAACACGCTGCGACGATGTCGGACGAAGAAATATAAGTTAAGTTTACATAGTGTATTATTTGCATGTGTAAACAGACTTGCTAGTATGGATGGGGATGATAATTCTGTGGTTGTGAGAGAGGGCGATGTAAGTCAGTTTGATATGAGTGCTAGTCAGGCAAGTACTCCCGAACAATAGCAAGTAGGGGATACCATTAATATGGAGGTATTAAGTAACGATGTGCCTGAGATATTTCCAATTGTAAAGATGGAAGTGGAACATAATGTTCCGACCGATTCTGGTATTGGTGACAGTTTAAATCTTGACGATAGTCAGTTGAATGATTTCAGTATTAATAGTTTGTTTGATGTCAGTAGTGTTAACGTGAGTGAGGAGGCTGACAGAACAGATACAAAACTTGGTTTTGTGCCTGTACAATTAGCTGAACAAAAATTGTACAACAGGAAAACAAACCAGTAAATTTACAAGATATGTTTGCAGCTTTAATGACGAAAATGAATCAGAATTTTGGGAAGTTAGATCAGAAAGTTGAACAACAGTCTTGTAGTATTATCAAGCTAGCTAATGATCTGAAACAGTTTAAGACTGAAATTAATGAGAAAATAGAACAACAGGCTGTTGAGCTTAAGAAGATGTGGAGGACGGATTTGCAGGTGTTTCATGCTTATGTAAATAAGAGAATTTCTGGTGCAGAAAGTAGGTGTAAAAAGTGTTCAGAAAATGTAAAAAGTGAATTAACAGAGCTGGTTTGCAAGGTTACTATTGGAAGCAAACAGAATATAGATCAGATAAGAAAAGATGTAGGTCAAGTCAAGTCAAATCTGACATCAGTAGAATCTATGTGTCAAACTGCACATGGAAATTTAAATAGAAAAATTGATTCTGTGAATGAAAATTGTTTGGACAGTGTTAAAGTTGTGTCTGAACGAGTGAATGCGGTTGTGAGTGGTGTAGAACAAATTACTAACAAAACTGAACAAATAACCCTTAAATTAAATGAGCATGACAGTAGACTAAACAAAGTGGAACGTAATATTACATTGGGTGCTAACGGTGTGAACTGTAGTATGGTGACGGAAAATGTTGAAGTATCTTATACAGTTTCTTCGTTTTGATCCAGCTGGAAATGTTCATCCGGAAGAGTTTTGGAACGATTTTGAAAATGTTTTGCCTAGTTTGTGGAGTGACCGACAGAAGATTGGTTTCGTACCATCGAAGTTTTTGGGTGAGGCTAGGATATGGGGAACGACTGCAACGGAACAATATGAGACGTTAGAGCAGTTTAAAGAAGCGTTTTTCAAAGAATATTGGGGCAAGCAAAAGCAAATAGAATTGCAAAACAGTTTCTGGGCTGGGGATAAGTTCAGTCCTCGGAAAGAGAATATAAAAAGATTTGCTTTAAGATGGGTGACTAATTTGTCATATTTGAAGAACAAATTAGAGCCTGAGCAAATAATTATGGGGTTAGATGGAAAGTTGCCTCTAAGCTGAAGAAATAAAATAGTTGCTGCTCCTAGGGACAATGTTAATAAGTTTATTAGCTATTTGGGAAGGATGGAGAAGCTTATGCAGGAAGAAGAGCAGACAAATCGTAGTTTTAGGCCTCAGAATACAGTTGAGAGAGGTCAGAATGTTAATGTGAACAGAATGGGTGTGTCACATAATAGCCGAGGAGGGAGAGGAAGAGGTTGGCGCTATGCTCCAGTTCCAACAGCAATTGATAATGATCAGGGGCATGCTTACAGATCGCGATGGCCAATTCATGATGGCAATGATTTTCAGGAGAGAAATCAGGTGGAGGTGCGAGGCAGAAATGAAGCAGAATCACAGGGCACAGGAAACTAGATCCCGTCTGTGAAGGAGCTGGCATTTGCAGAACGGGTAGCAGTAATTTGAATCCGCTGGCCATACCTTTTGTATTCAATAAGAATAAAGTAACTGAAGTCCAAATTATTGACAATAATGATACAACTGAAAGTAGTAAAGCGAAGGATGGTAGAATAGGCATGCTACAAGGTGGCTATGTTGATGGGAGCAGGCAAAAGGAGCACTGTACTGCAGGTTGTTTGGTGGGAAAAGATGTTGAAAGTGATGTAAAATCTAGCAGTGAGGGAGAAGTGTACAGTAGAGCGAATGAGGAATTTTGCCAGGGAGAAGGAGGAGATACGAATATACAGGGATTGCAGGAACTAGATGAGAAGTGGATAGAAGAATTATTGATGTCAGTAAGTAGGGACTTAGAGGAAGCTATGGAAGCATTTCATGCCGGTGATGACCAGAAAGGGGGTCAGCCGAGTAAAAATAATGTAGAAGGAGAAGATGAGGTAGAAGATTTAGTGGAGAAACTAATTACTGTAGAAAAGGGAGCTGCAGATTTGCAGAAGTGTTTTAATCTATCCATAGTGGACAGGCTAAAGAATGTAGGAAGGGAGAGTAGTGAAAGCAATCTTGTAGATATTTGTATAATCTCTGGGCACAAGGAAGGTTTCGAAAGGCGTAAAATTGTACACGACTTGCTTGAGGATGATGAAGTCACAGTTAAAGAAGGAAAGAAAGTTCGACCAGTAATCAATCTGTTAGTGCAAGAGGAAGAAGTACAGTGCCTAGCTGATAGCATCAGTGATTTCTGTGCTGTTAGTCAGAAATGGTTAGATGCTTTGCCTAATAAAAGAGAGCTAGTAATTATGTCTGTCATGGGAATCCAGATAACTGTAGCCACAGGAAAAGTGAAGAAGCAAGTAAAGTAAGAAGTGATGTTGCCTATCAGTATAAATGGTAAACAGTTGTATCATAACTTTCTAATTATTGAGGGCTTAAGTATAGATATGTTAGTGGGAATTGATTTCTTAATGAAGTACAAGGGGAAGCTGGACTTCGAAAATGACAGTATAAGCCTGGAAGGGAGTAGGAAAAACATTATAGTGCCTTTCCCTAAGAAAAGGAAGCTTACAAAGAGGGAAGGTGAGCAGATTCCGATTAGATATTGTAGGAAGAGAACAGATCTGGAAGGGTATAACGAATATGGGGGAGAAGTGGAGGTAAATCCTAGGGCTTAGAGTAATGAGGAGGAAGGGCATAACTTGTTGTGGAAGGGAGTGTTATCCTGTTGGTAAATGGTAAAGGAATTGTGGAGTGTAGTTACAAAAGTTGATGTTTGAAAAAAAAAAGAGTGTTAGTTGGCATTTGATTACTAACGGATAGCGAGTAAGATGATTTGCATAAAGATGCATGGTCATAATGTAAAATGAATCCATCCCAAAAATGACATGAAATTTATCGGAGGTGACTAATAAAATAAACTGACAGAGATGACAAAAAAAATATTACTAATACTAATGCTACCAGGTGTGAAAGGAAAGAGTGAACGGGCGTATATAATGGATTTTGTAAATAGTTATATGAATTTGAATTTAATATCTTATGTGATTTTGAAGTCATGCTCAAGTTTTGAATTTGGTATATTATTTGCTATTGTAAAAGACTTCTTAAAATTTTTTGAAGAAGAAGTCATAAAGTTAAGCGTATTTATGGAACCTGGTAAAAGCTGTCATAAAGACTTTGCCGTAGTTGTCAAGTTTTGAGAAAAGATGTAGTGGATCGGGAATAATCAGAATTTAACCTAATTAAGTGACTTCAGTGTATGCCTTCAATAGCAACGCATAATTTTGCTGAAGTAGTTAAACACTTTAAAAGAAAATGCAAATTTTCTTGCTGTTTAAGCGTTAAATGTTCTGTTAATTTGCTTTGAAAAGTTAAAATATAATTAATTAAAGAGTATAGCGTAGGGAGAACAATTTTTTACTATGTGTTGAGACGGTTATGTATATTAGTAGTCTTAGACGAAACTACGTTTTGTTGGTAAAAACCACTGTACAATAAGGACTGGCCTGAGAGTGGACCAATGTGCAATGTTATGGACGCCAACCAACCAAGGTGTTGTGACATGCTAAGAGAAAAATCGTGAGGTAGAGGACACTTATACAGTGCAACGTGTAAGGTAGGATTGATTTCAAAATTACACCAGGACACCAATCAAAGTGCGGGTGGAGATTCAATGAAATATTGAGTTCATGTAAATAAGAGGAAGTAAAAGGCAAAAAATTTAATTGTAATGGACAAGAACTATTTTATGTAAAGTCGCAATTGGTGGAAACTATCGTTTTGAAGGAAACAATAAATTAGTTCAGTTGTAAAATTTTGTAAAAAATTCCAAAAAAAAGTTTTTGTAAAGTATTAGACATAGTTAGCCTAGTATGCCAAGTCCGAAGTAAGAATTCTGAAACTTAGATTAGTAATTTTCAAATTTCACATTTGTTTCAAATTTCACATTTGTGTTGAGAATAAGGAGACAGTCGCGATGTAGTAAAATTATAAAAAGTTGTTTTCAACAATTTTAATAATTACAGCGGGTGTGAGGCGTAGCTCCTTCGCATCGCTCCTGTCACTTCTTAGGATGATATCGTTATAGGTATAAGTCATCGACAGATGTCACCAGCTGACATGGACCTGAGTTACAGAGCTGCAAGTAGTTGTACTAGTAGGCGGCAGAGGTCAGCAGTTGACGGACAGTGCTAGCAGTCGTAGTCAAAACAATGTTGTAAAGTTATGTTTGACTAATATCTAATGTATTTGCTTAATTATAATTGTTTCATACGTGTAGTAATTGCAGTGTGGGTGTTGTATGACTGAAGAAGAACAGAAGTAAATGAAAATTGTTTTGTTTATTCTCGAAGTACCAGTTAAACTATACAGGGGATTTACTGTAATTATATGTGCAGTCAGTTTAGGATACTAATAAATCGTGAGTAGAACACAAATTAATCGGTAATTTCAGAAGGAGTAATTTTATATTTGATACTTTTTTAAATTTATTTATTTAGCAGTAGCCATAGAAAGAAATGTTTTACTATGATTGGTCATTGAAGTAAAGCGCGGGTTAGCGCGGGATAATACTGCAACCTGATTTGCTGTTTGTGATATCAGCCAATCAGAAAAATGCAGGCTCGCGCCAATCTATGCTGGGAACAAAGCCTTTGGTGGGATCTAGCAAGGTCGGGGCTGAGGGTTCGAACTAGTTACATGTCATTGAAAGCAGCTCTGACGAAAGTACTATAAAAGGGCGGAAAAATGCTAATTATGATTTCGCGAAGTAGTACAAAGCGTATTTAAGTGAATGTTATAGTGAAAGTCGTGTGGAATTTCGGACGGAATATCAAAATTATTACTTTCGACTGTTAGTTAAAACCGCGTGGCGTGTTGTCCGATCTAAGACTGGAACAGGTATTACGTGTAGATCGAGCATTTTCATAACTAAACGATCTAGTGAACTCTATTAACTACGTTAACGGATGTAAATACCATAAACTGGCTACGTGTGTAATTGTGGTGTGCGTGGGAACTTTACATTGTGTAGCCACTTAGTACGACTTGGCAGTATTACTATGATCTTTATCGTAAAAACACACCTGAAAATTTACATTGCCAAGTTAAAACTTTTATTTCAGTAGCTGGCCACATCCCGTTTACCGGACAATTCTATGTATGTTGCGACCTGCAGTTGACAGTAGTGGTCTAGTATTTTCTACTACAGCTTTTAGCTAGACAAATGAACATTACTGGACATTGGCAGGGCGGTAAAAAGTAATGTGCCGCGCCGCAAGACTGTATTGTCACATCAGGTCTTAAAATCTTTTTGTTGTAAAACATGTTCATTTTACGCTGATCTTACGCACATGTTGTCAAGTGGACAAAAATAGCCCATTAAAAAAGGTCTGTCATCGCTAAATCGTTTAAAAACTGAACTGCGTGTACAGAAAATTCTGGATATGAGTAGGAAATTGAACACTCCAGTGACAGGACAAGCGGCTAACGTAATAAATGTACACTACTCTCCATTATAATTGCTACACCAAAAAGAAATGCAGATGATAAACGGGTATTCATTGGACAACTATATTATACTAGAACTGACATGTGATTATACACTCCTGGAAATGGAAAAAAGAACACATTGACACCGGTGTGTCAGACCCACCATACTTGCTCCGGACACTGCGAGAGGGCTGTACAAGCAATGATCACACGCACGGCACAGCGGACACACCAGGAACCGCGGTGTTGGCCGTCGAATGGCGCTAGCTGTGCAGCATTTGTGCACCGCCGCCGTCAGTGTCAGCCAGTTTGCCGTGGCATACGGAGCTCCATCGCAGTCTTTAACTCTGGTAGCATGCCGCGACAGCGTGGACGTGAACCGTATGTGCGGTTGACGGACTTTGAGCGAGGGCGTATAGTGGGCATGCGGGAGGCCGGGTGGACGTACCGCCGAATTGCTCAACACTTGGGGCGTGAGGTCTCCACAGTACATCGATGTTGTCGCCAGTGATCGGCGGAAGGTGCACGTGCCCGTCGACCTGGGACCGGACCGCAGCGACGCACGGATGCACGCCAAGACCGTAGGATCCTACGCAGTGCCGTAGGGGACCGCACCGCCACTTCCCAGCAAATTAGGGACGCTGTTGCTCCTGGGGTATCGGCGAGGACCATTCGCAACCGTCTCCATGAAGCTGGGCTACGGTCCCGCACACCGTTAGGCCGTCTTCCGCTCACGCCCCAACATCGTGCAGCCCGCCTCCAGTGGTGTCGCGACAGGCGTGAATGGAGGGACGAATGGAGACGTGTCGTCTTCAGCGATGAGAGTCGCTTCTGCCTTGGTGCCAATGATGGTCGTATGCGTGTTTGGCGCCGTGCAGGTGAGCGCCACAATCAGGTCTGCATACGACCGAGGCACACAGGGCCAACACCCGGCATCATGGTGTGGGGAGCGATCTCCTACACTGGCCGTACACCACTGGTGATCGTCGAGGGGACACTGAATAGTGCACGGTACATCCAAACCGTCATCGAACCCATCGTTCTACCATTCCTAGACCGGCAAGGGAACTTGCTGTTCCAACAGGGCAATGCACGTCCGCATGTATCCCGTGCCACCCAACGTGCTCTAGAAGGTGTAAGTCAACTACCCTGGCCAGCAAGATCTCCGGATCTGTCCCCCATGGAGCATGTTTGGGACTGGATGAAGCGTCGTCTCACGCGGTCTGCACGTCCAGCACGAACGCTGGTCCAACTGAGGCGCCGGGTGGAAATGGCATGGCAAGCCGTTCCACAGGACTACATCCAGCATCTCTACGATCGTCTCCATGGGAGAATAGCAGCCTGCATTGCTGCGAAAGGTGGATATACACTGTACTAGTGCCGACATTGTGCATGCTCTGTTGCCTGTGTCTATGTGCCTGTGGTTCTGTCAGTGCGATCATGTGATGTATCTGACCCCAGGAACCTGTCAATAAAGTTTCCCCTTCCTGGGACAATGAAGTCACGGTGTTCTTATTTCAATTTCCAGGAGTGTATTTTCACGCAATTTGGGTGCATAGATCCTGAGAAATCAGTACCCCGAATAACCACCTCTGGCCGTAATAACGGCCCTGATACGCCTGGGCATTGAGTCAAACAGAGCTTGGATGATGTGTACAGGTAAAGCTTTCCATGCAGCGTCAACACGATACTACAGTTCATCAAGAGTAGTGACTGGCGGATTGTGACGAGCCACTTGCTGAGCGACCATTGACCAGATGTTTTCAATTGTTGAGAGATCTGGAGACTATGCTGGCCCGGACAGCAGTCGAACATTTTCTGTATGCTGAAAGGCCCGTACCGGTCTTGCAACATGCGGTCGTACATTATCCTGCTGAAATGTAGTGTTTCGCAAGTATCGAATGAAAGGTAGAGCCACGGGTCGTAACACATCTGAAATCTAACGTCCACTCTTCAAAGTGCCAGCAACGCGAACAAGAGGTGACCGAGACGTGTGACCAATGGCACCCCATACCATCACGCCGGGTTATACGTCAGTACGGCGATGACGAATACACGCTTCCAATGTGCGTTCACCGCGATGTCGCCAAACACAGATGCCACCATGATGATGCTGTAAACAGAATCTAGATTCATCCGAAAATATGACGTTTTGCCATTCGTGCAGCCAGGTTAGTCGTTGAGTACACCATCGGAGGCGCTCCTGTCTGTGATGCAGCGTCAAGGGTAACCGCAGCCATGGTCTCCGAGCTAATAGTCCATGCTGTTGCAAACGGCGTCGAATTGTTCTTGCAGATGGTTTTTGTTTTGCAAAGGTACCCATCTGTTAACTCAGGGATCGAGACGTGGCTGCACGATCCGTTACAGCCATGCGGATAAGTTGCCTGTCATCTCGACTGCTAGTGATACGAGACTGTTGGGATCCAGCACGGCGTTCCGTATTACCCTCCTGAACCCACCGATTCCATATTCTGCTAACAGTCATTGGACCAACGCGAGCAGAAATGTCGCGATACGATAAACCGCAATCGCTATTGGCTACAATCCGTCCTTTATCAAAGTCGGAAACGTGATGGTGCGCTTCACAACAACGTTTCACCAGGCAACGCCGGTCAACTGCTGTTTGTGTATGAGAAATCGGTTGGAAACTTTCCTCATGTCAGGACGTTGTAGGTGTCGCCACCGGCGCCAACCTTGTGTGAATGCTCTGAAAAGCTAATCATTTGCATATCACAGCATCTTCTTAAATCTCGCGTCTGTAACACATCATCTTCATGATGTAGCAATTTTAATGGCCAGTAGTGTAGTAAAAATGGTGTGGACTGGAAAGATCTTTGCTAAGGATTGAAAGTATCATGCAATAAATTTTCTAGCTGCATATAGAGACATTTGCACCATGTGAATGTCTGATCGAACTAACGTCATATTGGTAAAAAGGCAGTTAGAAGGCGATGTCCAATCATGGGAAATTGTGATGAATAATTCAGTTACCAGTTACGAAGTGTCTGAAAAGTGTTTTGTGAATAAACTCTGGAGTGAAGGAAGCAGGCATGACTCGAGACACGGGAGTATAACGATGGTAGTGTTTTGCGTGCATGAGCTAACTACACTAATGCACTTAAAGTAGGTCACTCGGCACTATGACCGAATTTACAACACTAAAGTGACGATTGACGGAATCTTTGCAGTGGGACTTAGTGCATAGGCTGACAACTCAGTCTACGAATTTTTAGATTTCGTGGAAAAGTTTGAACAGGCGTTGCAATGTAAATCATAAAATCTTAACAGCAGACGAGTGAATGGGTATCAATATGATATTTTCAACTATCATTAACGAATCTAACTTAATTGCAACAATAACAGCAAGAGGAATAATTATTAAAGGTTCTATAATCAAGGAGCTACTAGGAATCGTGAATAGGAGCAAGTGTCGAATGAATGCATAACCGTGGCAGAAAATAGAAAAACTAATTTTCTCCGCATCTCATATCCAGAGATAACAATATAAAATGCCGTGGAAAAGGAAATGAAGGGTAGCAAATCCAACACTATATAGGAAATCGCAAAACAAGGCTGGAATAAGGGAAATGTTGACTGTAAAAGATGAAAAGAGATGAAGGAGAATTAGGAATCAAAATAGCAAAAATGGCAGAGGAATAAGTGGGAAAAATATATTAAATGGCGATGAAATGGGGCTGTAACGTTTATTTTAATCAAGGGAATAACAAGATAATAACAGAAAACATTTGGGGAAAGCTGCGTATCAAATTCGAGACCAGACGTACGTAAAACTTGACTGAAATAGAATATAATATGAAATTGACTGGTATTGAGTCTCTAGCAAGAATCCTTGTGAGGTGGGTAATAAGCCAGAAAAGCAAGTTTTTATAGCGTCGTCAGAAGCTGAAGAAAGTAGTTATGGTAATTCCTATGTTGTATCGGCGGATTTTGAAGAAGATAGTTGTAGTGATTCGTACGTCGTATCAGCGGATGTGGAAAAAGATTCTTTGTATCCCAAAGTAATAGATTTATTGTCAAGATACAATGAGGAAGAGATTTCACGACATAGAGTTGTGGATGGGGATAGCGCTGCTGCTGGAGGGGATATTTCGGAAGAGGGAATCAGTGCTTTCATTTCTGTAGGGGGAGCCGAGCCAAGGGCGTTAGATGACGATGATCACTGAGTACTTTCGAAACAGATCAAGAGATAACAATAGCAAATTATAGGGAAACTATTGAGATAGATTTATAAATTAATACTGAACAGTACGTAAAGGCTGGGCAGGGTGGCCGAGCGGTTCTAGGCGCTAAAGTCTGGAACCGCGCGACCGCTACGGTCGCAGGTTCGAATCCTGCCTCGGGAATGGATGTGTGTGATGTCATTAGGTTAGTTAGGTTTAAGTATTTCTAAGTTCTGGGGGACTGATGACCTCAGATTTTAAGTCCCATAGTGCTCAGAGCCGTTTGAAACATTTTTAGCCTCCACGGGCGTCAATGCAGGTGCTGAGTCCGGCATTCATACGATCATGCAAATGGCGGATAATGGCCTGGAATACCTTATGTCACGTTTGCTCCACTTGTTCAGTAGTTTTGAAAGAGTCATTGTCTGACGAGTCGCACGAGTCACTTCTTGTCCCATCATATCCTACATGTGGTGGAATGGAGAAAGGTCCGAAAACTGTGTCTGCCAGGGAAGTTCCTGCACGTCTTGCAGAGCACGTCGAATTTCACGCACAGTATGTGGGCAAGCATTATCCTGTCGAAACAACACATTACCTTCCTAATGGAAGAACGGGAAAAGAATGGGTCTCGTAGTAGTGAAGCAACATAAATCACTTAACAAAAGCAAGTCTTCCGCCCCAGATTGTGTGCCAGTTAGGTTCCTTTCAGAGTATACTGATACAATAGCACCATACTTTACAATAATATACAACCGTTTGCTCGACGAAACATCCGTACTCAAAGACTGGAAAGCTGCACAGGTCACACCAGTATTCAAGAAAGGTAGAAGAATCAACTAAATTTAGGTCCATATCCTTAACGACGATATGCAGCATAATTTTTCAACATATATTGTGTTTGAACATTACGAATTACCTCGAAGAAAACGAAAAGTGGTTCAAATGGCTCTAAACACTATGGAACTTAACATTTGAGGTCATCAGCCCCGAGAACTTAGAACTACTTAAACCTAACTAACCTAAGGACATCACACACATCCATGCCCGAGGCAGGATTATACACTGCGACCGTAGCAGCAGCGCGGTTCCAGACTGAAGCGCCTAGAACCGCTCGGCCACAACGGCCAGCTCGAAGAAAACGGTCTATTGACATACAGTAAACGTGGATTTAGAAAACACCGTTCTTATGAAATGCAACTAGCTCTTAACTCGCCCGAAGTGTTGAGTGCTATTGACAGCGGATTTCAAATTAATTCCGTATTTCTGGATTTCCAAAAGGCATTTGACACTCCACGCAAGCGGCTCGTAGTGAAGTTGCTTGTTTATGGAATATCGTGTCAGTTATGTGACCGGATTCAGGATTTTCTGTCAGAGAGATCGCAGTTCGTAGTAAATGACGGAAAGTCATGGAGTAAAACAGAAGTCATTTCCGGCATTCCCCAAGGGAGTGTTATAGTCCCTTTGCTGTTACTTATCTACTGAAACGATTTGCGAGGTAATGTGAGCAGCCGTCTTAGGTTGTTTGCAGTTGACGCTGCCGTTTATCGATTAGTAAAATCGTCAAAAGATCAAAACAAATTGCAAAACGATTTAGAAAAGATATCTGTATGGTGCGAAAATTGACAGTTGACTCTAAATAACGAAAAGTGTGAGGTCATCCAGATGAGTTCTAAAAGGAATACGTTAAACTTCTGTTACACGTTAATCCAGTCAGATCTAAAGGCCGTAAATTCAACTAAATACCTAGGAATTACAACTACGAACAACTTAAATTGGAAGGAACACATAGAAAATGTTGTCAGGAAGGCTAACCAAGGTCTGCGTTTTCTTTGGCAGGACACTTAGGAAATGTAACAGATCTTCTAAGGAGACCGTCTGCACTACGGTTGTCCGTCATCTTTTCCACTACTGCTGCGCAGTGTGGGATCCTTACCAGATAGGATTTACGGAGTACATCGAAAAAGTTCGATGAACGACAGCAAATATTTTTTTATCGCGAAATAGTGGAGAGAATGTCACTGAAATGACACAGGATTTGGGGTGGACATCATTAAAACAAAGGCGTTTTTCGGTGCGGCGGGATCTTCTCACGAAATCACCAACTTTCTCCTCTGAACGCAAAAATATTTTTTTGACGCCGACCTACATAGGGAGAAACGATCACCTAAAGAAATAAGGGGAATCAGAGCTCGCACGGAAAGATAAAGGTGTTTCTTTTTCCTGCGTGCTATACGAGATTGAAAATAATAGACAATTGTGAGGGTGGTTCGATGAACCCTTTGCCAGGCATTTAAATCTGGTTTCCAGAGTATCCATGTAGATTTAGATGTAGATGAAGCATTATTCTGCATATACCGAGCGCTGGGTAGTGTCCCTCCAGAAAAAAAGGTGAACGACATCTGTAGCTTATCGAATCCCAGACCGTAAGGCATGGGGCTGGGCCAGTATGTCTTGAGACAGCACTCACCAGGTGTACGACGCACGCGCAAACGACAATTACTTGGCGTGAGCAAAACCTGCTCCCATCACTGAAGACCACGGTGAGCTATTTCATCTTCCAAGTGACGGCACCAGTTGACCGTGCGCGTCGACGCCGTGGCGTGAGTAGAAGATGAGCTAGAGGTGTGCTTGCCAATAGTACCACTGCTAATAACATATTTGCAATAGTTCGTCTTTACACTTCTGTGCCGGGATAGTTGTATCGTCCACCACTGCTACCCGTACAATGCGAAACTACCCTGGCGGGCATATGTGCTGCGTGGACGTCGAAAACCTCGCCTAATGGTGTCAGAATGTGCACCTGCTCATTGATACCAGCATCGTTGCGCAACTGTCGCAGCACGTCCAACTTGTGTGGCAGTTCCTCGAAAGGTTCATCACGCCATTCGGAAGGCCACAATTTGGCCCTTTCAAACTCGGTCAGTTGCCTGCAGGAAGCAGGCATATCTTTGGAATGGTTCGCTGCTTGCTTCACTAGTTTGGGCCACGCTAAGCCTTCTGAGTGTGAGCGCTATTAAAGGGTAGATTCACATGGCGCTCTGGTAGCAAAGCCACTACTCTATCTGTTGGCGGACGAGGTTTAATCCATTATCAGTGCATGCTGCATATGCCGGCTTTCGAGCAAAATCGACTTCGTCTTTCCATGTGCACAAATTTTTTTCCGACAGTGTATAATATTACATAATGTCGGTGATGGCGAAGTAGCTTTAGTCTCATTAGCTAAAGACAGGAAATTTGGTAACTCATCGGAACAAACGAATTTTTGTTGTAGGAAGATGGAAAGTGCGATGTAAATGATTATCTTTCGTATCGAGGTTAGAGCTACTGAGAGAGATACAACGGAGGGAGAGGACGTAAGTATAAAGTACTTTAAATAACAAAATTGACTTAGAATGGAATATAAACGTCTTAGACGATTACATTATAGAGGGTTGGAGGTAGCGTAGTCAAAGTTACAGATCTCATATGATCTGTGTGTTTATAAACAAATCTACATCTACATCTACATCTACATCCATACTCCGCAAGCCACCTGACGGTGTGTGGCGGAGGGTACCTTGAGTACCTCTATCGGTTCTCCCTTCTATTCCAGTCTCGTATTGTTCGTGGAAAGAAGGATTGTCGGTATGCCTCTGTGTGGGCTCTAATCTCTCTGATTTTATTCTCATGGTCTCTTCGCGAGATATACGTAGGAGGGAGCAATATACTGCTTGACTCTTCGGTGAAGGTATGTTCTCGAAACTTTGACAAAAGCCCGTACAGAGCTACTGAGCGACTAAGGAATTGCTGCTCATTGTTGTACCAGTGAAGTGAGACTCCATGTTGTTTGCAGAGGAAATCATTGGTGTCTTCTTGAATTTGCAGAAAAGTCCACTTCTATGGTACTTCAAGACTGTCTTCTCAGTTACTGTGTGTATCCTCAAAAAAGAACATGTGGTACACCTTGTCATAAAACATTAAACAAAGCACGTTCACTTATGGAAAGTCTCTTTCATGCTGAACGTTTGACTTCTGGTACTTAGGACCCGTAAGTGCAAATGACGCCGATTCTAAAATGAAATGTTGATTCATCACTAAATATTAAGTGAGGTGAAAGCAGATCACTTCTGTGTTCACAGAACAAACGAGTTTAGCAGCTGCATGTATTTTCATGTTTGTGGATAGTTCGAAATGATCTTTTACACTATAGGGTAGGTGACAGATTTATTAAATATATGAGTTACAAGGGATGATGGTGATTAGTGGTGGATGCTGTGCTCGGCCCAGGACTTGGCGTACTTCTTCCTGTATTCTCCAGATGGGTCGTACTTGTCCAGCAGTTTCTTCATGAGGTCTGGGTGGCGGCGCGAAATCTCTCCGAAGAAACCTCCGACCTTCTTGTGCTGTGTCTCAGTGCACTTGGCGCAGTCTGTACGCACTATTTCGGGCAGCACATCTGCAAAGGAAAATACGGTTACAATCGTAGAATTGTGTTGTGCTTCATGATGGAGATCTGTTTACAACGTGTAGACTGGGGTGAGCAGTGCGTAAATTGTTGACATAGTCACTAGGGTCCTCAGACGTCAAATATAACTACTCTTTCATTTTTCTGGAAATACTACTGCGCCATCTAAACAAGGCTGCCACATAATCACATTACATCTTGTCGTTTGACTTCAGGTCTGCAGTAACAAGCCAACGACAAAAGATAAATGGTGGGTCCCAGGCGTTATAAAACATAACCATTTGGCTAACTGAGTATACTGAAGAAGAAACTAGACCATTAAAGAAACAATGAGTTTTCAACCATGGTACTACATCTTCTTATGGGCAAACATTAATTCTAGAAAGTAATTGAACGTTGCTGAAGCATGGAAGCCCATGTTTTACAGATCAACTCTACTACGAGGAGGTATAAATGTTTGAGTACGACAGGATTACGAACAGAATTAGAAAATATACTAGGTAATTTCATATAAAGAAACTTTATCGTAAAATGTATCATGCTAATTATCAGCAGTTTTGATGCATGTGTAGCTCCTACAAATGTTGTGCGTTGGGATATCTACGGCAGCAATAGCGTTTCCAGTTTAGGCCTACAGATAAATGCTTCACTTTCAGGCAAAGATACGGATAAACAACACTTGTTGGATAGGAGTACATAGAGGACGATTAAGCTGCGATATTAAGAGCGTTGTTATAAATATAGTGAGCTCTTTCGCCAAAATCCATTCTCGTTCGAAAA
The DNA here is from genome assembly GCF_023864345.2 of Schistocerca serialis cubense. Taxonomy (NCBI): domain Eukaryota; kingdom Metazoa; phylum Arthropoda; class Insecta; order Orthoptera; family Acrididae; genus Schistocerca; species Schistocerca serialis. The sequence goes on from NC_064643.1 coordinate 310,231,262, forward strand.
AAGGTATTGGTACAAGTTCACAAGCATTTACTTGTCGGAGCTATTTGCATTTTTGGATATATACAGTCGTTTACAGACACGAAATAAAGGAATCGTATAATTATTAACCAAACACGACACTTTGCAGTCAAACTGTCACTGAAATTTGTGTTCGAGATTCAGCTTGTTTCAATACGACTTGAAATTTGCATAATATTTTTCCCTCTCCCTTACATTTCACTGTCAAGCACTGCAGTCAACTGCTTACGCATGCATCAGTCAACAACCAGGCAACCATCAGCAGATACGCTTAGGACACAATACTCACACTTCGTGGAGGAATGCTAGTTATGAATGCCTTTCCAGATAGGTGGCTGAGTAACTTTATAGCTTAGTGGCGAAGGCAGAGAGCTGTCTTCCATTCGACAATTCTCAACTTCCTGGGAGATTAAAAATGTGTATAGGGCCGGAAGATGAGATTCTCGCGAAAGTAAAGCTGTGAGGGCGAGTGGAGGGTCGCGCTTCGATAGTTCGGTCGCTATAACTCTTCAGACGTGCTTGATAGTGCAGTCGGTAGATCATTTGCCCGCGAAAGGCAAAGGTAGCAGCTTGGAATCCCGGTACCGCAGGTTCATTCTGCCAAGCAGTTTCCGTAGCAAAACTGTTCCTAGGCGCATAGAATTCAGAGCCAGTTGACTTTGGTACTAATTTCTTTCTTCGTGTATTCGTGTATTGCTTAGGTTTTTAATAAAATACAGGTAGGCATTAAGTCTGAGGGATAAACAACTAAATACTAAAATTTGAGTTAATGATCACCAGATCCAAGACGAGCGATAAATTACAACGTTTAACAAAAATCCATACGTGTCTATTGTCGTGGAAGCTAGATTACAGGGATTGATGGATGAAGAGAATGAATAATGTTCAGGAGGAAAAAGGATAATGTACCCCGGAACTGAGAAGAAAGATTCTGAATTCATTAGTAACTCATTATTGTGTGTCCAAGAACTCAGGAAATTTGTTGCTATTGAAGAATGTTAAGTCATATCTTTTGTTCACCTTTTACACTCTGTATCTTACACCTCTCAGTTCTCTTTATCACAAGCCAGACACGCTAAGTTTAGGGTAAGAGAATTCCTAAGAGCGTGACACGGAAGACACATATTTAAAAGTAAACGCGAAACCAGGACGTTACGAGAAAGCCGTGTCAAAACGAAGATATGGTTGCAGAGAGCTTCTGACACAGTTGACTGTATGTCACTAGCCGATATACGAAAGGGTTTGTCGAGGACCATGAGTGCAACAACGATGTAGAAATCTGTATGAAAATAGCGGCCTCTATATTTCACACTCCATCACGTGACTGCAACTAATTACATCTCGTAACTCGCTAGGAGATTACCACGGCTGCGTAAAAGCTCTCCGACCGGTTTCGTTTATGCAACTTTGCTGTCTGGAGCAATGACCTGCAAACCGGTCGCAACACAGTTTCGGCAATCTGAAACGCATGAATTCGCACGGTCGATAGAAACAACAAATTTGCGAGTACATCGATCGCATTAGGTAAAGTGGTTGGTTACAGCCAGCTGCAGTGTGCCCTATTACTTCTGTACTTCATAAACCTGATCTTAATAATCTGTTAGTGTCTCCAGAGAAACTACATTCACTACCTCAGCGTTTATATTTTTCAATTTTCTAGCAGCCAAAATAATCGAGGGTAGACTCCGAGAATTACAAAAGAAATGTTTCACAGGACATGGAAATTCTGGAGAATCTTTAGCGATATCGATTAATAGACATACGACCAGGTGACTAACATTAAATTTGGCGATTATGTTAAGTAGATAGTCTCTTCACTGTTAGGTGAGCTATCACCTATTACTATTTAAATCAGCCAAAGAGCGGCTAGCCCGAGTTCAGAGCTCTAGGTTCCTCTCAGTAAGCAGTTAGTCGTTTATGGGATTGTTTACTGTCTCATACTGGAATTCTTGCACCCTAAACATATAAACGCCGGCCAGAGTGGCCGAGCGGTTCTAGGCGCTGCTGTCTGGAACCGTACGACCGCTACGGTTGCAGGTTCGAATCCTGCCGCGGGCATGGATGTGTCTGATTTCCTTAGGTTAGTTAGGTTTCAGTAGTTCTAAGTTCTAAGGTCCTGATGACCTCAGATGTTAAGTCCCATAGTGCTCAGAGCCATTTGAACCTTTTTTTTTAAACATATAAACACCAACAATGGTATGCCACCTCATACGAATGCCAAATATATTATTTCCCCTAGAGAAGGGTAACCCGAATTATATGGGGAGTGTTGCAATAGATTATTAGATATAGAATTCTATTGGGTGGCGACTGGTATAAGAGTTTTATGCTGAAAAGTAATAAAAGATTTCCAATAAAATGATTAAAGTAAAATAATTCTAAACATCGAGTACATATGTAAAATCGGGTAATTCACGCTCAAAGACAATGTAATTCAAAACGAAACTATCTATAACACTAATACTTTTGAATAAATATTAGGGCTTCAAATGCCTTTAGAATTAGTTCACTACAGTCAAAAGCATCGATTGGCCCAAAAAGGGCCAGAAAATGTGGTTGTAATATTAAGTAGGGACCTACCACGGCATTCGCGTTACATATACATCCGTCCTTTGCCAACTATCGTAAGGTGTGTAGTGGAGACTAGACAGAATACCATTTTCCACTGTTGATGGTACAAGACATGAGGCTAGTAAGGGAACGGATCAATTAGCGGAGAACGCTAGTGGTAATTAAGCATTTACTTGAGCTTAACTGAGTACGAAAAGTTAGACGACGTAATAGCTCGTGCTGGAAGCTCTGCGAGAGTAACTTCGCGGCCTAGCCTACAATATGGAGAATTCCATTGACATAAGCCACTCTAGCAAAGGGCAGATTGCTATGGCCCGACGCCTAGGAACGGGCATCTAGGGAACGGCGAATTTGGTCGGCTTTTCACGTGATTATGTCGTGAACCGGTATGGAAACTGGTTGAAGGTTGTGAAACTACGGGTAGACCACAAGCTGTCGGGCGTCCACCTTTCATCGCATGACTTTGAGGTTGGAGATTTCCCATTCTATAAAACTGGACTGGAGGCAATCTGTGGCAGATGTGACGACAGTGCTGGTCCTGACAAAGGTGTTTCGGATCACACCACTGACCGTTCAACTCCACAGCGGTGACCCGCACGTCTTTTCATGCTGAAACAACGACAACGTCAATTGTGTAGCAATTGGTACGGGGTTATCAGTATTGGACAGTGGATCAAATAGACGCGAGTCGCCTGGTCTGATGAATCACATTTCTTGTTACTCCAGGGCGACGGTCATGCCCGGATATACCGTCTTCAAATCGAACGTGCATCGCGCCAAGGTAGCCGCCTAGCGCGCTATCAAGGACTTGCACTTGGGCTTTCACAGGATCTGTGGCAACAATCGAAGGCACCATCACAACTGTGGACCACATGAACATTATTGCGAACCACCTGTATCCCTTTATGTTTGATGTCTTTCCCGATGGCGATGGCATCTTCCAGTGGTATAACCATCCACGTCACAAGATCAGAATCATGATACAGCGGTTTTAGGAGCACGACAGTAAACTCATATTGATTTTTGGTCAGGAAATACATATGAAGTGACGCCAATGGAACACTACTGTGACGCTTCAGGGTGCCAGCTCCACGCCTACAAATCGCCGGCCCGTGATTTACAGAAAACACATGGCCAGTGCGTAGAGATATGGTGTCGTATACCTCCATAGACCAAACAAGGACTCTTAAAATGCATGCCACGCACAATCACTTCCTTATTGCGTTCCAAAGGTGTATCAAAAGGCTGATTGACTAATTTCAATGCGGGTTACAAAATTATGCCTCAGTAGGGTGTCTCCTTGTGAGATTTAAATCTAAATGCAATTTTGAACGGTAATAACAATGAACAACGTGGGCGATAGCGGAGGCCTCGTAATGGCTGACGTGGATTGTTATACTGCCATCACTACAGTCAATAGGCGACCTTGAAGATGTAACAGGTTGGAGCGGAGTTAGCACCATGAGTAGTGTTATCGTTTTAAGTGTAGTGCTCTCGTCAATCAATTAATATTATTCCTTTCAATTAGAGTCAGTGTTTTAGTATTTTGAACTGAATTTTGTTTCTGCGCAGTTTAATGATTGGTTGATGATATACAGGGTGGTAAGAAATAGTCTCGAGAGCTTGTAAGGGTGTTGCAGGGCACGCCGTGCTGAGAAATAATAAGATAATAATTCGATACGCTGCATCGTTTACGAGTTCATTAGCATTTAAGTTAGTCAATGAGGTCAGCCCATCGGTACATTTAGTGTCAGTTTTTCTCATAGTGTAGATGATAGCGCACGAGGTTGCTCAGGCTTTGCCTCGGATTCGATCTTCACTACCGTCCTAAGCCCAATTTTTGTATCACTCTCTTCTTCCGTTTCAGGAAACCAAACGAAGCACATCTTTGGCAACACCGTCTCTGGCGGGCGGCTTGGCGGCTTGAATTTCCGCGCGTAACGACCTGGCTAACTAATTTCAATGCTAATGAACTCGGCAACGGCGCAACGTATCGAATTTCCTTCTTAACAGTTATTGCTATGCACTAGCTGCCCTGTAACACTTTTACTAGCTTTTCAGACTGTTTCTGACCGCCCTGTATAATTGAGTACTACAGAGCAATTCAACACATGCCTTAGGGAAGAATTAACGCTTGTGATTGGTAAACAATGTTCCACTTCAACCACTCTAATTGTTTTGTGTTTAGAAATCTAGTAGTAATCAGGGTACAGCGCGACAACAGCGATTTCTGCAGTGGTTATATCTGTCTGAATCTTGTGACGTGTAGCAGAACCTTATTATATGAAAAAGAATCCACAGCCACCCGAGACTCGAGTTTATGTAAAAAAAAAAGTAACCTCTGTCTAAACTTTCCGTTATGTTTTTCTTTTAAAACATTTGCTGGAACTAGTTCAGTTTCTTTTACCACTTATTTCTAGGCCTTCTCCTTTCTGTACGGAAAGCAGAAGATGATATCGTTAATCCTTGTACAACTTAGATTAACGTGATCCAAAGCTGTATTACTTTTATTCAGTATTGATAATATTTTCTGTCCTAACATTGTCTTAAATGATTTTCCTGAATTTTAACGAGAAGCGCCAAAAGAAATTGGTTGTTACTATTACGGTGTTGGCTACTGATCGGCAGCCACTGCTGTAGCCATAAACACATATTGCAGGATCTATAATGGAAACGATGTTTACTGAAAATTCTTTGTACGGAGTTCGGTCTTTTTAAAAGAAGCATTCCTAAGCAACGCAAATACTGGTATTGATATACGAGGCCTGTTCAGAAAGTAAGCTCCGATTGATTGCCAAATTTAAACCACAGTGAACATCAGAAATGTTTTACTTGTAACAATTAGCTACACCTTTCAGCTACTTCTCTATGTAGTCGCCGTTCTGACTTAGACTTTTGTCATAGCGTTGTACCAACTTTTCAATAGCCTCATCATAGAAGGCAGCCGCCAGTGCTTTCCGCCAATTCTCCACGCTGGCCTACACCTCGTTGTCTGTGTCAAAATGTTGTCTTCAAAGACAGCGGTTCATGTGACCAGAGATGAAACTCAGGGGGAGACAATTGCGGACTGTATTGTGGGTAATCTCACATTTCCATTTGAAAACGATGCAGGAGCATCTTCATTGCCCCTGCAGAATGCGGCTGAGAATTGTCTTGAAGAAGAAACAGCACGACAGTTATGTAATGTTAGCTCACCTGGCCCTCGTACTTGGCGGCAGACACTATTTTCTAGACATCTTTACGCACTCACTGCGAGCTCAGAAATGAGAAGAGCGACGTGATGCTAACTGGGATTATACTAGAGACACTACCCAACACATCTGTGCAAAGCTTTATCGGATTTTCATAGTCGTTTCCATTTCGCGACCGATCGGAGCTTACTTTCTGAACGCCCCTCGTATGTTTATTTATTTCCGCGGACACACATCACTCTGTTAGTAATGGAGCAACAGTCACTGACTGTGCTGATTTTTACCGCCACTTCCGCTATCAAGGCAATTCCGCTTTCTCCTCTTGCTAACCACGTGAATCAAATAACGTTAAATTATTCAATAAAGAGGAAGAATTACCCGCGGCCTGCGGTTGTGTTACAGTTGAAGTAATACATGTCGTCAAATGTGCGTGCCTCGGAAAAGTTGACTGGTACAGCAATAAACCAAGATTTCTCTAATTTTATGCTGGGTACCAATAAGTACTATGTATTCTGGGAGAAGAATTGAGTTACTTGAATGGAACTAGAGTATGGGCTCGGACAACACAGTTCTTGTAATATCAGCCACAGTAGACTGGAATTTCAGACTGACTTATACCTTTATACCAACCCACATTTTTATTTCTAATCAGACATTTAAATTCGGGGAAAACTCTTATTCCAATCATCATTATTCCATTGGGGTCCCGTTACTGCAATCTGGAGTTACGTGATTACTGAATACAGACTCACTGTATCCACGGCACGGGCCTCATTTTGAGTGTGTGAGCTTATGGTATGGACCAAACCATACTACTGGGTAGCGGAGTGTAGACTACGATGGGGCTCACCTTTGAGCGCCTTCCCAGCGGGTCTGCACGCTGCGTCTCCTTCTTCCAGCAGGCAGCGCACCGCGTCCTGGACTCGCGTTTCATCCGACAGCAGCGCCTTCAGGTCCAGGCTGTCGAACGTGGCCGGGTACTTCTCCTGCAACACAGTACACCACTCGCTGTAACCAGAGGACTCATTGCATGCACAGTAATTCGTATTCATGAATAAAACTGGCGATATCGCCCGTATCTTTCCAAAGGTACCATCCTAGGCATCGCTTTAAATTGTGCCTTGAGAGCCTGATGGGGAATTAGAGCCACTATCTTCCCGAAAACGTTTCTAGCACCTTACCAATGCGCCATCCCATTCGATGTATCTGCGAAGTCTTGCTTAATGAGTTCTTGAAGATATATCTACTAAAATTTGTGTTGGTATCTAAGCATGCAATAAATGTTGGCTAAGTGTGTACTTAGATTACGGGATTAATATTACATGTAGAAAAGATGAAATTGTCGTTGAAGATCATGTCCCAAATCCTGTCATCAAACTCAGCTACAGCATCAGAAGAAGAAAAGGAAACTTAAAAAATGACAGCTGAAACTGATTGTTGCTACCGTCACTTTTATTTCAGACTAGAACTCTCTTGCTTTACATAACCAAATACTGTACAGGCTGTTAGTGTGACTCTATTTCAAATATATAGACCCATCGTAACCAGTTATTAGATTTTAATGTTGCTCTACTTTTTTATTATATACCACGCATTTTGAAGGCTTTGCTCCTTAAGCAGATGCTGGTTCCGAGGTATAACTGAAGTTGCACTGTTCTTGGGAAACCATCAGTGTCGAATTATATCGGCTTTAACCTTATCGTTTTCTATATATATATATATATATATATATATATATATATATATATATATATATATATATATATATATATATATATATATATATGAGGCTCACCGACCATTTGACCATTTTCTTCTGTGCGGATGCACAAACAGTGCCGGAATTGTTACGGGAATCGGCAAAAGCAGCGAGTAATGAGTGCAATGGGCAGGGGCACTGTGAATATAGTGCAGGACAATCAATTGTGAATGTGGGTCTAACGGGAGGCGTGCCAGAGATACGTCCCTGCAGTCGCACTATCCTCTGTGTCTTCGGTGGCTCAGATGAATAGAGCATCTGCCATGTAAGCAGGAGATCCCAGGTTAGAGTCATGGTCGGGGCACACATTTTCAACTGTCCTCATTGACGTATATCAACGCCTGTACGCAGCTAGGGGTTTTCATTTCATTGTAATTATCGCTTTCTTTTGAGAAAGGTTGTGGTGGATTCACAAGACGAAATATTCCCTGTAGTCCTGTGAATCTTTGTTGTCTACCTTTCTCGATAGCGCTGCTTTCGGACTGAACACATTCAGAGTTTACAGCCATTGCCAGAGATCTTACACGCACCTAGCGTTCCTGGTTAATAGAGATACTGTACAGTTTCTCGTTGTGAAGATGTTTAATTTTTTCAGATTATTTTACGTAAAAGAAAAGTGTCTTTAGTCTGTTCTTTAAGTATGCCATCCATTTAATTAAAAACAATAAAGTGTATTACATCATTTGAATTCTAAATGTTATTGCATAAACGACTTTGATTGTGATTTGATGTGTTTGCAAAAATAATATGTGCTACAAAAAGAGGACCTATAATAAATAAAACTAAGTGCATTCTATTGAATATGATGTGGTTTGAAAGAAGAGGCTTGTTTCTTTAAGGTCGTTATTAATTTTGTGTGTTCGTTGTCAATCGTTTCGTTCAGATGACAGCTCACTGTCGCTTTTGATTTCTGTTTACTTCTGAGCTTTCGAGAATCTAACTTTATGCCTTTTGATTGTGCATGCAAAATGGTCAGTCAGGTGTTCATGGCTGTAATTTTGTGTCCTGCCTGGTGCAGAAGGATTCCAACAGTTCACTTACTGTAATAATTTCGTGAAAGGCATCCATTGGCTCCAATACGCTCTCCCTGTCTGTGTAACATACAAGTTCTACATCTACATTTATACTCCGCAAGCCACCCAACGGTGTGTGGCGGAGGACATTTTATGTGCCACTGTCATTACCTCCCTTTCCTGTTCCAGTCGCGTATCGTTCGCGGGAAGAACGTGCCGTAAAGCCTCCGTGCGCGCTCAAATCTCTCTAATTTTACATTCGTGATCTCCTCGGGAGGTATAAGAAACCTGGACAGCAAGCTACACCGCGATGCAGAGCGCCTCTCTTGCAGAGTCTGCCACTTGATTTTGCTAAACATCTCCGTAACGCTACCATGCTTACCAGATAACCCTGTGACGAAACACACCACTCTTCTTTGGATCTTCTCTATGTCTTCTGTCAACCCAACCTGGTACGGATCCCACACTGATGAGCAATACTCAAGTATATGTCGAACGAGTGTTTTGTAAGCCACCTCCTTTGGTGATGGACTACATTTTCTAAGGACTCTCCCAATGAATTTCAACCTGGCACCCGCCTTACCAACAATTAATTTTATATGATCATTCCACTTCAAGTCGTTCCGTACGCATACTTCCAGATATTTTACAGAAGTAACTGCCACCAATGTTTTTCCGCAACCACGTAATCGTACAATAAAGGATCCTTCTTTGTATGTATTCGCAATACATTACATTTGTCTATGTTAAGGGTCATTTGCCACTCCCTGCTCCAAGTGCCTATCCGCTGCAGATCTTCCTGCATATCGCTGCAATTTTCTAATGCTGCAACTTCTCTGTGTACAACAGCATTATCCGCGAAAAGCCGCATGGAACTTCCGACACAATCTACTAGGCCATTTATATATATTGTGAAAAGCAATGGTCCCATAGGTCTCCCCTGTGGCACGCCAGAGGTTACTTTAACGTCTGTAGACAAATATCCTGAAATTTATACACTCGAGCGTTTATTAAGTTTTACCTTATTTACTTATTATATATGGTAGTATAATGAATTACATTTGGACGAGAGACTGATGTTGACCTCACATTTCTTCGGGATCCTTGGTATCCGGTACCAGATGGGACCATATAATGTAATACTATCGCATGGTATGGGACTAATAAATGGTATACTATCGCGTGGTACGCTGCTATTAAAGGTTCATTCTGTCGACAGTTGCAGATGCAGCTACTCCGGCGTGACGCCTGTCTGCCAGTCGGCGAAACCGCGACCTGCGCCACTGCTGACGCAACAGCCCGCCGGACCGCTCTCACTCTCGGAGGCAGCGCTCCCTCCCGACCCACAACACGCGTACGTCTGCGTGTGTGGCCGCCTGCCGCCGCACCGCTGACCCACACTCACTTGCCGTTTTCCATCGCCAAGTACGGCTATCTGGTTTGCATACAGAGTATCTCTGGAACTAGTGTACTTCTGCTATCCGGTAATCACTACTTCGCATGGAGATACAACTAATCTTCACTGTAACGCTATTTGTTTCTCCCATTTCTATCCCAGCCAATCATGTTTTACTTATTTCTGTGTTCATATGCATTATCCCTTTTTCTCGACACATACAGATCGTACTCGAGCGAATGACATGCCCTCAGAAAGGCTTCTTAACCGACTTCTGACTCTGAGCACCAGTTTTGCAGTAAACCTTAATTTGTGGAAAATTTCAACATAAAAGAGACTTTTAACTGTGACAGGCAGCTGCATACTTATATTTTGCGAATGTAACTAATCAAGAATAAGAGATTCCCTTTTCATATTACGTTATCGCAAATACCATTTAATTTGTTTTAAAGTGCTTTATTAACTGCATTATTTGTATACAGCATTGTCATAGATAATAACCGTGACTATTGCGGTAGTCCATTATCTCTGCCCGTAGTAAAAGTTTACTTTTCGAAATGAATATACTGTCCAAAACAATAAACATATTTATCATTGTCGCCTTGATTTGTTATTTACCTATTTCTGCTACGGCATCACCTGATTATTGTAATTGCAAATGTTAGTTGAGTTACAGTTATAGGTTATGTGACCCTAGTGACACTCGATAATCTCTGCCCATCGTACAAGCCGGGAAACAACATTCCGGATGCAAAAGCGGACCTTTTGGCACATATCTACAAGGATGTGTCATAAATTTATGATTATTATTTCACGTCGTTCGGTTCATTTTTAAAGATTTTTCTCTTCATTTTCACTACTACCCTTATCCCGACAAACACATCGAATACTGTTATTATTTAAGACTATAAAAGTAAGAAAGTTTCTCACGGGTCCCTTGGTTGAGTTTAAAAGTGAATAATCAATTTTCACTAGAGGTACTCGGATTGCCCTGTGTTTCATAACCGTTTGGTAGTATTCTTAGATTATATTTTTCCTGTCGTTTTTAAGGTAACTTGTTTGATGAAGACATTGCCCTCCCTCACGAACCATGTACCTAACAACAAAATGGGACGGGGTGGGGGGGGTAGAGGGGGGCAGAGAGGAAAGTCGCGTGTGTGTGCCTCTACCATGCAGAGACGGTACGTGCAACCACAATGTAGAGATATTTGTAGGGAGGCCGGACTAACATATGGCTCCTGTAATAGTACAGCAACGTTTTCAGTAGTTGTAGGAACAACAGTCTGGATGACTGATATAGTCTTGTGGCGTTGATATGTTCGTACTGCCATGGACTAAAAACAAGGGGCATCTAGAGCCATTATATTTACCGAAAAATGCAGCTTTAGTGTAAGGGTTATTGATGATGGTGTCCTCTTTGCTAAAATACTGTGTACGTAAAATAATTCTCAATTCTAAATGCCAGATGAGGACAGCCGAGCTGGTTGTCGTCATTAAGAAAAACAAATCTGTTGTTCTGCAGGACGAAACGTGGAATTTCAGAGTCCTTAAACGTAGAGGCTTCCCGAGGGAAGAGGCGTGGAGAGCTACGTCAGTCTTCGTACTGAATAACACAACAACAAATTATGTCTTTGCTTACGTCATCTTAGAACAGAAGGAATATGTATAGATAATAGAACAGCAGCAACAAGTGCATTTACGGGAACCACAAAACTAGGTATTACAGCTAGTTCTGAAATCACATTGCATACCAGGGAATGTGAATGAACTAAAGCCAAAAATCCAAGGAATATGAAGCGACAAGTTTTTAATGAAGGTGTAAAATTTAAATCAAGAGAGAAATCTACATGAATATGGAAGCAAATCTGGAAACCATGTTGGGAAGGACGCTGCCAATTTCACAGAGTGAATAAAAGAAAGCTGTCTTAGGACATACTCAACTACTGGGTGGTTATAATTAAACTGCAGCTTCTCACGGTCCTGTGTGGGTTGTAATAATAGTATGGTAGCGAGACCTGGCAATTATGCTAATGCGTTGATGTGGAACCGACTTATGCTGGAAAAAATTAGTTTTCATTTTGGCCACAAGGTGCAAACTAGCCCTGTAAAACATCTCGCCGACGTTTCCGGAGCTCATATTGAACAAATAGTTTCAGCAGCGGTTAATAATAAAACCAACATTATAGCTTTCTCACTTGTTTAACTTTCTCTCACCATGTCCTGTTCCAAATCTATTACAAATGGAAACATTTCTATACGTCTTTCTTGCATTCACAGCCCGAGATTTGCAGCTGGTGGCCAAAATTGGAAACAATTCTTTTTCCAACGTAAATCGGTTCCACTTTAAAGCAATAGGATGTATACCAAGTGTCGGTGCCGTATGATAATCACAGCCGACACTGGGCCTCTGTGAGTAGCTGCAGTTTAATTGTAACCACCTGGTAGGTTTTCAACAAGACAGCTGAAGTTAGGAATGTTTATAAACTTGAGGTCATATATTCCGCATTGAAACTGCGGCAGTCTAAGAAAGTATAAACTGAGATATCTGAAATATTTGGGACCAACGTACAGAACATCATTATACGAGAACGGCAGCATGGAGCTTCTGACCTTACCCACCAGGCTACTTGTAAACTTACTTGAAAACAAATGTCCTACAGCAGTTCCTATGTGATGCGCCCGATGTACGTTTTCTACCTGCAAGCATTGTGGACAACTGTGAATGAATAATTGTGGGTGCTTATTGAAGACTGTATTTATTTGAAGACTGTGCACTAGAAACGCGGCGTGGCCCTTGCGACGAGAGGTGATGCTTACCTCGGCGGCCGCGACGAGCGCCAATGAGGCGCAGAGGAGCAGAGCTACGTGACGGTTCATGCTGCTGGTGTCGGTGCTGTGAGCTACCTGTTGTCGACTGTGCCGCAGTGACGGGTGGTGCGGCTTATATGCTGGCCTGGCGTGGCCTGGAGTGGCGGCGTATCGCGCTGGGGCTGCCAGAGGAGGGAGCGGGGAGCGCACCCGACACCACAGCCTCACTGATTCACCGCGGGCCACGGCCGGCTACCACCTCCACCACCACGGCCGGTGTTCCAGATTGATTACAAGCCACGACCTAGTCTCCTCAAACACTCCCCACTGCCTCACTCAACTGCCGAAGACACTCACATGTAGGTTCAGGTATCAACATAAACCAGTCGTTTTTATAGGTGTGTCCAGGACCTTCCAAAGCTTTATTATTAAATTTTATGAGCTTCATAGTAACTTTCATTTTTTCTTGGTGGTTTCTCAGTGTATGTTGTTCCGTATCTCAGTCGGTAAAAACGGAACCCTTATAGCATCGCTTTGTAGAGTCTTCTGTCTGTCTGTCTGTGCTTCTGCCTGTCTGTGCCACTCTTAAAAATCCGTTTTCTTAGGAATGAGTCGAAAAAAAAGCTGAAATTTATGTCACGTATTAGGCTCCATGGTTCCTGAGGGGGAAAAGAATCAAGCTTCTAAGTCAATAAGATCAAATGATAAGGCCATTTATCTCAGATATTTAGATGTTCGGTTCGAATGGTTCAAATGGCTCTGAGCACTATGCGACTTAACTTCTGAGGTCATCAGCTTGGATGTTCGGAAACGCACTCATCAAAACATATAGGGTACTTCATGTCGACCTGGAAATATTAAATTTGACAAGAAACAAAATTTCGCATTACAACGAAAGAATAAAAAAATCAGAAAATTGTTAAATCATAATTATAGCACACGAAACAATTTTTTGCGTGTTATTTGTTGCCTCACTGTCTGTCTGTCCATCCATATTTCAGGACCTCTTTGTGTCAGGAACACGTAGACATCAAGTTGAAATTTTTGACGTATACTAAGGTCTATAGTCCTTGGCGGTGTAATAAATGTAAGCTTCTAAGTCAGTGGAATCAAAAGGTACGACTGTTTATGTAACAAATTTTCGTGCTCGCAAACTAACTCATCAGAACCAGTAGGGTACTTCGCGTTGACCTAGAATCATGAAATTTGGAAGAAAGCATGGCCTTACAGCAAATAGAAAGGAAAAAAGGTATACACTTGTTCATTTGTAATTAAGTCATTTGGTTTTTTCTCATTTGTTATTCTAATGCGGGTCTGTCCTGTTAAGATCTCATTTTCTCAGGAATGTGTAGGCGTATACCTTACTTGTGTTAATATCGATAACAGGTCAAAAACGTCGAGAGTCTCAAATGCTGGGATGAATTAACTATTTGTGTACATAATCAAGTTCGTGCGGAACCCTTGGTGAGCGAATCATGCTTGCAATTATCTGGATTTACTTATTTGTTTATTTTTCTTTTTTTTCGCAGTGCAACTAATCGTCTGTTGACTCATTACCATCACCGATTCAGAAAATGTCGCTCTGTAAAACACAACTGGCTCTTCAATCTCAGCAACTAATGAGTGCTACCGACAAGAGATCTCAAGATGATACTCCATTTCCAGATTTTTAAAAGGCGTCTGACAATTTTCATGACAGGTGGCCTCTGTTCAGTCTGGCAGCATAGGGTACATCCACTCAGTTGTCCGACTGGATTCGTGACTTCCCGTTAGAACGATCGCAGTGAGTAGTAAATCACGAGAGGTCATCTAGTGAAATAGAAACGATATCTGTGGTTTACAAATGTAACGGTGTAGGCCTTCTACTGTCCGTAATCTATATAAACAATTTAACAGGCAATCTCAGTCACCCTGTTTGTTTGGTCTATGTGAACGAATTGCATAATTTCGACAAGATATCTGCACTGCTGGCCCCAAACAAGAAATAGTGTGAAGTCCTTCTCACGAATACTAGTTAATTTCATAAAATTTCGGTTATACATTACATAACACAGATTTAATGGTCGTAGATTTAAGAATGGGGAAAGAAACTGCGGAATTGTTAGATGACGGTCAGTTCGTCTTTAAGAAAGGTAATGGCACTAGAGAGGCGGTTTTGACGTTGTGATTGATAGTGGAAGCAAGATTGAAAAAACATCATGACATGTTCGTAGAATATGTCTACCGGGAAAAAGCGTTCCTCAATGTCAAAAGGTGCAAATGTACGAAATTCTAAGGCAAATATGGGTAAGCTGTAGGGGCAGACGGGTAATACACAATATGTGCAAGCGCCAACAGGGAATAATGAGAGTGGAAGTGCTCGGTCTGGAAAGAGGTGTAAGACAGGGAGGTAGTCTTTCGCCTCTACTGTTCAGTCTAAACATAGAAGAAACAATGGTGGAAGTAAAAGAAAGGTTCAAGAGTGAGATTGAAATTCTGGGTGAAAAGATACCAATTACAAGATTCGTTGATGATGTTGCTATTCTCAGTGAAAGTGAAAGAGAATTACAGGAACTGTTGAGTGAAATGAGCAGTCTAATGAGTACAAAGTATGGACTGCGAGTAAATCGAAGAAAGACAAAAACGGAAGTGGGAAAAATGAGATCAGCGAGAAACTTTATACCAAAATCAGCAGTCTCGAGGTAGACGAAATTAAGGAATTCTCCTATCTTGGAAATAAAATAACCCAGGACGGACGGAGCAAGGAGCACACAAAAAGCAGACTAGCACTGGAGAAAAGGGCATTTATAGCCAGGAGAAGTCTGCTTCAATTTAAGGAAGAAATTTTTGAGAATTTACATTTGGAGAACAGCATTGTATGGTAGTGAAACATGAATCGAGGGAAAATTGGAACGGTTGACATGTAGTGCTACCAGAAGAATTAGCAGGACTGAAAAGGTAAGGAGGGGGGAGGTTCTCCGCAGAATCGGCGAGGATAGCAGTGTATGTACAAAACTGGCAAGAAGAAAGGCCAGTATGATAGGACATCTGTTGAGACGTGAGGGAACTGCTTTCACGATACAAGAGGGAGCTATAGACGAAGAAAACTGAGACGTAAGCTGCTACTCTGAGATGAAAACACTGATACAGGAGAGGAATTCGTAGTGGGTTGCATGAATTATCATACCAGTCTCAAAAAAAGCAGAAAGAGGGAGATTCAACTAAAACCTTGATATTACAATTACGCACGAACTGAAATCACATAGAAAGTGTCGTGGGAGGGTTGAACCAAAGACTGTTTATTTTAATTTACTTTTAGAGTATTGAGAGACTGCTTATACTACACTTTTCCGTCCTTTTCTGTATTAATGCTGCACATATAGGATCTTTAGCGGGTATGAGCAGATAACGTGAGTTAAGTTCATAGAAGGGCAGCTCGTTTTGTATCAACGCAAAATAGGCGAGAGTTGTAACAAATATGACATGTCAGTTGCTGTGCCAATCATTGAAACAAAGGGGTTTTTCGAAGTGGATACCGCTTAGAAGAATATCTGCGCTCCCATAACATTAGACGTGTTTCTATTTCTGTAGTTTCACTGGACAGATCAAGAAAGCGTTCGACTTCTGACGCTTTTGCGGGTACATGCTTTACACATCTACGTTTCTCAGACGCAGGAAAAATGTTGGTGCCACCTTGACCTCCTGCCATAGCTGTGCAGAGTACAACAGACACGTGAAGTTCCCCTTTCTGACTCAGGACAATTAAGGACAAAATTGCTTGTTTGCTAGCAGAAGGAAATCACTGATTTCCATCCTGCGTTGAACGACGAACCAAGCTGAGATAAATGACAGATTCCTCGTAGTGAAATTTGCCCTGTGTTGTTGCCAATCAATATGTCGCAAAAACCTTTCGAACGTTTGGTGAAAGAAACGGAGTAAGATATGTTAGCTGAAATCGACAACTTCGAAAATATTCTCGAAAAACTAAAATTATATTACTAGGCTGAACTTCAAATGAATGTGATGGTTTCTGATCTGTAATGTTTAGACACAGTTTAGCATTATTTCATTCTTCCGTTCTCTCGACTAATACAGTTATTATAACCTTCAAATAACACTGTTGCTGTGAAAAAAATGGATTCTGTTTATTGATTGGTTCCGCAAAATTCCAAAATTTATAAATTTGCGAGTAGGAAGTCATTCAAATGGTTCAAATGGCTCTGTGCACTATGGAACTTAACATCTGAGGTCATCAGTCCCCTAGACATAGAACTACTTATACCTAACAAAGCTAAGAACATCACACACATCCATGCCCGAGGCAGGATTCGAACCTGCGATCGTGGCAGCAGCGCGGTTCCAAACTGAAGCGCCTAGAACCGCTCGGCCACAACGGCCGGCGGAAGTCATTCCTAGCATCGTTTCTGACAAAAGATGTAGTGCAGTCTTGGTAGTATTGCTTCTGACGGCGAAGAAATCGCTGTCGCTCCCGAACTAAGCACTGTAAAATTTTTAAGATATTGTGCCTTCATTTTTGGTACTAAAGGAAACGTTTCTTTGTAAATTAGCTAGATAAATGATTTTTTCCGATATGTGCTATGTAGTCTGTTATGATTATGTTGGACTCTTTCACATTTGTTATTGAAAAATAATTGCACATATAGTGAGGTCTGAGGATGAGACAGAGATGAAGCTGAGATGTGTGTCAGTGTCGTCGGGTTCAAACGAGACTGACTAATTGAGATTTTAGCCTTGCAGTCACTGTGATGAGGTAGAGAAGATAGTGGTGTAAGAGTGAAGCGGAAGCCTGGTACTGTTTCCCGGGGTTTCGACGTCTTTGTGAGGTAGTGTTGCAATGTCCGCTGGCAGACGTGGAGGCAGATTAAGCACTTCTACCGAAGTAGGGAACAGTTACGAGGGTGTGCTGAAACGTAATGCCACCAAGTTTTTCATTCTGTTCTAAATATCGGTTGACTTATTACGTGTCAATCCGGCAGCAGGTTCGAATCCTGCCTCGGGCATGGATTTGTGTGATGTCCTTAGGTTAGTTAGGTTTAAGTAGTTCTAAGTCTAGGGGACTGATGACCTCAGATGTTAAGTCCCATAGTGCTCAGAGTGATTTGAACCACTTGAATTACGTGTCACTGACGCAAGTTGTAACCCTCTGCCGTCAGAGTGTTCAGAATTGAAGCGTCTAACACAGCGGTGAGTAACGTAACTATGTCGGTGAGTGTGAAACAGCACAGAAAACTGACGGCACGAATTTGGAGACTTCGTCCACACTGGAGCTCCCTCTCCTTCAACATGAGAATAACAGATCACACACGAGAGCAGCTAAATGTGTAAAAGTCTGACGCCTTGGGTTCAGTGTCACTCACCTTCCTCCATACAATTCCGACTTCAACCCATCCGATTTTCATGTTTTCAGAACTTAAATAACGCCTTCAACAGATGAAGCATGAAAGTAGAGGTTAGTTTGGGCTCCATCAACAAAGTCAAACATTCTCCTAGGGAGAAATGTGTTCGTCGCCAGGCTGACTGTTGAGAAATAAATATTTAGGCACGAAGAATAAAGATGTAGAGTATTAATAAAGTCATTTAATTAAAAAAGCTGTTTACAGTTCTCATACGAAAAATGCGGAGGCATTACTTTTTAGAATGCCACCGTTTTTTTTATTTTTTATTTTTTATTTTTTTTTTTTTTGAAACGAGGGTATACTAAATATAACTTGAACCTTCCGAATACGATCATATGCAAACGTATATCGATAATGAGTGAGTACTTCGAGATGCGGTTCTCAGAAAGTCGCAGTGATCATTGTAATGAATTTTGTGATGTACGCAAGTCGTTCATAGCTGCCGCATTGTGATACCGAATTGCTTTTAATGGAACTATGGAGCTTTTTATGTAACTCTGGAGTGACAAGTAGACTTAAATATCAAAACAAGTTTGGATATTGATCATATGGTGACAGGATAACGACGTCACAAACCGCTGTTACGACAAAAGGTTCCGCAAACGTCTACGCCACTGTACGAAAAGTGACCAAACACGTTTATTGCGTTTATTATTGTGACTGCCAAGTACTACTAATTTTGATATTGAGTTTTGATTGATGTTCGCTGATGCTGCATGTGTATGTATGTTTATGTAAGCGTGTGTGTGTGTGTGTGTGTGTGTGTGTGTGTGTGTGTGTGTGTGTGCGTGCGTGCGTGTGGCTGTGGTGCCAGAAGAATGAAATTCTATTCTTGTACAATACGTGTTGTACACTTGGTGATTATTATCTTTTCCAATCCACAACTTTTGTCGCAGATTAGCTTCGGCCACTAGAACCAGTTATTAGCAGAGACTTCGTTCGCTGGAATTCAGAAATCGTACGAGAGACAACCACAGAAGTGTCCTGTGTCATTTTCGAAGATTTTTTCGTGCAATATTACTATCGCCAAATGACGGACAGAGCAAGGTGGACATCAAAAGCAGACTAGCATTGGCAAAAAAGGCATTTATGGCCAAGAGAAGTTTACTAGCATCAAGCATAGGCTTAAACATGAAGAAGATATTCCTGAGAATATACGTTTGGAGCATTGTGGGGTAGTGAAAGATGGACTGTGGAAAAACCGGAACAGAAGAAAATCGAAGCATTTGACGTGTGTTGCAACAGACGAATGTTGAAAATTGGGTGGAATGGTAAGGTAAGGAATGAGGAGGTCCTGCGCAGAATCGGAGAGGAGAGGAATACGTGGAAAACACTGACAAGGAGAAGGGACAGGATGACAGGACATCTATTAAGATATCAGGGACTGACTTCCATTGTAGAGGGCTGCAGAAGGCAAATACTGTAGAGGAAGACTGCTATTGGAATACATCCATGTGATAATTGCGGACGTACGTTGTAAGCTCTAATCTGAGATGAAGAGGTTGGCACTGGAGAGAAATTCATGCCGGGCCGCATCAAACGAGCCAGTTGACTAATGACTAAAAAAAAATAAAAATAAAAATAAAATAAAATAAACGTAGTCAAAGGATTTTCTCGGCAATGTAGTGTGGATCGATCGCCGTCCATTAATGGCACTCCCTTACCACCTCTGATGCCCATCTCAAGCCGCTGACTGCGGTGGAGAGAGTAATCCAGAAACATTTTGTACCTTGTAGAACAGTGTGAAAAATGTCCTGTTTGAGACTCTTTCGTCGTAGCAGCTGCATTGGCAGATGCTCTCATAGAAATTGTGCAACCTTCCAACAAGGCTGCTGCTCGTCATCTATAAGTTCGACTGCCTCATTGCACTCTTGTGCAGTCTTTACCACAGAGTTGGACAGAATGCCCAGTAATCTTTTAAGCAACATGAAAAGTGTCTGCCCAAGGATTCACGATGTTACCGTGGACGACCACTCAATAATCTCCTTAATGCATAGCGTTTCACCAAAAAATACTGAAAGAGTACAGTTATACCATTCCATGGATCTGCTCATTACCTACGGATTTGTGACTAATGTTGCTGCCTGGTATTGTGCAGTTGTTTCCACTCACACTAATCGGATACATACCGCCTCTATCTGGCTCTAAAGGGCTCCATGGCCTAGTCGCTAACGGTAGCTTATTCATAGCTCCAGTTGCTGCTTCCATTACGCTTGAAGAGGAAGCCCGCTCAATGTTAAGGTGTGAGAGTATGCCTGGTATGAGGCTGCTTGTTAATAGGCCAAAATGTGGATAAACAGTTATCAATACTCCTAGCTGACAGAGGCCCCAAGTAGCATTGATCTACCTTCGTAGCAGCCGCCGACTGTACATTTCAGCATCCCAGGAATTAAACTGACCGGAACTGGAATGATGGCTATTTGAGCGTCAGTTGAGAAAACGGCTTAACTTGTAATACACAGCTGTAAGCACTTGTAGGCCTACAGCTTGTTGGATTTGCTAGCCTTCTACGGTGAGCTAGGTGAGTTTAGTTACTGTGCTCGTGACAGCCATCATGGCGGTCCATGGTATTTTACAAACGCAGAAAAATGCTGGGAACAAATTCCCTCTATTAACGGGTCAAATACAGTCGTTGCAGAACCCATGTCAATACAAAAGAACAATAAATAACAACCCCTTCAGTCACCATTTTTTCGGTTTTTTTATTCACCCAAAAATTTTGTTGCTGAGGGCGTCATTATTCAGCTTGTGGATTGAATACGGTGACGCTCACAAGCGGAAAATACGGATGAATTTCAAAATCTTCTTAGAATTCAGTAAATGCGTCCAGCTCTGTGCACGTTTGTCCCTTCAATCAGTACTCGGTGCAACATTTGTGATCATAGTTGATTGTCCAACTGTGTGTGAAGATGGTGGTGGAGTAAGGGAAAGCGACTGCTTATGTTCATTATTTCTAGTTGTTATTGCTCGCGCCTTGGAGAATTGCGGGACTAAATAGTAGTCGTAGATTACACACCGAAACATTCACCACAGATCGATGCAAAATTTTTTTGCTTCCATTGTGCACATTCAAGGTTAAACATAAGCAAGAAAATTAACGTGTCATAACGTTTAAAATTTGTAAAACTTACGAATCTTAAAAATCTTTTAATAGTTCTTTTTCGAAGGATTAGAAGCCCAATGAGGTGGTTTGAGGTAGCTGAATCGCAAAACCAGCAATCTCGAGGTAGACGAAATTTAGGAATTCTCCTACCCTGGAAACAAAATAACCGAAAACGGGCGGAGCACGTAGGAAATAAAAAGCCGTGTTGTTGCGTTACTCAGACCAATAGCGTGCAGCAAGGAGTCGATTTTCATAAAATAAACAATCTCTTTGACGCTCTCAAATTAGTAGAGCAGAAAAATACAGAATTTGCAATTCACTCAATGAACAAACAGAGGAATGGAACACTGGACGGTCAAAGGGAAGGAATCAGGTTCAAACGTGAGTGGAGTTATCGTAAATGTTCGCTGTGGATCACCCAAAACACTTTACCTCTTTACAGTATATACTGACAACTGTAAATTTTGGCCAGACCGTGAATCGAAACCAATGGCGGAATGGAATCGCTGATGAACCATGGCATGATGATGAAATTGGTGGAGAAGTAGTTACATGAAATGATATCAGTGCAAACTGAACCTGCAATGTAATCAATAAGCCGTGACCAATGAAAATCAAGGCCCGGCTTACTCTAAGCAACGACTCGCAGTATACGCTAAATGAGAAACCCGTCGTTGCCTGGGTCACAATATATGGCATGGGGGAAAGCATGAGTATCATTCTAGTATTAGATGCATACATACTTATATCTCAATAAGGATGGTATGAATGAAGTAGTCCTCTTAGTAAGGTAGTTTGGTAGTGGTGCGTGGCAGTGGGTGAGGGTGGAGGGCAAGATACAAGAAATATAGAGCAACAGATACTCTTAAGTAAAGCCAAATAATACACGACTTACGAACTTTATCGCATATATGAAAATGTTTTTAACGTTTCGTTCACGATGCAGTGTAAAATGTAATGCAGATAAGAGTCGTCAACGTGTCTTATTCATACGGTAAATGGTGGAAATGGGTGATTGTCGTTGACAGATATCTCTATATAGTGCCTGATACGGAACACTTAGTTCTCTAAGAAGAAGCTATATTCTCTATGACTTTTGAAGGTTACCCGTACTAGTGAATATACTCACACAATCCTCACTCTCTTCCATCCAGACTAACAATGAGTTATGCAGACATATTTAACATTTTAATTGTGTTATATTTAACAGTTTTCTTCGTTGCAAATTCAGATGAGAATGTGTGACCACAGTTTTACGCTTCGGTATCTTACCTGGAAACGGAATTGTGAATGAGTAATATTAAGTCATTTACATTAACTAATGAAAGTATGATCATGCTTATACTAACGAAAAATAATGCAAACGAAGAATAAGAGAAGTGAATGACGAAAACGCGATAAATTATGAAAAGCTTTCTACTACTAAAGAATAAGCGAAACGTTTGCTCGAAATCCCTGTAGTGTACCGATCAAGTATTCATTTGGTAGTTACGAGTATTTTTATCTTAGGTTTATCTGGAATTTTTATTTGTGTCTCTGTTGACCGTCGCTGAGAGTTTAAAAATTGATCTGTTTGATATTACACGTCGTTATTAAAGTCTGAGTGACGAAAACGCGCAAACGTATTTTCTCGCACAAATGAAACAATAAAAGCATTTTCGCACGTATAGTTAAGTTAGTAAGTCATAGAGTATATAGCTTTTAATATGAGTATTTATTGCTTCATATTTCACGAAATCTTGCTCGCCCCTGTCATCGATTGCCTGGCGCCAAGACCAAACTCATTTACTAAGAGCATAAGACCAAGGACTATCTACCACCAAAACCATGAGTAGGTGGGAGTGGGTGGGTGGTCGTGGAGAAAACTTTGTCAGTTCGTATACGGACTACCCATTTATGTATAGACAAAGATGGTCAAAATATTGTGCCGACTTGCTGAGCAGCAATGCAGCGGCGATGCACGATGGCATGAATTGGACAATCTTTGATTTTTAAGGGTTTGTAGCACCAGACGTCTCTGCACGAGTCACGCAAGTCCTGTAAATTTTGGGCTGGTGGGTTATGGGGGCGGAGCACATACACAATAAGGTCACGGACGTCTTTCATCGGTCCAGTTCTGGTAGATGTGTTGGCCAAGGCACCAACGTGTGTTCACTAGCGTGCTCCTCCACTGTAAGCATTCTAGTACAATACTGGACTTATAACACGCACAATTATCCCACAGGAAGATGGCATTGACGTTGGGGAAGGCATCAAGCATGAAAGGATGCAGGTGGTCCGCAGAACTTTTAACGTGTTCTACATCTGTCATGGTGCCTGCGATCACTACCAAGTGGAGGACAAGGTGAATGTCCCAGTGAGCACCTGTTCATTTGGATAACAGCGTACCCGCACACGACCAACGACCAGCCCATTCTCGGTTTTCCTGCGTCCACTGCAGTCATTGCCGTTGGTTCCACATCAGAAAATGTAGGGATGCACTGATCTGTGAGCTCTGAAAAAATTGTGCCTGCACCAGCGCCGTGCTGTTACAGATCTCCGTCTCCTACTTCCGTGGCCTGTAATAGAGCGAGGACGTCTAACACCTTGTCGCCTGATCGTGGTATTACCGTTCTTCAACCATTTTCCACAGGTTTACACGACAGTAGCACTCGAACGGCCGACCAACTTATTGTTGCCGTGGTGCTCTTTACGAGGTGTTGGGCGATAACAACAATCTGACACACGTCAAAGTAATGTTAACTGATTTCCCCATTTGCTACTCGTATCCTCTCTAGAGTGATTCCCTAAGACAATATCTAAGGGAACATTATTGGGTTATTTTTCCTCGTATATTATGGAGTGCTAACTTCCCGGGTGTCCTGTCTTCGCGTCATCTGTCATTTCACTTTACTTACGGCTGCCATTATGGATCTCTTAGGATGATCTCCCATTCCTCTCTGCACCGCTTACAGCGTCTCGTGCCTTAACTGCCACTAGGCAGCCATTCGGTCTCGCGGTGGTCGGCTCGTCATTGTATACGAAATTAATTTAATACATTAAAATGAAATGAGTAGATCGATGATGATGATGAAACTGGTGAAGTAGTTACATGAAATATCAGTGAAAACTGAAGTTGCAACGTAATGGATAAGCCGCGACCAAAGAAAATCACGGCCAGACTTACTCTAAGCAACGACTCGCTACTCGCTCAACACATAGTCCCCCCCTCCCCTCCTCCTCCCCCGCCACGAGTTTCTGTGACAACATCCCGTGGGAGAACCTTTCCCTGTATTGTTCGGAAGCAACATGAGGAAATATCAGTGTGTGAGCTCAGATGGCGGCTCGCGAATGGCACGAGATGTCTGCTGGAAATTTTACGGCTCACTACGTATTCATTACATTGCAGTCTCAGCACACCAGATTAACAGCATATCCGTACATGACCAACGACCAGCAGTAACAAGAAATATGATTCATCCGACCAGACGACATGTATCCAGCTTCACTGACTTCATCACCTCGATCCATTTCTTTCGTCCCGTCACTACTAGTGCTGTTGCTACTACTAAATAATGGGTTTTTCAGAACGCAGTCAACACTGAGTCTCCACAGTGACTTAGCAGTAAATTCTGTGTCATTGTATGCTTGATACAATTTCATCGAACAATTACTCATAGAATCGGTACGATCAAAGTATTTATATCAATTAGAAAATGAGGAAAGAAAGGGAAGGGATGGGTAAAAAATCTTGAACAGCACAGGGCATTGTGGTAACGCAATGACGAAAGTCGAAAACTCTGTGCCGGACCGGGATTCGAACCCGTACTTATTGCTTTTCGTGAGCCTTTGCCTTAACCTCTTCCGTCATCCGGACACTGTCCCTGTCCGACTCAAATTTCCCTGTCGCAATCCACAATCCAGTGTCCCTCATCAACGAGCACCCTACTCGCAAATTACTGATTCCCGTAGGAGTTCGCATGATGTTAGTACATTCGCACTGAAACAAACGTCAAGGAGCAGTGGCGCTCTTACAGAAACTCACACAAATATATAGGATCAAAGTTTAACAATAGAAAGAAAAAATGTAAACGAGACATACTACGTCATATCCCTGTGAGAAACTGGGTGAGGTGGAAGCAATAGTCAAAACCAAATACACGCTGTTGAACAGAAACTACAATCCACTGGTTAAACAATACATTATTTAAGAGCAGGCAGTTGTTCGATCATCGTCATGAATTACCAACGATTGTAGACATGCCAAAACAAGCGCAGTTCGTCCAGCTAACATCGTGATAGTATCTCAGGCCCTCAGTGAAAGGATGGATATTTCGAATGAAATTTCCAACTCCCTTGATGAGATACGTCGGCTGTGTATTACAAAGTAGTTCTTTGCGGTTGCTCCTGAATCACTGAGCTAATTGTCGTACTGGTTTCCTATGACACGGACACACAAGTTTTGTTTCTGGCCCGTAGCGTCATCGAGGCAGCCATTGTCTGTCATCTGGCGACAGTAGCACAAATCAGGACACATATCGCGCTCAAGGAGTCGATTGGGACGACGTTGAACCATTCCCTGAAGTCTGCACCAAGACAAAGGTTACCGCTCATCAGTAATCTTCTCACATCTCATGTTTGTGAAGGAGTGCTAAGCATGTAACTCAAGTTACAATTTAGGGAAAGGTGAAAGGAAATTAACGGTTATGGAAGACATCATAGCACTAGTGATGCTCTCGACCAAGTCTCATAGACCAGGTGAGACGCCATTGTCTGTCTTCCACATTATCTTCCGTTAATACAGGTACGACTTTTACTTGTTTTCGATAGTCTTTAAAGTCACATTAACTGGAGGGAATCGTTATTTAAGCATTTTTGAGTGCATGGACTGGCACTACATAGTTGCCTGCTGCTTATTTATTATATTTGTACTGTTCTCCATAGTTTGTAACAGCTAACACCATTCTACTTGCTCTATAATTTTTACAGAAAATACATTGTTTTAAGTTGTCCAGTTTCTCCGCAGTAGTAAAATATAATCGTTCAGTATTTTTCAGTATCGTTATTAATGTAGATAATTATTTATTTATTAAGTTAGCAAATCACGTTGTTCAAAGGATGACTGCGTTGGAGCATCTACGTCATAATATGGTGTTTCTTACACTTCACTAGTTAGAAATTTTTAGTATTCAGAGGTTGTTTAGCAACAAATAACTTCTTCCTTCTGGTTGAACTAGCATGATGGTAAAAACATTCCATATGGAAAACATAAATTTTCAAATCAACCAAACTATCTCAATCATAAAAATTTTAACCTGACATATATAAGGGACTGTCAAGTGAAAATGAACAACAGGGGGTAAAAGTAAACTGATTGTTGTTTCTAAAGTAATCGTAGTAACTGTTACTACATTTATGCACTGTGAGACAAGACGGTCAATGCCTTCATAGAAAAACGTTTGCGGTTGCCTACGGAACCACGATTGTTCCCAGGCGTGCATCTCTTCGTACGAAGCAAATAGACGGCCACGAATGTCTTCCTTCAGGACTCGAAAATTATGGAAATCGCGTGGAGAGAGATCAGTGCTGGTTGGCGGATGTGTAAGAGCTTTGCCAGCCGCTGTGACCGAGCGGTTCTAGGCGGTTCAGTCAGTAACCGCGCTGCTGCTACGGTCGCAGGTTTGAATCCCTCCTCGGGTATGGATGTGTGTGATGTCCTTAGGTTGGTTAGGTTTAAGTGGTTCTAAGTCTAGGAGACTGATGACCTCAGCTGTTAAGTCCCATAGTGTTTAGAGCCATTTGAACCAATTGTAAGAGCTTTCCAGCGAAACCTCTGTAGCCTGGTCGAAAGAACTTTGGCAACATGTGGGACCGCTCACATTTGTTTCGACTACGCTGCAGCCGTTTTTCTGCGAAACCCTCGCATGTTCTGCATAAGGTCCTGATGCCTCTCCTTGCGATTTACATAGCTTTTGGAGCTCTGAAGAAAGATACCGTGGCCGTCAATTGCCTTCGGGCAGAGACCTGGACACCCCGGAATAATCGTTCTTTCGTACGCAACCGCAAACATGTTTCGTGAAGGTAATGACCATCTTATTTCAAAGTAGAAAAATATATATTAACAGTTACGGCGATTACTTTCGAAATAATAAACGTTTTACTTACTTTTCTTCTTCTGTCTCCTTTTACATTTGGCTGCCCCCTATAAATCATGCTTGTATTACTTCCTTTTACGAATTCATCAAGAAAAAAGAATTCATTTTAAATATTAAAGATCTAGATAAACGCGACTGGACAGTCGATAACCGAATACTTTAATTCCTAGTTAAATACAGGCTATCCTCGAAGAGCCCCAAAGGCCTTGTAGAGTCGTATCTTTTGCGTCTTGCGAAGTAACGGCTACAGCCACAAGTACCCGGCCCGCAGATCTCCTTCGCGTAATCCGAGGTCGTCCTAGTTTCCTACAGCTTGAATGACCCCATCAGTCGTCACTTACCCTGAGACAAGGTGAAGGATTTGAAAGGAGCCTCCACATTCTCTTCTTAATTCGCTCTTCTGTTGGTCTCTAGGTGAGTATTTTGCAAACGTTACTAAGTATAGAAGACGTAGATCCCCCTACATTAGCATTATTTCAGGACTCCTTTAAAGAGGTGGGTTACGTAACTCTTTCACGGATGAGTTATATTTGAAGAACACAAATACTTGAAGGTTTCTGTTAAATATTGGTTGTTTGATACTGAAGTTGGCTAGCTTCACAAATAGATTGCATACGTCAGAGCGTGCTCGTTGAACTGTTGATTCGGCGCTAATAATCTGCCATCTTCTCTTGTCATCGATCTGCTGGTATTACTAATTTCCTGCGTTTTAGCATCTTCACTTATGTTGGTCCCATATTAATTCGCAGTTGCCTGGAAATTTTTATAACTGATAATGACTCCAAATTTTCTTAGTAAAGCAGTCTGTTTAATGTAGGACAAGAGGTAGCAGAAATTCGTGTTTTACTTGTGAATCCATGTCAAGAGCTCTTGTTTCAATATTTTTCATCTAATGTTTCATTAATCAATTTCTTAAGCATGATCAAAATCCACGAAGTTCCGTTAAATACTGAAAACTATTCCTCGATTATTTGTAGAGTACTGATTTGGCTTATACATGACGTACCTTTCCCGAAACCCGATTGGTATGAGTGAAGAACATCGACCAACTTCTGTAACCTTTCCGTAAGTATTTTCGTCACGATTATGGAAATAATACTTAAATTGAAATTTCCTGGAAGATTAAAACTGTGTGCAGGACCGAGACTATAACTCGGGACCTTTGCCTTTCACGGGCAAATGCTCTACCGACTGAGCTACCCAAGCACGACTCACGCCCCGTCCTCCTAGCTTTACTTCTGCCAGTACCTCGTCTCCTACCTTCCAAACTTAACAGAAGATCACCTGCCAAACTTGCAAACGTCCTGAAAGAAAGGATATTGCGGAGACATGGCTTAGCCACAGCCCGGGGGATGTTTCCAGAAAGAGATTTTCACTCTGCAGCGGAGTGTGCGCTCATGTGAAACTTCCTGGCAGATTAAAACTGTGTGCAGGACCGAGACTCAAAATCGGGACCTTTGCCTTCGCGCAGAGTGAAAATCTCATTGTGGAAACATCACCCAGGCTGTGGCTAAGCCATGTCTCCACAATATCCTTTCTTTCAGAAGTGCTAGTTCTGCAAGTTTCGCAGGAGAGCTTCTGTTAAGTTTGGAAGGTAAGAGACGAGGTACTGCAGATGTAAAGCTGTGAGGAGGGGGCGTGAGTCGTGCTTGGGTAGCTCAGTCGGTAGAGCACTTGCCCGGGAAAGGCAAAGGTCCCGAGTTCGAGTCTCGGTCCTGCACACAGTTTTAATCTGCCAGGAAGTTTCACATCAGCGCACACTCCGCTGCGGAGTGAAAATCTCATTCTGAATACTTAAATTATATCTCTCTAGTTTCTGTAAGCAAAAAGATCGTTTTTCTTTAAGAACTTTGGCAGGGTCTTCTAGATGAGTCTTCATCAGAACTGCTGCATACCAGAACTGTTTCCAGACTTCACTTTCTGTACGATATAAAAGAAGTATACCTTAGGTGCCAAACCGCAATTTTGAGCTTCAGTACATCGCCGCTTCTGGTTTTTCTGAGAGCAAACTATTTGTGAGCAGTATCCATTTACAAATGACAGACGATTTTAAGCCAGAAGGAGAACGGCCATCACTAGGACAACGAAGTTTGTCATATGACATTTCAGACTCAAAAACTCTGTGTAATTATATTCTAAGACAAACAAAAACCGACGACCCACGAGGGAATTATACGAATGGGGCGGAATTCGGTACATGTGGTGTACATGTTTAGACAAACAGTTGGTTACAATTTCAGAAAAATTCGATGGTTTATTCAAGATAAAGAGCTTCACAAATTTAGCCAGACAGTTATTCTACTAGGCATCGATTGATAGAACTTTTGCCTGCCCCTGACGAACATTGTGCCAAATTCTGTTGAGAGGGTGCGGTAAATCATCAAAAGCCCGAGCTAGTTGCAGGGCCCTGCCCGTAACTCTCCAAATGTTCTCAGTTGGGAAGATAACCGACAGACTTGCTGGCCAACGCAAGGGTTGCCAAGCACGGAAACAAGCAGTAGAAACTGTCGCCCTGTGCGGGCAGGCATTATCTTGCTGAAATGTAAGTAGAGGATGGTTTACCATTAAATGCAACGAAACGGTGCGTGGAATATCGTCGACGTACCGCTGTGCTGTAATATTGCTGTGGATGACAACCAAAGCTGTCCTGGTGTGAAAAGAAAGGCTCCCAGACATCACTCCGAGTTGTCGGGCCTTTTAGTGGTGGACGGCTAGGTTAGCATCCCACCGCTGACCATCTTACGACACTTCCTCAGCCTCGAACCTCATTGATTCCTCAGTCATCAGTGATGAGTCGTGTTTCGTACTGATCCACAATGACGAGTTTAGATGTGTTTGGTGAGCCCCCAGACAGCAGTTGGATACCAACCTCACTGGCGTGTCCCACAACCAGGAGTGATGACCCCGGGATGCCACGTTATTCCGTAGCAGGGCCTCTTTGGTAGTCACCCGCAGCACACTTTCATCACGGAAGTATGTCGACGATTTTCTATACCCTGTTTTATTGCCCTTCTTGGCGATCTATCCTGGGCTTATATTTCAACGAGGTTATGCCTGCCAGCACACAGCGAGAGCTTCTACTGCATGTCTCCGTGCTTGGCAAACCCCACTTTTTGCCAGCAAGGTTTCCAGATTTCTCCCCACCCTACAATGTTTGGAACATTATGGGCAGGGCCCTTCTACTATCTATGGATTTTGACGATCTAACGCGCCAATTGGATAATACGAGGACAATCAAGAACTGTGTCAGTTAGTTCCAAGCAGAATAACTGTCTGCATAAGGCGGACTAAAGTGTACGAAAGTGTCCTGCACATGTGTCAGTCTTGATAGTCTTACATGTAAGGATATTTTTATATTCACGTTTCATTCACGTTGAACTCACAATGGTTTTTCTGTTCCGTAGCTGGTTTTGCGAAGTATCTTTCCTTCAGTTTGAGTGTTATTAGTTTCACTTCACTTGTGAACATTGCCGCTACCGGAAGATCTTTTTCATGATCCATTTGGTTAGCATGTATTTCAGATAGAATGCTTGAGTAACAAAGGTCCCTTGGAATTCTTCTCTCAATTTATCTTTTTAAATAACCGAATGTAGATAACTGGATGGCCTTAAGCCGATCCTTACCATATACCAAAAAATTTGTATAACAATTTAATGAAGTTTGGTACCGTGGTGAATGATATCTAGCAGGACCTTTCCCCAGCCCTTCCTCGATTTCCCTGGGTGGCTTTCCGCAGTTACGGTAGCACGCCCGGATATGTCGTTCCCGTTACCATAGTTGCAGTAATGTCTGTTATATTTAGAACATTGTGTTGTTGATCTGGTCTTGTATAGCTGGAAATGTGTCCATCTATGTGTGTACCATCCGTGGTGTTACGAAACACGCGATTTTCTTACCAGTTCTCGCAACATACGCCAGTTTGAAGACACTTAACGCGAGATAACTAGTCTGAATCCTAATGGCAGAAGACATTTTCAGCATTCCAGAATGAAATTTTCACTCTGCAGCGGAGTGCGCACTGATGTGAAACTTCCTGACACATTACAACTGTATGCCGGACCGAGACTCGAAGTCGGGACCTTTGCCTTTCGCGTGCATGGGCTCCACCGACTGAGCAAGCCAAGCACGACAAGAGCTTTTGTGAAGTTTGGGAGACGGAACGAGACGAAACAAAAATGACACATTAATTCAACGTACGGTTCTCAATACGGTGCGTAAACACCACGGACGGCAATGTTCCCGTGCCGGCCACGTTCGTTCCATACCTCCACCAGCGCGGTTGACAACTGTTGGGTGTCTATGGTCCATGCGGACGTGCTGCAGTACGTCATCGCAACACGTCCGTCCAACACTTGATCGATGGGACTCAAGTTGAGCGGTAATGGGCAGACCAGTACTTTCGCCGTATAATATCCTCTCGTTCCAGGTGTTACTCACCTGCACCGTTAGATGCGGTCTCACTTTTTCATCCATAAAAATGAAATCGGGGCGGAGTGTACGCTCATGGGAAAGAAGTACAGAACAGTAAAAACATTGCCTGGTGAGTGGTCAGCACACACACGCAACATTATGTCCCCAATTACCACAACACCAGGACTAATATGATCAATACATTTTCCCACCCTTCGCTTTAAGAGTACGTATGCCCCGATGACCTCTCATTTAATCCTAGCAGTGGGTCGCAGCACCCGTACATTAAAATCTTCTCTGCTGCTGTGTTTGAGCTCATGGAGCACCTCTGGCTGTTGTGTTACCCATTGCTCTATACTGCTCTCACCGCCAAAGCACATGTGCTCAGTGAAGTGAGCACAAAGACGTTCTTCCTATTCAGGCGTCAGAATCAGAAGGAGGCATCACGCATGATTCCTGAAATCTTACTGTGATACAAGGGATGGGCGGAAAAGTAGCTTCACAATATAATAAAAAGCCCGCACCCAGAGAACAAAGAGCGGAAAGCTGGAAACTGGTGATGTGACGGAATGAAGAAACTGAGATCCTTGGAGACGCAGAGAACGGCACATGCTACCGTTGAACGCGTGCTAGTTAGCTATTTTACTCCATTGATCCTGTCTGTAACCGAGCATAGCATACCTAAAGTTAAAAACAGTTAGCTAACATTTGTGGGACAAATATGTTAATTACATTTATTATTTAAGTTTATGGAGAAAACCTAAAAGTAGGATTTTATTAAAACTGATAGCATCACAAAAATACGATGTATATTTCAAATTAATTATGAGGTGCGTACAGGTTTCCAGTAAAAAATAACTCATATTGTCATGTAAATAAAGGTCGTTGCTGCAAGACTGAGGTGTCACCTGTGGTGTCACCGCCAAACACCACACTTGCTAGGTGGTAGCCTTTAAATCGGCCGCGGTCCGTTAGTATACGTCGGACCCGCGTGTCGCCACTGTCAGTGATTGCAGACCGAGCGCCACCACACGGCAGGTCTAGAGAGACGTCCTGGCACTCGGCCCAGTTGTACAGCCGACGTTCATAGCAATGGTTCACTGACAAATACGCTCTCATTTGCCGAGACGATAGTTAGCATAGCCTTCAGCTACGTCATTTGCTACGACCTAGCAAGGCGCCATTACCAGTGTATATTGAAATGGAAAACATGTACCGTCAAGAGCGATGTACACCAATTGTGGATTAAAGTTAAGTATTCCAAGAACTACGTTCTTTTCTTTATAGGATAATTACTTTACCTTGTCCCAGACCTCACGCCAATCTGCGTGAGCCTAACGCGTGCCTTTCGGCTACCTCCGAGTGGCTTCGCTGCCTTGCCACGCCAATACATTACCTGTACCCATTTCAGTCATGCTTTTAACACAAAATCACATACAAGTAAGCAAGCGGCATTTTTGATGTCCAAAATTTTTATTCATCATACATTTCGAGTAATAAGTGTACTTCTTCAGTTGTGGCTTCAGTTTTAATAAAATCCTACTTTTAGGTTTTCTCCATAAACTTAAATAATAAATGTAATTAACATATTTGTCCCACAAATGTTAGCTAACTGTTTTTAATGTCTCTAACCCAGATCATGAGGTCGTTACTAATGCTAGTATTCTTGCAAGCAGTGACATGCTCTTGCTATAATTTTCCACTCTACGAAGACAATACTTACTTATGTAAGGCCAACCAGTATTACAGGAACTGATTTATTCGAGTCAGATATTTGTCAACAGTAGTTACGTCTACAAAGCTGCCCACCATTTACTTTGTCCTAACAAATAACAGCAGGTAGGATACAATGACCTTTGAGACGACTGAGCTGGAGAAAGCAGAGCGGCAGTGGCAGCTAGAGCAACAGGTATCACAGACCGACTGTGTGGCAGAGATAGGCGTGTGCTGTGCCACGCCCCAAACTCTTTTGCATTCCCTAAAACTGCCGATAGCGCGCGATACTACATTACACAGAGAACTGGTCACCGTTTGCTGACTGTCACTGAACGTTTCACAGGGGAGATTTTGCACGATAGCTGCGTGATTTATGAGCTGTCCAGACATTTGCGAAGGAGCGATTAGAAGTAAAATATTTTCAGAAGGTAGTTAATGGGGCAATTACGAGCTCTTATTTGACGCAAAGCTGCTACTTACCTCAGCACCGCTTGTTTCCGCCCTGCTTGCCCGTATCTTGGTTCCTGGAAAACGAAGAGACGACTTTCGGTGAAAGTGAAGCACTTATAGAATTTATCTTTAAAGTGGTTAAATATTCTTGTCTAAGTTTGTGGTAAATAATAGCGCCGAATTTGGAAAAATCGCTGAAGTGAGATTCCTGTATCATATTAAATTTACACTCACATCCACTAATGCAGGTATTAAGCAAGTTGATATAGAATATTTTGACAGATCATGAAATCTTGAGGCATCACAAGGATAATGATTTGCTTGGTTGGAGTTAACCGTGACATAGTCTGATGTAACGTTCCTGTGAGGCTAGTGGAAACAAACCCTCTTCATATAACTTTACTCATGAGGATACTGCGGTAAAATTATGAAGCGACTATGTTTCTCTGCCACAGAATCTGTAACTGTAACTGTATGCCTTAAACAAAACAGTTGAGACCTTACTGAATATCCCTAAATTATTGATCGCTTAGGCATGGACATGTCAATGAAGTGTGTCCAGTGAAAGCGTATATATGAGGTGTAGCTATAAAATAACGGGATTATTGCTGTAAAACATTTTATTCAGAAACGTACGTACTTAGTTGCTGTCACCGTCAATATACTCCCCTCCTCTATGCCTACAACACTCCATACAAATTGTCCATTGATGATAGTAGTGCTGGAAAGGTTCCACTGTGGGGGCCTGATAGCACATACTGCCTTTTCTTTCGATGCTTCAGCGCGCTGATGCCTTGTTCCTTTTAATACAGATTTGACCCTTGGGAATAGATAATACACATGGCGCTAAGTCCGAAGAATAAAATGGATCGTCCAAACCTGGGATGGTGTTCAGTTTAACAGACACTGCGGTATTCGCCAGTGCGTTATCTTTACGCCGAATCCATGACCTGTTATTCCGTAACCTCAAGATACTAATAACGATCAATTGCTCGACCTTCAGGAGCCCAGAGAACATAAAAGTTCCGTTAATATCGAAAAAAACAATCGTCATCGCTTTAATCCTGATATGCCCATTCGAGCTTTTTTCGCTACCTAAAGTTTGGGGCTTCCGGTACATGGATTTGCGCTTACTGTTTGATTCATAAGTAGAGTATAAAGATTCTTCAAATTTTATCGTTCTTTCCAAGATATTAGGATCATTTTTAGTGGTATTCGAAATGTGAGTACAAACATTTTCACAAACTTCTTTTTGTTCAATCGCGAAAACTTTCGAGAACTTTTTTCATGTTAAATTGGTTACGCAAAATTTCCTCATGTATACTTTGTAAATTCCTAGAGTTTCCGCGATCGGTCGGATACTCAACCGATGGTTATATCGAATCAGCTTACCTATTTTTTCGATACTTTCGTGTGTTGTTGATGTTGAAGTGCGTCTCGTGCGTGAGTCGTCTTCAGCGTCTTCTAGGTCAATTTGGAGACGCTTGAACCACTCAGAACCTCGCGTACGAGATACACAGTCTCCACAGTACAGTTGTTTTAGCAGATGATAGGTTTCAACAGCAGTTCTTCGTGAGAATAAAGTGTACATGACGATATAAGAGAAGGGAAAAAGTTCAACTCTCATGTTCGGGCTTAAGCAGGAGATGAGCCTGCTCTCCCGCATATACGGCAGTGCGCTGTAGAAAGCAAAGAGGGTCAATGAGGCGGGTAAATCACGAAGCTAGTTATAGCTACATCGAGGTATCCGTGTGAGTGTATCTACGCTGTGATCCAACAACACATATCTCACGAAAAATAACTTCCAATAAAATGAAGCTAAAAGAAACCAATATAATTCAACAGCTATGACTTTTGATAAGAGAAACGTAACACAATGGTGTAGTGAGATTTCTGCTGTAAGTGGTAACGAAAAGTCACAGAGAAAGTTCACGAGTTACCAGGTCAACAGACCTCTGCTGAGCGATTGTCTAGGATTGGATTTATAGTGTGTGGAGACAACCTGTGTCAAGTAAAACCATAACGGTAAAATTTTACATGTCTAAATTCCATCAATATGTGTACTCTGCAAGGCGCCTTATGGTGTGTGGCGGACGGTACTTTGTGTACCACTACTACTTCCCTGTATTCTTGATTCAGTCACGAAATGTCTGTGGGATGAACAATTTTTACTGAGCTTCTGTGTGAGCTCGAATCTCTCTCATTTTACTTTAATCGTCTCTTAGTGAGATATACGTAGGAGGAAACAAAGGAAAAAAGTTCAGGTTGCACATTCGGCCTTAAACAGGAATAACACTGTTCTACTGTATGTGTCGTATTGGGCAGAAAAAAAAATCAAATGGAAAACCTTTTTCTCCGGCACTTTCCGTACTTAGGAAAGACGTGGCCTAATACGGTTACCACATTTTTGGGGTTGGTTTGTTTGTGGGAAGAGACCAAACTGCG
Organism: Schistocerca serialis cubense; assembly: GCF_023864345.2. NCBI lineage: Eukaryota > Metazoa > Arthropoda > Insecta > Orthoptera > Acrididae > Schistocerca > Schistocerca serialis. The sequence goes on from NC_064643.1 coordinate 310,267,672, forward strand.
AGGTCATCGGTCTCATAGTATCAGGGAAAGACGGGAAAGGAAGTCGGCCGTGCCCTTCCAGAGGATCCATTCCGACATTTGCCTGGAGAGATTTAGGGAAATCACAGAAAACCTAAATCAGGATGGCGGGACGCGGGATTGAACTGTCGACCACATTTTTCTCGGTCTTCCAGGTCCTTTTCTCCCTTTTGGTTTAAAGTTCTTTATCTCATGTTGTAGCCTCTCTGGATCCATTCATTGTAGATGTTCATTCCATTTATTTTTGGTTTTGTCCAGCTTTTCATTCACACTCCAAATATTCAACTCCTTTGGAATATCTCCTTTTCGTATTTTGTCTGTTATTTTACATTCCTTCACAGCTTTAAGGAATCTTATTCGGCTGAGAAAATGATTTGTGGTACTCGTTGTGCCAGAATCAGTGATGTTGCGTATGAGTTGAGCTTTAGCCTCGCTTCAGGATTTGCATTTGTCTGTGTATCTCTGAATTGTCACAAAGTTGGTACTCATTTACGACGTCAAATGACAAACAGAAATAGGATCTTTTGCACATGTCGCATTTTAAAACTCCGTCCGAACAGGCCTTGGAGGCCCAATGATACCGACGGGGCGCCATGTCATCCTCTCAGCACAGGGGCGTCATGGATGCTGACACGGAGGGGCATGTGGTCAGCATACCGCTCTCCCAGCCGTTCTCAGTTTTCGTGACCGAAGCGGCTACTTCTCAGTCAAGTAGCTCCTCAGTTTGTCTCTAAAGGGCTGAGTGCACCCCGCTTGCCAACAGCAACTCAGCAGACTGAACGGTCACCCATCCAAGTGCTAGCCCAGCCCAACAGCGCTTAACTTCGGTGATCTGGCGGGAACCGGTGTTACCACTGCGGCAAGACTGTTGGCAAAACATTTCAAAGACGAACGACAATATTTAACAGTCTCACAGAAACCGTTGTGGACGTGGGTCCATTACTATGAACCAGCCAAATGGAAGGTATGCTGTTCAGATATTCATCTTAGTCACCAGCAAAAATTTCAAATACCAAGCTTCCGCAGGGGCGTATGTCTTAACAATGCCTTCGGATATGAAAGGACCAGTGCTGGTTCATTACAATAGCGAGGGTCGAACGGTGAACAGTGACAGCTACAGTAAACTTATGCCTGACTCAAACCGAAAAGAAAAGTGGAACTTTCAAAGTTGCGGTCTTGCTTCAGGATAATGCTCGCACTCATGCAGTTGGTGAAGCACTACAGAGCATTGAAAATGTTACTTATTAGCTGATGAGCACCCATCCCACAGTCCTAGCGGCCTACGGGTAATTTTCACTTTTTGAAGGAACACCTCTTTCACAGTGTTGTGAAGACGCCGAAATAGCAGATGTGTACGATGCTGCTATACATCTTAGAGCATGGAATTACATTGCCAAAAGTTGATACAAAGAAATGGTTCAAATGGCTCTGAGCACAAACGGACAACATCTGAGGTCATCAATCCCCTAGAACTTAGAACTACTTAAACCTAACTAACCTAAGGACATCACAAACATCCATGCCCGAGGCAGGATTCGAACATGCGACCGTAGCGGTCGCGCGGTTCCAAACTGAAGCGCCTAGAACCGTTCGGCCACACCTGGTCGGCGAGATGATATAAATGCACAGGGACTGACGGATATTATATACATATAAAACATTTATAGTGGGATGACAGCATATTGGTGAAGCTGATCCATATTGAATGTTAACGTTAAGACATACAGACATCTTGATGCTATTGAAGATGAATTTGTTTTGTTCCTGCATTGAGTTTCAACCTATGACACCCCTCCAGTCGTTACTGTTCAATAGAAAAACACTCTAGAAGAGTAATAACGAGGCACAGTCATCAGTAATTATCCATTCGCAGGTCAGACCAGAGGCATTGTCAAGTCACCTCCACAAATGTATTACCAAGACAGCGCTTTGAGATGTGTATTTTCTTTGGCTTTAGACGATTCAGAAACGAACAGAATGTGTTGTCAAATAGCGGAATGTATCAGTAATTATCCATTCGCAGGTCAGACCAGAGGCATTGTCAAGTCACCTCCACAAATGTATTACCAAGACAGCGCTTTGAGATGTGTATTTTCTTTGGCTTTAGACGATTCAGAAACGAACAGAATGTGTTGTCAAATAGCGGAATGTCTTTACATTGTTTGAAAGCATTAAGGACCAATAATGTCCATGGACATACACAGATGAGCGGAAAATTTATGATCACTGCCCACCCCGTAACGGAACGCCGATGGGAGGACTTGCTGACTCACGACACGGTAAGGAAAGTATGTAACAGGAGCAAAAACAAATGGAGATTCATCTTTGCGACAGAAGGGGTCTACTGTCCTAAGTGACAGAAAATCGGTGGGTTTTTATGATCCGATGCTTCGAAATGAGAATCGGGTCCGGTGTTCGTCTGCTATTATCATGAGCATCGATGGGAAGTGGTTGGAGGACGGTGAAACCACTAGTAGGCGAAAAGCAATTGGACGTCCTCGTCCAGAGCTCGGAGGTCGGACACTTGCACATTCTACTGACCAGCATAAGAGGCGGTCTGTGCAGATATGACGACACAGTGATCTTGCATGCACAAGTGTTTAGGAGCCAAACTATCAGCTCACACTGCCGAATATCGGGGTTTGCAGCAGACGACTGCGACGTGCTGCCATGCTGGCCCAACGACGTCATAAACTACCAGTGCAGTCGGCATGGTACAGTCAGACGGGGGACAGTGGATACCCTGTGATCTAGGCGAACGGCTGTTCGAAACATCCTCCGCGCCTTGGATACATGGCGTTGGGGGCAGTATAATGCTATGGGACCTGTGGTGATCGAAGGCACTCTGGCAAATGTGTAATACTTGAGCATAATTCTGGACCACCTCTATCACTTTATGCTGGTCTTCTCTGATGGGGCTGACATCTGCCGGCTGGATAACCATCCGAATAAAGAGGTCAGAGTCGTGTTACAGTGATATCTGTCCACCAAATTCACCTGGTCTGAACCAGATGGAACACATATGGGATGACAATGGGCTCCAGGTCCGTGCCCACCACCCACTGCCTCGTAACATACGGTTACTTCCTGACCTGTGCGTAGACATTCTGTGCCACGTATCTGTGGGAAGCTACCAATGTGTAAAAATGAAGCATGCCTAATACACAGAATGTCTTCCAGTCATACTGAGCAACTCTTCTCGGTGTCCAAATGGTGAACTCTGTAGTTGTTTTGTCAATGTGAAGCATGTAATATGGAAAATAGGTCGGTAGCGTTTTCTATTAATGGCGAGAAACGTATAATTAGTTGACACATTTGGATACTGCATAATTCACTATGGTCAAAGAGAACACTCCGTTAGTGGGGAGTGGGTACGATGGTGTGGGTTGTGCAGCCAAGATTTTCAAGCATGGCAAACAGTGCATACAATGGTGTTATGTGCCACACGATACTTAATTACCGCAATGCAGTCTAAGTTCTTGTTTTCCGCAGTTTACTGTTTGTTATCAATGACTAGCAGATGTTTCATTTAGTAAGCTTTACTTCCATGAAGTATGAACCAGAGTGACGATCTCCTGCGTAAATAACTGACTTTTCTCTCCCACATAATTCTGTAAATCCGTCCAAATGCAGAATGACGTCCACTCCACTTGGCTTCAGGCATCCAATTTCCTTTTTAATGCAAAATTGTTACTAGTTTACGAAATTCTTAATGCTTCTCATCCGTTATGAACGTCTAAATATATGCTACGCTTATCCAAACGCGCTTTTCACAGTTTCATTCATTCCCCACTAATCTCTATTGTCGCTTCTCTTCCTTGCCTTTATGAACACAATCAATTCAACCTTACTCCTACAAAAGGGCTACATCCTCTCCTGACCAAACCTTAACCATACCCTCCATAATCTTCTACTGTTAGGATATTATATAACATGGTTGAGGATGTCACAGACGACTTATTGTCTCTTTTATCAAAAACATTTTTTCTCAGTAATATAGCTGAGCCGTGTTGCGGCTCGCGTTGGTGCCATTGGTACGTTGGCTTCGTGTAATAGGGATGGTGGCGTCTCGTTTTCTTCTTGTGTTTACTCGCACCACTACGTTTGCTAGCATTGTCTGTCCGCGAGTGGTAGTAGCAGCGGTTATCTATGTCTAGTGCGGTGGTAGTATCTTTGGAGGGACGTCAAGTGTTTTCCGGGTCGGGGTGTGTCGGTGAGTTCGGTTGGGACGGAGCAGCAGTGAGGTCCGGCTGCGAAAGGACTTGCCTGGACCACTGGCGGCACGCAGGCCCTGCCGGATCGAGGGACTGTAGTTGAGAGGGCCACAAGCTCGTTGTCTACCAGACCCAGGACATATGAGTTGAGTTAACATTAACCCAGTAGTGAAACCTCCACTATTTTGAGATCACGTCGTTAGTTCGCACGTTGCTGCTCGCAGGGTCGCTGAGGCGAAGAGCAATGAGTGGAAAGTTTGGAGTTGGCGAAATTAATTATCCGTCCTCCACTTCTTACTATTAATCATTGAATTCCTTGTGTAGTGAAGTTCAACCAGCGCCATTTTTTCTGCCCCGCTAACGCCCCAATTACCTGCCCTGGAGGTTAGCCTTTTTTTCGCGGCAGTGTACCTTTCCTCGCCTTGTCTGCTGTCTGGTAAGGCGTGTAGTTCGACAGCCTCCTTGATTCTGGTTCGGATATTTTGTTTCTTTTGGACTACTTTGGTCGTAGTGGCTCCTTCTGCTTCTGGATGTTCTAAACACCGGATTCTGAAGACGCAGTGCTGTCCGCCGATTCCGTCTTGCCTGGGTTATTCCATCGTTGTATTGGTTATCAGACGTTAGATAGATTTTGCAAGAGTGTTGGTTTGCGTTTAAGCTGTCACTTGTTTGAATTGCCATCCGGTTAAGTGAATACAACTCTTGGTTGCCTGTCTCATCGTTTACGAAGTTGAGTGACTTTCCCAGGTCGATCCCTGCAGCACTGCTGTGGCCCACTTCTCTCTTGATTTGGTCAGATAGTGATGATTTTCTTTTAAATATTTTAATTCTGAATTATTACTGTTTGGGCTTTCAGCCGACAAAGAGTTTGAATTTCTTGTTAATAAGGCCTTCAGCCGTGACTGTTTCTTGTCTTAAGAAATTTTAATTAGACAAAATATCTTAACACTGAAATGTTGATGATTGTTCTTTAAAGCCGGCTGGTGTGGCCGAGCGGATCTAGGCGCTGCAGTGTGGAACCACTACGGTCGCAGGTTCGAATCCTGCCTCGGGCATGGATGTGTGTGATGTCCTTAGGTTAAATAGGTTTAAGTAGTTGTAAGGTCTAGGGGACTGATGACCTCAGATGCTAAGTCCCATAGTACTCAGAGCTATTTGAACCATTTGTTCTTTAAATATCTCTCGAAGAAGTTTAATTGCTTCTCAAGAGTTTGCTATCCAGGCCTTCACCCGACCTAATGTTTTTTGAGTTATTACTGTTGGGTCCTTCAGCCGACAAATAATTTGAATTTCTTGTCAATAAGGCTTTCAGCCGTGAACGCAATTGGTATTAACAATTTTTAATTAGATATTGTCTCTTAACAGTGAAATTTTAATGATTGTCTTTTTTGTATTTTAGTATCTCTTGTAGAAGTTAAACTGGTTCTTAAGAATATGCTATCCAGGCCTTCAGCTGTCAAATTGTTATTTGAGTTATTACCATTGGGGCCTTCAGACGAGAAATGATTTGAATTTCTGGTCAATAATGCCTTCAGCCGTGAGTGCAACTTGCTTAAGACACTTTTTAACCAGACATTGTGTCTTAACAGTGCAATTTGATAACTGTTCCTTATTGTCAACTTTATTTGCAATTGTTTCCAAATAAAGTGTACGTGATTTTTCTAAAGAAACTAGGAAACCAACGGTAACTGATTACGGCCCTTCAACACCGACTCCTGCCTTTCCCTAAGTGCCTGGTCTCAATATAGGAACTCAGATTTCACTCTCGTAACACTACAAATCCAGTCACACGTCCTTCATTACGTCCCACTCATGTTTTACAGATTCTTGCCGTAAAAACTGTCTACAAAACTGAGAACTCGCCAATTAGCATTCGTGTTTGACTTGTATATGAAAAAAATCTGCATTTTCACGCCTTCATTTATCAAATAATCTAAATCGGAAGTTTTAGAAATTATTTTATTTTATCTAGTAATATTAAAAAACAAATGTTTTTGTTAATTTCAAGTCATCGTCGACAAGATCTGAGATTTTTACCGATGATCCACCCCCCCACCCCCCCACACACACGTACATCAATAGTATTGATCAAGAATGGTAAAATCGCAAGAAAAGAAGGCAGGCTAGGAGTATTCATGTAAGAATATCCGTTTTTGTGGGTATTATAAAAGCTAAAATTAGATAAAACTATTTACCTGACTAGACGTGGGAAGGGAGACTTGCATCTCACTGACAAAGCTTTACCAACTCAGGTAAGCTTTGGCTTGCCATCAGCTCTTTCCCCATTCTCCAAGTACCTCCGTACACTGCGTCATTATGAACGAGGTAGAGAGAATACCGCGGAGAATTTATGGACCGCAGCGGAAGGATTTAATGTCGAATGCAACTTTCACTGCGTGTGGAATGTCCGCTGTAATGAAATCTCGGTTAATTAAAACTGCCCGTGCCCGACTGTGACCTTAGCTTGCTGCAAGTTGTATTGAGAGTCGCTTAATAATAGCTGCAACGTGTCTTAAAAAAAAACTTTTCAGAAAATATACATACATAAGACAGGGCAAGTCAGTCCTGAGAATAAAGTCAATACATTAACCGGAATTATTTACATATATGACCTTTACCTCGGGAGAGAGACAGTTAATGCTGAAAACTAAGTACCTGAGTGTAAAACCAAACGGTAAAATTTTGAATTATCTAAACTTCAAGATCTGTTTCGATAGTCGCGCGTATGTCAAATGCATGCCGGCCGAAGAGTTGTAGTACAAGTCAGTCACCCTCGTTCCCAGAGAGCGAAGTAGCGGACAGAGGTTGGTGGTACACTCTTATTGGAAACTGCCCATAAAACACAGAAGAATCAACAATTATGAACGGCGTGATGCAAAAGAAACCACAAGCCGGCCGTTGTGGTCAAGCGGTTCTAGGCACTTCAGTCTGGAACCGCGCGACCGCTACGGTCGCAGGTTCGAATCCAGCTTCGGGCATGGATGTGTATGATGTCCTTAGGTTAGTTAGGTTTAAGTACTTCTAAGTTCTAGGTGACCTCAGATGTTAAGTCCCACAGTGCTCAGAGCCATTTGAACCATTTTAGAAACCACAACATTAAGGACACATAATGTACATTAATAGGTCATGGGGCATGACTAGTGACGCATTCGGATCCCCAGAATGATACTGCCAAGGGAGACAAATAACCAAAGAAAGGACAAAATTCTACGAGTCAAGGTATGTAAATTCAGAAGCGCGAAGGTGGATGGGAAGTTTGTAATTTGAGAAGCATGTGTCACGAATTTGTTATTCGCGGCACTTAGTTCTTCCTTTCCACCCAGATGGGCACAACAGTGCTCCTCTGGCAGTAGTACTGTGTGGCCAGAGGGCGCCGTCGGCGGCTTTGGTGCCGCAGTTAATGCCGCTCTGAGGTGAGATGAAGCGATGCAAGACAGAGGAAGGGACTCACCTGCTCCGCTGTCGGAATTCCGCATCTCCCATTGGCCAGCGCTGGGGCTGCGATGGAGTGGCCGGGAAGCACGTGGCCTATCGGTAGTTGACGACATGGGTCGTGACCGGAGTGATGCGACATCAGAGGTTGTGGAAGGGTGCGTAGCCTGGAGACTGCGACATTGGAAGTGGAGATGCAACGACGACGACTAAAGCCTCCGAGGGCAGTTTTAATACAATCACTGACTAATCTTGGGCAGGCAGTGCCAGGCCAGATATGTGGTGCTGGGGCAACTCGTTTTGGATGGGCGTGGCAGCCCTAACGCGTCGCAGTTGGAGCTACAAGGAGTCGTTAATGCAGAGAGGAGTGGATCGGTTGCTGGCCAGCAGCCACGTTGGAGGTAGCTGGGAGATTTTTTTTCCATTGCACTGGGCTATTTGGAAAACCTACTGTCTTTGTATATGAGCAGTTGTGGCGATACAGATAAGGAGTCTTTCCCTGTGGTGAAGAGGACGGCAACCAAAGCATCGCATCCGGATGAGTGCGTTTGGTTATCGGAGTAGAGTCGGAGACCTAGGTGAGTGCTTCAGTGGACTGCAGGGATCCCCGGTCAGATAACAAGTGGTGAAACTTATAGTCGTTTGTGCCGAGTGCACTACACATTGAAGAGATGCACATACGTCCTTTGTGTGTGACAGTTAATTAACGTCATAGTTTCCAGCAGCGAAGTCTCGCGTTCGCTTGACGGGCAGCATCTGCATATGGTCATTGTATTGTATTGTATCCTAACCGGGGACCTAGAAAAGACGGAGAGGCTCCGTCTCCGCCGCAGCCGCAGTGGTCCACAACCCCACGACGACTACCGCAGTACACATCACCCCTCCGCCGCCCCACACTGAACCCAGGGTTATTGTGCGGTTCGGTCCCCGGTGGACCCCCCAGGGAACGTCTCACACCAGACGAGTGTAACCCCTATGTTTGCGCGGTAGAGTAATTGTGGTGTACGCGTACGTGGAGAATTGGTTGCGCAGCAACCGCCGACATAGTGGAAACTGAGGCGGAATAAGGGGAATCACCCCGCATTCGCCGAGGCAGATGAAAAACCGCCTAAAAACCATCCACAGACTGGCCGGTTCACCGAACCTCGACACAAATCCGCCGGGCGGATTCGTACCGGGGACCAGGCGCTAATTCCCACCGGGAAAGTCGTGCGTTGGACCGCTCGGCCAACCGGGCGGGCTGTATATGGTCATACTCAGGCTGCCGTTCCATCCATTTCAGCACTGTGTCAAGACAGTTGTCTGCTGTAACGTCACTTCGTAGTTACAATAACCGACTGATTCATTAGCTGCAGAAAACTCTTGGCAGCAGGAAGAGTTTTTCAAACGACCATCTTATCTATCAAGAAGGCTTTTTTTGGGGTGGGTGAGCGCCTTGCCCATCATCACCTTACTGCGTTCTTTCCCTATGGCCTTTTTGTGTTTTTGTGCTTCAGGTATGAAACTTGAATCGTATCATTCGGAAAGCAAAGCAGCATTGATGCATGTCTTTGGTTGATCCTTGCAAAAGATGTGAAGCTTCTTCACATTTTGAAAGCCCGATTTTTCGATTTTTCTATCAACAAAAGGGTTTTTTTTGTGGTTTCCCTTAGAGATAACACAGGTCAGAGCGGTAAAACGGTCTCGTTTAACCATATCGCTAGCAGCATTTGTTTCTCTTTTAGAAGCTAAAGTTGTTTCAGGCAAATTCTTCCAAATAAGGTCTGTCTCATATGCATTGTATAAAAATTCTGGGTCGTAAGGTTCTGCTTCAATTCTGCATCTTTCAATTAAATTTTCTGCTGCTTTTGGGTGTGCTGATAGTTTTTCACCACTTAAATCCAACTCACGAATACTGTGACTTGCCTTGAAATTCCGTGGCCAACCAATTCTCGCTTTAGATGAACACAAGCTACCGATTTTCTTGGCTAAAAGTTTTATTTTTCGCAAACTATCCGCCATGAAAGATGGTTTCCTAGTGCTTGCTGCTGCAAAAACCTCTTGAATACGGCCTTTTCAAGCTCTTTGTTATCTTCCGTTTTCATCGCTTTTATCGACGAAGTCCCATCTTCATTCCCATAGACAGAAACGAAATTTTATAAGTGAAGACTGTTTTTGTCTAAAATTGTAGATGTTCCCACCCTAAATATCTCAGTTAACTGTTTATGACTCATCTCTTTCTCTAATTGTACAAGGACGTTTATTTTGTCCGCCAACTGGTCAGGATTTAGAAGACATATGCCGCTTAGCCCCACGCAGCTGTAGTCATTAATTGTGGTCAGAACACATAAAACGAAATGATTTTTCTGTTCTCTTCATTTATCGGTTAACCTAGCTTCTGTAATAAATAAAATACCAGTACGCACTGGCTGTTTGGCAGTGGACTAAGCACATGTTCAGGGTTCTGACACACACCACGATGTGTCAGAGAGTGCGCACCCGAGGCAGAGACAAACCTGCGACAGCGAGGCGTGGTTAGCCTTAGCCCTGATTCAGTGCGTCCTACTTTCGAGACAGCCTGTAAAAGATATTTCTTTCGCACGTCCTTGACATTTGGTAGCGAAAATCTTGCTTACAGAGTATCTGCCAAGATGAAATATCTTAATGCTCCTGTTAAAATTTCAGTAGTATTTCTCTACACAGTTTAGCGCTGTCTGCAATTCACCGGGATTCTCCACTTGCCAATGGTATATTTGCGTAACTAAATCACATGTGGACATCAGAAATTCTTGGAAAGCATGTATGTTTTGTTCATAAATTTCACTGTCCGTTCGCTTGCCTTTGTATGTACATTTTCCCACATTTTCAGTTTCTGAAACAGGAAATTTCAGTCCTTTCTCAGCAGGTGACATATGTGGAAGATCTCACCTCACAAATTTTACTTTTATTTCAATGTCCTCCTTAACTTTCATTATATTTCCAGTACCTCCCGTGAGCACAGTGCCTAATACCTTGAAAACCGTGGATTTCGTTTGACTGGACTTATAGATATTGACGTGTGTTAATATAATATATCTCAAATGCTAGTACTGATGAATACCTGGCGATAATTTTTCAGTACCTACAACGCTGCTACAATATAGTGTATTACAAAAAGTAACTGAAATAAATGCGCAACGAGACGAACAGAAATCGTACGATAATGTAAGCCCTTCGGGCTGGTAATACAAGAGATCTTTCTATTGACGACCGGAGTTTTTGGTAGCACACAGAGAAGCTACGCGCGATAATTCGCTCACACAATGGTTATTTGGGGGTGAAAATGCTTTTAAACTGTGTTTTAGTTTACTTAATCAAATAGCCTTAGTCCCTTCTTTACCTTCACGTGAAAATGAGTGAATGAAACTATGAGTGTTTGTGTTGTGGAATAGATAGAACTAACCAGACACAAATAGAAGGTGGTAGTTTTCCGAAAAGAAATCTGTGAGCAAGGTTGAACAATGAGGTTATTAAACGTTTTCACATTGTATCGATGGTCAGATAACGCCACCAACGAGAAATTTATCCCCCCCCCCTCCCCCAGAGGTTGAAACTGAAATACGTTCGTCTCTGGGTGCGCCCTTTTAGGCACTGTGTAGTTCGAGGGCCTAGAGTGCGGATGTCTCGTCGTTGAGTGTACTGGTATGGTAAAAAAATAGATGAAAAATGAGATATATTTTCTTGGATCGTGGCCTAAACCTATTAAATAAAGCCAACATAGATAAAGAAATTCTAGAAGACTTTGTAATTTTCAAATTTTGGACAATTTTGATAATTATAGTATTGTAGCTACAGCAGTTAGGGTGTAGTACTGCCTCTCAGCGCAACATCATTGTTTTTACTTTTCTTCAGTTAAGGGAGCAAATAAAATTATTCAATTTCATGTACCTGTTTATAAATTTTATTCGAGTTTGACGACCTTTTCTTTGTGTGATAGTACTGAGTTCATTCCATACTGAAAACGTAAAGGAGCCATAAGATATAAAATTTCAAAGTATGACAGGGTACTCCAACCGCTCGTAATTGCTATATAGGTCCAAAGGTAATCATAACAGTTTAACGGGATCAATTTTAACATTTCGTGGGTCTCCTTTGTGACCCGCACCCCAAGGCAACGGAGACGATGAGAAATCGGGTAATTATGTAAGTGTATTTGCTAAACAGTTGTTAGATGGGATATAGTATGGTTTGAAATAATTTTACAGTATCATTTTTTCTATTTAGGGTCTCTCTCTCTATCTCTCTCTCTCTCTCTCTCTCTCTCTCTCTCTCTCTGTCTCTCTCTCTCTCTCTCTCTCCGCTCTCTCTCTCTCTCTCTCTCTCTCTCTCTCTCTCTCTCTCTCTCTCCCCGCTCTCTTTTTTTTAATTGCTTTGCAGCACTTGTTTTGAACCAAGTTAGGGAGCCATTTCTCAGTGGCCAGAAATCATTTGTGTGTGTTTTTTTTTATTAATATTCAGTCATTGCTAAAGAAAACAGCAGCTCCGTGAGTGTATGTTAATTGATGGTGATTGTTTTTCATGTTTTCATCGTGTGGGGTGGCGGTACTACGTGGTATGCCTCGTGTGACAATTGTGTTTTGTGCACTGTAGAGAGCTTCAGGATGCAGTATTACGTCAGAGAGCATCGCTGCAATAATAGCCTGGCTGTGCAATCACTGTGTGGTAAACTGTGCTCGAACTTTGGGGGCTTGAATTTTAATTTACTTTAATTTAATTTATAAATCTTGATGGTTGCTCATCTAAGAATTCTGTAACGCTTGTGTCAGTTAAAATCGGTAGACCGTTTCTATAAATTCTCTAAGATCATAACGCACATTTAACACAATTTTGACAATTTCAGTTATCTATATTTAGCATAAAAATCACGAGGGTTAGCGTAGAGTCCGTTCATGTTTGGATACTTTCTCTGAAATGATTACTAAGCTTAAATTTCACTCAGTCCGTTGATAATATAATCAATAGTAGATTCCATTCACTGAAGCCTTCCCTAATAATCTAAACAACACGATAGCTTTTGACCGCATCTACGTTGTTGTAAGATCTGATAGTCAGAACTGACTCAGCTGATCTCCAATGCTTGGCCCTCAACAGCTGGTAGTCAATACAGTCTTTAATGTCAGTCAGAATTGTGTGTTGCGAGGCGACATTTTTTCCGCTATATAAAATATTCATGCTACCTAAGAGTGTGACGATCTTATATTAGCACTAGGAGACGAAGATGAATCCCAATTAGGAATTATTATATATAGTCTTGCAGATGTATAAGTCCTAATCTGGAGGGGAGAGGTAACTATCATATGATCGTAAAGTTTGGAGATAAGCTCTGCACAACAAGATCCCTCTGTTGCTCTTGATGTGAGGGAAACCTTCACTCATTCCAAGCCAAAGTAAATTCCCAGTACTTGATTGTATTCGGTATAGGTGGATAATCAATTAACTGTCGACCACCTTATCGTACCAGGGGACCCGGTTTCGATCCCTGGCTGGGTTGGAGATTTTCTCCGCTCAAGGACTGGGTGTTTGTGTCGTCTTTATCATCATTATTTCATCCTCATCGACGGGCAAGTTACCGAAGTGGCGTCACCTCAAAAGGCTTGCACTAGGCGATCGGGTCTACCCGCCGGGAGGCCCTCTCCACACGACTTTTTTAAATTAATTAACTGAAAGAAATTAAGTCAGGGAGCATTATCCGTTGTGCATCATTTCAATTAATTGAGTGATTAAAATTAACTAATATTAATCATTTAATTAACTGGACCGTGATTCGAAAGGAACCCTCGTGCCACAAGCCATAGAAAGCAGTGAGAGGTAGCTTGAAGCAATAACCGTCAGAAGCATTAACAAATGAGACAACCAAACGCCGATAGTAGGTATGAATGAATCTCAGACTTGATAATAGCAGATGATGAAATCAGTAAAGCAGGTAGAGGTGCGTCTGCAGAGTCACCGCGTTTCCTGATGTTCTCTAGCCATTACCAGACGCTGGGCATGTTTCTTAATAGGGTATATGATCATCACGGATGACAAAGCACGCCCTGCAACGTACTCCCATGTTGTCCACAAAGTTGGTGAGGACTTCTTGTTGTAGGACATTACATTTCAGAGCAGATGAAGCTATTGAAAGGAGAGGATATTCGGCGAATTGACTGGCCTGTCTATATCCCAACATAAACCTCATCAACCACGTGTGGGATGCGAGGGGGTGACGTATTGGCGCACTTTCACATGCACCAACAACCGTCCTGCAGAATGAATTTTTACTTCGCAGTGGAGTGTCGGCTGATATTAAACTTCCTGCCATATTTAAACTGAGTGCCGGACCGAAACTGGAACCTAGAATATTTGCCTTTCGCGTATAAGAGCTCTACCACCAGAGCTATCCGAATCATCCAAGTAGTTGTCAATTGCACTGGTGGAAGAACAGAAGTCCCTACCACAGAGCTCCTCACTAATCGTTTGGCCGGCATGGGACCATGCTACACAGCATGCATTGCACTCCGTGGCGATGACACACCCTACTAACGAACATGTTGCACCGATTGTAATATCAGTGACCATCATGAATCGCGGTGACTTCATTGTCTGAAGAAATGTGTCATAATTCTATCCGTCTCACAGTGTATTTCTTTCACTTACCTGCTGACGTATACTGTTTGTTCTACGTATAGCCAGAGTTTCAGCAACTGTGTTAATTCACAGTGATGCATCATGCGAAGATAGTTTCATCCTTAAGTTTTACACAAAATTGTATAAGCTCATTACAATATAAATATTTTATTTGCGATTTAGCTGTTATTAATAGAATACATGGTGTTTTTCTCCTGATTACTGTCAGTGCCCTTTTCTTTATTAAGTTTGTCAGCTGTTTACTTGCACACTTTTTTGAGAAATTGGCATGATTTTATGATTTTATTCGGCTTATTCTTATTCGTAAGGTCCGAAAGTTTAAGATTAGACAATAAAGAAAGATAAGGCAGCAGAACTCAGACAAATGAACTGCAATTTAGGACAAAGAGGTTGCCAGGGCATAATAAATACCTGAAATCCACTGAAGCAGGAAGTAGATCCTCTGCAAAGTTGAATATAAGGCATGCTATGCTAGGAGATACGGTACTGCATATAATATCTGCACCCTTATAACTTCTCTAGTTTCACAGAATGGAGCCGGTGGCATGACATAGTTCTAGAAGACTTGTGATGTGCTGCCACATACGACACTAATTGGAGGTGTCCTCACTTTATGTTGCTCCTGAAATTTACGCCGGTTTATTCACGTTTTGTTTTTAACACTCCAGTGTTCAGTAGTAGAGATAGAAACTGAACAAAGGTGTCTTATGATGTCCTCACTGCTAGTAATTAATCATTGTTGTGGTCTCTTGTAAAGTATTCCCTTTATAATTAGCATAAGTGAAAATTTTCCAACACAGTACTATCTTCTAAATCACTATTCTAATATGAGTTTGTCCTTCAAAAGCTGTTGTTACTTTCACCGAGTGAAATTAAAATAATGAGCAGACCGTAAGTACATGGAGAAGTCTACAATTTGTTTAAGTTCTGTTTCCCATAATCTCTAAATGGAGGAAAAGTTTGAAAATGTCAGAATTTTAGATTAAAATCGCCTGAAGATAACCTACTATAGAATATAAACTCGTCAAAATATAATCTGAAAGATATGCCGGATTAGAATACAATGGGTATCCTACGTAATGTGTCTTGCAGGTGACAATATTCGACACTGTTGACATTAGTTTGTTGTACTTAAATTTCCTGTGTGAATTTGAAAATTTGCCCCAGCATTTCCTAAACATTAATCTCTTCCCTTTGAAGCCGAGTGCAAAAATTCTTTTCAATGCAAATGTCAGGAAAAGCTTGTGTTCTAATGAGTTAGAGAGTTTCAGTCTTCATCGAAAGTCCTTAGTGACAACTGTCTAAAGAATTTCAGTGACTGCTTCCCCACAAGACTTAGTAAGTCTAGAGGAAAAAAGTGACGTGGGAAGTCAATAGCTGCTAATTTGTTTTGGACAACGAGTTTGGTATACTGTGACTTTAACGGAATGTTGCGGTGTTCATTCTGGATGGAAAGACCGAGGCTTCAAGATTCAAAGAATTTCTCTTACTATATAACATGGTAGAATTGGAAACATTTTATGCCCTATGCTTGCAGTTACGTTCCATTGCACTTTGATTTTTGTGGCCGAAATGAACCAATGCGATAAAATGAACATTCAGATTACTGAAACAGACAATATTTAGTCATATCTGTGCCTCACTGGATAAACTCTGTTTTGCCACTAATAACATTATTAAAGTATTACTAGTTCATAATGCATTCAGTAATTTAAACATCGAAAGTAACAAGTAAGACATACAAACTTTGCAGTCTAATATTATATTTCATTGCGTACAATCTGGGCACAAGTGGGCCACATGATCTTTGCAAATATGTCTGCACACATTCGACAAGTTGATATTGTTTCTTTTTTTTTTGCCGCACTTTGCGCTCGCACTATTTGCAGTTTATTTTCTTTTTATGAGGAATTTCTATACGCTCTCTCGAGGAATACACTTCGTTTTATCAGCATTTTTGTTATCCAATTGGAGTCATCTCGGGTTTACAGGATGAAAAAGTAATAAGCAGAAACGTTAAGAACGTTGTGGAAAAAAAATGGCAATCAATTTGAACCTCGTTTGCTGGTGTAATTGGTTCTTAGTTGATCGAGACAGTCAAAAGTCTCTTTACTTTTTGATCCGTGTCGGCTCGTCTAGATATTGCCCGTGATTATGTTCTTTGACTGTCTCCGTAACGCCGGCCGGTGTGGCCGAGCGGTTCTAGGCGTTTCAGTCTGGAACCGCACGACCGCTACGGTCGCAGGTTCGAATCCTGCCTCGGGCATGTATGTGTGTGATGTCCTTAGGTTAGTTAGGTTTAAGTAGTTCTAAGTTCTAGGGGACTGATGACCTCTGATGGTAAGTCCCATAGTGCTCAGACCCATTTTTTAATTTGCCTCCGTAACGGCTTCGCGTGTGACGCTGGAGAAGCTGCGTGTGGCAGCTTCCGACCATTTTACAGGTGTACCGGGCTCGTGTGGAAGAGTTCCAGTCTGGCGATCAAAAAGGGAGGCTCCAGCTGCCAATAAGAGCTCCAAATCTATTTCGAACTGAGAAGCTTAGGGGAATATGTTCAGACAGCACGTGGCCGAGTACACAATGCCGGCATCTGTGGTTATACGAGCGTGCAGGCAGGAGAAGAAATGGGCGGCTGTACATCGGGCAAAGGAATCGTCAGGTCACAGGGAGCGGCCAAAGGAAGTTTGGTGTACCAGTTAACACTTGGGACAGTTCCTGTTCAAGAAAAAAGAACTGAACTTGTGAAACACCTTTCAGAACAGTACCTTTCGCTGTGCGCTTGTGCTGTGGAGACTCGTTTGACATATAGTGCAGTACGTTTAGTGCTATCTGCCAGAATTTCACTTCCCATTGGACTCCGGTTCGTTTCTTAGTTTATGTTTGTTGCTGCTTCCGAGTGACTTGAGAAGACTTGATTGTTTAGTATATGGTGTTAAATTGTGTCTGTCTGTTAAATTGGTCCTTCAGTCAAGGGTCGGAATTAAACATTATTTGCCCTATGTTTAAATTGCTCATTTATTCGTTTGAATGCTGGGTATTACCGAAGGAACATATTTGAGTTTTACAGCTGATTTTATCCTGTCCAGTAAGTGTGTCCATTTTTAATATTTTTATCATGAGAGTATTATAGCCCACCCGTGGTCTAGGAGTAGTGTCTTAAGTCAAAACGTTTTCGGTCCCGGGTTCGAAATCCCCGCTGCTTAAATTTTGATGAATAATCAGCAATGGCGGACGAAGACTTCCGGTGTAAGAAGTCATCCTCATTCTACTAACGGCCTTGTCAAAGAGGGCGTAAGAGCGGACGGAGGTTCAGAGCACTCTCTTGTCCTAGAGGTGGGAAATTTCCCCTGAAGGCGGAAGAATCAGTAATGATCAACAGCATGAGGAAGCAGAAGGAAATGGAAATCCCTGCATTAAAGACACGTAACGTGTATCCACAGGACATGTGGCCTGTAATTGAAGAAGTGTCATGATGATCTCTCCATTGGCAAAAGATTCCGGAATAGTCCCCCATTCGAATATCCTGGAGGGGACTGCCAAGGGCGAGGTTACCAGGAGAAAAAGATTGAATAATCAACTAAAGGATAACGTTCTACGAGGCGGGGCGTGGAATGTCAGAAGCTTGAAAGTGATAGGGAAACTAGAAAATCTGAAAAGGGAAATACAAAGGCTCAATCTAGATATTGTAGGGGCAGTAAAATGAAAAGGAAAGAAGACAAGGATTTCTGGTCAGATAAGTATAGGGTAATATCAACAGCAGCTGAAAATGGTATAATGGGAACAGGATTCGTTATGAATAGGAAGGTAGGGCAAACAGTGTGTGTCTGTAAACAGTTCAGTGACAGGGTTGCTCTTATCGGAATCGACAAGAAACCAACACAGACAACGATAGTTCAGGTATACATGCCGACAAGCTGAAGATGCTTCAAATGGCTCTGAGCACTATGGGACTTAACATCTATGGTCATCAGTCCCCAAGAACTTAGAACCACGTAAACCTAACTAACCTAACTGCCCAGTCATCACGAGGCAGAGAAAATCCCTGACCCCGCCGGGAATCGAACCCGGGGACCCGGGCGCGGGAAGCGAGAACGCTACCGCACGACCGCGAGCTGCGGACGCTGAAGATGGAAAGATAGAGACAGTGTATGAGAATATTGAAAGGCTAATACAGTATGTAAAGGGGGATGAAAATCTAATAGTCATGGGAGACTGGAATGCATTTGTAGGGAAATGAGTGGAAGAAAAGATTACAGGAGAACATGGGCTTGGGACAAGGAATGAGAGAGGAGAAGGGCTAATTGAGTTCTGTAACACGTTTCAACTAGTAATTAGGAATACTCTGTTCAAGGATCACAAGAGGAGGAAGTATATTTGGTAAAGGCTGGGGGATACGGGAAGATTTCAGTTAGATTACATCATGATCAGATAGAGATTCCGAAATCAGATATTGGATTTTAAGACGTACTCAGGATCAGATATAGACTCATATCGCAATATAGTAGCGATTAAGAGTTGGCTGAAGTTTAAGAGATTAGCCAGCAAGAATGAATACGCAAATAAGTGGGGTACGGAAGAACTAAGGAATAAAGAGATACAATTGAAGTTCTCTAACATTATAGATACAGCAGTAAGGAATAACTCAGTAGGCAGTATAGCTGAAGAGGAATTGACCTCTCTAAAAAAGACCATACCAGACGTTGGGAAGGAAATCATAGGTACAAAGATGGTAACTGCGAAGAAATCATAGGTAACAGAAGAAATACTTCAACTGATCGATGAAAGGAGGAAGTATAAAAATGTTCCGGGAAAATCAGGAATGCAGAAATACAAGTCGCTGAGGAATGAAATAAATAGGAAGTGCAGGGAAGCTAAGACGAAATTGCTGCAGGAAAAATGTGAAGACATCGAAAAAGATATGATTGTCGGAAGGACTAACTCAGCATACAGGAATGTCGAAACAACCTTCGGTGACAGTAAGAGCAAGGGTGATAACATTAAGAGTGCAACGGAAATTCCACTGTTAAATGCATGGGAGACAGCGGATAGGTGAAAAGAATACACTGAAAGCTATATGAGGGGGAAGATTTGTTGGATGTGATAGAAGAAGAAACAGGAGTCGATTTAGAAGAGATAGGGGGTCCGGTATTAGAATCAAAATTTAAAAGAGCTTTGGAGGACTTAAGATCGAATAAGGCAGAAGGGGTAAATAACATTCCATCACAATTTCTAAAATCATTGGACGAAGTGGCAACAAAACGACTATTCACGTTGGTGTGTAGAATGAATGAGTCTGGCGACATACCATCTGACTTTCAGAAAAGCATCATCCACACAATATCGAAGGCGGCAAGAGCTGACAAGTGCGAGAATTACCGCACAATCAGCTTGATAGCTCAGGCATCCAAGTTGCTTACAAGACTAATACACAGAAGAATGGCAAAGACAATTGAGGATGCGCTAGGTGACTATCAGTTTGGCTTTAGAAACGTTAAATACACCAGAGAGACAATTCTCACGTTGTGGTTAATAATGGAAGCAAGGCTAAAGAAAAATCAAGACACCTTCATAGGATTTGTCGACCTGGAATAAGCGTTAGACAATGTAAAATGTTGCAAGATGTTGGAAATTCTGAGAGAAGTAGGGTTAAGCTATAGAGAGAGACGGGTCATATACAATACGTAGAGGAGCCAAGAAGGTACAATAAGAATGGACGACCAAGAACGAAACGCTCGTATTAAAAAGGATGTAAGACATTCATGTAGCCTTTAGCCCCTACTGTTCAATCTGTACGTCGGGGAAGCAATGATAGAAATGAAAGAAAGGTTCAGGATTGGAATTAAAATTCAAGATGAGAGGATATCAATGATACGATTCGGTGAAGACATTGCTATCCTGAGTCAAAGTGAAAAAGAATTACATGATCTGCTGAAAGGAATGAACAGTCAAATGAGTATAGAGTAAGGACTGAGAGTAAATGGAAGAAAGATGAAGGTAATGAGAAGCAATAGAAATGAGAACAGCGAGAAACTTAACATCAGGATTGATGGTCACGAAGTAGATGAAGTTAAGAATTTCTAATACCTAGGCAGTAAAATAATGAATGACGGACGGAGCAAGGAGGACATTAAAAGCTGACTAGCAATGGCAAAAAGGGCATTCCTGGCCAAGAGAAGTCTACCAGTATCAAATATCGGCGTTAATTTGAGAAAGAAATTTCTGAGAATGTACGTCATGAATACAGCATTGTTTGGTAGAGAGACATTAACTGTGGGAAAACCGAAACAGAAGAGAATCGAAGCATTTGAGATGTGGTGCTACAGACGAATGTTGAAAATTCTGTGGACGGGTAAGGTAAGGCATGAGGAGGTTCTGCGCAGAACAGGAGAGGAAAGGAACATGCGGAATACACTGATAAGGAGAAGGGACAGGGTGATAGTACATCTGCGAAGACATGGGGGATGATTTCCATGGTACTAGATGGAGCTGTAGACAGTAGAAACTGTAGAGGAAGACAGAGATTGTAATACATCCAGCCAATAATTGAGAACGTAGGTTGCAAGTGCTATACAGAGATGAAGAGGTTAGCACAGGAGAGGAATTCGTGGCGGGCCGCGTCAAACCAGGCAGAAGAGTGATAACAAAAAAATTATAATGTGACCTAGTCGATGCTGTATCTTTGTTTACATCTGTTAATTAAGCTTCAGTCATCAGCACTGCTTCTTCCAAGTTTCGTCCTACCTGTACTACGTAATTAGAAACAGTTCACGGGCGAACTGCCGGATGTCAGTGTCGAAAGGACACAGTATTTCCGCAAACGATCACATTGGTCAGATGGCTGATGAACTGACTTATGGGAGACAGGCACCGGCCTCTTATCTGCTCCCCCTCTCCCTCTCCCTCTGAAAGATCCCCCATCGGCCGTCCACGCCCAGCGTCTCTATTCCCACGCGTTTCGACGACTCAGTGTTCCATCATAGGTAAGCGCCCAAGTACTCGTGCTGCCGGCACTTCTACTGTTCCTCCATCTGTCCCCGAAGTCAGTTCGTTGTCTGGTATTGATTATTCTGATAGCGTGGTCCCATGCCTTGCTTACAATGTACCCGCTATCACGACCTATCAGCGGTTCCCTTACTCTAATCTCAATTGATTCCTTAATGGCGCAGCCCCAGAAGCTGGACACCTGTGTCAGGATCTTGGGGTGGTTTGACCGATTCCATGAAATTCCGTCAGGCAACGTCCTGCGACAGCCGACTTGTTAGGCCGCTGCAGTCTGGTGAGCCGTTGGTGTTCTCGGCAACAATCTTCGACAGTAACCCTGGATTTCCGTAGTCCAAGGTCACCTCTCACACCGTCAATTAGTGGCCATGTTTTGACCGGCCGGCGGAGGACAGTCTTTTTTTGGTGACCTCAAAGAATCTGCTCTGTCTTCCCGGATAACGCACCACAAAATGAAGTAAATGCAATGGCCGCATCCTCCTGAGAATTCTCTTCTGTTTCTGCTGGTTGTTCACAGCGTAAAAGACGTAGGACTCTCCGAATTTGCCAGTCATTCTTTCGGAAAACTATTGTCAGGTGTTAAAGTTCTTGGTTGATACTTTCGCTGTAAGAGAGGGCGCGAGCCCCATACACCAAAGTTCCTCTGAGCTAGATGGCAGCAGCTGTCTGCATGTAAATATTGGTCGGCTTGCCTCTTCTTCCGGTACACGCTGTGGCCCAGACTGCTGACCACTCTTGTTTTAACCAAGACGTCCACAAAGGGAGACCTCCGTCCACTTCGACTGCCATAGTAAGACAAATATTCTGGTGTATGAATGTGGGATGTATAAGAAAGTCATTCAGCTTTTCTCTTCCACGTAGCGACATGATGAAAGTGTCATCTACATACCGGAAGAAACAGAAAGGTTCCCATTGGTCTGATTAAAGCGCTTCCTCCTCGAAATATTCTATATACTTATTGGCGCAAACTGGTTAAACTGGCTACTTCTTACGTCTGCCCATAGTAGCCACCATCGAAAATATAATACGTGACTGTAGATTACGACCACTCCGCGATTCTGACACAGACCTCCAACTTCTGGGAATGTGTCACTGAGGAATAGATTGAGATTAGAGTAAGGGAAACGCTGATAAATTGTGATGACGGATACATCCTAAGTAACGTCTGGAACCTCGCTATTAGAATGATCAAAAAGAGATACCAAACAAGGAACTGACTTCAGGGACAGGTGGAGTATCAGCAGAGGAGCCGGCAGCACCCACACTTGGGCAGAAACTAGGCGGGAGTTGTGGGGGTAGGGATGCTGGACATGGATGGCTGGTGGAGGAGCCGATCAAAGGGACGGGCCGAGGAGATAAAAGGGCGGTGTTGGGCCCCTATCAGTCAGCTAATCAGTGCACCTGATGATGGTAACATGGTCGTTTGGCGAAATGTTGTGGCCGCTGGACACTGATATCCGGCAGTTCACCCGAGAACTATTTCGACATGAAGTACTCTGGGAGCAGCTGAAGAATCATACATGTATTATTCTTTTACTAGGTTTTACAGGACTTGTTATTGTTGGTTTATTATTCTAGAGAAAATAGCAATTTTTTGGCATTAGATACAAACACTATTGTCTTCAATTGCTCTTATTCGTATTTGTGGGGTCTAAATTATTTATTACTTTTATGAAAGGATACTTAAATATATTGCTTGGTGCAGGAAATGCAATGCGTAATTTGTGGAACATTCAAGAGCTGCACACTTTTGTGAACGGCGTTTCATAATTGTATTCTACTAATGTGTTTGAGAAGCACCAGTGATTGTGCTATTTGTCTAGCGTTCTGTATAACATTTCTTCCAGAACTATGAACTGGTGCCGGGTTTCAATCCTGCCCACATTTGGTTGACAAAATAGGTAGCAAACTGGACGTCTGCTTGTACTTATAATTTTATTGATAACAGTTTTGTATTTTGTTGCTTATGAGTGCAGCGCTGGTTTGTTTTGTTGAAATTTTTAATGTGCGACTGATGTTTATTTGGCAGCCTACCACACCACTCCCCAAACACCTACTTCACTGGACATTTCAGTGCCAACAGAGTATGGTTGTCTGGGAACTGGACAAATTAACAACTTGTATTAAGCGTCATTCCTAACACGTATTTTTAGAAAAGACGTCAATTTTTTAATACTTATAGGCAGAGTCTGCTTGTTGTTTGGCATGTTTTAGATGTACTCTTGTGTGCTATGGAACGAAGGGGTGTCGTGAGTGAACGTATTTAAAGAAGGAGCAATTGCAATATGCAGGGCAGTACTGCTGCGGTTAGGGCTGCCCTATCTGTTGGTGCTGCCGTGTACATGCCAAAGGAACAGCTGAGAATTGTCGTCTATTCGGAATGTAGACATCGCACAAATTGAAGCCCATGGTATCCAGTTTCTTGTATATGGTACCTGTTCTATGCGCGTCAATGTATGTGTATGGATATTGCCATTCGGTTTTTTTTTTTTTTTTGTATAGGTGCCTGAAGATGACGATAATGAAGTGTCGGAACAGGTGGCTTAAAATATAAAAAAATTTACTGAGAATTAAGGCTGATGGTACCCTTTCACTTCAAGTTATTTATCAGCTGCAATCCCACATCCATATCTGTATGATGTATCTACAAACAGCTGCACTCACATTGTTTCTGAGAACGTGCAGGCCAAGTCCTATCCGTGGCCGTAGCTGTAGCCCAATGCACCTCCTCTGTGCATGGCAACCACGTACTCTCCTCCATCTCCTAGTCTACAGAACCCTGGCCCAGGTATGCCAGGCGCTTTCAGCTGGAATCTACTGTGTGGGCATGTCGCTAATACCTCATGGACGTCGGCCACGGTGCCGTATGACAGCTGCCACTCCATCCACACCTAACGACTGCGTCACCATCGCCAGCTGAATCGGACCTGGGACGTACCCCTGGCCACTTCCACACCCGCTACCACACCCATGCTCACTTCCGCTACGGAACTCCAGCAATGTTATCCTTGGACGCATGCAGGCATGTAGTTGTCTCAGTGCAACCTCCGCCCTCTTTTTTTTTTTACTTTATTGTTATTTTAAAGCCTGTACAACAGGCAGGCTGTCAGCAGCACACTACGCTGCTCTTCAGCCAGAGAATAGACAAGCAGCAAAAACAGGAGAAGACACATAAAAATTACAGAACGGTGGGCAATAAAACAGGAGACACATAGAGACAAACACGGTGCCGTTCACACTCGTCGATAATCCACACTGCTAACTGATGAGACGACGCACAAACACTGAAGATGGCACTGGTGAACGAGGGAGTGTGACGGTGAACACTGAACACTAAACACGACGGCACACACGAAACACTGATGGCAGTGATCTCCGGCGCGCGGATGTCCACTTAGCGTGTGCGAGTCCGGGGACCTGCCAAGAGGGGAACAGGGGTGAGGTGGGGGAGAGGGGAGAAAAAGGATGCCAATGGCGGAGGAGACGGGGGCAGGAGGAGAGGGACAGGGGAGGGGAGGCCCGGGGGAGGAGGGGGGAGAAAAGGAGGAGGGAGGGAAAAAGGGAGAGAAGGGAGGGAGGGTGCCCAGAGGAGCAAGCACAGGAGGAGGGCGGGAGGATCAAAGTTGGTAGGAGGGGTAGATGGAGGGGAGGAGGGCATCATCAGGGAGGGGGAGCTGGCGGAAGCCACCTTGGGAGAGGGTAAGGAGGGTGGAGAGATGGAGACTGGGTGGGACGTGGGAATACAGGCGCGGCAGCGGGCGGGGGTGGGAGAGGATCGGGGAGACGAGCGGGTGAGGAGGATCGAGTTTGCGGGAGGTGTACAGGATCCGTATCCTTTCAAGGGAAAGGAGGAGGTGGGGGAAGGGGATGAGATCGTACAGGATCCGCGTGGGGGAGGGGAGACGGATGCGATAGGCGAGGCGGAGAGCATGACGTTCAAGGATTTGGAGGGATTTATAAAAGGTAGGGGGGGGGGGGGCGGAGATCCAAGCCGGATGGGCATAACAAAGAATAGGGCGGATGAGGGATTTACAGGTGTGGAGGATAGTGGAGGGGTCTAGACCCCACGTACGGCCGGAGAGGAGCTTGAGGAGACTGAGTCGGGAGCATGCCTTGGCTTGGATTGTGCGGAGGTGGGGAGTTCAGGAGAGGCGACGGTCGAGGGTGACGCCAAGGTACTTAAGCGTGAGAGTGAGGGTGATAGGACGGCCATAGATGGTGAGATAGAAATCAAGGAGGGGAAAGAAGGGGTGGTTTTGCCTACAATGATCGCCTGGTTTTGGAGGGATTGACCTTGAGCAACCACTGGTTGCACCAAGCGGTGAACCGGTCAAGATGGGATTGGAGAAGGTGTTGGGAGCGCTGTAGGGTGGGGGCAAGGGCAAGGAAGGCGGTGTCATCGGCAAACTGGAGAAGGTGGACGGGGGCTGACGGCGGCGGCATGTCCGCCATGTACAAAAGGTACAGAAGGGGGGAGAGGACGGAGCCTTGGGGCACACTGGCAGAGGGGAAAAAGGTGTAGGAATCTGTGGTATGGACGGTGACATAGGAAGGACGGCGGGAGAGAAAGGAGCCGATCAGACGGACGTAGTTAATGGGAAGGGCGTAGGTTTGGAGCTTGAAGAGGAGACCGGAATGCCATACACGGTCATAGGCACGTTCGAGGTCCAGGGAGAGGAAGATTGCGGAGCGACGGGAATTAAGCTGTTCGGAAAGGAGATGAGTGAGGTGAAGGAGAAGGTCGTCGGAAGAGAAGGACGGCCGAAAGCCACACTGGGTAACGGGAAGGAGGCGGTGCTGGCGGAGATGCTGGTGGATGCGTCGGGTGAGGATAGATTCCAGGACCTTGCTGAAGACCGAGGTAAGGCTGATGGGACGGTAGGAGGAGACGGCGGACGGCGGTTTGCCAGGTTTAAGGAACATGAGGATACGGAAGGTTTTCCACAGGTCGGGGTAGTAACCGGTGTACAGGACTACATTGTAGAGCCTGGCCAGGGTGGAGAGGAAAGAGACAGGAGCTTCACGAAGGTGACGGTAGGTGACACGATCGTGACCAGGGGCGGTGTTTCGTGCGGAGTGTATCAATGAGATCCTGTGTAGTGATAAGGGCATTGAGTTCCGTGTGTGTAATGTTGTCCAAGTACTGGAAACCAGGAGCGAAGGGAGGGACAGAGGTGTCAGTTCGATCGCGGATATCCGGGAAGAGGGAGTAATCGAACTGGGGATCATCGGGGATGGAAAATACTTCGGAGAGGTAGGAGGCAAAGTGGTTGGCCTTACTAAGGGTGTCAGGGAAGGGGTGATCATCATGGAGAAGAGGATAGTAGGGGGAGGGTTAAGTTCCGGTAAGGCGACGGAAGGCTGACCAGAACTTGGACGAGTTGGTGGTCCTCCGCCCTCTCAGCCATCATCACTTCAGCTGTGGTGGCCCACGTAGCTGTTCCCCAGCACATTGTCAGGTGTCCCAATTCCTTCCTCTCAGGCGGTGGACTTAAGTGCTGGGACTCCACCACTGCCCCCAGTTCACGTTCCCAAGCTTCATCCAGGGCTCTTCCGCCCCTACATGCCCATTTCGTGGGACAGGATCTGCTATCCTGGCCCGGAGAGTCTGATGGCCCACTGAGAGCTATGAAAACAGATGACAGCTAATAGATGGCGCTTTTCCCACTGCGGGCGCTAGTGCCGTCGATACGAGGGCCCCCGGGAGGCCGCTGCTTCCATACTGCCAGCAGCGCAGTTTTACAGTCACCCTCTCTGTGTTACACTGTTGATCTCGCTACACATCGTTGTCTTGGTTCTGAATTCGCTACTCTTAAGTTTCAATCTTGGTTTAATTGCTGGGCTTACGGTATGTTTTCTATATATTTGATGGGACACTGCTATTGTTTGTTTGCCTGTTATCCCCTGAGATTAAATGTTTGTCTTACTTTGTTGTTCTATATTTCAACTTCATATGGTACTGTCCAGGGTGCCCCATATTTCTATTCACTTTCCCTTATGATTCCTTCTACATCCCGCTTCAGTAGAACCCGACAACCCCATCTTAACGTCCCTTGAATTATGTGTTAATGAGCGTCTCGTATTGTTAACGAAAATTCGTTTAAGTGGAAAAGCTCTTTCACCAATTGAAAACTTCTTTATGTGACTGCTCGCCATTGACTATATTACCCTGTACCTGCCTTAAACGTACGAGGGTAATCCCAAAAGTAAGGTCTCCTATTTTTATAAGTACATAAACTTGTTTATTTATACAATAGATTACATCAGTTTACAGCTTGAACATCTAGCTATTTTTCGACATAATCACTATTTCTGTCGATGAATTTTTGTGGACACCGTGGCAGTTTTTGTATGCCCATGTCATACCAGCTCACCGCCATGCTGTTCAGAAAGTTATGAACCTCTTCTTTCACCTTGTCGTCGGAGCTGAATCGCTGGGACCACAATTAACGCTGACAGGTACAGTGAGACTCTGAAAAAACTCAAACGGGCAATTTAGAAGCGGAGAAGAGAAATGTTGAGCAAGGGCGTACACATTCTCCATGACAACGCTCGCCCACACATCGCTCGGCAAACCGTTGCTCTCCTGCAACAGTTTCAGTGCAACATAATCACCCACCCACTCTATAGTCCTGACTTGGCGCCCAGTGACTATCACTTGTTCCCTAGGTTAAAAGAACATTTGGCCAGAAAGCGATTCAGCTCTGACGACGCGGTGAAAGAAGAGGTTCATAACTTTCTGAACACCATGGCGGCGAGCTGGTATGACATGGGCATACAAAACCTGCCACAGCATCTACAAAAATGCATCGACATAAATGGTGATTATGTCGAAAAATAGCTAAATGTCCAAGCTAATGCTGGATGAAAAGTTGACCGATGTGATTATTGAGGAGAGTAATATTCCATCGGGGGCCGAAGTAGTTGTCGTGCCTAAGAAGCCAGCATAATGATCACAGAAGTATAGGTTTCGCTGTGGTTATCTATATTTGAATGCTAAGACAATATCGGATGCCTTCCCTTTGCCGAACATTGCAGAAACCATAGATTACTTGGGCTATTGTAAGTACTTTTCAGCGAGGTACTTAGTGTCTAGCATCAGCCAGAAGCCGCTCTAACAGATCGATCTTCACTGTGAGGGCATTAACAATACATGAGGATGCCTTTCAAACTGAAGAACGCACCTGCGATGTTTCAAAGATTGTTAGACGGAGTTCTTAGAGGATTTAAACCGCGTCAGTGCTTGCTGCATCTTCACATTGCACTCATCTATGCAAATGATAAGGCACAGCACATATAATGCTTGAGGGAAATATTCCTGGGACTGAGAGAGCGAATTTAACGTTGAGTACAGAAAAGTGTAGTTTTTATTGGAAGAGGTCTCATACCATGGCCATATTATTAGTAAGGACAGGGAAAAGACAGACTTGAGATTGGTTAAAGCTATGTGTGAATTTTCTATGCCTAAGTCAGTGAAGGAACTACAATCATTCCTTGAAGTCAGTTTATTACCGAAGATCTGTAAAGGGATTTGCTGATGTTGGCAGACCATTAACACAATTACGGAAGAATGGTTCAAAGATCGTTTTGTCAGAGAATTTTCTAACTGCTTTTAGAAAGCTTTGACATGAGAAACTTTGACATGAGAAGCTTTGACATGAAATCCACTCTTATTGTTTCCCGATTTCAGCGAGGAATTCATCTTGTCATGCGATACATCCAACCATGCATTTGACTGTCGGCGTCTCAAGAAACAGAGGCTGCAGAGCACCCAGTACCTTATGCATCAAAGCAAATGGAGCAGAGAGGAATTACTCCAAGACGGAAAGAGAAAGGTTGAGTCTTACCCAAGGAATCACGTACATCATTACGGGAAAAAGTTTCGAACTATGCAGCATTGAAATGGTTGATGAGGTTGAAAGAATCATCTGTTACGTCGAAAAGATGGACGGTAGGGCTGAGTGGGTTTGATTCTGAGGTCGTTCATAAACCTGGAAATAAATATGGGAACGCAAATGGCTTCAGTAGGAAAGTAACAGTGTTAAAAACGGGCGGTAAAGTGTTTATGGAGTGCCAGACAGAACGGAAGACGAACGATGAGTGTAAACAGTGTAGTAAACAACTGCAGTTTTTAGTGCAGGATGGGCTGCTGTGCAGAGAAACTAAATGGGCACTACCAGTAGTAGCACAACCGAAACTGAGGTATACAATGCTGCAAGAGACACATCACTTATTAGTATGTCAATGAGCATGTCGTCTACCAATAGAAGAGCAGCACAAAGTTATTGGCGAAAGAATAATAAAATGGACGTTAAAGAGGATGTGCGGATTTGCATATACACTACTGGCCATTAAAATTGCTACACCACGAAGATGACGTGCTACAGACGCGAAATTTAACCGACAGGAAGAAGATGCTGTGACATGCAAATGGTTAGCTTTTTAGAACATTCACATAAGGTTGGCGCCGTTGGCGACACCTACAACATGCTGACATGAGGAAAGTTTCCAACCGATTTCTCATACACAAACAGCAGTTGACCGGCGTTGCCTGGTGAAACGTTGTTGTGATGCCTCGTGTAAGAAGGAGAAATGCGTACCATCACGTTACCGACTTTGATAAATGTCGGATTGTAATCTATCACGATTGCGGTTTATCGTATCGCGACATTGCTGCTCGCGTTGGTCGACATCCATTGACTGTTAGCAGAATATGGAATCCGTGGTTTCAGGAGGGTAATACGGAACGCCGTGCGGGATCCCAACTGCCTCGTGTCACTAGCAGTCGAGATGACAAGCATCTTATCCGCATGGCTGTAACGGATCGTGCAGCCACGTCTCGATCCCTGAGTCAACAAATGGGGACGTTTGCAAGACAACAACCATCTGCACGAACAGTTCGACGACGATTGCAGCATCATGGACTATCAGCTCGGAGACCATGGCTGCCCTTGACGCTGCATCACAGACAGGAGCGCCTGGGATGGTGTACTCAACGACAAACCTGGGTGCACGAATGGCAAGACGTCATTTTTTCGGATGAATCCAGGTTCTGTTTACAGCATTATGATGGTCGCATCCGTGTTTGGCGTCATCGCGGTGAACGCCCATTGGAAGCGTGTATTCGTCATCGCCAAACTGGCGTATCACCTGGCGTGATGGTATGGGGTGCCATTGGTTACACGTCTCAGTCCCCTCTTTTTCGCATTGATGGCACTTTGAACAGTGGACGTTACGTTTCAAATGTGTTACGACCCGTGGCTCTACCCTTCATTCAGTCCCTGCGAAACCCTACATTTCAGAAGGGTAATGCACGACCCCATGTTGCAGGTCCTGTTCGGGCCTTTCTGGATACTGAAAATGTACGACTGCTGCCCTGGTCAGCACAGTTTCCAGATCTTTCACCAATTGAAAACATCTGGACAACGGTGGCCGAGCAACTGGCTCGTCACAAAACGCCAGTCACTACTCTTGATGAACTGTGGTATCGTGTTGAAGTTGCATGGGCAGCGGTACCGGTACACGCCATCCAACCTCTGTTTGACTCAATGCCCAGGCGTATCAAGGCCGTTATTACGACCAGAGGTGGTTGTTCTGGGTACTGATTTCTCAGGATCTATGCACCCAAATTGCGTGAAAATGTAATCGCATGTCAGTTCTAGTATAATATATTTGTCCAATGAATATCCGTTTATCATCTGCATTTCTTCTTGGTGTAGCAATTTTAATGGCCAGTAGTGTATTATGTACAGAGAGTGGATTTGTGTCGAACGAGAGGACCATTACAGAGATTACCTGGAGAATTAGGACCGTTTGAATATCTCGGGACTGACGTTTTAGGTCCTTTCAACAAAACACCTGCAGGGAATAAATACATAAGATTATAGATCATTTATCGAGATATGTGGAAATGGCAGCAATGACAAACCAGGGAAATAACATCATGTCAGATTTGTTCAAGGAATGGTGTAAGCTGTTATGTGTGAAGAAATTGAGGATGCACACCATATCAATTGGGGTCTGTTTATGGTATGTTGTCTCAGCCTTCAAGTCGAAACAGCACACGAGTACAGCATTGTCCCCATGTGAGGTAGTGTATCGTCGCAAAACGCCGTCACCGTTCGACATGTTGTAAACCAAGAAGTGAAGAGAGGAGTATTGATTAAGAAAGTTGTGAGGGTGATACGAGTAATATGGACGGGACACACAAGACCAATACACAGGCATTGGAAAAGAAAGAGGATGGAATGGGCCATATAGAAAGAATGCGACAATACGAGGCTCGCCATTGGGTAATCCTGTCGGCTTCTTACACTTCAAAGAGAAAGTCGAAGAAGGTTTTTATGAAGTAGTAAAGGCCTTATCAAGTTGTAGAAACTACGTCAGCGGTGAACGTCAAGATCCAGTTGCCCACGACAACGATAACTGTGCACATGGGAGGTCTTTAATATTTTCGATGTAGCGTGGAAATTATCACAGGAATTGGACCGCCGGACAGGAGAGGAAAAGTGGAAATGAAGGTGCAGAGGTGGGAATGGGAGTCTTTTGGTGAAACAGCGCTAATAAGTTCGTATCAGGTAAGACCTATGAGATAAGACTAGATTTATATTGTCTGTATCTTGGATATAGGTGTAGCATAATGTTTAATATAGGCGAGATGGACTGCTGCGGGGCAGCAGGGGACTTTAGGGGAACTAAATGGTAACAGTTATCCCTATCCTCAGGCGAGATACGCCATATGCAAGGGGACGTGGGTCACAACTGGGATAATGGTCATCAGCGGAACTGAAGTATTGTGGAAACAGCACCTGGAAGCGGGAGCGCTGTTAGCGACTCAAGAAGATGATGATCACTGGCCGTCGCTATTTCATACATGTGGTATTTTACGCACGAGATATACGGGATGAATTGAGACAGCTAGAGCATTCTGTAATTTCCGACGGGGGGTAAAACCTAGGAAGTGCTTAAAGGACTTATATGAGTATGTAGAAGATTACATGGGATTTATGAGAAGGTTGGAGGGATTATACGAGAGGAAGAGATGTTGGGTATATGTGAGAGGCCAACGTCTGAAAACTGTGGGACAGCTGACGAGGAGGACGTCAATAATGCGAATAACCCATTGGAACCGATAACACAATGGGTGAAAAGTAACAAGGCATCAAGTCAGTTGCACACCAAACATATCGCGAGTTCGAAGAAAGATGTTTTGAACAATACCCGGTTCCTACACCAGCTGACTGGGGAAGTGATGCTCTACACAAAAACTGTAGACGAATCAGTACTCCGGAACATTAAGAGGTTGTAAAACGAAATAGTGTTGGGCAAGGAAGTAGTGGTAACAAAGTGGTTACAGTCCTTACGTTTCGATTTCCTTTCCAGTTGTAGGGAAGTAGGCATAGTACCTATGTTATGAAGTCCGCGCATAGCCTGTGATGTGGGGGATGCTGAAGAAGTTTGTCAGAGTAATGATACAATGGTTATCACTGGTTGCAGAGGACAAGAGCGGACGTGTGTAAATGGAAGAAGCAGAGCCACAGAAGTGTTGCAGGTATGAGATTACTATTTGTTAAAACTGCATAATGAGAGGGTCTGGATTCTATAAACTGATAGTAGCAGCCATTTGATTCGAGCAGGGAAACTTATCACAGCAAAAAGTTTACAGTTAGATGAGAGTCGGTTATTGATGAATGAGGCGCCGTGTGAAGTAATAAGACCTACTTGCCATCTACCTGCCACACTTCTAGGTGTTACTCATCTGAGCAGTTCTCAGCCTGAATTGTAGTTGCCATAGTAACACATAGAAGTGTCATCAGCTGTGAATCTCACTATGTTTGACCAAACTTTGGAACCCAAGTTAATAAAGCCAAAAAATGTGAGCGAAATCTTATGGGGCTTAACTGCAAAGGTCATCAGGCCCTAAGCTTACACACTACTTAACCTAAATTATACTAAGGACAAACACACACACCCATGCCCGAGGGATAATTCGAACCTCCGCCGGGACCAGCCGCACAGTCCATGACTGCAGTGCCCTAAACCCCTCGGCTAATCCCGCGCGGCTAATACAGTCCATAGACATACTCGTTATTGAGCACAGGGAGTCGAGTCTTCATGAAGGCACCGATGCAGCATGTGAGTCAGAAAGGGGAGAATCATTACCAAAGACCATACAATGCTGACCATTGTCATACCAACTACCATGGTGACATGGAGACACTTACTCTGGTAAGTGTATTCCTTGTTTCCATGTACAAAAAATTGAACACAGGACAAACGTTGGAGCCAGCCAATATTGACATTCCGGTGGACTGGACTCTAAAAGCTCAGGAAGCAGTTAACAGTGTAACAATAAATTAAGCTGGGCAGAAAACTGAGGAACTTAGGATAAGTAGTGTAGTGTTTAATGAACTTAATGGTAAAAGTAATCTTGAAGGGAGGAGATGCTTATGGACAAGTAATCCCAAAAGAGTGGACTGGAGCTAGTAGGGCCATCGGCCAGCTGGGTCACTCTAGTCTTTAAGGAGAGTCCAATTTTAAGGAGAGTCTAATTTAGGCAATCCAAGGCACTGAATCTTGTTACAGGCAATGTAGCATCCAGACCACATCTGGTCAAAAACGCACAAAGCAGTAACTAGAGTACAGCAGAGCCAGCCACAGGTGAGTGCGGATGTTATGCCTTACAACACATAACACAGCTGCTGCACGTTACGAGGCAAACTGTCCAGGAAATGATTGACACAGGAGCACCTAAGTAGAAGAAGGCAGAAGCCTTTCCCCATCAACAACCATAAAAGCGTTTACTATATGTGCAAAAGGCATAGCAAAGCCCAAGCAACCTCAGCCTGTGAGCATATAAATACCTAGGCACTTTCGTACTGAAATCGTCTTCCGTTAGTATTGCAGCACTCCACCACAGGGTTGCGATAATTGGAGCGCTATCCAGAACGCTGTATGGAGTCCGCAGTTCAGCCTCACGTCAGTAGGTTATGTCGCTGCAACGATGGAGACATCAGCCATGCCGCCACTACCTCTGGAGGACGTTGCTGGCAGAAGCAGTGGCGTAGCACCACCACTTGGCCATGTCGCGCTCCGTCAGCATTGCAGGCGTCATGCACGTATGCAGTTCAGGCGTCTGGATGCCTCAGCCACACTACCGCTTCTTGGAATGAATCAAGGCGGAGGGCTGTAATATGAAAAGCAGAGAACGAATGTACTGGCTCCAAATGTTTCAATATGAAATTCAGTGTGCTGGAAGTCGCTAACGGGAAATATGTTTGCGAGAATAACTATCAATGACAGATCACAGGGCTTTAGGTTTGTCATTAAATTATTCTCGAGCGGACCTTTTGAAGGCATCTCAAAGAGATATTTTTTAGTCATCAATGTTCTTACTGGTGTGATGCAGTCCACCACGAACTCCACTCCTGTGCCAAGCTTTCCATCTCACAGCACCACTTGCAACCCACTTTCTCAGTTATTTGCTGGATGTATTCCGATATCTGTCTTCCCCTGCATCTTTTACCCCCTACATCTCCCTCTAGTACCATGGAAGTTAGTCTGCGATGTGTTAACAGATGTTCTATCTTCTTGCTCCTTCTTCTTGCACTGTTATCCATATATTCCTTTTCTCGCCAATTCTGCGGAGATCCTCCTCATTCCTTACCTTATCAGTCACCCTCATTTTTAGCATTCTTCTGTAGCACCACATCTCATACGCTTCGATTCTCTTCTGCTCTGGTTTTCCCACAGTCCATGTGTCACTACGATACAATGCTGCACTCCAAACGCACATTCTTAGAAATTTCTTCCTCAAATTAAGGCCAACGTTTCATACTTCGAGACTTGTCTTGGCCAGGAACGCATCTTTTGGGAGTACGAGTCTACTTATTATGTCTTCTTCACTCCGTCCATAATGGGTTATTTTGGTGCTCATGTATCAGAATTCCTTAACTCCGGCTACTTCATGATCCAGAGTTCAGATGTTAAGATTCTCGTTATTCTATTATCTACTACTTTCTATTACTTTCATCTTTTTTCGATTTACTCTCAGTCCATATTCTGCACTCTGTAGACTGTTCAATCTATTCAATATATCATGTAACTCTTTTTCACTTTAACTAAGAATTGCAATGTTGATATCTGTTCACTTTGAATTTTAATCCCACTCTCGAATCTTGGTCTTAATTTCTACAGAGCTTCTTCGATGTATAGATCGAACAGTAGCGTCGAAAGATTACCATCTTGTCTCATACCATTTTAAAACAAGCATTGCATTCTTGGGCTTCTAGTCTTAGTATTTCCTCTTGGTTCTTGAACATGTTGTATACAAGTATTAACCTTCTGCCACTGCAGCAGATATACTGTGAAATAGCAGAGCTATTGCACCAAGCACACATAACGATGATTACTCCGGGCGGTCGTTTACCAGTGCAGGTGTTTTTAACCCATCATCATTGAAGAGACGAATTCCAGTTGTCAGTCGAGACGTTCAACTAAACTGTGAAAGGTTTGATGGTTGCAAATGCTGCCCTGGTTCACAAGAGCAACTTACAAGCCAGCGATAATCATAAGCATTGTACATGGTCCAGGAGAACTTTGGATCACTGTCACAAGCAGCCACAAGCTATCACTAATAGTATTTGCATAGAGTCAACATAACCAGTCCAGGAAGAGCACCTTGTATTCATCGATGAAGAACCATGTTTCGCTACCACTACATACAATGCAGTGGAGGCAGCTGTTATACAAATGCCAATACCACCTGGCCTGGCCGAGGAAAAACATCAGAAGTGATAGCAGTTCTTCATCAGCTTTTCGATGCTTTCAAGTTCCAAGTAGACAAAAGACAAACCAAGCTGCACATGGCAAAATGCTGTAACAACAATGGGAATCATCCATGAACTAGCCAGCGCTCACACGAAGATTCGCCGGCTGAATGATGGATAATCTGGAAGGAAGTGGAGAATATGCTCCAAGATCACATAAATTAACCTTGAGAGAGTCATTTGTCCTCTTCTGTCGTTCTTGTGATTAAGAAAGATGGCACAAAGTCTTTCTGCGTAACCTACTGATGACTGAAGAAAATCACCAAGAAAGATAGGTGTCAATATTTCCGTGCATTAGTGTCACCCTAAACTGTCTGAAGGGAGAAATGTATTTCTCAACTATGGACATGTAGTCAGGCTACTGGCAAATCGAGCTAAACGATATTGACTGGGAAAAGATGCCTTCTTAACTGCTTATTGGCTTTGAAGAGTTTATAGTTATTTAGTTTGGTCTGTGTAATACTGCAACCATTCTTCCAACATATAACTTGTCAGTCTGCTTGAACAGAAGATGTCTTTGC
Organism: Schistocerca serialis cubense; assembly: GCF_023864345.2. NCBI lineage: Eukaryota > Metazoa > Arthropoda > Insecta > Orthoptera > Acrididae > Schistocerca > Schistocerca serialis. The sequence continues at coordinate 310,304,329 of NC_064643.1, forward strand.
TATCCAGATGACACTGTCAGTTTTTAGAAGACACTTAAAGAACATCTGAGCTGCCTGGCTATGGTTTGAAGTGTGACTGCAGGACTGTGTCTGAATCCAAGAAAGTGTTTCTTTTCGTAAAATAAAAATCTTTTGATACCTAGTGAATATAGAGGAAATAAGAGCAGTAACATTCGTGATGTGAGATATTTTCTTGGAATGTACTCGTACTACTGGCAATTCATAAAGGAAATCTGTACAGGGTGTATGCCTTGGAAGGGCTATTGCGGGGAGATGCCAAATTGTCCTGGAAAATGGTGCAAGAAACATCTTTTAAAGAGGTGCTAATATCTTATCCAGCCATAGAATTGTATGATGTGAATCTCGAGGCAGGACTTCACAAATAGCTTAGGTGGTAGGTGCAGCTGTAATGCAAGTTCAGCAAGGTGCAGAAAAGGTGATAGCTTATGCTACCAAGTATGGGATGATCTAGTCTGCAGATCAAAAAGTGTGTCTTTAAGTTGTTTCAGCCACCAACAAGTTACTATTATTATTATTATTCAATGATGAGGCATTATGGCCCGTTCCAGTTTCACAGTTGTATCCAGCATGTCCTGGTTCAGCCTCACTCTCTTCTTCCCTTGGCCTGTAATCCAATGTTGCCTTGGTGGAACAGGTATTTTCCATTTTTTGTAGCTGGTCATTGCAGTTCTGTCCATTATTTAATATTTTATTATGTGCTGGTCCTATATTTAATTCTTCCCTATTATCTTCATATTATATACTATCCATCACTGCACATCATTTAACACTCTTCAAAATATCTCATTTTTGCGAGTTGTACTTTACTTAGTTGCTTCTGAGTCGGACCCAGGTTTCACTGCCATAAAGGAATGTGAATAAAGCCATTACATTATAAAATTTAGTTATTGTTTCATTCCTATTTTTTTTAAATTTCTTTCAATTGTCCTTCATAAAGCTTGAAATTTGTTAAATTATTGCCCTTGGTACATGCCATTACAAAAACTCATGTTACACCCAAGATATATAAAATTCGATGTTTGTTAAAATGCTTCCCAACACAGCTTTTGTTTGACTGGATCCTTTCGTCTAAAACCGCAATGTTAATTTTATTAACCGATATTTTCAAATTATAATACATACGCAGAGGATATAAACGATAAATGGATTTCTGTAACTGTGTCTCATATATTTGAATCATTGTATGATCGTCTGCAAATAAAAGACCGAATATAAACTGTTTAATACTTCTATTCTTGGGTCAGCTAGAAATTTTGTTTCTTTAAAATATCTGTATATACACCCATTTTGAGAAAAAACAGAATACCTTGAATGACTAGAGATAGGACGTTCGTATTCACAGGACTTGTACAGTAGATGTCCTGCAGAAATGATTAGCATTTAAGTCACCTCGATTGAGCATGTGTTCTGTTGCTTAGTAGGAACAGGGTTCGCCTTGGGCCATGATAACTTGTTCCATGCGTGATGGCATCGACGCGTATATGGCGCGAATGTCATAATGTAGTATAGCCATCGATACTGCTTTCGTCTGGTTCTAGAGTTCATCTATGGTGTTTGCCATTGCGTCACTGCGCTGCACCCGTCTTTTGACCATAACCCACACATTTTCGATTGGCCACAAGTCTGGTGATCTGTTATTCCAGGGCCAAAGACTGACACCCTGTGACACCAGGAAGGCACATGTTCGTGCAGCAACGTCTGGTCGTGCATTATCTCACTAAAAATGGCGTGCACAAAAAGGGTAGGATCGCAGGATGTCATTCACGTAAATCACGCTGGTCACAGTGCCCTGGACACGCAGCAGCTGTGATCTGTTGGTGTACTCAATAGCACCTCACACCATAAGGCCTTTAGTTGTGCAGTCATGGACTGTGCGGCTGGTCCCGGCGGAGGTTCGAGTCCTCCCTCGGGCATGGGTGTGTGTTTTGTCCTTAGGATAATTTAGGTTAAGTATTGGGTAAGCTTAGGGACTGACGACCTTAGCAATTAAGTCTCATAAGATTTCACACACATCTGAACATTTTTTTTTTTTTTTTTGTCTTTAGTTGGTGCTGTATGTTTTGTGGGAATGCAGTCATTGTGATACCTGTCACACAGGCACATTTTACCAGTAGATGGTATTGCGCCGTGATGTCGATGTTGACCTTGAATCTGCGGGCTGACATGGTTCAGATTCTGCAGACCACTCTAATGTATATGTCTTCTGAATATTAAGGTCCTACCTCTAGTCGTTCAAGGTGTTCTGTTTCTTTTCTCAACATTAGTCTATATTAAAAAGATAAGCTTCACCCTTGTCTATGTCCTCAATTTGCCAAAGTCTGTTCACCACTTTTAATACCAGTGCCTACGATAAAATTGACACTGCTATACAGTTCAACAAGTTCTGTTTGTATTTATTTAACAAAACATTCACCGTTCTTTACGCTGGCTGACTATACTAAGGGATCCAACGGGTCAACAGGCAGGAGAGACACGGAGGCTTTAGGAGTTCGACGTCACAGGACATTGACTGCCTTTCAAAGAATCCTTTGGCAGAACGCGGCAGCATGGATGAGATGTTAATCATCGCTCCATTGACATTGTTACTGAACATATACCCAGCACTGCTGAAAGCAGTAAAAGCCTTGAAGAAGCAGGAACCAACCAAAGGAGAATTCCCTATTAATAGAGCATTGTATATGAGAAACTATAATCCAATGGGACGGAAATGGCTCTCGTCATCTCAGCGTTTCTACCACCAGTTATCCTTAAATATTTCCACAAAGTTTTAACATCTGGTGACCTAGGATTCGTGAAACCTACCAATGCGGAAAGCACTTACCAGGTCCCTACCGATCCATTATATCTTATACGGGCCACTCAAAGGAATGCCAGTGAATCATTGTAATTATATCCGGAGTATATGTCTGCAATTCCACCTGCAGCAGCACTATTCCACCGGACTGTAATCGACCTCTTGGTGTAGTTCACGAAATCGACCAATATAAATCGATGGATGACTACCACACCCACTCACTAAAGCCTTCCCGACAGTCGAAGATCTGTTAACTGAATTTTGAAGCACGGAGCACCTCCAGCCCCCCCCCCCCCCCCCCCCCCCCACAGTGCGACGGTGGGACGGTGGATGACTGTGCGAAGCTTTGCATTCGAGATTAGTATCAGAGGTCATTTCACTTTGGGTAATGAAACACAGCATGGCACCTACGAAGCATTCACAGACGAATGGCAGATAAACTCTCGACGTATGCTGATGCCTAAGGGAGAGAATGGCATTCAATACACCCGTCGTGACATTCGCAGACAAAACAATGAAGCAAAGAATTATAGGCTTCACACTGTTTTTTTCTCTTCATTGTCACGACCGAAAAGCGACAGTGTATTCACTGTTCTCGTTTTCAACACGACGATATACTCACTATTACAATGTAAAACACCTCAGCACAAGGACTGAAGAAGCGAACAACTGACACATATTCGTAACCTGGATGCCCAAACGAAAAACTGAGAGCACTATAACTACGAGCACTGGCCAGAAAGGTACAGCCCGGGAGATCTGGTACAGATTCTTTCGCCTGTGTGGAAAATGGGATATAGGAGAAGCTGTCACTTGTCGGACGTCACTTATAAAATCAAAGATTATGACCTTTCACCAAGAAGACAAAATCGCAAGGACGAATAAAGCCCTACTAGAGTCCATATGTGCATATTGACGATGGGAGGGTCAAGGAAAGTGAAGACCCTCTCGACGATCGCCAAGTTCCCACTGGGGAGGGGATTGGAGAAATCTTTGTGTTCATCATAGTGAAAACAACACGACCAGTATGCGGAGAACATTGGCTGTACCTGGATCCAGAATGCTGCACTCCTGCTCCAGCGAGAACTTCTGATACAGCAGTCGCTATTTCTGCAGGAGAGGGAGCAATACTGCAAGGTGTAGTGCAAGCAGTGCGGCGCACAGTGGCACACAAAGTACTGGCCCACATACCATCATATATACATTACAAACAGTTAAAGGTGATGCCGATGCTCTGTTATATATATTTAAATGTACAGCAGTAAACATAAAGTTCTTGAATACAATTGGTTTCTCACGACATAAATATTAGTTTAGAAAAAGCGAAGTTCCCAAGGTCACATCAATATTCGAGAATGGTAGTAGGAGTAATATACTAACTTACAGGTCCATATCATTAACGTCGATGTGCAGCAGGATTTTAGAACATACACTCCTGGAAATGGAAAAAAGAACACATTGACACCGGTGTGTCAGACCCACCATACTTGCTCCGGACACTGCGAGAGGGCTGTACAAGCAATGATCACACGCACGGCACAGCGGACACACCAGGAACCGCGGTGTTGGCCGTCGAATGGCGCTAGCTGCGCAGCATTTGTGCACCGTCGCCGTCAGTGTCAGCCAGTTTGCCGTGGCATACGGAGCTCCATCGCAGTCTTTAACACTGGTAGCATGCCGCGACAGCGTGGACGTGAACCGTATGTGCAGTTGACGGACTTTGAGCGAGGGCGTATAGTGGGCATGCGGGAGGCCGGGTGGACGTACCGCCGAATTGCTCAACACGTGGGGCGTGAGGTCTCCACAGTATATCGATGTTGTCGCCAGTGGTCGGCGGAAGGTGCACGTGCCCGCCGACCTGGGACCGGACCGCAGCGACGCACGGATGCACGCCAAGACCGTAGGATCCTACGCAGTGCCGTAGGGGACCGCACCGCCACTTCCCAGCAAATTAGGGACACTGTTGCTCCTGGGGTATCGGCGAGGACCATTCGCAACCGTCTCCATGAAGTTGGGCTACGGTCCCGCACACCGTTACGCCGTCTTCCGCTCACGCCCCAACATCGTGCAGCACGCCTCCAGTGGTGTCGCGACAGGCGTGAATGGAGGGACGAATGGAGACGTGTCGACTTCAGCAATGAGAGTCGCTTCTGCCTTGGTGCCAATGATGGTCGTATGCGTGTTTGGCGCCGTGCAGGTGAGCGCCACAATCAGGACTGCATACGACCGAGGCACACAGGGCCAACACCCGGCATCATGGTGTGGGGAGCGATCTCCAACACTGGCCGTACACCACTGGTGATCGTCGAGGGGACACTGAATAGTGCACGGTACATCCAAACCGTCATCGAACCCATCGTTCTACCATTCCTAGACCGGCAAGGGAACTTGCTGTTCCAACAGGACAATGCAACTCCGCATGTATCCCGTGCCACCCAACGTGCTCTAGAAGGTGTAAGTCAACTACCCTGGCCAGCAAGATCTCCGGATCTGTCCCCCATTGAGCATGTTTGGGACTGGATGAAGCGTCGTCTCACGCGGTCTGCACGTCCAGCACGAACGCTGGTCCAACTGAGGCGCCAGGTGGAAATGGCATGGCAACAGGACTACATCCAGCATCTCTACGATCGTCTCCATGGGAGAATAGCAGCCTGCATTGCTGCGAAAGGTGGATATACACTGTACTAGTGCCGACATTATGCATGCTCTGTTGCCTGTGTCTATGTGCCTGTGGTTCTGTCAGTGTGATCATGTGATGTATCTGACCCCAGGAATGTGTCAATAAAGTTTCCCCTTCCTGGGACAATGAATTCACGGTGTTCTTATTTCAATTTCCAGGAGTGTATATTGTGTTCGAACATTATGAATTACCTCAAACGAAGCGGTCTATTGATACACAGTCAACAAGGGTTTAGAAAACATCATTACTGTGAGACACAAGTAGCTCTATATTCACATGAAGTGCTGAGTGCCATTGAAAGGGATTTCAGGTCGATTCCGTATTCCTGGATTTCCGGAGGGCTTTTGACACTGTACCATTGCATTCGTAGTGAAATTGCATGCTTATGGAATATCGTCTCAGTTATGTGACTGGATTTGCGATTTCCTGTCAGAGAGGTCACAGTTGGTAGAAATTGACGGAAAGTAATCAACAGTGGTGATTTCTGGCGTTCCCCAAGGTAGTGTTACAAGCCTTTGCTGTTCCTTATTTATATAAACGATTTGGGAGACGATCTGAGCAGCCGTCTTCGGTTATCTGCGGATGACGCTGTCGTTTATTGACTAATAAAGTCATCGGAAGATCAAAACAAACCGATTTAGAAAAAAATATCTGAATGGTGCGAAAAGTGGCAGTTGACCCTAATTAACGAAAAGAGTGAGGTCATCAACATGAGTGCTAAAAGTAACTCGTTAAGCTTCGGTTACACGACAAATCAGTCTAATCTAAAAGCCGTAAATTCAACTAAATACCTAGATATTACAATTACAAACAACTTAAATTGGAAAAAATGGTTCAAATGGCTCTGAGCACTATGGGACTCAACTGCTGTGGCCAATAGTCCCCTAGAACTTAGAACTACTTAAACCTAACTAACCCAAGGACATCACAAACATCCATGCCCGAGGCAGGATTCGAACCTGCGACCGTAGCAGTCGCACGGTTCCGGACTGCGCGCCTAGAACCGCGAGACCACCGCGGCCGGCTAAATTGGAAAGAACACATAGAAAATGTTGTGGGGAAGGCTAACCAAAGACTGTGTTTTGTTGGCAGGACACTTAGAAAATGTAACAGACCTATCAAGGAGACTGTCTACACTAAGCTTGTCCGTCCTCTTTTAGAATACTGCTGCGCGGTGTGGGATCCTTACCAGATAGGACTGACGAAGTACATCGAAAAAGTTCAAAGAAAGACAGCACGTTTTGTATTATCACGAAATATGGGAGAGAGTGTCAGAGAAATTATACAGGGTTTGGGCTGCAAATCATTAAAAGACAGGAGTTTATCGTTGCGACGGAATCTTCTCACGAAATTCCAATCACCAACTTTCTCCTCCGAACGCGAAAATATTTTGTTGACACCGACCTACATAGGGAAGAACTATCACAACGATAAAATAAGGGAAATCAGAGCTCGTACGGAAAGATACAGGTGGTCATTCTTTCCGCGCGTTATACGAGATTGGAATAATAGAGAATTGTGAAGGTGGTTCGATGAACTCTCTGCCAGGCGCTTAAATGTGATTTCCAGAGTATCCACGTAGATGTAGGTGTAGATAAAGAAATCAGTTGCTCTACACATCAAAAAAGTGTTGGCACACATGCACAAAAATGAGGTTAAAGTCTCTCTGATTCACGTTACTCAATTCTAGTAGTCCCTGTGCATACCGCTGACAGTGTTGACAGCTTATAGAAGTCTCAGCAGGCAGTGACTCAAGTTGGAGTAATTCCTCTAACGCCGTCTGAAATTCTCTCTTCCTTGTTGAACGATATTTTCGAGCTTATGTATCCAAGTGTGCCCAAAGAGGCGCCATCGGGTTAAGATCACGGCTCTGTGGTGGAGCGAAAACCCTTCGTGGAGCATTATATAATAACCACTCCGGAGTCCTCAGAATCGCATGTTTAGGGTCATTGTCTTGTTGAAAGTAAAAGATGCCAAGACCCAGTTTCTGTGCACTGCTACAAAAATGGCCTCGGACACACATGGATACATTTGCGGTGATTAACTACATCTTTAATAAATGTCAAGTTGCCAACACGCCAAGTAGTCACGCATCCGCAAATCACGGTGTTTCCTCTCCCTGTTGGATTGTAGGGAGGACATGTTATAACTGGAGTTTTGTATTTGTCACCTGCCCATGTTAGGCAAAATTTTTCTGCCTGACTCATGTAGTACTATCACCGTCAGAGGGAGGTACGGGACTACAAGTCCCACCGCCACACCTCCAAAGTGAATTGCTGCCTCACCAACACAGTTAGACCGCAATAGACCGGTGATGCTGTACTGTAGTGATGGGCTAAACTGCGATTTTCCGATATCAGTGATTTCTGTGAATGCTACTTTTCAGTATCTGTTATTCTTAACTGTGATTTGTCGCAGTTAAGAGTCGCAGTTAAGGAACCTAAGTCGCGTATCCCTCCGCCACTGCTACTTCCGCGATTTCTGCGACTTCTGCTACTTCTGCGACTTCTGCTACTTCTGCGATTTCTGCTACTTCTGCGATTTCTGTGACTTCTGCTACTTCTGCGATTTCTGTGACTCCTGCTACTTCTGCGATTTCTGTGACTCCTGCGATTGCTGCGACGTACCACCGTATGAAAAAGTTACATCTGTCCACACAGAAAATTGCATCTCAACAAACCTGTCATTGGTAAGTATGTTTTACGTTTATTCTTCCGTTGGCTTTAATTTTGTATTAAAGAAACAACTGTGAAAATATTAATAGTGTAATTAATATGTAAGTAGCCGCACAGTACCGTAATAGTTCGTGTTTAGAAAATGAATTCTAACATATTGTTATGTTCATAGGTACCTGAACTACATTTCAGTCACTCAGTAAAGTGATAATTCAAAATATCATTGTCAACAGATCTGAAGAAATTGCCAGTCTTTAGACCGTTTTCGTCAGACGACAGGTTAGTTTCTAAGCGTTTTGATGGACTTAATTACTTCAGTGAGATCGTTCTTGCGAATGTGATATAGCAAATGTGATATAGCAAATATTAGCAATCTACTCTGTCAATTATATTGCTAGTAATTAGTGACAGCAAAAATTGTTTAATAATCCTTGTGTTTTTGCAGACGCAGTTCTGACTGATTACTGGTTGCTGTACATATCTATCCACATCAAGGCTGTTGAGAGAGACTCGTGAAGATTCAAGACAGCTCTTAGAGGATTTGCAGTTTAAAAGTGAAATAATTATGAAATAAGTGTATGACTGATTAAAGTGTTTTATTGAAGTTGTTGTGCGATTTTAAAGGAATAATAAATGTTAAATACATTGAGTGAATAATAAAAATCTCATTTTCCACATGTTAAGCCGTCCTATACCCGTAATTTTCCGCCACTTATTTATTGGTAAACACTTGTTGGAGAGTGACATGCCGCCCCCCCCCCCCCCCCCTTCTCCACAATCTTGGTGTGACACTGACCTGTAACATATCCCGAAGTCTACAATATGCATTTTGAGGCTGTTGATATGAAAGTGGGAAGTACAGATCTTCCAGTTAAATCAGGAATAGCTTAAGTGCATTACTTGAAAGTGACACAGGAAAAGCTTACTTATGTAGGTGGTAGTAGTGTCGGCAAAAAGTTCTTGTGTGTGAAGTTGCCATGTAGAACACCAGGTGTAAAACTTTTCTCCCGAGTCTTGAACTGTGAGGCATTCATATGACTGTTTTCATTTCTCTACACTTATACAGATGTCTGAGTTCTGCTGTGTTAACATTGCAAAGACCTGTAGGCATGTGGAGTATTAACCAAAACTGTCATATTGGAAGCAGAATCAAACACATTTGTTACGTTACTCGATATTTTCAGGAGAAAAAAGCAATGTCGCTTCTTATTAATATAATACATTCAGAGTCACAGCAGTATTTGACCAACCATAACTGATGCTGAATGTGCATGTCGTCATATAATATGAAGAGCTTATTTCAATAGTGGTACAAGTCCATTACCTACATTTTTCTGTCTATAATGCTTCTGAAATTAGTGATCCAAACAAACATAAATAAAGGGTCATCTCTAGCAAGAAGCCATATGGTGAATATTTCTGGTATCTTAACTGCAGATTTTTCAGCACTCATTTAACTTTACGACTCTATATCTCAAAATTAACAAAAATGGACTTGTACCACTATTGAAATAAACCCTTCACATGCACACACAGCACATCGATCTCGTGAGGCACAAGGCTCTCATAACGTACATACGTCGGTCAACAGATGACACTAGGAGAAGTATGTTAACTGCGCTTTTTAGTTGCTACTTGCGACTCTTAGTTGCGATTTGTCACAGAAATCGCAGTTTGACTCGGTAGCGAATAGCGTAGTATGAACTTTGCTCAACAGATGGCAGTGCTAACTGAGCTTTTTAGTTGCTACTTGTGACTCTTAATTGCGACTTGTCACGGAAATCGCAGTTAGACTCCATAGCGTATCGCAGAGATGGACGTAGTACGAACTTTGACCCACAGATGGCACTGTTAACCGCGCTTTTTAGTTGCTACTTGCGACTCTTAGTTGCGACTTGTCACGGAAATCGCAGTTAGACTCCATAGCGTACCGCAGAGATGGACGTAGTACGAACTTTGACCCACAGATGGCACTGTTAACCGCGCTTTCTAGTTGCTACTTGCGACTCTTAGTTGCGACTTGTCACGGAAATCGCAGTTAGACTCCATAGCGTATCGCAGAGATGGACGTAGTACGAACGTTGACCCACAGATGGCACTGTTAACCGCGCTTTTTAGTTGCTACTTGCGACTCTTAGTTGCGACTTGTCACGGAAATCGCAGTTAGACTCCATAGCGTACCGCAGAGATGGACGTAGTACGAACTTTGACCCACAGATGGCACTGTTAACCGCGCTTTCTAGTTGCTACTTGCGACTCTTAGTTGCGACTTGTCACGGAAATCGCAGTTAGACTCCATAGCGTACCGCAGAGATGGACGTAGTACGAACTTCGGCCAACAGATGCCACTGTTAACCGCGCTTTTTAGTTGCTACTTGCGACTCTTAGTTGCGACTTGTCACTGAAATCGCAGAAAGCAGTGCTAAATTCGACCAATAGATGGCTCACGTCTTTCAATGTGAAATACTACTTGCGACTGCTAACTGTGACTGAAATCGCAGTTAGATTCTGTAAAGTTGCTACTGTGATATCTGTGACTTCTCAGTCACTGTGATTTCTAACAGATACGCGATTTCCTGCCCACCACTACTGTACTGTAACATATTACCCCGGACTACAAGTCCAAAAGCCTTGCACCACACTTCTCCCTTTCCTTTAGATTTAAATAAGTTTAACTTTGATTCGTCACAAAATACCACATTATTCCAAAATTCAATCGATTTATTGACATAACCTTCGTCGATCTGGAATCGTTAACTTCGGTTAGCTTCCGAAATAAATTGCTTCTTTTTGGGAGATCTGCCATGAATGTCAGCTGCGTTCAAAGCATTCCTTATAGTTTGAGCACTGACATGTTTGTAGGACGTTAACTGGATGTCCAACACAAAGAACTTTGCTCTTCTAAAAGGCTCTTTTTCTGCTAGACGAACTATCCTTCAACGCTCCCTACACGTAAGAACACTTGGACGTCCAATGCACTTTTATTGTCTATTGCTCCATACATTTGAAACTACTTGATAATTGCCCACACTGTTGTATAAGTACCAGTAAGTTATTTGCCACTCTCGCTGTTATGCTGCTAATTCAGTAAACCCGCCCTGCTGCGGAACTACACGGAATGCTCCTTCCCCTTCAGACTCATCGTGAAAAGTGAATGTCCCTTGCACTGGCAGTCAGGCAAGCGACTGGTTTTAACTCCGATTCCACAAATCTGGTACCCGCGGCGCTGACTGTCAAGTGCAATAACGAACGTCGTACAGTGTGTCAATACTTTTTGGAGCAGGAGAAAACAATCGTTTAATTGATTACATGTGTTTCTATTATGCTGGGAAAATATTTTAATAGGTAAGTTATTTCCTTTATTGAGTCAGGGCGAATGGTATATACATACCGTAATGTTCGTGGTATTTACATATTTTGTATAAGATGTGAAGAAGTGTCGGCGTCATTGCAGGTGTAAACTTCGCTGGTTGGCGTGCTGTAGGATCATCAGTTCAAACACAAACACCAGCAATTGTTTGTTATTCAGTGTCTGTCAGAGGTGTAAGGTTCTTGAAATAACTTACTTTTGTAATCCTTGTATATTTTTTAGTAATTGGTATTTGTATAAAACAAGCATTCTGGAATATTCGACGTTCGTATAAATAGCTATACTCCCCACCAAGGAGGTAAGTTCTGTTATGGCTGTACCTTGGTGTCAGTAATAAACGTGCTTTGAATACTAAATGTGGTACTTCATTGATGACCTTGTGTTTGCGTTTGGACTTTATTGTTGTTTCAACGTGACCGTGCTGCCTTTTTCTGAGTCGTATGCTGTGACTACCCGACTAGTGGTTTGTAGTTCGACATGAAGATTCTTCCCCACACTTCTCTCAATTTGCCCCTCTCTCAGTCCCCCTCTCTCACACCAGTCCCCCTCCTCCCTTCCCCCCACCCCCTCTCCCTCCACACGCGCGCGCACCTAGAGAGGAGAATCAATGCCCAACATTATCTAATGGTGACGTATCTCGAAAACAACAGACCTAATCGGAAAGTATTATCCGACCGGTCGCGAAATGGAAACGACAGTAACTATCCGATGAACCTTTGCATAAATTGCGAAACGTCCCCTTAGAAAAATTAGTGAATTACTGTGCTGGTAAACCCCTTACGTTATTTGATTTTCAAACAGCTGAGCAAAACTGAACGTACTCAGACATTTCTCTCTTTACTTATTCTGATCATCACCAAATTGACACACAATATTTTTAGCGCAACGCAATCCGACTTTCAATTATCCCTACAAAAGAATGGCCCTGACTAACAATAACGTATACCTTTCATGAATCACTTACCTCACAAAAATCTTCGTAACTCGAGCTACTGCAATACAGCGAGTGCCAATACTGCCAGCTAAATAAAAGATTCTAACTACTGAAGTCACTAACTACTGATAGGCATAGTTAGCAAATGAAAGATTTTGATAGAGAACAAACAATGTATTTACCTTAATAGTGTTCAAACGTCATAATATGTATATCAGTTCATGACATCCAGTCTTACAAAGTTACTGTCTCTGATGGACACACGTCCAGATCATCTGCTCTCAAAACTCCGCCATCTCTCTCCCCACATCCAACAGTGCTGGCAGCTCACCTCGAACTGCGCAACACTACGCGCTGTTAACAGCCAACTGCCCAACACCACAATAGCGACTATTTCAACAATGCCCACCAGCCACACACTGCACACAGCACAGTCAGTGATTTTCATACAGAGCGCTAGGTGATGTTACCAACATAAAAACCTAAACAGCCTACTTACAATTGTTGGACAGTGCCTCTAGTATGCCTGTCGATCATATCACGTCGCTCTTTTCAGTTCTGTGCACACAGTGAGCACGTTAAGATGCTAGAAAAATAGTGTCTCCCACGAAGTAGCGATGCCCACTGAGAGACTTCTCCTGATTTCATGCAACCCACATAACGTAACTGTCATTCATTTCCTCTTTCATAACAGAGCTTGGCCACACGCTGCAGTGCGGTGAGGGCGTCCATGTGAAGAGTCTGATCACCCACCATAGAGGCCGGACTTCGCTCACTATGATAGTCATCTTTGCTCATGTGGACCACTGGCTATGAACAAAATATTTTGGCACAGATGTAGAACTGCACACCAGCGTAGGGAAGTGGCGGAAAGCACAGGCGTCTTCCTTCTTTGGTGAGGGTATTAGAAGGTTGGTACAACACCAAAGTTGGTGCGGCGACTATGTAGACAAGTAGTTTGAAAGGCGTAGCAATCTGTTTCCAGTAAAACAATTTTGAGTTTCATTGTGCTTTCCATTCCGCAACTGATCGGGCCTTCCTTTCCGAATAGTCCTCGTATATGGTAACGCAACGATACATTAGGAATTTTCACGGAAAAATAGTCTTTTCTTACAATAAATGTATCCCATGCATGAACAAATACGCGAAATGTGACAATTCTGTGTTCATTTGACCTATGACGTGAGGCTGGAAGTGCAGAGAACTAAAGTGAACGAGCAATGGAAGGGGAAACAGACAGAAGGAGAAAGGATTAGGGACGGGGATAGTGTTGCAGTTGCAGGTGGCCAGTAGGCATGGCCTTCACCAGTAACGAGAGGTGTAAGCATGCGGCGGGTTCTCATGGCCTCGAAGTGCAGCAGGCAAAAAATCCGCAAAGGCCAGTGTGTGCAGAAGCGTGTCGGCCCAGTAGCGACATGGGGGCTGCGGCTTAGCCATAACACTGTGGTATAGAGTTTTCCTTTGTATCACACAAGCAAACAATTCACATCTCCAGATCTGGCCTTCTTATAGCGACGATCACCTGCAGGGGATGGACAAAAATAGGAAAATTACGAGAGAACATAAATATAGCAGCCAGCCAAGCCCGCAGGTGCTACTGTTATTTGACCTCTAACGTCACTCGTTCAACGCCATCAGTGGCAGTCGTGGTCAGAATAGCGTTCTGTGTAGCTGCGAGTACATTACATCTGAGCTAAGTGAATTTGCACGAGGGCAAATTATTGGTGCTCGTAAGACTGATGATTCCGTAACTAAGGTAGTCGAAGTGTTTGGTACCGTGTCGAAGGCTTACAGAGTAAGCGGGAATATATCAAACGCTAAGGCACAAAGCAGAGCAAAGAGTGTGTTGAGTGATTGTGACAGACGGTCGTTGAAGAGCGTTGTGACGAGAAGTAAGGAAACGTGACGTTTAAAAGTCACTGCAGGACCGAATGCCGTACTCACGATCCCTGTCAGGATCGAAAATACACGGATTTCCTGGAATTCCAAAACCATACTCTTGACAGAAAAACGTGGTGCATAGACTATAAAATCTGGACTGCTGCTTGCACTACAGTACTATCGTTTAGCAAACAATGTGTTGCACTCAGCCACACACACACACACACACACACACACACACACACACACACACACACACACACACTATGTAGCCAGCGTTCATACGCCTGTGTTATCGTATGACTTACGTGCTTGATTTGAAAATGAATTTGAAAGGTCTAAAACTACTCATTAGTTAATAAAGACAAACTCCTATTCCAGTTTGACGGTTTGTTTAAATTTTGTTGATAAATGTTTATGACTGAGTCCTGAAAAACATTTCTATGAGAGAACAGAAAATTTGCGTCCAATGGTAGGTTTCGCATCGCAACGGTCTTACAACTTCGAAGTGGTATATTTGTTTATTTACTCGTGTCAGTAGCATCACAGCTATGACATACCGTATGCAAATGAGAGAAATTGTCCATCCCTCTTACTCTTTCCCTCCCTCTCTCTCTCTCTCTCTCTCTCACACACACACACACACGCACACACACACACATACACACACACACAAATATGACAATCATTGTCAAAAAACGGAAACAGCTTTCAGGCTTACAAGCAGTAATTGTTACAGCACAAATGAATTTCAAAATATTTCACACTGAGACAATACGTCCAGTCAGTGTGTTTTTAAGGAGCTGAGCCACAATTTAAAAGGAAAGAGACACACTGTAAACATCCTAAAGAGAGAACGAAACAAACAGGAAACTATTAGATCTAAATTATACTGAAGAAGAAACGTATAGACTAAGAGGAAAGAAAGAAATTTAACAGTACACCAACACGTGTTCCGATATAAAAGTGAGCATGTTAAAAGACTGGGAGAACAAAATTAATTAAGCAAATTGTGGAATTCTGTAATAATCGCAGTAGATAATAAAATGGATCTGTGCAGTAAAAGAAGACCTGAAGGAATCAGGAATAACAGAAACTGTTGAACCAATTAGTAAAATGTTTGGGCAAACGAAAATTTGTGCAGCTCTGGGAATCTAATCCGAAATTCTCGGTTGTTGTGATCAGTCGCCCTAACCTCTTCATGTAGTAGCGCACGCTCCTGAGACCAATGCAAACCTCCATATGGCACATTCTCTATCGTAGTCCACTGAATTCATCACCTGATGCTCGCAACTTTCCTTCGATTCCCGCAAGAGGGAGAATGAGACAACGAGGAATCGAGACCAATGTCGTTATCGTCGTGTCCCCACCCAGGCTTGTAATACTTCCACGCACTTCTGAAAGAATAAACTCCGAAGTGTTTCGTACAGCTGTGGATCGTCGACAGCGTCTGCTGTTTCAGACGTGCATTTATGTCTTACCGGCATAGACGAGCACATGACAATAACAGCATTGGTCTCGATCCCTCAATGTCTCATTCTCCCTGTTGCGGGTATACAAGTAAGGCTGCGAGCATTATGTGATGAATTTTGTGGACTACCATTAAAGAGTTAGACAGAGTGATGTGTGGAAGTTCGGGTCGCTCTAGGGAGCACGCATGGATATCCAAAGTGGTTAAGGCGACCGTTCTTGATTAGCAGGAAATCTGGGTTCGAGTCCCAGTCCAGCACAAATTTTCAAGTGGCTAATAGAAAGTAGATCTGACCTAATACAGTTGGTGTCAAGGAATTCGCAGAAAACGTGTCTGTGCTGGTGTTCGCACACGCATCACACTGCCAGAGGTGGGCGATAGCATGCACTGTCCTATGGAGACCGTTCGTCCACGAGGTGGTACATCTTTCGACCTTGCAGCTTGTGTACACAGACTGTTGAGATACGTCCATGCCCAAGAGGAGTTCTGTTCGTGCTGGTGAGTCACTGAAGTGCGCGATTCTTTCTTTTCACATGTACAGCCATGTGTCATTTTGTCTCACTCTCAGTGTAATACAAGAAATCTACCCTAGATTCAAGCCTTTGGTTCGCTGTCATGTGGGTTTATCGTTGAGGATAGAGCATTTGCTTTCTCCTTTCATTACACCGCTATCTGTGTCATGCCCAGCACAGTACTATTTGTCATTGCTTGTAGTTCTTAGACATCCTCCTATGATAGCACAAGATTCCTTGAGGGTGTGTCCTAAAATAGCCTCTTCCCTCATTAGATCCAACATTAGCTGAACAAAATTGCCTTATGTCAATCGAATGCCCACTCGTAATAACAGGCACCATGGTGTCGGCCGCCTGCGTTTTCCAGTCATAAAAGGTATTGGTTACAGCCACCTGAAGCATACTCTTGCCAAAATTCCCTCCCTACTGTCCTTCAGCCCTTCAGGCTCATACCAGTAGTATCAGAACTTGGAAGAATTTATTGACACAGGACAGTGCAAATTACAAACTGTAAACTAAATGTTTGTCCCAAGTACCTAGAATGTGAATTTTACTACAAGTAGTGCTCTCAGAAGTCAGGCACGAGCACACAAAGTGCACTGAAACGTAGATACTCCGGTGCTCTTCTTGCAATCACCTTTAAAACAGGGCCAGTCAATGTGGCCGAGCAGTTCAAGGCGCTTGAGTCTGGAACCACACGACCGCTACGGTAGCAGGTTTGAATCCTGCCTCGGGCATGGATGTGTGTGATGTCCCTAGGTTAGTTAGGTGTAAGTAGTTCTAACTTCTAGGAGACTGATGACCTCAGGTGTTAAGTCCCATAGTGCTCAGAGTCATTTGAACCATTTTTCAACAGGAATTCAGTGTTCCATAGTCATAGTCACCCGTGGTCTAGGGGTAGCGCCTTTGATTCATAATCAAAACGTCTTTGGTCCCGGGTTCGATCCCCGCCACTGCCTAAATTTTGATAAATAATCAGCATTGGCGGCCGAAGACTTCCGGCATAAGAAGTCAGCCTCATTCTGCCAACGGCCTTGTCAAAGAGGGCGGAGGAGCGGATAGAGGTTCAGGGCACTATCTTGTCCTAGGGGGTGGGAAATTGCCCCTAAAGGCGGAAGAATCAGCAATGATCAACGACATGAGGATGCAGAACGCAATGGAAACCACTGCATTAAAGACACATAACGTGTATCCACAGGACATGTGGCCTGTAATTGAAGAAGTGTCATGATGATCTCTCCATTGGCAAAAGATTCCGGAATAGTCCCCCATTCGGAACTCCGGGAGGGGATTGCCAAGGGGGAGGTTACCATGAGAAAAAAGATTGAATAATCTACGAAAGGATAACGTTCTACGAGTCGGGGCGTGGAATGGCAGAAGCTTGAACGTGGTAGGGAAACTAGGAAATCTGAAAAGGGAAATGCAAAGGCTCAAACTAGATATAGTAGGGGTCAGTGAAGTGAAGTGGAAGGAAGACAAGGATTTCTGGTCAGATGAGTATCGGGTAATATCAACAGCAGCAGAAAATGGTATAACAGGTGTAGGATTCGTTATGAATAGGAAGGTAGGGCAGAGGGTGTGTTACTGTGAACAGTTCAGTAACCGGGTTGTTCTAATCAGAATCGACAGCAGACCAACACCGACAACGATAGTTCAGGTATACATGCGAACGTCGCAAGCTGAAGATGAACAGATAGAGAAAGTGTATGAGGATATTGAAAGGGTAATGCGGTATGTAAAGGGGGACGAAAATCTAATAGTCATGGGCGACTGGAATGCAGTTGTAGGGGAAGCAGTAGAAGAAAAGGTTACAGGAGAATATGGGCTTGGGACTAGGAATGAAAGAGGAGAAAGACTAATTGAGTTCTGTAACAAGTTTCAGCTAGTAATAGCGAATACCCTGTTCAAGAATCACAAGGGGAGGAGGTATACTTGGAAAAGGCCGGGAGATACGGGAAGATTTCAATTAGATTACATCATGGTCAGACAGAGATTCCGAAATCAGATACTGGATTGTAAGGCGTACCAGGAGCAGATATAGACTCAGATCACAATATAGTAGTGATGAAGAGTAGGCTGAAGTTCAAGACTTTAGTCTGGAAGAATCAATACGCCAAGAAGTGGGATACGGAAGTACTAAGGAATGACGAGATACGTTTGAAGTTCTCTAACGCTATAGATACAGCAATAAGGAATAGCGCAGTAGGCAGTACAGTTGAAGAGGAATGGACATCTCTAAAAAGGGCCGTCACAGAAGTTGGGAAGGAAAACATAGGTACAAAGAAAGTAGCTGCGAAAAAACCATGGGTAACAGAAGAAATACTTCTAGTTGATTGATGAAAGGAGGAAGTACAAACATGTTCCGGGAAAATCAGGAATACAGAAATACAAGTCGCTGAGGAATGAAATAAATAGGAAGTGCAAGGAAGCTAAGACGAAATGGCTGCAGGAAAAATGTGAAGACATCGAAAAAGATATGATTGTCGGAAGGACAGACTCAGCATACAGGAAAGTCAAAACAATCATTGGTGACATTAAAAGCAACGGTGGTAACATTAAGAGTGCAACGGGAATTCCACTGTTAAATGCAGAGGAGAGAGCAGATAGGTGGAAAGAATACATGGAAAGCCTCTATGAGGGTGAAGATTTGTCTGATGTGATAGAAGAAGAAACAGGAGTCGATTTAGAAGAGATAGGGGGTCCAGTATTAGAATCGGAATTTAAAAGAGGTTTGGAGGACTTACAGTCAAATAAGGCAAAAGGGATAGCTAACATTCCATCAGAAATTCTAAAATTATTGGGGGAAGTGGCAACAAAACGACTATTCACATTGGTGTGTAGAATATATGAGTCTGGCGATATACCATCTGACTTTCGGGAAAGCATCATCCACACAATTCCGAAGACGGCAAGAGCTGACAAGTGCGAGAATTATCGCACCATCAGCTTAACAGCTTATGCATCGAAGCTGCTTACAAGAATAATATACAGAAGAATGGAAAAGAAAATTGAGAATGCGCTAGGTGACGATCAGTTTGGCTTTAGGAAAAGTAAAGGGACGAGAGAGGCAATTCTGACGTTACGGCTGATAATGGAAGCAAGGCTAAAGAAAAATCAAGACACTTTCATAGGATTTGTCGACCTGGAAAAAGCGTTCGACAATATAAAATGATGCAAGCTGTTCGAGATTCTCAAAAAAGTAGGGGTAAGCTATAGGGAGAGACGGGTCATATACAATATGTACAACAACCAAGAGGGAATAATAAGAGTGGACGATCAAGAACGAAGTGCTCGTATTAAGAATGGTGTAAGACAATGCTGTAGCCTTTCGCCCCTACTCTTCAATCTGTACATCGAGGAAGCAATGATGGAAATAAAAGAAAGGTTCAGGAGTGGAATTAAAATACAAGGTGAAAGGATACCAATGATACGATTCGCTGATGACATTGATATCCTGAGTGAAAGTGAAGAAGAATTAAATGGTCTGCTGAACGGAATGAACAGTCTAATGAGTACACAGTACGATTTGAGAGTAAATCGGAGAAAGACGAAGGTAATGAGAAGTAGTAGAAATGAGAACAGCGAGAAACTTAACATCAGGATTGATGGTCACGAAGTCAATGAAGTTAAGGAATTCTGCTACCTAGGCAGTAAAGTAACCAATGACGGACGGAGCAAGGAGGACATCAAAAGCAGACTCGCTATGGCAAAAAAGGCATTTCTGGCCAAGAGAAGTCTACTAATAACAAATACCGGCCTTAATTTGAGGAAGAAATTTCTGAGGATGTACGTCTGGAGTACAGCATTGTATGGTAGTGAAACATGGACTGTGGGAAAACCGGAACAGAAGAGAATCGAAGTATTTGAGATGTGGTGCTATAGACGAATGTTGAAAATTAGGTGGACTGATAAGGTAAGGAATGAGGAGGTTCTACGCAGAATCGGAGAGGAAAGGAATATGTGGAAAACACTGATAAGGAGAAGGGACAGGGTGATATGACATCTGCTAAGACATGAGGGAATGACTTCCATGGTACTAGAGGGAGCTGTAGAGGGCAAAAACTGTAGAGGAAGAAAGAGATTGGAATACGTCAAGCAAATAACTGAGGACGTAGGTTGCAAGTGCTACTCTGAGATGAAGAGGTTAGCACAGGAAAGGAATTTGTGGCGGGCCGCATCAAACCAGTCAGTAGACTGATGACCAAAAAAAAAAAAAGAGTCAATTAAGGAGGGAAGATGCAGTCGCTCAGGTTAGTTTGGGTTTGTTATGCTTTAGGGCGCAATAAACAACTACGGTCATACCCGCCCAAGTCACGAACACAGAGAGGAGTTAAAAAACGACTATACCCCAGTCCCAGTTGATATAAGAGACGACAGCTAAAAACAGGCACGTGGAGAAAGGGCTAAAAATGACACCATACAGAAACGGAGGTCCAAAACTAAAAATTTAATGGCCTCCACCATATTGCTTTGGCGGATAAAAAATAAAACGCGGTCGACAGCCCGCGCGTCACTTGCTAAAACGGCCGATAACTCAGACGGCAAATCCAAGTCGGAATGTAAACGGTTAAGAAATGGGCATTCCATCAGGAAGCAGTGGACATTAAAATTTGGGCGCAATGTGTACGAAGTGATGAAGTAGCACCACTTATCAAATGATGATGGCTAAAAAGGCAGTGCCCAATTCGTAGCCTAGTTAAAATGACCTGCTCCCGGCAGGAGGGCCGAGAGGAGGTCGTCCAAGCCGATGGGGGAGACTTATTTACTCGTAGCTTATTCCCGTGAAGGGAGGACCATTGGCGTTACCCAATGGACACCACCTCCTGACAGACACAGAGACCATCGGAGGGAATATAGGAACTCGTGGGCTGAGGTATGAGGACTGCAGCCTTGGTAGCAGCGACGGCAGCCTCGTTTCCTGGCAGACCGATATGACCAGGAACCCACAGAAACATCACACTGGCTCCATCAAGAGTGAGTAAGTGGCAGTTTACCAGGACCCGCTGTACTAAGGGACCGGCAGTGTAAAGGGCACATAGACTTTGAAGGGCGCTGAGTGAATGTGAGCAGAGGACATGAGTGAAAAGACTGTGTCGCCAGATGTACTCTGTGGCCTGATACAAGGCGAAGAGCTCGACTGTAAATACTGAGCTGTGTCAGAAGCCGATATTGAAAGACACGGGTGCTACTAATCAAGGCCCACCGACCTTATCGTCATTCCGAGAACCATCAGTGTATACAAAGGTACTATCGCGATGTTCCATCCGAAGGTCGTGAAACTGAAGGCGATAGACCAAGGTTGGAGTGGTGTCCTTAGGAAGCGAATGAAGGTCAAGGTTAAAATGGGCCGCTTCACGAAGCCAGTGAAGGTATCATACCCACCAGGAAAACTGCAAGTGCAGAAAGTGGAGGTAACAGACATGAGGGACGTGACCATACTGGCGATCAAAGGAATCGTTGAAAAAGGAGGCATAGGATGGGTGGCCACGCATGACAGACAAACGGCATGCACACCTGCTGCTGAGGAGAAATTCACGGGGGTAGGACAGTGGTAGTTCAGCAGCTTCAGCTTACAGACTCTCAACCGGACTAGTTTAAAAGGCACCTGTGGCTGAATGGATGCCACGATGTTGGATAGTGTTGAGACGGCGTAAGAGGGATGGACGTGCAGACGCATAAACAACGGACTAGGCACCGGTACAAACGGAGGAGGGTGGTTCGATCGGCATCCCAGAAGTACCACTGAGGAAACGTAGGACATTGAGGAACTGTGTACAGTCGGCTGCCAGGTAAGACACATGGGAGGACCAAGAGTGTCTCCTACTGAACATGAGCCCCAGATATTCCATAGTTTCAAAAACGGAGGGGCAACAGACCCAAGAAGTAAAGATGGTGGCAGAAACCATTTGGGCAGCCAGAAATTCATACAGACGATATTTTCATTGGAAAAATGGGAGCTATTGTCGATGCTCCAGGAATAAAGACGATCAAGACATCGCTAAAGACGCTGCTTACTGAGACAGGTGAGAGATGGCAAAATCGTCAACAAAAAGGGAGCCGGAGATGTACAGCTGGAGACAGGCCATTATAGGGTTAGTGGCGAGAGCAAAAAGGACGACGCTGAGGACGGAACCCTGAGGAAAGTCATTTTCCTTGGTAAAGGTGTTCGACAAGGCAGAACCCACAAGCACCTTGAAAACTCGGTCTTTTAAAAAGTCCTGAAGGAACAAGGCAGACGGGCACGGAAGCCCCACGGAGGATATAGATTCTCCAGCAGGAGTCATAGGCCTTCTTAAAATCGAAAAACACGGTCACAGTCTGGGATTTCCGCAGAAAACCATTCATGACATGGATGGACAAAGTAACGTGATGGTCAACTACAGAACGCCGAACTCTAAGTCCACACTGTGCATTCGTCAGTAAATTGCGAGACTGTAACCACCATACCACCTGGGTATGAATTATACTTTCCATCACTTTGCAAACGTAGCTGGTAAGAGAGATGGAGCAGTAGCTAGAAGGAAGGTTTTTGTCCTTACTGGGACTGCAGAACTACCACTGTCCCTGCATAAAAAGTTCTCGGTTTACTTGCCGCGTCAAATTTGGATAACATCCCAAGCTTTCGATGACTACCTCCGTCATCTTCGTCAGGGGTAAAACTGACTGTCGTGGACCGGTGAGGCTTCCACTTTTTATAAGCAGTGGACGGCTTCTCATTGGCTGGATTACGTCACGGTGAAAACGGCACGTACCGAGGTGGCGGCCTCTATATCCATAGACTTTCTTTGCGCGCTTTATCCAGCGTTGCTTGCAGCGCCATCCATCGCAACAGGTGGAGAACTGCGAGGAATGTGAGAAGTCTCCCTCTGCGCTCTTTCTTTATCAATTGCGCGCTTCCATGCATTGCTGAGTGCATAACCGGAGTCTCTGTTAATGTTATTTTCACAGAGTCTAATTTCAACTGCTTCCCTGATGCTAAATAAACATAAGATTTTATTCGATGAAACAAGAGTACTAGCTCACGCTTCAAACTATTGGGACTCTGTCATCAGGGAAGCAGTTGAAATTAGACTCTGTGAAAGCGCGCAATAGATAAAGAAAGACCCGTTTTCACCGTGACGTAATCCAGATAATGAGAAGCCGTCCACCGCTCATAAAAAGCGGAAGCCTCACCGGTCCACGATGGTTCACCGCTTGGTGCAACCAGTGGTTGCTCAAGGTCAATCCCTCCAAAACCCAGGCGATCATTGTAGGCAAAACCACCCCTTCCTTCCGCCTCCTTGATTTCTATCTCACCATCTATGGCCGTCCTATCGCCCTCACTCCCACCCTTAAGTCCCTTGGCGTCACCCTCGACCGTCGCCTCTCCTGGACTCCCCATCTCCGGACAATCCAAGCCAAGGCACGCTCCCGACTCCGTCTCCTCAAGCTCCTTTCCGGCCGTACATGGGGTCTGGACCCCTCCACCATCCTCCACACCTATAAATCCCTCATCCACCCTATCCTTTGTTACGCCCATCCGGCCTGGATCTCCACCCCCCCCCTACCTTTTATAAATCACTACAAATCCTTGAATGCCATGCTCTCCACCTCGCCTATCGCATCCGTCTCCCCTCCCCCACGCGGATCCTGTATGATCTCATCCCCTTCCCCCACCTCCTTCTTTTCCTTGAAAGGATACGGATCCTGTACACCTCCCGCAAACTCGATCCTCCTAATCCTCTTGTCTCACCCATCCTCTCCCACCCCCGCCCACTGCCGAGCCTGTATTCCCACGTCCCACCCGGTCTCCATCTCTCCACCCTCCTTACCCTCTCCCAAGGTGGCTTCCACCAGCTCCCCCTCCCTGATGATGTCCTCCTCCCCTCCATCTACCCCTCCTACCAACTTTGATCCTCCGTCCCTCTTCCTGTGTCTGTTCCTTTGGGCACCCTCCCTCCCTTCTCCCTTTCTCCCCACTCCTCCCCTGGGCCTCCCATCCACTGTCCCTCTACTCCTCCTCCCATCTCCTCAGCCATTGGCATCTTTGTTCTCCCCTCTCCACCCTCTCCACCCCCCATCACCCGTCTTCCCCTCTTGGCAGGTCCCGGGACTCGCACACGCTACGTGGACTTTCGCGCGCCAGAGATCATCGCCATCAGTGTCTCGTGTGTGTGACGTCGCTTTGTGTTTTTAGTGTCCGCCGTCACGCTTCTACGTTCACTTGTGCCGTCGGATTCATCAGTGTTATGTGCGCCGTGTCAACGTGTTTTCAGTGTCGTTATCGTCGAGTGTGAACGGCTCCGTGTTTTTTGTGTATCTGTGACCACTATTTTTTGCCTGTCACTATTTTAATTCTAATTCTCCCTTCTTGTACTGTTATTGTTAACACTATGGCTGAAGAGCGGCGTGGCATGCCGCTGACAGCCTACCTGATTGTTCAGGTATTCAAATAACAATAAAGGGAAAAAAAACCGGTCCACGACAGTCAGTTTTACCCCTGACCAAGATGACGGAGGTAGTCATCGAAAGCTTGGGAGGTTATCCCAATTTGACGCGACAAGTAAACCGAGAACTTTTTATGCATGGACTCCGTCGCGAAAGACTTCGTAGTCATACCATTGTCCCTTATGGGTATGACGGTGGCTTCACCCCAGCATGTGGGAATTATGCCCCCTGCCCAGATGTGGTTGTACGTGTTAAGCAGAAAGTGTTTACCCACAAGAGAAAGGTTCTGCAACATCTGAATGTGGACAGCGTCTGGCCCTGGGGCGGAGGATCAGGATGAACTAAGAGCATGATTTAGTTCCTTCATAGTAAAGGCGGCATTGTAACACGATTCGGAGAAGAGAAGGTGATCGCCCGAGCCTCCTCCTCTTGTTTCCTATGGAGAAAGGCAGTGTGATAGTGGGAAGAGCTCGAAACTTTCGCAAAATGGTGGCCCAAGGTGTTGGAGACATCAATACGGGTCCACAATGACATCATCTGCTACTGTGAGGCTGAAAATTGGGGAATGGATCTTGGTCCCAGAGAGCTGTCGGAGGCTGGGCCACACGACAGAGGAGGCGGCAGGGCTGTTAAAAGAACTAGTGAACGAAATCCGGCTAGCTCTTTTTCTACCCCAAGAACACGATGGCACTTTGCATGCATCTGTTTATAATGAATGCAGTTTGCCATCATAGGATGACGGTTAAAAACGACGTGAGCAAATCTCTGTGCGCGAATTGCGTTGCAGCATGCCTCAGTTCATCAAGGAACATGACGTGCAGCAGTAAGGATAACGTTTGTGCCATCCAACTTGGGAAATCTTGTCCTCCAAAGGTCGCAGGGAGGAGTAAAGGTGCCAGTCAGCCTTTGTAAGCCGCTATTTGGGTGTGCATGTGGATGGGGTAGGAGTCAGCAAATGGATAGCACATGGTCAGCAAATGGTCAGCAAATGGACAGCACATGGGTAATGGTCGCTCGAGTAGGTGTCAAAAGGAATGGACCACTCAAAACGATGAGCAAGCTGGGCAGTGCTTCTGAAAATGGGAATAGGTGTGCGAGGAGTCAGAAAGGAAAGTGGGTGCTCCAGTTTTAAGGCAGAATAAGGTAAGGCAGAAGGAGGTAAGCCAAGAGGGCACCTCTCTGACAGGTCCTGGGAGAACCCCAAATGGGATATGCACATTTCAATCTCTGAGTAGCAAAAAGGGGGCAGGTAGCTGCCCAATAAGCTGGAGGAAGCCTGCCCTGGTGATATCGAGTAATGGACGAACATAAATGTTACAGGGGAAAAAAGTCAGGAGGGGAAGTAAAAAGCAAACTGCAACGACTTGAAGATGGGTAGTCATGGAGATGGGTCAACTAGGAAGGTCGAGCAACATGACGCCCCCATGATATGGAATGCCGACCTCAGGGGAAAAGTCAAAACGAACCAATGCGAAATGTGAAAGCTCAAAGTGGTCTTGAGGGTGCAAATTTGTTTCCTGAACGCAGAGTGCAATGGGATGCGGTGATGCTAAAAGCAGCCATAAATCCTCTTTGTGGGACTGAAGGCTGCGACCGTTCCATTGGATGAGAGTCATGATGAGGAAGAAATGTAAGGGTCTCACCTCAGCCGCTGCCGAATGACAGCCTGTGAAGAGTCACTACTACAGGGCACAGAAGAAGGAGGATCCTGCTCCATCGGGTGCACAGAAGCATTGGCATTCTTGTGCAGTCGGTGTGTGGAGTCCAACGCTGAAAGATAGTTGGTGATGCGCACCAGCGACCAGGTGGCTGGGCGGGCTATGGTATCACGTGGTGACACCGTCGAAGAGTATCTTCGAGTCAGTGAAGGAGAAGACCTTTTGCCTTTTTGGGACTTCTTCGAGCCTTTACAGTTAGATGAAGACTCGGGAGTAATCTGCCTGTCCTTTCTGGCCTACCAGTTATGTATCTGGTGGCTTCACCCCTTGAGGCGAGAGTTTGACGGCTTGTTGCACATCTGGACGGAGGGATGGCAGTGCTACCTTGACACTGAACAATTTCACAACCTGAGAGCGGAATTGGCTGGTTGTCGACAAGACATTGTAGTATTGCTGAAACGATGACACAGGCAGCAGTGCATCTGGTTCGGAATGTATGGCCAGACTGTGATAATTACATAGCCTGTTTTGATCTTGGACAGAAGCACCACTCTATCAAAGGTGAGAAAACAGAGTATGGGTGGGCACTAAGGAAGAAGCTACCTTTTTCATTACACGATGGATGGCAATGACACCCTGATCAGGAGGGTAAGATTGGATTTTGGTCTCGGTTAGACCGTCGAGCAGCTGGTGTAAATGGCACCACAGTAAGAATTCAAAGATCTATGGACCTCGACATGAACAGGGTAGCTGTGAAGAAGCGAGGCAGCAAGCAGTTGTTGTGCTTGAGAATCAGAAGTAGTCTTCAAAAGCAAAGTGCCATTCCGTAAACGAGCCAAGGATTTCATACGGCCAGCAATTGCATCAAAATCTTTCTGAATAATAAATTTACCATGGCAAGGGACTGACTGTCTTCAGTACATGAGACCACGACGAACTGATGTGCAGCAGAGAGGGTTTTTGAATCATTACGTTTACGTTTCGTAGACGTTGATTGTGAAGATGATTGACTCATTGCGAGAAAATCCACCATGATTGCCAGTGTCTCCGATGGCACCCTCCTTCCAATGGGGAGCACCATTCACAAGGGGGCGCACCAGCCTTAGGTGATTGTTCACACCTCAGGTCACACCTCGCCAACACCTGACAGAAGGACCAACCGGCAATTTGGGAAGGTTGCAGCTCAGGCAGTCACCCCTCCCTGGGCCTGGCCTGTACCACAGAATATGTGTGAACCCTTCCTGTTGACCCAGGGCTGGGAATTACTCATTACCCAGTCACCTGTTACGCATCGGACGCATGGGCCGCCCTTCAGGAGTGCACAGGGACGAAGATGAAAAAGAGGAACCTCAAACGCCGAAGTGGGGGAATGAGAGGAGAAGGGAAACAAAGAAAGGAAAAGGAAGTGAAAAACAAAAGTGAGACTGTTCTTACGTCAGCGACAGACGTTGCAGAACATTCCCAATAACACCCCAGACTTGTTCCCCAAGGGAGAGGAAAAAGTATAGCAAGAGGGTAGACATGCTGCACGGAAGGGAAAAAAATGCTGAAAAGAGTGGGCCACGCACGAATCAGCCAAAGAGTGGCGTGCCCCTTGGGGGACAGTCACTCAAATGGTGCCTCTAGGTGCAGGGTCATGTTCCGTGCAGTGACCGCCTCTGTGAACGAACCTTGCAGACACAGCAGTGAGCAGTTTTTCTGTGCTTCGATCGACTTTCGAGATGCTGTGTCTGAGTCCAGACAATGTAGCCCTTCAAGAAGCTTTCGAGTCATGGAGTATGCAGCAATAGTACCTCTAACCCACAGTGAGCCTCCTGATAGCAATAATTACACCACCAGGAGCTAGCCAGTCTTTGTCAGACTGTGTTAAGATGCCCAACCTGTGTCGGACGCTGAGATGAAAGCATCGACGTACCACTGGCGCAGGTGCCAACATCGTCTCTGTGTCTCGAATTCTCTGCTGCTGCCTGATCACCCAGCCTATTGGCTGTCCTGCGATGTGCCGCCTCTGCGGATCTACTCGCCGGGATCCGGCCGCCTTCCCACACTCCGGTGCTCGAGCTAAGGTCTCCGCACCCAAGCACAGCTCGGGCTTGACGGCTCCAGCCGCAGTTGTCGGTTCTACGATGTGGAGTTTAGGCCAAGGGTTCATCGTAACTCCACAGCCACCTTTCCAGGGACAACAGCCCTCCTCTTCTTTTCTTCCCTTTCATCATTTACTTGTTGTTGTTGTTGTGGTCTTCAGTCCTGAGACTGGTTTGATGCAGCCCTCCATGCTACTCTATCCTGTGCAAGCTTCTTCATCTCCCAGTACCTACTGCAACCTACATCCTTCTGAATCTGCTTAGTGTATTCATCTCTTGGTCTCCCTCTACGATTTTTACCCTCCACGCTGCCCTCCAATACTAAATTGGTGATCCCTTGGTGCCTCAAAACATATCCTGCCAACCGATCCCTTCTTCTAGTCAAGTTGTGCCACAAACTTCTCTTTTCCCCAATCCTATTCAATACCTCCTCATTAGTTACGTGATGTACCCACCTTATCTTCAGCATTCTTCTGTAGCACCACATTTCGAAAGCTTCTATTCTCTTCTTGTCCAAACTAGTTATCGTCCATGTTTCATTCCCATACATGGCTACACTCCATACAAATACTTTCAGAAACGACTTCCTGACACTTAAATCTATACTCGATGTTAACAAATTTCTCTTCTTCAGAAACGATTTCCTTGCCATTGCCAGTCTACATTTCACATCCTCTCTACTTCGACCATCATCAGTTATTTTACCCCCTAAATAGCAAAACTCCTTTACTACTTAAAGTGTCTCATTTCCTAATCTAATTCCCTCAGCATCAACCGATTTAATTTGACTACATTCCATAATCCTCGTTTTGCTTTTGTTGATGTTCATCTTATATCCTCCTTTCAAGACACTGTCCATTCCGTTCAACTGTTCTTCCAAGTCCTTTGTTGTCTCTGACAGAATTACAATGTCATCGGCGAACCTCAAAGTTTTTATTTCTTCTCCATGAATTTTAATACCTACTCCGAATTTTTCTTTTGTTTCCTTTACTGCTTGCTCAATATACAGATTGAATAACATCGGGGAGAGGCTACAACCCTGTCTCACTCCTTTCCCAACCACTGCTTCCCTTTCATGCCCCTCGACTCTTATAACTGGTTTCTGTACAAATTGTAAATAGCCTTTCGCTCCCTGTATTTTACCCCTGCCACCTTCAGAATTTGAAAGAGAGTATTCCAGTTAACATTGTCAAAAGCTTTCTCTAAGTCTACAAATGCTAGAAACGTAGGTTTGCCTTTTCTTAATCTTTCTTCTAAGTTAAGTCGTAAGGTTAGTATTGCCTCATGTGTTCCATC
Source organism: Schistocerca serialis cubense (assembly GCF_023864345.2). Taxonomy (NCBI): domain Eukaryota; kingdom Metazoa; phylum Arthropoda; class Insecta; order Orthoptera; family Acrididae; genus Schistocerca; species Schistocerca serialis. The sequence goes on from NC_064643.1 coordinate 310,334,132, forward strand.
ATTTCTACGGAATCCAAACTGATCTTCCCCGAGGTCCGCTTCTACCAGTTTTTCCATTCGTCTGTAAAGAATTCGTGTTAGTATTTTGCAGCTGTGACTTATTAAACTGATAGTTCGCTAATTTTCACATCTGTCAACACCTGCTTTCTTTGGGATTGGACTTACTATATTCTTCTTGAAGTCTGAGGGTATTTCGCCTGTCTCATACATCTTGCTCACCAGATGGTAGAGTTTTGTCATGACTGGCTCTCCCAAGGCCACCAGTAGTTCTAATGGAATGTTGTCTACTCCCGGGGCCTTGTTTCGACTCAGGCCTTTCAGTGCTCTGTCAAACTCTTCACGCAGTATCATATCTCCCATTTCATCTTCATCTACATCCTCTTCCATTTCCATAATATTGTCCTCAAGTACATCGCCCTTGTATAAACCCTCTATATACTCCTTCCACCTTTCTGCCTTCCCTTCTTTGCTTAGAACTGGGTTGCCATCTGAGTTCTTGATATTCATACAAGTGGTTCTCTTCTCTCTAAAGTCTCTTTAATTTTCCTGTAGGCAGTATCTATCTTACCCCTAGTGAAACAAGCCTCTACATCCTTACATTTGTCCTCTAGCCATCCCTGCTTAGCCATTTTGCACTGTCTGTCGATCTCATTTTTGAGACGTTTGTATTCCTTTTTGCCTGCTTCATTCACTGCACTTTTATATTTTCTCCTTTCATCAATTAAATTCAATATTTCTTCTGTTACCCAAGGATTTCTATTAGCCCTCGTCTTTTTACCTACTTGATCGTCTGCTGCCTTCACTACTTCATCCCTCAGAGCTACCCATTCTTCTTCTACTGTATTTCTTTCCCCCATTCCTGTCAATTGTTCCCTTACGCTCTCCCTGAAACTCTCTACAACCTCTGGTTCTTTCAGTCAATCCAGGTCTCATCTCACTAAATTCCCACCTTTTTTCAGTTTCTTCAGTTTCAATCTGCAGTTCATAACCAATAGATTGTGGTCAGAATCCACATCTGCACCTGGAAGTGTCTTACAATTTAAAATCTGGTTCCTAAATCTCTGTCTTACCATTATATAATCTATCTGATACCTTTTAGTATCTCCAGGATTCTTCCAGGTATACAACCTTCTTTTATGATTCTTGAACCAAGTGTTAGCTGTGATTAAGTTATGCTCTGTGCAAAATTCTACAAGGCGGCTTCCTCTTTCATTTCTTCTCCCCAATCCATATTCACCTACTGTGTTTCCTTCTCTCCCTTTTCCTACTGACGAATTCCAGTCACCTATGACTATTAAATTTCCGTCTTCCTTCACTACCTGAATAATTTCTTTTATCTCGTCATACATTTCATCAATTTCCTCATCATCTGCAGAGCTACTTGGCATATAAACTTGTACTACTGTAGTAGGCATGGGCTTTGTGTCTATCTTGGCCACAATAATGTGTTCACTATGCTGTTTGTAGTAGCTAACCCGCACTCCTATTTTTTTATTCATTATTAAACCTACCCCTGCATTACCTCTATTTATTTTGTATTTATAACCCTGTAATCACCTGACCAAAAGTCTTGTTCCTCCTGCCACCGAACTTCACTAATTCCCACTATGTCTAACTTTAACTTATCCATTTCCCTTTTTAAATTTTCTAACCCACCTGCCCGATTAAGGGATCTGACATTCCACGCTCCGATCCGTAGAACGCCAGTTTTCTTTCTCCTGATAACGACGTCCTCTTGAGTAGTCCCCGCCCGGAGATCCGAATGGGGTACTATTTTACCTCCGGAATATTTTACCCGAGAGGACGCCATCATCATTTAATCATACAGTAAATCTGCATGTCCTCGGGAAAAATTACGGCTGTAGTTTCCCCTTGCTTTCAGGCGTTCGCAGTACCAGCACAGCAAGGCCGTTTTGGTTAAAGTTACAAGGCCAGATCAGTCAATCATCCAGACCGTTGCCCCTGCAACTACTGAAAAGGCTGCTACCCCTCTTCAGGAACCACATGTTTATCTGGCCTTTCAACAGATACCCCTCCGTTGTGGTTGCACCTACGGTACGACCATCTGTATCGCTGAGGCACGCAAGCCTCCACACCAACGCCAAGGTCCATGGTTCATGGGGGGGATCATTTACTTACAGCTCTAAAATTTTCGCCCTACTATTGAAAGTTTTCTGCCGTTAGCTCTAATCTCAGAGCATTTGATTTTGCTTAATTTATATTGTTTTTATTATACATTCATATATCCCACACCTTAAATTCCTACCATTATGCAATTTCTTCATTTTCAATCTAAAGATGGGAATTTAAGGAGATGGGACTTGGATAAACTGAAAGAACCAGAGGTTGTAGACAGTTTCAGTGAGAGCATTAGGGAATGATTGACAAGAACGGGGAAAAGAAATGCAGTAGAGTGAGAATGGGTAGCTTTGAGAGATGAAATAGCGAAGGTAGCAGAGGATCAAGTAGGCAAAAAGATGAGGGCTAGTAGAAATCCTTGCGTAACAGAAGCGGGCAAAAAGAAATAGAAACGTCTCAAAAATGAGATCGACAGGAAGCGCAAAATCGCTAAGCAGGGATGGCTAGTAGACAAATTTAAGGATGTAGAAGATTATATCACTAGAGGTAAGGTAGATACTGCCTACAGGAAAATTAAAGAGACCTTTGGAGAAAAGAAAACCATTTGTATGGATATAGAGCTCAGATGGAAAAGCAGTTCTAAGGAAAGAAGGGAAGGCAGAAAGATGGAAGGAGTACCCTATGGAGGGTCCACGCAAGAACAATGTACTTGAGGGCAATATTATCGAAATGGAAGAGGACGTAGATGAGTATGAAATGGGAAATACGATACTGTGTGAAGAATTTGACAGAGCAGTTAAATACCAAATTCGAAACAAGACCCCGGGTGTAGACAACATTCCGTTAGAACTACTGAGAGCCTTGGGAGAACCAGGCACGACAAAAGCTTCCGTGAGCAAGATGTATGAGACATGCGAGATACCCTCAGACTTCAAGAAGAATATAATAATTACAATCCCAAAAAAAGCAAACGTTGACAGGTATTAAAATTACCAAACTATCAGTATATTATGTCACGGCTGCAAAACAGCACGAATTCATTATAGACAAACTGAAGAACTGGTACAAGCCGCTTTCGGGGAAGATCAGTTTGTATTCAGTAGAAATTCTGGAACAAGCGATGCAATACTGACCCTGCGACATATCTTAGAAGATAGATTAAGGAAAGGCAAACATACTTTTCTAGCATTTGTAGACTTAGGGAAAGCTTTTGACAATATTGAGTAGAATACTTTCTTTCAAATTATGAAGGTGGCAGGGCTCAAATACAGGGAGCTAAAGGGTATTTACAATTTGTACAGAAACCAGATGGGAGTTATAAGAGTCGACGAGCACGAAGGGGAAGCAGTGGTTGAGAAGGGAGTGAGACAGAATTGTTGGCTACCTCCGATGTTATTCAATCTGTATAGTGAGCAAGCAGTAAAGGAAACAAAAGAAAAATTTCGAGTAGGAATTAAGATCCATGGAGAAGAAATAAAAATTTTGTGTTTTGCCGACGACATTGTAATTCTGTCAGAGACGGCAAAGGACCTAGAAGAGCAGATGAACTAATGGACAGAGTCTTGAAAGGCGGACAAAACATGAAAATTAACAAACGCAAAAAGAGGATAATGGAATGTAGTCGAATTAAATCAGGTGATGTTGAGGGAATTACATCAGGAAATGAGACACTTAAAGTAGTAGACGAGTTTTGCTATTTGTGTAGCAAAATAACTCAGGATGGTCTAAGTAGAGATGATATAAAATGTAAACTGGCAATGCCAAGGAAAGTGTTTCTGAAGAAGAGACATTTGTTAACATCGAGTATAGGTTTAAGTGTCAGGAAGTCTTTTCTGAAAGTATTTGTATAGAGTGTAGCCATGTGTGGAAGTGAAACATGGACGATAAATAGTTTACAGAAGCAGAGAATAGAAGCTTTCGAAATGTGGTGCTACAGAAGGATGCTGAAGATTAGATGGGTAGATCACGTAACTAATAATAAGGTACTGATCAGAATTGGGAAGAAGAGAAATTTGTGGCACAAGTTGAAGAAGGGATCGGTTGATAGGACACGTTCTGATGCATCAAGGGATCATTCAATTTAGTATTGGAGGGAAGCGCAGAGGGTTAAAAATCGTAGGGGGAGACCAAGGCATGAGTACAATAAACAGATTCAGAAGGATGTATGTTGCAGTGATTTCTCGGAGATGAAGAAGCTTGCACAGGATAGAGTTGCATGGAGAGCTGCATCAAACCAGTCTCTGGACTGAAGACCACAGCAACAACATATCCCACTTCCATACATTCCCCCTTCTTTGTAAGTATTATACTGTGTAGTTGTAGTTTTACCTTAATCATTACCACTGGCTATGTGAAAGTCAACCTTTGTAGTCTTTACGAATTTGTTTCTGTTTATTTTCACCATTTTCCCTTCTGTTCGTTTCCCTACGCATTTCTGCTCTGCCCCCAGCGCCGCCACTCAGTGCTTTCTGAGACCTCTCTGGTTTCTCCTAGCTTACCTAGCGATCCACTCATTCCAGCGTTTGCGTAGGATCTTTGCATTGCCTGTTCGAATGTCGTATTACATGTTTCTAATCGGCTTCCTACATCTGCGCCGCTTTCCACAGCAACTTTGTAAAGTTTGGAAGGTAGGAGACGAGGTACTGGCAGAAGTAAAGCTGTGAGTACCGGGCGTGAGTCGTGCTTCGGTAGCTCAGATGGTAGAGCACTTGCCCGCGAAAGGCAAAGGTCCCGAGTTCGAGTCTCGGTCGGTCACACAGTTTTAATCTGCCAGGAAGTTTCAACTTTGTAAGTGTTTACCGCAATTTTAATGTTGTTCCTTAGCTCACACGGATTTCATATTGATTCTTACCTCAACAAAAATTTTAACGTTTTTTAGATAACTTTACTCACGTTGCCATTCTATGCCGTCCTCCTCGTCGAAATTCGGCGACTGCATATTCCACTTTAACCTTTTAATGCAATTTCAGTTATCTGACTAAAGCAAATTTCGCTGTTTTAAGGAAAGTTTGATAATTTTTCTATTTCCCCATTAATCTCGGTGATTGTGGTGCCAAACAGACTCACTTATTTTCATCTAACAAAATTTTTTGTTATTATTTGCAGACATGAAGATCCGCCAACCACGCTAAAAGAGTAATTAGCGATAAAGCCTTTTGCAAAGACATTTTGGGAGTATTGGTAGTGATCTGATTCTATTTACAATAGGTAACAGCTTGTTTCAGGCTTGCAAATACTTATCCACGACTTCGAAGCTGCATGATTTGGCGGTGCTGACGTGACTGGATATTTTATGTGAACTGTAATTGAATTAGATATAACAATGTTTCAGCTACTATGCATCACGCTGATGCAGTGTACATCTATTTTTGCATTTGTATCTCGCGTGCTGAGAGCTTTGGCATATGAACCGCTTACCACAAGGTTCGTTGGAGCCACAACTGCAGATAGATGTAAAGTGTCTGAAGTCATGTTTCGATTGCACTGGTATGCTCTAATTCCCACTTCTCCAGCTCTTCTCTACTTTCATAAGCTTTCTTGTAGGAGCAACACACACAGCACTATTTCTGGGACAGACCTAGATGAGTGTTGCATTTAATATGTATGTTGTTGTGTTCTGTTCTGTATGTCAAGTGGCGTGTTCTAATTGTGTGTGCAAGTGCAGTTCGTGAAACTGTATGATTTTCTTAGGCACATACAGATGTAGTCGCACATCAAATGACGCCGCACAGACTAAACTGCGAACACAACTTATCATTGGGAAATTACACAGTCTTTTTTTTAACGGAAATATTACTTGAACGTTTGCTCCCAGCAATATGAAACACGTAAAGAGCAGTGAGAAGCACCGTACTAAGTCGTATGATAAAATATCTCAAGTTCTTTTTGCATTGCAGTATCATTGAAATTAATACTGCTTTAATGTCATGGGTTTGCGTAGTGAAATATTATAGTGTTGAATATTTATCACTGATCATTTCGGAGTTAATTTCAGTGAATTTACGTAGCTGAGACAAAAGATAGCCATTATGCGGCAGCCACAAGGATTTAATGAAAAGTGCTATTCATCTTTTCAAATAAATTAAAATGACACTGAACTTAAATAATACAATTTAACTGCACACTTTGTAAGTTATTTCCACGGCTATGTGCCGTTAAATATTGGCAATATTCAAATAAATTTTACGGCCGTGCAAGAGGCCGACAACAATCAATCATAGGCTCGCACTGTATCGCTCTTTCTCATACTCTGAAAAAAAGTCGGTTTCTTAACACGTAAGGATGCTAAATATATATAAATCAGGGTTTTAAGAGCAAATAAACTGAAACAAAATGCAACATAAGGACACTTACAATGCCTCGCACGTCAAAGTAAAGACCAGAGTAGGTATTTATATAAAATCATTAGACTGTTTCATAGTTATTAATATTTTTAACATAGAACGAAGAATAATATACATAACAAATCGATCCTTTTTTGTAAATACAATTATGTTGAATGATAAATGTTTTTTCGGTACATTTTTACGTATGTATTTCAAGAATCATAAAAGTCTTAATTCGTTGCACTGTTCGTAATTCCATATGAATAAATACTGTTCTCCCCAGGGCAACCAGTACAGCGCCCTGCTTCTGCAAACTGCAGCCTAGAGCTGTATCGCTAAATTCACTCCACTTTCGCCGCAGAACCCGGCCTGGTAGCATTTGCGTGTCCACAGTGGCAGTATTCAAATGAGTCCAAATTGCTGTTTCCTGGTGGTATCTTGTCTCTGAAAGTATCGTAGTTATATTTCCCTGTCGTATTTACCAGAATCGTAACCAATGTTTTTAGCAATCTTTCTGAAGATTACAGTGCGTTTTAGTGACATACCACCGTCATTAGCATTTATTTCTGATCCTAGCACAGGGAGGATTTCCTGTGAAGATAATCCAGTAGACGATAAATTACATTGTTGATAAAGACTACTTGTGTTAGCAGGCAATAAATACAGTGTCCTAATTTCAGCAATAATTACCACTTTCACGATTTATCTTCTGCAGAACAGGTGAGTGAGTTTTTATCGCTTAGAAAACTTAACGAAGAGATCACGACATTACCATCATTGAATTTTGTTTCAGTTGCAACCGATTTCATAATAATCCGAGCAAGAAATATTTTAATGGAATTTGATAATGAATGAAATAATGGGGTAGGTCCTAATAATAGTGACAGTTTTAGTAAGGGCTTTGTGATATAAGGTATAAAATTACCGAAATGGTGGAGGGTATGGAATGTTGCAACTTCAAAAAAAAGAATGAAACATTGAATGTGCAACTCTTAGGCACACTTTTAATTTACCTTTTTCATAGTTACCGCATATTTGCACACGTTAACAAAAACCGTACTGTGTAATTTTTCATTTCTGGCAAATATGTGAAAAGTCTGTCTTTGAAGAATGAAGATCAATATGACAAAATCTGCATACGACTCAACAGCAGCAACCACCAGTAGGTTTGGATAATGAGAGAGAAACGAAGTAATGCAACGAAAAATTCCGGTATCTTGGCTCTTTACTTAATGTAGATAGCAAATGTTAAAATTATTTACAGAAGAAAGTTGGCTCGGGAAGATATAAGTATTCTGTTCTCTCTCTTAATCATCCAAGACAGGAAGAATACAGTAATACAAATACTTGAGGCCGAGGTTGAACCAATCACAACATAAGAAAAGGAATGCCCGCGGTCAGGTCCTGAAGACAACGCAACAGACAACCGACCGCCGTAGCATCCTCAGCCTTTTATCATCGGATGCGGTACATTACGAACCGAACCAGGAATATGGTGAAAGATCTCAAAATGGGACATACGTGATGCGGACTAGAGCAGCACGACTGCAGGATGTACGAAACGAATACAGCCCGATAATGTTTAATGATGACACCATATCGGTTGTAATTAAAAATCGACAATTACTACGGTATGACTGTGTCATGAGAGTACTGGGATATTGTTTCTTAGAACATGACAGAAGATTTTGGTCTAGCTAAATGTTGCTTTAAGGGAAGAATATGCCAGACAGTAAACAATCTGTATCATCCCCACCTAATGTAAATAGGTGGCATACTGAAACTTGAGCTTCTTTGATAATAGATGAGAGTAATTCTCGTCGAAACGTCGCGTGTTTTCAGCTACGTTTGTCTCCAGGAAGACCTTGTCAGTTGTACAATATGCTGCCAGATATACATTGCAAGCCATTATAATTCCGACATCACGAAAGTAACATTCAACAAACATTAAATTGGCGTGAAGTGTAGTATTAGTCACGATATGCAACATTTCAGCGCAAGGAGTATTAATATCTACATCCTTTACACAGTATGTAAACAATTAGAGGAAGTCGAGACGAACAATTTGGGGTCCACCAAGTCGGGAAACTACCGCAAATTTACCTACAGGAACTACCTAAGCTGCAGCGCATGCACGGTACATGAGATTTTGGTTATTCTCTCGCTCTCTCAACAGAAGCTATTGATCCTGGAAATAAAATAAATAGGATCCATTTTATAGTCAATTTAAGATAATCTGATTTTGTAGAAAACTTCCCTCCTTCAAACGCACTCCGACACCAACATCCACCCCCACCGCTGCGCGGGGTAGCCGCGCGGTCTGAGGCGCCTTTCCACGGTCCGCGCGCCTCCCCCCCCCCCCCCCCCCCCCCCGAATCAGATTTGAGTTCTCCCTCGGGCATGGGTGTGAGTGTTGTCCTTAACGTAAGTTATTTTAAATTAGATTAAGTAGTGCGTAAACCCAGGGACCGATGACCTCAGCAGTATGGTCCCATAGGAACCTACCACCACCACCACCGATCAGTGTATTTGTCGTTCGTATTTATTCCTCCTACCACTGTGCTATTACACGAATTATTTCTCATTTTGGACATATGTAGTTCCATTACGCCACTAACCTAGTCAGCTATTTCCTTAGCATTTTTCAATTATTCTTTCCCATAAGCGAACTGAAAAAATAGTAAACAATGTGCATAAAACAATCATGCTTACAATTCGATCTCAACGTAACCTTTACAAGCACTGTAGTCCCACAGTAAGAAGGCCAGACAAACAGAACTACTTAACAATCAATATTATGTTTTAATACGTACACTATGCGATCAAAATTATCAGGGCACTTGGCTAAAAAGGACTTACAAGTTCATGGCGCCCTCCATCGGTAATACTCAATTCAATATGGTGTTGGCCCACCCTTAGCCTTGATGACAGCTTCTACTCTCTCAGGCATACGTTCAATTAGATGCTGAAAGGCTTGTTGGGGAAAGACAGCTCATTCTTTACAGAGTGTTGCACTGAGGAGAGGTATCGATGTCGGTCGGTGAGGCCTGGCACGACGTCGGCTTTCCAAAGGTGTTCTATAGGATTCAGATCAGGACTCTGCCAGGCCAGTTCATTACAGGATGCTATTATCGTGTAACCACTCCGCCACGGGCCGTGCTTTATGAACAGGTGCTCGATCGTGTTGAAAGATGCAATCGCCATCTCCGAATTGCTCTTCCACAGTGGAAAGCAAGAAGGTGCTTAAAACATCAATGTAGGCCTGTGCTGTGATAGTAGCACGCAAAACAAGGGGTGCAAGCCCCCTGCATGAAAAACACTACCACACCATAACACCACCGCCTCCGAATTTTACTGTTGGCACTACATACGCTGGCAGATAACGTTCACCCGGAATTCGCCATACCAACACCCTGCCATCGGATCGCCACATTGCGTACTGTGATTCGTCCCTCCACACAACGTTTTTCCACTTTTCAATCGTCCAATGTTTACGCTCTTGACACCAAGCGAGGCGCCATTTGGCATTTACCGGCTTGATGTGTGGCTTATAAGCAGTCGCTCGAACGTGAAATCCAAGTTCCCTCACCTACCACCTAACTACCATAGTAAATGCAGTGGATCCTGATGCAGACTGGAATTCCTGTGTGGTGGTCTGGATAGATGTCTGCCTATTACACATAGCGACCCTCTTCAACTGTCAACGGTCTCTGCCAACAGACGAGGTCGGCCTGTACGCTTTTTTGCTGTCCGTGTCCCTTCACGTTTCCACTTCACTATCATGTCGGAAACATTGGACCCAGGAATGTTTAGGAGTGTGGAAATCTCGTGTACAGACGTATGACACAAGTGACACCTAATCACCTGACCACGTTCTAAGTCCATGAGTTCCGCGGAGCGCCCCATTCTGATCTCTCACGATGTCTAATGACTACTGAGATCGCGAATGTGGAGTACCTGGCAGTAGATGGCAACAGAATGCACCTATTATGGAAAACGTATGGTATTGAGAGGGCGCGGATACTTTTGATCACATAGTGTAAGTGGTCATCTAAGCCGGTGGCGTCAGGAGAGCCGAGAAAAGGTCTAATATAAGAAATATTTAGTGTAGCAACAAGTTTTTGTACATTGGTGGGAGGGGGTACCATGAATAACGTATTAATCATCCCGACCGTTGTAGGGGGGGATCCCGAGGCGACGGTCATTTTGATACCTCAGTCGTTCCGGATAGTAAAATTACGCCACCCAGAGTCAGACAGAGGTGGCAGATTTGTGTAATGAATTTCGCACTCTATATACTTCCAAATCATTTTTCATTTTAACATTCCCTTTTCCTACTTTGTTGTATAGGCATATTAAGTAGAATTTTGTTTTTAGGGTGGTTCAGTTTTAGTAGACAGGAGTGAAATGCGGACGCAAAAAGTTTCACTTATTTGAAATAATTTTGGGTCCTAGGCTGCGTCATTGTAGAACACTAAAGAAACTAAATCACAGTGTAGCTGATTTAGTGTTTTACGACGACGCGGTCTAGTACCCAAAATTATTCAGTTCAAATCGACGTCGGCCGTAAAAACCTAGGACGTAACTCTTGAACAAGTTCGAACGAAGAATAATCATCACTAAAATAATAAAAATATTACACCTTTGTTAAAAAATAGTGACTTTATTTAATAGATTTAGACCTCTGGAGATTAACCTCTAGCAGCCTCAAACTAAGCAAGACTGCGAATCTATCATAATTAAAATTACGCGTTTTGGTTTACTTTCCATATTTTACGAATTGACACAGAGCTCCAGAGCACCTACAACTACAGATAAAATTAAATGTAAGGTAACAAAGAAAGCTTCCTACATCATGAAATGACGTTTAGCTATGCATTGTGAGAGGGAGAATGTGTAAAAGATGTAGTATGCCACGGCTAGCATCAGCTGGTAGCTATCATTATTGATGCGGCTCCTGAAGACCGTGTCTATGATTCGCTATGCTGTCAGCTGCGACGTTAGGTCTGAAACAGTTATTCTGAGCCCACATGGCATGGGAACGAAGTGACTATGCATGTTGTGCTCCGCTGTATAGTTCAAACGCTATGACCGGTACGCGTAGTGCCATCGTTGCACGCTATTACCCGAAACCGTCATTAGACAACGTAGGTGGACGTCTTTCATCAGTGACGGCGATGTGGAGCAGGTGCTTTAACACGTGACAGAAAACTGTTTCTTTAATATTACATATCGCAGCGTCTGTTTCCTACAAATACACAATTGATGATAGCAACATGGGGGACTAGGAACACAAGCTGCTTAATTATCGGTGCATATGAAGTGTACTACTTTCCGTACAGTACGATGTTATTGTTAATGTTCTTGTAGCACAAGAAATAATTAACATGTCTTATTCTCAGTATCAATGGTAAATGCAGTTGTAAATGCAGAATACTCAATTCTCCAAACACGTAATGATGTTCTCTGATATGAAAGGTTGCAAATTATGAAGTGCAACACCATTAAAGCCACCTTAATTGAGCTTTGCTATTTTCAGTAAAAATAAATGTACTTTTCCTGGGCGCCTTGACCCTTCTGAGGGCTCGTCGTTATTAGTATATTATGTTTCACGTACCTTCGTAGTTTTCAGACGCGCAGTGCCGCTCTGCAACACGAAGCTGAAATGCTGTGTTGAAGTGCACCAAAAACTTGACGGTTACGTGAAAGCCTTTGATTGTTGTGCGAGTAATGTTAATTTCTTTTCAACTGCGAGTTTAAGCGGTCTAGCATGTTTGTGTTTAACGTATTAGACATGAAAAAATGGAAATGAGCGTTTGGCGTCATTGCCCGGGAGGCCCCTTACGGGGCAGGTCCGGGCCGCCTGGGTGCAGGTCTTATTACATTCGACGCCACACTGGGCGACCCGCGCGCCGGATGGGGATGAAATGATGATGAAGACAACATAACACCCAGTCCCTGAGCGTCGAAAATCCCCGACAGAGCCGGAAATCGAATCCGGGCCCCTTAAGACGTCAGTCCGTCACACTGACCATTCAGCTATCGGGGTGGACATTAGACATGAAATGTAGCAGAGCTAAATGTCGCGCACATTAAAATCCGACCAGCTTCGTTGTTCTGTTAATGAGAAGAGACTCTGGACTTTCTGTGAGGTTCGCATTGAAATCTTGTTATAGCACTGATTAAAATTCTTTGAAAGCTATTTTCTTTTCACATATGGATTACAATTATTTTTTTACGTAGTGAATCGTGAGAGATCTGATCCGTGATGACTGGTCCAGGCTAACACAGAAACTGTTTCTGCAGTGAAATATCAGTTCACTTTCAAGTGAAACACTTAAGCAGAGTGAGTTCCTATTTTTAAGCCATGTGGCATAATAAACTTAAAATTTTGTTCTCTCGCGTAATGGCGTCTTTGAAACAAAATCAGTTCCGAATGTGAGAACGGCAAATTATTCAGTAATAATTATGGGATGCCTTTTCCTAAAATATTGAAAAGAAAACAAAAGTTTACATATTTATAGGATTAATTATTATTATGCTCTTTCTTACAGTATTAGTAACAAACACATATCATGCTCATCAGGAACCGTCAATGACAGCCTTCAACAATCAAGAACGAAACCATGAGTAGTTAGGTTTTTCTCTTTCTTCCACGTTAGAGGACTGTCTATTCATTTTTATCTTTGTTCACAGATTACCGTAGAAATACATAGTTTTCGTATTAATAGTAATTTTCATTGTTCTTTTTCTATATTATTTTACAATAATAACAACACACCATCTTTATGACTTTTTTCAATATTTTCGTTATTACGATTGGTTTTATGTCGTCGCATTAGTTTCGTAAATTTTCGCAATAACGTCATGGGGATGGTACAGAAGATTCAGGATTCTACACGTTTTTAACAGATACTTCGACTGGTGCATTAATCATAGAGCAACATTGTGTTTCTCAATAATTTCCTACTTTTAAACCACATTACGAAATTCCTATCTGATCAGTAATTTCAGACTGATGAGAAGATGCAAATGACTATCAAAAATAATTCGACTCCTAGGTGTCCGACTTCCGTTGTTAATTGTGTTAAGAAGTAACTCAACGAACATTGCCCTTGTTTCAATGAATTTTTATTGGGAACTTGATAAGGAGATGCATCGGCGCCTCATAAAACGCCCCTCAACGAACAAGAGGAAGGACCGGATCTTCGGGGGGAGGGAGAAGTTAATTCGCCTTTTATTGCTTCAAAACGCGACCAGTACACCCCGCACCAACCGAACGGATGGACATTTTAGTAGCGACAGTATTCGCCTCCAAGGCTGCCTCTAGTGTCCACTCCCAACCATACGTTCTTACTGACTACCCCTCACTCCGCACGTTCGATCGGCTGATCCTCTCTCGTACGCGCCGTCTCGATACCGTATTACGAGAGCTGAAAACGTACGATCTCTGGAGGAGAATCAATAGGACGAAAGCCGGCACCGCTCAGAACAGTTTCCGTTCTTTTTCTTGCCATAAATATAAAAAGACAAATAAACTTCACACGGCGAAAGAATTATGCGAATGGGACAGAAGTCAATAGGTGTGGTGCACATGCACAGACAAATAAATCATTACAATTTCAGAAAAATTGGATGATTTATTCCAGAGAAAGTGCTTCGCAAATTCACCAAGTCAATAATGCGTTTGTCCACCTCTGGCCCTTTTCCAAGGGGGTATTTGGTTTGGGATCGATTGTTACAGTTGTTGGGAATGCTCCCGATGACTATCATGCCAACTGGCGCTTTCGATCGTCAAAATACCGCGCTGGTTGAGAGTCCTGCCCATAATGATCCAAATGTTCTCAGTTGGTGAGACATCCAGCGATCTTGGTGGCCAAGGCAGGTTTCGGCAAGTATGAAGACAAGCAGTAGAAACTATCGCCTTGTGTGGGTAGCCTTCATCTTGCTCAAAATGTAAACCCAACAAAATATGAACAGCAACAAAGTGAGGTTTAGTAAAGAAATGGCACCCAGACCATCACTCCTGTGTTGTAGGGCCATAAAGCGGGCCATAGTCAGGATGGTACTGTCTGGATGGTACTGTCTGGAGTGTTTCCAGGCACGCCTTCGCCAGTGAGCGGGGCTCAGTGCAAATAGGGGGCGACAGTCTGCGATGTTTGTTTCTCTGGTGTGGCCACTTCGAGACTGATTAGTGCACGGCGAAATAGGAGCAGTATGTCTTGAGCTGACCAGCACTCAAATCGAGTCTTGGATCCTCGAGATGACATGCTGGACTGAGGAGTCAAGCTTTGGACTGCGAGTGGCGGTGTGCAGTGGACTGGATAGAGATGGCCACCTGGAGCCTTGGGGACGGCAGAAGTTGTTCGTGATGGCGTGTGTTCCATAAGCAGCGCCGTTCATGCAGACTGGTGGTTGCCCGTGGATGCAGTTGGAGGCAGTGAGTTGATGGAGAGCCAAGAACGAGAAACCTTCACCAGTCTGGAAAGATGTGTCTAAGGGATCTCACCAACAGCCAGCGCGGGTCGTGGCTGTCAACGACCTAATAGGATGTCTTTCTCTAGACGAGAGGAAGGCATTTCCACAGAGGCTTTTAGATTACAGGAGGAGCCCTACCTGGGTGCTTTAGTGGCAGATAGCAGTATTTTGATCAGTAGAGTGATGTGCTAAAGTGTACAGTGAAGCGTACAGGCCACGCATTAAGAGCAACGAATTGTCAGTAGTATTACACACAGGTCTGTGGGTAGAGTGCGGTACTCGTGGCATGTGGATGTTTTCTCTCAGCGAGAGCTGTAATGGTTCTGTTAATAGCATGCTGGGATTGCGATTAATTACAAATGTCCCCTTGTACAAATGTAATGTATTGCGAATACATAGAAAGAAGGATCCTTTATTGTATGATTATATGATAGCGGAACAAACACTGGTAGCTGTTACTTCTGTAAAATATCTGGGAGTATGCCTGCGGAACGATTTGAAGTGGAATGATCATATAAAATTAATTGTTGGTAAGGCGGGTACCAGGTTGAGATTCAGTGGGAGAGTGCTTAGAAAATGTAGTCCATCAACAAAGGAGGTGGCTTACAAAACACTCGTTCGACCTATACTTGAGTATTGCTCATCAGTGTGGGATCCGTACCAGATCAGTTTGACGGAGGAGATAGAGAAGATCCAAAGAAGAGCGGCGCGTTTCGTCACAGGGTTATTTGGTAACCGTGATAGCGTTACGGAGATGTTTAATAAACTCAAGTGGCAGACTCTGCAAGAGAGGCGCTCTGCATCGCGGTGTAGCTTGCTCGCCAGGTTTCGAGAGGGTGCGTTTCTGAATGAGGTATCGAATATATTGCTTCCCCTACTTATACCTCCCGAGGAGATCACGAATGTAAAATTAGAGAGATTAGAGCGCGCACGGAGGCTTTCAGACAGTCGTTCTTCCCGCGAACCATACGCGACTGGAACAGGAAAGGGAGGTAATGACAGTGGCACGTAAAGTGCCCTCCGCCACACACCGTTGGGTGGCTTGCGGAATATAAATGCAGATGTAGATGTAGATGTAGAGATTTTCTTTTTATTACACGATAGGGTGACTGGCTTTGTTTCAGTCGTTGTATCGATTTTGTGTAGTAATTATACCCAGTAAAAATGATCTGTTTTGTAGGTCTTCTTGTACAGAAAATTATACTGATAAATTTGCTTAGGTATTCCTGTAGATGACTTTGAATAGCTTTTCTTTATTGACTGGCTTATAGCTGTCGAATATCTATAATTAGATGAATGCTAATGTAAGTAGCCTTCACTAAAATAGAGAGTTGTCTTCTAGTTTGTTGTTGTACCGTCAATTGCAGAAATTAATTTCTCTAGTCATTTTTCTTCCGGTACTCAGTACCCAGTTAATGTATGGTATTATTGTAAACGATTATTGGCCCGATTCGTTCTGCTGGGGTGAAGTCGATTGGAGTTTTGTGTTCATCGTGTTAACGGTATTTTATGTTGATATTCCATTGCTGAGTCCAGTCTTTAAGAACGCTCTTGGGCTGTAAATTAAGTTCTGTTTATTTATCCTTTCACCACTGTCAAAAAGAATATATTACGTTTAATAAATTCTTTGTAACATAGAGTCTTCGCCTGCGTAAACACCCGCCCGTAACCCACTCCACCCAAAGCCTACGCTACAAGACGTTTTCGACATACTCCTCGGTATTGACGTATCACCTAGATATGAAATAAATATGAAATGTTTACAATTTGGCACGTGAGTCTGATGTCCAGGAATTTTGTTTCATTCAGCGACGATGTGATCTTTCCTCCGTTTTGACATTCAACAACATCAGCATAGTACAGTAATACTTTAGTGTAACGTTTTCCACGTGGAATGTTGTTCCCTTATTGTAACAGTTTGAGCGTTACTATTCTTTAGTATCAAAATGTGAGTCAGAGAAATAACAGATGAGTCAGAAAAATAACACACAAGAGCCAGTGTAAAAGCTAAGCTTCAAAATTTGTCAGTGATTAAGGCTGTAAGGTAAATAAAACCAAAAAGTGCAGCGTCATGAGTGGAGAAATTGCACAACAAAATGTGTAAGTCATTTAGTTACGAGTCACAGTTTCTTGCACAATGAAATGATATGTAAAGATAGGGAGCTGTTTGATATAGGCTGTGTTGCGAGTCCTGCTGTTAGTGAAGCAGCCATAAATCACTCCTCATAATTCCATAGATTAGTCGTAAAATTATCATCCTCTAAAGATTATTCCTCAAGTTAAGATTAAGCTTATCCGTTACGGATCTTTAAGAACTCGTGACTGTTTATTCCATATGAGTGCAAAAAACTGCTACTAGTCACTTTTTTGAAATATTTATTTATTCCATAAACTGATTTACGAACCTCTTCAGTCTCATCATCAGGTGGTGTAAGGGGGTTGTATAACTATTTCAAAGCATCCAGCATTACGCTTTGAAACAGTCATGTAACCACCTATGCACCATCTGAAGATGAGCCTGAAATATTTCGAAAGCCGCTTTATAGAATAAATATTTAAAAAAGTGACTGGTTGCCATTTACTATATTTATATAATTCCTTAATATCTTCTAACTACCCCAGATTTCCTCAATTAAGGACCATTTAACACGAATTGGAAATTAAATAAATTGTGAGCGATACCAATCTACTTGTTACGGTTGATAATATTTGTTTGGGTTAATGCCCATG
The DNA here is from genome assembly GCF_023864345.2 of Schistocerca serialis cubense. Lineage (NCBI taxonomy): Eukaryota > Metazoa > Arthropoda > Insecta > Orthoptera > Acrididae > Schistocerca > Schistocerca serialis. The sequence goes on from NC_064643.1 coordinate 310,351,744, forward strand.
CGTGCGTAGAGACGCACATGCCGTCATGTTTTCACAGCCGCTACAATTTGTATACCAATATTTGTGTCAAGCTTGGAAGTGTGGCTCTATCTGAGCATAGCTTCGCCGAAGGTGCACACAAAAATTTCTACCACCTACGACTAATGGGTTACCTTGAGTTCCTATACGATTTCTGAAGATGCCTCAAAAAGACGAAACGGGCCAGTATGGCATATTCTTTTTCTACAACCTAGACTGTCCTTTCCTGCTGAGGATACTGATTGTTTATGAAATGGACACAATTCCAAATACCTGATCCTTCAGCACATCGGTGCACGAAGAACGTCAAAAAATATAGATGGAAGTCTATGTCGTTATGTATTTTTTTGTGCCAATGGGGCTCATTCTGTGACATATTTGCAAATAGAGACACGTCGTCAGTAAAAGGTGGAGCACATCGAGAGTTGCATTTTTCACCGTGAAGAACACTATATGTTACATAATATTGTAAATATCAGAACAAGCAACTGAAATTTGACATTTTGTAGCGCTTCCCGAATTTATTCTTATATAAAAGTGGACCATTATAATTCTTTTTATACACTGGTAGCTCTCCTGAAAACAGTTTGCTCAGAATCGTAAAGACAAGGAAGATACAGGCTGATTATAATTAAAGTTAAACTTCCAAACCACTGTAGAAATAACACCACTGGTCAGAATGACGTCAAATTGCAACGGAATTTTATCGGAGAAGGGGGAAATCGTATAACAGAAGAAAAATAAATAGTTACAAAATGTAGCAATAGATGGCGCTGTAAGCATCATAATTTGACAGTAGTCATCTGCGAATGACAAATGAATCATACAACAATGCCTAAGGTTAAGCCCATCCACTGGGCGAGACCATATCACATCACATGGGATAAATAGGTTTTTAATTGTCCTGAGGCAAAAAATCGCATAAAAACATTAATCACATCGGATTTTAATTGTCCTGAGGACAAAAACCGCATGTAAAGCATCGATCAAAATCAAATTGAATATTAGTTTCCGTGTGACTAGTGCAAATCATGATTAATATGCTGTCCACCGTTTACTGCAACAAGTTGAAATCGAGAAACAACATGTTCGACAACTGATCGAAGTGTTTCCGTGTCACCTTCAGAATGTGCTGCGCAATGCATGCTTTCAATGCAGCTTAGTTTGCAATCGGAACACTGAACACCTTTCAGATAGCCTCACAGCCAGAAGATCTGGTGATTAGGACGACCAGGCTGTAGGAAAATGGCGGCTGATAATTCCAGCATTTCCGAAATGGCGCTACAGCAGCTGCTTAACTGGATTTGAAATGTGCGGAGATATGCCATCTTGCATAAAAACTATCCCATCCTCACATCCACGTTCTTGGAGAGCAGGATTGACGTGGTTGCGCAAAAGACACTCATAGCACTTACCACTGACGGTACAGGTAACAGAACCGGAGGCACCTGTCTCTTCGAAAAAATATGGCCGTATGATGAATGATGCCATAAACCCGCGGCACACAATGGCCTTTTCAGGATGAAGTGTTACTGGTTTATTTGCGCATGGATTTTCCGTTTCCCATATTCGACAACTGACATATCCTGTCAGATGGAAGTCTGTCCACAAAATCTTCCATGGCCAATCATTGTCCACTTCCATGCGAGCAAGAAATTCTAAAGCAAATGTCTCTCTTGCTGGCAGGTCAACAGGAAGCAACTCGTGCACATGGGTAATTTTGAATGTGTTGCAAAGAAGGATGTTTCCTGGGATTTTACGCAACATGCTCACGAATATGTCCAATGTCCAGACAATTCTCCGTGCACTACACGATTGGACACCAACACTCGTCTCGTACTGCATAGCTGTGACGACTGCTTCCACTGACGTCGAATCAATTGGTCTCCACCCTCTACCAGGCTGCACACCAAAAGAACCTGTCTTTTCGAATTTCCGAATCATTTTCTCCAGACCCACGGCAGTCATCAGACCAACGACGTTTTTCAAGCCCTTCAGTGTCCGGACCTTCCGCACAGCGACGGGTGCACAGTCATCATTCTTGTAATACAGCTTTACAAGCAGAGCGCGATCCCGCATTCAGACAGTCATGGCGAGCGTCACAGACGCGAAAGCAGGAAAAGCCGTGTACCCAAAGCGTTTATATCAACTTCAACGGGTCGTGTGTATGACAGGTGTTTTCATTTACGTATTCTGATACATACAGCGCCATCTACTGATCAATTTCATACTATCTTTTTTCTCCTGCCATACGTTTTCCCCCTTCTCCGATAATATTCCGTTGCAATTTGACATCATTCTGACCGGTGGTGTTATTTCTAAAGCGTTTTGAAAGTTTAACTTTAATTATAATCACTCTGTCTAACAGTTTGGAAATCTTTATTGGAACTAATACAGCTACCGTTGCATATGAGAATTTCGTTTTACTGTGGTGTCAACTTTGCATCCCTTTGTTATAGACGCAGACGGCTGGAGGTGGGAATAAGTGTGCAGCAGCAGCAGCCGGAACCATTGCCTCACTGACAGAAATTGTGCCTGAGAGAAAAGCAGTGGTAGCAAGTTCCTTACAATGTGGTTGACGATGAAAGATGCGTCAGAGAAGGTGCATTATACGGAGCGCCGTATGTGTGTGGCGCTGTTGTGGACCAGTACAGTGCATCACCTCAGTGTTCCCTTGTTCTGAATGGAGCGTTGAACTCTCCTACTTCGGAATACCTCTGGAACATAGCTCATGACTCCTGTGAATTTGAAGCGACGGTTCTCCACTCTTTGCTACCAGTCCACTAGTCGCCAGTAACGTATGCCGGCCGCCCACTATCTACAAGGTGATTCTAACAGATTTGGAAAATGTTACCGAAGGCTCGAAGTTCCTAACGAGCTGGGAAACTACTGAAATCAATTTTACTTCATATAACTGAGAAAACTTGGTGCTGCGTAAGAAAGTTCCTTATAGAAAAGACACAGTTCAGAGTCAATTGATGAAACTTAGTAAATACATTTTCAGCAGAAAATATTTATTTTTACCTTTTCACTTAAAGCATCTTCGATATTGAGGGAAGAGAAGCTATTTAGAATTGTTGTGTCCATTAGAATAATCTGAAATCACTGGTGTGATCAAACGCGATGAGACAAAAATGAATTATTGTTATGATAGCATAGAGCACAGACGCCTGTTCTACTGTCTTATGTCTTAGAATTTTCTTGTTGTTGTTGCTGTTGTTGTTGTTGTTGTTGTTGTACAACTACATCATCTGCACGGAAGAGGTAAGCCCTGACGTTGTTCTTATCCCGGTCCAGCATTTTCCGCTCCGGGCGCTGTGAGAAGTTTAGAGTGCAGTGCCAATGAAAATTACTTCGATTGATCATGCTGCTGTCGTAAAAACGTTTTTCAAACTGTATTTCGGTTAGAGCTGTTCCGAAAGGTTTCAAGTGGAATACAGTAGAGTGCTGGATAGATCCCCTTTAAGTCTGTAAATAGCTCCATCCTTGCATGTGAGAACATCATACACAGTAAGTTATCGTTTCGCAGCAACAGCATACGTTGTAATCACCCTTCCTTTTACTATTTGTTTTCTCTATTCTCCACAAAGAAAAAAAGAGTTTTCTAATCAGTCCGTTGCGGGTTAACCGTTAACATATTTTCTGCTATCTTCAGTGTTTTATGTTTTGAAATGCAATCCTTGGTACTTAGCCGGGGTCATATATAGCCTTACGGTCTCCTTGTATTCCAAGTGCCAGGAATGGAGGAAGTCACGCTGGTTCATTATTTCAAAACCGTTGGATTTCCTCCACAGTAATATCTTGTCATAACAAGGTGTGCGATAGGACTAACAAAAATTTACAGACAGGAAGGACTTAGTAAATATTTACCGTTGTAGTCTCAGGCTTCTTGACGATAATGCAGTTACCTATTTGAAAGTTGTATACGGTAAAAATTGCTGTTATATTGAGTCGTTTTTTTAACAAAACAACATGGTGCAATGACTGACTACTAGGGAGAAATACAAATTTCTAGCCTCACAAAACGTAGTTTTTTAACTGTAGGTATAATGAGTCAAAACTAGAACCAGTTATTTCATATCAATATCAGGAAGCAATAACGAGTATAAATAAGAGGTGGCTCAATTTCAGGTAAACCAGTTCGTCTACAAAAGAGTCTATACTAACCACTTGTAATCTCCATAATTCAATGGGACCCATTATCAGGTAGTAAGGCTTGTTGAGCTAAGGGCAGAATGTGACAGAACTGTTGACAAATCGTAACTAGCGGACACTCGAACAAAAACAGGGTTGAAACTACGTATATTCCTCACCTCGCCATGTATCTATCGCGTAGAAATATGCGAATAAAAACTAGCAACTCACAGCCCGATCTGAGGTGTACAAGCAGTTATTCCTACCACGATCATCCGTCTATGGGAAGGGGAAGAAATCGAGAAAAAGATACTATGGCAACTACTGTCTTCAACTAAATGTATAGTGACTGTCTGACTAGAGGCGTAGATAGCGATGGTGCTCCACGTGTTTGAACTACGTCATCTTCGAATATAACCAAGGAGGAAACATATATGTGACGATCGTGTTTGTTCCGAAGAACAGGTTTATTCTGACCTGCTATTATGCTAGTGTTACTCGGCAGTGTACACTTCAAGCATTTCACAGGAAAGTGCATAAAAAAATGGTAAACCTGTTGGACGTGGTGATTCCCCGTCGTTCAGCTCGTTCATTGTGGTTACATACACACATACACACACACACACACACACACACACACACACACACACACATCGGCCAGAAGCTGATGTGCGCGTTCAGCCAAACAACAAATACCTGTAGTTATGTAATTGCCCTGTAGCCATCCGCTTAACTCGCTAATGATCCAGTTCCCTAGTTATCCTTCCATAAAAAATAAATAACTGCAGAAAATCTGGAAGTTTGCCATATTCGCTCAGAAGCGTTTCCAGAAGGAGCATTTGGTGATGAAATATGCATGTTTTTGAAAATAATGGAATAAAAATACGATTTACCTTGCTCTTATAGTATGTATTATATATTCATTATGACGATGGAATCAACTTAAAGACTGGTCGAAGATTCTGAATCAGCGACTGCAACAGGTGACATGAATTTATGAGTGTGCTTACGGGATCCCACAACTACAAAAATTACGACTATGGCCATCTTTTTATTGGTATTCGACGCTACGGTCCTATACACACATTACGACGTCAATGTACAGTGAATGGAGACTCCAAATAACAGGCGATAATTCAAAGAGAAAGAAGGCACGATTAAAGCTCTTAAAATATTTAATTTTTTTCAGTTGGTATCAAAATTTCGGTGGGATCACCGTGGCATATAGAATAATTCTTGCCGCAAATCATGTGAATATAGCCACGCCGTGGTAGCTCTAGGAGTACTGATTTAAGTGCATGCAATCCATTCAATAGCATTCGTGAATTTTTTTCTTCTCCAATTTTTCGGATGAAAACCCACGCTCGATTGTTACCGTGAATCGGTGATGGACTTCTGAGTGGGCCGGTCTGTTCCTTGAAACAAGAGCACATGTCACATCGCTGTAATATCGATTATTTTATCTATCACGCATAAGCCTTGGCCACTGCGAGTTATCTATGTGCCATGTGCTGAAGGCTTTTAGGGTGTACTATGTGAAGAAGATACAATACCACTCTGCTTTGAGAGCAATCAAAGGTAGTAGAACGACTGTGGCAAACCGGGTGCAGTTTGACCTTCACCCATTTGCCCACCGCACATAACATCACAAGTCACACCCTCCTTATCTATGACATCACCGTGTGATTAGCCACATCCCTTTCTATGACGTCTTCATGACTTTCCCCTACTCCTCCCCTCTCCCCTTCTCTATCCTCTCCTTCAACCAGAGCCAAATATGTTATCCACCATTAAAAAGAAAAATCCACTCACAGCCTAATATATTAGGAGGTATAAAAATGAAACAATCACAGCGTAATTCGCATATTGAAAACAACTTTTTTTGTTCAAGGTCCAAATATAAGTGACAATACATGATTTACAACTTTATATTATACAGAAAAATTTTTTATGTGAAATACTGTACCCCTCATCTGACAAGAGCACATATAGCATCAATAAATTATGTAACCTGAACCTGAATAACGCAGAATGGTACTATGTTCAAAAAAGATGTTACCAATACTTCATAATTTAAAACAAATATAAACCAAACGAACAAATACCGTCTGAACAGACCTTCAAGGTCCTACAGTATCGACTCATCACTGTACGTGAATATGGAGGAGCATGTGGTCAGCATACCACTCCCCGGCCAATGTTACTTTTCGTGATCGGTGCCGCTCTTCTCAATTAAGTACCTCCCCATTTGGTCCCAATAGGTCTGAGTGCACCCTTCTTGCCAACAGCACCCGGCAGGTGACCCATCCAGGTGCTATCCAAGCCGTACAGTGCTTAACTTCGGTGATCTGATTAAAAAAAGAAAAGTCACCTTCATTGCGTAAAATTGGCTCAATGTTAAAAATGTATTGTCGATACGTTAGTATTTCCAAAAAAGTTATTTCAGCTTCATCTGAAATGCATAAAATGATCTCATGTTCGAGGATATTTCTCGATACTATAGTACTTCCATGCCGAAGAAGTATGTAAGCTTCAATTGAATTCTGTTAAAATAGTACCATATTCAATCATATTTCCCAGTACTAAAATATCTCCCAGGTCAAAAAGGAACATATTATGTTCATTTATATTGGCACCATGTTCAAAGGAATTATATAGGTATCTCTATGTGAATTCCATAAATTGTCACCATTCAGCATAAACATGTCTGTATTTCACACTTTATTTTAAATACACTGTACTCATGTCATCTCATTCTGTTTCTCTACATTTTTTTTGTTTTTTATGAAACCTTTGTTTCCTTTGCTATGTACATTACTACACACCCACTCCTCCCCCCTCCCCCTTCCCCTCCCCCCCCCCCCCCGTAACAAGCACACACAACACAATTTCCACATATGTATTTCATCTCTCTCTCTCTCTCTCTGTCTGTCTGTCTCTCTCTCTCTCTCTCTCTCTCTCTCTCTCTCTCTCTCTCTGTGTGTGTGTGTGTGTGTGTGTGTGTATGTGTGTGTGTGTGTGTGTGCTGTATCTTCATTAAATCTCGTCTGATTTGCATGCCTACAATTATCTCAACGATGTATTTCATTTGTCAGTGTTTTATGCTCCACTAATATTTATGGTAAATACTGAAAGGTCTCATTCATAAATTTCATCTCCTTGTCTCTCTCTAATTTAAACACCAAAAACATGATTATAACGGATATTGTACTGCCTCGGTAAATTTTCTACTCTATAATGGTAACTTTAATGATACATCAACATTATACTCGTGTTTCGGAGGGACTGGGAGGAAAAAACAAATGCAAATACTATAGATTTAAATTTTATTAAAAGTCTGTTTTTTTTTCATTTTGATTCAGTTTTTCACACGCACACAAATATCACACTCAACATTGCCCCACAGGACATATCGTTTGATAGCTTATGCTCTCACACTGTAGACACATACGAATTTAACCATGCTCAGTACCTTGCAGATTATCATCTATTGCAAACAATATGTTGTTGCAATTCGAGTAAATATTTCAGACATCACCATAAGCTAACCAAGTTTTCACAGACGTATATATCTTAACAAAATCGAAATAATGAATTGCATTTCATGGACACGCAATCGTTTACATCATAACCAAAACCAGTAACTAAACCGAAGTATAAAGTAAACACAGAGCCACAACAATCTTATTTTAGAAAGCAAAAAATTATTCTTACAACTCCACTGTATGATATTAGGAACAGAATCTAATATTTTTATACGCACAGTTTTTACTAGGCCTGTATGAAAAAATTCCATTATTTCATTTAACTATTTTCGAAATCAACTTAGTTTATACTGTACACTGTATCATGCTAAATTAAGGAAATGGTGCCACTGTTGTGAAAGGAAATTTCGCTATCACTGATAGCCTTTAATCTATATGTGAGGTACATTTGTAGTACTTCTGATGAATCAGCACTGACATTACAAATTTGTTGCAGAGGTATCTTGATCTTAGAATAGAGTACCTGTCTTTCTTCTCCATTGTCGAAAATATTTCAGTGCATATCGTGCTTTCGACGTCATCCAGGTGCTACAAGTTCTGCAACATCAAAGCAGATGGATTCTAGCTTTCTTGGATTATAACAAATAACTTATAAGCAAAACATAAATTTTGTTAGTTGAAGCAGCAGGTAGCGCATACCAGACGCACTATCAGCTTAACAGCTCATGCATCCAAACTGGCGACAAGAAAAATATACTGAAGAACGGAAAAGAAAATTGAGGATGTTTTAGGTGAAGACCAGTTTGGCTTTAAGAAAGGTAAAGGCACCAGAGAGCTAATTTTGTACAATATGTACAAGAGCTAGTAGGGTATAATAAGAGTGGACGACCAAAAACGAATTACTAGGATTAAAAATGGTATAAGACAGAAATGTAGTCTTTCGCCCCTGCTGTTCAGTCTGTACATCGAAGATGCAATAATGGAAGTAAAAGAAAGGCTCAAGAGTGACATTAAAATTGAAAGCGAAAGGATATCAATTATACGATTCGCTACACGAGAATATGGCGCACTGGTTATGACATTGGACTCGCATTTGGAACGACGACGGTTCGAACCCCTGTTCGCCCACCCTGATTTAGATTTTCCATGATTTCCCTAAATCGCTTGAAGAAAATGCCGGTATGGTTCCTTTGAAAGGTCATGGCCGACTTCCTTCCCCATCGTTCCCTCATGCGAAGGGACCAATGACCTCGCTGTTTGGTCCCCTCCCCCAACTCAACTGACCAACCAACCACCGATTCGCTGATGACATTGCCATCCTGAGTGAAAGTGGAGAAGAATTACATGATCTGCTGATAGAATCAATAATTTAATGATTACAGGATATGGACTGACACTAAATTAAAGAAAGGTTTAAGTGCTGAGAAATAGCAGAAATGAGAACAGCGAGAAACTGAACATCAGGATTAATAGTTATGAAGTAGATAAAATTAAGGAATTCTACTACCTAGGCAGCAAAATAACAAATGACGGACGGAGAAAGGAGGAATTCAAAAGTAAACTAGCACTGGCAAAAATGGCATTCCTGGCAAAGTGAAATATGATCGTATCAAACACAGGCCTTAATTTGAAGAAGAAATTTCTGAGAATGTCCATTTGGAGCACAGTATTGTGTGGAAGTGGAATGTGTTGGAAAAACCGGAACAGAAGGTAATCGAAGCATTTGAGATGTGGTGCTACAGACGAATGTTGAAAATTTGGTGGACTGATAAGGAAAGAAATTAGAAGGTTCTGCAAAGAATTGGAAAGTGATAAAAACAGTAATTCCGCACATATTTTCAATTCTTAATTGAAATCAAATACAGTCCCTCGGTCTCTGTTCCCAAGTTCCTATGTGTGCTGCTCAATATCTGAAATCCACACAATGAATCCACGCGTGAACTGTCGAGAAATCTGCAAAACGCGCTTTTATGGATGTCATTCAGTTGATGGAATATTCTCTTGACAGTATTCGCCTCGTAACTGTCGACAGTCGTCATATACTTCAAGCAATAAGCATAATTTATATTTTGTTATTTCATTATAATGTATTGTCTATCGCTTTAGGAGCTACCAAGAAGACTGTTTATCCACCAATTTCTTTGTAGCATTTCAGTCTACAAAATCGTTATGTACTGGTGATTGATTGAAGAGTGTCGTACAGTTTGCAAATGACAAGTATGTTTTAATTCTCTTCCATACCCATGTGCATTTATTATTCTCCTAATAAGGATTCTCCACCATTTATGGCTAAAACTGGCTTAACGATATTGATCCCCTGTAGAAATTTAGTGGTGTATAGGAGAAATAGTTTAAATGAAGGAAGGAAAAGAAGGAAGGAAGCACGGGTTTAGCGTGCCGTCGACATCGAGGTCATTAGAGGTGGAGCACAAGCTCAGATTGTGTCAAGGACGGGGAAAGGTCGTGTTTTTTCAAAGGAACTGGCATTTGCCAAGAGCGATTTAGGGAAATCACGGAAAACCTGAATCAGGATTGCCGGACGGGGGTTTGAACCGTCGTCCTTCCGAATGGGAGTCCATTGTGCCAACCACTGCGCCACCTCGCTCGGTGTGAAATAGTTTAGTTTATGAGCACTGGTAGCCCTGTGAATTTTACCAACATCTGAAGGATTTATGCTGTATTAAACAACAGATTACGTCATCCGCCAGTCACAGATATTTTAAACTGTAAATTATTAGAGCACTCCCATCGACATTTACTAGTGAATCAACGATCATTCACTCATTTGCTACTGGATCTATTTTGATGATTTTTTTTGTCATCAGTCTACTGACGGGTTTGATGCGGCCCGCCACGAATTCCTTTCCTGTGCTAACCTCTTCATCTCAGAGTAGCACTTGCAACCTACGTCCTCGATTATTTGCTTGACGTATTCCAATCTCTGTCTTCCTCTACAGTTTTTGCCCTCTACAGCTCCCTCTAGTACCATGAAAGTCATTCCCTCATGTCTTAGCAGATGTCCTATGATCCTGTCCCTTCGCCTTATCAGTGTTTTCCACATATTCCTTTCCTCTCCGATTCTGCGTAGAACCTCCTCATTCCTTACCTTATCAGTCCACCTAATTTTCAACATTCGTCTATAGCACCACATCTCAAATGCTTCAATTCTCTTCTGTTCCGGTTTTCCCACAGTCCATGTTTCACTACCATACAATGCTGTACTCCAGACGTACATCCTCAGAAATTTCTTCCTCAAATTAAGGCTGGTATTTGATATTAGTAGACTTCTCTTGGCCAGAAATGCCTTTTTTGCCATAGCGAGTCTGCTTTTGATGTCCTCCTTGCTCCGTCCGTTATTGGTTATTTTACTGCCTAGGTAGCAGAATTCCTTAACTTCACTGACTTCGTGACCATCAATCCTGATGTTAAGTTTCTCGCTGTTCTCATTTCTACTACTTCTCATTACCTTCGTCTTTCTCCGATTTACTCTCAACCCATACTGTGTACTCATTAGACTGTTCATTCCGTTCAGCACATCATTTAATTCTTCTTCACTTTCACTCAGGATAGCAATGTCATCAGCCAATCGTATCATTGATATCCTTTCACCATGTATTTTAATTCCACTCCTGAACCTTTCTTTTATTTCCATCATTGCTTCCTCGATGTACAGATTGAAGAGTAGGGGCGAAAGGCTACAGCATTGTCTTACACCCTTCTTAATACGAGCAATTCGTTCTTGATCGTCCACTCTTATTATTCCCTCTTGGTTGTTGTACATATTGTATATGACCCATCTCTCCCTATAGCTTACCCCTACTTTTTTGAGAATCTCGAACAGCTTGCATCATTTTATATTGTCGAACGCTTTTTCCAGGTCGACAAATCCTATGAAAGTGTCTTGATTTTTCTTTAGCCTTGCTTCCATTATTAGCCGTAACGTCAGAATTGCCTCTCTCGTCCCTTTACTTTTCCTAAAGCCAAACTGATCGTCACCTAGCGCATTCTCAATTTTCTTTTCCATTCTTCTGTATATTATTCTTGTAAGCAGCTTCGATGCATAAGCTGTTAAGCTGATGGTGCGATAATTCTCGCACTTGTCAGCTCTTGCCGTCTTCGGAACTGTGTGGATGATGCTTTCCCGAAAGTCAGATGGTATATCGCCAGACTCATATATTCTACACACCAACGTGAATAGTCGTTTTGTTGCCACTTCCCCCAATAATTTTAGAATTTCTGATGGAATGTTATCTATCCCTTCTGCCTTATTTGACCGTAAGTCCTCCAAACCTCTTTTAAATTCCGATTCTAATACTGGATCCCCTATCTCTTCTAAATCGACTCCTGTTTCTTCTTCTATCACATCAGGCAAATCTTCACCCTCATAGAGGCTTTGAATGTATTCTTTCCACCTATCTACTCTCTCCTCTGCATTTAACAGTGGAAATTCCCGTTGCACTCTTAATGTTACCACCGTTGCTTTTAATGTCACCAATAATTGTTTTGACTTTCCTGTATGCTGAGTCTGTCCTTCCGACAATCATATCTTTTTCGATGTCTTCACATTTTACCTGCACTTCGTATTTATTTCATTCCTCAGTGACTTGTATTTCTGTATTCCTGATTTTCCCGGAACATGTTTGTACTTCCTCCTTTCATCAATCAACTGAAGTATTTCTTCTGTTAACCATGGTTTCTTCGCAGCTACCTTCTTTGTACCTATGTTTTCCTTCCCAACTTCTGTGATGGCCCTTTTTAGAGATGTCCATTCCTCTTCAACTGTACTGCCTACTGCGCTATTCCTTATTGCTGTATCTATAGCGTTAGAGAACTTCAAACGTATCTCGACATTCCTTAGTACTTCCGTATCCCACTTCTTTGCGTATTGATTCTTCCTGACTAATGTCTTGAACTTCAGCCTACTCTCCATCACTACTATATTGTGATCTGAGTCTATATCTGCTCATGGTACGCCTTACAATCCAGTATCTGATTTCGGAATCTCTGTGTCACCATGATGTAATCTAATTGAAATCTTCCCTTATCTCCCGGCCTTTTCCAAGTATACCTCCTCCTCTTGTGATTCTTGAACAGGGTATTCGCTATTACTAGCTGAAACTTGTTACAGAACTCAATTAGTCTTTCTCCTGTTTCATTCCTTGTCCCAAGCCCATATTCTCCTGTAACCTTTTCTTCTACTCCTTCCCCTACAACTGCATTCCAGTCGCCCATGACTATTAGATTTTCGTCCCCCTTTACATACTGCATTACCCTTTCAATATCCTCATACACTTTCTCTATCTGTTCATCTTCAGCTCGCGACGTCGGCATTTATACCTGAACTATCGTTGTCGGTGTTGGTCTGCTGTCGATTCTGATTAGAACAACCCGGTCACTGAACTGTTCACAGTAACACACCCTCTGCCCTACCTTCCTATTCACAACGAATCCTACACCTGTTATACCATTTTCTGCTGCTGTTGATATTACCCGATACTCATGTGACCAGAAATCCTTGTCTTCCTTCCACTTCACTTCACTGACCCCTACTATATCTAGATTGAGCCTCTGCATTTCCCTTTTCAGTTTTTCTGGTTTCCCTTCCACGTTCAAGCTTCTGACATTCCACGCCCCGACTCGTAGAACGTTATCCTTTCGTAGATTATTCAATCTTTTTCTCATGGTAACCTCCCCCTTGGCAGTCCCCTCCCGGAGATCCGAATGGGGGACTATTCCGGAATCTTTTGCCAATGGAGAGATCATCATGACACTTCTTCAATTACAGGCCACATGTCCTGTGGATACACGTTACGTGTCTTTAATGCAGTGGTTTCCATTGCCTTCTGCATCCTCATGTCGTTGATCATAGCTGATTCTTCCGCCTTTAGGGGCAATTTCCCACCCCTAGGACAAGAGAGTGCCCTGAACCTCTATCCGCTCCTCCGCCCTCATTGACCAGGCCGTTGGCAGAATGGGGCTGACTTCTTATGCCGGAAGTCTTCGGCCGCCAATGCTGATTATTTATCAAAATTTAAGAAGTGGCAGGGATCGAACCCGGGACCGAGGACGTTTTTTGATTATGAACCAAAGACACTACCCCTAGACCACAGTGACCCCTACACAGAACATTGTGTCCTCGCTGTTGGTTTACTAGAGAACGATGTCTCCCATTTATTCCGTGTCTGTGTAATAACTTTCTTTCATGACATTTCCTTATTTCCAACGCCTTTTTCCTTGTTGTATTCATCCTTTTCTTCCACCTGTTCTCCTGTTTCAAAAATACATTGTGTTCTCTGGGCCCATCTTCTGTGTGATGGTCTATCTTCTCTCAGCAGAGTTGTCCTTTTCACATAATCTACCTAGCAGCTGAAAAACAGGTTTGATGCACTTTTCAGGAGAGGCTCAGCTTCCGCTTTCGTATTTTTGCAGCAATGCCTGTTTCCTGCGGATATTTCGTTTAGATATCAACACCCAATTTTTAAGACTAATCTTTCGTCCAGTGGAATTGAAAGACATGTTAGCAACTGCAATGCTGAATCAGCATCTAAAGCGATCATAAGCGAACGTCTCAATTTACACTACAATATGAGACTGCTCATATGTAGGGGATAAAGTAGAGTAAAAAATGTATCTAGCGATATTAATACGATATTGTCCATTATTTAAATTATTCTCTTTGATTATAACTAGAAACAGTGTTTACTCTCACTCGCGCTCATATGCACATTTCGAGGAACACATTAGAATCATATCTGAATTAAAATGATTACTGAAAAATGAGTTAAATTATGCTTGTCTTGTTTGAAAATCATTACATTGGCATTGCCCATAAGTCTTTCGTAATATTTCTATTGGTTTGACACGTAATATTTCTTTTGGTTTGACAAAATATAATAATGGCTAGCCATTGAGAAGTATGTCTACACATGATCTTATGAAAAGGATTACTGACGAAAATAAGAATATAGAGTAGTAGCACTTCATCACGCAATATTAAATCCTCGTTATTTGAAAATATAAGGCTCAATTTCATTCAAGTTTTCTAATGAAGTGTCGGGTGACGAGGGCCTCCCGTCGGGTAGACCGTTCGCCTGGTGCAAGTCTTTCGATTTGACGCCACTTCGGCGACTTGCGCGTCGATGGGGATGAAATGATGAAGATTGGGACAACACAACACCCAGTCCCTGAGCGGAGAAAATCTCCGACCCAGCTGGGAATCGAACCCGGGCCCTTTGGATTGACAGTCTGTCGCGCTGACCACTTTTTTTTTTTTTTATTTTTTTTTTAATTTCCTTTTCTTGAACATTAAAACACATAATGCTTCAAACTGTACTAACATGCAAATTTTTAGAATGTTAACTTCCTTTTCTTTTCTAAAACACCAGAAGCAATATCCTTTTAAAAAACTTAAGATTATTCAAAATATTTAAAGGTAGTTACTGAGATTCTAAATTAAACAAAATTTCCTTTTCCTTAAACGTTATAACCAATAACTTAAAAAAAAATTAAATCATGCAATGTATTTAGAATAATCACTGAAGCTCTATATTGCCCAAGTTCCCTCATATTTAAACACTAAAACAAATAAGTTAAAAAAAATAAAATAAACCAAGGTACTCCCCGCCGGGAATCGAACCCGAGAACCCGGGCGTGTGAAGCGAGAACGCTACCGCTTTTTTTTTTTTTTTTTTTTTTTTTTTTTTTTTTTTTTTTTTTTTTTAAGTCATAACATTCTACAGTAGCACATATTTTTCAACTGACATTGAAAGGTAATAAAACAAAGGTTCCTTGGCATTTTAGAAAAAAAAAAAAATCCAAGTCTAAACCAGATAGTGATGTTCGTCACTTGATCGTATTTGTGTTTCAAAGATCAAATTGTCTCTCGTTTCTTCATGTTCTGAATCGCATAATCGAAAATGGAGTTCACATGACTGTTCTTCTGAGGAAGTTGGCGTATGTATCATAATAATTATTCATGCGTAGTAGCTTGTGATGCTGGTCGGAAATGTACGTCCAAAAATCTTCTTCGCTCCTTTCTTTACTGGACAGCAGGTAAAATACTGCGTGTCCCTTCAACCAGTTGACGGCATTTTTCTTCGAGGTGGGGTATAACTCCTCTTCCGGGTATAAAAGGCACGCTGGCGTTATCAAATATGGCGGTTTTCTCTGCATAGTTGCTAATTTTTTTCTGATTGACAACCATATATTATTCGCATTTCCACAGACAAATTGATGTTCATCTGTATCAATCAGGTTGCAAATGGTACACAAAGGGGAATCAGCCAGGTGAATGGAATGTAGTCTGGAGTTCGTTGGAAATTTCCTATTCACAAAGTAGTACCACAATGACCGCACTTTTGTTGGTAAGTATGGGTGATGTATGTTCCTCCAGATATCATGCCAAGAGTGACCGACGTATTTTTGTTCTATGATGTTCTTGGTCTGGAAGTTCATTAAGTTTTGGTATATTTTCTTGACTTTGATGACATCTTTCTCGGGTGTTCCCAGTCCAATGTAGCTATACTCTACGAAGAAATGTTTTAGGTGGTAAAGTTCATTTGGGATGTGGTGAACGTCTATTGGGGCGTCCTGGCTGACCGGCGCTATTTCATTTAACAAGAATGCGGTGACACTGTCGACTGACCGCTTCCACAGTTTATATGTTTTACAGACGTACAATGCTTGTGCTTTATTGTACACGTCTGTGAGATTCAATCCACCATTCCCAGTCGGTAGAGTCAATGTCTGGTACTTGACTTTGAAGATGTGGCCGCGGCTGACGAAATGGCCAAAAGCAGCCAAAATCCTGTTCGCCACTTCCCTCGGCATTGGCAGGGCTTGAGCCACGTAATTTAATTTAGAGGACAAATAGATGTTGACGAGAGCCGCTCTTTGTATCTCATCAAGAGTACGGAGATTGTGCTGACGTATACAGGCACGGATGGTGTTGAGGATTCTTCTGTAATTAACTGCGATGGTCTGCCGAATATTTCTTGTGTATTCCACTCCAAGACATGTCATGGTGACAATTTCCTTTATTGGCCCATGAATGGGAACTCCTAATCCGCTTCCAATATTCATTATGCCAGACTTATTCCTATTCATTTTCGCACCAGATACTTGTTCATATTTGTTTATTATGTCGAGTGCTTTCTCTATCTCGTCGTTGTCTTTGACAATAAATGCAACGTCATCGGCATATGCTCTGCAGACAATCCTACGGCCGCGTGTAGTGAATCCTTGTAGGTTGTGGCTGAGGCGAAAAAGCAATGGCTCGATTGCTATTGCAAAGAGTGACATAGACATCGGGCAGCCTTGTCGCACCGAACTTTTCATTACAATGGGCTTACTGGACTGACCGTTTACCATAACTATCGATGTTGACTTCTGCAGAAGATTTGTAATAATGTTGATAAAACCTTGCGGGAGGTTCATGGCACGCATGGTGTGAAAAAGATAAGCATGATCGACTCTATCGAATGCTTTCTCAAAGTCCAATGATACGATGGCGCATTTTATTTTACAGGCTGCGGCAATGGAAATAATATCTCTGTAGTCGCACAGTGTTTGGTAAATTGATCGGTCTTTTCCTACGCTCGATTGATATGATCCAGTGACTGTGTTCAATACTGATTTTAATCTTTCGTTTATGATGCGGGCAAATATTTTATAGTCCGAATTTAGGAGAGTGATAGGCCTAAAATTTGTTACAGATTTTCCTGCAGGATGTTTCGGGATTAGAACAATGGTTCCTTCTAGGAAGTCGCGTGGGATGCCATTGGCGGGATTCATTAATTCGTTACAGATACACGCTAATTTGGGAATCAACTGTCTTCTGAACATTTGATAGAACTCGGCCGGGATTCCGTCAGGCCCAGGAGACTTATTTTTCGGGCTTCGTGTTATAGCGTCTGCGACTTCTTCTTCTGTGATTTCAGTTAACAAGTTGTTTGCTTCTACCGGGTCGAGCCCGCGTGTGAATCCCGTCATGATGTCATTGTCCACCGGGATATCCATTGTCGTTTTGCCTAATAACTCTGCGAAGTACTTGTGAATTTCGTTCTTGATGTCACTTTGCTGCGTCAGTAACCTACCGTCAGGAGATCTTAGTTCGGTTATTATTTTCCTGCGTTGCCCCTTCCTCTCATTAATCACATGATATATAGATGTTTGCTATCCTTTTACAGCATCGTGAAGTCCTGCTCTTACTTGATGACCTTCCAGTTGTTTCCGCTTCAGTCCGAGAAGTTTAGCCTGAATCCGTTTTATTTCCACGTAGTTGGCGATTACGGACTCATCAGATTGATATAGGTCACGAAGGACTTGGAAGTAATATTCTATCGTCCGTTTTTGCCAAACACTTTTCTCGCGGGAGTAATTCATCAGCGATTTTCTTATCGCGGGTTTCACACATTTCATCCACCATGCCAGTGCCGAGGTATATGAAGCGAATTTGTTCTCGCACGCGTTCCATACGTTATTGAATATTTCGTGGTATTCAGGGTCTTTTAGATGTTCCACGTTCAACTTCCACAAGCCTCGTCCCCTGTACGTTTCTTGCCGTTTTAAGTTCATGGTACATATGTATGCAGCGTGATCCGAAAAGATAGTGGGCCATAACTCTGTCTGGAGAACGTGTGTTTCCAGGTCGACTGTTACATAGATCCTGTCGATGCGACTAGCGGAATGATTCGTAATATGAGTGAAACCCGGCAATGCACCGTTCTTGAGCTCCCAGGTGTCAATTAAGCGGAGTTCTGTAATTACGGCTCCGAGTTCTGCACAGTTATTAAAATGCGGCGTCTGGTCTTTTGAAGACAGCACACAATTATAATCACCTCCAAAAATGATATGCTCGTAGCGGCCACCGAAAAGGGGAACTATATCATCTTTATAAAATTCAGCTCTTCGCCTCCTGTTCCCGGTGCCAGATGGTGCATAAATATTTATAAAACGCGTATTGTGAATGGTGACAGCTAGACCTCTGGCGTTTACCAGTTTCTCCACATCTTTGATGATAATTCCTTCTTTGGCGAGTATCGCAGTTCCGAGGTCACTGTCGCTCCCTGGATTTACGACTGCATTGTAACCTGTGATGGCATCCAGTCTAATATCTGTTACTTCTTGTAACATAATAACATCAATATCAGCGGCGTAGAGCATGTCTTGCAAGTTCTTAAGGTTTAATTCGCTACGGATCTTGTTTAGATTCAAAGTCCCGATTCTATAAGCTTGTAACGAATTCATGATTAATTAAGTAAGTATACAAGTCGTTATGACCCACTGTCGACAAAGCCTAAGGTTTTCCATGTTATGGCCGAGACGATGTCTCGTCCCTCATTTGTTTGTCTTTCTGCACTGGAATCTTTCCTCCTGGTAGGTGTGACACTTCCTTCATTTCCTCATCTGCGGGAAATTCTTCAATGTCATCTGCCCAATTTTTCGTATCACTGCGTTGAGACAACTCTATCTCTGGCCCACGTTGAGATGGAGTTCTGTTCTTTGTTTCTTTACTTGTGGACCGTTTCGTTTCACCATCGTGTTGCGTCTGCGTTTTCACTTTTCGAAACTCGTCTTTTCCCGCTGTATGCGGGGTCTGTGGGTCTACGTCAAAATTGACGGATGTCATACCACTGATTTTGCGACCAATTTGTTGTGCCTTTTCACGCACTGATTGTACCTTTTGAGGAGCGTCAGGTGGAGCTATCCTCCGTTTTTTATTCTTTTTGGGAAGAGATCCGGATTTCTGTCGCTCTTCAGTCTCGGAAGCCGTGCTGGGATCTTGTGCAGCATCCTCGTTCTCGTCTCTCTGTACATCTTGCTCAGTAGTTCCGTCATTTTTGGAAAGACATCCTGCTTCTGTAATGGGCGCCGCTTCAGGCGACGGAACGACAGTCGTTACTTCAGTAGAGCTAGTGGTCACTGACAAGTTTTGGTCGTCGTCTTTTCTGTCGCCACTGCTCTCCAAAGCGAAACTCGGTGTCGTAGCAGAGTGGCCACGGGTGGCCGTAGCATATGTCACTGGTAAGGTCGTCATCGTCATGGGAGGGACTACTTCCCCCGCCGGTACCTGCGTCACTCTCCTCTGTATACATTCTGAACGTACGTGTCCAGTCTGTCCACAGCCGGAGCAAGTACGCGGCTGTCCATCATACATCACAATAGCTCTATAACCGCATACGTAAACATACGAGGGAATATGCTGTTGAAGATCTATTTTTATTTGCCTGACACCATTTAAAACTGGAAACGTTTGAAAGGTGGTCCACTTTTCCGCAACATTACTAATGACCTTCCCATATGCTTTGAGGACGCAATTAATTTGTTCCGTAGTTATTTCAAAGGGAAGTTCAAAAATACGGACTGTTCTTATCCCGAAACCTGCATGATCTACTTTGACATCACCTACGTTTCCATCACAGTGATTAAATTTAAAAGATCCTCCACATCCTTCAATAATCCTATCACAGCATTTAGCATTCACCATCTTTACATAAACTGTGCTACTCACAATCGATAAGTGGATCCCAATTATATCAGTGGAACTGAGCTTTACTACATCGCGCAAGAACTGTTCTACTTCGAATGCTTTAGGTCGTGCAAAGCGTTCATCGAACGTGAACTTCAAAGTATCTTTGCGAAGCGGTTGCGTCATATTCATGTTCGATTCATTTTCAAATATACAATTGGCGTGTAAGCCACAAGAGCGCCCACTTCCTTGTCAGCGCGCGGGTCGTAAGTTACTTTCATCCATAACACTATGCAACTTGATTTCTGGTGATAGTGAAATCACCACTGATTCTGAATTACATTTCTGCCTAATTTCTGGTCGGTTATCAGTATTTTTTACCTTATGAAGTTTTCTCGCAAATCAAATAAATTCATTTTTCATTTAAACATAAGCTCAAGAGACAGAGAAATTTTGTTAAAACTTCAGGGAAATTTGATTTTATTAACATGCAGTATATAGTCACACTTGTCACACCGGTCTGGTTGTTACACAGGAATCTTTCGTTCGTTGTTGATATGCTGTAGCATTGTGGTGCTATATTTGTACTGTTAAATGTATTTTTGCTGTGTCTTAGAAATCACCTGAAACAAGTGTTCGAAAAACCAATAGGTATCCTGTTTATGTTTGTTGAAGCTACCTAAGTGCTAACCAAAGACAGTACAGTAATTTTGCGAAAAATATCTACTTCGCATATTTTGGTAGAAGGCCTGATGATCAAGATAAAAGCTGGGAGCGGCAAAAGATATGCCATACATGTACTGAGGGCCTGAGGCTGTGGAAAATTGGGTAGAGGAATGCACAGCCTTTTTACAAAGCCCATAGTTTGTACGAGGCAGCAAATTCGTGTACATGACAGTTATTTTTGTGTGATTAATACTGAAGGTCATAACGCAAAAAGTAAGAAGGATATAAATTATACTAACATTGCCTTTGTCTTACGGCCAGTTCCGCGTAGCGAATTTTTCTCCTTCTTCCAATCGCACATGCCATTCTTGACGATTTACAACAGACGATCAACTCAGAAAATGAATCTGATGATGACGATGATTACAAGCTGGAAGAAGATGTTGCACCAGTATTATTTAGACAAAACGAACTGAATGATTAATTCGTGACTTGAATCTGAAAAAAGATGTCGCTGAATTAATTGTGTCAGGACTGAAAGGAAAACATCTGCTACTATCCAGTATATCCTATTGAAGGCCATATGGGTTTTTGTTCTGATATTGAGGGGTTATTCTTTCTCCTTATATGTAATTTTGAAGAAAAATTCGATACACAGCTATGTGCTGTTTGGATTTCTCCTTCGCGGGATGTTTTAACAGAAGGCAGTAAATTTGTGATTATAGGTTGTTGACTTTTGAAGAGAATACTACTACTAATACTACTACTACTATTGAATCTGAATCATTCTTCACTTTGTAGTCTCACGCCTTTGCAGATTGAAGCTATGCAAAATATTGTCAGTGAATCTACTATCCTCAGAAATCCAGCAGCAGTGAATGGCTGTCATATCTCTTAACATCAATTACCCCAACTGGTTAACCCATTAATTTTAAATGACTTCAAATACCAATCAAGTATTCACTCGCAGCAATAAACAGGCCCAATCTCAGAGATGGGGAAGAGGAGACGAACAGGAGCAGGAAATGGACTTTAATAGAGAAGGAGGACAGATAAAGGGAGAAGGGGAGGAGGAGGTGAAGATTGGAGGGGGAAAGGGGGAGACGAACAGAGAGAGGGGAAGGAGTTGACGATAAAGAGTGGAGAGAGGGGGAGCAGGAGGTAGGCAAAGATAGGAAGGAGGGGGAGATGGACAGAGAGAATTGAGAGACAGAGAAGGTGATGAGGACTCATATACAACTGCCATATATGTCTATAAATTGTGGGCCACTGCCAGGTTCACTAGCATGAAATAGCTCGTACGTGGTACGGTTGCATGGCACATGTTCTGAGTTTTTGGCCACACGTTCTGTAAACTGACCATCACTGCCCCACTTCACAGTATCCAGGGGATATTTTCGAACCCAATAGTATGCACGATAAGTGTGGTCGCCCAGTCACCAACATTCATGATGGTGAGTGCATCCTTGGGCTTGTACACTTAAGACACATAGTACAAGTTATTCTGGTAGTTTTCATATAGATGTTGAGTAAGTCTTGTAAATGAAGTCATAGTCCAGAGCACAATTACTAGGGCGTGCTAAAAGAATTGCCTCCGATTCTTTTATGTGAAAACTCTTAATTTTTTAAAATAAAATAACATTTATTAACGTTCTACGTCTTTATTCTACACATTTTTCTCTCAAGATAGTCACGCTAGCAACAGACACATTACTCCCAACGAGAAACCTGCTTGTTCGTATCATCATTGTAGAATTATTTTATTTTATTCGCGGAACTTCAGCCTCACCTCTGTTTGTAATTCTTCAACACTATCAAAATGGTAGTTGAAGGTGTTCATTAAGCTTTGTAAGCAGATGAAAATCGAATGGGGCCAAAACAGAACTGAATGCAGGGCGGTCTATGAAAGTGAACCCAAGGCCCGAGATTCTTGCGGTTGTCACAGCGCTTGTGTGTGGTCAGGCATTGTCATGCTAAAGGAGGGGGTGCTCCATGGATGGACGAACTCTTCAAATTCGAAACCCAAGTAGAGAGCGCTGTTTCTCACACACCGACATTATTACTTTAAACACCAACATGCTACTCCCTACAGTTCAGACCCCTTTAGCGACAGCGGAATGCAAATATGTAAGCGGCAAATGTTAATGACGTTTGTTTTCTTTAAAATACTTTAAGAGTTTTCTCATAAAAATTCGGAGACATTATTTTTCAGTGCGCCCTCGAAATTGCTAGATCCACTGCTTATGATGACATACTAATGATCACACAGGAGCCAAGGTAAGCCCCGCTTTGAATAAAACTTTGTGTTAGCTGTAGTAGTAGTTAACATGATTTAGTTAGGGGACTGATGACCTCAGACGTTAAACCCCATAGTGTTTAGAGCCACTTGAACCATTTTTTAACAATGATTTAGTGGTAATGGCAGACAGCTCAGTCTCACCACCATTGCTCTACCCACTTGTATTGTGAGGTGTTTATGACAGTGAGTCTGCAAACTGGTTATCATTGCCCTATTGGTATTGACTTTACGTACGTAGTAAATGTATACTTTTTCTTTACATATTCTTAGAAAATGCGTAAGGAAAGGTAGCCGAAGCTAAATGGACTTCTGAAGATACGAAAAATCAAAACAAGCTTTTGTTGAAGGGTTATCGATTACAAAGGCTGGTTAAAATTTTGAAATACCTTTTACCTCACCACAATTCATATTAAAGAGTGGAAATAAATTAGACGTCTGCTTAGGAAGGCAATGTGACTTTTCTGACTTTCCTCCTCCTGCAAATGAAGAAGAGATAGATGATCATATTAAAACACCTGAAGTTACAGTGAGTTCGAATAGGCGATTTCAGAAGCCCGCACTTTAACTTCCCGTCAGATCCGTTTCCAAATATAGTGGGTCAATACGCAAAAGAACCTTACATTGAATTCCTGAAACAACTGTGGTAGGAAGGTAGATCAAAACCAGTCTCACATGTTAGATGCTCTTACCGTTATTTAATAGAAATAAAAGAGAGATATTACATTAATCTTAATTCAGAGCCTAATTTAGTTGTGCCTAATGTTGGATACACAAAATCTCGTCCGGTTTTGTTGAAATCTCGACGAATTAACCAATATAATATGGGGTTGTGGTGTTAGAAAAAACATTTAAACTATTTTCTTAACACTTGCAGAGCCTGGGATTGCTACTCCAGAAGGAGCGAAGTGTACAAGGCAAAGACATTAAACCTAAAGAAAATTAAGTATTTATGAAAGGAGAAGATTGAGATGGTAGGTAATAGATCTCATAATAATAAAATAATGTCTGCTGAAGGGAAACTTTGAGAAGTATCTATTGTTGCTTCAAGTTTACGTTGGATGTTGAAAATAATAAAGCGAGAGACTCAACAGCAAAATGGGGAGTCGCATAACTCAATGTTCCACCTACAGTAGATATCCAAAAACGGTGCACTTCGAAAATTCAAAAGATTTGGAAGCAGTACTCGTAATTATTGTGTGGTATTTCCCGTATCAAAAAGCACACTTTTAATCAAAGGAACAGATGGAGAGAGATGATATTCGATTTCAAGCAAGAATTAAATGCATGGGTGGAATTATGGTGTCAATATTACAAGCTCATCGTGAAAAAACAAGATGAAAGCCTAGCAAATGCATGTGTGTTAACACAGTATAGCGTTTGCCAACAAAATTCAATTCGGCTTCATTTACATTTTGTTAAGGTAGATACAGCTGCTAAAATTTGGTTAGCTGGTAGAGATATCTCAAATATTTCCTCAGATTGTAACAGTCCAGCATATACAATAGATGATAGCCTAAATACTGCTGAAGATGAGATGGAATTTGTATTAAATGCCTAATAATGTCTGTTAAAAGCATAATATATCAAGCGATTAATCCTGCAAGTCACACAGTTAGCTGTGATTTTAGGATATGCAGGAAAAATGTGAAGAATGTAAAAATTGTAAAACCATAATAATAAAATTTATATGTAGTTTTTTTGTCACCCAGTCTATAGTACAATACAATGTAGATGTCTCATTCAAGTCACCATTTCAGAAATAGAGATACAGAACAAAGCGATATAGAAATCTTGCTTATATTCTTTTGATGTTGAATGTACTGTAAGTTACGAACATTTATAGTGAAGTGTAAAACAAGGAGAGAGATAAAAATTTCTTCACGTGTTTGCATTAGTATTTTTGACATTGTAAATACCATTAGAGACTGGAAATATTGTTCGAGAGAATACCTTTTGGCATATTTATGTATTTGATTTTGGTCATCCTCAAATCACCCGTGTTTGCCGCAAGGACCCAGTTATATCTCGGAAATGTGAGCTTTAATCTGTTTACCGGTTCCGAGGTCTCTTAAGTTCACTTTAACAGATGTAAGAGATTCAGTGACCTCCAAGGCTCTCTTAAAACACGGTAGCAAGTTTTTAGTGATTCACCCCGATGCCTTACTGAATCCTTGACAGTTCTTAATGAACGTCCAGTCTCCAGTTCGGTAAATATTCTGCTGCCTCCCTTGATTACAGCGTTTGGTTCTCTTTTGTAGGCTTTCAGAATATCCCTTTTCAGTCACCTGACGAGAATCCATTATCTCTGTTAACAAGTGGTCAGCGCACCACAGATTGCAGAGTGGGGTGGCTAACCTACAACCCAACATGAGGTCGGTTGGAGTAACCTTATCATGCTCGTGCCGAGCAGTATTGATGGCCATAGCAACGAATGATCCCATCCACCTCGTTGGTATGCTGCTGTGGTATGTTATTAATGCAGATTTCAAATTGGGATTAGCTCTCACCACATACTAAGGGTTAGGTAAGAGGGTGTTGTTGCAAGATGACGGATTCCCATACCAGGCAAAATTGAACTTGGTAGATGTAACGGTTGTAGCATTATCCATAACCAGTTATTCGGGTGGGCAAAATGTTCCATAAATATAAACATTGAATAACTATGTGGGTGTTATTCCCTGACATTCTAGATACCAAAATGCCCACACATAGGTGACTCATGAAAATAACCGAAGAGCGATGGGCGCAGTTCCTTAGGAGCAACAATTGTTCTCTGCAACACACGACTCTGTCCCTCACTACACATGATTTCGACACTTCATCCCCTTTCAGCCTTTCTTTTGTCGGGTATATATACACTGATCTTGATATTCCTAAAAAGATACGGAATCCGAGTCATACAGACACAAAAATAGACTACTCAGTCCCAGCCGCAGAACACTATTCATTCGCTTCTTGTTCATCTTCTTCCGTAGATATTCGACTCAGGCCATCAGCCAACACTCTAATACGAGTAATATTCGCATTGAATTTAAAAATTAAAATTCTAGTGGCTCACCATGCAATGCCTTTTTAGGGATGTGGCTAATACAGAACTGAGGGCTTCGCTGTCGGTTTCCAGCAGAAATTTACGATGTTCAAAATGGTATTTAAACCTTTGAATCACATATAACTCCTCCTGTGTTTCCAGTTCGTAGACAGAATACCTCTTTTCCAATTAATTCAATGTTATTCAATGTTCAATGTTAAGGAGGCGTAGGCGATTACCTTCCCACACCCTTCCTACTCTTGCACCCCCCCCCCCCCAATCCAAGCCCAAAATTTGATGCATCGGTATGTAGTTTAAACTCTGTACTAAAATTAGGTTGCTCCAGTACCAGCGATGTTTCTAACGAAACGCTCACACTGGTAAACGCTGTCTGCCAGATGGTCACAGTAAAATTTACACCCCTTTTTACGAAACTCATTCAGCGTGCTGGAATTTTCAGCAAATTCACTAGTGAATTTCCTAAAAAGTTTAGTATCTCAACGAATAGAGCTACTTCTTTTACATTGCGTAGTGTTAGGAATTCCTCAATTTCTCGTACCATTTCGAGATTTCATTATAAATTCTCCCAAGAACTTAACAGATGATCCAGTAATTGCTACCTTTGTTTTTGTAGGATTGATCGTTAATCCAGACGTTCTCGAACGTTCAAATACTTCACGTAGGTGCTGAATGTGCTCTTGTATAGAACGACTGTAAATCACAAGATCGTCTAGATAACGGAACACATATTCAAACTTGATATCCGAAAGTACCAGTTCCGTTTAACTCCGAAAGTACAGCCGCACCTGTCGCTAGGCCGAATGGGACTCAGTTAATGTTAAGGAGACGTAGGCAAAACTGTTCAAAAATGATAAAAAAAATTTGCTACCAGATAGTTCTGTAGGATATTGGAAGTACTGTCTCCAATTTTCACAGATTAATTTGAACTACAAAGGATAAAAATGCTGCCTTGTTTCAATCACTGCGCAGCGCCACGCTCACTTTTCTAGACGACACTCTTCTCGTTTGCGATGTTTTATTACTTCCTGCTGCCACAAAAGCGTCGGAAGAGTATAGAACGCTGTGGACCCGTTTACGTCGTCTTATCTTTCCCTTCCGCTTGCTATCTTTGGCAGCTGTTATTGTCTGTCGTGCAGAAATGTAAACATTTCAGTTCTGCTGTAGTGTGAGAATTACGACTGTGTTCAAGCTTTTTTGTATGATTTACCGTTTAAAATGCCAAGATAAAGGGGTAAAGTGTTTAAGAAAGTGGCTAAAGCTCGCCATTTACGTGTAAATAAACAGTTTGTGCAAGTGAGTCAACATAATTCAGCGGAAGATAATTGTGGAGCTATGACGACGAGCAGTTCACAGAAGAAACTTGGAACTGGTGTATATTTTCAGTCCACTAAAGATGAAGTGAACAGCGGTTTTAGGATAATCGATTTAGAAATCATGTGGTCTATTATTAGAAATTCGTATGCATGTGGTAACTGTGGCAATAAATCTTTAAGAATATGTGACATTGTGTGTAATATGCACTTGTTTTGTGGTAGCTGTCAAACTGACGTTCAGTTCAAAACATCAACTGCTAAGAATTGAGTGTATGAAGCCAACATAAGATTCTGCTATGGAATGAGATGTGTTGGTGTTGGGAGGGAAGGCAGCAATTTGTTTTGTACAGTAATGGATAAGCCATCTCCGTCTGCCTCAAACTCAACGCTAAACAATCATCTTCTGAACGCATTGGAAACAGAATGTAACAGCAGTTTGTTAACAGTAGTGAAAGAGGCAGTTTTATTTAACAAAGACATTCAGGCAGAAGTAAATGACTCTTTGCCTTCTACAGATCTATGTGTTTCATGCGATAGCACATGGATGAAAAGGGGCCACACCTCCCTACATGGTGTTTCATCAGTTATAAGTGTAGAAAAGTTTTGGATTTGTAGGTGATGTCCAAATATTGCTCTATTTGTGCACAGGGGTAGACGTTAGACAATAAGGAATAAGAGAGACAATGGCAAATAAAATACAAAATAATTTGTAGCAAGAATTATAATGGTTCTAATGGTGGCATGGAGCCAGCAGAATGAAATTAATATTTCATCGCAGCTAAATGAGTCATATAGGTGGATATGTGAGATATCTTGGTGATGGAGATTCTAGTGGTTTCGAATCTGTTGTAGAAAGCAAGCCATATCGAAACTGATGCAACACTGAAAACACAGAGTCTATGGGGAACATTCAGATGACGATGGGCGTCAGACCTCTGAAATTGAAACGAGAACAAAACGGCTTAAAACTCAAAGATGGAAAGCCACTGGGTGGGCCACAACGCCTGACTGACAAAGAGACCCACAATTTGCAAATATGTTCTGGCAAAGCAATAAGGCAAAACACTGGAGATTTGACCAATACTGAACTAGGATTAGTTGCAAGTTGCTTCACCGAGAAGCTGTTGAAGAAGATTGATACTGCACGTGTTGCACGTTCCCAACTGTCTGTGAAGGATATAGCCAAAAGGGCGCGCCAGAAACATCAGAAAAAAAGGAAACAAGTACAGGAAGAGCAAGAAGACCAAATGTATGGTTATGGTCAACATTAAGGTACCGGTTTACGGTATAAATTCTTATAAAATCTTTTATGTGCATTTCCCGGAAATTTCATTTTTCAGTGTATAAGGAACATTCTCCTCTGAACCATTCGAGATAGAAGAGTGAAATTTTCTACAGACTTTGTTCATAGTACAACACAACTTCCTGTGGTAAGAATTTTTTCTAAGTGTATTTCTGTCAAAATTATTTAGTTTTCTATGAAACTGGAATTTATTTGTTTCATACGAATAATTTTTTAAAATAAATTCTAAGAGTTCTAATACTGCTATTAAAAAAATGTTCCATATAATAATTGTCAGTTACTATTCTGTAGAAACGTGTATCTCAGATGGTATCTGTGGAAAAAGGTAATAAAAATCTCCATGTTTTGTAATCTGTGTTACTTCTGGAACAATTCCTTCTTCTTGTTCGAACTGTTGTACTCATAGGATGTGATTGATGTCTTGTAGCACTGAGGTCTGTAAAACTGTATTTTGTTGTTGTGGTCTTCAGTCCTGAGACTGGTTTGATGCAGCTCTCCATGCTACTCTATCCTGTGCAAGCTTTTTCATCTCCCAGTACCTACTGCAACCTACATCCTTCTGAATCTGCTTAGTGTATTCATCTCTTGGTCTCCCTCTACGATTTTTACCCTCCACGCTGCCCTCCAATACTAAATTGGTGATCCCTTGATGCCTCAGAACATGTCCTACCAACCGATCCCTTCTTCTAGTCAAGTTGTACCACAAACTTCTCCCCAATCCTATTGAATACTTCCTCATTAGTTATGTGATCTACCCATCTAATCTTCAGCATTCTTCTGTAGCACCACATTTCGAAAGCTTCTATTCTCTTCTTGTCCAAACTATTTATCGTCCATGTTTCACTTCCATACATGGCTACACTCCATACAAATACTTTCGGAAATGACTTCCTGACACTTAAATCTATACTCGATGTTAACAAATTTCTCTTCTTCAGAAACGCTTTCCTTGCCATTGCCAGTCTACATTTTATATCCTCTCTACTTCGACCATCATCAGTTATTTTGCTCCCCAAATAGCAAAACTCCTTTACTACTTCAAGTGTCTCATTTCCTAATCTAATTCCCTCAGCATCACCCGACTTAATTAG
Source organism: Schistocerca serialis cubense (assembly GCF_023864345.2). Taxonomy (NCBI): domain Eukaryota; kingdom Metazoa; phylum Arthropoda; class Insecta; order Orthoptera; family Acrididae; genus Schistocerca; species Schistocerca serialis. The sequence continues at coordinate 310,381,571 of NC_064643.1, forward strand.
ACTACATTCCATTATCCTTGTTTTGCTTCTGTTGATGTTCATCTTATATCCTCCTTTCAAGACGCTGTCCATTCCGTTCAAATGCTCTCCTAAGTCCTTTGCTGTCTCTGACAGAATTACAATGTCATCGGCTAACCTCAAAGTTTTTATTTCTTCTCCATGAATTTTAATACCTACTCCGAATTTTTCTTTTGTTTCCTTTACTGCTTGCTCAATATACAGATTCAACAATATCGGGGAGAGGCTACAACCCTGTCTCACTCCCTTCCCAACCACTGCTTCCCTTTCATACTCCTCGACTCTTATAACTGCCATCTGGTTTCTGTACAAATTGTAAATAGCCTTTCGCTCCCTTTATTTTACCCCTGCCACCTTTAGAATTTGAAAGAGAGTATTCCAGTTAACATTGTCAAAAGCTTTCTCTAAGTCTACAAATGCTAGAAGCGTGGGTTTGCCTTTCCTTAATCTTTCTTCTAAGATAAGTCGTAAGGTCAGTATTGCCTCACGTGTTCCAGTGTTTCTACGGAATCCAAACTGATCTTCCCCGAGGTTGGCTTCTACCAGTTTTTCCATTCGTCTGTAAAGAATTCGTGTTAGTATTTTGCAGCTGTGACTTATTAAACTAATAGTTCGGTAATTTTCACATCTGTCAACACCTGCTTTCTTTGGGATTGGAATTATTATATTCTTCTTGAAGTCTGAGGGTATTTCGCCTGTTTCACACATCTTGCTCACCAGATGGTAGAGTTTTGTCAGGACTGGCTCTCCCAAGGCCGTCAGTAGTTCCAATGGAATGTTGTCTACTCCAGGGGCCTTGTTTCGACTCAGGTCTTTCAGTGCTCTGTCAAACTCTTCACGCAGTATCATATCTCCCATTTCATCTTCATCTACATCCTCTTCCATTTCCATAATATTGTCCTCAAGTACATCGCCCTTGTACAGACCCTCTATATACTCCTTCCACCTTTCTGCTTCCCCTTCTTTGCTTAGAACTGGGTTTCCATCTGAGTTCTTGATATTCATACAAGTCGTTCTCTTATCTCCAAAGGTCTCTTTAATTTTCCTGTAGGCAGTATCTATCTTACCCCTAGTGAGATAGGCCTCTACATCCTTACATTTGTCCTCTAGCCATCCCTGCTTAGCCATTTTACACTTCCTGTCGATCTCATTTTTGAGACGTTTGTATTCCTTTTTGCCTGCTTCATTTACTGCATTTTTATATTTTCTCCTTTCATCAATTAAATTCAATATTTCTTCTGTTACCCAAGGATTTCTACTAGCCCTCGTCTTTTTACCTTCTTGATCCTCTGCTGCCTTCGCTACTTCATCCCTCAAAGCTACCCATTCTTCTTCTACTGTATTTCTTTCCCCCATTCCTGTCAATTGTTCCCTTATGCTCTCCCTGAAACTCTGTACAACCTCTGGTTCTTTCAGTTTATCCAGGTCCCATCTCCTTAAATACCCATCTTTTTGCAGTTTCTTCAGTTTTAATCTACAGGTCATAACCAATAGATTGTGGTCAGAGTCCACATCTGCCCCTGGAAATGTCTTACAATTTAAAACCTGGTTCCTAAATCTCTGTCTTACCATTTTATATTCTATCTGAAACCTTTTAGTATCTCCAGGGTTCTCCTATGTATACAACCTTCTTTCATGATTCTTAAACCAAGTGTTAGCTATGATTATGTTATGCTCTGTGCAAAATTCTACCAGGCGGCTTCCTCTTTCATTTCATAGCCCCAATCCATATTCACCTACTATGTTTCCTTCTCTCCCTTTTCCTACATTCGAATTCCAGTCACCCATGACTATTAAATTTTCGTCTCCCTTCACAATCTGAATAATTTCTTTTATTTCATCATACATTTCTTCAATTTCTTCGTCATCTGCAGAGCTAGTTGGCATATAAACTTGTACTACTGTAGTAGGTGTGGGCTTCGTATCTATCTTGGCCACAATAATGCCTTCACTATGCTGTTTGTAGTAGCTTACCCGCATTCCTATTTTCCTATTCATTATTAAACCTACTCCTGCATTACCCCTATTTGATTTTGTGTGTAGTCACCTGACCGGAAGTCTTGTTCCTCCTGCCACCGAACTTCACTAATTCCCACTGTATCTAACTTCAACCTATCCCTTAATCGGGCAGGTAGGTTAGAAAAACTGTATTACCTTGTTAAATAATATTTGAAAAACAGAGTTTCTGTGTCATTGAAATAAATGCGTGTGTTTGAATTTTTATTTTAATATGTTTCTCGTCCTATATAAATGTTAAGTTTTCTGTTCTTCTACAATGGAGAGCAGCCATTAGCGCTATTGATCTACAGCGCGGATTATTGGTAAAATTCTGAATAGTAAGTGATTAATATTGAGAAATACTTTTTAATGTTAATGCATATGGTAGAGGTACAGAAAAGATTTAATATATATTATTTGTTAACAGTAAAACAATGCCTGAACCAGATTCGATGAGTTATTGTCTTATTTTAGCCGCCAACTTCTTAAAAAATAGCAGCGGCAGTTTTAAATTGAATTTTTAAACAGAAATTAATCTGGATGGTCAATTATTGCGATAATAATCATGTACTGGTGGCCCAGATCCCACTCAGAGGTAATAAATTCCACTTAGATTGTGAACAGCATCTTACGCGGATAAATTGTTCTCTGCTAATGTATGAAGCCCGAGTATTTCGAAAGAACTTCTGTGAAATACTTTTGACAGGAAAGAATACATTAGTGTCGTGCGCTTGTGGTATTGTGTGTAAAAACTGTTCATTTTACTTAAAGAAAAGTGTTGCCACCTCGACTAACAGTAGCGGTAAATTGTATAAGATCACGTTCGTGGGTGAACTTAGTACCATTTGCACTGCTTGATAGACAACATTGTTACACATTCACAGGTGGAGATTTCTTTAAGAAAATAAGGACCATAAGCCGGGAGAGGCAGTGATTAAAGGAAACCTCATGTTACGCTAATAATGTGTAATTGGTTTTGTTGTAGTCCTGCCCAAAATTTCAAAACACCGATACCAAGGCACGCCACTATGCAATTGGTAGCTACATTTTCTGTCACATTCAGAACCACCTTCCAGGCAATTTCTTCAACACTGTCTTTAATCTCAACACAACCCTTTAATTTATTTGCCGTCCAATACTCTCTTGACTACGGACACAATTTTCCCCATTGGCAAATATGTTTGTATTTAACAAATCAATAAAAATTAACCATCAAAATGGCAGTGTCTAACTCCAAGAACCCGCACTCAGGTTCCCCGTAAAGGGGGCACATAAAAACAGCAACCGTGGAACCGCCCTGTCGCAGATCGCAGTTACAACTATTAGTTGTCATAATGCTTCTTGCTGCCTTTGCGTCTCTGCACACCCACCTTCGTGCTTACCATACACCCAGCAGACTACCTTGCGCACTCCTTGAATCCACTGTTGTGGGTGTCGATTTTTCTCAGATCTTCCATTTCACGTGAATGTTCCCATTAACAATCGCTGTTCCGTATCTACCCCTTGCCTTCCTCCGGTATCAAGAAATTCAGTGGCCTATGCCTGGCTTAAAATTTCTTCTAATTGTGTCAAACTTGCCTGAATTCTCCAAAACACCGCACGCGTTGCACCGTTCCGAGTTTTGTTACCCCTAAAATATGCCTTACCAGATGCTCCTCCGTATATCACAAAGCAAAGGCTACCGAACTATTTCTGACTCGTTTCCAGTATTCTTATAAAGTGTCGCCAAGTCAGTGTTCATAATATTGGAAAATTAATTCATGTAAGGCACGAAGCTGAATTAGCTTAACTATTTTTTAGCGAAATTGCCGAAATATTATTTTGCTATGTGGCGCGCAATACTTTGCCACCCATGTTACTTTATACATTAACCGCCATAATTTTTAAAGCGTTAACATCAGTAATTTGACATGCCTGAGCTTTGCCTTCAAATTCAAGCGTTAAATAGAGAAGATGGACTATTTGCTCCATTTACGTCAATGACAGTTCAGCACATTCCAGGAGTTTTCCCTGTAACGGGTTGGGTAGTTTATCAAACTGGATTTGAAGGACATTTCGCACCACTTCGTTCTTGTCACCACTACTATCTTCCTGCTGATCCGGTATTTTGATATTACTACTATATTGGAAGCATGCCTGAATCGTATTACTATAAGCTCGTAACTGCTGCTCCTTTGTTTTTTAATCTGGAAGGTCTGACAGCCCGCCACGAATTCCTCTCCTGTGCCAATCTTTTCATCTCAGAGCAGCACTTGTAACCTAAGCCCTCAATTGTTTTCTGGACGTATTCTAATTCCTGTCTTCGCCTAACGTTTTTATCCACTTCAGTTCCCCCCTAGTACCATATAGGTTATTCCCACTTGCCTTCTCATGTGTCCTATCGTCCCGTCCCTCCTTCTTGTCAGTGTTCTCCATATATTCCTTTCCTCTTCAGAAAACCTAATGATTCCTTATTTTATCAGTGAATCTAATTTTCAGCATTATTCTGTAGCACCACGTCTCAAATATTTAGATTTTCTTCTGTTCAGGATTTCCCGCAGTCCATGTTTCACAAACATACAAATGCTGGGATCCAAACGCATATTTTCAGAAATTTCTTCTTTAAATTAAGGCCCACGTTTGATACTAGTAGATTTCTAGTGGCGAGGAATGCCCTTATCGCCAGCGCTATTCTGCCTTTTATGTTCTCCTTCCTCCGTCCGTCATGGGTTATTTTGCTGCTTAAATAGAAGAATTTCTTGACTGCGTCTAACTCGTGATCCCCAATACTGATTTTAAGATTCTTATGTTCTCATTTCTGCTACGTGTCATTACTTTCGTCTTCCATCGATTTATTCTTAATCCACACCCTGTACAAATTAAACTGTTCATTCCATTCAAGAGATCCTGCAATATTTCTTCACTTTAAACGAGGATAGCAATGTCACGAGTGATTATTGTGATTGATTTCCTTTCACCTTGAATTTTAATCCCACTCTTGTAACTTCCTTTAATTTCCGTCATTGCTTCTTCGATGTATAGATTGAACTGTAGGTACTACATATTCCTCTCCCCCTTTTTTTTTTTAATCTGAGCACTTCGCTCTTGGTAATCTACCCTCAATATTACCCATCTTTCCCTATAATGTTTGCCAGGGCGACAGCTCCAATGAACGTGTATTTTTTTTTTTCAGTCTTGCTTCCAGAACGTCATATCCGCCACTCTGGTGACTTTACCTTTCCTAAATACAAGCTGATCGTCATCTAACAGATCCTCAACCACCTTTTCCATTCTTCTCTATATTATTCTTGTCAGCATCTTGGATGCATGAACTGTTTAGCTGATTGTGTGTGAATTCTCGCACTTGTTGGCTCTTGCAATCTTCGGAATTGTGTGAACGATGTTTTTCCAAAAGTCAGATGGTATGTCGCCAACCTCAAAATTTCTGCACACCAACATGTATAGTCGCTTTGTTGCCACTTCCCCCAATGACTTTAGAAATGCTGATGGAATATTATCTCTATTGCCTGATTCGAAGTGTTGCAAAGCTCTTTTAAATTCTGATTCTAATACGTGATCCTCACACAAGTCTTCCCCTCGTACAGGCCTTCAATGTACTCCACCTATCCGCTGTCTCCTCAGCATTTAATAGTGGAATTCCCATTGCGCTGTCAATGTTACGCTCCTGCTTTTAATTTTACGAAAGGTTATTATTATGCTGAGTCAGTCCTTCTGACAATAATTTAATTTTCTTCACATTATTGATGCAGCCATTTCACAGCTCTTTTAAATTCTGATTCTGATACTGGATACCCTATCTCTGGATACCCTATCTTTTTCTATTACGATACGTATTATGCTGTGACTGTCCCTCCGCCAGTCATTTTGTTTTCATTTTCTTCACACTGTTCATGCAGCCATTTCACCTTAGCTTCCTTGCACTTCCTACTTATTCCATTCCTGAGTGACTTATATTTTTGTAATTCTAAATTTCCCAAGATATTTTTGTTCTTCCTTCTTTCATCGATCAACTGAAGCACTTCTTCTGTTGTCTGTTGTTTCTTCGCCGTTACTTCCTTGCACCTATCTCTTTGTTTTTAACTTCTGTGATTGTTGCTTGTAGATACGTCTATTTCTCTTCAACTGCACTGCCTGCTGAACTATTCATTATCGCCGTGATTATAGCCTGAGAGAACTTGAAGGCATCTCTTCATTCCTTCGTATCCCACTTGTTTGTACGTTGATTCCTCCTGACTAGTCTCTTAAACTTCAACCTACTCTTCATCATTACTAGATTGTGATCGGAGTCTATGTCTACTCGTGCATACGGCTTGCAATCCAATATCTGATTTCAGAATCTCTACCTGACCATGGTGTAATCTAACTGAAATCTTCCCGTATCTTCTGGCCTTTTCCAAGTATACCTCCTCCCCTGTGATTCTTCAACTGAGTATTCGCTATTATTAGCTGAAATTTATTGCAGAACTCAATAAGCCTTCCTCTCTCTCATTCCTACTACTAAGCCCACATTTTTTCCGTAGCACTTTCTTCTACTCTTTCCCCTTACATCCGCATTCCAGTCCCTCATACTACATATTCATTTCCCTTTCCGTTGTGGATTACCTGTTCAATAGGCTCAGGTACTCTCTCTATCCCTTCAGTTTTTGTTTGCGACGTCGGCATATACTAATATTTTATGGGTAAATTTAATGGTAAAGTCTCCCATAGTTTTGAGTACTCATACTTCAACTTCGCACTTATACTAATATGAGGCAACAACATAGCAAAAATATTATACAGGGTGAGTCACTAAATGTTGCCACCTAGAATAACTCTGAAAGTATGATAGTAGCTGAAAAGTTTGTGGGACAAATGTTGCATGGGACAACATGGGCCACGATATGACGTTGGTTTTTTGTTGCTAGGTGGGGTCGCGTCAGAGATATGAAGGTCAACTTTGTTTTTTTAAATGGGATACTATCGTCTGGTACTTATTTCCTGATAGTGGCTGTAGAGACGAATCCAATGATGTGTAACAGTAAGGTCTTATTTTTCCTAAAGCCAATCTGATCGTCATCTAATACAACCTCAACTTTCTTTTCCATTCTTCTAAATATTATTCTTGTCAGCGACTTGGATACATCTGCTGTTTAGCTGATTATGCGCTAATTCTCGCACTTATCAGCTTTTGCCGTCTGTAGAATTGTGTGGATGATATGTTTCCGAAAATCGGATGATATGTCACCAGATTCATACATTCTACACACCAACGTGAATATAAATGGCTCTGAGCACTTTTGGGACTTAACATCTGAGGTCATAGCCGCCTAGAACTTAGAAATACTTAATCCTAACTAACATAGGTACCTCACACACATCCATGCCCGAGGCAGGATTCGAAGCTGCGACCTTAGCAGCAGCGCGGTTCCAGACTGAAGCGCCTAGAACAGCTCGGCCACAACAGCTGGCCAACGTGAATAGACGTTTTTTGCCACTTCCGACAATGATTTTAGAAATCCTGTTGGAATGTTATCTATCCCTTCTGCCTTGTTTGATCTTAAGTCCTCCAAAGCTCTCCTAAATCTTGATTCTAATACTGGATCCTTTGTCTCTTCTACATCGGCTTCTGTTTCTTATTCTATCACATTAGTCAAATCTTCACCCTCATAGAAGCCTTCTACGTACTCTTTCTACCAATCCACTCTCTCCTCTGTGTTTAACAGTGGAATTCCCGTTGCACTCTTAAATTGTAGCTCACCGAAGGCTATTTTGACTTTCCCATGTGCTGAGTCAGTCCTTCCTATTTATTTCATTCCTCAGTGACTTGTATTTCTGTATTCCTGAGTTTCCCTGGACGTTTTGGTACTTTCTTCTGTCATCGATCAACTGAAGTATTTCTTCTCTTACCTAAGGCTTCTTCGCAGTTACCTTCTTTGTGCTTATGATTTCCTTACCAACTTCTGTAAGTGCCCTTTTCAGAGATATCCATTCCTCTTCAACTGTACTTCCTACTAAGCTACTCTTAGAGAACATGAAGTGTATCGTCATTCTTTAGTACTTTCGTAACCCACGTCTTTGCGTATTGATTCTTCCTGACTAATCTCTTAAGCTTCAGCCTGCTCTACATTGCAATCTGAGTCTGTATCTGCTCCCGGGTACGCCTTACAACACAGAATCTGATTTCCAAATCTCTGTCTGACCATGAAGCAGTGTAACTGAAATCTTCCTGTATCACACGGCCTTTTCCAAGTATACCTCTTCCTCTTGTGATTCTTGAACGGAGTATTCGCTATTACAAGTTGAAATTTGTCACAGGACTCTCTCATTTCTTGTTCCACGCCTATATTCTCCTGTAACCTTTTCTTCTACTCCTTCCCCTACAACCTCATTCCATGAGAATTAGATTTTCATCTCCCTTTACATACTGTATTACCGTTTCAATAGCCTCATATACTTTGTCTTTTCATCTTCAGCTTGTGACGTTGGCATGTATACCTTAACTATCGTTGTCAGAGTTGGTTTGTTGTAGAGTGAGATAAGAACATCTCTATCACTGAATGTTCACAGTAACACAATCTCTGCCCTTCCTATCTGTTGAGAACAAATCCTTCTCCCGTTATACCATTTTCTGCTGCTGTTGATATTACCCTATACTCATGTGACCAGAAATCTCTTTCATTTCTCCATTTTACTTCACTGACCCCTACTATATATAGATCAAGCATTTGCATTCCCCTTTTCAGATTTTTCCAATTTCCCTACCGCTTTGGTATTCATACTTTTTCTCACGATCACCTCCCTCTTGCCAGTGCCCTCCCGGAGATCAGATTTCAGTCTTTTCGCAATGGAGACATCATCATGACACTTTTTCTTTTACAGGTCAAATGTCCTGTGGATACGCGTTATGTATCTTTAATCCAGTGGTTTCCATTGCCTTCTGCTTCCTTATGCCGTTGATCATTGCTAATTCGCCCGCCTTTAGGGGCAGTTTTCCACCCTAAGGACAAGAGAGTGACCTGAACCCCTGTCCGCGCCTCCACCCTCTTTTGACGAGGCCGCTGGCAGAATGAGGGTGACCTCTAATGCCGGAAGTCTTCGGACACCAATGCTGATTATTAATCAGTATTTAAGCGGTGGCAAGTTTCGAACCTGGGATCGAAACGTTTGTCAAAGACGCTACCCCCTAGACCACGCATGCGTCAGTATACACCGCTGTTAAATTTAAATACTTATCCCATCATTCGACAATGCACTAACTGCTGTATAGAATTAATGTGGCAGTTTTCTTATCTAACGAATGACCTGTCGGGATCAGACAAATTTAATTTATTCCTTGAATTGTTGCAGTCTACAAGACCGATGTGTACTGGGGGTAGCGAAACAAAGTGCCATCACTGGATACCAGTGCGGCCAGGACGCTGCTTCTTCGATAGTTTTCCTTGTCCTTTGCAGAATTCCTGCATCCAACTGAAACAGATTTCCAAAAAATTTCTAGCCGCGCGGGAATAGCTGAGCGGTCTAAGGCGCTGCAATCATGGACTGTGCGGCTGGTCCCGGCGGAGGTTCGAGTCCTTACTCGGGCATGGGTGTGTGTGTTTGTCCTTAGGATAATTTAGGTTAAGTAGTGTGTAAGCTTAGGGACTGATGACCTTAGCAGTTAAGTCCCATAAGATTTCACACGCATTTGAACATTTTTGAACATAAAATTTCTAACCGTATACGGGACGAATTTCGCTATGAGCGAGCCTGCGGACAGTCCCTCGGGTCACAAAAATCGCGTTTTTCTAGTCGGACACAAATCCATAGAACATCTGCCATGTTTATCTCATTGCAGATTATTAACCACTGGCGATGGAATATTGCTTAATGACTACCTTCCACATAATTTTGTATGTACTGCCACTCTATAGATATGTTGAGGTGCGAAATTTAAAATGATATGCCATATTCTGGCGTTTGTGACTTATTTATTGACTCACCCTTGTGTCTACAAAAAATCTTGAGAAACTGTCACTGCGGCACTTAGGTTGGGACATAACCCAAGTATCAACATCATTTTGGGTATTAGTATCGATATCAAATTATTTAATTTGGTAATGGGACGTTCGTACTATAGAAAGGAACCATCTTTCTCCTCCTTTGGTGACTCAGTCGTTGCTATCTTCTGGTAGTGTTGCAATATAGGATGGTACCTCGCAGCTGGTTCAAATGGCTCTGACTGAGCACTATGGGACTTAACTTCTGAGGTCATCAGTCCCCTAGAACTTAGAACTACTTAAACCTAACTAACCTAAGGACATCACACACATCCATGCCCTAGGCAGGATTCGAACCTGCGATCGTAGCGGTCGTACGGTTCCAGACTGAAGCCCCTAGAACCGCTCGGCCACATCGGCCGGACTCGCATCCGGTATTTGATATTCAGATCTCCATCTAGCCAGCCATATTTTGATTTTATGCAATTTTTCCAAAAATACGTACACGCAAAATGCCGGGATGATTCCTTTGGGAAGACCACAGCCCAGCTATTGAAGCTCATCCGCCGTCAGTACGACACGGTCTTCCACAGGACTTCGCTCTCTACCCTTCTTTCTGTTTTATTTTCAAAACGAATGAACTGGTATATTGGAAATCAACGTCAGGAAGAAGGGAAACAACGATGTAGTCTGAAGAAACTGGTTGGTGTGTAGGTATCCCTATCTTCATAATACACACGAAATGCAAGACAGAGCGTAAGTGAGCCACTCTTCCGCTCGTTTCGTATTCAGCGTTAACAAACTGACTCGGCAGAATGTCTCCAGAAAGACTTTTTTCCTTACAAATGACATTCAGGGCCGAAACTATTAACATCAGTTTGTTAAGTGACTCGCGTGTACCCTGAGAAAAACACTGTGCCGAAGGGAGAGTCTGTTTCTAAATGACACACCTCGTGCACTGAGAGGCAGAAACGTATGAAAATTGCCCCGTGTCACGAAGAGTGTGACGCACAGACTCCATCAACAAAGGTTCTAGTGACCGCGACCAATATAAAGACAGAACGTGGCCTCTTTGCGCCGCCACACGTCCGATATGTCGTCTACAGTAACCTCTCTGGTGTTCACCAGCTTCCTCGTTGCCGTCATAGCATCTGCGTCGGCACAGGTGAGTTGCCACCAGAGATATGTTTTTCATTTCTATGAAACCCAGAAAGCTATAGTGCTTTGATAATACTAAAATTTGTAAACGCTCTTGCTATTTACTTTGCATTTAGTTTTATTCTCGCGTGTTGACTGCGGGCTACGCAAGAATGATCGCACAAAGCCTTTACTAGCCAAAGAGATTCGCATTTACGAGCAGTAATTAAAGAGTAGTACCAGCATCAGTTAATGGCTTCATTTTAGTCTAAGTCTCCAACTGTTATTTTAATGAAACAAGAATCAGATTTGAAGTGAGCGTAACGAAGAATGCTACATGTGGATGGTGCAGACAATTTGAACTGGTTGCGTCAATTTTATTTATAGATTTCCTTCTTCTTCTTCTTCTTCATTTCTTCGTTTACCTAAAAAGCATTCGTCCTTTTATCCCTTTAACCACTTTTCTTTATTGGAGACTAAGGAGATGTCAGTTTCAGTAGCGAAACTGAAGTGGGCTGTGCCCTGGTTAAAAAATACAGTGTGTAATTCTTATCATAAGCGTTATCAATTATGAGTAAGGGCTTCAGAAACCACTGGAATTTTAATTTTAATTTTCTTTAGATATTCTAAAAGCGACCGTTTCTCTGCTGATATTCAGTAACACTTTATAGCATAATATGTTTTCATGCCATCTGGGTACAGCAATGTTGTGAGAGTTCCTTGCTCAGAATTCGGGTCAGTAACGCAATATGTTCTTATGTACAAAATTACGCCAATAATTGAGTTAGTAGTCAGGACAGTGCCGGAAATTTCCACTTTCTCTCCGGGACGATTATCTCCTGATGTCCTCACAACCAAATAGAGATGGTCGAGAAAAGGAGACAATGCCATATAATATTAAAAATCCTGATACCTCGACATTGTTCTTCGTTTATAAAGCCAGAAGGCGTTCCAGTAGAAGAAGATAGTTTATTCTCTGCAACATTCCGGAGGAAATTCATCATTCGAGCTAGGTTATATCTCATTACAATATGTAATGAAAATTTTTAATAGCTTACACGATGTTTGTTGACTGTCTATTTGGCGTATCACAACTAAAAATAATATAGTCACTGATTCAGGGCGCGAGCTGTGAAATATAATTACCTCCACCGCACATGAGTGAAGACTTAGTCCTTCTAAGCGCTCTCGTTGCCGAAATGAAAATGTGAATAGGGTTCTACAAGACTGGATATATATATACCGATAGTGTGGCAATGAAATCTGAGAACGGTAGTTTTAACCAAAGTCGCTCATTTTCTGTTACTACCTTGTGATTGTGTAAAGTATTTCTTTGGTCGACACAATGTCGTGTTTTGTACAGAAGAAAAAGTGCTGTTAGACCGCCGCAAATTTAACTGTTGGCACTAACTGAACCGAGGTCCTACGTCACAAATGTTTAAAAGCTTACCAACGGACTAATCCACCCAGGTACTTTATGATAATACGTCACACAGTTCTTCTGGCAGTTGGCAGCAATAACTGGTGGCTATAGACGTAACAACAGCTTGGGGTGGGCTTGCATCAAACAGTTACAATTCTTATAGCTTCTGAACACGATATGACATGTAGTTTTCACGGTTGTAACAGTATTACTTACAATTACTTTATCTATGGATAAGACAGTACATTTATTCTCCTTATGCCACACACAACTACGGAACGTATAGGTTTAATTATTATAATTCGTTTACTTGATTCACACGTATTATTTTAACTCGTACTGGATGAAATCTAACGGAATTAAAACATTTTCTGATCCTCGATAGCGAAAGATAATAGTAAGAAGTGAAAATTTATATCGATTGTTTTATAGATTAGTACTAATACGAAGTTGGTGTCACTTAGCTAAAGAGAGTGTTGCGACGAACACTGTTTCGCTACCCCCAAGTTACCTATGTCTTTCGGCACTGAAAAATTTGTTATTTCGATGTTTTATGCCCTCGTAAGCCGTACAGCAGTAAGGATGAGTCGACAAGAGGAAAAACTTGTGTAATTGCCGAAGGATTGGCATAAGGTTCCCTCTGAAAAATTAAATACTGGTTATTCGATGTTTCACGGATTTCATGCCGCCTCTGTTCTTTATGAATACGCCAGGTTTCATTGACTTTCCCTGTCTTCATCGTCAGGAGTTATTCATCGGCCGTGCGGTACTTTATTTACGAGGGTATTCAATAAGTAACGCAATACATTTTTTTTTTTTTTTTTTTGTGAGAGCAGGTTGGTTTTATTCGGCATTCCAATACACCACATTACTCAACACTCTTTTGGCTACAAAACACCTTTTGCACCCCCACTCCATTCAATGCGACGACGCCACGCTTCTGGAAAGGCCTCTATGACCATTCTACTGGTCGACATCGGAGCCAACGCCTTGAGGCATCAATAACCTCCCCATCATCCACGTAATGCTTCCGTTAAATGCATCCTCCATTGAGATAAACGGGTGGGAGTCCGAAGATGCGAGATCAGTGCTGTAGAGTGGATGAATAAGAACAGTTCAATGAAGCTGTGGTGCACGGGCTTGTGTGAGGCCTTGCATTGTGTGGGGAAGGAAAGTTGAGTTTAAATTGTCGGTGTACACGTGGTCTATGGGTTCGGTCTTTGATTAGTAAACAAAAAACGTCTTCACTCCCTTGCTCGATCCCCAACACCGCTAATATTTTGAATAATAATCAGCACTGGCCATCGTAAGAAGTCACTCTCATTGTGCCGATGGCATTGTCAAAGAGGGCGGAGGAACGCACAAAGGTTTAGGATACTCTCTTACACTCGGGGTGGAAAAACTGCCCCTAAAGGCGGAAAAATCAGCAATGATCAACGCCATGAGGAAGCACAAGGCAATGGAAACCACTGCATTAAAGACACATAATGTGTATCCTCGGGACATGAGGCGGTAATTGAAAAAGTATCATCATGATCACTCCATTGGCAAGAGACTGTAGAATAGTCCCTCATTCGGATCTCCGAGAGGTGACTGCCAAGGGGGAGCTGACTATGGGAAAAAGTGTAAATACACGACGAAAGAATAATACTCTACGAGTCAGGGCGTGGAATGTCAGAAGCATGAACGTGGAATGAAAGCTAGAAAATCTGGAAAGGGAAATACAAAGGATCATTGTATATATAAAGGGGATCAGTGAAGTTAAATGGTAAGAAGACATAGATTTCTGGTCAGATTAGTATAGGGTAATATTAGCAGCAGCAGAAAATGGTATGACAGGAGTAAGACACGTTATGGATAGGAAGATAGGGCAGAGAGTGCGTTACTGTGAACAGTTCAGTGATAGGTTTCTTCCAGTCAGAATCGACAGCAAACCATAAGGGACAAGGACAGTTCATATGTACATGGCAACGTCGCAAACTGGAGATGAATAGACAAAAAATGGTTCAGATGGCTCTGAGCACTATGGGACTTAACATCTATGGTCATCAGTCCCCTAGAACTTAACTCTACTTAAACCTAAGTAACCTAAGGACATCACACAACACCCAGTCATCACGAGACAGAGAAAATCCCTGACCCCGCCGGAAATCGAACCCGGGAACCCGGGCGTGGGACGCGAGAACGCTACCGCACGACCACGAGCTGCGGACATGAATAGACAGAGGAAGTATATGAGGATATTGAACAGATAATGCAGTGCATAAAGGGAGACATAAGCCTATTAGTTTTAGGGTCCTGGAATGCCTTTGTAAGGGAAAGAGTAGAAGAAAGAGTTACGGTAAAATATGTGCTTGGCACTAGGAACGAGAGAGGAGAAAGTCTAGTTGAGTTCTGCATTAAATTTCAGCTGCTGACACGAATATTGCGTTCAAGAATCAAAAGAGGAGGAGGTATACTTGGAAAAGGCCAGGTGACACGGGAATATTTCAGTTAGAGTACATCACGGTCAGACAGATTCCAAAATCAGATACTGGATGGTAAGGCGTACACAGGAGGAGATATAGCGCAAATCACAATGTACCAGTGATGAAGGGTAGGTTGAAGTTAAGGAGTCTAGTCAGTAAAAGCCAATAGGAAAAGAAGTGAGAAACGAAGTACTAAGGAATGAAGAGATACGCTTGAGGCTCCCAAAGGCTGTAGACACTGCTACACGAAATAGCTCAGTAGGCAGTATACTGTAGAGGAATGGACATCCCTAAAAATAGCAGTCGCACAAGTTTGGAAAGAAAAGCATAAGTAGACCTACTAAGAACGTATCTGCGAAGAAACATGGGTAACAGAACCAACACTTCAGTTGATCGATGAATGAAGGAATTATAAAAATATTCAGGGAAATTCAGGAATACAGAAATATAAGTCGCTAAGGAATGAAATAAATTGGACGTGCTGGGTAGCTAAGAAAAAATAGCTCCATTAAAAAAAGGGAAGAAATCGAAACAAAAATGATTGTCGGAAGGATTGATTCCACATATAGGAAAGTCAAAGCAATCTTCAATGAAATTAAACGCAAGGGTGGTAACATTAAGAGTGCGACGGGAATTCCACTGTTAAATGCAGAGGAGAGAGCAGATAGGTGGAAACAGCACATGGAAGGCCTCTAGGAGGGGGAAGATTTGTCTCATGCGATAGAAGAAGGAACTGAGGTAGAAGAGGGAGAGGATCCAGTATTAGAATCAGAATTTAATAGAGTTTTGTTAGTCTTATTATCAAACAATGCAGAAGGGATGGGCAACACTCCATCAGAATTTCTAAAATCAATGGGGGAGTGGCAACATAACGACTATTCACGTTGGTGTGTAAAATATATGAGTCTGGCGGTATTCCCTGACTATCGAAAAAATATCCTCCACACAATTTGCGAAGACTGCGAGACCGACAAGAGCGAGAATTATCTCACAGTCAGCTTAACAGTTCACTCATCCAAGCTGCTGACAAGAATAACATACAGAAGAATGGAGAAGAAAACTGATAATGTGTTAGACGACTATTAGATCGGCTTAGAAAAGGGCACAGTTGCGTTTCATAATGGAAGACACATTCACAGGTTTTTTCGACCTGGAAAAAGCGTTAGACAATTTCAAACGGTGCAAATTCGGATGAAAACAGGGGTAAGCTATAGAGAGAGACGGGCAATATACCAAATGTTCAACAGCCAAGGGGGAATACTAAAATTGGATGACCAAGATCATAGTGCTCGTATTAAACAGGGTGTAATTCAGGGATGTAGTCTTTTGCCCCTACTGTTCAATTTGTACATCGAAGAAGGAATGACGGAAATAAAAGAAAGGTTCAGGAATGGAATCAAAATTCAAGGTGAAAAGGATATTACTGATACGATTCGCTGACGACATTGCAATCCTGGCTGAAAGTGAAGAAGAATTACATGGTCTGCTGCATGGAATATAGGGTCTAACGACTAGAGAATATGGATTGAGAGTAAATGGCAGAAAGAGTAATGAGAAATACCAGAAACGAGAACAGCGAGAAACTTAAATCAGGACTGATGATCACGAAATAGATGAAATTAAGGAATTCTACTACCTAGGCAGCAAAATAACCAATGATGGACGGAACAAGGATGTATGCTATCGCCTCCCCAAGTTAACTGCAATAATGTACTAATTCTCTTTTGGAATGAATGTATCCTGTACTGGGCGACTGTGCATATAAATAAAATGAAAAGAAAACAAGAATATTATGAATGTTTGTGAAGTTAATTGCAGAACTTTTCCTTACAAAAATCTTGAAGATTCTCTGAAAATATTATTATTATTATTTCATCTCAAACAATAGAGGTCCGCTGAAAGAAGAATTCTTCTTCTGTGTCTCGGCGATGTCGATCCCAGGACTCCACAGCTGCGGCGATCGGCGATTTAGTATTGATGGTTCTGCACAATCTTAAAGAAACAGGTGGGAAAGAAAAAGGCAGCAGATCCTTAATCGTGTAGTGAGAATAAATCCGCGTCCGGGCTACTGAATGTTACTTTTGAGAAAAGACGACAACGTCGCTCGTCGCTGGTTTTGATACGTGTTATTATAAATTCGATGTAGGCTCTTGAAATTATTGTCGCCACAGGATGTAAATCTTGCTGGTAAAACTTAAGCATACATAATGTCCAATACGAAGTGTTGGGTTTTTAAAAGAATGAATTACCTTTTTCTAAGCATTTATTCATCAAGATGAGGTCTTGATGAGGTCCAATGATTTTTAATCCATCCACCTTTTCTATATAGAGACCCAACATTAAATTCACAATTTTGATTGCAATGGCGGACTATCTGTTTCATACAACAATATATACATCTCTTCTCTTCTGCTAGGAAGACAGCACAAAACAAAACAAAAATCAGAAACTACATCTAAGTCGGCTAACAAAGCCAAAGGTACAATGTACAACAGTCTCTCTTTAGCATCGCTGCTGCCACTCGCTGCTGCTATATCTTTGAGTGTCAATATTACCGTCGTGATTTTCAATTTATTTATAGCTTTCTTAGCCTGTCCAGATCGGACGTACAAAAAATTATGCATTACATTTCAAAACATATGTGAAGTAAACATTTGACCACTACCAGCTTTTAACAAATTAAAAAACATTTCCACCGCGTTGACACTTTCACCACTTCCGCACACGCGTCGTAAGACAGAGTACAATGAAATATCAAATTCTCCCGACGTGATACTACAGAGAACATAAAAAGCAGACTAGCACAGACAATCAGGGCATTCATGCGCGAGAGAAATCTGCTATACAATGTTCATCATAAGATAAAGCTGATGTAAACAAACACAAACGCATTGATTGGTCAGAAGCCGTAGCACACGTATACAGGTGTTGCGCTCTTGGAAGTAGGTCCTACTTATGTATTTGATATATTATTACTAAGTTAGGTCAAATGAAACTTTAAGATATTCTAATGTATTAACAGCCATTAACGATTTCTTAATCACGCTTTAGCTACATAGTTTTTATTTCAAAAATCATGTTCAGTCACAATCTCTGTATTGTTGTGCTCCGACTGTCGCGCTGTTAGTGAGCAGTAGAAAATGGCTGAGACTGCTTCCTGCTCCGTAGTGAACCACGCCTGTGGAACACTGTTAAAAAGTGCCGAGAAATAGATTTTCCTAAATTTGCAGAAAACGTGGCTTTGAAGTTTTCCGAGGAACAGTATTTAACACAGTTGTAATAAAAGTACACATTGGATGTACAGTGGAATCTGTAGCGTGATAAATAGATAATCTGCTGCGATTTCGTAGACCACGGGTTCAAGTCTTGCGTTGGTCATCTTTTTCTTCGTTCAACTTAAAATACCAACATCTCGTAACTGTAAAATTCATCATCATTTTTTGTTAGTAATGCACGTCTTCTTGTTTCTAAGTACATATTGCACGAGAAGTTCCTGTCTTAATTTCACATATAAATTCTTAATTATCGATATTTTATGAGAGGTGGTTAACAAAGGCTGCTTAAGTTAAGAAAACAAAACAATTTATTTTTAGGGCTAAAATGAAAAACTAATTGATCTTTATTTGGGCTATGTCTATTGTTTTATAACACAGATCTAGTATCACACGAACCAGTGATAAGTGACATAGGAACATGATGGCAGTTCCATAACTTAAATGTATTCCTAGGTTTCGGATAAGGAAGGAGCTAAGAGATTACCAGACGACTGACGGTAATTAATACCTTCAGTGGCTTCAGTGTTCAACAATACGCAGAAATCCCTACAGTATGCTTTTGCATAGTACATAGCTCGCTCCGAAAAATTACTGTATGTTTATGTTAGGAATTTTCATCACTCTTTTTTTGTAATTAGAATACTGTGTTAGATGAGAAAGAGAGCATTTTATGGCATTTCATCTGCTCATCTAAGAGGTGTGCGGTAATGCTGGAGGTTTGCCAAATATTATTTCATTCTCTTTAAAAATTAAATAAAGTTCGAAGCTATATTGCTTCTCCACTCGTCTCTTTTTGCGTCTGAATTGCAGCTGCACACTCATTGCAGTGTAGTTGGTCCAGCTGGCAGGTCAGTGCTGTCAAAGTTAAACGTGCCGGTAAAGCTTTTATCCCGCGTTATTACTCACTCTATGTGCGTATAACGCAGCATGAAAGTATCCTTATGACCGTACTTTGCTGTACTGGGCACATCTTGGCTTCCGCTCCAAGTGAAGCGAAATTTAGTGGGATTCATGCAAACGCGGAAGAATACATGTATAATGTTTACACCAAGTTTATTGTTATGATGAACACAGTATAGTATCAAACATAGTTCTTTATTTGAGGAAGAACTTTCTGGAAATGTACTTTTGGAGCACAGCGTTATATGGTCGTGAAACATGGACTTTGGGAAAACTGGAGCAGAACAGAATCAAAGCATTTGAGATGTGGTGCTACAGACTAAAGTTGAAAATTAGGTTAACTAATGAGGTAAGGAATGAGGAGATTCTGCGCAGACTCGGAAAGGAAAGGAATATGTGGAAAACGCTGACAAGAAGAAGGGACAGGATGGTAGGAAAGCTGTTAATCATCAGGTAATAACTTCCATGGTACTAGAGGGAGCTGTAAAGCATTAAAACTGTATAGGAAGACAGAGACTGGAATATATCCAGCAAGTCATTGAGGATGTGAGATGAAGAGGTCGACAGAAAATAGGAAATGGGGGGGGGGGGGCGCTGCATCAAAGCAGTCACAAGAATGATGACAAAATAAAACTATGGCGACGAACGTATTGCAGGAGTAACATCAGTGCGCAGTCTGTCGGCACGCGAGAGATCGGGCAGATTTGCGAGACGTTGTTGCAATGACAGACGTCTCACCCGACGATTCACCGTGCATTTGTTCACTAACGGGTCTCCGTAGACATTGTGCAAACGCCTATGAATATCTGCGATGCTCTGGTTTTCTGCCGAAAGAATCTCAATGACAGCATTCTGCTTGGAACGCACCTCCGTTACAGACGCCGTCTTGAAGGTTGCGTATAGCGCCGCTAGTCGTCGGGAATCCATGAAACTGTAGAGACTGAAGCGGCAATTTTCCACGATGTCCCACAACAAATTCCGCATTTTTTCAACCTAAATTGACTGAGAAAAAATGTGCTGTACTACTTATTGAACGCCCTTTGTATTTGGTCGAGTTCGATATGCACACTACATGAAGTGCAAAACTTCTATATGCTACCAAAGACAATGTCGGTGTCTATGATGGAGGAACACTAACAACCATGGTGATTTCGTTAGGTGGCGAATAACTCAGCCTATTTCTCGTAGCCTTCAGCACTTAGCACCCGTTTTTGCACCACTAAGGGTATAATTGTTGTCCCATCTTAAGTTGTTGTTCTACGCTGCAATCTCAACGGCTTCTTTGATGACAGTATTCCAGTAGACAGTTGCATGGAATGCAATTTCGTAATTGCGTTTGTTTGTGGTTCTGCGCTCGACAATAGCAGATTTGTTGAAATTTAATGTAGATTCGTATTTCTGGGCAGCGTTCTGAAATAGTTCGCAAGGTCTGATCTATGAAATTGCTACCGCATTCACAATTTTTCCAGAAGCACTGAGACCAAGGGTCTCTTTAATTTTCTTGCGTGGTCCAAGACTGAACTGAATGTAGTGTCTGCCAGGGACAGTCTGTTTTAACTGTAGTAACTCTGACGAATGGAAGGAGTGAAGTGTTCTTCGATCATAGACAACCGACATTGTCTTTAGTAGCATATAGAAATTTGTTCACTTCATGGAAGAGTGCCTTTTTGAGATATCTGGTCTCGGATCCTTGGTGGACCTTTTCAGTTAGAGTTTTAGCTCTATGTATCAGCGTGTTTAAAATAGCTCTCATTTGACGTGGATGAGGTATAGGTCAGTATATGGTGGTTTCCAGTAAAAAGCCCATCTAACGTACTTTCAAGCAAAACATCTGTAAATGGTAATATACGAGGGTTATTCGGAAAGTAAGGAACGATCGGTCGCAAAATGGAAAATACAGTAAAATTCTGATGAAGGTTTGTACAGATGCGTTGCGCACTGTGTCTAGTACGCCCATCATATCCCTCTTTTCAGTTCTGAGCTCACAGTGAGAAAGTAAAGATGGCCAGAAATTAGCGTCTCCCGCCAGCTATGAGGGCCTGGCGAAAGATTTCGCCTGAAGCTATGCAATCCACATAACATAACTGTCATGCAGCTCGTTCAACACGACAATTCTTGCCTGCACTCTGCAGCGTTTTCGATGGGAAGTGTTTGATCACCCACAATACAACCCATAATTGGCTACCCCTGAGGTTCATCTCTGCTCAAATGAACCGCTGGCTATGAAGACAATATTTTGATACGGACAACGAGTTGCAGTCCACAGTAGAAAATTGTCGGAAAGCACTGGCGGCTGTCTTTTATAACAAGGGAATTGAAAAGTTGGAACAACGCTACGACAGATGTCTAAATCTGAGCGGCGACTGTGTAGAGAAGTAGCTGGAAGGTGTAGCTAACCCTTCCAAATAAAGCAGTTTTGATTTTCGCTGTGGTTTCCATCTCGCGACCTATCGTTCCTTACTTTCCGAATAGCCCACTTACCTTCTCTCTCCACCTCAGAGGTAAATTTTATATTAGTGTGCATTCAATTCACATGTTCAGTCCCATAATACCAGACCTTAAAAATGTCAAATGCGTAAAAAAAAAAAAAAAAAAAACGAAGGACGATGGACGAAGAAGAGCTGAAATTAATGCGTATTCTTCGAAATATCGTGTTAAGCACTTGGCTATGCTGTTAAGCACTTCATAATATTTATCACTACAGGAAAGTAGGTGAGCGTCAAACTATGGTGATTCAGTTTGACAGTCTCGGGAGAGAAGTGGTCTGCTAGCAACGTGAATGTGTTTATGCTGTCAAAGGGATATTTTCTTGAAATAACGACCGACTGATCTATTTTCTGGTTGTATTTGGAACCTTTCGAATCATAGATGGAAAGTAATGTTCCAGGCATTCCAGGCATCATGAAGCTGAGTATTAGATTATTGCGTAACACAGAAATGTGCTAGCATATTATTATCCGCGGAACCTAACTGACACACACAGTAGTTACGGTTACTACAAGCCACCACAAGTGGGGAAACGGGGCCAAATTTCTAGTAGTTTACTGTCGAGTTGAGATTTTCACAAATGTTTTATTCGTATCTTACAGAAACTAGCAGTACTGCAATAAACAGCTTTTTGAACACGCCGCTACGACAATCAAGTAATTTATAGCATTACAACAATTTAAATTTTTTAAATAAAGGAATTTACAAACTTGGAGGAATTTAAAAAAATTTAAACAAAAGTGTTGTGTCGGTATCTGGGCCGACACTGTGAAGTTGAGATGGCTGAAAGGCAAGCTAGACTAACGCAGACGGGCGTGAAGTACTGGAACAGGATACGTAATTAATGTAGGAAGAAAAGTACGGAGCAGGTTTAATACTTAACTTTACTCATTCCTTGTGGTACATCGATCTTGACGATACACAGAAGACTTTAAGTACAATCACTGTATGGCTAATGGCGCCTTGCTAGTTCGTAGCCATTAACTTAGCTGATGGCTATTCTGTCTCTCGGCTAATGAGAGAGAAAGGCTTCGTACATCTGGTCGGTAGCTAGGTTCTCGTACAACTGGGGCGAGTGCTCTCTCGTATCACGAGACCTGCCTTGGTGGTGGCGCTAGGTCTGCGATTACACAGTGGCGACACGCGGGTCCGACATGTACTAAATGGACCGCGGCCGATTTAAGCTACCACCTAGCAAGTGTGGTGTCTGGCGGTGACACCACAAAAAGTGTCCTGGAATATCATTAGAACATAACAGATATGACGGACCCATGTAAGGCGGCCACAAATCACCCACTCAGGGATGCTCAGGCTAGACAGAATACTGAGCAATTTAAATATGCCCGTAAACACAATTGCCACTCTCAGGCTGGTCACTGCACCGACTTTTAGCCAGCAAAAATTTGTTATAAGATGGCTTAACTTGCCGATAGAATTGGAGCTAACCTCGTGCAAGGAAACATTACACCACAGTCCTGAATGAGTGACCACCTGATCAACCAACAGGAAGCATGAATTTACTCATAACCTACGACAGAATAGCGAAACAATTAAATTGCCAAAACTGCACCTCCCATCGGACAGTAACCAGAGGAGGAGGAAAGATCACTGTCTTCAATTACACCGGTGCCAGGGACAGGAAACCCGGTCGCCGGAGGCCACAAGGCAGAAGAGACGCTGGTTACACAAAATTTTTACTTAATGGTGAAACATTCCACAAACTTAACTTGCAATTATGCTCGAACAGGCAGTACACGACCTCCGATGGCAAGGATCCACACATCCGACCGCGCACGCGACTCCAGCGTACCCAACACGCCACGGTCACGCGACAACACGCTCTGTCACCGGAGTTCACGTCTTCTCTGCAACGTTGACGCGTAGTGACCGCTCCTTCATGTTAGGTGTCTCTTTTTAATCTCCATTTTTGAAACGAAAGATTTGAAGAAGCTTGTTAACGTCCCACCAAGGCGAAATGAACAGAAACTACTCGTGGGCCGATTCTGTATACAACCAACACGCGGGGAGCTCTTCCGTCAACTCGACCCGCTCGTTACACACAACCGACATATATCACGTGGCGACTCGGTACAACCGACCATGCCTGCTTCGTGCTGGAGAGGCACACTGCTCTCCCGAGTCCACCACACTCTCTACGCGCAACGCCCGTACTTCCGCGCCACCACACGAGGTTACAACCGGTCAATGATCTCACTTCCTCCATAGCAGTTTCCCGGAAGCAAAAACGCAGATATCGATAGCAGAGGGAAAAGACAACCAAGCAGCCACTTAATGACAGACAACATATCAAACAAACATATCAGAGGAAGAAAAGGAGAACCAATGTAATCTAAACACAAGGTGTAGCACTAGTCGATAAACGGCTCACTATCGCCGAGATAAATTTCTCCAGTCTATAACTAAAAGTAGTCAGAGGCATTTTGAATGCTGATTCATAACTACTAGTTTGCTCTTTTATGGCAAAAAATACACTCATTCTTACACTCATTATTACAACACAGAGAAATGATAATCTCAATAGTTATCAACTATGAACTAGCGTATACAGTGTGCTAAAATCAGTCCGCAGCTCGTGGTCGTGCGGTAGCGTTCTCGCTTCCCACGCCCGGGTTCCCGGGTTCGATTCCCGGCGGGGTTAGGGATTTTCTCTGCCTCGTGATGACTGGGTGTTGTGTACTGTCCTTAGATTAGTTAGGTTTAAGTAGTTCTAAGTTTTAGGGGACTGATGACCATCGGTGTTAAGTCCCGTAGTGCTCAGAGCCATTTGAACCTTTTTTTTTTTTGCTAAAATCAGTGATTAATATACTAAAGATCTGCAGCGACATTTCTGGAGTGACTTTAAACATTAGATGTGGAATTTGTCTCCAAGGATCTGATTGATTAGTTTCCGGGTAACTGATTTACCATTTTACCACGTGCCACAGCGTGCACTGCACGTTGCTGAGCATTTGAGAAACTAGTCGACATAAGAGGAATGGTACGTAGCATCTAGGGAATAGTGTTCCAGGCAGTGTAAACAAAGCAAGTTGTTCTCAGGATCGCAAAGATTCAAATCGTCGACGACTTGTCTTGCCTGAAATCGTCTTGCTCTGTTGAAAGCAGGACTGGTGCACCTGTGGCTCATAGGCTTCCATTATCGAGAAACTGAAGAAGCAATGGCAGCTTCATCATGAATTTTTCACGAGGATACTGATACTAGTCTTTTAAGAAGAATCGTATGTCATCCTGTTATAGCATGATGACTTCGTAAACTTTACATACACATCTGTTAACTTCTACATAGGCACGGGTATTCTTGGATGGTAGTCCAACTTCTTCACTAAAAATTTTCCTGTTTTTTTTCCGAGCGTGGCTTAAGTTCCCAATACAGAGTAATGTTAAAAATGAGATTCTGTGACAATACCACTTACACATGTTCTGTTTTATTGTTCCCGTTGAGTCATTGTCAAGAACGTGTTCCTTGGTTGTTGAGACATCATAGAGAATTGTGTTGCCTAGGCGATAACTTTTACGTTATGTCGCAATGGGGGTGCTAAGCAAACGCTGTCGGCTACCTTATGCTGAAAGCCAAGACAGTGGGATTCTGTTTCAATCGTTTCAAATCAAGCTTGAGTTACCGCGTATAGAATTCAAGGGTAAATTAACAGGATATACTTGCGGCGTTGTATCACAAAGATAACAGTGCTAAAGTGCTCGAATGTGAAGCAGTAGTTGCTACTAAATTGACCGCAAATTAATTAATAAACACATGAAGGATGGTAGAAAAGCCTTTGGTCTGCATAACCAAATATTTCACAGCTGACGTCCAAAATTTCCAGTTTTATAGACCCAACAAGACCTACCTTCTCTCTTGAAGGTAAGTTGCTACCTAACTATAACTTGAGCTGGCAGCATCCATCTTCAAGCTGAGCAAATGCCTCACTGTTTTTTTGCTTCAATAGATCTGCTGCCTGCTCTCTCGGTGGACAACATTTCAGACATATGCCCACGTATGGAATGGAGACCTCTTCCTCCCTTTTATTTTTATGTCGTCATTATACTACGTACTCTTAAGACGTAGGCATTGAGTTTGAAAGATGATCATAATTTTTGCATATCCAACTTCAGACGTCCAGTGTCCTTGG
Source organism: Schistocerca serialis cubense (assembly GCF_023864345.2). Taxonomy (NCBI): domain Eukaryota; kingdom Metazoa; phylum Arthropoda; class Insecta; order Orthoptera; family Acrididae; genus Schistocerca; species Schistocerca serialis. Next base: position 310,407,377 of record NC_064643.1, read on the forward strand.
TCTGGTATACCATTATGGCTGCTATAATCTCATCTTCCTTGACTTCGGGTCTCTGCTGAGTTTCATATGTGCATTCGCTTAGTAGGTACTGTGTTGTTCTACTCATTCTTGTCCGTTACAACTGTCACAAAATTGTCTCTCTACGATCTGATGTCACTATTACTATGTGATGTTCTCTTTTTAGCGTCTATACGCAAATCTCAGGATCCTCGTGTAACACTGTTGAAACTTTCTCACTTCTGCCAGAGAAATAGCAAACCTCTTTACCGGTACGCAAACCCTTCAGTGGTAAGAAGTTTTGTTTTGTCACCACAAAATGCAGTCTTTTAGCTTTGATAATTGAGGCGGCGACACTACGAGTGTGGTTGGAAAAATTAATAACCCAACGATACTTGTCCCGCTTCAGTTGTTGCTCTGTTGTCTTCTAGTGCAAAATATCGAACATTTACCTCTGCATATAGGAAATAATTACAAGACCTACATACAGCCATTTTGGTTGCACAAAATTTTGTCAGTTGATCACAGTTTCGACTGCACTAGGACAGTCTTCACTAGAATAAATAGTTACATGCTCAGACGTTTTATTCTGATCAAGATTGCCTTAGTGCAATCGAAACTGTGGTCAACTGACAAAATTTTGTGTGCCCGAAGTGGCTGTATATACGTCTTGTAATTAAATAGCGTACGGTTGCTGAATCACAGCCAACAAAATGTTTAAAATGTCAATATAGGAAATCCTTTAATTAGTCCTGGTGTCTTACAGGTAGGACAAATTGTCAGCATTATGCGGGGTGGAGCAATTGAAAGTGGCCCAGAGAACAAAGTTCCACGGTAGAAAGAAGCACAGCAGAGGAAAGCAAATACAGCGCTAAGCTGACTAAAGCAAACGTTGAAAGTGAACGCCATTCATCTCTTGGCACTTTTGGGCCCTGGTCATCAGGCTGACGAAGGGAGATCGAAGATGGACTGTCGAAGTTCCTGCAGTCTCCTCGAAATGTTCTGTTGCAGTCCTTGTAGACTATGAGGGTTGTTGCGATACATCTTAAACTTGAGGGCTCCTCATACAAAGTAATTGCACACTGAATCACGTGACTTGGGTGGCCAGCTAGGGCCGCGACCAGACTCACATCCGTTAACAACCTGTCAGGCACAGGTCTTTTACTCCTACTGGGTGTGGTTATCTGCATACGTTTATGTCCAATCGTATCCACTAGTCCGGGCCACCTGTATTTCAACCACCCTGTACTTGTCAACAACTTCCATTTTTCCGACTAAAATGTCAATGTAAATTTTAATTCGCTTTAAGTGGTCTTCTTTGTTTTCCAGTCTCATCACCGCATTGACTTAACGTTTATTTAAAATGTTGGCGCTTCTTAAGTTTTCCGAGAGATTCTGTATAAGCTCTCTAAACAATGAGGACATTCTCTTTTGTTAATATATTTTTAAGATATTTGAAATAATCGATTGGCTTTCCTAGTTCCGAATACCACTCAGTGACAGTATTTGGATTCTGTGCGGTATACTCAATGGTTCATGCAGTAATAATGAGTTGCAGGACCCAGATTGATGTAGACAAGCCGCTAATTAGATTTATGCCTTTTTATTCTAAAGGAGTATTCTGTTCTGCAGGACGTGTACCAGACAGCCTACGACAACGTGGACGTAGACACCATCATCCAGGATGACACGTTGGTCCAGTCCATAATGAAATGCCTGGTGAGCGCTACAGACGAGGTATGCGACCCCGAAAACAAGCATGTCAAAGGTGAGGACAAACCTATCGCAAGGACGTTATGTAATCGTCTTTACCTTACAATCTGTAGCATCAAATCTCTTTTAGCTGTAGAGGACATGTTATGATTCGAAAATATCTCCACCCCCTACGCCAGGATTACTGAGAACATACATCTGGTCACTTGGGAGTCGACAGACAGGTCCAGTGCTAAAGAAAGTAACAGATCGACATTCCATTAGTGAGGTGATCAATCAAAGCACCAGCTGGACCTGTACGCCGGTTGCGAAGCAAACTGGCTGTGACCAATTTACAAAATCCCGGCATTTGAGGAAAACGATTCACAGACGCCACTGAAAATTTAAATATGGGTGTTCATAGAGGGATTAGGCATCATTATAATCCAATAAGAGTTCCGTACCGAACATGCGGACGATTATTGCAAGGAAAACTTGGGTCGACCGGTTCCCAGTCGCGTGAGGAAACTGATGTCGCCAGATAAACAAAAAAAGCCTCATTTGTGAAATGCATGGTGACTCCAAAGAACGGGAAATTTTGGAACGGAGGTAAACTGATGAGCACAGTTACCTGACACTTATTTATTTATGTTAAAGTGTAGTAAAGAGTGTGCCATTATAGAATGTCACAAGCATTTATATTTCTGGTATACCACAGTCTACACAAGCATTTTCATTTCTTGAATGTCACATTCCTGCCCCGTGATAGGAACGTTACGTATGGCTCGACCTAACATTTAAACAGAAATCCCGGAGATTTCCTCTCGTATTGTTGCTTTCAGTTCTTCGGTGTTAGCAAGTCGAGAACGGTAATCCGCACTCTTAAGTTCCTTCCACAGGAAAAATTCACACGCTCTCAGGCCAGGCGGTCTTGGGGGCCGTGCAATGCCACCGTGCCTTAAAATGGCACGATTACCAAACAAACGTCGCACAACTCCCATCGGTATCCGTGCAGCATGTTCCGCTGCTCCGTTATCTTGAAACAAACTGTTGGTAGCAAAATGGGGTAGTTAATGCGCTACAGAACTTACCATCATAGCGACGTATCGAACAGTCACTACAGTGATTGTGCAACCATCATAATCTTCAAAAAAGTTGCGACTTACAAACCCACTCAATGACATGGCACACCGTAAACTAACATCGCTGCAGTGAAATGGACGCCCGTGACGGTGGATTTTGGTTGGGCCAATAGCGGAAATTCTGTGTACACACGTAGCTGCGTCCGATATTTTGCTAACATGCTTTCAGCGTATTGTGTACGCATTATCAGATCGTCATGTTGAATTTGCTAATCGATCTGCAGCTCGTGCGGATGGAACTTTGAATCCACTTTCGATATTCGTTCAACACGTGAAGGATATAAATTTGACTTCGAACAAAGAGTTGTGGGCTTCTTGCTAAAGCAGTTCGCAGAACCTTGTTATTGTCTCCCGTACGACTGGTACGGGATCTCCCTGCAAATATCTTCTTCAGGGCAGAACCCATTGCTTCAAAACTGCGAGCCCAACTGTTGATTGTGTGCTCTGAGGCAACACGACCACGCCGTCCGATGTTGAAATGAAGCCGAAATTCTCGACGCGCGGCCTCCACCCTTCCATTCCTTTAATAGGCTTTTACCGCTAAGGCACGCTGCACAACGTTACATTGTTCCGTATTTACAGTTCACTTAATGGGAAGACAATGCAATCAGCATTCTATATGTCATTCGGTGTCACCTACGTCGTAGTGTTGCCACAACAAGTTACTTCTTTTGAGTCGCCCTGTATTACTTGACCTGTATGTTATTAACTGCCTGAATTAAACAAAATACGTATCGATGCTGCGGATCATTTTCCTAACTGATATTTTTCATTCGCAACGGCTAGATGATTCCGCACCTTGGGCGTTACCAATCAACAGCAGATAAAACATCGTTTATGTACTTCCATTTGGCAGCATGTAACGATCCACACAGCAATGCCTGAAGATTAGCATATAATGATATCCCATATTACAGCCGCCAAGACAAGCACGGGTGCTGAAGCGCCCTTGCGTGACGGGGGGGAGGGGGGGGGGGGTGCACCGGCCCCGCATCGAACCCGCCGGGAAGGTCGGTGTACAGGCCAGCCTGGATGTGATTTTTAGGCGGTTTCCACATAACATTAGGAGAATACGAGCTGGTACCCAACTCCCACATCAGTTACACAATCAGCAAACATTTAGAGAATTTTAGTTCTCTTTCACATGACTAACAGTACACGCAGACAGCTGGGGTACACATATTTCTTCCCAAGAAGTAAAATGGTGCCGACAGGAAAAGTCTTGTAATATTGAGTCGGTGTGTAGGTTCGTAGCGTTTTTCCATAAGTTAATAAACCCAACAGTCAGACATAACAGAGACTTCAATCAGCTATAATAATTAAATTCTCCTTCACTATTTACAACAGTCTGCCAACGTTGGGGTAATTTTCGATTTTGCTACTGTAGAACTCGCGTGGTATTGAGGCGAAGAACTCGTTAAGCCATATTCAGAGCGAATTTTCATCCGGAAAGGAAGTTCCTTGAAGTTGTTCGATAGAGAGCGGAGAAGGGGAAAATCTCAGGGCGGAAAAACAGGTGAATAATGTGGGTGGAATAACTTCCCAAGCCCCCTCCTGTATAGTGTTTTTTGTCGTCTAGCACAACTGGCGTTAGCGTGAATTATCATCACAGTTACGCAGCCTTCCTGCTCGTTGTTCTTGCATTGCGCCTGCAAGCCGTCTCAGTTGTCGACAATAAAGTGATGGAGGCACCTCGAGGAAGCAATTCGTAGCTCAACACACTATCGCTGTTCCAGCTGACGCGCAACATGATCTTTTGTGGATGTGCGTCGGTGTTTATACGGGCAGTTGTTGGTTTGTTTTGGCTCAGCCATTCCTTTATTTTTCTTGTGTTAGCACAAAAACACAATTCTCGGCCACCAGTAACGATGCAGGACAGAGCATGCGGTACCAGTACAACCGATGTTTTAACCATCCCCATTCTGTGCAAATGTCGCACGATGGTGGGTAATCACACTTCATCACATTTACGTGGATCATTGTAGGTTAAAGCGTTTAAACGATCTTCATCAACCGCCATTGATCTTCCTGAACATGGAGAATCACTAATGAGAAAACTGTCTTCCTGAAACCGAGAAAACCATTTTCCTACCGTGCTCCGTCCAGTGGCACTATCCCCATACACGGCGCAAATGTTTATGCCTGCCTTCGCTGCTGTCGCCCCTCTACCGAACTCACACAGATTTTTCCACTTGGCACACAATTTTCTAGTGTCTGCAGCTCCACTCACTATCTCTCCAAATGACAAAATGGCAACATGTAAACTGAAATAGCAATAAACAAAAATGTCAGTTGATAAATAAGCCCGTGTTAACCGGAATACCAACATAAAAAATAATACACACATACACACGCACGCACGCACGCACAAACTCACGACGTGGTCAACCTCTTAAAATGAAATATAATGAGTACAAAAAGTCATGACCACAACCGTATATTATGCCTTGTCAAAAATATTCTCTATCTGAGCTCGTTGATGTTAACGCTATATGATATCACGGTCTCGCGACCCTCTTAAAAGAGCGCTCTGGCCGCTTTGGAGCGCTGTAGATGGTGAAGATGTAGTAACAGAGGCTGCCATAGGACCCTCGACCTCCGACACAAATCGGCAAGGGCGTGTGTGACATCCGGTTACACGGCATCAGCAGAGCGTCATGGGCTGACGTCACCACAAGACCGAAGGGTGGAAAGGAGCTATTGTACTTGCAAGTGCCCATGACCACACTTCGAATGAAATTGTCTGATACACTGGTGTATCATCACGGACTGTCCTACGTGTCTAAAAGGAGGGAAGTACCCCTTGGCGAAGTCAGTGATTGTAAAAACTGTTAACTGACGGTAACCAGAAATGTCACATCTTACTAGTGAAAATCTGACTTAAAATCGACAGAAACTGCTGTTGTCAATGAACGGAGTTCCATCTCAGCTTCTGAGAGAATATTGCGAGGGGGAACTGCTTACAATAGACACTTGTAGGCTCCTAATCTGCAAGACGCCATTCCGCTCAGCGGAACATTACGCTGTACGCCACCAGTGGTCTAAATAGTAGAGTAGCTGGACAGTACCTGACTGGATTTTGCTTGTTTTCGTGTGGTGCAAGGCGCCGAGTACACTGACAATCTACTGAGACGATTAGCCCGCAGCGTGTGGTGGATGCCATTCAGGCCGCAGGTGGTTTTGTTATGGTGGTGTTTTTCATTCAGTTACATGGCCGAGTCATTCAGGCTACCGAAAACATAAACAGTAATGTTTACTTCAACATTTTCGGTGATTATGTGTTCACCTATGTTCTAGATCTTCATATTGATTATGAAATGTTTGCTCCCTCTTGACATATCAATATTTACATTACTTTTGTTTTGCTGCGAGACGTTCTGGAAAACTGGCAGCGATGGTGCAGTCACACTCAAGAACTCAGCAGAAAAGAAAACTTACCCAGTAGTTTCAGGGCTTCAAAAAGTTATTTATACATATGTATTAAAACATTCAGATCTTTCCACTGGAAATTAATCTTAGTAGACGCACCTATTTTGCTAAGGATCGCTGGCACAAAGGAGACACAGATTAAAACATGCCACTGTGACTGAACATCTTTATCAAATTTTCAATAATGAAGAGTCATGTGTTCAAAGTCATGAAGTTGAGAGAAGGAAGTTAAGTGCATTATTAATTTATTAAGCAAGTTCATTTTATTGATGTAGGGTTTGCAATATAATGTGTGAATGATGTTCATAAAAAACAGAATTTGTTTAAGAAGGGTAGAGTAACAAAAAGCTAGTTTGAAAGTAAAAATCTTGGAATCGTAACTATCCACAAAAATGCTAAAAGAGGGTCAAACTTTGGTGTGCAACGCCATTAAACTAGTTACTAAACAAACTCTTCTCAAAGAAGATCTATTTGTCCGACAATATTATACCCCAACTGTTTACGAGCAAGTGAAAGCAGCAACAAGGAAGACTACTAGCGGACGTGCAGGTGACAAATGGGACTTAACATCTGAGGTCATCAGTCCCATAGACTTAGAACTACTTAAACCTAACTAACCTATGGACATCACACACATCCATGCCCGAGGCAGGATTCGAACCTGCGACTGCAGCAGCAGCGCGGTTCCGTACTGAAGCGTCTAGAACAACTTGGCTACAGCGGTGGCAGTAGTAAACATTACGACAATCCGGTACATCTACGGAATTTAATCATCAATGAATGTCTTTAGATAGATATGACTATTGATATGACATATGTGAAGAAACCTGTCGCTCCTCTTCCTCACCAAATTACTGCCAAGGTTAGAAGCAACGTTTCACGGTATTACCGTGATGTCTCCTGTAGGTGATTCAATTTTTGTCAGGTGTGTTTATTTTAATGTACAATCTCCGATTGTTCGACATTGTGCCATTACACCAGTACGTACTGATCTGCCCACACTGCTGTGTGTATCATGCCATACTGAGAAACGGAATCATTTAACCTAACTTCTTTGCGTAGAGTTGCTTGATAACACAGAAAGGATCAAATTACACCGACGGAGAAAAATTGCAACGCCAAAAAAAATAATTAATGTCGAGTAATGAAACGTCGGGAATATATTTGTATAGGTAATATATGTAAATAATTAACATTGCAAGATCACATGTTAATGTAAGCGCGGGAAAAACCATTGCAAATGTGAAATGGTGGTACATTATTAACCGGCGTTGCCGTAATATTGAATACAAGCATGCAAACGTTCATGTATTGTGTTGTACAGATACCGGATGTCAGTTTCTGGAATGAAGTTCCGTGCCTGTTGCACTTGGTCGTCCAATACAGGGTCGGTTATAGCTCTTTGTACATTACGCTGGAGTTGTCCGATGATGTTCTATATGTGCTCGAGTGGAAGCAGATCATGTGATCGAGCAGGACAAGGCAATACGTCGACACTCTGTACAGTATGTTGGGTTACAACAGCGGTATGTGGGCGAGCATTATCCTATTGGAAAACACCCTTTGGAATACTTGATGGCACCACAACTGGCCGAATAACCAGTCGACATATAGTTTTGTAGTCAGGGTGCGTGGGATAACCACTACAGTCCTCCTGTTGTCATTCCAAATCGCACCCCAGACAATAACTCCAGGTGTAGGTCCAGTGAGTCTAGCACGCAGACAGGTTGGTTGCAGATCCTCAACTGGCCTCCTTCTAACCAACTCATGGCCATGACTGGCACCGAGAGAGAGCCAGGTGTCATCAGAAAACACAACAGACCTTCACCCCGCTCTCCAACTGGCTGTCGCTTGAAGCTACTGAAGTCGCAAATGGCGGTGGTTTGGGATCAGTGGAATGCACGCTGCACTGCGTCTGACTCGGAGCTGTCCTTGAAGTAGCCTATTTGTAACATTTCGTTGTATCACTGCGGTGCCAAATGTTGCTCAAATTGCTGCTGCAGGTGCAGTACGACGCACCGGAGCCATACGCCGAGTACGATGATCTTCGCTCCCGGTAGAGGCACGTGGCCGCCCGAAGCCCTGTCCTCTTGCGACTGTACGTTCTCGTGTTAATCTTCGTCAGCAATTACGTTCAACGGGTACATTCCTGCTAAGTCTTTTTGAAATAGCCCAGAAGGAGAATCCAGCTTCTTCTAATCCTATTGCAAGACCTCGTTTAAACATGAGGTATTGATAATAGTGTCTTTGTCGCCTTAAAGTCATTCTTGACTAACAGACGATAGTTACAGGGTGTATATAGTAAACTTGATTTGCCAGCTCATAGTGGAGTTACTAGCGCCACTCTTATGCAACTGGCGCTTAATTTTAATAGACATTATCTCTCAGCTGATAGTAACACAGTAACACGACTACCAGTTTTCGCTTACGTCGCACAACTCTCTTTGGCGTTGCGGTTTTTTTTCCGTCAGTGTAGTTAGTCCCCAGTGAAATACGGTGTTTTCGAATAAGAAACACCCTCACGCTGGAAAGTCACTTCTGAGACACTACTATATAGTTCGCACAGGCTTATGCAGCCGAGGTTGTTTGTATCCAGCGCCTCAGTTCCATGGTTCTGATTTCAAAGAAACGATCAAGTCTCCGTCATCAAACGGTACTATCCTTTCACAAGTATCAATCTCCTCTTGCGACGTAGCTACCAAAATGTGATGCTTGTGTCCATGTTTTGTAACACACAGCTTGGCAATTAGAGCCCAATCCGTAACTTAAGTGAAGATCTCCTCTCTCCTTTGATAGTAGGTTGAAAATGGTCAGTAATTCATAACGACAGTGATTGTCTCATGAATTTAGTTTCTCTACATCATAGATTTTTCGTTTGGGAGCTTTCTGTATGGTTAAACTTGCTTTCACTTTCAGTACCTTTAATTTCCTGGTATTTCTTTTTATCACAAAGTCATTTAACTGCTAATACCCTTTTGCTTAACTTATTTGTTGAATTATTTAATTTAATCATACAATTGCTATTTATTAGTTGCCATTTATCTAGAGCTTAAACGGGTCAAGGACTCACAAAATTAAATTATGCATATACCTCAACTTCAAATGAAGAAAATCTGGTTCGTCAGTTATTCCCAAAGAAGCTACATTTGATACATAAGTTTACTGTAACTTACTTATATGTAACCTCATTGTTAATCTCGGAGGCTGCACTATTACAGGTCATAGCTTGATTAGTAATTTAAGTTTATTCGTCTCATACTTTAGATTAGTACACCAATTTGTATTCACAACGAACTATAACGCATCTGTACTTTAGAGCATACACTGCCAACTCGTGTATGAATTATATTCCCTGCTTTATATGCTATATTCGTGATGATTCTGAATGTCTTGGCACTGATGTACATTTCGTTTAAATATAAACATTTCTGTACGAAACATTCATCTGTCTCAAAACAATTTCTGTACATAAGTTACGACTCAATTCTGAAGCCTGCTATAGGTTTGTGTCTTTGTTATCCGTCTTCGTTGTAGCTGCCTTTGGGACGAATGTGAGTGTTTATTTCCATGTACACTCTAAAGCAAAAGAAACGGCGCACCTCGAAGGAGTTACGCTAATTGGTCACAAATGGATATTCATACAGGCATCGACGGAAAGCGCAAAATTGTAATGCCCGCTTGATGATTGTGTGAAACTCCAACGCAATTTCTCCGCACAGCTGCCAAGGATAGCAAACAAAGGACATGAGGCATAAAGTCTCCAAGAGTTTCATTCCATGTACTGAACTGGACAGTAACTGTGACTCGCAGACAGGTGCCTGAACAATACATTTAAGAGCGGACGTGTGGTTCGGCTCAAAGAAGCCAGTTGGAGTAATTGGCGAATCGCTCGACGTTTGAATAGGAGCGATGCCACCATTGGACGATGTTGACAGTAATGGGTGAACCGTGGCCAAAGACAGCGTCAAGAAGGAAGCGGTCGACCTAGAGAGACGACAGAACGTGAGGACCGTGGAGTTGTCAGAGATGTACTCAGAGTACCAGATTCATCATTATCGTCGATCCGACGTGCAACTGGTGCTTCGTTGACCACAGTGACCATTAATAGGTGGATAACAGAAAGGGGACTGAGTTGACGGCGCCACTTGCGCCGACTACCATTGACCTCTGCATACCGACAAGCACGTTTGTAGTTATATTGAACATATTCGGCATGGAGTCTAATTGACTAAAGTAGTACTGTCATCATTGATGAGTCCCGCTTTGAACAGAACCCTAATGACTATCGAAGTCGTGTCTGGTGAGGTCCCAGACAGCAGTGGGTACCAACTGAGTATCGCCCACCATACTGGCCGACAACCAGGAAGACGCCTTACCGTTACCCTTACAGCAGAGCGGTACGTCTACGATGTTCTACGTTCCCTTTTGTTGGCCCTCCCGTACATGGCGAGAGTTTCTACTGGTTGTCTTAGTGCTTGCTAAAACCCTACCTTGGCCAACTGATCTCTCTCCAGTTGAGAACGTTTGGAGCATTGTGGTCAAGGTCCTCCAACTGCCATTGTAGCAGTAGTAACCGATCTAACAAGTGCGCCAGACACTTGCTGTCTTATATAGGCGTTGCCGACCTAAACGCCGTATTCTGCCTGTTTACATCTCTCTGCATTTGAATACGCATACCTATACCAGTTTCTTTGTAGCTTCACTGTACTAGTCCTGTTTGTAAAAACGCATTGTATACCAGATGATATTACACACTCCTTTAATATAAACTGAGGTGATATAAGTCATAACAAGTCGTTGGAAGTCCCATGCAGAAATAATGAGTCATGCTGCCTCTGTAGCCGTCCATAACTGCGAAAGTGTTTCCAGTGCAGGCTCTTGCGCACCAACTAACCTCTCGATTATGTCCCATTAATGTCCGATGGGATTCATGTTGGGTGATCTCGGAGGCCAAATCATTCGCTCGAATTGTCCAGAATGTTCTTCAAATCAATCTCGAACAACTATGGCCTGGTGACACTGAGCATTATCATCCATAAGAATTCCATCTTTCTTTGAGAACTTCGTCCCCAAGTAAACGAATATATCCATTTTCAGTCAATGATCGTTTCTGTTAGACCATTATTAAGCCAACAGCAGCTTGCACAGTGCCTTGTTTATAGCTTGAATCCATGGTTTCGTGGGGTCTGCGCTACTCTCGAACCTTCCCATCACCTGTTAACAACTGAACTCGGGAATTATCTTCCCAGACAACGGTTCTCCAGTCATGCAGGGTCCAACCTATATGGTCATGAGCCCAGAACAGGCGATGCAGCTGATGTGCTGTTAGCAAAGGCATTCACGTCGGTCATCTGCAGCCAGAGCCCATCAAGCCTGTGATATTCAGTCCTCAGAAAGTACAATACAAGGGGCACAGTAATGAAAAAAATCTCTGATGCTACAGTGCTGTGATGCAATTGCCACTGCTGCGGCCACAACTCAGGCATACGCCGTTGTGTCGCTCTTCCACAGCATTCAGTTAATCCGAACACGAGCTGGATGTCAGTCAACTCTTCATCACTAAACTTGTGCACACTGCTGCGTATCATTATAAACGACTAATACCGGAAAACAAACCCTAAACAGAATCCTTCATTACCACAGTCTGACATTTGATCTGGGCTTTGAATGAAAGTATGAATTTCTGACTAAATCTCTTGCATTGAGCTGAAGACTCTTTCTCTAAAGCACGTCAGGTTTTTGCACCGTCATCATTAGGATCATCATTGTCTGTACCTAATGAAATCGGGAGTCAATTACAGAAAGATAGAGGCGAAATGGTGCCATAAAATGGTAAAAAAGTAGCGTATGAATTAGATGAAACAAATTTGGTGATCTGGACACTTAATAGCTGGCGGCATAACTTCCGTTTACGTTTGCCTGCGAATGAACGCTTTATGTCCTTCCTTTTGTGTATCACTTTTCCTTCACATGTGATACAACAGCAGTTGTCAGCCATCATGTTTATTTCCCAATGACCTTGATAACGATGTTCCAGAGTATTAAATTCTTGGCTGAACCGCTCATCTTGCTTCTCTGATGCCGCAGTCAAACTGTCCTGATGACTGTCTAGGAATGTCACTAGAAAAAAAGTAGTTGTAGGGAGACTTTGCATCCTCACTGTTTGAACAAGTGTGGTATAATCTTCCAATAAGTCCTTGTAATCAGGCTGCTTATTCTTGCCATGAAAACGACGCATAATATTTTTTAATCTTCTCCAAGCTTACTGCTCTGTTCCCATCATTGGCATGTAAAGGTATTCATCAGCAATCTACATTTTTTCTACTTTCCAACCTATAGTTTTGGGAATTTGCTACGGAGGCATTGTAAACAGTTTCCTGTTTTGTCCAGTCCTATCACATAATGCTTCATCAGTCCTGATTTAATTTGCAGTGGAGGCAATAAAATGTTATCTGGATTACCCTAATGTTTATTCATAATTCTCATCGATCCTGTTATCAAACATTTTCTCTTAGGCCATTCTCTCAGGCTTATGAGGTGTCCAACTGTCCCATTCACAAATATGGCAAGGCATGTTGTTGCACCCTCTTTTCTGGCCGAGGAAAATGCGAGTAACTTCAAAATCATCTCATATAAGCCACTGGTGTTTTTCATTTTGAATGAGTACATTCGGGGCACTGTATGTCTTTTTTAAGTGCATGAACACGCAGTTGGAATGCTAGCTTATTTCCATATGTAAGAATACTGCTTTTAATCGTCGCTTCGATGGATCTATAAATAAACTTCATTGCTTACCGTTATGCTTTTCAGCTACTTCTTTCACCACTAATCCGCCGATGTTTTTGAGAACTTCTTAAATCAACTTCAACAAATAATTTCCTAAAGCCTGTATCACGAATTCTGAGCACTGGATATGATGCAAGGTGTGCGAGTAAATTATTTTCACAAATTGTGCTGAATCTTTTGACCGTCCCAAGTCTTTCACGAAATTATTAAGTCCTGTTTGTGGAAGAGGTTTTGGGTTACAAAATTGGTACCACATTCGAAGTATTCGGGTTCAGCATTTTCGCGACTTACTTCCGGTTCAAGGAATTCAAATGTATCCAGTGGGATCGGTGGGGAGTGGATCAGCAGCCCTAGACCAAGAGGGAAAGATCTAATCGCCGAATCTAAGTTCAGATATAAAACTTTGTTGTTCATGATTCTTTTGTTGTATACCAATAGTTTCATCATACAGAAGTACCAGTCATCTACGTGATTCTTCTGTTCGGGCCGTACCACAGGAATAGCGAAATTCAAACATTTCAGTTTACCATCACTGCATACTTAACTGTTTCACGCAATTACGTCACACAATGTATGAACTAAATGACTTCTTCTGATCCCTGAGCTTCATGCGGAAATAAGCAAGCTATGACTTCTGCACGACTTCTCTTATTTGTCTGTGTATTTTACCTACAACATAAGTTTCGCATATATAACAAAATATATCTGTCAGTACCGGGCGTGAGTCGTGCTTCGGTAGCTCAGACCCGGGAAAGGCAAAGGTCCTGAGTTCGAGTCTCGGTCGCGCACACAGTTTTAATCTGCCAGGAAGTTTCATATCAGTGCACACTCCGCTGCAGAGTGAAAATCTCATTCTGGATATTTCACCCACTGCTTTTCTGTTATTTTGAACACGGCTTCGATGAAATAGCACCACTCACAGCAACGCGCGTAAGCACCTTCTTCTAGTTCCCGTATTCACACAACTCTATATTTCAGCTACAATAAGCAAACGTCAGCGTCAAAGTTAATTCTCCCTCTCTACTTCGCCATGCTACAAACAATCTTGCTACGTTTATATAAATTCCACTACATCATACAGATTCCGCAGCTGACAGTAAACACTACAGTTGCGTTAAGAGAACTACGTTTCAGTAGTTCTGGTACACTACATAAATGAGATGACGTAGTAAATGGTAGCTTTACTGGTAGTATTGGTAGCACTTGTGGGAAAAGAAACATAAATGAGTGTGTAACAGAGACACTGGGAGCCAACGACTTCTCTTTGTTTCTTTGGTTGTTAATTTTGTACATAATTAGAACTGCACACCATTCAGTATTAGTTGAATGTGGATTTTATATCCTTACAGAATATAAATCATATTTTATAAGTAATGAAATTAGTAGATCCTGTAGCTTTTGCGGCTTTATGTAACCATAGAGATTACATTTGAGGCAAGCACAATTTAGATGCACAAGCATGAAAATATATTTAATTATTGTTGTTATTTTGTACTCAGTACAGCGTTCTTCATGAGATCGAAGACAGAAGTTTCCTGTTATTAATGATAAATGCGGAAACTGTTTGTTAACGATAGAAACATGTTTTATGTAAGTTCAACGAAGTATTGAAGCAATGTTTGATGAATTTTTGTTTTCTGTTTTTTTTTTTTTACATTTTTGTTAAGGAAATCGGGTTTTCTAGTGCTGTATATGATAATTATGTATTGCTTTCTTTATTTTTACTACAACATCCTCATTGTTTCACATTACAAATCGACATTTTAGAATGAAACCTGAGTTAGAAAATGACTATTTAAATTTTGCTACAAATACTCGTTACTTTCAAGTAATAGGCATTATGATAACTATGCAAAACAAAAATTTTCCTAGGATTACGCGGCCCATTATAAATCCTCAATCCGTTTGTAGACAATTCATAACATACGATTTTTCGGGGAGTCTACTTAGATACAGATTGCATACGCAAAGAAAGCGATCGTTATGAGGTAACGCTCGATAGGTAAGCAATACACGTAACGTACAGATAACGTGGGGACGACCGTAACTGACCAAAGCTACTGGAAAAACTACTGTGCTTATTTAGGACAGACTACAACAGCCTTCAGTAGTATTACAAATCTATTAAATAGTAAATAGGCCGCAGTAGGTTGGCAGGAGGGGTATCTGTGAGGAGAAAACTGAGTGTGATAGAAAAATTCTGACATCAATGTCCTGTCCAAGGCTGCCAAATTAGTAATGACCACCACTTACTTTCCAAACTCCAGAACTCACATCGGTGTGTCAAATTAATGCAAGCTCGTGGGCGAAGAATAAAGTGGGAACTACAGCGAGTAACAAGGGCGAACAAATTTGCAAGGGAGACACACGGTACATACCACCTGCACTGAACTCTTAATATAGAACTTTTAATATAGTAACGGTACAGAGAGAAATTGGGGTACTAAATGAAACGGAATAATAACTTTGTAAGGAATACCAAGCCACTTAGAAAAAAACCCTGAACAACCCCCTAAATTTTTGTGTTAGAGTTGGAGTTTACCCTGTGTAAGTACTCTCCTCGCTTTCACCCTGCCTCACTTTTACTCGTTGTACTGAACTGGCTCTCTTTTTTTTTTGTACTTCACAGAGCTGCTGCCCGAAATGCTCGCGACGGGATGCGCCAAGTGTAGCGAGAAGCAGAAGCATTCGATGACTAAGTACTTTGGGCACGTCTCGCGCAAACACCCCGAACTCTTCAAGCAGTTCCTCGACAAGTACGACCCCGCTGGCGAACAACTGGACAAGATTAGAATCGCAGCCTGACACGCACCTACAGATCTTCAACATGCCTGCTTTCATCTCTGGGAAGACGCATTCATGTGTTAATAACAACCAGCTTGTTTCTGCTAAAGAATTTTCCTGTAATGAGTGTCAACTTTACAATTGAAGTTCTGTATAGCAATATAAACTATGTGCATCTCATGTGTAATGGTTTTCAATTTTAGCCTAGATTCCTTACTTCGAGCCAGGAAATTTTATACATTACAATTGCAGAACTGTGAGGTTCCTTTCAGATTGATTCGCTATTAGTCTCACGGCTTCTGTAGTAAATGTATGTTCACTCAATGTTTCTTTCCTTATTTGTTAGCTTACAGTGCTTCCAGTGTATCGAAGTACGTGACGCAGACCTTTGACAGTGTTCAGTTCGCTACCAACATCGTTTCATACTGAAGTCCAGACTGAAAGAGGAACATACTGCACAACTCTGTTTTCTGCTGTACAACCATATCTAATTTCGAAGGTTTCCATACGGTAGTAATAAGAAGTGGATTTCAGAAAATAAAATTGATGGAACATCCTAGAGTAACGTAAGCCATATCTCGGGGTGCCTTCATACTGCCTCAAAGAGCCAACTGAGTCTAAAGGTTGAGGATCCAGAGGGCCATCGTCTTTCGTATTAAAACAGCAGACAAGTATAGATTTAGGAAAAACGGGTGTACTCAAGTATAGACATTAACAAAACCTCAGAGAAATGGGAAACGAGGTTCTTTCAGAAAGGAACAAAATACTCACCTCGAGCATATGATAAAGGTAAGCTCTGATAGAATTCTAATATTGACTACAGTGACAATTAGAACAGAAATAATCATACAAATTATTCAGCAACCAAAACAATGTCCCAAAAACAGATGAAAAATGCAACTCTGTAACAAGGAAAACATATTCATAGCACTAGAAGGATTAAAATGCAAGGGTTCTACTGATTGACGAATGAAGTTGTTCGTTATAGGCTTAAACCAAGTAATAAATCGTAACATATTAACTGATCTAAAACATTCATATTTCAACCCGTTATCTTTCATGACGCCGAATTTGTCTCATTCATGTTTCAACTGTTATACCTTCAAATGTAAACCTAGAAAATACAAAAAAAAAAACACAAGTACGTTCCTTTCATAAATTTAAAAACTTTTTTCCAGCAATGTGTTCTGTTTGCTCTATACGCATTTCGTCTTTTACATTAAGGTGTCTTCAGTGAATTTAGCCTGAAATCATACAGTTCATATAGTTTTGTTTTATATGCTATATTTGTAAATTGAGAAACAAATGGCGTTGTAATTTTTGTATAAAAAATTACCATTTACAGTTATTCATTTTTTCGGTCGAAATCTCCATTTCCTCAAAGCTTGTAAGTTATATGTTGCTCTGTTACTTCACTTATTAATCTTGGATGCTTTGTATCTTCTTGATTTTTTTGTTTCGTAGTTTTCATATTTTGTAAGCTGGAAAATGGAGTTTAACGTCCCGTCGACATAGAGGTCATTAGAGATGGAGCACTAACTTGGATTGTGTCAAGGATGTAGAAGGAAATCGGCCGTGCCCTTACAATGGAGCCATCTCGGCATTTGCCTGGAGCGATTTAGGAAAATCATGGAAAACCTAAATCTGAATGGCCCTAGACGTAGATTTGAACTGTCGTTCTTTCGAATGCGAGTCCAGTGTGCTAACATTTTGCAAGCTAACTGCTGTGGAACACCACTACTAGTCTGGCACTAACTTCAATTTTTCTTACGAGCACTGTGCGTTATGTCGTAAATATGTGTTCACTCGATGTTTCTTTTTTTAGTTATTAGCGTAAGTGCTTCCAATGTAACGAAGTACATGATGCAGACCTTTGACTGATCACTTCCTCTATGTTTATTTGTTTGTATGTATGTGTGTGTGTGTGTGTGTGTGTGTGTGTATGTGTATGTTTGTGTTCTATATGTCCACGAAAGTAGTTTTCTTCTGTTGATATTTTGTTAAGACGTCTGGAAAGGTGGGACGGAGATTCCGAAAGTTCTATGTGGATGTAATAATACAGTGGGTAGAAAGTGTTAGGTTTTCAGGGGATTGGATTTTTAGTTTAAAATTTAGTAGGAGAATGCCATGGAAGAGTGAGGGGAAAGTGTTTATGTAGCGTTGTTCTGATGATCATATATTGCGGTGCCATTCTACTATTTGTTTTATTAACGTAAATTGTGAGTTGTTTGTACACTTGGTCATTTAAAATGGTTTTCATCACAACTTTGCTTCATTGTGCATGTAACTTCTTCGGAAGGTTCGAAGTTGTCTTTTATTCTTTATTCTGATAATTTACGTCTCTTCTTCTCTAGAACTAGCCTTACGATGATGTTCTCTGAGATGCTTTGCACCTGAAGGTGTTTGCCCCATAATTCCAGGCTCTCATCAGTTCGTTGTATGTGACACTGACCTTTCTGATTGCCCAAGGTATCAACCATCGCAAGAGCTATTTTGAACTGATATATGTCTGCTGCGCAGTGCACCTTTACGGCTCTTGTCATTATTGGAGTGTATTTTTTCTGCTGTGTATGGTAAGCTTCTTGCCTTGTCTTTTGAAATTGTTGGAGATCTTGTGTGAATTTTTATTTGCATGTTTTTGTGTACTATTTTGTGTCTTCTTATATATTTTCTTGATTATTCCCTGTTGCTAAGGTACTAAGTGCGTCGGGTTATGTTGTGCTGCTGTATGTGGTTTTGTGTTTAATATTATTATTATTCTTTTAATTTCATATTTTCCTTTGTGACTATGTTAGTGTTGTATCTGTTGTTTGTAGCTATCTGTATTATGATGTCAAGTTCTTTTTGGTAATATTTTGTTGAGTGGCATGGAGTCAGGATCATGTGTCGAAGCGCCGCTCGTTTTCAACAAACAGAACCATTAAAAAGATCTACACGTTATAAAGCAGTTGGTACAAAAAAAACTTAGTCCAAAGCTAAACCACAAAATAAAAAGAAAAGCAATAACATTAAGCGTACAGTCATCTCATTCTGTCAAGTATCCACAAGTGATTCTTCCTAGATTAAAGATCGACGAAAATGACGTCATTACAGATGGAACGCTTGCTAGATTGTAGGAGGAGATTCATGGTGGCCTGTTAGGTGGAGCCGCCCCATTATTCACCCAAAACGGTTTAGAAATGGAACGATAATTGCTTTAAATAAGTAACAAAAGCGGCAGCTGTTACACTGCAAGTGGACCGCGATGGAATTAAAGTATCTACTCAGATTTTACGCTTCATGTATTTATTCATAGTTCTTTCGATCTGGTTGTTAGTTGCCACTGCATGTTTGTCTCAGGGCATAAGCAAGTAGGATAATTATTGTGTAGCACAACGGGGTTGATTTCTACCCAGTTTTCTGCCAGTTTTCTATTGTCACTTCGTGTCTGGTTCTTTCAAAGTAGAAGTCAGTCTTCCCTGTTTTTAAGTCATAGAAATATTACAGTTTTAACACCAAGTGACAACCATTTTCTATGATCCCTACTGTCCTGAAAACAATTAGTAGCAAGGAAACAGGGATTTTGGATCATGGGAAGAGAAAACTGAGTAGAAAGCAACCCCGTTTTCAGTTTCGTTACAAAAATAGTACTAGTATTTTCCAGTTTCGTTATCAAAATAAATCCATAGCACTTACGTTAAAATTTCAGTACATTACCTTAAATTTTCTGTCACATCAACAATCCCTGTTACATCTACAACTCGTACACAAGTTGCCAATAGTGTTTCGACTACGCTGCCGAAGTTTCGCTGAGAAGCTCTTGCACTTCCATCATAAAGTCCTGCTCTCTCTCCATGAGATTTCCATATTTTTGAAGCCTTGAAGACAGACATTCGTGGCCGCCGACTTGATTCGGACTAACATGTGGACGCCTGGATACAATCATAGTTCGATAGGCAACTGCAAATATTTTTCTATGAAGGCGCTGACCGTCTTATCTAACAGTGGGATAAATGTATTAATATTTATGTATATTTGCAGGTGGGGATATTTAGCCGCCAAATAATTGTTAAAATTCATGGTGATCTTTCAGCTGTACTTTATTGTGCACAATTCGCTTAGCTACTAGTTTCGACCAAATGATCATTATCGAGCATAAGCTGGCATTAACGGCTGGAAAGATACACCATAATTAGAGTAATTTGCTCTTTTGAGACTACCATAGTGGTAAAACAATTTTTACGATAATAGCAGTGTACAAGACCTTACGTGAAGAAGCGAAGTTCACAGCGACAGCTAGTCACACACTGACGGATGTAATCAGGCAAAACATTGAAGGATGCACTCATGTTCATGGTAATAACTTCTGAAATAATAAACAGTTTACTTACTTTCTTCCATCTGTCTCGTTATCATTTTACTGTCCCTCATACACTATATTTACAGTAACGAATATTCAGAGTTCCACCTGTACCGAAGTGCTGACTATAGGTAATGGTGTAGCAAAGAGGTTTATGTGGTTGCTGAGAATGTAAAAAATTGTTGTGAAACAAAGTGTAAAATGTTAGCCTCGAGAGGAAGAAGCACTTAGAGCAGTGGACATCTGTCACATGTGCAAGGAACGCTTCTAGAAAACTGTGAGACACAGAGGTCATTGTCTTTTACTGACAGATTTCGAGGAACTTGCTTTGTTTGATGTGCTCACCTTTCTTTCCTGAGTTGATAATTGTCACCATGTTACTCAGTTGGAGTGATACAATTAGCAGACTCACAATAAATTACAGTATCTCTTTAATATAGTACCACTGAAGCAGATCGTCTGCAGATATAGGTTTTTTTCACATGTTTTTATAACCCGGTATCTTCTACGCGTCTTTGCGTGTTGTAAGATAATCTAGGAACTTCCTGTGTGTAATGACAATTAATTATGTCGTAGTGATTTGTTCTGTATTTTGTACGCATAATTTGTTTCAAGTCCTCTACATTCTCTGCGTACTTCCTATTAATCTGAGAACTAGAGCATTATATGTATTTTTCGAAAATAATGTCCCTCTATTAAAACGGATCACAACAAAAAATGTCGCGTAACAGGCCAAGACACCCTCAGACAAAGTAAAAATTCTCCCAGATGAAATTTTTTAGTTGATGGATTCCATTCGATAACAATATTAAGTCCCAGAAAAAACGTATATATAATTAAACGCACGTGTTTTGTTGATAAAATTAAAAAAGGAACCGAGTTTGTGTCTGTTAATTCCATTAATTTCAAAAATGGTTCAAATGGCTCTGACCACTATGGGACTTAACTTCTGAGGTCATCAGTCCCCTAGAACTTAGAACTACTTAAACCTAACTAACCTGAGGACATCACACACATCCACGCCAGAGGAAGGAGTCCAACCTGCGACCGTAGCGGTCCCGCGGTTCCGGGCTGTAGCGTCTAGAACCGCTCGGCTATTCCGGCCGGCCCATTAATTTACCCCAGAAGTTATTAATAAACTAACACCAGACATAAATTTTGAAGAAGTAACTTAGGTAAACAAGTATTAGTAAACTGTACAGTCGAAAACTGGAAATCGGAACCTACAGGAAAACGCCCCATTCTTCGGCATAGATCTTTGGTGAAGTATCTGAAAACACGACGGACTGCTGTTGAAGCAGACTGAATTTGAAATACTTCAGTAACTATTGGTATCCGGCAGTTACACCTTGTGTATCCAGTATTGTCGGAGCATGAACCGTATTTTTTTTTTTTAAAAAAAAAAAAGAAGAATATGTTGAACCGTGTCCATTGTTTTCATTACATGTGCAACCAGTTCGTCTAGGATTAAGTCGTAATCATTGACTTTAATTTACAGATTCCAATAAAAATTCTAAGTAAAATCGAATATTTATTTTTTATCTGTAATTCGGCTTCATCTGTTCCTGATTTCATAATACATGTAACACCACATAAATGCCATCTAACGACAGGCTGGATTATGCTACTTTCTGGACAGATAGTTTTTGTATCTGTAATAATTGGCACATATATGTTAGAAGCTGCCTTGGTGACCACAGTAAGGCACCACAATTACCTACTGATGGACAACTGTGTGGTAACCGCAACATCATGGGGATTTTAGACCCGCGTTTGCTGCCCTTCGGTCGGGCAATTCCACATGTAAAATCCGGTACAACAGCACTTGTCGTCATTCTGCCAGAAATTCTGTGCACGGATCATCAAGAATGAGAATTCAGCGAAAGTTTCAGAGGGTCCTACCTTTTTAATGGATAAGAAATTCGTAACAGGAAACTGAAATTCATCCGCACTTGTCTTGAAGATGATGCATTTGGCATTAATTAAAATATGACGATGATTAAATGTGTGCAAACCAGCAGACGACAGAGACAATCAGGCCATAAGATCTATGTCTTTCAAATCGTTACTTTAATATGAGAAAAATTTGTGCAAAATGATGCAGCAGTTGTTGAACACAGACCAAAATTTAAAAAAGAAGTGATTGGTTTTATCAGATAATTTTTGACCATTTAGAACGATTCCAAGTGTTTTTATGTACCAAATAGTTTCTGTGGCTGAGATGTGGGTTAGCCTATCAACTCCAGAAACTGAACATTAACCGAAACAGCAGGTGAAGCCCGTAATCAACAGTTCATGTAGGCGGTTGGACAATAGAGAAACCAATGGATCAAATATAAAAATTTGTGAAACATCTATCCTGTTTCTCGACAATTAGCCCAACATACATATAATAAGAAATTTGTTTACTGAGCGCAGGGGAGAATTACAGCAGCAGTTGATATTTATTTTTACCTTCAAGATTGATAGTTATGGGTCCATTTCTTCGAGGCATTGTCTGTATATCAACGTAGACATTAAAAGTTAGCAGAGATAAACTGCACTGTTCTCATAAAAAGAAACGATGAAATTACCTAGGGATAACATTCTTTGCTAAAGACCAAATTCTAACAGCTGACAATGAGACCCAACTCCGAAAAGCCATTTATAAATTACACACAATAGCCAAGACGTCAACCTATTAATAGTCTCGACTCGAAAAACAAAGGTAATAGCTTTTAAAAGCTACCTATCAAAATTATAATAAAGAATCATATAACAGAGAGAGTGAATGGATTCACGTTCTTGGAAATACGATCACTTTCACTAACGGAAAATATATAGGGGAGGAAATTCAAAGATTCAAGTCTGCTAATGGGAACATATTGCACAGAATTGAAAGAAAATGGTTCAAATGGCTCTGAGCACTATGGGACTTAACATCTGAGGTCATCAGTCCCCTAGAACTTAGAACGACTTAAACCTAACTAACCTCGGACATCACACACATCATGCACGAGGCAGGATTCGAACCTGCGACCATAGAGGTCGCGCGGTCCCAGACTGAAGTGTCTAGAACCGCTCGGCTACACCGGTCGGCACAGAATAAAAGGGTGAGGAACCAAACTCCAATAAAGTTCTAGAAAACAGTACCGATGACAGCTATATACAGTTTAAGACAAAAAAAATGACGCACCACGAAGAAATTGTCTGAGTGGGACGGAAATCGTTAAATATGATGTACATATTCAAGCACATAAATTGTTACAGTTTCAGAAAAATTGGATGATTTATTCAAGAGAAGGAGCTTCGCAAATTGAGTAAGTTAACAAAGCGTTGGTCTGCATCTAGCCCTATTAAAAGTAGTTATTCGGCTTGGCATCAACTGATAGAATTGTAGGATGTCCTCCTGAGGGATACTGTGACAAATTCTGTCCGGCGTGTTAGATCGTCAAAATCTCTTCCTGGTTGGAGGGCTCTGACGGTAAGACTCTAAACATTCTCAACTGGGGGGAGATACGGCGACCTGTCTGGAGATGATATGGTTTGGCAAGTACGAAGACAAGCGGTAGAAACGCTTGCCGTATGTAGGTGGGCATTATCTTGCTGAAAAGAAAGCAGATGATGGCTTCCCATGAAGGGCAAGAAAACCGAGGGTAAACTATTGTCGATCTACCATTGTGCTGTGAGGGTGTCGCGGATGACGAGCAAATGGGCCCTGCTGTGGAATGAACTGGTTCCCCATACTGTTACCCCCCCCCCCAACCCCCCCAACCCCCCACCCCCCCGCTGTCCAGGGCGTCTCCAGACAAGTCACCGGCCTGGAATCTCATGGTCTTCACGATGAGTCCCGCTTCTAGGCGAGCCCTGATGACCCATGAAGGCGTCTCTGGTCAGTGGTGGTGTACCAACCTTACTGTTTCCTGCCGCATTGCCCGACAACCAGACAGATGGTCTGGAATGCCATTTTACATCACATTTGGTCGTGATCTGCAGCACAGTGGTACGTCAGCGGTAAACTACGCTCTGTCTTGTTGCCCTTCATGACGAGCCACTCTGAGCTTGCATTTCAGCAAGATAATGCGCGACAGTACACGGACAGAGTTTCTGCTGCTTGTCTTCATGTTTGCCAACCCCGACATTGGCCAGCAAGGCTCGCCAGACCTTTCTCCAATTGAAAGTTTTTGAAGCATTATGAGTAGGGCCCTCCAACCAGTTTGGTATTTTGCCGATCTGATGCGCCATTAGGACAGAATTTGGTACGATATCCGTCCGGAGGAGATCCAACAACTCTGTCAGTCAATGCCAGGCCGAATAACTACTAGCATAAGGGCCAGTACACGTACATTACATCTACCGATTTACGTCCCATTCGGGTAATTCCTTCAAGCTACTTCATTTTTTATATGCTAGAGACTACTTAACGACAGTGAGACTTGAACATTAACTGCCTGAAATGAACAAAGAATAAAACCTGCGGAAAAGACGCTTCTAAGAAGAGCAGCTGGCTGCACGCTCTCTGAAAACGAATACAATATTGTGGCAAGAATTAGGACTTATAAGCATAAATGAACAGATCGAAACTTCAAAAATAAATAGAGAAGTCATGACACAACAATAAATGAAAACATAATCCCCATAATAATAATGAATTATCGACCAATACGGAAAAGGTCAATAGAGCACTCCATCTTCAGGCCCCAAGTGGCCCATCGGGACCATCCAACTGCCATGTTATCCTCAACTAAGGATGCGGATAAGAGGGACGTGTTGTCAGCATACCGTTCTCCAGTCGTTATGATGGTTTTCCTTGGCCGGAGTTGTTACTATACGGTCGAATAGCTTCTCAATTGGCATCACGAGGCTGAGTGCATCCCAAAAACGGCAACAGCGCATGGCGGCCCGGATGGGTACCCATCCAAGGGCCGGCCACGCCCGACAGCCATTAACTTCTCACGGGAACCGGTGCATCCACTGCGGCAAGGCCGGTGCCAAAAAATGTCAATAGGCAGAGCACAAAAGCTGTGGACAAGTTAAATAGAAACTGACAACAGGCAATAGAGCCGCTAAATAAGAGACGTTAACACGCAAACGCGTAACACTTGAATAAAGACGAAGATAATCTATCAACTGTAGTAACCTTGCACAAATGCATTTACTTAAAAGCAGACATGTTGAATAACTAACTGCCTGTGAGGCCCATAGTCTGATTGATGTCGTAATCAGATTCAGTTTGTGTTATAATGAGAGTTTTCTCTACATAAACTGTTTTTCTGTCGTCACAGTTCATTACATGGACTGTACATCTAAGATCGCTGATTATCACTAGGGAAGAAAGCAGTCGTCCTTTAGCCTTCAACGAAATCACGGCGGTATTTCTCGGACAGGTTGCCTGTTACACAACCACGTTGTTAGGTGTGGAGTTAATTCCCAAGGCCCTTCGCCTCTGCGACCGTGTTACAGCACAGCCGTTATCTACGTTTAAAATCGACTTTACTTCATTCCACAGGAAATCGTTACAGAGCCTGCTCGTGGCACAGTCAACAAGTGTAGCGGAAGGTATCTTGTTTGAAAATAAAGCCGCCAATATAAAAGTCATTTTATGGGACTTCTCAAGGTAGACTTAATCCAATGATTTTTCGTTCGGCGATCAAAATAGAAAGGCTTACACGTGTCTGCTAACCGAATAGAAACTTGAAGAAGAAACATTTTCAAAAAATGCAATGCATTTTATAATTGGATATGTGGCACAATAAAGTGAAAATGCTCTTTCAGGCGAGGGACCTTTCAGAAAGCTGATAAGCAGGCGAATAGAACACATCCGTTGATTGAAAGGGCTTATTAAGATCTTCATTAGAACATACTTTAGGCCGGCCGTGGTGGCCGAGCGGTTCTAGGCGCTACAGTCTGGAACCGCGCGACCGCTACGGTCGCAGGCTCGAATCCTGCCTCGGACATGGATGTGTGTGATGTCATTAGGTTCGTTAGGTTTAAGTAGTTTTAAGTTCTAGTGGCCTGATGACCTCAGAAGTTAAGTCCCATAGTGCTCAGAGCCATTTGAACCATTTTTAGCCTATACTTTGCTACAAAGTTTATAGAAAAATGCTTCGCTATAAAGTCTATGATAAATGAAGGGGAAGTGTGTAAAATGTGGTTTCCTGGGTAGTACGAATAAATAAGCTTCGTATGTTTTAGGTTATGCGACGTCTTTCTTTACTGCAATTTCTGAATAATTTTAGAACGGTACATGCCAAAAATATTACTGTTTTCCAAGGAAAACCCGTTCTAGTTTTAAACCTATTTTAGTTACGGCTCCATGATCTACCGCAGCATATAGAAGACCGGCGCGCTCTTCAGAAATGTAGCTCACAGTCCACTTGCAACAATAATTGCAATATTAGAGAAAAAGTAAAATTTAACCGACTGTTAAGAGGACGATCCTGACGAAGTTGATCAGACAAAAAGTAGCTGTCACACAGAAAGATCTCTAACCTGTAAAGTGAAGATACTAGGCAAGCCATGTCCATTATGCGATCGAAAGTTTCTGGATACACCTATGTAATGCGGAATTGAGCACTAAATATCACATGAGTTGGACCCACCAATATAAAACGAGGCGATGAATATATTTCTGTCAGTAAGAAAGTATTAACAGCATAATAAATCTATCAGGAATGCTCAGAGACTTCGAACGTGGACTAGTCATTGGGTGTCACCTGAGTAAAACGACTCTCAGGGATATACACTACTGGCCATTAAAAGTGCTACACCACGAAGATGACGTGCTACAGACGCGAAATTTAACCGACAAGAAGAAGATGCTGTGATATGCAAATGATTAGCTTTTCAGAGCATTCACACAAGTTTGGCGCCGATGGCGACACCTACAACGTGCTGACATGAGGAAAGTTTCCAACCGATTTCTCATACACAAACAGCAGTTGACCGGCGTTGCCTGGTGAAACGTAGTTCTGTTTACCGCATCATGATGATCGCATCCGTGTTTGGTGACATCGCGGTGAACGCACATTGGAAGCGTGTATTCGTAATCGCCATACTGGCGTATCACCCTTCATTATTGTATGGGGTGCCATTGATTACACGTCTCTGTCACCTATTATTCGCATTTACGGCACTTTAAACAGTGGACGTTACATTTCAGATGTGTTACGACCCTAGGCTCTACCCTTCAATCGATCCCCGTAAAACCCTTCATTTCAGCAGGATAATGCACGTCCGCATGTTGCAGGTCCTTTACGAGCCTTTCTGGATACACAAAGTGTTCGACTGCTGCCCTGGCCAGCACATTCTCCAGATCTCTCACCAATTGAAAACATCTGGTCAATGCTGGCAGAGCAACTGGCTCGTCACAATAAGTCAGTCACTACTCTTGATGAACTGTGGTATCGTGTTGAAGTTGCATGGGCAACTGTACCTGTACACGCCATCCAAGCTCTGTCTGACTCAATGCCCAGGCGTATCAAGGCCGTTATTACGGCCAGAGGTGGTTGTTCTGGGTACTGATTTCTCAGGATCTTTGCTGCCAAATTGCATGAATATGTAACCACATGTCAATTCTAGTATAATATATATTGTCCGATGAATACCTGTTTATCATCTGCATTTCTTATTGGTGTAGTAATTTTAATGGCCAGTAGTATATATCGTACTAAAACTTTCCAAGTCAATTGATGGTCATTTGATCGTGAAGTGGGAATCGGACGGAACAACCACACCGAGCGGACTTCATTTACTAACGGACCGGGGGCGTCGAGAATTGCGAAAGGTGGTTATAAACATTGCATGAAATCAGGGGGAGGAATCGTGAGTTTCAGAGTGCTACCAGGAGTCCGGCTAGCGCAGTGACTGCTTGTAGGGGCGGTTGGAGTCCAATGGTCGAGCAGCTTCTCGTAAGTCACAGATATCTGTAGCTTTACTTATCGACGCTTGACAGGGTGTAAAGGGCGACGCCAGTGGATATTGATTGATTAGAAATGAATGATTCGGAATAATGAATCATGTTCAAACCTTGTGGTAAGAAGATGGAAGGAATTTCTCGAATGCCTGGAGAACGTTGCGTGCTCTCGTGTGTAAAGCGAATAGTGAAGTACAAAGGATGTGGTGTTACCGTCTGGGTGTATTTTTCGTGATTGGGGTGTAATCTCCTTTCTGCACTTAAGAAAATGCTAATTGCCGGGGAATATGAACAGATTTTAGAGCATTGCGTTGTGCACAGTAGATGAGTAGTTAGACGATGGTTGTACCAAAATGTCAATGCACCCAGCCATAAAGTATCATATTTGAGGCAATGGTTGGTGGAGAATAGCGTTCCTGAAATAGACTGGACTGTCCAGAGTTCAGACCTCTACCCGATTCAACAGCTTTAGCGTCCAACGTTACTGCCTTCTCTGGTTTCGGTTTTTGAGGAAGAATGGGTGCTATCCATGGAGAGGGATTCAGGTACCTCACTGAGTTTCTGCCCAGCAGATTTCAAGCCGTCACAAAGGCGAACAATGGACACATCCCACATTAGTTTCCACAAAAAGGTGGCCCGATACTTTTATACAGACAGTGTATGCTCAACAATTGGCTAACAAGAAAACATTTAATAACTCTGTGTATAATAGGGACCCTTGCAAAAGAAAGACAAATGAAACAATGACGAATGCATGCAGAGATTAGTCGTTTTCAAGGGAACAAAATCGACAGATGTAAAGGTAATATCCGGAGTGTCACATGGAAGTGTGATAGGACCATTGCTGTTTACAATATACATACATCAAAAAAAGTTTTGCATCACCTCGGTTCCGAGAGTTCCGGAACCTGTACAGAAAATTGGAATAGAGATCAACATAAACATCATTTCCGCCCTTTTTATTGCTCATGGCAACCACACATTGCATGTTGTACCACCATACAGCAAGACCTTCAGAGTTGGTGGTGCAGACTGCTGTACACACCGGTACCTCTAATACCCAGTAGCACGTCCTCTTGCATTGATGCATGCCTGTATTCGTCGTGGTATACTATCCGCTAGTTCATCAAAGCACTGTTAGGTCCAGATTGTCCCACTCCTCAACGGCGATTCGGCGTAGATCCCTCAGATGGTTGATGAGTCACGTCGTCCAACCTATACCAGGCATGTTCGACAGGATTCATGTCTGGAGAACATGCTGGCCACTCTGGTCGAGCGATGTCGTCATCCTGAAGGAAGTCATTCACAAGATGTGCACGATTTGGGCGTGAATTGTCGTCAATGAAGACGAATGCGACGCCAATATGCTGCCGATATGGTTACACTATCGGGTGGAGGATGGCGTTCACGTATCGTACAGCCATTACGGTGCCATCCATGGCCACCAGCGGCGTACGTCGGCTCCACATAATGCCACCCCAAAATAGCAGGGAACCTCTACCTTGCTGCATTTGCTGAAGAGTGTGTCTAAGTCGTTCAGCCTTACCGGGTTGCTACAAACACGTCTCTGACGATTGTCTGGTTGAAGGCATATGCCACACTCATTGGTGAAGAGAATGTGATGCCAATACCGAGCGGTCCATTCGTCATGTTGTTGGACCCATCTGTACCGAGCTGCATGGTGTCGTGCTTGCAAAGATGGACCTCGCCATGGACGTCGGGAGTGTAGTTGCGCATCATGCAGCCTATTGCGCACAGCGGGAGCCGTAACACGACGTCCTGTGGCTGCACGAGAAGCATTATTCAACATGGTGACGTTGCTTTCAGGGTTCCTCCGAGGATTCGTAGGTAGTGGTGATCCAATGAAGCAGTAGCCCTTGGGCGGCCTGAGTGAGGCATGTCGTCGACAGTTCCTCTCTCTCTGTATATCCTGCATGTCCGAACAACGTCGCTTTGGTTCACTCTGAGATGCCTGGACACTTCCGTTATTGAGAGCCCTTCCTGGCACAAAGTAACAATGCGGACGCGATCGAACCGCGGTATTGACCGTCTAGGCATGGTTGAACCGTAGACAACACGAGCCATGTACCTCCTTCCTGGTGGAATGGCTGGAACTGATCGGCTGTCGGAACCCCTCCGTTTAATAGGCGCTGCTTATGCACGGTTGTTTACACCTTTGGGTAGGTTTAGTGACATCTCTGAACAGTCAAAGGGACTGTCTGTGATACAATATTCACAATAAACGTCTAACTTCAGGGGTTCTGGGAACCAGGTGATGCAAAACTTTTTTTGGTGTGTATGTAAATGATCTAGTAGAAAGCGTCGGATGCTTTTTAAGGCTTTTTGCAGATGATGCAGTTGTCTATAGCAAAGTAACAACGCCAGAAGATAGCAAGAATTTGCAGAACGATCTGCAGGGAATTGATGAATCGTCCCGCACTGGCAGTTGACCCTGAACGTAAATAAATGTGACATATTGCGCATACATAGGAAAAGAAATCCACTACTGTACAGTTACATTATTGATGACAAACAGACGGAGACAGTGCACGTCGTAAAATATCTAGGCGAAACTGTCCAGAGCGACCTTAAGTGGAATTATAGTGGGAGAGCAGACACTAAACTCAGATTAATCGGAAGAATCTTAAGGAAATGTTACTCATCCACGAAAGAAGTGTCTTATAAGGCGCTTGTTCGCCCGATTCGTGAGTGCTGTTCGTCTATCTGGGATCCCTTTCATATGGGACTGATAGACGAGATAGAGAAAATCCCACGAATAGGGGCACGTTGCTTCACGGGATCGTTTAGCTGGCGAGAGGGCGTTACGGAGATGCTAAACAAGCTCCACTAGCAGACATTACAAGAGAGGTGTTGTGCATCATGGAAAGATTTACTATTGAAATTTTGGGACATCACTTTTCAGGAGGAGTAGGTCAACATATTATTCCCCCCCGCCCCACATACGTCTCGCATATTGACCCTGAGGAGAAAGTTCGAGAAATTAGAGCCAATACAGGGGCTTACCGACAATCGTTCTCCCCAAGCACTATTTGCGAGTGGAACAGGGTTGGAGGAATCAGGTAGTGGTACCGTAAGTACTCTCCGTCACACACCATTAGGTGGCTTTCGGAGTATGATGTAGATGTAGATGTCACTGGGACTGAGAATGACTTTTATGACAGACAGTGCATAGCTTAAGAAAGTACAGAAGTACTGAATTCGGCAGAGCTATGACGATTGAAACTGTATTGCTAGGATGTAACTGACACAATCAGAAACTCTTATGTATAAATATATAGAACTCGTTTACTCAGTCCATATCGTCGCGCCAATATAACGATATAAGATCAGGAAATTGTGCCAGGAAAATCTGAGAACTGTAAAGCAACAAGCCTAGACACTGCTGAACTGCAACTTCAAAAGTTCTGTTTGCCAGCACTTGAGTATTTAATGTTGCAATATTCTTTTTCTAAATATATGTTGAAAATTCCAGAAAATTTCTCAAGACTGGAATATGATGAGAGTGAGAGGCTTTTTAAAAAACTATATGAGTGCAGTTCTGGTGCACGACGTTCATTTTGCGTGAAAACTTCAGTATAAAATCAAAAAGCGTGTTTCGTATTAATATATACTTTAATTATCAATCTCCTTAATACAGTGATTACAGAGAGTATTGTAACGTTTCAGAATAGACAGATCACAAGTTAGGAATGTCTTTCGCATCAGTATGTCTGCTTTTCGCTTATAGTCCGAGGAATACTTGTATTGTTCCACTTTGGGTTCTAGTATTGCTCCGCAAGTTCTTCACAGTGACATCCGAATAAAGGTCCTAGCTAAATGCGTTTCCACGGTGCAGCCATTCATAACTTTACACAAAACTAATTTGCAGCAACCAAGCGCATGCCCGTGTACTGGTACGATGCCGTCACAGGGAAAACACTGTTCGACTATTACTAAACTGCTCTATTAGGTATAGAGATAGTTCCCTAGGCCTCTGCTTCTGCCGTCTACAGCCAGGTGTACAAGCGTTAAGAGTCCTCTCTACCAAAACTGTTTACGTTACATCAGAGTTCATTGTATTGAGAGCGCATCAATGATCGCAGCTAAGTACCTGAGAATGAAGCAGTCGACATTTTGCCTCCAAATAATTAGGCCGATATCTCTTCGACAGATTACCTGTTGCTGTAATGTTACACATCTTGGCTAGTCTTCCAAAACTTTGTTAATTCTGGCGCCGTTACAGGATCCTCTATTTCTACTATATCGACTCTCATTTTTTCTTCTGTCATGTAATCAAACAAGTCCACTGCCTCGTACAGGAATTTAATTTACTGTATTTGCTGTTTGTACCTGTTTGATTTCTCCTCTACATTAACGGTGAAATACCAGCTGCACTCCCAATGTTGAGACCCTTCCTTCTTTCTCCGAACTTTGCTCTGATTTTTCTTTTATGCTAAAGCAGTTCTTCCAAGGACCACTTCTTTTTCTTCACATTTACGCTGTAGCCATTTCATTGTGGCTTTCCTACATTCCTATTTATTTCATTCCTAAATGATGTGTATTGTTGAATTCCTGTCTTCCCCAAAACGTTATAACACATCTTTTGTCGCTCGTCTGAAGTATTTCTTCTCTTACGCACGGTTCCTTCGCAGTTACCTCCCTTGTAACTGTGGTTATCTGTCCTATTTATGTCATTTCCATTTTTTCAGTTGTTCACTCGGTTTCAAATGAATTACTTACTATGATATTCGTTATCTCAGTGTTTACAGCCTTTCAGAATTCAGTGCCCCATGATTCTTAGATTATCATCTTCCTTTTACTTAATGAATTACCTGTTAAGTATCCTCATATACCTTCACTTCATCTTTTCGTTCCGACATCTGGACGTGTATTGAAGTATTATTGTTGGAGCTGGTTTGCTGTGGTTTCTGATAATAACGCTCTACTATTCACAGTAGCTGATTCTCAGCCATACCTTCCAGTTCGTCCTGAATTCTATTTCCGTTCTAACATTTTCTGCTAATATCTGACCAGAA
Source organism: Schistocerca serialis cubense (assembly GCF_023864345.2). Taxonomy (NCBI): domain Eukaryota; kingdom Metazoa; phylum Arthropoda; class Insecta; order Orthoptera; family Acrididae; genus Schistocerca; species Schistocerca serialis. Next base: position 310,440,476 of record NC_064643.1, read on the forward strand.
ATTCTTATCTTCTTTACATTTCACGTCGCTGATATCTAGTTTGAACCTTTGCATTTCACTTTTCAGATTTTACAGTTTCCCTACCATACTTAGACTTCATACATCTTTACCGAGTAAAATTGGGATGAACTTCGTACTGGATGAATCTCTTTACGTGAGTGAAATAACTGTTTCCATTTTACGTGTTTGCATCCTATGTTATGTACAAACTCAACTCTGCGTTGTATGTCACATGAAGTGTAAAAATATTTCCTTCTCTTCATACCTAGTTTACAATTCGAAGGCATTTTATGAGTTGGTTCAATTTAATATGTAGAGACTCGATTGTCTGCTGCAACCGATTGATGACTTCAAGCTGGGATGCAGTATAGGCGATTTGTACAGTACAGAGAAATATCTGTACGTGGCGTCTGGAGCCAAACACTGCACTTCCTACAAAACGACTCAAATATCTGCACCAAAAGCGAACACCAGAAGCCACTCGGCATACAGATTCTAGAACCGGCGATAGTTTTGTCGTTATCACAATCCTCCAAAGCCTAGCTTTGCAGGTGAATAAAAACCTTCAGGTATTATCGCGTATAATCACGTTTATGTTATGGTGGTGCTGCGTCTAGAGATCACATGCTAATACTGTTGCCATACACCGCTCTACTTTCAACGGGACCTCAAACGGAACACGTTCTCTGACATCTACTAACATTTGATATGACTTACGAATCGTAACTTAAGTGTGAAGTAAAGCTGCATACGAATTTACAGCGTCTGCTAGAATTCAGCATTATAGTTTACATTCCGTTTCATTGAATGTGACATGTGCCACTTCAATCCAAAAGCTAAATGTCTTCTGGGGATGATTCCGGTCATCTCACACACGATATGAGATTACTCTTGTACCACAGATGTTTGACTCTACTGTTTAGCCAACCTGTACGATTACCTCGTCAGATGCTCTTTATTTCTATCGATGAGGACACAGGTATGCTCACATATTCACAACCTCGAAAATGGCCTTATTGACAACTTAGGCCCATGGCTTCACGGGGTCTGCACCACACTCGAATCCTACCGTCAGCTCCTGCCAGCTAAAATGGGTATTGTTCTAACCAGGCCATGGTGTTCCCGCCGTCTAAGATCTAACCGGTCTGGTTACGAGCCCATAAGAGGCACTGCTGGCGACATCGTGCTGTTAACAAAGGTACTCGCGCCAGCCCTCTGCTGCCCGTAACCCGTTGACGCCAAATTCGCCGCACTGTCCTAACGGATACGTCAGTCGTACATCCCTTGTTTATTTCTGCGACCATGTCACGCAGTGATACTTTTCTGTTAGTGGTGACAACTGTACGCAAACGCCGCTGCTCTCGCTCGTTACGCGAAGGCCGTCAGTCACTGCTTTGTCTATGGTGTGAGGTAATGCCTGAAATTTGGTATTCTCGGCACACTCTTGACACAGTGGATCTCGGAATATTGAATTCACTAACGGTTTCCGAAATGGAATATCCTAAAAGGCTGTTAAATCCTTTCGTGAGGCCATAATCACGTTGGAAAACCTTTCACATGAATTACCCGAGTACAGACGACAGCTCCCCATTCGCACCATTCCTTTACAACTCGCGTACGCGATACTAGCGCCATCTGTATATGAGCGTTTCGCTATCCCAAACTTTTTTCACCCTAATGTATAACAATACAACTAAAAGAGCGTTCACAGAACCATATGAAACTGTCCTTCTTAGGGTGTTGTTCAAATCGTGTTTCACATTCGCACTTTGTTATGTCTTGACGATTCATCATAGACCCACTCTGTACTCGGTCGTTTTCTGGTAGCTTCGTAGTGGTAACACCAACTTTCATCAGCCGTGCTGATTTCCTCCAGACTAGAATTGTCCGCGTTTTGCATTTCAATCAATGCGCGGCAGGTATCTACAGGTCGCTTTTGTTCAGGAATCAAGGAGAGCAGAATAAATTTCGCACACACTTTTTTCCTTCAGCGAAACATTGTGTACAATGTGTTACACACTTGATTTAGAGGTGCCCCACTGCGGTTTGTACCACATCAACTCTGGCACACTACGGCCGCACGCCCACTACACGCTGCCTGCTCACAACTGACTGTTCGAATGCACATCTGTTGTTAACAGTTGTTAGTTCAGTGTGTGCGTTTGGAGCTTTTGGGCGCTCAATGGCGAGGTCATCAGCACCCGTTCACTTATTGCCACAAAACAACGTGGCTAAAACCTCGAAAATTTTTCGACGATCATCGTTGTTACTGCGCTAATGTCGCTTATACACCGTATCAGTCCGAGAACGTACGAACAGTGTATCAATGAGGAACATCATAAACCTCATGTAGTTGCTGTTTCATAACTAATCTTTATACACAAAAACTGATGTTCATCTGTTCTTCGGTTGGCTCAGACATTGCTCTGATTTTAGAATCTCTGCTACAGTTTGTCTATCCACACTGACTGCTGAAACAAAGACAGAAATGATTATATGTGTGCAGAAAAGATATACTATAGAAGAATATTACTGCACAACTATTTTTCGACCCTTAACCCTGAATCAGAGGCAGAAATGATCACATGTGTGCCAGTAACGATATATTACAGAAGAAAATTACTGCAAGTTATTTTACGATCTCAGGGGTAGCAAATAGTCGTGTAGTAAAATCGAGCACTTCAGTGGCAGTGCAGAAAATTCATGTATCAGAAATTACACAACAGCAGATATGGTACAACAAGGGTAGGAATCGTTATGAATAGAAAGGTAGAACAGAGAGTGTGCTGCTGTGAACAGTCCAGTAATAGGGTTGTTTTCAACAGACTCGACAGCAAAGCAACACCGACATGTCAAATCATAAGCTGGCTAACATCATAATCAGGAGATTAAGAGGTAGAAAAAGTACATGAGGATAGTGAACGGATTATTCGTTATTAAAGGAAGATGATAATCTAATAGTCATTGAGGATTGGAACGCGGTTGTAAGTGGAAGAATAGAAGAGAGGTATGTGGGAGAATACGAGATTGGCAGTAGGAACGAGAGAAAAGAAATGCTAATTAGTTCTGCAATAAATTTCGGATGGTGATAACGAATAAAAAAAGGAGATACACTTGGAAAAGGCCGGGAGACACGGGGAGATTCCACCTGGAGTACATCATGCTCAGATGGAGTATCAAAATTCAGATATTTGGTCGTAAGGCGTACCCAAGTGCATGCATAGATTCAGATAACAATTTAGTAATGATATAGAGTCGACTTGCAAGAGAATCGTCCGAAAGAATCAATGTGGAAGGAAGTGTGATACTGAAATATTGAAAAAATGACGAGATGCGTTTAAAGTTAATTAAGCATGTGGGGACTACAATAAGGAAAACTAGAGTAGGCAGAAGACGAGTGGACTTTTCTGAAAACGGCAATTACAGACGCTGAACAGGCAAATATAGGTACAAGGAACGTAGCTGCAAAGAAACTTACAATAATTGGTGGGATACTAAAAATGATCGACGAAGAAAGAAAGTGCAAATATGTTCAGGGAAAGACAGGAATACAGCAATGTGAATCCCATATGAATGAAACAACTAGCAATTGCCCGGCAGCCAAAGTGAAAAGGCTGCAGGAAACACGTGGAAGTAGAAATGATCATCGGGAGCACTGATTCAGCGAAAGGAAACGTCAAAAAATACGCTACTGGCCATTAAAATTGCTACACCACGAAGATTACGTGCTACAGACGCGAAATGTAACCGACAGAAAGAAGACGCTGTGATATACAAATGATTAGCTTTTCAGAGCATTCACACACGGTTGGCGCCGGTATCGACATCTACAACGTTCTCACATGAGGAAAGTTTCCAACCGATTTCTCATACACAAACTGCAGTTGACCGGCGTTGCCTGGTGAAACATCGCTGTGATGCCTCGTGTAAGGAGTAGAAATGCGTACCATCACGTTTCCGACTTTGATAAAGGTCGGATTGTAGCCTATCGCGACATTGCTGCTCGCGTTGGTCGAGATCCAATGACTGTTAGCAGAATATGGAGTCGGTGGGTTCAGGAGGGTAATACGGAACGCCGTGCTGGATCCCAACGGCCTCGTATCACTAGCTGTCGAGATGACAGGCATCTTATCCGCATGGCTGTAACGGATCGTGCAGCCATGTCTCGATCCTCGGGTCAACAGATGGGGACGTTTGCAAGCAACAGTCATCTGTACTAACAATTCGACGACGTTTGCAGCAGCAAGGACTATCAGCTCGGAGACCCTGGCTGCGGTTACCCTTGACGCTGCATCACAGACAGGACCGCCCGCGGTGGTGTACTCAACGACGAACCTGGGTGCACGAATGGCAAAACGTAATTTTTTTGGATGAATCCAGGTTCTGTTTATAGCATCATGATGGTCGCATCCGTGTTTGTCGACATCGCGGTGAACGCACATTGAAAGCGTGTGTTCGTCATCGCCATATTGGCGTATCACTCGGCATGATGGTACGGGGTGCCATTGGTTACACGTCTCGGTCACCTCTTGTTCGCATAGACGGCACTATGAACAGTGAACATTACATTTCAGATGTGTTACGACCCGTGGTTCTACCCTTCATTCGATCCCTGCGAACCGCTACATTTCAGCAGGATACTGCACGACCGCGTGTTGCAGGTCCTGTACGGGCCTTTCTGGATACAGAGAATGTTCGACTGCTGCCCTGGCCAGCACATTCTCCAGATCTCTCGCCAATTGGAAACGTCTGGTCAATGGTGGCCGAGCAACTGGCTCGTCACAATACGCCAGTCACTACTCTTGATGAACTGTGGTATCGTGTTGAAGCTGCATGGGCAGCTGTACCAGTACACGCCATCCAAGCTGTGTTTGACTCAATGCCCAGGCGTATCAAGGCCGTTATTACGGCCAGAGATGGTTGTTCTGGGTACTGATTTCTCAGGATCTATGCAGCCAAACTGCGTAAAAATGTAATCACATGTCAGTTCTAGTATAATATATTTGTCCAATGAATACCCGTTTATCATCTGCATTTCTTCTTGATGTAGTAATTTTAATGGCCAGTAGTGTACTTTGGAAGCAAGGGTCGTATCATTAACAGAGCAATGGAATTTCCACTGTTAATCCCAGAGGAGAGGGCACATAGGTGGGTAGAGAACACATAATATCTTGCTGGAAAATGAAATAAGGCGGAAGGGGTAGACAACAGCCTATCGAAATTTTTAAAATCATTTCAGGAAGTGGTAACCAAAAGACTATTCAAGTTGATTTATCGAATTTATGAGACTGGCAACGTACCTTCAGCCTTCCGGAAATATATTATCCACACAATTCGGAAGACTGCAAGGACAGATATGTGCGCAAATTATCGCTGAATCAATTTAACAGTTCATGCATCCAATCTCCTTACAAGAATAATGTCTAGAAAGAGTGGAAAAGATAATGAAGGATTAGTTAGATGATGATATCAGTTCGGCTTTAGAAATGAAAATGGCATCAGAGAGGGTGTTCTCATGTTGCACTTAGTGACAGAAGCAAGACTGAAGGAAAATTGTGACACCTAGGAAAAGCATTCCACAATGTAAAATGGTGCAAGGTATTCGAAGTTCTGAGAAAAATAGCAGTAAGCTGTAGGAAAAGGTGAGTAATATAGAGGAGTAAGACTGGCAGACAACGAACAAAGCGATAGGATTGAAAAGGGTTTAAGACAAAGGTGTAGGCTTTCCGTCCTACTATTCAATCTGTACATCAAAGAAGCGATGACAGAAATAAAAGAAAGGTTGGAGAATGTATATAAAATTCGGAACGACAAGATATCAGTAATATGATTCGCTGATAACGTTGTTGTCCTCTGTGATCGTGAAGAAGAATTATAAGATCTATTGGAACAGTCTACTTAGCACAGGTTATGGACTGAGAGTAAATCGAAGAAAGGCGAAAGTAACAAGTAGTAGCGCAACTTAGAATAGCAAGAAATTTTACATGGAAATTGGGTATTGCGAAGTAGAAGAAGTTAAAGAATTCTGCTACGTTGGAAGCAAAATTATCCGTGACAGAAGACGCAAGGAGAACGTATAAAAGAGACTAGCATGGTCAAATACAACATTCCTGGTCATCAAAAGCCTACTGGTATCAAAAATTGGCCTTCTGAGAATGTACGCGTGAAGCACATCGTTGTGCGTTAGTGAATTATGGGAAGTGGGGTAGCCGGAACTAGAAGAGAATGGAAAATCTAAGCGTTTGAGATGTGGTGCTGCAGACGATTGTTGAAAATCGGGTGCAATGGTAAGGATTGAAAAGGTTCTCCGCAAAATAGGTGATAAAAGGAATACATGGGAACACTGACAAGACGAAGGGACAGAATGATAGGAAATGTGTTAATGCATCTGGGAATAATGTCAGCAGTACTAGAACTTTAGAGTGTAAAAACTGTGGGGAAAGACAGTGATTTGCTTATATACAATAAATAACTGAGGATGTGTAATGCAAGCGTCACTCTGAGATGAAGAGGTTAGCACAGGAGAGGAATTCTTGGCGGGCCGCAGCAAACCAGCCAGAAGACTGATGACTCAAAATAAAAAAAACTGTTAAGCGTGAGTTGGTACAGGAGGTCTGCCTGTGGAAGCACAGTATTCCCGTGTGTTGTAAACCGTTATTTCACTGACAATTAACTGTAAGATTTTGATGTTTGTTCAAAGTCAAAAAATAGTCAGGCATTAATAATCAACAGCAAATAAGTCAGTAGAAAGGAGAGGAGTCACACTGTGTCGCGAATTGTGTCATCATCGTCAAGCATCTGACCCACGGCTGCTGGGTGTTGGCCTCCTCTCGGGTTTATGTGCGTTAGGATACTCAGAGGTGTGCGTCCATTGTGCTTCTGAAACTTTCCTCACGCCATCTAAACACCTTCCATTGCTTCTCTATCTTTCTCTGGTATCAATGCTTTGAGTCCTACAAATATGTTTAATGTACAAATCCAAAACTCCACTCAGTCTATCATCTCGTCCTCTCCACCTTCATCAGTAATTAGTCCTTGTAATGATTTTACGGTTTAATTATCTAATTATCTATCCTATGTGGGGTGTTTGTTATACTTTATAACTTGATGTGGTTTATTACTCCGCCTACCTTCAAATTTCTCTATTACGTTCTTCAGTACGGTGTCTAGCTGAACTAAAGAACAGCAGTACAAAGAAAAGGTGGCGCACCATACATATACACCAACACCACACATTCACACTCACAGATTCTGAAAACCTCCTTTACAGCTACTGAGGATAATTTTTGGTAATAAAGAAGCTCCTTGCCAGACAACTTTTCAGCTCTGAATTTCGGCAGGTGCTGATAACGCCATCTGTAACCTTGATCTGAATATGCGATGACATTCTACCACTGAGTCAATGCTGTAGTTATAAGGGCCGTTACTACAGATTTTGATGTGAGCAAACCGAAAACTCTCCAAACTTTCCAGGCTAAAAGGCAAATGATTTTCATTGCTCCATTCCATATTTTTTGCCCGGGATTATCAAATAGTCCAGTGTCCAATACACACGTCTAGATGCAGTATCTTCTTCGCTTGATTAATATCCAACGTCTGTTTCTTTTTCTCTATATAGCTGCTAATAATTTTATTCAACATACTGTATACTTATAGATTTAGGTCCTTATATCTTGTCTGCCATTTTCTTGTAAAAAAAGATATCACCTTTATCATTTTCCAAATATTATTACAACTTCCTTTTCTTATTTCTGTTTCTATAAAACTTAACATTTTTATGAAATACTGCATCTCATGACACCTATCATTTCTTCATATCTTGAAAAGCTTTCCTCTTGCCTAACATCGTGAACCCTATTCACTTGATTCTAGTTTCTGTACTGGCCTAATGAAGCATTTGAATGAAACTTCAAATACTTGCTCACTTTTTCTCTGCAGTTAGATTCTGTTCCACCTACTACAGAAACTGCTAAAACGGGCTATCAGCCCAATATACAGGGTGGTTATAAAGTGACAACAAAAGTCACCAGGAGTTGTGCGACATAAATAAAAGTTAGTAGGCGTGTTTCTACGTCTGAATGATAACATCTATTTCGCACCAGTCACCTAAAAGTGACGCAAATAGCGTCGCTGTGAGGGTGCAAATCAAGATTGCTTTAAATGCAGTCTACTTTAACGAAGATGGAAGCCTGTGGTAAATTTTATTTTACGCATCGAAACTGAAAGTTTACTTAGGCGCCAGTTTCAAGCTAATGGTTGGCATGGTAGCCGCCAGGCGTCTCCTGGTGCAGCTGGCTCTTTCGCTCTGTCATCGCTTGTTCATTACCCAGTGGGCATCACACAAAGACGACCACAATGCAGTAACAAAAGTCGGTTTCGTTCTCCGTTCCCATTGATGGGATTCATTTACAATTACACTGACGCAATTTCCATGGAGAGTGCGATGCTGCACATATTACAGCTCAAAGTGTTCGACAGTAGCATCAGCAGTTTGAAGGCACTGGCTTTTATTAAGGGAAAATCTACAGCTCACTCTCCCGTGCTTGTTCCAGGCGCAGAACACGTGATACAGAGGTTTGCTTTTAATCCACGGAAGCCTACTTGGCGTTTTCAGGTAACACTCAGTCATTCCTTCTCTGTATGTCTCGAAAAGTTTTACAGCAACGTTTTTGTTTCAAACTACACAGCATTCGGCTGGTACAAGCCCTTTATGGTATAAACAAATATCTGTAGAGATTTCGTGGATTAATTATCTATGTGAATAAGTAAGGTAGCAATTACCTTTCACGTTCAGTGCACGGTGACGAGGATACGTTCCATATAACTGGAAGAAATGAACCACCACAACTCAAGGTTAAGGACAGCACAGCATACTCTTACCATCGTGGAGCAGGAGAGGCTCTCAAGTGGTTCGCGCGTTCTTTATGCGCCGTTTCCCGATAAAACGTTTGCATACAGTTCTTTCTTGCGGGAAAGGTGGCTACTAAAGGAATCATGTACCTTTATATGTTGGGGGATCTGGCTTTTCCCACAATAGCGAGAACACGCCGACAAATTCGTTTTTTGATGGACTTGTCCACGGCCGCGCCAACACCTGCTTACAAGAGCACCTCTTAACGATGTTGTATCAACGAAAAATCAATCATAAGGGCGTACCAGATCTCATACTCCACCATTGACATCCTAGAGCCCTGATTTCAAGGTATGCATGTTTTTATTCTGGTGGTTTGGGACAGGTTCCGTCCTTGCGCCTCTCCTACTCAAAAATGATAGGTAGATTGCCACGGCACACAGTAACAAAAGTGAATGCAGTAATCAACTAACGCTCACAAAAGTAGCAGTCGAGTTTGATGATGTTCGGAGGACTAACCGAAAATTTATTACATGTTAATGAAATCTTTGATCCTCAACATAATTATGTAAAATACGCCAAGCTTGTGCAATCATGCATGTAAAAGCTACACCCTTTTAAAAACAGATCGTTGTTTTGAAAATAAAGATTTTATAGTCTTACACGTAGTTAAGAATACACCCCAAGTTTTACTCTTCATATCAAAGATATAGAGTTCTGAAATCGAATGAACCTTTTCAAATACGCTGAATTCTTTTACAATATTCAAGTCTGTAACGCATCACTGTAAATTGTGTTCGTCATGCTAATCATATTAGTCTCCACAAGAACACCGAACGAGTTACATCACAGTATATGAATACTTGAGTGTATATGTACAGAGAATTTCACACAGATATCTTCGTGGAAACAGAGTAAAATAAGATGAATCACTACAGTGAAAGCATAAATATATGAAAACTAGCGAGAAAGCTTACATAGCCTTCATGAATACACCGACGGAAATAACAATGCAACACCAAGAGGGAGTTGTGCGACATAAACGAAACTTGGTAGGCACATTTATACATCTGAAAAATGGTGTCTGTTTAAATCTCGCACCAGTCTCATAAGGCTGGCGTTAGTAGCATGAGAATGAAAATCAGGTCTGCTTTAAATACACGCTTGTACGTTCGATAGCGTTACTTAGCTTTGAGAGTGGACATGGTGAGCTGATTTTAATAACGAATGCCTTTAAGGCAACAAAGACGCCATTATCAACACTTCACTGAGGTTGAACGAGGTCCTGTAATAGGAAGTGTGATGATCCTTCTGCGATACTGCAGAAAGACTTAGTAGAAATATAACCCCTGCACATGATTTCTGTCTACGATGGTTACGGAAATGCACGGTTGCAAGAGGACCAGGCTTCAGACGGCCACATGGTAGTATTTAGTTTGAAGACTATCGTGTTAGGTGTTTGACTCTGGCGCATCGTACTGCATCTTCAGCAGCAATTTGAGCAGCAGTTGGAACCACAGTGACACAAAGAACTGCTACAATAGATTATCTCGAGGAGAGCTCTGAGCCAGACGCCCTGTTGCGTGCATGCCACTGGCTTCAGACCACCGCCATTTGAGACTACAGTGTTATCAAGCGAGAGCTCACTGGAGAACAGGGTGAAGTCTGTTTTCTGATGACAGGTGGTTCTGTCTCGATGCCGGTGATGGCCTTGTGTTAGATAGAAGGTCGCCCGTTAAGGCCCTGCAACCAACCTGCATGCGTGCTAAATGCATTGGACCTAACCTGAAGTTATGGTCTGGGATGCGATTTCATACGACAGCAGGAGAACTCTCGTGGCTATCCCACACACCCTGACCGAAAATTTGTGCATCATTTTGGTGATTCGACCTGTTGTGAAGCTATTCAATAACAGAATTCCAGGTATAATTTCCTAACAGGATAACGCTAGCCCACATACCTCAGTTGTGACCCAACATGTCCCAAAGAGTGTCGACATGCTTCCCTGGCTTGCTCGATCACCAGAATTGTCACCAATTGAGCCCATATGGGATATAATCGGACTACAACTCCAGGGTCATCCGCAACCTGTTTTGACCAAACAAGTGCAACAGGCATGGCACTCGATCCCACAAACTCACATCCGGCACCTGTACAACACAAAGCATGCACGTATGCGTACTTGCATTCAACATTTTGGTAATTTGTATCGGTTATTAATGTACGAGCATTTCACATTTGCAGTGGCATATCTCACTCTTACATTAACTCGTGATCTTGCAAGTTAATCACTTAAATACGAGTATGTTATGTAGACAAATGTACTCTCGAAATTTAATTATTTACATTAAATATTTTTTGGTGCTGCGATTTTTTTCCGTCAGTGTATTTGAGAGCGTCTCGTACGTTTAACTGAGAACGCCTGTTCTTTAGGCAGACCGCATCACTAGAATGGCAAGGAGGCTGCATCGAGAAAGGAGTACGAATAGTGTAGGTGTAAATAACTAAGGGTACCAGAAAATTTTAGAAACTAGTTCATCTGATAGTCTCAATATGAAAGTGAACAAGCAGAAAATGAGCAGGTTGAAAATCTAAAGAGTACATAAGTAATTCGCATCTTGCGATTGCAACAGCGATCTAATATCATTTCTGTAATATCGTTGTACTCTCACAATAAAATAAGGTATAGTAAGACTTTTAGTCACAATCTCCTCTGACAGCTATTGTTAATGATCTTGTAAGATTATGAATGAACAAGAGTGATTCTTTGCATTTTGTCAGGAAAGAAATGTGTCACCCAAGTTTAAGATTAAAAATTTGAAATATGTGGTAAGTTCCCGTGGGACCAAACTGCTGAGGTCATCGGTCCCTATGGTTACACACTACTTAATATAACTTAAACTGACTTACGGTAAAGACAACACACACACCCATGCCTGAGGGAGGACTCGAACCTCCGACGGGAGGAGCCGCGCAAACCGTGGAAGGCGCCCCAGACCACGCGGCTACGCCGCGCGCCTTAAGATTAAAAACTGTTAGTCTGAATACAGTTGAAAAATGTTCTTTGTTTAATATTAAATTTTAATTATAATTTTTCAGAAGATTACGGGGTAGGAAGGTGCTGCCAGTTTATCAGAACTGACCAAAAATGTATACATCTGGAGCACCTACACAGTCGGAGGTGGCCGCTAAAGTGAAAGGACGGCCATTACGAAATTCAAGTATTGTCAAAAAATCTGAAATTACACTATATGTATATTTTCTAAACTTCATCAGTTCAGTTCAAATTAACGTCTGTCGGATTTAGTTCTGGAAACAAGAGAAAAAACTTTATTTATTTCTATATTACTTAATATGGGTGAAATGCGGAAAAATAATGATTATTTGTTCATCACGAGAAAAAAATGTGCCAAACGGATTTGGAGATATATAGATGGGAAATTAGCTATCCAGAAGTAGCTCCGTGTTCAGAGAGAACAGAGTTTTTTTCTTTGTTTTCGTTTTTAGTTTTGTAATTCTGGTGCTATGTGCTTTTGAGAGCTGAAATAGACGCAGATGTATTTTGATGGTGCAATGAATGCTGATGATCATAATTCGAGTTTTTGTATGAAGGTAGTAGTATTGAACCAACATAGAATCAATATTAGTTACCCTACTTGCGACTTTACATTTTGGAACTGTAAGAAGCCAGGGAAATAATTATTTTCTACTTAACGAACGTGTTGATTCGGGTATCCACTGTTTATTATGATCAGTTGATCAGTCAATTTGTGACACTTACGTGTAGTTAGACTAAATGGAAGTGATTTGTTTCTATATATAATAAATAGACCAAAAGCAGGCCACAATCAGGATGATTCGGGGAACATTATGGTACTCGCAGACAGATAGAGAATAAAAGGAGTGAAATACAAAACGAGTTTGAGTAAATTATTTTCTTATTAGCCCCAAACACTTTTGATATTTGATTATTAAAGAAAATAATCTGAAAATGTAATTCGCTTTACTATGAGGTCATAAGGAAGCCAAAGTAATTATTTAACTGAGAGAATCATACACTGGGTGAGTCACTAATTATTGCCACCTAGAATAATAGTTAGTGACGCACCCTGTATATTGGATATACTGGTCAGAGGGTTATATGAGGAAAAGCCATAACGGGATCAGATATTTCGTGAAAATCTTGCTTAAAAGAAAACATCTTACATGCAGACAAATAACCTTAAGAATTACTAAATGAAATTATGTAGCAGAAACCACATATAGAGCGAGGTTTCCGAACTAGAGTGACATCGTTGGAGTGTTGCTACATATTCACTGACAAAGGAAAGACCACGCCCTAAAAAGAACGTCTTTCCGTAACTGGAAACTAAGTATAACAATAATTAAGTAATACTTACATGTAAGGCTTAAGCTGTTGAGTAGAAACAATCGGAAGACGCAGAATATATAATTCGGTGATGTAAAGATCCTGGTTTACATAATTTTTCCACAAGATAAGAACGAGACTGGTATACACGTATAGCAACTTTATGTTGATAACACCGAAGCCGGCCGGGGTGGCCAAGCGGTTAAAGGCGCTGCAGTCTGAAACCGCGCGACCGCTAAGGTCGCAGGTTCGAATCCTGCCTCGGGCATGGATGTGTGTGATGTCCTTAGGTTAGTTAGGTTTAAGTAGTTCTAAGTTCTAGGGGACTAATGACCTTAGAAGTTAAGTCCCATAGTGCTCAGAGCCATAACACCGAAGCATTGTGAGGTAATTGACTTTATTAGTTTAGAGAAGGTTTGATGTTAGTCTTTCGTGAGCTATAGTGCAAAAGACGCAACATATAATAATCCCAGGACCAACACTGCATAGCTTCTTTTAGAAATGAGGTTATAGGTTTTCCATAATACACTCTGAGACAAAAAGACGAAGCATTACGAAATAGCTATGCAAAACTGCTCACCCACTGATATTCATACGGAAATTGACGGAAATTGCAAAACTGTAAGCTTTGGCGACCGATGCATGAATGTGTAACGCAGCGCTATTTCACCGCACAGTTGGCAAGGATAGAAAACATGGGACCAGGCCATAAAATCGTTGCTAATTTCATTCCGTTTTACTCAGTAGGACAGTATATATGCCTAACAGACAGCATCTGAGAGAACATATGAAGTTGGGCTCAAAGAGGCCGGTCTGCAAATCGTTCGACGCGTGAATAAGAGCGATGCTACTATTCGATACTGTTGGCAGGTATGAGGGAACCATAGCTGAACACAGCATCGAGACGGGAGTGGTCGACATAGAGAGATCACGGAACGTGAGGACCGAGAAATCGTCAGAGTGGCATTCAGAGCCCTGGATTCATCATCACCTATCTGACATGCAACTGGTACTTCAGTGAACACAAGAACAGAAAGGGAGCTGAGCTAACGACGCCCTTTGCACCGACTATCATTGACCTCCGTACACTAACAGGCCCGATTGCGGTAGTTTATGGCACATTCGGCGAGGAATCTCATTGAGTGGAGTAGAATTGACTTCAGTGACGAGTCCTGCTTCGAACTGAGCCCAAATGACCAGCGAAGACGTGTCTGGAGACGCCCCAGAGGGCGGTCGGAACCAACTTGACTTTCACAACCCATACGACCTGACAACCTGGAGTGATGGTCTGGGGTGCCATTTATTTTCATAGCTGGATCTCTTTGGCTGTCATTCGCGGCAATCTTATTGGACAGCCGTACGGTAAAGATATTCTACGCCCCGTTTTGTTGTCCTTCATGGGATGCTATCCTGGGTTTACATTTCAAAAAGATAGCGCCCCGCCTCGCTCACGACGAGGATTTCTACTGCATGTCTTCGTGCTTTCCAAACCTTACCTTAGCTAGCAAAGGTGCTGGATCCCATTTGCCCATCTCCCCTCCTCCCCCCCTTTCATTTGAGAACTTTAGGAGTATTGTGGGCAGGGCCGTTTACACAACTCAGTATTTTGACGATCTGAGGCGCCAGTTGGACAGAATTCGGCATGATGTCCCTCAGAAGGATATCCAAAACCTCTATCAATCAGTGACAAGCCAAGTAACTTCTAGTATAAGGGCCGAAAGTGAAGCAACACGTTATTGACTTGTTCAGTTTGTGAAGCTATTCTCTTGAATAAATCATCCAGATTCTATGATACTGTAATCTTTCGATTTCTGTACATGAACATCATACCTACCGATTTCCACCACTTTCGGATAAATCCTTCATGACGTGCCTTTTATGGCCTTATAATTAAGTAGCCTTTGCTAGTGGTAGTGGTGCGAACAACATTTTCGAAGGGTTTAAAATCTATAACATCTGTAGAACTGCCTGTATTCGCTGTCATTCAATGTATATCTTGTACCTGAGGGCGGAGAAATACAGTAGCGACAAAGTACATCAGAGACGTCATACATTCTGTTTCTGTTTTCTGTTATCCCGTCGTGCATTTTATAGCTGTGACAATAGTTTCATTCTACTTAGACGATAATGAGCACATATGTCCTTCATTACGTATGTAAAAGGTAAAAATGAAATAGTACTCTCAGAACAATGTTCCTAAAAGAAGAAAAGATTTCTGATCAGATGAGTATAGGGTAATACCAATAGCATTAGCACAAGGTATAACGGGAGTAGGATTCGTTATGAATTGAAAGGTAGAGCAAAGAGTGTGTTCCAGTGAACAGTCCAGTGATAAGGTTCTTCTTGTCAGAGTCGACAGCAAACCAACACCGTCAACGATAATTCAGGTATACACACCGACGTCGCAATCTGAAGATGAAGAGACACAGAAATTATATGAGTATGTTGAAAGAGTAATACAATACATAAAGGGAAATAAAAATCTAGTAATCTTGGGGGACTGCCATATCGTTGCAGCGCAAGGAGTAGAAGAAAAGGGTACTGAAAAGCATGGACTTGGGACAAGGAGTGAGACAGGAGAAAGATTGACTGAGTTTTGTAATAAATTTCAGCTAGTAATAGGAGTATTCTGTTCAAGAATCACAAGAGGAGGAGATATACTTCGCAAAGACCAGGTGATACGGGAAGATTTCAGTTAGATTACCTCATGGCCCGACAGAGATTCCGAAATGAGATACGGGATTGTAAGGAGTACACAGCAGCAGATGTAGACTCAGATCACGATGCAGTTGTGATGAAGAGTGGGCTGAGGTTCAGGAGATTAGACAGGAAGAATCAATTCACGAAGAAGTTGGATACGGAAGCACTAAGGAATGGAGGGATATCTTCAAGTTCTCTAAGGTTATAGATATTGTTATAAGGAGTACAGTTGAAGAGGAATGGACATCTCTAGAATGGGCAATCACAGACGTTGGAAAGAAAAAGATACGAACAAAGAAGTAAACTGTGAAGAAACCATGGGTAACAGAAGAAATACTTCAGTTCATCGATGAAAGAAGGAAGTAGAATAACGTTTAGGGATATTCAACAACACAGAAATATAAGCCGCCTAGGAATGAAATAAATAGGAAGTGCAGGGAAGCTAAGACAAAATGGCTGCATGAAAAATGTGAAGAAATCGAAAAAGAAATCATTGTCAGAAGGACTGACTTAGTATACAGGAAAGTCAAAACAATCTTCGATGACATAGAAAGCAAGGGTGGCAACATTAAATGTGCAATAGGAACACCACTGTTAAATACAGAGGAGAGAGCGAATAGATGGAAAGAGCACGTTGTAGGTCTCTCTGAGAGGGAAGATGGAAAAATTTGTCTGATGTGATAGAAAAAGAAACAGAAGTCGATTTAGAAGAGACACGGGATCTACTATTAAATCAAAATTGAAGAGAGCTTCGGAGGACTTAAGGTGAAGTAATGCAGAAGGGGTAGATAACATTCCATCAGAATTTCTAAAATCATTGGAGGGAGTACAACAAAACGACTATTCACGTTTGTGTGTAGAATGTATGAGTCTAGCGAAATACCATCTCACTTTCGGAAAAATATCATCCACAAAATTCCGAAGACTGAAAGAGCTGATAAGTGCGCGAATTATCGCACAATTAGCTTAACAGCCCATGCATCCAAGTTGCTGACAAGGACATTGAACAGAAGAAAGCAAAAGAAAATTGTGGATGTACAAGATGACGATCAGTTTGGCTTTAGGAAAGGTACAAACACCACAGAGGCAATTCTGACGTTGCGGTTGATAATGGAAGCAAGATTAAAGAAAAATCAATTCACGTTCATAGAGTTTGTTGACGTGGAAAAGCGTTAGACAGTGTAAAATGGTGGAAGATATTTGAAATTCTGAAAAAAATAGGGGTAAGTTGTAGGGACAGACGGGTAATATACAATATTTACAAGAGCAAAGAAGGAATAATAAGAATGGACGACCAAGAACGAAGCTACCCGGGTAAAAAGGGTATAAGAGAGGGATGTCGTCTTTTCGCCCTACTGTTCAGTCTGTACATCGAAGAAGCAATGATGGAAATAAAAGAAAGGTTCAGGAATGGAATTAAAACTCAAGGTGAAAGGATAGCAATGATAAGTTTCGCCGATGACATTGCTATCCTGAGCAAAAGTGAAGAAGGGTTACTGCTGAATGGAATGAATGGTCTTTTGAGTAAATAATATGGATTAAGAGTAAATAGAAGAAAGACGAAATTAATGAGAAGAAATGAGAAGAGCGAGAAACTTAACAGTAGGATTGATGGTCACGAAGTAGGTTCAGTTAAGAAACTCTGCCACCTATGCAGCAAAATAACCAATGACGGATGGGGCAAGGAGGACTTGGCAAAAAGGGCATTCCTGGGCAAGAGTAGTCTGCTAATATCAAACATATGCCCTGATCTGAGGAAGACATTTCTGAGACTGTACGTCTGTAGCACAGCACTATATGCCAGTGAAACATGGATTGTGGGAAAACCAGAACAGAAGAGAATCGAAGCGTTTGAGATGTGGTGCTACAGGGGAATTTTGAAAATTTGGTGGACTGGTAAGGTAGGGAATGAGGAGCTTCTGCCCTGAATCGGAGAAGAAAGAAATATGTGGAAAACACTGACAAGGATGATACGGCATTTGTTAAGACATCAGGGAATGACTTCCATGGTACTTGAGGGAGCTGTAGAGGGCAAAATCTGTAGAAGAAGCCAGAGATTGGAATACACCCAGCAAATAGCTGAGGATGTAAGTTGCAATTGCTACTCTGAGATGAAGAGGTTGACACAGGAGAGGAATTCGTGGCGAACCGCATAAAACCAGATGGAAGATTGATGAACCCCCCCCCCCCCCAAAAAAAAAAGAAAAAAAAGAAGAAGGAAAGTATAACAAACGGGTTCCGGTAAAGGGCTTCACATTATGTAGAGTAGATTGAGAACTCCCATACCGTCGGTTATTTTTATCGTATGTTCATTAACGACAATATTCTTCGCAAACACCATCCTCGAATTTAATAGAAAGGGGAGAAAAGATTGTCGTTCACTTTGTACAAACCACACGTTGCACAGATCTAGGTATAAAGATAGGCCTCTGAAGAGACTCATTTTCAGTACTAACGTTATTTCCGTTACTTCGTTTCATGTGATCGTTTTAGACTTCACTCTGAAGATTATGTGGACGCAGGTCCGACTGACAGTGGTAAATGTGCTAGTCCCTTTGTGACTGTGTTACTACTGCAGCCAACATTAATGTTAACCTGCTTACTACAGTGGAGCTTTGATAACCTACTATGTATAATTTTTAACCCCATAGCTACACCCGTTGAGAAATTAAACACACCTTGATGGCGCAGAATGTGTTCTTTCATCATATCCCTTATTTCGCTAAAGTTGTCATATATATCATTTTTCCACCAGAATTGACTGATGATTTCTTCATTTGTTAACCATCTAATCTTCAGTGTTGTTCTGTAACATCTCATATCAAAAGCTTGTTTCGTCCTCTTGTCTGTACTGTTTGCTGATAGTGTTTCACTTCCGTATATGGCTGTAATGCAAACAAATAATTTCAGAAAAGACCACCAACAAATTTATCCTCGAGGTGAAGATATTTTTGTTTATAGAATAGCGTTTCTTGCTCTTGACACTCGAAATCGAATCTGATACCTCTTCTGCAATCATCGGTTCATTTTCTTCCAAAATATTAATACTCGTCAGTTACTTTTATTATCTCATTCATAATCTGATTCATTCAACATCAGCTGACAGTTCGACTACACTGCAGAAACTTTATTTATCTCTCGTTGATGTTCATCTTATTCATTATTTTGAACATGTTATCCATTCCATTCAAAATATCATTCAAATCCTTTGCTGTTCTGGCAGAATTACGACGTCATTGTCAAACTAATGTTTTATATCTGCTTCTTGAACTTTATTTGCCAATTACTGTTTAGCTTCCCTTGCTGCTTGAAATACAAATTGTATAACATGGACAACAGGCTATAACACAGCCTCATTCATCCCAGGTACATTCAATTCCTATTATATTTACACTTATTTCCATAACGCTCAGACATTTCTACTACAAGTAAAATCTGGTGTCTCACGAGTTACAGATAATTTTTCACTCCCTGTACTATATCCCTTACTGTTGAAGCCGACGGGTGTGAATATTACCAAACTACCACTTACATAAGTGATGGCTGCAAAATTCTAACACTAATTCCCAGAATGAGATTTTCACTCTGCAGCGGAGTGTGCGCTGATATGAAACTTCCTAGCAGATTAAAACTGTGTGACGGACCGAGACTCGAACTCGGGGCCTTTGCCCTTCGCGGGCAAGTGCTCTACCAACTTAGCTACCCAAGCACGACTCACGCACCGTCCTCACAGCTTTACTTCTGCCAGTACCTCGTTTCCTACCTTCCAAACTTCACAGAAGCTCTCCTGCGAACCTCGCAAAAATAGCACTCCTGAAAGAAAGGATATTGCGGAGACATGGCTTAGCCACGGCCTAGGGGATATTTCCGAAATGAGATTTTCACTCTGCAGCGTAGTGTGCGCTAACATGAAACTTCCTGGCAGATTTAAACTGTGTGACGGACCGAGACTCGAACTCGGGGTCTTTGCCTGTCGCGGGTAAGTGCTCTACCACTAACACAAATTCTCTGTAGAAAAATGGAAAAACTGGTAGTAGCCAACTTTGGGAAGATCAGTTTGAGTTCCAGAGAAATATATGAACAAGCGAGGTAGTACTGACCCTAAGAGTTCTCTTAGAAGATAAGGAAAAGCAGAAAACTACGTTTGTACCAATGGTAGCTTTTGACGATGTTGACTGAGTACTCATTTGAGCTTCTGGACGTAGCAGGGTACAATGTAGGGAACGAAAGGCTATTTACAGCGGAGTCTGATGACAGTTATAAAAGTGGAGGGGTATTCAGTATTCTCATTGAGCAAGCAGTAAAGAAAACGAAAGAAAATTTGGAGTAGGAAGAAACGAAACTTTGAGATACGCCAAAGACATTGTAATTCTGGCAATAAAGGACTTGGAAGAGCTGTTGTACAGAATGGACATTGTCTTCAAAGGAGAATATAAATTGAACATCAACAAAAGTAAAACAATGGTAATGGAACATAGCCGAATTAAATCAGGTGATGTTGAGGGAATTAGGTTATTATATGAAGTGTAGATTGGCACTGACAAGAGCACTTACGAGGAACAGAAATTAGCTAATATCGTATATAGAATTGCGTGTTTTCTGAAAGTATTTGTGTGGAGTGCAGCCATGTATGGAAGTGGAACATAGACAATAAAAAGTTTAGACCGGAAGAGAATGGAAGCTTTTGAAAAGTGAGGCTATAGAAGAATGCTGACGATTAGATAGGTAGATCGCATAGCTAAAGAGGAGGTACTGAATAGGACTGGGAACAAAAGAAATTTGTGTCGCAACCTGACGAGAAGACGGGATCGGTTGATAGGATACATTCTGAAACATGAAGGGATTACCAATTTGTTATTAGAAGCAAGTGCGGGGATAAAGATTGTAGAGAGAGATCAGCAGATGAGTACAGTAAGCAAATTCAGAAGGATGTGGGTTGCAGTAGTTAGTCGAAGATGAAGATATAGAGTAGCGTGGAGAGCTGCATCAAATGAGACTTCGGTCTGACAACAACAGTTTAAGAATTCTAAAGAGTGTGTTCCAGTCAACATTACCAAAAGCTTTTTTATCTACAAAAGCCCTGAAATTGGGTTCGCTTTTCTTTGTCGTCTGAGATGACAAGTCACGTAGTATTGCCTCGTGAGCTGCTATATTTCTCTGGGCCATGTTCCATGTTGCCTTCTACCAGCACTACCATTCTTCTATTGGTGATTCGTGATGCTTTTACTACAACGAGCTCTTAAACAAATGGAATTACTCTTGTCAACTCTGCTTTCTTTGGTATTGTGACTATTACATTCTCGTTGTAGTCTAAAGACAGTTCACCCAACTCATACATATATCCCACGTGCCAGGTAGCCCGACCCAGGTACGAGTCCTATCGTTCTTTAATACATCTCTGTTACATATTCCACTCAGTTTGCAATCTTCTCTTATTTGTTTTGTCGTAGGCCGCCGTCTGAGCTCTTGATGTTCATACAGCTGTTTCTCTTTTCCGAAGGGTTTCGTAAATTTAGCTACAACTGTTATCAATGTTCGTTACAATTGTTAAGCCCATTAATTCTTAATCTTTGCATTACTCTTCTAACAATTTCTGTTTTCCATTTCCTTTCAGTCTCATTTTACCTCCTTTTAACTGATTTGTTTTCTGTGACTGTTTATTGTATCATTCCTTGTATCTAGTGTTACTTGTCTTAAACAGCGATTACTACTGTCCCGAGTTGATGCGCCCAGTTTTTCCTCTGCTGTTTGTAATATTTCGTCTTCCGTGGATATCGATTTATCTCTTATTATATGTCAATTAGTCTTTGTGTAATGCTACATTTTAAACGCAGAACAGTGGTTGTTCAACTTACACAGGTCATAACTTGCTAAATTCTCATATTTTGAAATTTTTGCTTCAGGAAATGCTTTACTACTTAAAACTTAGTTGTTAAATATCTGTTTTATAACTATGCAGGGCGACTTCGATGCGTTATGAAAAACAAACGACGGACAGGAAACGCTGATAAGAATGGAAGATTGGTGTCTCATTATTCTCAGAACCTAACTGAAATGCCATGTGCCTGGAGATGGGACTGATAAGGTGCTGAACTCAAAAGAACCTATACTTTTAATAACATTTATTTGTCTCAGTTTCATTTAAATAATATTGGAAAAATTTATAATCAAGAGCCCGCATCTCGTGGTCGTGCGGTAGCGTTCTCGCTTCCCACGCCCGGGTTCCCGGGTTCGATTCCCGGCGGGGTCAGGGATTTTCTCTGCCTCGTGATGGCTGGGTGTTGTGTGATGTCTTTAGGTTAGTTAGGTTTAAGTAGTTCTAAGTTCTAGGAGACTGATGACCATAGATGTTAAGTCCCATAGTGCTCAGAGCCATTTTTATAATCAAGAACTTGCCTTAAAAGAGTCACCATAAAGTGATTAATGAATCCCACCATGAGAATAATACTCAAAATTATTAAACCTTTAAAGGAAATTTAATGTTTGGTGCGTACTATAAACAGTGCCACAATCAGTATTAACAAAATTGAAACAATGAAAACCTTGACGACATTAAATACTAAATCAAGGAGCTGAAATAAATACATTTAGCGATTGATTAGGTGTTGATATAAAAATCAACTTGAGCTTAGGCGTGACATCGCTCGGTCCCCTCACCCAGTTCAGATTGAATAATATAAGTCATACACACGGTAAAATTTAAAAACCACTGGGCCACAATGTGATAACGTCAAAAATCTGGTAAGACCCTTTCAAGCTTTACTGTGACTCAATAATCGTGAAAATATTGGTGGGAATTTAACACAGGAGTATTTAAAAGAGAACAAACACTGTCATAACATTCTGAATATATGAGACTTTAAAAGGAATCACATTATATAAAAGATTATTTCTGTCTACAAATAAATACAGAAATAAACTTCCTAAAAACTATCAACATTAAAGATTATATTCTGTTTTCCTTTTACATGTATGCTTAAAATAACTCGGGCACGAATGGGTAGCTCGGATGTTAGGGACGAAGAACAATATGATGGTCACTAATTAAAGCTAAACTTCATTACACGTGAGAACCCAAATAACATCACTATAGCAAAGCCTCACTCCATAAACAAGAAATTCCTCGGAGAAAAACCACCACTTAAATCACACTTTTTCATGCTACTTCGATCCTTGGCCGTAAAGTAAACATTGGCAGCTCAGCATGCACAAAGTAAAACATCAGAAATAAGAAGCATGCTGACACTTACAACACTCTCCTTGCGTTTGTAAGACCGGTACTAGTCACTGTTTGTATTAGAGCAATTGTACGCAGCATTGGAGATACGCAAGTGCGTCACATCTCGAGGTTGTTGATCTGAAATCTACTAAATTGGTACTTTCAGATTATGTCCCTTACGCTGCAATGGAAGCACTGGTTGTGGCTTCACCGGATGTGGATGCGGAAGTATAGCTGAATTGTGAAGGCAATTTTCTGCTACTAGTTTGCTCAGTAAAGAGTGGACACGATTTAAAAATGGATGCCGTTCTCTTACGTGAATGACACACCAAGCCATGTCACCGAGGTGCCATGCTGGAAGTCCCACGTGCTCATCCGAAGCCGTCTTCCGTCCCATTCACACAGTAGGCAGGCAACAATTTTTACAACATTAAAAGAATATTGAATATCCATTATCTGACACGAATGTTACACTCTGAAGACGATACCTTTGACCATAAAGGCAGACGATGAAGTAATACTTCAAATAAGGTAGGCACTATCTTCACAATTAGGAATACCATGTATAACATGACCAACCGGGGCCCAGCTCTTGGTGAGCAACACAGTTACCATGCGCAGCAGCAATCAGATCAGAAGACAGCACTTGTGCTGTTAAACCTACTCGGCGCTTCGCTACGCTGCCTCTGGAGGGACGTTGAGATACGAAATACACGAATGTTTAATGAGCGGCAAGTATAGGTACTAAAACAAGCATGACTCACTAATGATTTGTAACTTACACACGACAGGCCAGATGAACATAAACGATTCTTGCCTGAAGCTGAGCGTCTAAACGACACTTATAGATGTCAAAGTGCTCGAAAACTTTTCAGTATTGAACGAAGCGAAATAAGGCAGTAACGATGAAGGGCATTCTCAAAAGTACTATACTTGTTCTATTCTACATATGGGTAGTTACCAAATGTTGTAGCTACAACAGACAATTTTTTTCCCTTAGTCATTAATTAAATCGTTGGTCAAATGCTGAAATGAAAAGGGAATTTTTGTCTACATTTGTCTCTAGTTTTGGCTGGTGCTTCTGCACTCATTGTAAATTAACTACATGACAGCTTCTTGTGTCTGCAAGTGTCTCCTGCGTGTACAAAATTGTTTCATGAGTCTTAAAGCAAATGTTTACAATCACTGAACTGTGCTCTATCCAAAGTCTGTCAGACGGTGCCCCCTTCATCCCTTCTCCTCGTCACTGTTCTCCCATCCTTCTTCATTATCTTACATTTTGCAGTGTTATACACTGATGGAAGGAAATCGCAACGTCAAGAAAGAGTTTGCCCCATAAACGAAAGTAGATAGGCGCGTTTGTACATATGAAACCTGATGTCCATCCAAATTTTGCGCCCGCTGCATAAGAGTGGCACAAGTAGCGCCACTATGAGGGTGCAAATCAGGTTTGCTTTAAATGTACGCTGTAATGGTCTTGAGCGTGCGGAGTTAGCGTTAGTAAAGAATGACTTTAAGGCGACAAAGACGCCGTTATCAACATCACACTAAATTGAACGATGTCGTGTAATATGGCTGCGAGAAGCTGGATGTTCCTTCTACGATATTTCAGAAAGACGAAGCAGGCATGTAGCCACTGTATACGATTGCTGGCGGCGGTGGTCACAAAATGTACGGTCGCAAGAAGACCGAGCTTCGGACGGCCACGTGGCATAAGCGAGAGGAAGACCATCGTGCGTGGCGTGTGATTCCGGCGGTTCGTACTACATCTCCTGCAGCAATCTGAGCAGTAGCTGGCACCACAGTGGCGCAACGAAATGTTACACATCGATACTTCAAGGAGAGCTCCGAATCATACGCCATATAGCGTACATTCCGCTGACCCTAAACCACCGCCATTTACTACTTCAGAGGTGTCAAGCGAGAGCTCATTGGAGGGCTGGGTGGAGATCTGTTGTGTTTTCTGATGAAAGCTGGACCTGCCTCGGTGCAAGTGATGTCCGTGGCCAGTTGAGCGCCTGCAACCAACCTGCTGTCTGCGCGCTAGACACACTGGACCTACACCTGGAGTTATGATATGGATTGCAAGTCCGTATGACATCAGGAGAACTTAAGTGGTTATCCTACACAACCTGACCGCAAATTTATATGTCAATGTGGTGATTCAATCTGTTGTGCTGCCATTCATGAACAACATTCCAGGAGATTTTTCTATCAGGACAACGCTCGCCCACATACCATTGTTGTGGTCGATCACCAAATATTCCTCTAGTCGAACACTTGCGACACATCATCGGACGACAACTGCAGTATCATCCACAAACAGCATTAACCGTCACTGTTTTGACGGACGAAGGGCAACAGGGATGGAACTCCATCCCACAAAATCACAGCTGGCACCTGTACAACGCGCCTGATGTACGTTTCCATACGTGTGATCTTGCTGTGTCAATGACTTAAATATGTTAAGTAGATGAGTGTATTCCTGAAATTTCAATACTTTAGATTAATTAATTTTTGTTATTGCAGTTTTTCCGTCAGTGTATTTCTGTCCCTTATCCGAAAAAATGCCTCCCTTAATGAAATCAATAACTTTTTTAAATCTAATCATTAATTTTTTTTCAATATCATGATGCTCATCTGCGGAGCTGGTAGGCATGCAGTGCTTTAGCGATGTATCGTCGCTTTTCGCCAGCTTGTGTTCATTAATTCATTACCGGTGTTCAACTTCCTATTTCCTTCCCTATTTTAATTTTTATATTTTGTGGCCATAATCCCATACTCACGTTGCGATAAATCGTTTTCTTCCTACTACTGCACGTCACTAGTCTACAGTCAGTTTATCTGTCTCTCTTATCTGTCAATATGGTTAAGCAATTTGACATTCCACGCTTCGACCCTAAGAAAGACACATTTGCTTTCTCTTCCGACAACAATCCTCCGACTATGTCGTGCCCGGAAAACTTAATGGAGAACTATTTTACCTCCAGAATATTTTATCCAAGAGGATGCCATCACTTGGTATTGCTGCATGTCCTCGGAAAAAAATGTAATGGATTTGGTTTTATCCTGCTTGCAGCTATGCTACAGGACAATCATAGGAATACCATACTAGGAAATGTTACAAGACGAGATCAGTCAGCCACACAGACTGTTGCCACTGCAACAACTGAGAAGATTGCTGCTCTTCTTAGGAGCCATAAAACATGTTACGTTATTCTGACCTCTCCACAGACATGCCTCAGATGTAGATGCGCCTATGATTCGGTCACCTGTAATGCAGGAGCATCCATATCTCGCCACCGCGGGAACGCTCATGCCCATATATTCAGAATCTTGTAATTTCTCTAGTTTTTCTTTTCTGGTGAGAATGTAAAATTGGCACCTAAATCATTAGAGAAATTTTGGGTGTCAGTTTGTTTGTTCTGGGAAGTCTAATGCTGTCACTCATTTTCTTACTGTAACTCACACTGTGTCTCCACAATCATGTTCGTAATCATTTCACATCCATGATTACTGGTATAGTTATGAATCTGTAGCCACTCAAACTAATTACTTGTCTTCTGCTACTTATTTAATTTCACAAACGTAAGCTTTCGTTTTTACCAGGTTGTTCACATATTCGTACATATGACATTCCACGGTCGGTATAACGTAAATTTGCCTGATTATTATTGTTTCCATACAACATTTTTCACGACGTACTTGTTTGGAAAGTAAGTGACATTTACTTCTATTCGTGACTGAAGGAACACGGCAGTATATACTGGGTATCCGGAATTTCTCACCCCAGTTCCTCATCATGTGACGTGCCATTCCATTTTACAACAAACTAGCGAATCCGGCAATGCTTCACAATTTCAAAATATGTCTGGGAAATGGATCACGTCCTAATCTGTGGAATCCCTGGGAATTGCATCAGGACGCAAATTTCAACTCCTCATTTTGATTTCGCCCACTTTGAAGGTACGAAGTTCAAAATTACAATAAATCACGTGGAATATGAATTAAAAAGACTCTTTTATTCACAGTTCTTTTATTGTTTCAATATTTTTTGGGCACAGTTGCATAACATCATACAAAGCACCAGCAAGAGGAAACATCAAGAGGTGAAGGTGTTCAAGTCCAGGGTGTTCCTCTCACGTCGGAAATATTTCATCGAAAGTAGCCAGAATCTTAAGAAACAATTTTGTTAAAATAACCTTCTGTCGACATAAAAAGACCTGCTCTTGTCTTGGTTAGGTAAAGGATGATCTGCGATTGTGGGAGGCTGGAGTCTACAGAATACCATACGAGTGTGGCAAAGCCTTCATTGGTAAGGCCAAGCGAACAGTCCAGGTAGGTTGGTAAGTTACGTTGCACGTGATCCCAACAGTCGCCCTTTGCATCCCAGCAAGCAATCCATAGCCGGACACTGTATCCCCACAGAAAATTCTATGAGTCATTCTGCCGCAGAAATTTTGGCCCCGTCATGATTTTTGAATTCAGTTATTAACGAATCAATGTACTTATTGAAATCCCTGGGCTGGCAGGACAGAGCAGATGAGGTTATATGTATGGAAAGGGGCCAAAATAAGTTACTGTCAGTTGCACTCAACTATAAAATTTATTTCTTCAAACAGACAATCACACAAGCAAGAATCAAAAACTCTCAAGGTTTTAACGAAAGGCCTCCTTTGATTTAATTTAGATCGGCTGAAGGCCACATCGAAAATCCAAGGCACAAGACCTAAGCAAGGAATTGAGGTACAGGAATTCTTCCGGAAGTTTCACTTCTTAAAAAAAAAATTTATCTGTAATATAAATAGGCTGAAAGCCTTGGCTTAAATTTTTCCCATAGATCTCGGCTAAAGGCCTCACATTAATCATGAACAGTGTTGCGGCTTAAGGCCGAGACAAAGATTTTCAATGTTTAATCTAAACAGGCTGAAAACTCGGTTAAAGTCTGCATATCAACAAAACAATTTAACGGCTATGAAGAAGAGCTATCAATTTTAAAAGTCTGAAGGCTTTATCTTAAAACATTTCGTGTAAAACTCGGCTGAAGGCTTCGTACTAAAGAATAACAATGTAATGACTGAAGGGCAGGACAAAGATTTTTAATTTTTAATTTAAGAGGGATTAAAACTCGGCAGAAGGCCACACACCATGCAGAAAACAATTTTACGGCTTAAGGCCTAAAGGGAAGAGCTTCTAAATTTCAAAATAGTCTAAAAGCTTTATCCCAAAATGCTTCACATAAATTTTGGCTGAAGGCCACATACGAAACCCAAGCAACCACATGGCTTAAAGTCCAGACAAAGAAATTTCCAATTTTTAATTTAAGCTGGAAAACTCGGCTGAAGGCTACATAAAATCTAGAAAATATTTCTTACAGCTTAAGGCCTGGACAAAATTTTTCAACTTTTCATTTGGAAAGGCTGAAAACTCGGCTGATGGCCACATACCAACTTGAAACCAATTTAAGGCTTAAAGCCTAGGCACAAGGAAATTTCTATTCTAATTTTGAAAGACTGAAACTCGGCTGAAGGCCACATACCAAAGAAGAAACAACTCTTTTTACGGCTTAAAGCCTAAGAAGAAAAGCCTTGCAATTTTGACAAGTTAAAATTCGACTGAAAGCCACAAAGAGTACTTGAGACTAAAAAGGAAATCACTATGTAAAACACAAGGAGGGGCGCACAGAAGATTCCAAAGATCGGCCTGGGAAGGTAACACTAACGCAGGTTCAGGTGAGACAGGCAGCCAGACCGACAGCCCCTTAATCGGAATGCAACCTAACCGAAAGCCAGCCGACGAACCAACCAAGAAGATCAGCTCTGCTCCACCCGACCAGCAAAACGACAACATGATGTCAATAGCACAACATTCTAGATACTGGTGCCCAATCCATCCAAGTCGGAATAAACGCCCAAAACTACCAACAACACCTTAGCTGTCGAACTACACGCCGTGCTGGACAGCATCAACACGATGAGGAAAGTACACTGCCAAAAACTACGTCAACGACCAGGGCACGTCACCGGAACATCAACGGCCATAAGGCAGAAGATACCGCTGGTACACTTCGTTAATGAAGGAATGAATTAAATTAAGTTAAACACCACACTGGAAGATGGCTGCTGTTCTAACCAACTTCAATGCACACACATTGTTGCTTGCGGGAATCTCCCAGAAAGCGACAACCAGGATGAAACGAAGAGGTTTTATAGCAGTTGAGGCTTGACAGTAGGTTAAGTGAGCACTCAACTTTAGCGTCCGGGATCGGTGGGCGAGGAACTTCGTAACCCTCGCATGAAACGCCTCAGAACTCCAAACGCGCGTGCACGCCGCCAGTGGCTCCAGTCTGTCTACGCACCACAGAGACTTCCTCGCTGCTCTGCCCCAACAGACCGACTGCCACACACCGCACACACGGAAAATATATTCCACACACCAAAGATAGTACAGTAGTACTAGTATCGATACTGCTGCTGCCACTCACGGAGAGAAGACAGCAACGTTATGGTGGTAACCGAAGAAGAAATAAGACACCACTGGACTGCAACCAATGATAAAAAGACAAGGCATGACGCGAGCCAGCCATGGCTCTGTTATGTTTGGTGAAAGATACTGTGAACCGTGATGGCAGCTTTCAATTCGATGAGGCGTGGGATTCAGTGATTTCTTTAATATCTCAGAAATGATACGTCTTATTACCTATTGACACGTATAGCAACAGTTGATGTTATTAGTATGACCTCTGAATTTCGTAGGCCACATTCGAACAGAGACAGTATCGTAATTATGCAGGTGCCTGCGCTCCATCGATGGAGCAATATTGGAAGAGGCGGCTAAACTCGGCAGAGGAAAACATATATTGCAGGTTGCAACGAATGCCTCGTACAAACGAAAACTAAAGAGGTAGCTTGAGGGTATAAGAAAGAGAGGCTTAAGAAGTACACTGGTGTCCAAAATAAAAGAAACAAAGCGAAATTTTGCAAGGTTGTATTTATTTTGCCATAATTCAGTATAATCAAGTGACAGTAAAGTAGAAACAATGTAAAGAATATAGAACATAAACATCTGCAACATGCATAACGGGAGACAAATATGTTCTTCGTTTTGTTCCAACTTAATGGATTTACACACACATTATGATAACTGGTTAATGCGCTCAGTATGGGATGTGACCACCTCTGGCAGCAATACAGTCCTGACAAAAGACGCGGCGTGCTGTGAATGATGTCATCAATCTCATGTTATGGCAATAAAGCCCATCCATCCTGCAGCGCTGCTCGCTAGTCTTCGAGAGTGATTGGTGGAGGCTGACGTGATGCAACCCGTGTACCTAGTGCTTACGAGGTGCTCTATGGGAGTCACATCGCGAGAGCGATCACGCCGCGCCATGCGTGCTATACCATCCAAGAAAACATCAACCACATCCACGCCTATGTATCGTCCAGCAATACGAAGTCTGCGCCCACAGCACCTAGCAACAACCGCACATGAGGTCCCAAGATCTCGCTACGATACCCGACAGCAGATAAACCTTGCCGATTACAAATGCATGAAGAGGTGTTCGAATGTCAAAATGGTCCTTGCCGACAACGCTAGGGATCATCCTCGATATCAGTCTCTTTCCCAGTGTTTGGTTCCTCAATCGTGTTCCACGTTCCCTCCAAACGCGAATCCGTCGAGAAATCTGGACTCACCTGTGAAATGAACATTGACCTACTCTTCGACCGTCCATATGGCAACTCTAGACGTTTCCTTCTGTGTAGACGCCTCAGAGGTACACATACAACAGGTCTCCGACAGTAAAGACCACTCTGCCGAAGCCTTCTGTACACCGGTTGTCTCATGATACTGCGAGAACAGATGCCAGTCACCGTGCGGTAGTAAGACGGTACCGTCGTGCCCGTACAGCCAAATAACGGTTTTCTCTTGTACACGTGGACGTCCCCGCCCTCGTCTTCGGGATACAGTTTCGATATCTATAAACTGTCGCCAAATCTGAAAAACAACAGAACGATTCACATTACGCCCTAGGGCAATATCAGCTTGCGATTGTTCTGCTTCCATTCTTCCCATGGCCCTGCACCATAGAGAGCCTGGTAGGCGTCTTCTCTGTGCCATACCTAACCGTCTGTGATTGTGTACACAGCGACTGTGGATATGGGACTACCTGGCAAACAACATCCCGTTAGACAGGTGCCCTGACGTCATGGTTGGAGTGCTTGTCCTTTGTTCAGAGTGCTATCTTCCGTCCACAGCATATTCGTATGGATCTGCTGACAGTTTGCACGATTATATCGTGAACTACACACAGGATGGGGAATACAGTTGTTTGTTGCTTCATTTTGGACATTAGTGTATATGAACGTGCCTCTCGTGCGCTACACTCGTAACGCCTGTTTCGTAGGCAGACCTCATTACTACAGCGGCGAGAAGGCTGCAGCGAAAAAGGAGTACGCATGTACGTATAGCGTGGCATTCGTGTGGATACAGGAGCTTAGCAGGGTATTTTAGAAACTCTTTCAATTGTTAAACGTAGTATGAAGACAAAGAATTGAAATTAAGTAAGTTGAAAATCTGAATAGGGCGACAGTAACTACGATAACTTGCGGATGTAGTAGCGACATACTTATTTGCCCATAATATAGTTTTACTAGAATCAAAAACAAAAATTTGAGTAATTACTTTTAACCACTTATCGCCTCTGCCAAACTGTTATTGACTGTCCTATTAGATTTTGAATGCAACAGACTGTTTCTTTTCATTGTGGCACGTAAGAAACGTGTCACATGGCGATGCTTTGGTAAACATGTTTGCTGATTGCTAGTGAAAAAATTGACTGATTGACTTATTTTACATAGTTGTGATTTGTAATATGTATTGTTACTTAATATGCATCTTTTATTATAATATTTCAGGAAGGGATGAGCTCTCAATTTGGCAGAACTGACGAAAAATACATAAATACGGAGTACCCGGCATGGATATTAACGAACGTCCCATTAACGAACGTCCCCGACATAGAAGCTGGCCGCAATAAAGTCAACGAACGATCACTACAAAAATCAATCATTTACAAAAAGTGCAAATAATGCTGTCTTTTGCTTTTGATAGATCTTATTCAGGATAAGAATAGGACAGTCGAGCATACGATCTGGCTGTCAAAGCATAGTCATCTAAATGGTAACATTAAGGTATTTTCTTTCTATGTAAACTGTGTACATCTTGCTATGTTCATTAGTTCAGTCCGAATGAACGTCGTTTTCGAATTTAGTTTCTCCAAGCTCTGGAAAGAAGAGGAAACGAGATGATCACAGTATTACTTAATCAGTGTGAACTAATACTACGTTAGGGGAAAATGATAATCGCGTGGTAAACTACGTGTCGAACGTATTTGGGGATCTATTAAAAGAAGGTTCATCGTAAATGGTGTCGATCGGTATCTGGAATTGATAGCTACCCATAAGCAGCGCCGTGTCCCGTGAGGACGGGACTTTTTTTCATTTCTAGAGTTTTTTTGCAGTTCAGAGTAGCATCCATTTCAAAACAAAAATACAACTGAATATTAAGTATTACTTAATTGTATTTTGATGGTGAAATGGATGATAGTCTTAATGTTTTCTACATATTTTCAGATGCTGCCTGAAGTCGGTAGTACTGAACCCAGCCTAGAACAATTTTATAAGCTCGATTTACGAGCTGATTATTTGGAACTGTAGGAAGCAAGGAACAGCTTTATTTTCTACTTAAAGAAGTGACTGTTTCGAGAATGCTCCACTCACTGCCAAGACAGTCTAACAGTCTATTTGGCACACTTATGAGCAGTGTGAGGCCAACCACGTAAGTGGAAGAGTTTTGCTTCAGTGTGATAAATAGAGAATAAAAGAGTAAAAGATTTTTTTTTTTTTTTTGAGAGAGAGAGAGAGAGAGAGAGAGAGAGAGAGAGAGTAGGTTGGTTCGGCCAATACTGTGGTACTCGGAGACAGCGAGGGCAAAGATATGTGATCTACTTTGAGAATAAGAAATAAAAAATGTTTCAATAATTCATTCCTTTAAACCTTACAGACAAGACTGTTGATCGCTAACGTTGTTTCCGTAATTCATTCTTCCCCAGTAATTCCGTTTAATGTAGTGATTGTAGTCTTCAATCCGAAGACTGGTTTGATGTACACTTGCTGATCAAAAGTATCTGGACACCTGTTAGAAGTCATTAACACTGTACCTAACCTTCGCCTTTATCACCGCTCGTACTCTGCGGGACACTTTGAATGAGGTGTCTCAATGTATGTGAAGCAATGGCAGGCCTTTCTTCGTAAGGACCGAAACCAGAGAACGTGGTGATGTTGAATGCTGGAGGCTGGAACCCAGTAGTCGTTCTGACACATCCCAAAACTACTCCGTAGGGTTCAGCTCGGTACTCTGGGTAGGGAAGTCCATTTCGGAATTACTATCGTCCACAAACTATTGCCTTGCAGATGGGCTCCTTTATGGCAAGATGCATTGTTATGCTCACCTTCTCCGTACAGTGCCTCTACTCTACCGTACGCAGTACACATTTCCATGAAATGTTTTCATATCATTCCGCATTTAGCGTTTTATTAAGCGCAATAAGGGGACTACATCCTAAGCACGAAAAACAAACCCATATCGTAAACGACCTCTTCCATACCTCATTGTAGGCGCTACAAAAGGTGGCAGGCAACTTTCTCCAAGAATTCGCCAAACTCAAACCCTTCCATTGGATTGCCATAGCTTATAGCGCCACTCGCCACTCAAGATCACTGGTTTTCAATCACCTGCTGCCCAGCAGGGTACCGCTTTATACCACCTCAGAAGTCGATCAGCACTGAGCACTGTAACTGATGAGGAGCAGTTCGGCCGTTGTACCCATTCTCTTACCTCTCTACGGAAAATAACTGTGATAGCTGTGCAACTGGTAGCACTTCAGAACTCACCAGTGATTTCATCCAGTGCCTTCATGCGATTTTTTACAATCACCCTCAGCAACGCTCGATGATCCCGTTGCGTCAGTACGTGAGTTCTGCGTGGTCTCGGTTTAGCTGTGGTTGTTTCTTCACATCACCAAAATCCAGACCTAATCACGCCAGAAAACTCATTACGGGTGATAGTCAAGTCCCATGACACTAATTATAGTACAATAATAATAATGAATTGCACAAATCTGTTTGGAAAATTATAAATTCCTGACACTGGCAGCTGGACGGTGAACGTGGATTCAGTGTAAAGTAAGTATCAAATATGGAGTCTTTATTGTCTTGATTGCACGTAGGTACACTGCTTTCGGCAGCGCTAAGGAGCCATCTTTAGATTCGCAGGGTTACAAAAGTTGTAAAAATATTAGACTGTTGTATCATTAATCGTAAATTAACGACTTTACGTAAGTTCTTTTTGTCATACCCTCAGCATTTGGGTTATGACATCATGCTGTGCTTTAAATTGCCCGTTTGTTTTCGTACGGTTGTAACGGGCTGTGAATTTGAAATAAAAAACTGTGTAATATTTTTCAAAATTTTCTAACTCTGTAGATATCAAGATGGCGGCGTAGCCCTGCCGAAGCTAGTAATCCAGTGTACCTACATGGGATCAAGCCAATTAAGACTTCACATCTGAAGCTTTATTTGCAGGTTCAGAAAATCTTTCGAAGTATACTTATCAGGACGCAAGGCAGGACGTCAATGAAGACATGGAGAAAGACACGTTTTACAACTCCTTTCAGTCCTAGTTGTCAATCAGTTTCATAGGGGCCTATAAGCTTACCAAGATATCAACAAGTATCTTAGAGGCCAGCAACTTGCAACTTACTAAAAATAAAAGTTTAACAACTTAGAAATGCAAGCGGTTTAAAATGAAACTTCAAAAAATTAGAAATGCTAAGAAATGAAGTTATATGTCAACAATTTAAAAACGGAATCTACTTAAAACTGACTTCATAAAAGCTATTTTTTAAAAAATGTGACGATCTTGGAAGAGATGGACTTCGATGAAGTCAGCCAAATTTTAAAATTTTAGACACTAGGGCTGGCGATAATATTAACTGAAGTAAAAAAGAACGATAAAAGGACTCCAAAAAACAATATCTTAAAGCAAAAAGTCAAAACTAGTTGCAGTACCACTGCGAGAATGACGGTTAATGTCTGTAACCTACACAACCGGCGTAGCAATTGATAAACGTCGAGGCAGAAGCCGCTCTCGAGCACTCTTCATGCCCGTCCACACGCGGCGCTACAGCACTAACCTGCACATCGTTGCCGTTTACTCGGCGCACAACCAGAGAAAAGCCCTCAGCCAAGCTGCTGCTGCTCCCTCCAGAAACGAGTTGTTCCTTACACAGCGCACCACTATCCATTACTCAAGGGATAGGCAGTGCCGTCTTGCCAACCTTCAAGCAGCACCTGAAGGTGCCCTAACACGCTCATTATTTATTACACAATATTGAGATCCGCGCATTACCCTTCACCTTCCGAGATCGATATTGTCGGTTTGCACAATATACCGAAGAATATTCCATGGGTTTAAAAATCGCGAAACGATTCTACCGTACAAGACTGGTATTGAGCGATGTACAACGATTTCTGCCAAAACTGAGAGAACTTCAGTTCGCCCATACATAAACCTCTAGTATTATGGAATAGTCGTGAAATATGGAATACCGAGATTTTTCATCCTTCGGGTGGTGCTCTAGAGCGGGAGATGCATGAACGACTTCAAAATATTTCCGTGGTGCTCTGCAGCGAGTCCAGTTCATCTCCACACAGTGTGTTAGCTGTGCTGCGGCTCGCGTTGGTGCTGTTTGTAGGTTGCCGCCTCTGTTGCAAGCCAGACGGTATCGTTTAGTTGGCATGGTTGCGGTTGTTTGTCTTCTTCTCGTGTTGACTGGCGCACCTCGGTTTCGCAAGGGTTGCCTGTCCATTAGTGGCAGCAGCGGCGATTATCGATTTGTAGTAACTGTGGCCCTATCTTTGGGGCGACGCCGTCGTTTTTCCGGGTTGTGTGAGTGTGCGAGTTCGGTTGGGGACTCAGGAGGAGCCAGGTTCGCGCAGTGCAGGAACACACCGGGACCGCCGGCGGCACGCATGGACTGCCGGATGGAAGCTCTGTGCTCACGAGGGTACACGACCTCGTCGTAAACCGGATCCAGCAAGCCTTAAGATGAATGTATTTCAATCCAAGTAGAGAAAACTCCCAACATCGTGATATCACTTGGTTCTCCAGTGACTTGGGTTCGTTTTGCTGCTCTTAGTGTCGCTGAAGTGAAGAGCAGCAAGTGGAGTGTTTTCTACTTTGATGGTAGTGGTTCCGTTCTCGTTCTGAGCTCTCTAAACACAGTATTCTGCGGACGCAGTGCAGACCGTCGGTTCCGGCTTTGGCGTATTGTGCCATCGTTGTATTTGGTTTATCGAGCGTCAGATAGCTTCAGCAAGTTTATCATTAGTCATTCGTTAGACTGCCACTAGTCTGAGTTATCATCTTGTGAAGTGAGCGCAACTCTTGGCTCCCTATCTCATCGCTCGCGAAAGTGTTTGTTGTCGGACCTTCTCAGAGGTGGATTCCTGGAGAACCGTCTGTGGCCCCTTGTGTTACAAAGTTTAACATAATCTTATTTCCCGTTTGGTGGTCAGTTGATTGTTTCTTTTAATTAACCTTTGTTGCAGCAGGTTTCTAAATTTTTTTATATAATTGCCGTTTCTGACATGTAAGGTCTTCACCCATGATTGTGGTCATTTGCTTTAAAAAAAGTAATTCTATATCTGTATTTTAGCAGTTGGCCTTAATACCTTATTTACTGCCATTCCTGGCGTTTCATACCTTCTGCTGTGTTTGTGGCCACTTTCTTTTTAATATTTCAATACCTTTAAGTTGTAATTGCAGTGAGTTCTTAAACATTCTTAATGTATTGCCATTCTTGCCGTGTAGGGCTTTCAGCCGTGATCACAGTGGCTTTTGTTTTTAAACATTATCTGTATCTGTATTTTCTGGTGATTTGCTAAATTGTAACGCACTGAAAACACTATTATTTGCACAGTTGTTTATTCCTTCATTAATAATGTGTGGTATTTTTTTATTTATTGTGGAGTCTGGAATTAATGTTTTAAAAATAAATGTGTGTAACTGTAAAATTCAACCAATAGTAACTGATTACGGTCGTGTCCACAATCGTAACCGAATCCTGCCTTCCCTCGACTATCACCAGGTCGCAATAGCGTGTTGCGTAATATGAAGTGCTTGGTAAGATGTTGACCCACCTTGACTGTGCGGGCACTGAGATGTAAGTTTACATTTATGATTCCTGCAAATAGATGAATGTGCAACATATCACCTCTAGTACATAAACCGATAACCAAAACTTTACAACCACTGCCCATCGCGAAGTTGGATGCCGCCTGGTGGTGCCGCGGGCACATGAGACGGTAAGGAAAGTACCGGGTGATCAAAAAGTCAATATAAATTTGAAAACTGAATAAATCACGGAATAACTTAGATACAGAGGTACAAATTGACACACATGCATGGAATGACATGTGGTTTTATTAGAACAAAAAAAAAAAAAACACAAAGTTCACAAAATGTCCGACAGATGGCGCTGGACAGCGAAACGTCAGTGACTGTGCATGACAATCGTGTATAAAAGGAGCTGTAATAAGAGAGAGAATCACGCCATGCACTCCGCCTCGCCTTCCGCATCCGCCTTCCGTCCCCCACGCGTATCCTCTATGACCTCATCCCCTTCCCCCACCTTCTCCTTTTCCTTGAACACATCCACACACTATATGTTGTCCGCCGCCTTGATCCCCCTCACCCCCTGGTGTCACCCTTCCTCTCCATTCCCAACCAGTTGCCGCGCCTTTACCGTTGTGTCCCTCCCTCTCTCCATCTCCACACCATCCATCTCCTTTCCCAACACAACTTCCACCGTCTACCGCTCCCGGATGATGAGCTTCGCCCTGACATCTACCCTTCCTACCACCTCTAACCCCCTCTTCCTGCCTCCTCCTCAGGGCTCCCTCTCCTCCCCCTCCCTCCTTCTGAGCGGATTTCCCCTCCTACTCCCCGTCCATCTCTTGTGCCTTCTTTCAGTGTCTCTGCGCTCCCTCCTGCCCTGTCTTCCCTTTCCCTCTCCCGCCCCATGTGTCTCCTGCCTCTTCGTGCACCCACGGTTGCCCCTCCTCTCTTCATCCCGCCGCTTCCCCAGCTGCCCCATGCTCTCCCCTCCTTTTCCATCCTCTCTGCCCTTTCCCTCGGCAGGTCCCGCCTGGTAGTTTTACTCTTCGTCGTGTGTGCTCCAAGTGGGTTTTAAGTGTGTTGTTTTCGGAGTGTTTTTCATACTGTGGCCAACTTTTAAACTGTGCATGCGCATCCAGTGTCTTCTCTGTGTTTTACGACCGCACACTGTGTTTTTTTAAACTTTCTGGTGACTATTTTAACTGTCCCCAATGAACTTCTACATGTCAGTGATTTTTACCTCCATTTTCTCCCCTTACTCTGTTTTATGTTCCCCTTTTTTACCTCCTTATGTATGTATTATTTTATTCTTCTTTTAGTTGTCATGTCACTCGGCTGAAGAGCGGCGGATTGTGCTGCTGACAGCCCTCCCCTGCCCATATGGGGCAGGGGCATGAAATCACAATAAAGAAAAAAAAAAAAAAAGAGAGAGAATCAGATGCGCCAGCAAAGCTGTATTATCAGAATGGGGAATGTGCTAGTTCAGCGTTACGATCCTATCGCCATAGGAAGGGGATTCGAACGGGTAAAGGTTCGTTGACGGATGCAGCTGTGGCGAGAAATATTTCGAAGTTCGAAGCCACGGGTTGTTTAGACGATAGACCCCGTAGTGGCCGACCGAGCACAAGGCGTAATGCTGCTGAGACAGTTCAGGAAGAAATGGAGACTGTAACGGGTTCGTCTATGCACGGGGAAGTCAGCGCTCGTGCAGTCGCACGTCGAACTGACATTCCATACACTACTATCTGGTTGGCACTTTGGCGTACCCTCCGATGCTATCCGTACAAAATCCATCGGCATCATGAACTGTTACCTAGCGATTTAGTGAAGCGGAGGGCATTTGCGGTGTGGGCGTATCAAAAGATGTCGGAAGATGACGATTGGTTGAGTAACGTGTTGTGGACCGACGAAGTCATTTCACGCTCCGAGGGTCTGTCAACGCCCACAACTGCAGAATTTGGGCAACCGAAAATCCTAGAACTGTCGTGGAAACTCCATTGCACGACGAGAAAGTCACGGTATGGGTTGGATTTACCACATCTACCGTTATCGGGCCTTTTTTCTTCAAGGAAATGCGTGATTCTGGTTTTGTAACTGCTGCCGTGACGGGTGAGAGGTACGCAGATATGTTACTGAATCGCATCATCCCCAGCCTGGCTGATAAACACCTGCTGGAATGTACGATATTTATGCAGGATGACGCTCCACCCCATATTGCTAGACGCTTGAAAGATCTCTTGCGCGCGTCGTTAGGTGATGATCGTGTGCTCAGCCGCCACTTTCGTCATGCTTGGCCTCGCAGGTCCCCAGACCTCAGTCCGTGCGATTATTGGCTTTGGGGTTACCTGAAGTTGCAAGTGTATCGTGATCGACCGACATCTCTAGGGATACTGAAAGACAACATCCGACGCCAATGCCTCACCATAACTCCGGACCTGCTTTACAGTGCTGTCCGCAACATTATTCCTCGACTACAGCTATTGTTGAGGAATGATGGTGGACATATTGAGCATTTCTTGTAAAGAACATCATCTTTGCTTCGTCTTACTTTGTTATGCTAATTATTGCTATTCTGACCAGATGAAGTGCCATCTGTCGGACATTTTTTGAAATTTGTATTTTTTTGGCTATAATAAAACCCCATGTCATTCCAAGCATGTGTGTCAATTTGTATCTCTCTATCTTCACTATTCCGTGATTTATTCAGTTTTCAAATTTACACTTACTTTTTGATCACCCGAAGTGGATCAAAGACAGAT
Source organism: Schistocerca serialis cubense (assembly GCF_023864345.2). NCBI lineage: Eukaryota > Metazoa > Arthropoda > Insecta > Orthoptera > Acrididae > Schistocerca > Schistocerca serialis. Next base: position 310,480,612 of record NC_064643.1, read on the forward strand.
GGCGAGCAATTCTAGCGACGACACCGGCCGCAAATACGAAAATCTGCTGACATAAGCGACTTTGACAAAGGTGATATTATTATTACCCAGAGCCTGTGAAAGATTATCTCGAAAACGGCGTCGAACTTTCACGTGCTAACGTAGCGAGCATCTGTGGAAAGAGGTAGAACGACAGTGAAACTACCATTGGCCGGTAAGAGCTTCAATGTTTACGATTTTTCACAGACAGTGGGATTTGGAGGCTTGCCGCTCTGAAAAGCAGAATATGTGGCGATCTGTGGCATCTCTGCCGACAGAGCGCAATGCTGGGGCACACACAAGTGTTTCTGAGTACACCGTTCATCTCACATTGTTGAATGTTGGGCTCTGCTGCAGACGACATCTGCGTGTTCGCATGTTGACCCAACGACATCGTCAGCTACGAATGCATTTGGCGCGGGGTCAGCGGGACTGAACCGTGAATCAAAGGAAACTTGTCACCTGGGCAGATGAAACACGTTTCCTGCTACACCAGGAAACGCTGTCAGCCAGGCGAAACGCGGTTCGAAATGTGTGGCGCGCCAAGGTCGCATGTCGGTGAGAGCATTATTTTGCGAAGTGAGACATTATGCTGCAGTCTCATCGATCCTGGCTAGCAATCGAAGCTGACAGCTGTGGACCACGTGCAGCCCTTCATGCTTCATGCCTTCTCCGTCACCTATGTTACCTTCCAGCAGGAAAATTGTCCGTGTTTCAAAGCTAGAAACCTGCTACAGTGGTTTGAAGAGCATGATAGTGTACTCATGTTGATGTCTTGCCCGCGAAATTCACTTGATGTGAATCCAATGGAATCCGTTTGGGTCACTATCAGGCACCATCAGCACGTACACAAATCGGGAAATTACATAACTTCTGCGTGGCCGTCTGGTTCAAGGTAGCTCTACAAACCTACCCACAAACTGTCGAATCTATGATACGGAAAATCGGCGATATACTGCGTACCAAAGTTGTAACAACAAGTTATTAAGTAATTGGTCATAATACTTTGGGTCGTCAGCGTAAATAACTATTTCTGAACTTTGTTCCAAAATTAGTAAATTCGTTATCGAAACAAATTACTTTTTCTGTTATTTATGAGTAATTCGTTTTAGTGTGCACTCTCATAATTGTATTTTTTGATTATTAAATATATATTTTTACCTAAAGTGACATGATTATCTGAGTTTCTTACACGCTACTTGATATTTCGCAACAATTCTGTATGGACCTCCAAGTGCAACCGGTTACTTAAACTTTCTTTTGGTGGTAAACTTTTAAAGTTTTATTGGAGGAAATAGACACACTACTGCCAAATAGTGGAAGTTTACGATAAAGTGCGTTTGAGGCCTAAGAATGCCCCCAATTTGGCGATACAACTGCGTTAGTTAATGGTTTTTCATAATATCCGAAATTTTTCTACGTTTATTTTTGTTGTTCAAAAATGGGTCCAAGCACTATGGGACTTAACATCTGAGGTCATCAGTCCCCTAGACCTAGAAATACTGAAACCTAACTAACCTAAGGACATCACACACATCCATGCCCGAGGCAGGATTCGATCCAGCGACCGTAGCAGTAGCGCGGTTCCGGACTGAAGTGTCTAGAACCGCCCGGCCACATCGGCAGGCATTATTGTTGTTACTCAGACATATGATCATATAAGCTTTCAATCATCACACATTAAACAGTTGTTTCATTTGGACTGCAGCAGCTATTATAGTACAGAAGTACATAGAAAACGGCACTTGCCCACGATAAATTTCACAGCTCATTTGTTTAATTTGGAATTAATTGTTATTGTTGTTTTTCTCGAATCTATGCTGTCGTGAAAGAGCCCGTGGTCCATTGAATTGCCCACTGGAACCTTCACAGATTTTATTCACCCGTTCTGCATAATTTATGCTTCTGTTATACTAACTGACTGTTTGTCTGACTGACGCTGCCTGGACTATGTATTCCACAATACTAGTGTATTGTTCTTGCCCTCACAATTCCATGCAACATACTGGCTCAGCACTATTGCGAGTGCCTGTGAGGGCTGCGGTCGGGTTAAAATCAGGTTGCAGTTACTGATTATAACGTACCACTGTTGAGCCTTGAGATAAGAGTAGTTACGTCGTTACTCCGTTTATTTTGAGTTTTACCTATCCTTCCAATATTTTCTAGTGTTTTACGATTCTTTACAACAGTTTTCCTTCTACGTTTGACTTTACCGTTCCCCAATGGCATGTTTTCAGGAAACTGTTCCAAATACTTTTTTTTCATACCATGTCTCCATAGCCGAATGCTTAGTGTCGCTGCCTGGTACCTCCTCGGGTATGTGTAAGATAGGGAGTTCAGCAAAGGGGCCCACTCAGCTTCGTGAGGCCGAATGAGGAGATGCTAGAATAAAGAAGCCTATCAGGCTTCATCTACTAGCTATAAAGCGTAGATTGATCGGAGACAGACTTATCACATGTCCTACGGACATTGGTCGCTCCTAGTACTGCCGTGCATGCAACAGTAAACGAGTCCGTCAAGCCTAAGACCAGATTCGTGTTAACACTACATTTAGCAGTTTCAAGATAGTATGGTTTAGTAATCCAAAGCCAAACAACAAAGCGAAAATATCCAGAATACTTTTATCCCTACGTGCAAGACAACCAATCGTACAGCAGTGTGTTGCAGGTAGCGCATCTACTCGGCGTCCCATGTAGGCCCAGGATGAGTATGTCTGTGCAAAAACTGTATTTTTTGTATTACAACGGTTGATTATGAAGAAAAGTGTAAGTTTTACTTTAATGAGCTCAATAGACGCTTGAGCATTGCATTCTCTGTTAGTCGATAAAAGCACATTATAAGCACTATGGAGAATACAGCTACCACTGTGTGAACCATAATTACTTGTTTCTTAATTGACCCTGTTATACTGAGTGCCATAATTAAACTTTCCCTTTTTAAAACGTTATAATACGGGAACTAATTACTGTACGAGTTCCAAACTTGGCAGCATTAATGTCACCAGTATTGGGTGCATGATTCCCATGCGTCACAGCGAGACCGTCCAGGTGCCGTGATCAGTTATCGTAATTCATAGCCTCACACATCTGACCAGTCTCAGCGAACTTGTTAACAGTAATGCTGCAGCTGCACTTCGAGAATATCACCGGCCGCAAGGGTTACGGAAGGTTCCTCTTTCTCCACCTGCTGTGCGGAGCATGATGACAAAGTTCGAATCAACTGGAGAACTGGGAATTGCTCCGGGAAGAGGCCGACGACGGCTTACACCACAGGTGATTGATGAAATCGCTGTTGCTGTGGCAGACAACGCTGCGCGCTATTCCTGAACATCTGGCAGTGCCCGTGCTGTGTCACGACAGTTGAACACACCATGATCTACTGTACGGAAGGTGCCTCGAACCATTCTCAAATGGTAACCGTACAAGATCCATATCGTACAGCAGCTTGCACCACAGGACGCACGACGACGTGTTGATTTCGCTCTCCACTTTCACGCAAGGATTGAAGTTAACGAGGGCTGCCCCTGGACCATTCTATGGGAAGACGAAGGTCAGTTTTCTCTGACTGGTGAAATGAACACACAGAATTGCCGAGCATGGGGATCTTCACCTCCAGTCACTGTGCACGAAGTTCCTCTGTTTGGTGAGTGGGTCACCGTATGGTGTAACTTCACCGCTGCGTTCATCATTGATCCGTTCTTTTTTTGAACAGATTGTTGCAGAGGGGCCAAAGACGTGCAGTGTGACTGGCCAGCGTTACTGGAATATGCCAGCATGTCATACCCGCCCTACAGGAGAGACCCACTGAACTCAGCAGTTTCCATGCAAGAAGGGGCCCCACTGCACATTCCTCGTGAAGTTCACCTGCTTCTCCGAAAAACATTTGGAAAAGATCGATTTATCAGCCGATCGTCTCCAAATCCTTGGCCGGCAGAATCACGTGATCTCACTCCCTATGATTTCTGGTTGTGAGGCTACCTGAAGGATAGGGTTTACCAGGGGGACATTCGCACACTGAAGCGCAGCATATGAAGAGCAGTAGCCAGCGCAACTACGGCAAGCTTCATTCTGCTGTGCAGAATGCAATCCTGCGCTTTCAGACACAGACTTTCTGGACACTGATGGGTGCCGTATTGAGCCCATTTTGTAGCAGTAATGGTACGCGTATGTAATGGTATGACGTACCGTAGCAGCACATTAAAAGTGTTTCAATTGAACTGATTCTGCATTATTTCTCTTCCCCATGTCCTTGACATTAATGCTACCATGTTTGATCCTCGTATGGTAATTAGTTTCCATGTTATAACATGGTAAACAGGGAAAGGAAAGTTTAATTATAACCGCCTGGTATTTATTAGACAGAGCAAATCCATTCATTTTTAATAACTCATGCTATGTTTCTATGTTACGCTTCAAGTAAATGACATTACATGTATTTATCAATGACTTCATATTGAAGCTAATATCACCGTACCAAACCTGTTCCTCCAACTACATTATTCTTCCCTTTAAATGGTTGACACATTTCTCATATCCAATAGTATGGAAGACTTTATAAGCACATGCCAGCAGCCACAAGAATCTGTTAATTGCACGGACAGTTACGTCTTGCATTTCAAGTATCACTTTTATATTTTCTGACAGAGAAACTTGAGAGCCATTTTCTTGTGTAGGTGTCGAAACCGACGAACCAGTAGTTCCATAAAGCGAACTGCATTTGAAGTCACACGGTGATTATAACAAAGAAATATTTCACTTCGTCAGGCTTTTTACATTAATCAGAAAGAATACTATATGTATGTTTCGGTTAGAATTATGAAGAGAGAACCATTCATATCGGAATGTTGTCGACAGCAACACTGTATGTGAAGACCCAGTTAAGTACTTGTAGCGCAAGTGAAGAAACAACTGTCAGTAAAAGCAGTCGTAACAAGAAGAATAAAAGTTACACAGTTTTAAACTTTGTAACGTAAAGCCGTCCTCTGTCCGTCGATGTGTTACTTCGTTAATGGTTACAATGAAGCACATACTTGACTTACCTAAGTATTAGCGAATGCGCCTCATAATCTACAGGTTAAGTGAAAATAATACACTGACGAGCCAAAACATTGTACCAACTGCTTAATAGCGTGTTGACCTAAATTTGGAACGCTATAAACCAACGATTCTGCGTGGCATTGTTTAGACCAGTCTTTAGTAGCTTTCCAGAGGAATGTGGTACGGGATGTCAACATACAGGTAAATTACGGGCCGATGGTCTGTGGACGAGGAACTGGTGGGCGATTACGTTCATTCTGAAGGATTTCGTGTCAAATTCTGTCCAATTGGCACGTCAGATAGTTAAATTCCCGAGCTGCTTGGGGGCCCCGCTCATAATGCTCAAAACGTTCTCAATTCAGATATGGCGACCTTGCTGGGCAAGGTACGGTTTGAAAAGCACTAAGACAAGTATCAGAAACCCTGGGCGTGTGAGGGGTGGGTCTTATCTTGGTGAAATGTAAACCCAGGATGTGTTGCCATGAGGAGCAATAAAACAAAACGTAGAATATCGTCTACGTACCGCAGTGCCATAAGGGTGCAGGGGTGACAACCAAATGGGTCCTGCTATGAAATGAAATGACACCCTAGAGCATCACATCTGGTTAGTTTGCTAGTTACATTTTCCATATATCATTTGAAACATTCTTTTATCGAAATGATGTGGAAAAAGTCAACTAATTGAAGGCCTGAATGGCAGGAGACTGTCAAGCTGCTATAGCACCGTTGTCTGGGGCGTTTCCAGACACGTCTGTGGCCTGGAATCTCATTCGCTATAGTGGAATTGTTTTCAGTGATGAGCCCTGACTACAACTGACTCCCGACAGAAGTGGAAGACGTGTCTGGAGGCGCCCCAGACAGCGGTGGGTTACCAAGCTGACTGCCGCCCGCCCTGCCGCCCGACAATCAGGATTCATGATCGTGGGGCCATTTCCTTACACAGCAGGATCTCTTTGGTTGTTTCTGCGACACACTTAAAGCACAGCGGTACCTTGACGATACTCTATCCCCCGTTCTTCGACCCTTCAGGGCTTACATTTCAGGAAGATAATGCCCCTCCACACACGGTGAGAGTCACTACTGCTAGTCTTCGTGCTTGGCAAATCCTAACTTGGCCAGGAAGGTTGCCCGAACTCTTCCCAACTGAGAATATGTTGAGCATTATTGGCAGAGCCCTCCATCCAGCTCGGCATTTTGACGGTCTAATGCACTCAATTTGGCACGATATCCCTCAGGATGACAACCAAATCTGTCAATCAAATCAAAGTCGAATGACTGCTAACATAAAGGCCAAAGTTGGACCAACGCGCTATTTGCTTGCTCAGTTTGTTCCTTTTTCTCTTAGAATGTACAAGGGGAAGAAGACCTTAGAATGAACTCGACGTGGTCCTATCTTGGACTACTACGAGGGGTTGTTGGAAAATAAGTTTCCCCTGTCGACTGTGGGCAGAGTTGTGTGATATGGGCGAAAGAGGAAACGGCAAGTGAACGCGCACGTGCACGACACCGATACACCATTGGGTAGAAGTCGACCGCGATCAAGCGATGGCGCTGTCGCAGTGCCTACGCAAAGCGGCTGCCAGCCGCTCAGTCTTTTCCCGGAGCTATGGAGAGAAGGTGCGTTTTGGAGTCATTGTCAAAGGCAGAAGTGAGAGCTATTATCCGCTATGAATGGGCACGTGGAGTATCAGGCACAGAAATTCATAACCGCCTTGTTGAGGTGTATGGGTCAGGTGTGATGTAGAGGCAAATGGTGCGGAGATGGTGCCAGAAATGCAGTGATGGACGTCAGCGAGTGCAGGACTTACCGAGACCTGGACGGACGCGCACGGCCACTACAGATGGAAATGTCATGCAGGTGAATGACATCATTAAAGTGATCCGGCGTATCACCATCGATGGAGTAGCGGCAGAACTTGGAATCGGACATGAACGAGCTCGCAAGATCATCCACGACATTCTTCGATAGAGGAAGGTGTCAGCACGATGGTTGCTCCGCCAACTGACCCAGACACACATGGCGTTCAGCCTGGAACAGCTCGTGCGTTACCATGCATCTGGCAATGACCTTCTGTTTTTGATTGTGACGAGGAATGAAACGTGGGTCCACCATTACACGCCCGAATTGAAGGCCGCAGCCGTGGAGTGGAAACATCCGTCATCACCTGTCCGAAAGAAGTTCAAAAGCACTCCGTCTGCAGGTAAAGTGCTACTCACAGTTTTCTGGGACGCCAAAGGAGTTTTTCTGCTGGACTTTCTGGTGGATGCAACCATCAATGCTGCGCGGTACTGTGCCACTCTGTCGAAACTGAGAGAGGTGATTCGGACAAAACGGCCTGGCCTTCTCAGATCCGGCGTTCTGCTGTTGGAGGACAATGCGAGACCACACACGGCGACGTAACACAAAACAATATTGCAACTCGTTGTTGGTAGCGCCTACACCATCCGCCTTACAGTCCGAATCTCGCACCAAGTGACGTCCATCTGTTTCCTGCTTTGAAGAAGACTCTCGGCGGAAGGCGCTTTGTCAGCAATGCTGACGAGAAACAAGCCGGTCAACACCTCTTCCGTATGCGACGTCCTGATTTTTTCCTGGAAAGCTTTTTGAAGCTTATAAAGCGGTATGCAAATGTGTCAATGTACTTGGAAATAATGTAGAAAAATAAAGATACGTCTTATCTTTAATGTTACATTATCTTTTTCTTTCATTTCACACACAACTCTGACCACAGTGGACAGGGGAAACTTATTTTCCAACTCCACCACGTATAAAGACATCTAAGTGAGAACCAGGAACTGGTCCGAATGAAATAGCATGGCAATATATCTGAGACCTCGTGCCAATAAGAATGCGTCAATTATAAGAGCGATAACAAATAGAATAAACTGAAAAAGAAATAGGTAAAAACAGACTGGAGAATAACCCTGGGAACAAGGAGCGGTAGAGAATAAAAGGGGAAACAACAGTTTGTGACAACAATCGTAGCAGCGCAGAACAAAACTACACGCGCTAGCTGTAAATATGGTCCCAGTCCAAATCGGCGCCGGAGGCCCATCCGCATTAATAAAAAGAATACACATATGAATAATAAGAGCACGAGCAACGTATTGGGCTAGTGGGAATGACAGGCACTAGGCAACGCTGTTAAATGGAGAGGGACGAAGGGGGGTTGTAGTGCAGCAACAGTCGTAAAATAATGCCGGCCGGTGTGGCCGAGCGGTTCTAGGCGCTTCAGTATGGAACAGCGCAACCGCTACGGTCGCAGGGTCGCATCCTGCCTCGGGCATGGATGTGTGTGATATCTTTAGGTTAGTTAGTTTAAGTAGTTCCAAGTTCTAGGGTACTGATGACCTCAGATGTTACGTCCCATTGTGCTCAGAGCCATTTGAACCATTTCGTAAAATAATAATGAACAGAACTAAAAGCATATTAGAATAGAAGTGCAGATATACGTTGTTCAAGACGTATAAGATCGAAAACTATATGCGGAGGTATAAACAGGAAGGCTCATAAGTGCCAACGCTATAAAACGAAATAAAAGTAAAGTTTGTAAAAGCGACAATAAATGAAAACCCATGTTTATTAGGATTATTTACTCGTTTCATTTTCGTCCACTCATGCCTTTCGTCTGTGCTGGGGGGAATAACAGTCAGACACTCTATATCCTGTGTTATGTAACATAATATAAATGGGTTATGCATACAGTGAGGAGTAATATTATTTCCAGCATAGAAGCAGGTAAACATTGGAGAAAGTGCCTTCCATGATAAATGTGAGGCATTTCTATTAACGATCTTAAAATTAATGCTGTTCGAAAGAAGCAAAAGTAACTCTGAGCAAACAGGAATGAAACATCAGAGACAAATTATCAGTAATTCTTTTATGTGAGTCAAGTAAGCATTAATTTGTTCTTCTGAACTAAGTACCGTAAACCCACTTTGTGAAGTGTTATTGCCAAGAAACACTACCACATAACGATATTTGCTTGCCTTACAAACGATAAGGTTGGTTTCTTATTGTTTAGTACCTATTATATTACAATTTACTACCTGTTATATTACACTGAAGTAAAATTCAAAATATAACTAACACATTAAGGCCAGACAATAAACATCATCAATACTGGTGTGAGGTGAGTCGATGTGAAAGGAAAAATTAACTCCACTTCCATTAGAGAGGTGGGAGGAGGGTCATTGGGAAAGGTAAAAGTAACGTCACTTCCATAAGAGAGAGGCGTTCCACCTTCGTCACCATACTACACACTGCTTCGAGTAACGTGAACACCATCATACGGAGGGAAGTAGGAGTTAGTCTGAGATGTCCATTCATGTGGCCAGTGTACATACTGCCTCAGGGCAATCGACCATTTTTGTAGCTGATCACAAGATCTACCAATGGAAGATATGTACAGTCATTCCATAGGAGATTTGATTTGCTTCTTCAGCTATTCTGTCATACCTGGTTTTGATTTTAAACAGGGCTCTTTCCTTGTCCCTTCCATTATTCGCCTCTTTGCTGTTAGGATAGGGCCAGGATAAACATATTCCATTGAAAGTTGCCAAACTGTTCTTTGTTTATTTTCTTTGCAGACTTTGCAAGTAATATAGATATGACAGTTCTAGAACATTTTCAAAAAACTCAGTTTTTCCACTGGAAATTGGGAAATTACCAAAATGAATCGATAATAAAAATGACTAAAAAGAGTGAATAACAAAAACCGCCATTCATATCTAAAATGATCTCAGTAGAACAATAACATGGGACACAAAAATAGCATTAAAAAGATTAGCACTATCTGTGAAAGAAGCTAATAACTCTGAGACAGGCAGATCTAGCTGGAAGGTGGAACACACATTAGATTAATCCACAAAAAATAATTTGGGGCACAAATCATGAACCACCTTTTCAAATGGGTAAAAAATTTACATTACTTTACTCACACTATTAGAATTTTGGATACCTTATTTTTTTCCTGCTCATTTTTAGTCTCATTCTATTGTATAAGGAAAAATGCAAAGAAATGTTCCAAAATATAAACCTCTCCACTTTAGAAGTATTAAAGTGAACTGTAAAAAAAAACTGCAAATGACAAGAAACATTAAGGATTGGATCTGCATGGATGAGTAGCGATTCATTATGCTTGATTTCTTTAAATCTAATTCAATATTTTTCTCTAACATTATCTAATGTTGCTTCTCTTAAAATTATTGATTGGAGGAACAGATTTGAATAAAAAATAGATCTAAACTACAAGATTAAGGTCTATATTATATTAGCAAATCTATTAAAAGGAGGGGCATATCTGAGATGTCACGTTATAACACAAGAAAAAACTTGAAATTAAAAACCCAAAATAAGGATTTTTCATTTTTTTCTCAACCTCATCTACAGAAACATCGGTGAGATTAGGTACCCACAAGTAAAAAATACTATAAGTACTTCATTTCAGTTTTATTTTTCAATTGCCTGTGAGATTTTAATTTTGTATAAATTGACAACATGAGAACTCTAAAAGAAATCAAGTTAGGGCTAGTGCAAAAGGTTTAGGATTTCAAGGATACACCAGACTTAATAAAACACAGCTTCTTGGTATTTTCATCAGCAATAATAAAATGCATCCAGAAACGTCATCAAGGACTTTAATTGTAAAGGAGTGCAGTATTCTGCTGCATCCATTTTCAATAAGCTACCACAAGAACTCAAAAATCTTAGCAGTACCCCAAACACTTTTAAGTCTAAACTGAAGAGTTTCCTCATGGCTCACTCCTTCTATTCTGTCGAGGAGCTCCTGGAAGAGCTAAAAAATTAAGCAAATTCCAGTGTTACATTCTTGATTTTCTTTATTTAAACTAACGACTTGTCGCCTGAATATGTTTCTTATATTTCATACTATCTGTTTCTACAATCGTGTTATAATTTCATGTATTGACTCGTTCCATGACCATGGAGACTTCTCCTAAATGTGGTCCCACGGAACAATAAATAAATAAAAAAAAATCTTTGTGAGTACAGAAGCATAAAAGGTTGTTCTAGGTTTAAAAATGCCTTACTAATTATACTTATTGAAGATGATGAAAATGCTTTCATAACGAATTTATTATGGCTTAATGGATTTCAAAAATCAGTATCAAGCGACAATAGAATATCATGTAAACAATTTATAAAAAAACTTTCAGTATTGTGATTCCCATAGCAAAACTTCAAATTTTAATAGGACTACTGTATTCGAAAATAGAAGCTAAATATTTGAAATCAGTAATACTGGCAATACATCAAAATAATTTTTCACTCAAGTTAAAGTGTTTATAATTGAAATAAACAAAAATCTTTGATACTAGACACATCAATAAGAGTCAATACTATACTTTATTGCACTTTCGTAAGACAGGGAGAAAAACAAGAATTTAGTTTTACAAGAACGAACCAAGTGATAATGAGATCACAAAATTTACAAGAATATTACCACATTTGTAAAGATAAAATTATCTTAAATGCAAAATTTTCAGGGAAGAACATCTGGATGATATCTAAATTCAATAAACAATTTGGAATGGAGCATTAATAAAATAAGAATTTTTTGATCTTCATATATTGATATATCTCAAAAAATTAATGATAAGAATGCTGAAATTAATTTTAAAGAGTACAAACAAAAATGCATTCTCTAAGCAAAAAATAGCTTTGCATCCAGCAGATTGACATACAGATACATACATCCAACTATAAAAATATTGGTATAGACCATGACAATATTTTTGAAAAAGAAACGAGTGATTTTCCCGAAGGAAAGGAAAGCAAAAAAAATCTGAAAAGATATAAAATGCAACAGTCTGTGCTTATGCTTGCAAAGAAGACTTCCAAGACTTTATTGTACAGACACGATATTACCAGAAAAGAGAATATAGACACCTTAATCCACCTCTAACAAAAAAATGAAGTTAATTCTCATTATTGTTGGATTAAAGATTTATCTACATTGCTTTCTAGTTAAATATTTAAACCCAATAGGAAATGATACTATCGTGATAGGTATCTAAGGTACTATTATTGTCAGAAAAAATAGATGAACATGGAAGCAATTGGAAGCTACAAAAAGAAATAAAAATAGAAATGCCCAGAGAAGGTGAAACAATAAAATTTCAAAATTTCAGTCATTCAGTAATAGTTATGCAAATTTTGAATATATTGTAAAAAATATAATAACACTTCTGACACAAAATATTTAAATACATGTGAATTAATTAAGAAATATGGTACCATAACAGGGAACAATATAGATTCTGCAATTTACAAGGAAATATTACAAGAAAGATACAGCCTAACAAAAGAATTAATAACATTGAACCAAACTTTAAATGTAAGACTTACAGACTGAAATACAATACACATGCACCAAATTGATTTTACTGCTACATAAAATATTCTAATGGAGATTATGAACCACCAGATGTATATGTTGGAAGAGATGCTCCAAACAGTTTGTAGAAGTGCTTAAATTAAGAATCTACGAAATCAAAGAGCTCTGAAAATAAAATATTCCTGTTACAATGCCCAAAAAGAATAGAAAAAATTGACAAAATCAGAAATGTGTCGTAATTGTGAACAAAATTTTACTAAGGGTGAAAAGAAAGTGGTGGATCATGTTAATTTACTGGAAAATTTAGAGGTCAGCTCACTTAATTGGTAATATTAATTATTAAAATCCTGCATTCCTTCCAATACATATCGTCCTAGTTTAGCCAGTTATGATGGTCACTTGTTCATAAAGGACTATTGAACAGATAGAAGAAATTAAGATGCAGTTCCCAACAATTAAGAAAAATATATCTCATTTAGCAAACAAGGTGGAGATGGACTAAAATTAAGATTTTTGTGTATGTTTAAATTTATGCCTTCAAGTGCTAATAATCTGGTGGCTAACCTCAAAAGAGGATAATTTAGAGGAACATCAAAACACTTTTAAGTAGAACAACTAAATTCAACAAATAAGGTATCCATTTAGCTATATGAACACTTGGATTGTGAACATAACCTAAAAAAGACAAATCTGCTGAAAAAGGATCTTTTTTATTCTGGACTGAAAAAAATCATACAAGACTGATGAAGAAAGTAAAACTCCAAAAGTACTGTCGATAATGTTTTGCATTGAAATTTAGAAAATCATATGAAGCTGCATAATAAATGTAGTTGTTGTGGTCTTCAATCCAGAGAATGGCTTGATGCATCTCTCTATGCTGCCCTATCCTGTGCAAGCCTCTTCATCTCAAAGTAACTACTGCAACCTACATCATTCTGAATCTGCTTAATGTATTCAGTTCTTGGTGTCCCTCTATGGTTTTTAACCTCCACACTACCCTCCAATACTAAATGTATGATCCCTTTTTGCCTCAGAACGTGTCGTACCAACTGATCCCTTCTTTTAGTCAGGTTGTAGCACCAAGACCTCTTCGCTGGCCGAAGTGGCCGTGCGGTTAAAGGCGCTGCAGTCTGGAACCGCAAGACAGCTATGGTCGCAGGTTCGAATCCTGCCTCGGGCATGGATGTTTGTGATGCCCTTAGGTTAGTTAGGTTTAACTAGTTCTATGTTCTAGGGGACTAATGACATCAGCAGTTGAGTCCCATAGTGCTCAGAGCCATTTGAACCATTTTGAACCTCTTCTTCCTTATTCTATTCAGCACCTCCTAATTCATTATGTGATCTATTGATCTAATCTTCAGCAATCTTCTGTAACATCACATGTTGAAAGCTTTTATTCTCTTCCTGTCTAAACTATTTATCGTCAATGTTTCACTTCCATACATGGCTACACTCTAAAAAAATATTTTCAGAAAAGATTTCGTGACACTTATGTCTACACTTGGTTTTAACAAATTTCTCTTCTTCAGAAACGCTTTCCTTGCCATTGTAAGCCTACATTTTATATCCTCTCTACTTCGACTATCATCAGTTATTTTGCGCCCCAAAAAGCAATACTCATCTAATACTTTAAGTGTCTCATTTCCTAATTCAATTCCCTCAGCATCACATGATTTAATTCAACTACATTCCATTATTCTCGTTTTGCATTTGTTGATGTTCATCTTATATCCTCCTTTCAAGACACTTTCCATTCCATTCAAGTGCTCTTCCAGGTCCTTTGCTGTCTCTGACAAAACCTCAAAGTTTTTATTTCTTCTCCATGGATTCTAGTTCCTACTTCAAATTTTTCTTTTGTTTCCTTTACTGCTTGCTCAATATACAGATTGAATAAAATCGGAGATAGGATACAACCCTGTCTTACTCTCTTCTCAACCACTGCTTCCCATTCAAGCCCCTGCCTCGTTTCTGTGCAAATTGTAAATGACCTTCCACTCCCTATATTTTATCCCTGCCACCTTCATAATTTTAAAGAGAGTATTCCAGTCAACATCTTCAGAAGCTTTCTCTAAGTCTACAAATGCTAGAAACATAGCTTTGATTTTCCATGATCTTTCTTCAGTGTTGCCTCACGTGTTGCACCATTGCTAAGGAATACAAAGTGATCTACCGCAAGGTCACCTTCTACCAGCTTTCCATTCGTCTGTAAAGAATTCGTGTTAGTATTTTGCACCCCATGACTTATTAAACTGATCGTTTGGTAATTTTCATACCTGTCGACACCTGCTTTCTTTCTGATTGGAACTATTATATTCTTCTTGAACTCTGAGGGTACTTCGCCTGTCTCATACATCTTGTTCCCCAGATGGTAGAGTTTTGTCATGGCTGGCTATCCCAAGGCTATCAGCCGTTCTTACGGAATGTTGTCTACTCCTGGGAACTTCTTTCGACTTAGGTCTTTCAGAGCTCTGTCAAATTCTTCACACAGTATCATATCGCCCATTTCATCTTCCTCTATGTCTACTTCTATTTCCATATTTGCCCTCAAGTACCCCACCGCTGTATAGACTCTCTATATACTCCTTCCTCCTTTCTGCTTTCCCTTCTTTGCTTAGGACTGGTTTTCCATCTGTGCTCTTGTTTTTCATTCAGGTGGTTCTCTTTCCTGCAAAGGCCTCTTTAATTTTTCCTGTGGGCAGTATCTATCTTACCCCTAATAATATACGCCTCCACATCCTTACATTTGTCCTCCATCCATCCTTGCTTAGCCATTTTGCACTACCTGTCGATCTCATTTTTGAGACGTTTGTATCCCTTTTCACCTACTTTGTTTACTACATTTTTATAGTCTCTCCTTTCATCAATTAAATTCAATATCTCTCCTGTTACACAAGGATTTCGGCTAGCCCTCGTTATTTTACCTACTTGATTCTCTGCTGCCTTCACTATTTCATCCCTCAAAGCTACCCATTGTTCTTCAACCGTATTTCTTTCCCACGTTCCTATCAATCATTCCCTACTGCTCTCCCTGAAACTCTCTACAACATCTGGTTCCGTCAGTTTATCCTGAAATGCCCACCTTTTTGCAGTTTCTTCAGTTATATTCTACAGTTCATAACCAATAGATTGTGGTCAGACTCCACATCTTCCCCTGGAAATGTCTTACAATTTAAAACCTTGTTCTTAAGTCTCTTTCTTACAATTATACAGGGTGATTCAAAAAGAATACCACAACTTTAGGAATTTAAAACTCTGCAACGACAAAAGGCAGAGCTAAGCACTATCTGTCGGCGAATTAAGGGTGCTATAAAGTTTCATTTAGTTGTACATTTGTTCGCTTGAAGCGCTGTTGACTAGGCGTCAGCGTCAGTTGATGCTAAGATGGCGACCGCTCAACAGAAAGCTTTTTGTGTTATTGAGTACCGCAGAAGTGAATCGACGACAGTTGTTCAGCGTGCATTTCGAACGAAGTATGGTGTTAAACCTCCTGATAGGTGGTGTATTAAACGTTGGTATAAACAGTTTACAGAGAATGGGTGTTTGTGCAAAGGGAAAAGTTCTGGACGGCCGAGAACGAGTGATGAAAATGTAGCACGCATCCAGCAAGCATTTGTTCGCAGCCCAGGAAAATCGACTCGCAGAGCTAGCAGAGAGCTGCAAATTCCACAATCAACTGTATGGAGACTCCTACGAAAAATGTTAGTTATGAAACCTTATCGTCTGAAATTGGTTCAAGCACTGTCTGCAGCTGATAAGATTAAAAGAATCGATTTCTGTGATTTTATCCTTGCTCAAATGGAAACAGATGAATCTTTCGTTTCAAAGATTGTGTTTAGTGATGAAGCAACTTTCCACACTAACGGGAAAGTCAACAGTCACAATGTCTGTATATGGGGCACTGAGAATCCGCGGGAAACAACTCAGTATGAACGTGACTCGTCTAAGGTGAACGTTTTCTGTGCCATTTCAGACAATAAAGTTTTTGGTCCCTTTTTCTTCGGAGGTGCTACTGTAACTGGACTACAGTATCTGGAGATGTAACAGAATTGGCTGTTCCCTCAGCTCGAACAAGAAGCACAACAATTCATATTTCAGCAGGATGGAGCGCCAACACATTGGCACTTATCTGTCTGTAACTACCTGAACGTCAACTACCCGAGGCGATGGATCGGCCGCCAGGCAGCCCGTGACAGAGCACTTCATCACTGGCCTCCAAGAAGCCCTGATCTTACCCCCTGCGATTTTTTCTTATGGGGGTATGTTAAGGATATGGTGTTTCGGCCACCTCTCCCAGCCCCCATTGATGATTTGAAACGAGAAATAACAGCAGCTATCCAAACTGTTACGCCTGATATGCTTCAGAGAGTGTGGAACAAGTTGGAGTATCGGGTTGATACTGCTCGAGTGTCTGGAGGGGGCCATATTGAACATCTCTGAACTTGTTTTTGAGTGAAAAAAAAACCTTTTTAAATACTCTTTGTAATGATGTATAACAGAAGGTTATATTATGTTTCTTTCATTAAATACACATTTTTAAAGTTGTGGTATTCTTTTTGAATCACCCTGTATAATCTTTCTGAAACCTTCCAGTGTCTCCAGGCCTCTTCCACGCATACAGCTTTCTTTCACCATTCTTAAACCAAGTGTTAATTATGATTACGTTATTGTCTTCGCAAAATTACTAGGCGGCTTCCACTTTCATTCCTTACCCCCAGTCCATATTCACCTAGTACTCGTACTTTTCCTTCTCTTCCTTTCCCTACTATCGACTACCAGGCCCTCATTTTCGTCTCCCTTAACTATCTGAATAATTTCTTTTATCGCATCATACATTTCTTCAATCTCTTCATCATCTGTGGAGGTAGTTGGCATGTAAACTTGTGCTAATGTGATTGGCATTGGCTTTGTGTCTCTCTTGGCTACAATAATGCGTTGATTAAGCTGTTCTTAGTAGCTTATCTGCTCTCTTATTTTTTTATTCATTATTAAGCCTACTGCACCATTACCTGTGTATGATTTTGAAGTCTTGTTCCTCCTGCCACCGAACTTCACTAATTCCCACTATAACTAACTTCAACTTATCCATTTCCCTTTTTAAATTTTCTAACCTACCTGTCCGATAAGGCATGACCTCCTGAAAAGTTACAGCTGTAGTTTCCCCTTGCCGTTTGCTGTACCAGCACAGCAAGGCCGTTTTCGTTAATGTTACAAGGCCAGATGAGTCAGTTATCCCTGCAAGTACTGGAGAAGCTGCTGTCCCTCTTCAGGAAGCATACATTTGTCTGGCCTCTCACAGATACCCCTCCATTATGGTTACACCTACAGTATAGCTATCTGCATCGCTGAGGTACGCAAGCCTCCCCACCAATGGCAAGGTGCATGGTTCATGGGAGGAAGGCCATAAGTTAAGGGTAAAAGTGCCTGAAATGTGTGGAACTTAGTTAAGAATTAACGCCTGTGAATGATAATAAGGACAATTGTCTTACACAGTTAGATAAACAGTATGTAATCATCAATGAATACAAAAGAAAAGCAGTATGCTGTATGTCATAGCCAGCTACTGACGTAGGTAGAAGACGATATAAAGTAATGGATTTATCGGATAATGTGATCTATGTCAACGTGGGTGCCTTCAATTACAAAAATCTAATTCTTACCTAAGTTCAACACATTTCTGGCACTGTTAACTTTAACTTACGGCCTTTTCTTATTAAAAGGTTCCTTTACGCTATATAATGTCATTTGCCTCTCATAGATCTGTAACTTCAGTTATTGTGGTTTATTTGCCAGTAACATTTCTAGCTGTGGTAGCAAATAATGTTATCAATTAATGTTTATTCGTACTTATGTACAGTACACTTTTACATGTCTTTTGCCTTTTATGGAACGGTAACTTCAGTGACTTATGGTTTTAATGTCATTAATAGTCCGAAATATTGTAATAAACTATTTTCCATAATAATCTCAGTTAACATTTGCTTGTTTTAAGTCTGTATTACTCCGCACGAGCATGCGCGCGACCACCAGCTGAGCTCGCTGCCCGCGGCGCCCAGTTACGACTCAGCGCCCGTGGCCCACCTGTCTAGCCTGCAACGCTGCTCAGGCAACAAGAGGAAGGAAAATGAAGAGTGTCGAACCAGAAGAAACACAACCAAGACGTGATGAACCGAAAATCAAACCAGAGGAAGAAGAACGAAAAGCATGTAGACCTGCTAACCCTTCAGCCCACCGGAGCAGCAGCTTCGAAATGACACAAAGCAAGCAACCTGTCTGCCCCGTTGGTGTGACCTATCGGCAAAACATGAGTAGAAGTGACTCAGTCTTAACGACTATGTACTGTAGTACTAACACTTTAAGTTTGGCATGTTTTAATTTAATTTTATATTGTGACATTACTGTAGAAGGCTACATTATTATAGCCTAAACCTAGGTAAAGTTTCTTTGCTTATGCAGCTGGAGGCTGAAAATTAATTCAATTACATTCCATCAATCCTCTTCAAGTCATTCTGCAAATCGATACTCTCTTATGGCATTGCTACATTCTTGTAGACAACCGCATCATCTGGGAATAGATCTTCCGACTCTTTCTACTAGATCATAGAAATATATTGTAAACAGTAATGACCGTATCACACTTCTCTGCGGTACTCCGGAAATTACGTATCTTTACATTTCTCTATTTTGTTTCGTTAAGAGCGACGATTTGAGTTCCATGTGCAAGGAAGTCTTGAATCCAGTCACAAAACTGGACCGTCATTCGGTAAGCTCGTTTCTTTTTTTTTCATCTAACTACATTTCGGGACCGTGTCAAATGCCTTTCTGAAGGACAACGGTATCTGCCTGAGCGTCGCTGTCTGCAGCGCTGTGCATCTCACACAGTAACAGTGCGAACTGAGTTTCGTAAAATCTCTGTTTGCGGATTCCACGTTGATTTTTATAGAGCAGATTTTCGTTCACCAAAAACGTCCTAATTCTTGAGCATAGAACATGCTTCGTAATTCTACAGCAGATTGACGTCAACGATATAGCCCTTTAAGTATGTGCATCTGTCCTACGACACTTCTTCAAAACGATAAATGATCCATACTGTGTTTTCCAGCCGCTAGGTACTGTAAGTAGGCTGTTTAGGTTTTTTTATTGGTAACGCCACATCGGTATAAAAATCACTGGCTGTGCTGTGTGCAGTCTGTGTCTAGTTTGCATAGTTTTCTGCCATTGTAGTGTTGGGCAGCGGCAGCTGGATGTGAACAGCACGTAGCGTTGCGCAGTTGGAGGTGAGCAGCCAGCAGTGGTGGATGTGGGGAGAGAGATGGCGGAGTTTTGTAATTTGTCATGAACTGCTATATATATTATGACTATTAAGGTAAATACATTGTTTGTTCTCTATTACAATCTTTCATTTTGATAACTATGCCTATCAGTAGTTAGTGCCTTCAGTAGTTTGAATCTTTTATTTAGCTGGCAGTAGTGGCGCTCGCTGTGTTGCAGTAGTTCGAGTAACCAAGATTTTTGTGACGTAAGCGATTTGTGAAACGCATAGGTTAATGTCAGTCAGGGTCATTCTTTTGTATGGATTTTTGAAAGTCAGTTTGCTTTGCGCTAAAAATATTGTGTGTCAGGTTAAGCACAGTCTTGTACAATTTTTTAAAGGGGACGTTTCATATGTCGACCCTTAGCCGAGGATACCTCACTGGAATCTTCTGATTTTTCTTGTAGTTTGTGTAATTAATGTAGATTTTGTTTATTGCTAGCGCGTAATTGTAGAGAGAATCTCCTTTGTAGTTGCAGTCTTTCATTGTTGTACAGTAAAACAGTTGTGGCATGCATGTACATTTGCACCAAGTATTTCGCAGTTGCTATTAACTAGATATTATTTTCAGTGTTATGTTAATGTGTTCTCTTATTGTTGCTCTTCAAATTGTGTTTTTCTGTGTTATCGTGTGAAATATTGTGACAATAATGGCGTGTGAAAAACGTAATAATAGGCTCCAAAGTAAACTGAGAAATGACAGTGAAGTCGAAAGCAGTGTGTTAGCGCCACCGAGTAATGAATTAACTAATGTTCAAAGTAGTAATTTGGTAATTGTACATAGGGAAATGGAGCGGGCTGCAAACAATGGTGTAGACAGTGAAACAATTAGTGAACAGGGAAGCATTATCGATCGATTGGTCGGCAACAGCTTACCTCAGGAATCCGAAATGACAGGACACAATCTTGCAAATACTGTAGATTCAGGTTTTGCGTCCTCACCCTTTTCTCAAATAAGTCAAGACACATTTTCTGCTTGTCAAAATGTAAATGTTGCCGGTGCAACTTCACTGCCGAAAAGCACTGAGGAACAGGTTTCAGACACCAGTGCATTGTTATTACAGTTAATGCAACAAGTGGAACAAAGTCTTGAAAAGTTAGACACAATGGAACAAAATCAGAGACAAACACAGCAAAAGCTTCAAAAGTTAGACACAATGGAGCAAAATCTTCAAAACTTAGACACCACGCGTGAACAAACACGTGAACATTTAACTACTGAGTTACATAACATCGAATCGAAATGTCAAAAAGTCTGTAATGACGTAAAAACACAAATTTGTGACCATTTCCAACCTATTTTTTCGCGGCATGAAAATGCATTACAGAATCACGAAGCAGCCATAAAAGAACTGCAAACTATTGTTCATCAAAATCATGAGACCCTGCAAGCTAAAATTGATTCAGTTGCATCTACCGATTCGGTTACGCAACTTGCAAAAACTCAAGAAAACTTAAAGGACACAGTAGATACTCTGAAAATTGGTTCAGAAAGACACATGGAGGAAATTAGTTCATTATCAGAGAAAGTAGTAGAACTTTCTGATCAGCTAAATAATTTATCTACGAAGTAGATGATAATCTGAATGACACAAAACCGGTAGTCTTTAATGAGACAGAAGAGTGCGAACAAATTAGGAAACTGAAACAAAATCTGAATCAAATTAATACGCAACACCAAAGAGAAATCCGGGAAGTACAAGATCAGCTGACACAGGTAATACAAGAATTACGTATTTCAGAGGACACTCGCGCTCCAACACGGGAAGAAGGACTTAGAAATACGGAAAAGCCGCAAAATAATAACACAGGGAATTTCGGAAGTTATGAAAGAAATTGGCAATGTGCACCGAATTTTGAGATGGAACGGCCGACACGACCTAACAATGACCGATATGCGACTCGCCGACATGATGATTTTGACTATAAGCTGTTCATTACTACACGTAAATTCAAAACATTAAGAATTCTGGCAACGATATTCATCCACAAGCATGGCTCCATCAATTCTCTCATTGTTTTCCTCCCAACTGGTCGTTAGAACACAGATTAGAATTTATGTGTGGCTACTTAGAGAATGAACCAGCTGTGAGAATGTGATCGGTCATTCACGATTGCCAGAGTGAAGGAGAATTTTACCATGCCTTCCTCTCAGCATATTGGTCTCAAGCTACACAAGACCGAGTAAAACATAGCATCATAATGATGAAACATTTCGAACAATCTGAATTTTCCAGTCTTGTGAAATATTTTGAAGACATGTTGCACAAGAATCAGTACCTGACAAACCCATACAGCCCCTCAGAACTCATCCGCATTTGCTTAATCAAATTACCTGAACATTTACGACATATTATTTTAGCAGGACGTTGCAAAGAAGACATTGAGGCTTTTCAGGGACTGTTACAAGAACTGGAAATTGACACTGACAACCGGGGAACGCGGAAACAGGAGCACAACAATTACAGATCACATCCGTCACAATTCCGCGATGACAGAAATAATATACGACAAAGCTATTCTTTCAACGTAAATCGTGACCAAAACAGACACCACCCTTATGACAACCGCTGGCAGAGTAATAGTTACAGAGAAAGATCGCACTTCCGTAATTATGAATATGACAGAGATAACCATAGAAACAGACAATATGGTAACCAAAACAATTATTATCAAGGGAGACAAAATAACTTCAGACGCAACAGTTCAGCGCGCAGTTACGATTCCGGGAGAAATTCTCCACCAGATGACCGACAAACAAGAAACTATGTAAACTACCAACAAAACGACAGACCTGAATTCCATCAGAACTGGCGAGCTTCAAACAGGGCAGGCCCTTCTCGTCAAAGTGAATTTGTAGGAGTTAGGTCTCCTAATCCCAATAACGGCGCGCGCCAACAAAGAGACAGACAATGACTCGCACAGCAGGAAGCCGCGTGCGCCAGCTGGGCTTGAGAAAAATAACATAAGCTAACCCTGAGAAAAATTTGAGCATTCTTTACCGATGTACCATATACTTCATGATAATTCCGTTGAAGCTGGAGCTCTGCATAAGTAGGAAGAGTAAAGGCTTGCACCATATTTCACGTGTAAAACCATTTATTGAAAGATAATCTGCTTTTTAACTTTGTCTTTGCCATATAACGTTTCACTTTACATTACTAGTATGCTTTGTCAGACTTCGAATCTGTTAATATGCAACAATGTTTGAAGTTAAATATCCAATCAAGAACCAAGAGAACTTATTTAAACAGAAATTACGAATGCATTGTTATAGTGAACAGACATCACAGTGTTATTGTGTGTGTACATTCTTGCTTGTTAGTTGCACGATTATGTAACGACTATAAGGCTTACATACTTAGAACATTTACCAGTACTGCTAATGAGATTTTAATGCAACATTTTGGTTTACTTGAAAATATATTCTGGATTTAAAGTACTTTCAGTGAGATACCAGATGACACAGTGGTTAGTTTATGTGACAGCTACACGATTTTATCACGACGCTACTAATGAGTGATAATTTACAATGTTGCTTTTGCAGTGTTTCTGTTTTATATCTGCACAGTTTTCTGTTTTATTCTGGAAAGTAAAACATGTTTTAGTAGTAACTTTTGTGGTATAGCTACAATGAGACTGCCTTTTCCGTAGCACAACAATACGTTACAGCACAGTACTTTCTTCATTATGGCAATAAGCGTAATAACTAAGATATCTATACGCAAAGCATTTCACTTTTGCTTATCATGAGGTAAGTACATTGACTTCTGCAGAACTTAGCTTTCGGAGGACAATAACTACGACACTTCCACAGAGATTATCTTACAGCAAGACGCACATTTAGCGCTACAGGACACGTATTTGAGTGATTAATTTTGCACTTAAATCATTTATTTTTAAAGATATTTGAAGTACAATGATACAAAGGTTTTCCGTGACACATTTCATTCCATTGCTGTAATCTGTAACACCTGAGGGTATAATTACATGAATCCTCAGGGGGGGGTACATGCCTACTTTGTGTACCATGTGTTTGGCAAGCACAAGGAGCCCTAGCTAATATGGTATTTGCTTATACAACTTTACACATCGGTACCATATTTCTCTAACACAGAATTACACAGCTATCTGATCATTTAACTGAGAGATAAACATTTTTTTTTACTACATCAGTGACACATGTTTACGCAATTACACAGTTGGGTAACTTCACACTTATGAAACTGTATTTTGTCTGTACTTTGTAAACTGTTCATATTTTTTCGGAATCATTGGTATGGGATCATGATTTTTAAAGTACGTTTGAGGTAGATGACACTATTGAAATGAGCAGAGAATTTTCTTTAGGTTTTGAAATTATTGCATAAAGCTACGACATTTTTGAGATTCGACTGAGGTGTTTTGATGTTATTTTTACGATGACGAATATGTATATGTGTAATAAGGTAAGGAATAATGAGTAGTGGTTAGGGACTCTGACTTGTGAAAAAGGATGTTGGAAACCAAGAATCGTACTTTAAGAGTTATGAAATGTGTGTAAATGCTTGAACGTACCACAATGCCGACGAAAATTTTTTGGACACTGTTATATTTACAGGATTTTGTTTCTACACATTTGTAATGTAAATTTTCGACCTGTGAAATTTTTATATGAGACGGTCACTGTAGCGGAAACTGGTGTCGTAAATATTTCGGTAAGAAAGTTAAGTGACCACCTGCACCTAATGCGTCGTGGGCACCCAGCTGGGCAACAGTCATCTTGAAAAAAGCCATTAGCGTGTGCCTTCCAGAGGCACAGGTGGAAAAAAAAGGGAGGCCATTATCCTCGCTATTGACATTCCATTGTAGAAAGCACCTCAAATACGACATGCTCATTACTTGGAAAAATACTTACATCTGCACACCTGATTATGACAAGCGTCTTTCTCGAGAATTGAGAGAATTCTTTACTACCTTATGAAATGCCGTATGGCTAATGAATGATGTTTCATGCCTTCCTTTGTACATATTTGCTCATTTTCTTTCATATCTAGTTTCTAGCTGCACTGCAGCATTGCTTATTATAAAATTTAATAGATGTACTAATATCACTATTTTCTGTCTACAGACCCAGTAAAGAATACGTTTCTGATAAACTTTCTTGGAAAAGAGAGCACAAATAGACATTTCCCTTCACAGGAATTGCATAAATACTATTTTTAGTGACTTGGTAATTTCTTTTCTAGAATAAATTGTGATGCATCACTCTAGTGTTAAGATGTGACATAGGTATTAGACATGGTCATTTTCAGTGTAATATTTTTTCTGCTTGAGCTTTGTCATGTTTAGATATAAGCTGCTGTTTGCCATGCATAGTGCTACTAAATTTCACTTTGTATTACTCTGTTAAGCTAGTTTTACTACTGATTTATTTTTCTTGTTTGCTGCACAGTGCCTTATATTAGTTGTAATATTGCAATTGCTTTGCTGATTTCTATAATGCTGCTTGCTTTGCAAATTTGAATTTTTTTGTCATTGCTGTTTGTGTTAATTGTTTTGTGCTGCTGCATTGCCTCATCCCATAGTTTAGCATCTGAGCTCAGTAGATTTAAGTTAGCTTAAGAGGGGGTAGACTATATAAGAGAATGAGTGGTGATGAATTGGAAGAAATGCATTGAGAAGCTATAAGAAACAGATTTGGCAAAAATGAGTATTGTGCACTGAGAAATAATTATTTTGAAAGAAATATGAATAGAATACAGAAAGCAGGTATAGATAGGACTTTTTGGGAATAATGATGAATGAAGGGAGATCTCCAAGAAGTAAAGAAAGTTTTGTTTGCAAAATACTGCAGTAAAACAAACCCTGTCCTTTCCTTTTGTATTATTATGCTATGTGTTTGTGTACCCTTGTGTATTTGTGTACTTCCTGTCTTTATGTGTTTATCTGATAAGACTTATGTTGTAGAATTTTTCTAGTACTAAGCTACATTCACTATGTTGAGGAATACTGTTATCTTCAATATTTGCATTTATAATATGTTATTTTCTTTGTAAAGATGTTTAGACATTATTTATTCTGTTTTGTTTTAATGCTCCTGTGTGAAGTTGATGTTTCAAAATTTATTCTGATCTTTTATGTATTTACTTATCTCATAATTCCTCTAACATTAATGTATATGTTTATTTCTATTCTGTTGTAAAGCCTGTACTACAAATGTTATCTGTATTGTTATGTTCTTTAATGATGTATTTTGTACCTTTGTAATTGTATTCTTATGTTATAAAATTGTAATTGACACCAGTTCATCAAATTAAGTAACTTGTAAGTTCCATTTCACTGCACACATTTCTGTTGGTCATAGTATATGGGCAATATGTGAGAAGTAGGGACTGTTAGTGTTTGCACGTGTGTTAATAATTCAGCAAGGGACTGGATAACAGCATTGCTGGTTCTAAGGACAATTCCAAAAACTTTGTGAGTGCACAAGTGGTGGTTATGGACTTGCTATATTATCTGCAAGACTCTTCAATAGTGATTGTGCACCTGCACAGTCACAACAGATGGCTGCTGGCCATCTCTACAAGGATTACAGTGGGTCTGCATCTTTGATGACCCACCAATACCATTATTTCTACAAGGACTACAGTGAGTCTGCATCTTTGATGGCCCACAAATACCATTATTTCTACAAGGACTGCACTGGATCTGCAACTTTGGTGGCCCACCTATACCACACTCTCTACCAAGACTATAGTGGGTCTGCTCTGTGATGACCTACCTACCAATATTCTTCAAAACTTCGAATGACTCTGCTGTGGGTTTGCTCTGTTGTAACCCATTACTTGTCTGCAAGACGAGAGTCAGCACTGTCTTTCCGTTGGAAGGACAACACTACTTCTTCAAGACTGCATGGAAATCCACTACTTCCGTGTGCATTTTCTTTTACTGTTCAGACTTTGAAAAAAAAGAAAAACACTGTAATTTTACTGTGATGAATCAGGACTGTCTTTGTAGACTGTGAGAAAATTTTAGCTTTTGACCAACATTGTATCAATAAGAGTGTGCATTTGATTTCTTTGTTATTGTAATTATGAAAAATTTTATCAAATCATTTTTGGCCACTGCCCAAAACAATTTGTAAAATTTTTTGTGGGGAGCATGGGGGCTATGTAAGTAGGCTGTTTAGGTTTTTTTATTGGTAACGCCACCTCTGTATAAAAATCACTGGCTGTGCTGTGTGCAGTCTGTGTCTTGTTTGCATTGTTGTCTGCCATTGTAGTGTTGGGCAGTGGCAGCTGGATGTGAACAGCGCGTAGCATTGCGCAGTTGGAGGTGAGCCGCCAGCAGTGGTGGATGTGGGGAGAGAGATGGCGGAGTTTTGTAATTTGTCATGAACTGCTATATATATTATGACTATTAAGGTAAATACATTGTTTGTTCTCTATTAAAATCTTTCATTTTGCTAACTATGCCTATCAGTAGTTAGTGCCTTCCGTAGTTTGAATCTTTTATTTAGCTGGCAGTAGTGGCGCTCGCTGTATTGCAGTAGTTCGAGTAACCAAGATTTTTGTGACGTAAGCGATTTGTGAAACGCATAGGTTAATGTTAGTCAGGGCCATTCTTTTGTATGGATTTTTGAAAGTCAGATTGCGTTGCGCTAAATATATTGTGTGTCAGGTTAAGCACAGTCTTGTACAATTTTTTAAAGGGGACGTTTCAGTACCTGCTATTAGAAAAGAAGCAAATTTTGCATGTTCTTTGTGTATTGTCTTATAAGGCCTCTCATCTGGTCCTGATTCCTTACTAGTATTAAGCGATTGTTGTTGCTTTTCTATTCCGCGAACGGTAGTCTCAATAATCAGACGTTTCGACATTCATACGACAATTGAAATGAGGGATCGTATTATGATCTTCCGCCGTGATACTATTTCGAAAGACCGAATTCAGCATTTCGGGCTTTTCTCTGTTATCTTCCGTTTCGGTGTCAGTATGGTCATCGAGTGAATGAGTAGAGGTTTTCGAGCCGCTTACTGATTTTATGTAAGACCAAAGCCTGTTAGGGTTTTACTCAGATCGGCTGACAAAATATTACTTTCAGAGTCACTGAACGCTTCTCTCGGTGCTCTCTTTAGGCTCATCTTCGTTTCATTCCGCTTTTGTTTGTCAGTCATGTCTTGACTTCTATCTCATCTGAGATGAAGTTCGCTTTCTTCACGTAGCAGTTTTGTATCACGGCTATTAAACCACGATATGACTTTCCCATACCTTAAGTCCTTGTTCGGAACGTACGTGTCTAGGGCATACTGAACGATGCTTATGAATTTTTTCCATTCGTGCTCCACATCTTCGACCTCAGCGCCAAATATCTGTTACTGACTAGTTAGATACTCTGCAATTTGCGTCCTGTCACTTTTGCTAAGCAAAAATATTTACTCACCTTTCTTGTCATTCCTTGTGAAACCCGTAGTCATAGTTGTGATCACAGCCTTATTGTCGCCGGTACCTTCCTATGCGTCAACTCAATCGATTATGATCATATCTGTTTATTGCTGGGATGTCCAAGACGTTACCTTCCGGAGTTGGTTCTTTAACTATAAGCTTTAAGTAATTTTCGGACAAGATATTCAGAATGATGTTACACCAATCCCGCCTGTTTTGACCTCATGACTCTCCCTATCTGCAACTGGCAAGTTGAAGTCATCCCCTATTACCAATCGCTCTACCATCACAGCTCCTGACGCAGGTGCTCTATAAAACGATACGATTACCATTTTTGACCGACTTTTGACCCTTTACTTCATCCATGTTAATTCACATTCGGAGTTGGTGAAAATCTCGCTGGATATTATTAAATTCTGTATCGAAAATTCGCCACCAACATTGGAGACTCACCTATTCTTGAAATACATGTTCCAGTGTGAACATAAGATTTTGTTACTATTCACTTCTGGCTTCAACCACTTTCCTGTTCGTAATTACGTCTGGGCATTACAACTTTCAATAAGCGATACAAATTGAGTGATCTTTCCTTGGATGCACCTGCAGTTTACTAAATATTATTAACCTTTTCGACATACGATTTATGTGGGACAACATACTCTGATTGCATTGTAGCTGATGTAATTCGTCTCTGATACCGTAGGAGTAGGTTGGGATTCTCTGACCTAAAAGATGCCATGTGCAGGCCCACGTTCTCCTCTACCATAGTGTCCACTTCCTGCGTGCAATACTCGACCGACCTATTAAGGGGAGCCTCACATTCTCCATCCAATAGAGAAATTCACCTGATACCCTCGCAGAGTCTTCTGAGTCTTATTTTAGACCTTCCTCTCTTTCATTCAGCAGGTCTTCTCTTCCTCCTTTACTTCTAGTCACAAGGGCGGTATTATCTTCAGATCACAAAAAAAAAAAAAAAAAAAAAAAAATGTTCAAATATGTGTGAAATCTTGCGGGACTTAATTGCTAATGTCATCAGTCCCTACTCTTACACACTACTTAACCTAAATTATCCTAAGGACAAACACACACACCCATGCCCGAGGGAGGACTCGAACCTCCGCCGGGCCCAGCAGCACAGTCCATGACTACAGCGCCTGAGACAGCTCGGCTAATCCCGCGCGGCTTCAGATCGGAATATTGCTAGTACTCCCACCTCATGTTTATTGCTATAATGAATGTAAACTAAACTAGCCATAAGTAACAACCCTACAACACACCACTACTTTCATCATTCAGTTTTGTTGCAACCACTGTGATTTTTCAGACGCAGTAGATTGCCCTCTTGCCTCCCTATTTCATCGACACTCTTATTATGGTTTCGAATAAAGTCTTTCACCTTACAACTACGAAGATATCACAAGGTGTAGAAAGGACACATACATTTCTTGATGTTTTTATTCATGCTTTAATTGTACAGAAACAAATGGCCTCTCCCGTCCCAGTGCCTTTGATAAAACAGGTAATAGCTCAGACTTCTTCATTTTGCTTTATATTGTTTTCCTCAGGTGGACACACATAACAGAATGACACATAACATGAAAATAACTAATAACAAACCAGAAACTAGATGCCAAGATGTAATCACGCGGTGATTAACTGTGATCAACTCTCAGTCTCGTCCTTCAGGTTGTGACTCTCAGCTCTTGGAACTACGTCTTAGGTACGCAGACGCAAATGGGTGACCTTGTAGGGTGCCATCAAGAGAGTAATTGCACTGGAGGTCGAGTCACACTATGAAGTAATCAATAGTAATTACACTCCGGTTGTGAAAGATGTCGCGATGACCATACAGGCAAGCCTATTACATCACTGCTGTCGCGTCGCAACAGGTTCTGAGAAACATTGTCGTAAACGAGGCAGTTTGTAGTTTAGAGCATTTCACATTACCGAGAACGTTTCTCTAACACACTCACACACACATACGAGGGCTTTTTCCCCCCAACCTCCTATCGGTTGTGAAATTTAACCCAAGTGAAAATCAAAAATGTTTTAATTGCTACGTTCAGTTACATGTTCCATCTGCTTCTCTAGATAACCCCGCCGCACTTAGACATTTTTCTTAGATGGGTGCCAACTTTCCAATAACCTCGTCAGGGAAGGCAGCCGCCTGTGCTTTCCACCACTTCCCTGCGCTGACCTGGAGCTCGGTGTCAGCGCCAAAATACTGACCTCATTGCGAGCGGTTCATGTGAGCAAAGAGGGTGTAAATCGAAGGGAGCCAAGTTTGCGCTGTTTGGCGAGTAATCAAACAGTTCCCATCGAAAGCGCTTCATACTCGTAGCACCTGTAGTTTGCGGCCAAGCATTGTCATGAAGTAAGAAATCAATGACTGTTACGTTATGTGGGCTGAATAAAGTCAGCTGGAACCCCTCAGCGAGCACTTCACACTTGGCACGAGACGTTTTTGTTGTAATAATCCTTACGTGCTTACTCTGAAGTCAGAACTGGAAAATGGAACGTGATACGATCAGTGGGCATACCGGAGACACTGTGCAACACATCTGTGCAAAGCTTCATCCGATTTTTATTGTGATTTTAGATTCGTGACCGATCGGAGGTTAAAAAAATAGCCCTCGTAGTTATGTAGAGTGCGTTTGTTTTAACTTGAGACACTAAATACCTCGAAAACAACGCAACGTACGAAAGAAATGTTATAGGTGGAAAGTTAATATTGGTAAAGGGGACATATGTCTGTGCTACAACTGGCCGCCTCCTAACCCTTACTGCGTGGGCGGGGTCAACTTAGTATTTTCATATGGGAACACTCCAATTTTTATTGCATATTCGCATCCGACACCAAACAATACGTACAATTTATTGAAATCATTTTCTCCCATTCGTCGTAGATGGTGCTGTAATTGACTAATATCAAGTGTACCTGTTATTGCAATTAAAAATAGACGCATTTGATGGTAAAATCATTTATGATATTAATGTAAACCTTTGTATTATAACCGTTGATATTTATGTTCGAAATTTACTTAGTATTGAAAATTTGATTTTACAGTACAGCATGGTTTCCTGTTTCAATATCTGGTTAGAAAAAGGCCGTTGCACTTTTCTAGAAACTTTACTTCATTACTAGCATTCGGAACCATTGTTACTTTGTAGTTTGTTTGTTTATTGCTTTCCATCCAGCTGTCTTCAATTGGCCTTAACAACAAACAAACATTTCTTATTTTTTTCAGTGTGTTCGCTATGTATTTTTTAGTCTTACTGTGATTATCAAGCCTACTGTCATAAATGCTGTCTTGAGTTCTTCCATTCGTTTTGAACTGTTCTTAAGGAGAACAGAACACTGTTGTGTGCAAAGCGAATGTGTGGTTGGTATCTTACGTTAACGACTACTGTTTTTCCTACATCAGGGATCTGAAAATTTTCACTAGAGCAGCTCAGAATAATTATGGTGACAAGGCATTTTTTCTGCCTGACGTGAACTTAAATTCTGAATTACACTCTGATAAAGTCCAATTGTAGCTGTCTCTAAGACTGGTAGTAAAGATTTTGTAGAAATTAAAGTTAAGGCTTGCTTATTGAAAACTGAGATACATAGTAACTTATGTTCCTCGATAGTACTTGTATTACATTTCGTAAGGATTTCGGCTTTTCAGGACATCCTCAGACAATTTAAGACCAAACAAATAGTCTTCAAAGCGTCAGCGAGAGTTCATACATTGTTTTCTCAAAGGTATGTGACCTTTTCTACGACCATATATCTGCGCTAAAAGCACATCCATACACAGACAAGCTATGAACAAATGAACCGTATATGGCGTTAGACCAAAGATTAAATATGTAGGAGGGTAGATGCCAAAACAGTACACGTGTGGGTACTAGCACTGATTGCTATGTTACATTGACATAATAGCTGGTGAATATTATAAATAGGAAAAAAAGAGGGCGGCATAAGGGAGCAAGGTGTCAGTGAAAGTTGGTGGGGGAACAGTTGCACTATTCATAGTAGAAGTACTGTGATGAGAAAAACATTTACTGGCTGCTGCTCCTTCAGCAACCGTGAATAACAAAACTGCATTTGAGCATTAAGAATTAATTCCGTATCTTGTGACTGGTGTTTATTTATAGGCAGAATTTCAGGTAGTGGTAGTTTTCTGCCTTGATTTCCTCCAAGGGGACCAACACATTCAACATCATAAGAATGACATTCTTTCAGAGCATTTTCAGTAAAGCTGGAATCTTTCTTTTTTAAGTCTTCAGAACCTTTCATATTCAGTCGCTCTAGTAATTATAGCCCTACCCGAATGACTTACATACAATTTACCACCCAAATTTAAGGGAGTCCTATAGGAGTCCTATAACCTCCACTTAGTTTTTAAGGTGGAACGTGGTTTTTACTGTTGAAGACAACATGGACAACGATATTTCTTGTATAGATAGCTGGTCTACATTTCTGAGATTTTAGTTCGCAGACATGTGAAGTCCTACAGAAATATTACACTAGAACATATTTTTTGTCACTGTGGCTTTGTCTTCTGACGAGAATACGGAAGTGGTGCTATACTCTCTTCTTCCTAGTAAGTATACTGTAAATCAGGATAGGACTATAACCATTACTTCAATTATATTTCAATCATTTTCAGATTCTGATTTGGTTTATGGTGTAGGTGGGCTCTTCAAGCCTGGGATAAGTCACAATTCGTGATCACTGCTCCCTTCAATATTTCCTTCACCGACTGAAATGGTACAATCTACCGTATCCATTATAAAACTACTATCTTCCTTTGCTTTATTTGCTTGCTTGATTGCGACTCTGGTCTCGTATTCGAGATGACTGCTGTTCAAATCTCTGACCTCTTTGGGTTTCCGTGAGTTTCCTAAATGACTTTAGGTGAATTCTCGGCTGGTTCTTTCGAAAAGGCGTCTAATAATCTTCACCAGCCTCCCCGAATCCTTTATTTTTGGTAGTGGTTGTAAATAATTCATTATTTTTCTTCGAGGAAAGTCATAACTATGGTGACAAACCTTAAATTTACGAAATTTATTCCCAGCTGCTGAATCTTTCTGACATTAGCTACATTAAGTTTGACATTACCTACTGATGACACATTAAAATTTGCGCCGAAACCGGGACTTCAACTCGAATTTCCCACTCGTCTCAAGCTTTCTCCTTAACAACTTCAGCAGTATGACATATGACTTCCATATGTCGTACTGTCTACGACCCAATCGATCGAAGATTAAGTTCTAGCTACAGGGATTTCGTTAGACAAACGTATTACACGTTATTACTACGATCATCATTTTGTCTGTCGAGAGTTCTAATACTTATTTTTAACTACTACTGAAGAAACAGACATTGGTAATGATCTTGCAGCTGTATTAAATTTATGAAATTTTTTCACAATTGCGCAATCCATCCGACATTAACCGCAGTAGGTATGAAGATATTAACTATTGATGAGACATGAAAATTGGTTTCGCACCAGGACTCGAATCCAGATTTCCCACTTGTCGAGAGGGGTCGCCTTAAACTTCAGCTGTCCGAGCATGCTTCCAGGACTGTCCCAGATTTCCGTATGTCACACTAGGTGCGACGCCATAAGTCGCGGCTCTACTTAGGTTCCCGCCACAGGGTCTCAATGAGACAAATGTACTGAACGTTAGACTGTTTCTTCAGACATTGTTAAGAATAACTATAACAAGTATGACGATCGTAATACTGAGATTGAATACGTCTGTCTCCATGAAACTCTGGGGCAGGTATCCAATTAATTTTGTGAGCAATGGGGTCTACACGGTATGACGTGTGGAAGGTTGGGTCGGTCCTGGAAGCGCGTTCGGATAACCATTGTGGTCAAGGCGACTCCTCGCCACAAGTGGGAAATCTGGGTTCGAATCCCAGTCAAACACAAATTTTCGTGTGTCACCAATAGGTATTATTTTCATACCTAATGCAACTGACGTCATAAAGATTCTGCAATTGTGAATAAATTTCACAAATTTAGTACATATGCAACATCATCAAATGTTCAAATGTGTGTGAAATCTTATGGGACCTAACTGCTAAAGTCATCAGTCCGTAAGCTCACACACTACTTAACCTAAATTATCCTAAAACAAACAACCACACCCATGCGCGAGGGAGGACTCGAACCTCCGCCGGGACCAGCCGCACAGACCATGACTGCAGCGCCCTAGACCGCTCGAGTAATCCCGCGCGGCCTGCAACATCATCACCAATGTCTGTTTCTTCAGACATAGTTAGAAATAAATACAAACCTTAAACACTGAGGGTTAGACGGAATTGATTTTGTAGTTTATTCTGTCTTGTCTGTTCCTTCCTTGTGAAACAAAGCAATGTCAGAAACTTTCCTAATTTCAGAAACAGCCTTACTCAGATGTCATTCTGTATAATATTGATATTTCTGTTACTGTTAGTTCTATCCAGAAAAAAATCGTTTTCGTGGATTCAAAATCATTCCCATGGACCTTTCCTTGCGTTTCACATTTAATAGTGCTACAATATTCATCGAACATTGCTACTGAAATTTCATAACTTTCATTATAGTGCACCTGAGATTCTGACACATTTCTTGAACTACATCAACGTTTAAACGCTGTTCACCTCACCGGACTGCACCATTCCTCTTTCCGTTAAGTTTCGTAGCATTTTTGTAGCCTTTTTATCTTTATTTTTTGCGTAATCTTTCCTTCGTTATCCATTAGGCACTCGTCTGAGCAGTTTTATCTCTGCTAGCGTCACGTTTTCAGTTGTCTTAAAATAAATCACTTCAGATGCAGATGTCATTTGTCTTCGAAGCGGACACTAAAAGAGGAGCACTGAACTTTCTGTAGCACATATGCTTAAATAAATGGTGAGTTTCAAAACACTTTGGTGTGTACGACGCTCTGTAATTTTCTATTTATGTTGTGCTAGAGGACAAAGAATGAGAGTTATTCGGAAAGGAAGGATAATACTTCTTCCGATAGTCGTTGTATGTTACACGAGAAGGAAATATCGATTGCTTGTACAGTTTACTCTCTGGTATTAGTCACTGTGCGATATTCCGTTATCTAGTGGAATTCAAGCCTTCCCAGCATAAGTTTCTGTTTTCTTTTCCTCTGTGCCTTTGTTATCAATTATCTGTGGTATTAAATTGAAGATGACAAATACATGCGGCACACAATCGAATCAGGAGCACGGCCCCTTATAAGGAAGTACTATCAATGGCTGAACTCACAGGCTGTAACTGCGACAATCTTCGCTATATTCTTCCAGTGACGTTAGTACAACGTGTGAATGATATTCTCTTGCACCTGTGACGTGATTCCTCCGGCATTTCTGGTTAGCTTATTTGGTAACAGCAATGTTATTGGAGAAAAGTACGACCGAACTTGCGGATGACACAGAGTTTTATACTACAACTGATTTCATTGTAGGTTAAATGCCTGTGGAAAGTCGTGCACTCTATTTCAGGCAAAACGTACAATTTACAGTGTGATGTTACAATTGTATGGATCCAGTACAAATTTTAACATGTTACTCGGCTGCTTCCGTGATTAACGAAAGTCCACTAAAGTAAATATCTGATCTGCAGATGCCTACACACATCAGTCAGAACGACTACTTCAGTCTCCAGGTGATACTGTTGTTAACAACTTCTCTACAACTTGGTTTTAATCCTCTACTTTGCACAATGACATAAAGAAATTACATATAAATTTTCGGACTTATCTCGAATTCTCAGGAACTCGTTACATCAATTATTAAGAAAAATTGTCCACCTTTAATCTGCAGTTTTAGCCATGTAGGTTCGGTCCCTAATTTTAAAACGGTTTAGAAGTGCTTCCAGAACAGCTAAAGTGCATTTATGCCTGTTATTATTACCAGAATTTGTGTGGGTTCCGCGAAAAGTATGTATGTCACGATTTTCGTAGTAAATTCTTATAATACTAGCGTGATGAACCATCTTATTACAAGAAGTCTAATGGATATATTTCATTATTAAGCCTGACAATCACAGCTTAGATAAAACTTCATGAATATTCAAGAGTAAATTTGTATTGTTCAACCTTGTCTGTAGCGATAACTCCAGAATATCTGGAACTCCTCCGCTAATAAGTCACCTGAGCGAATAATAATTAAATTTTGCTCTGTCATATGTAAATGAGGTGGAATGAGTGAGTGTGGTTGCGCGATCTCTGTTATGAAGTAACATTTGCTTGTGCTTGCGGTATCTGACCTGTATGTGCGGAATATTATCGGTGAAAGATTAAAGCTCACTGCTTGACAGTGGACGGATCTGAGACTTGTGGTTCTACTCAAAGACGTTGCAAAAGACACTTAAATTCATAAAAGCGATCACAGAAATATCTATCTTGCATACATAGTGATTCAGTCTAATCAGGGTGTCGCGTCGTTTAGCAACACTTCGTTTCCCAATAAAACCCCACGAAGCAACGCTGTGTAACAAAGATAATTACACGTAGTAAGTCCTTACTTACTCTTTTATGCTGCTATTCTCGCTTTAAGAGCCTCGTTACTTCGAGGTAGGTATTACTTTGCAAATACAATTCTTACGACCTCCCGTGACAACTCGAATACTTCGATGGATCTATAGATTCTTACAAATTTACATCCGTTCTCACTATAATGTACCACACTGTCTACATCTACATCTACATCTACATCTACATGGATACTCTACAAATCACATTCATGTGCCTGGCAGAGGGTTCATCGAACCACCTTCACAATTCTCTATTATTCCAATCTCGTACGGCGTGCGGAAGGAATGAACACCTATATCTTTCCGTACGAGCTCTGATTTCTCTTATTTTATCGTGGTGATCGTTCCTCCCTATGTAGGTCGGTGTCAACAAAATATTTTCGCATTCGGAGGAGAAAGTTGGTGATTGGAATTTCGTGAGGAGATTCCGTCGAAACGAAAAACGCCTTTCTTTTAATGATTTCCGGCCCAAATCCTGTATCATTTCTGTGACACCCTCTCCCATATTTCGCTATAATATAAAACTTGCTGCCTTTCTTTGAACTTCCACATAGAAAATTTTGTGGGGAAGGCTAACCAAAGGTTGCGTTTTATTGGCAGGACACTTTGAAAATGTTACAGACCTACTAAGGAGACTGCCTACTCTAAGATTGTCAGTTCTCTTTTAGAATAATGCTGCGCGGTATGGGATCCTTACCAGATAGGACTGACGGGGTACATTGAAAAAGTTCAAAGAAAGGCAGTATGTTTTGTATTATCGCGAAATATGGGAGAGAGTGTCACAGAAACGATACAGGATTTGGGCTGGTAATCATTAAAAGAAAGGCGTTTTTCGTTGCGACGGAATCTTCTCATGAAATTCCAATCACCAACTTTCTCCTCCGAATGCGAAAATATTTTGTTGATACCGATCTACATAGGGAGGAACGATTGCCAAGATAAAATAAGGGAAATGAGAGCTCGTACGGAAAGATGTAGGTGCTCATTCTTTCGGCGCGCCATACGAGATTGAAATAATAGAGAATTGTGAAGGTGATTCGATGAACTCCCTGCCAGGCACTTGAATGTGATTTTCAGAGTATCAATATAGATGTAGATGTCCACTGACATTATTGTGATCGCCTGTCAAAAGCCTGAATAACCAGTACGGACCGCTGCGAGCTGTGCAGAAAGAGAGCCAATGACGTTCTGAGAGGTACAGACTGGGATCTAGAGTCATTCTGACTCCTGTGGCGGAGCTATATGGGCTGGATTTCTCAGCTGAGAATGGATGGATGGCGTGAACAGCTCGATCGAGGTGGTCCCACAGATTTATGATCGGATTTTAAACAGGAGAGTTTGGTGGCCAGGGGAGTACGTAAAATCAACCGCTTGCTCTCTGATACACTCACGTACACTGTGAGCTGTATGATACATTGCATTGTCCGGCTGATAGATGCTACAGTGTCCAGGAAAGCCGGCCGCAGTGGCCGAGCGGCTCTAGGCGCTACAGTCTGGAACCGCGCGAAAGCTACGTTCGCAGGTTCGAATCCTGTCTCGGGCATGGATGTGTGTGATGTCCTTAGGTTAGTTAGGTTTAAGTAGTTCTAAGTTCTATAGGACTGATGACCTCAGAAGTTAAGTCCCATAGTGCTCGGAGCCATTTGAATTTTTTGTCCAGGAAAAACAAACTGCATGCAGGAGTGGACATAATCGCCAAGGATTGAAGCATACTTGTGTTGATCCATTTTGCCCTCCAGAACGACAAGATCACACTGGGAATGCCGTGAAAACTTTCCACAGACCATATAGCTCCCTACTGTGGCGTGGACCCTTCCGACGATTCTTGCCGGGCGTTTTCTTTCAGTCCAACGGACCATAAAACGTGATTCATCTGAAAAGTCCACTGGTCGCCACTCAGTGGACGCGCAGCTGCGACAGAGACTTGCAAATTCCACGCTTCAAAGCCAATGAGCAGCAATCAGTGTGGGCGCATGAACTAGCGCCTGCTGCGGTGACCCATACGTAGCAACGTTCGTTGTAAGGAGGTTGAGGAGACACAATTGGTAGCCGCTTGGTTCATGTGAGAGGCAAATTGCTCAACATTTGCACTCCTTTTTCGCCCGCAGCCATCATTCACCTTCGTCATCTATGGCCTGTGGTGCACCACAGTTGCCTCGGGGGCGTTTTGAATTCGCCTTTCTTGGCTTGTGCTCAACACTTTAACAAGGCGGCATGCGAACAGTTTGCAAGCATAGCCGTTTCGGAAATGTTTTCACCCTTGGTCCAAAAATCAATGGTCATGTCCTACTACACGTCAGATAAATCACTCCGCTTCCGCATTACGGCAACCAGTTCACTGTTGACTATGTCCACCCAGGCGTGCTTTATATACCCTCTACTGTTAGTGCTGCCACCTGCATCTGTGGGTGGCTATTGATACGGACGTCTAAACGTGGTCTCATTAATGCATCTGGACTCTGAATATCTGCCATACGATTGAAGATAGGAACCTGGGGTGAATTGATAGTTCACCCTGGTGCCAACTTTACTTTGGTGGTTCATACACTATGTGATCAAAAGTATTCGGACATCCCCAAAAACATACGTTTTTCATATTAGGTGCATTGTGCTGGCACCTACTGCGAAGTACTGCATGTCAGCGACCTCAGCAGTTATTAGACATCGTGAAAGAGCAGAATGGGAACTCGCGGACTTCGAATGTGGTCAGGTGATTGGGTGTCACTTGTGTCATACGTCTGTACGCGACATTTCCACACTCCTAAACATCCCTAGTTCCACTGTTTCCGATGTGATAGTGAAGTGGAAACGTGAAGGGACACGTACAGCCGAAAATCGTACAGGCCGACCTCGTCTGCACAGCAGTGAATACACTAAATCGAGATGTGATCACAAAGGTATCGGCCGAGTTGGATTATCATGAGGACGTTTCTCATACGTCCGGTGGAGGCCACATCGAACATTTTTATAAGGTAAATGACATCTTTTAACCTATGCATTATTGCAATAAGTACCCAAGTTAGTATATGCGTCTACCCACGGATCGTTTCAAAATAGAAACTTTGGCCAATGCGGAAGGTATTTGTACCTCATGTATCTACATTCATGCTTAAGGTACAGTAAGATTGGAAGAGTCTTTTTAGATCACCTTATGCTATAGAGTTTGTCTTCAAAAACCAAGAATTCAGTCCGTATGTGTCAAATGAAGAGCAAATATTGTCACAATTGGAATACAGAGCTTAAATACTTGCTTTCTACCAAAAAACAAATAATCAATTTTAAACAGTTGTTCTCTACACGAAGTTTCAACATGTTGTTTTGGTGTATTATTTAATTTTTTATGATTATCCGTACAGTTACTTAAAATTGCAACAGCTCATATTCAACAACTTCATTCGTGGATTACCCGCCGAAATCCAGTTGCGAGCTCACATGTCCTATTTTCACTTTCCTCTTTCTGTTTTCATTGTTCTCATTACATTTTAGAGATATGGCGCTATTGGCATGTATGCAATGATATTATCTTGCAAACCATTTTGTTATCGACTGTCTGAAGTGTAAGTTTATAGTAAAATACTTCACGGGTGAACGGCTGAAACCTACTAACGGGCGCCATATTTCGGCAAGCGACCACTATCCCATCATTAGCTGCGCAGTTGTTAGCAACTTGATCTCTTGGCAAAATATTGTGTCCATTGGAAACCGGCGTCCGGTCGTTCACTAATGAAGTATTTCGTTATGACGTACAGCAGAAGAACCTGAAGAATCACATGTAATTTTAAAATTTTACAATTTGGTGTCCGACGGTGAGTAAAATTAGAAAAGAGTTAGGTGGGGGATTTAAGGTTTATCGATTGTTCTATGATGCGTTATTAGTTATATGTTATATTCCACCTAACGTATGTGTAAGTAGGAAGGATTGTGTTTTGTCTACGACTGGGAAATTACATTCACGATGTGGTTGGAGACCTAATATTATATTTTCATTATAGATCAGCCCATAGTTGCCATTTTGAAACCATTCTTAATTACTGTCAGAACACCCACTGTTTATTGGTGTTATTCCTCCTTACTTATTCCTTACCGTTTAATGTACATAAAAAATAAAAGTCATAGAATGTAAGTTAGAATAAATCAATACATCACCTATTCCGCAAAACCATTCTCTATGTATACGAAACAAGTACTTCAGTAGTCCTACTATCGTATTTATTGGACAGCTTTTCTAAGGTTACATTCCAAAGAAAGAAACAGAATCTTTATGAACAGCAGACCAATGAGTGTACCGGAGAACGTAGTGAGCCAGTACGTAGACTTTTTACTAACGTGCAGCAGATAATGCGTATGCATTTCGAAGCGACACCCCAAATGAAAGACTACAAGTTAATATTGAATGTTTTTAGAATTTTAGAATCTTATAAATTTGCTGCCACTGAAAGAAACTGTCGAATTTCTGCACGATGTTCCGCAAAATGACGAAAACAGCGACAGCTACAGAGGTTACTGCTAAGATACATCCAGCCAGGGGACTATTACTCAACTGTTGCATAAACGCCTATGAATCTGTTTCACCAAGGCTTCAGACTTGTTGGCCTTGCGTCATCTGGCTCCTTGCCGACTTGTCTGATGTCTTTATTTGTGCGCCAGAAAACTGTCCGTGGCATAGGTGACTGTGTTTTTCAGTTATGAGATACCAGAGCTGTTTTGTACCATAAGTACGGAAATGAGCTGGCGGTATGCAGTCGCCGTAAAGTACTATAAGGTTTTTCCTTCCTCCACGGAATACGCTACGAACGGAAGGATCTAGTTCATATATGAACATACAGTTGTCCAGTGCTATCCTGGTATGCAATGTGTGTTGTACCGTACGCGTATGTGTATGTGTGATGGCTGCCAATGTTGTTTCCGCAACAGAGTGGTCACGTCTAAAAACTCAGTTAAATTAGTCCTGCCAATGACAACCAACAACAGGGAATGAGATGTGTATTAGTTCACCAAGTCGTGATAATTCTCTAACTTAATCTGAATCGGTATTTAGAATCTAGTCTAGGAAAAATAAAACTACTGGATACTGATGAGATATTTCTTGCAAAAATAACACTCACAGGAAAATATACAAATTGAACTAGTATTGATCTAGAATGTTAACTCCTATTCATTAATCTAAGTTTTAGTTTGGTAGAACATCTAGGTCTTGAATCGAAATCGCGCCCCTTTTTATTCGATAGTAATACTGATTAGCAACAAAGTTAAGAAAGAGTCCACCCTGATTGGTACTGGTTCAAATGGCTCTGAGCACTATGGGACTCAACATCTGAGGTCATCAGTCCCCTAGAACTTAGAACTACTTAAACCTAACTAACCTAAGGACATCACACACATCCATGCCCGAGGCAGGATTCGAATCTGCGACCGTAGCGGTCGTGCGGTTCCAGACTGAAACGCCGGCCGAAGTGGCCGTGCGGTTCCAGGTGCTGCAGTCTGGAACCGCGAGACCGCTACGGTCGCAGGTTCGAATCCTGCTTCGGGCCTTAGGTTAGTTAGGTTTAACTAGTTCTAAGTTCTAGGGGACTAATTACCTCAGAAGTTGAGTCCCATAGTGCTCAGAGCCATTTGAACCATGTTTGAACCAGACTGAAGCGCCTAGAACCGCTCGGTCACACCGGCCGGCGACTGGTGCTAACAGTAAAGATCAAACCAATGGAACCTAACACACTTACTGTTAAGGATTCGCTATCTGCAGAGCCGTGGTGCATGTAACACTGAATTCAGTACTAGGGAGGGCAGCTCCGTAGCGCCGAACTGCGTTCTGTTGCTGTGATCTCTGACTACGCAGAGGACGTCAAATGGCGTCCACAAACTTTTAGGGTCGAAACTACTTCAATACAATGCCGTATACGAATACAATGCCGTATACGAATCATGTATTCTGGTTGTACATAAGCCAAGTCCAGAAACTTGATTCAAGTACGCGATCGTAAGGCCTTAGTCTCCGCAAAGAAGCGCAGGTTCGTTTCTTCGCTCATAGAGAAACGAATGATGCCGTTCCGAGATGCAAAATCAGGACTTTATCAAATCTAATAGTGAAACTGTTCACTGGCTCCTTGGCCGCAATGTCTAACATTATCTGGCGATATGTGTTCTCTCGACACCCACCAGAGAGTCTGCCTGCCGCGCGGTGCCCAGTTTATGGAAAATCTCGCCTCATTAGCATGTACTCTCCATGCAGCCAATCATTGTCCCCATTATAAACGAAATATCTCCCACTCTGAGAATCGTGAAACTTCAACTAACTGTCTTCAGCTCATACTCAGTTCGGTAGAATGAACTGCAGCTCCTCCTCCGACTACAAATTCAGCCAATCACAGCCTTGTGACGTGAGAACTTCTACGACCGTTAGCACGCATCTGTGGCAGGCATTCCTCGCACATACCTCCGTGTTGAAAGGGACTGATGGCAGCGCTTGCAAGCTACTATCTGTACGATTTTAAGCTTTAAGCATTGCTTCATCCACGATTCTTCCTTAGCAAAGGCAAGCCTGCCATGAGGACCCCATTCTACCGGCTCCTCGACGGGGAGGCGGTTCTAGGCAGTAAAAGCCCTCCTCGCCCTATTCGTTT
Organism: Schistocerca serialis cubense; assembly: GCF_023864345.2. NCBI lineage: Eukaryota > Metazoa > Arthropoda > Insecta > Orthoptera > Acrididae > Schistocerca > Schistocerca serialis. The sequence continues at coordinate 310,523,905 of NC_064643.1, forward strand.
CGGGGTCATAAAGACTGAACTGTCCTGCAGCCAGCTCTTGGTCTGTGTCACTTTCTGAGACCACAGAGACACACGTTCTCCGCGCTGTGAGAGACTGCAGAAATTTTCCTCAAAGCATGCAATTCAACCTAAGTGTTAGTATGCGGCTACTCAGTTTTAATCAATAAATTATTAATAATTCGATGACCCCACATGTAATGTGCCATCCCACAAAAAGTAAGCATGAAATATGAATCTCAAATTGCAGACAAAATCTTGTCGCCTCACAACTGGGCCGGTCGGAGTGGCCGTGCGCTTCTAGGCGCAACAGTCTGGAGCCGGGTGACCGCTACGGTCGCAGGTTCGAATCCTGCCTCGGTTATGAATATGTGTGATGTCCTTAGGTTAGTTAGGTTTAATTAGTTCTAAGTTCTAGGCGACTGATGACCTCAGAAGTTAAGTCGCATAGTGCTCAGAGCCATTTGAACCATTTGAATTTACAACTGGGCTCCATGACGCTGTCTTAGATCTCACATAGGGAGAACAGGCCTTGCAAGGCCCAAAGGCACCGACCGGCCGCCGTGTCATCCTCAGCCCGTAGGCGTCACTGTATGTGGATATGGAGGGGCATGTGGTCAGCACACCATTCTCCCAGCCGTATGTCAGTTTCTGAGACTGGAGCCGCTACTTCTCAATCAAGTAACTCCTCAGTTTGCCTCAGAAGGGCTGAGTGCACCCCGCCAGCCCACAGCACTGGCAGATCGGATGGTCACCCATCCAAGTGCTAGCCCATCCCGACAGCGCTTAACTTCGGTGATCTGATGGGAACTGGTGTTACCACTGCAGCAAGGCTGTTGGCTAGGGAGAATATACTTAATATTTTACTAACACATTGCAAGTCACATACATACGAAAAGATAGTACTTCTTCCTTTTTATAATATTTTATACTTTTTTTCATTTTTCATTTTTTTTTTTTTTTTTGTCAAGTGAGATGACCTTGGTTCACTGGACGTTTTAAGTGTGGGGAGGGTTTGCCCCAAGCCACATGCAACGAATACCATGGACATCCTTTCATACGTACATGATAAATTAAACTCAGTCTGTTACAGAAACTGGTGGTGAAGTATTGTTAATCCAGAGCCCCCCCCCCCGCTAGCCGCGCGGTCTAACGCGCTGCTTCCCTAGCGGGAAGGCGTGCCGGAACGAATCCTCCTCCTGCCTCGGCGAATACGGACTGGTTCCACTTATTCCACCTCAGTTACACTATGTCGGCGATTACTGTGCAAACACTGTCTCCACACATGCGTACACCATAATTAGTCTACCACGCGCGCGAACATTTGGGGCTACACTCGTCTGGTATGAGACGTTCCCCGGGGCGGGGGGAGGAGGAAGGGGGGCATTAGGGGCCGAACCGCACAATAACCGTGGGTCCGGTATGGGGCGGCGATGGGGTGGGTTGACTGCTGTGGCCTGTTATGGGGTTGTGAACCACTGAGGGCTACGACGGGACGAAGTCTCTCCATCGTTTCTAGGTCCCCAGTTTAATAAACACAATTGTTAATCCATAACAAATCTTGTTAAACCAGCATTTCAATCAGCTGTGAACATTCATTGCAGGTTAATTTGTTTGACTTTAGCTGCTGAGACAACAACTAATAGAAGCAATCTCTTTATCGTATAATACCAGTAGCAATATTTTGAGGAAATCCTTAAGAGATGACAAGTTCATATGGGATCTGCAGCTAAACTCTGCAGTATCATGAATCTATCCATTCCCAAGTGCAAAGACTAAGGGATACATTACACAGCAAACAAGTTAAAATAACATAAATTTAAGAACAGAATGACAACATTGGGAGTGCAAGTGGAATACCACTACTAAGGCAAAGCAGAGAACGGATAGGTGGAAAGAGGATACTGAGGTTTTCTACGCTAACGAAGAACTTTTCGACGACGTGAGACAAGAAGAACTTAGAGGATCCAGTGTTACAGTCAAAATTCGACAAAGGTTTAGAAGACTAGCAATCAAGGAAGTTAGGAATATGTAATATTCTTTCGGAATTTTTAATATAATTAGGGGGAATGGCACCCAGAGTATCATTGAAGCTGATGTGCGGAATGAGATAGGGATACAACTTTGAAATTTCAGATCAATAAAATCGACATTATCCTTAAATGGGAAAAGACTTATAAAGTAAGAAAATTTTCCACAACTTAGAATAATATTCAAAAGAATGAAGATGAAAGTTGAGGATGTGTTAGATTATGATTATTTTTTGCAGGTAAATACATTAGAGATATTACGCTTGATAATGGAAGCCAACAGCATCACTATTCGGCAGATTCAGATGGCTCTAAGGACTATGGGACTTAACATCTGAGGTCATCAGTCCCATAGACTTAGAACTGCGCAAACCTAACTAACCTAAGGACATCACACACATACAAATCCGAGGCAGGATTCGAACCTGCGACCGTAGCAGCCGCATGGTTCCGGACTGGAGCGCCTAGAACTTCTCGGCCACCGCGGCCGGCTAATCGGCAGAGTAAAGTGGTATAACGTGTTTGAAATCCTCACAAATACGCTTATAGCCAAAGGGAAAGGCATGTAATAAACAGTCATTACAAGAACCAACAGGCAACGATAAGAATTAAAAAGGAGGAGCAAATTGCCCTTACTATCATACATCCCTCAATTACTAAATTAATTATGTGTCGTACCAATCTGTTCTTTCAGTCAAGTTGTATCACAAATTCCTTTGTTCCTCATCTATCCTACCAAGCTGTATTTTTGTAGCACTACATTCCAGTATCTTCTACTCTCTTCCACCTAGCTTCGACTTGAAAAGCTATATTTCCTGATTTAACGTCACCAACACCATTTCCCTTAATTGATCTACATACCATCTCTCTAGCTTTACGTTTATTGATGCCAGTTTTACAACTGCATCACAGACACTGTCCATCAGTTTGATGATTTTCCAAGCCGTTTGCCATCTCTGACAAAATTATATCGTCGGCAATGGTCTTTATTTGTTCTCTTTGAAGTTTATGCCCTTTTTCAAATTTCTGTTTAATTTCCTGTACTGTACGTCACCAACACCATTTCCCTTAATTGGTATACGTACCATCTCTCTAGCTTTACGTTTATTGATGCCAGTTTTACAACTGCATCACAGACACTGTCCATCACTTTGATGATTTTCCAAGCCGTTTGCCATCTCTGACAAAATTATATCGTCGGCAATGGTCTTTATTTGTTCTCTTTGAAGTTTATGCCCTTTTTCAAATTTCTGTTTAATTTCCTGTACTGTCTGTCCTATACATAAACTGAATAACACAGGTATATGCTATGGCTCTGTCTCGCTCCTCTCTCAAATCCTATCTCTTATTCATTAAGTTTGGCTTTTGATCAAATTGTAGATAATCTTTCACTCTCTGTATTTTATCCCTAACAACTACAGAATTTTAAAACTTTATTACCATAAGGCTTTCGAAAATCTTTTTCTAAATCTACGAAAATTATAAGTGTGGGTTCGTCCTTTTTCTTCCTATCCTCTCTGTTAAGTCAGAAGGTGAGTACTACTCAGCGTATTGCTACACTTCTATGGAACACAAACTGATCATGTCCACGGAGGCTTTCGATGTATCTTAATAGCTCCTTCCCTTGTAACGTATTCTAATTGGGCTGGTAATAGACAGTTTTAGTCCAGGAACTGTTAGGACTGTCTATTAACCATTTGCATTCGAATGGTCACCTACTATATTTTACCTGATAAGGCCCTTGTAAGTCGTCTTTAAGGATGTTTAAGGATTTTTTTGGGGGGGATTCGGGGATGGCCTGTGGAGGGAAGGGGGGCGAAGGGATGAGCTAGCTTGATTCACTCTTCAGTTTACTACTCCGTCAATGTAGAGTAGTTCATTGAATCTCAACAGTTGGAATGTAACACATATACAATTTTCTTCATCTTACATCTTTAACAGTTAATAAATATGTCACATTTGCAGGCTGAACCGATATACGTGCCATTAATCTGTTATGTCTTAAGTATCCGTTACAACAAGAGGTATAGAGGCTAAAGGCACTGGTTATTGACGTGAAAGTTTCGGACTTAGTTCCCGGCGACAGCCTATGACTTTTGTGGTCAAAATGACTGGAACTGGTTTATGTTATGTTGGTGGGATTAAATAAGAAGAATCTTGCATATCAGCATCCAATTCACCAGTGTTTCACCGAAATCGCGGTGAATATATATTCTTATGTCAGGGTGGAGAAGATAACATTAATAATTTCATCGGAGACATAAATTATAAGACATTTATCACCGATTTTTTTGCCCGTGTTAGTTGCAGCTTAGAAGCAGTATGAGGCCCGAAAAGGTGCAGTAATATTACAAGAAAATAATGGTGTGCTGTGAAACGATATAAATTGTAAGGCAGAAAGCGTTTCACAACTACAGTAAATGGCACTAGAGAGAAGACAGTTTCTCAAGCGTCTGCTCGACGACTGGAGGCTTTCTACAAGCAGGTTGTTCGACGCAAATACGTAAAATTTTCCACTTGCAGGTCGACACGGCTGCTACGCCGTAAAGTTCGTCTTTACAGGCCACGATGAGAGAATAGTTTCTGCTCGAGAGAGACTGCGGCAAACAAGTGTCAGGGATATTCCGTGGTCATTAAGCGGTATATCATGTCGAGATCTAGTCCCACGGTTATGTGTCAGTGCTCGGAAGTATAGCTCGTTACGTGTTAGAGCCGCAGGTAAATAAAAACTCGTACGTTTCAGTTCCAGCGAACAACGATGGCGCAAGCCTACCGATGTTGCAGTAATGTTCTTGCCAGTATTTCGCACGGTCGCTGCAACGTATTTAAGCTTCTGAGAGGTTATCGTAAACACATAATGTTGCTATGTGCGAAAAGTCTAAATAGAACAACTTCTCGTCACGTAATGTTCAATTATGTTCCATTCAGGGGCCTTAAGTGGATTATAAAGACTGATATTTCCCCGGAGTTCGTTGTCAGACAACAATAAAGTAACGCAGCTCTACTATTTTTATCAATTTGACAGGAATTTCATAACTGATGTAGCTCAAAAGAGTTAAACGCTAATTACTTAGAAGAAAGGCAACGAAAAACACTATGCTCAAGACCAAAAAGAAGTGGAAAACAACGATGCATCGTAAAAGTTAGCCTCCACAAAAGAAAATGCTACCATAGCTTTCAACTCAAAATCCCAGTCCTACAAAATAAACGGTTATTATAACTGCACTCTTCTTTGAAGTCAGCTCTAAATTCTTTACTTTTAGATCAGCGTGACATAACCATTTGCTAGCAAAGGCATCACTGTGTATATTGGGTTCCGATTACGTGCGACGTGAGTTTAAATACGTATACAAGGTGATCCATATATGTGACACCACCCTTCTAAAATGGAATTTAAAAATTAATATGAGAAGTGAGAGGGTCAAAAGACGTGACACCACAGGTGACTATTTTAGAAGCCGCAATCGTGGATGCAACTCGTAATTTTAAAGTGGAAAGGGGGTTATGTGGCATATCGAACATACAACCGCCCCTACTTATGGGTTTTAACATATTCAAAAACCACTCGCGAGATTTTCATATTCTCTCGCTCACAGCATGAAATTGTCAGTCCAACAGAAAAAATGAACTGCACTTCTTTCAGATTATTTAGTGTAGGTCACTCATATACATTACTTTAATAAAATTGAAAACATATTACAGTACAAAACTTAACTACGTTAAATTTCCTACAAAAATGTCCTGCTCATTTTCCCTGTGGGACTAATAGTTTGTTTGCCCCTGCGATACCGTGGGCTTCCGCCTTCCAGTATAGTGCTAGCCTCCACAGGCTACCTACAACACACTGGCCTGTTAGCAGTACGGCGGAAGTAGGAACGTGGCACAGGATTTTAAGTTTCATTTGCTTTGGTTTTATACAGCTGGTGTATACCGGTCCTGTAATATCTCCTACTGCATGTTATCCGGCCTAACTCATCCAGCGGTCATGTTTTGTTAATTTGAGAGGCATCTTTTGGGTGTACTCAATTTTATTACGACAACCACCAATGTTGTTTGACTCTTTACGAGGATAACTTTCCGAATGCTGGGATTCCGTAACTGTCTATCTACAGTATGAAAATATAACCATTATAAGCCTGAAGATGCGTCTAGGCTGACGTGAAACCTGTACTTGCGAATAAAGCATTTTCATATAGACATTCAGCTTTTGGAAATACTTCAGTATTTTGTACTTTTTTGTCATAATCTGTGTGACAACTTGAATGGTTGTAGAGTGTTGGGTGTTTTTTTAATTCTTATTCATAATGTCTCGGATCTGTGATTGTCCTCTCAAGAAAGATATATGTGACTACTGGTTCGGGCGTAGCAAAGGAGAGAGTATGGAAGTTGCCTACGGATGAAGTAACAATAGCTGCTGTTCTTGCATCATTCAGCAGGAGTCCAGAGAGCAGTATTCTGCGCATCGCTCAGGAAACTGGAGTAATGTGTACTATATCAACAATGAGAATTTTGAATACTCATAAATGGCATCTTCACAAAATACAAATTATACTTCTCTCCGAGGACTATCCAGATCGTCGGAATCAGTTTGCAGAATGGATAATTTGTAAGCTGGACGAAAATCGAATGATGTATCTTTACAGATGAAGGTCCAAGTTTAAGCTCCCAGATATGTAAGTGGCTCGAAGACTTTTTGAGTAATATGACCCAGTACGTTGTCCTCGAAGCCGAGTCTTCATCAGAGACAAGGATATCTTTAGGTGTGCCCCAAAGAAGATTGGTAGGACTGCTCTCTATACACATAATTGATCTGACGGACAGGGTGAGCAGCAGTTTATTGCTGTTTGCTGATGACTCTGACGCATACGGGAAAGCGACTTTGTTGAATGACTGTAGAAGTATGCAAGATGACTTGGACACAATATCTAGTTGGTGCAATGAATGGCAATTTGCTCCAAGTGTAGAAAAAATGTAAGTTAAGTGGATGAGTAGGAAAAATAGTCCTTTAATGTTCGAATATAGCATCAGTAGGGTGCAGTTTGGCGTAGTCACTTCGGTTAAATATCTAGGAGTAACGCTGCAAAGTGATATTACATGGAATGAGCACGTCAGTCTGGTAGTAGGGAAGTCGACTTCTTTTTTCAGGGAGAATTTTAGGAAAGAGTAGCTCATCGGTAAAGGACACAGCGTACAGAACGTTCGTGAGAACTATTGTTGTATACTGTTGGGGTATTTGGGATCCCCGCCAGGATGTATTAAGGGAAGACATCGAAGAAATTCAGAATTGTGCCTCTAGATTTCTTACCGGTAGACTCGATCACCACATAAGTTTTACGGAAATATTTGGTGTACTCAGATGGGAATCGCTGGAGGGAAGATGACTCTTTTTGCGAGACTCTGCTGTAGATATTTAGAGAAACATTATTTGAGGCCTACTGCAGTACGATTCTACTTCCCACAAGATACATTTTCCGGAAAGATCAAGAAAATAAGATGCGAGAAATTAGGGTTCGTGCGGAGGCTTTTAGGCAATCGTTTCTGCTTCTCTTCATCTACATCTACATCTACTTGATTACTCTGCTATTCACAATAAAGAGGCTGGCAGAGGGTTCAATGTACCCCCGTATGCTGTCTCTCTCGAACGGCACGCGAGAAAAACGAACTCTTAAATTTTTCTGGGCGAGCCCTGATTTCTCTTATTTTATCGTGATGATCATTTCTCCCTATGTAGGTGGGTGCCAACATAATGTTTTCGCAGTCGGAGGAGAAAACTGCTGATTTAAATTTCATGAGAAGATCCCGTCGCAACGAAAAACGCCTTTGTTTTAATGATTGCCACTCGAATTCACGTATCATGTCTGTGACACTGTCCCCCCTATTTCGCTATAATACAAAACGGGCTGCCCTTCTGTGTACTTTTTCGATGCAATCCGTCAGTCACAGCTGATGTGGATCCCACACCGCACAGCAATACTCCAGAATAGGGCGGACAAGCGTGGTGTAAGCAGTCTCTTTGGTAGACCTGTTGCATCTTCTAAGCGTTCTGCCAATGAATCGCAGTCTTTGGTTTGCTCTACCCACAATATTATCTAAGTGATCGTTCCAATTCTGGTTATTTGTAATTGTAATCCCTAAGTATTTAGTTGAATTTACAGCCCTCAAATTTGTGTGACTTATAACGTAATCGAAATTTAGCTGATTTCTTTTAGTGCTCATGTGAATAACTTCACACTTTTCTTTATTCAGAGTCAATTTCCACTTTTCACACTATACAGATATCTTATCTAAATCATTTTGCAACTCGTTTTGATCATCTGATGACTTTACTAGACGGTAAATGACAGCATCATCTGCAAACAATCTAAGACGGCTACTCAGATTGTCTCCTATGACGTTAATATAGATCAGGATCAATAGAGGGCCTAGAACACTTACTTGGGGAACGCTGGATATTACTTCTGTTTTACTCGATGACTTTCCGTCTATTACTACGAACTGTGACCTTTCTGACAGGAAATCACGAATCCAATCGCACAACTGAGGCAATACTCCGTAGGCACGCAGTTTGGTTAGAAGACGCTTGTGAGGAACGGTATCGGGAGCCTTCTGGAAATCTAAAAATATGGAATCAATTTGACATCCCATGTCGATAGCACTAGTTACTTCATGAGTATAAAGAGCTAGTTGCGTTTCACAAGAACGATATTTTCTGAATCCGTGCTGACTATATGTCAATAAATCGTTTTCTTCGACGTACTTCATAATGTTCGAATACCGTATATGTTCTAAAACCCTACTGCAAATCGACGTTAGTGATATAAGCCTGTAATTCAGCGGGTTACTCCTACTTCCCTTTTTGGGTATTGGTGTGACTTGAGCAATTTTCCAGTCTTTAGGTACGGATCTTCCTGTGAGCGAGTGGTTGTATATAATTGCTAAATATGGAGCTATTTTATCTGCATACTCTCAGAGGAACCTGACTGGTATAGAACCTGGACAGGATGCCTTGCCTTTATTAAGTGATTTAAGCTGCTTTGTTACACCGAGGATATCTACTTCTATGTTTCTCATCTTGGCAGTTGTTCTTTGCGAGAGGAGCAGGAAAGGAAATGAAGAATAGTGTTAGATGGTACCCTCCGCCCTGCATCGTAAGGTGGCTTGCGGAGAATCATGTAGATGTATAGAAACTAATTTCTATGTTAACAGAGAGGTAAATAAATAAAATCACACGTAGTGGATGGATTCACCGAAGTCAATCTCCTCATCGAAAGCAATCGCCTGATGTAGAATATGGGGTTCTCGTCTTCTTGGAGTCTTCTTTATTCGGAGTACATTATCAGCGCCATTGTCAGCAGCTGTTATGCGAAAATGTGCTGCCGTCGCTGCTGTTTGAAGATTGGACGTTCCAATTTCCTTTCACAATGATGATGCCCCGCATCATTACGGGACAACTGTCCGGGTATAGCAAGATATCCGGTTCCCACATAAATGGATAGGTCGTAATGATCCGCATTTGAGTCAATTAATTTCTAACTGTGGGGCCGTGTGAAGTTAACTGCATACATAGCGAAGGTCAGAAATCTTTCAAACCTCAGAGAGCGTACTGTGGATTTTGGTTGGTTGGTTTGTGAGATGGAAGGGACCAGACTGCCATGGTCATCGGTCCCGTGGATTTTGGTGCTCGCACTATGCTACAAGTGTTAAAGTCAGTGAGTAATTGGTAACAAACTTTACAGCGGGCTGTATAACATGATCACATCCTGCAGCGTTTATATGCTCTCACCAGCTCGTCACCAGCATGTGTCTTGTCCTGTACGAAATGTGACGTAACTCGATATTGAATGGCGCTACGAGAGACACTGTTGTTTCCGTTGCTTCTCTATATGTTTGATCAGCGATTTAGCATTTCAAACTTAGGAGTTAAACCAAGATTGCGGCTACCAAAACGGCAGGTTAGCCATGCACATGTTGCCGCTCTACCAATTCAAACGTTATTAGTTTTCAGCTGTGCAGAGTACCTGGAAAGAATCGCAGTTTATGGCGTTCGTGAGGCACGATTAACAGGCTGGGAGAAAAGATCGTCAATTAGTGATCTTGAAGGCTCTAGTTGCAGATTAAGGCTTTACTGCCGCATAATTTTCCATACTATAGACCAGTTATAAATCGACTGCTTTAAACAATTATCAAAAGACAAAACAATATTATCAACTCTGTTTGAATTGTTTCATTGGCATCTTTAGCCCAGAGCCTAGGGCTGGACAGAGATAAAGGAGAATCTTAGGAGATTATTATTGAACAGAACGACGTCAGCATTTACCTTAAGCAGTTTAGAGAACGTTTCGGAAAACTAAATTTGGATTTTTAATTATTTACTATTTTGGAAAAATCGACTTTGGCAAACCAAGTAAGGAACTTCTGGGAAGCTCTCATGCAGCTCTGCTCGTTGTCTTTTGTTTACTGGGCATTTGCGGGTATATGTAGTCGTTCAAGAAGAATTAAATGTCAATGGACTTCGGTACAATGTTCCATACTATGAAAAGTGTATTAATATACACAATAAATAATCCGAAAGATATTATTCGGTAACGTTCCGTACTGATTAAAGGTGTAATAATATCTGCAATGAATAATCCAAAAGATGTTATTTAGTAATTCACGTCTCCAAAGGCTAGTAAATATAAAAATCGACACGCCATAGCATGAAGAAGATAATGTTTCTAGGACATGATCAGTAAAACGATATCATCAACTTAATTTGAAAAGAAAATAGATATTCAAAAGAAGTGTGACTAAAGCAACTGCTTAGAGATATTGTTCAGTATTAGCAATTGCATATATAAGCAAATCAGATAGGAGTTTAAATAAGAAGGTCTGTTCAGAAAATCTAGTTGGAACATTTCAAAATAGGAACAAACAAGGATTCAGAAGTCATGAGGCTGCAAATCGACACGCGGAGCTCTTATCGTTCTGTTTACGGTATGCAAAAGTCACGAAGTGCTTGTGCAATTTTCGCAATTACTGAGGGATCAATCACATTTTCACGTCGCAATTCAGTGTTGATTATATTTTGTAGGTGTTGGCGCCATTATGATGGTATAGAGCGTCAAGGCAGTGCAACTGAAATAACGGACTGCCTTGTCATATCGAGATCTAAAGGCTAAAATGCATCCCTAGAACATAGAAAAAAATCCTCATCATGAGTACACGAAGAGGAGGACAAATACTTGGAAAAATCCGGCTGATAAGGGAAGACTTCAGTTAGAGTACATCATGGTTAGACAGAGATTCCGAAATCAGATACTGGATTGTAAGGCGTATCCAGGAGCAGGTATAGACTCATATCACAATTCAATAGCGATGAAGAGTAGGCTGAAGTTTAAGAGATTAGTCAGGCAGAACCAATACACAAAGAAGTGGATTACAGAAGTACTAAGAAATGACGAAATACCCTTGAAGTTCCCTAAGGCACATTAACTCAGAATAACTTCACCATACGACCTCAATTACATTTTAAAAAATGGAAGACAAACAAATTCAGAAAAAATTTATTTATTCAAGAGAAGGGTTTCACAGTGCGTTGGTCCACCTTTGGTCATTGTGCAAGCATTGATTAACAGAGTTGTTTGATGTCCTTGTGAAAGATATCGTGCTAAATTCTGTCCATTTGGTGCGCTAGACTGTCAAAATCTCAAGCTGGTTGGAAGACCCTGACCATTATGCTCCAAAGGTTCACAATTGGGGAGAGATCATGTGAACTGCTGGCCAAGATCGGGTTGGCAAGCACGAAGACAAGCAACAAAAATTCTCGCGGTGTACGGACGGGCATTATATTGCTGAAATGTAACCCCAGGATGGCCTACTATGAAAGGCAACAAAACTGGGTGTAGAGCCCTGTAGATGTACCGCTGTGCTATAGGGTACCGCGGATGACAAACAAAGGGATCCTGCCATAAAATTAAATGGCACCCCATACCTTATTTGTGCGCCGCATGGTGAGCGGCAGCCAGATTGGTAACCCATCGCTGTCTGGAGTATCTCCAGACACGTCTTCGCTTGTCACCGGGGTTCACTTCGAAGTGGGACTCGTCGCTGAAGGCAATTCTACTCCAGCCAATGAGATTCCAAGTCGAATGTATCGGACACTACTGTAAACGGGCTTGTTGATATACGGAGGTCAATGGCAGTTGATGCAAGGGGGCCGTGAACTCAGCCCCCATTCTTTGAGCCGGCTTTTAATGGTCTTTGTGGCCACTGAAGCTCCAGTTGCACGTCAGAGTGATAACGATGCTCCCAGGGCTCTGAGTACCTCTCTGACGATTGTTCGCTCCTCGCTTTCTGTCGTCTCTCTAGGTTGACCGTTACCTTCTTGACGATCTTTTCGGCCATGAATGACGCGCTACTGCCAAAATGTCGAATGGAAACATCGCTCCTATTCAGACGTAGAGAGATTTGACGATTGTTCTAATTGGGCCGGCCGGGGCGGCCGAGCAGTTCTAGGCGCTACAAAAACAAATGGCTCTGAGCACTATGGGACTTAACATCTTAGGCCATCAGTCCCCTAGAACTTAGAACTACTGAAACCTAACTAACCTAAGGACATCACATACATCAATGCCCGAGGCAGGATTCGAACCTGCGACCGTAGCGGCCGCGCGGTTATAGACTGAAGCGCCTAGAACCGCTCGGCCACTTCTGCCGGCCTAGGCGCTACAGTCTGAAACCTCGCGACCGCTACGGACACAGGTTCGAATCCTGCCTCGGGCAAGGATGTGTGTGATGTCCTTAGTTAGGTTTAAGTAGTTCTAAGTTCTAGGGGACTGATGAAATCCCCATAGTGCTCAGAACCATTTGAACCATTTTTTTCCAACTGGCTTCTGTGAGCCCAAGTAGCAGTTCTCTCTCAAATTTTGACATCTGAGTACATTGTTAACGTACCTGTTGCGAGGCACAGTCGCTGTCCAATTGAGTACACGAAACGAAATTCGCGAAGACTTCTTGTTGTGGTATCGCCATGAAAACAAGATTGATTAACCAATGGAACGATAACGTTTTACGAGTCGGGGCGTGGAATAACAGAAGCTTGAACGTGGTAGAGAAGCTAGAAAATCTGAAAAGGGAAATGAAAAGGCTAAGTCTAGATATAGTAGGCGTCAGTGAAGTGAAATGGAAAGAAGATAATGATTTCTGGTCAGATGACTAAATGGTAAGCGCAACAGCAGCAGAAAATGGTATAATGGAAGTACAATTCGTTATGAATAGGAAGGTAGGGCAGAGAGTGTGTTTCTGTGAACAGTTCAGTCATAGGGTTCTTCTTATCAGAACTGACAGCAAACCAACAACGACTACGATAGTTCTATACGTGCCGAAGTCGCAAGCTCAAGATGAAGAGATAGAGAAACTATGTGAGGATAGTGAAAGGGTGATACAGTACGTAGGGGGGGATCAAAATCTAATAGACATGGGGGACTGGAAGGCAGTTCTATGGGAAGTAGTAGAATAATCGGTTACACGAGAATATGGGCTTGATACAAGGAATGAGAGACGGGAAAGACTAATTGAGTTTTGTAATAAATTTCACCTAGTAATAGCTAATACTCTGCTCAAGAATCAGAAGAGGAGCAAGAATACTTGGAAAAGACCGACTGATAAGGGAAGATTTGAGATAGATTACATCATGGTTAGACAGAGATTCCGAAATCAGATACTGGATTGTTAGGCGTATTCAGGAGCAGATAGACTCATATCACAATTCAACCGTGATGAAGAGTAGGCTGAAGTTTAAGAGATTAGTCAGGCAGAACCAATACACAAATAAGTGGGATACAGAAGTACTAAGAAAGAGCAAAATACGCTTGAAGTTCCCTAAGGCTATAGATACAGCAATAACTGATAGCTCAGTAGGCAGTAGGCAGTCATAGAAGCTGGAAAAAAATCATAGCTGCAAAAAAAGGTAACTGCGAAAAAACGATGGATAACAGAAGAAAAACTTCAGTTGATTGGTGAAAGAAGGTAGTGCAAAAAGGTTCAGGGAAATTCAGGAATACAGAAATACAAGTCTCTGAGGAACGAAATAAAGAGGACGTTCAGGAACGCTAAGACGAAATGGTCGCAGGAAGAATGAGAAGAAATCGAAAAAGAAATGTTTGTAGGAAGGACTGACTCAGCATACTGGAAAGTCAAAATAACATTCGGTGAAATTGAAAACAATGGTGGTAACGTTAAGAGTGGTACCCAAATTCCGCTGTTAAATGCAGAGGAGAGAGCGGACAGGTGGAAAGAGTATATTGAAGGCTTTTATGAGGGGGAATATTTATCTCATGTGATAGAAGAAGAAACAGGAGACTTAAAATCAAACAACACAGAAGGGATACATAATGTTCCATCAGGATTTCTAAAATCATTGGGGTAAGTGGCAACAAAACGGCTATTGAAGTTAATGTGTAGAATATATGAGCCAGGCGTCGTACCGTTTGACTTTCGGTAAAATTTCATCCACACAATTCTGAAGACAGCAAGATGAGAAGTGCGAGCATTATCGTACAAGCAGCTTAACAGCTCATGCATTCATGTTGCTGACAAGAATAATGTAGAGAGGAATGGAAAGGAAAATTGAGGATGTGTTGGATGACGATCAGTTTGGCCTTAGGAAAGGTAAAGCACCAGAGAGGCAATTCTCACGCTCCGGTTGATAATGGAGGCAAGACTAAAGAAAATTGAAAACACCCTCAGGAATTAGTCGACCTCGAAAAACAGTTGGACAATGTAAAATGGTGCAAGATGTTGGAAATTCTGAGAAAAATGGGGGTAAGTTATAGGGAGAGGCGAGTTATAGGCAATATGTACAATACTCATGAGGGAAGAATAAGAGTGGACGACCAAGAACGAAGTGCTGAGATTGAAAAGGGTGTAAGACGGGAAAGTAGTCTTCCGCCCCTACTGTTCAATCTGTTCATTCGAAGAAGCAATGGTGGAAATAAAAAAAAAGTTTAAGAGTGGGATTGAAATTCAAGTTGAAAGGATATCAATGACACGATTCGGTGATGACATTACTACCCTGAGAGATAACGAAGAAGAATTACATGATCTGCTAAATGGAATGAACAGTTTAATGAGTTCAGAATATGGGTTGAGAGTAAATCGGAGAACTACTAATGTAATGAGATGTAGTGGAAATGAGAAGCAATGGAATTGACAACAGCGAGAAACTTAACATCAGGATTGATGGTCATGAAGTAGATGAAGTTAATGAATCCTACTACCTAGGCAGCAGAATAACCAATGACAGATGGAGCGAGGAGGATATCAAAAGCAGACTAGCACTGGCAAAAAGGGCATTCCTGGCAAAGAGAAGTCTACTAATATCATACATAGACCGTAATTTGAGGAAGAAATTTCTGAGAATGTACGTTTGGAACACATGCTATGGTAGTGAAACATGGACTGTGGGAAAACCGGAACAGAAAAGAATCGAAGCATTTGAGATGTAGTGCTACAGACGAATGTTGAAAATTAGGTGGACTGATAGTGAAAGGAGTGAGGAGGTTCCGCGCAGAATCGTAGAGGAAAGGAATGTGTGGGAAACACTGAAAAGGAGAAGGGACAGAATGTTAGGACATATGTTAAGACATGAGGGAATTACTTTCAAGGTATTAGAGGGAGCTGTAGAGGGCAAAAACTGTAAAGGATGACAGAGCTTGGAATACATCCAGTAAATAATTGAGGATGTAGGTTGCAAGAGCTACTCTGAGATGAAGACGTTAGCTCAGGAGAGGAATTCGTGGCGGGCCGCTTCACAAGACTAACGAAAAAAAAAAATCAATGGCCTGCAGACTACAGAGAAGTTTTGCAGTGGTGAATGAGCTTTCCTACGTAAACGAATTTTCGTTAAGAATACGAGGCTCACGTTAGTAATTACTGTAAGGGACCTTAAGAACGAGTTATTGAGATTTACTAAAGCACGATTTAGAAGGAATCATACGGGAAAATAATTATAAATATGACTTCCATGGTACTAGAGGGAGCTGTAGAGGGTAAAAACTATAGAGGAAGACAGAGATTGGAATACATCCAGCAAATAATTGAGGATGTAGGTTGCAAGTCCTACTCAGAGATGAAGAGGTTGGCACAGGAGAGGAATTCGTGGCGGGCCGCATCAAACCAGTCAGAAGACTGATGACTCCTTGCTAGCTGCGTGGTGAAACTGCGCTGCACTGCCACACATTCATCCATCGCCTGGTAAGTTTACAATGTTGCATTTTCCTTCGGTACCTGTATGGATATCGATTTGTGGCCAATTTGCATAACTCGTTTGTGGTGGGTATTTTTGCGTTAGAATGTATTTGTTGACTGTATTCCAATCTCTGTCTTTCTCTACAGGTTTTACATTCTGCAGCACCTTATATTACCACGGAAGTTATTCCCTCATGCAAGCGTACGTCCTGTAACTCTGTCCCTTCCTATTATCAAAGTTTTCCATGGATTCCTTTCTTGACCGTTCCTACGGAGAACCTTACTTTCGACTTAATTTGCAATATTCTTCTATAGCGCCTTATCTCATATTCTTTGATTAACTTCTTCTCCTATTTTCCTACAGTGCTATGCTGTGCTCCTAACATATTCCAAAGTAAAGTGACAAATGCAGACGGCAGAGCACAACCAGAATTTATTGCGTGGATTCTCCTCCATGCTGGTCCCTCTATATCTCATCGGAGGTAATGAAGGGTCGTGTGTGATACCGTTCTCTGAAAAAAGTCTCCTATTATCGTCGAAACGCGGACTGTTATTTTTGTGGTCTTCAGTCCAAAGAATAGTCTAATGCAGCCCCAAATAACTGCTGTCTCCTACATCCATTTTAATCTTCTTACTAATCTGTGGGATTGAATTTCGCTGAATACACAGCACAGTACGTTCATACGATACATCCAGTCTTCAGTGTTTCAGCTGCAGAGGGTGACGCCGGTTCCAGGTACCACTCCATACGGTGTGCAGTGGAGTGACAGGCTGGTGGGTCTCAGTGACGGACTGGTGGTCGAGGGAAATATCTTATTAGACTTCAGTTACATGTCTTGTCGTTGTCAATGCAAGGCAGACATACACCTCTCTGGCACAGCAGCTCAGTGAGAGCAGTGGCTGGCTAGCTTCTGCCTCAGCGCGTAGGTAGATGGGTCAGCGCCCAGCGAGGTCAGTGCGGCACCAATCCAGTGGCCCCTAAGTCTGCCAATGCCCTGAAATGAACGACCTTTTCCTTCTTGTGCTGTGACTGCCTCCGCTGCAGATCGCCCACACCCTAGGAAACTCAAGCCCAGCTTGCCGCCTTGGTAATGAGGGAAGGTGAGACTCGCTGCCCCCCTCCCCCCCCCCCCCAACAGGAGTCTACTTGCGGCAGGCGTGGATGGCAGGTGGGCGGCGCTGTGGCACCAAATTCCACAGGCTGGAGTTAGTTCAAATGGTGTAAATGGCTCTCAGCACTATGGGACTTAACTTCTGAGGTCATCAGTCCCCTATAACTCAGAACCACTTAAACCTAACTAACCTAAGGACATCACACACATCCATGCCCGAGGCAGGATTCGAACCTGCGACCGTAGCGGTTGCGCGGTTCCAGACTGTAGCGCCTAGAACCGCTCGGCCATCCCGGCAGGCGGCTGGAGTTACTGCAAGAGGCGTCTGCCCCAACCCAATAGCTGCAGCCAGAGGTGCTTACTTGTCGTCCAGCGTAGCACGACGGTGTAGGAAACCCGTAAGCATTCAAAACAGCTTCCAGTCGTCTCGAAATGGATAAATACAGGTCCCTGTTGAGTTTCCTATGAGGTTTTTCTTCCTGGAGACTGTTAGCGAGAACGTACCCTAAAGCAGACCACAAACGTTCAGTAATATTGAGATCTGGTGACTGTAGTGGTCAACGGAGATGCGTTCATCCTCCTGCTCACGAAGACAAACCCAGTCCTGAACGATGCGATCTGTGTGAATTGGGGCCTTGTCGTCTTGTAATAGAGCAGGGCTGTTGGGGAACAAATATTGTAACGTGGTATGGACTACTCAGCCAAAGTGGTCATATAATCCTTGGCATTGTAGGTTCAGACTGGAAAAAAAGAAAAAACTGGAGAGAAAAATTTTTCCTCTAAATCATTGCTAAATGCCATGTCAGCGTACAGTGTAGTGCAATTTTTATTCATTTATTAATCTAAAAATTGTCAATCTACTTAACTGAAACGAAATATAACAGCGATTGCTAAAGCATACGTCAAAACTATATGTATTGTAGTTGAAAATGCAGTTTCCAATTATGTCATTAGTAGAGAGGTCTGGATAGTTGATAAAGAGTTCATCAACATATTTCCTCTTGGTAGTAGTCGCTGTACGTCATAACCGTTCCTTCATTCACTGCTGCCAATCTTTGCGATTTACAGAGATGGATACCAAGTATTTCTGTGTAGCGCGAAAACTAAGTTTCCGGTTCTGTACGAGATGCTTCGAGGCAACGCCACTTTGCCTTGAAAACCGAGTGCTTCTTTCTTTCTCCTCACAAAACCACTTGACGAGACCTATTACTATGGACGCATTGGTATGGTCGCTCTTGAATTTTATTGTTCCGTTTTCAAATACTGCCAACTATAGTTTTCCCTTCGCTCAGTTTTGCATATCGTGCCGTTTCCGATTGTTGACAGCATTAGCGATCTTTGGCAGTGGCCAACACACACACACACACACACACACACACACACACACAAGCGCTCGCGAGCGCGGGAACTGCAGATTTTAATGACACACTATCTTGATACGCCACTGCTCCTGTATAAGAATGAGTGTAACTGTACATTATTGGCAAAGTTTCTGTGGAGGCAACATTGGTGTCGGTGCAATTGTCGTAATTTATTGCTTCTTTTGTGAATTACACGGATGCTGTGAACATGTAATTCGGGGTCTGTATTAATTTCTTTAAAGGTAGGCCTATTTACATGTTAAATTTTGTAATTATATCTAAATCCGTAACATCTGGTTAAAAACGGAAATGATCTGCCAAGTTACCCTACACGGAATGCGAGAAGTGCATTTTCACGATAGATAAAATTCAGTTGTTAGAAACATTTACAAATTAAATAATTATATGTAATTTGTCAAATATGGAGTCACCCCTCCCCACAATAATTTAGTGCTTGTGACGCCCATGGATGCAGCATTAGTTACTTTGATCGAAAAGAAACTAATAAATTGCCTGTTAGAAACTGTGAAATTGCTTTGTTCTTTACTCCTCAATTTATTACGAAGCAAGGGATTTAATAGCAAACGCTAAAATGTCAACAAAGTAGAGCATTAAGCTCTGAGTCTATTCGGAACCAATACTTTTCGTTATTGATCAAGTGATCATATTGGAAAACTATTTCAGGGAACCTCAGTTCTTACAATTTTCGAAAACTCTCGGTAATCGTTTACTATACGTGTACGTTTCGTACCAGACAGGTAGTCCCAATATTCTTTAGTTTCCTTCGTGCCATTTGGAACGGTATGAATCACTTAGTACCGGTTCTCTTGTTTTCAATTGCTGTCACCCTGTACAAACTAACGGAAATGGCTTTTTAGTAATCATTTTTTGCGTTGAATTGAAACAGCTTTAATTTAATTAATAAATATTGCATTTGTAGACAATGTTTGTATAATATGCTTCCACGAGCAAGTATTAGATCGGTGTTTAATGTCTACTCCATCTGCTTATCACTACGAGTTGGGCAAAGTCCCTCTTAAGTGACAGGATTTCTTGCCCAGTATTAATTATAGTCTACTGGGCTTTACAGTCACTTTTCAAAATGGCAGTGTATCTTAAAAGAGAGACATGGTAATACCATTAGGTGGGAATAATGTGGTAGTCGCGATTTGCCACAGCGTGTTCCCTCCCTCCCCTTTTTTTCCTTTTAAATGACTTCCCCTGTTTAGTCTTTACCAGAAGGGTACAAATCGTTATTTTAGAATTTCATTTTCATAGGGGCTGGTTGGACTTCGTTCCTTGCAGCTGTAAAAAGGATAACTTTTATTTTTTAGTCTAGTTTCAATAACTAACAAAATAGCCTAATCTAAAAAGGACTGCAGTTGACCTCGAAGCAATAGAATACCTAGGTTTAAAAGAGCAGCTTTCTCCACATTTAGGAAATATGCAGTATTCCGTGGATATACACAAATTAAAAAAATGTTTTGCGTCACCCCAGTTCTCAGAACTCCTGAAAATAAACGTTGACTGTGGATATGGTATCACAGACACAGTCCCTTTGACTGTTCAGGGATGTCACTAAACTCGCCCACAGATGTAAACAATCATGCATGAGCAGCACCTATTAGACGCAAGGGGTTCGACAGCCAATCAGTTCCAGTCATTCCTCCAGGAAGGAGGTACACCGCTCGTGTTGTCTGTAGTTCAACCATACCTAGACGGTCAATACCGCGATTCGATCGCGCCTTCATTGTTACTTTGTGCCGGGAAGGGCTCTCAACAACGGAAGTGTCCATGCGTCTCGCAGTGAAGCAAAGCGGTGTTGTTCGGAGATGGAGGATATACAGAGAGACAGGAACTGTCGATGACATGCCTCACTCAGGCCGCCCAAGGGCTGCTACTGCAGTGGATGATCGCTACCTACGGATTATGGGTCGGAGGAACCCTGACAGCAAAACCACCATCTCGAATAATGCTTTTCGTGCAGCCACATGCAATAAGCTGCATGATGCGCAGCTTCACTTCCTAAGTCCATGGCGAGGTCCATCTTTGCAACCACTACACCAAGCAGCGTGGTACAGATGGGCCCAAAAACACTCAAGATTGGCATCACGTTCTCTTCACCGATGAGTGTCGCAAATGCCTTCAACAAGACAATCGTCAGAGACGTGTTTGGAGGCAACACGGTCAGGCTGAATGCCTTAGACACACTAGTCCAGCGGGTGCAGCAAGGTGGAGGTTCCTTCATGTTTTCGGGTGGCATTATGTGGGCCGACGTAAGCCGCTGGTGGTCATGGAAGGCGCCCTAACGACTGTGCGATACATGAGTGCCATTCTCCGACCGATAGTGCAACCATATCGGCAACACATTGGCGAGGCATTCGTCATCATGGACGACAATTCGTACCCCCATCGTGCACATCTTGTGAATGACCTCCTTCAGGATAACGACATCGCTTGACTAGAGTGGCCAGCATGTTCTCCAGACATGAACCCTATCGAACATACCTGGGGTAGATTGAAAAGGGCTGTTTATGGACGACGTGACTCACCAACCACTCTGAGGGATCTACACCGATTCGCTGTTGAGGAGTAGGACAATCTGAACCAACAGTGCCTTGATGAACAAATGGATAGCATGCCACGACGAATACAGGCATGCATCAACGCAAGAGGACGTGCTAATGAGTATTAGTGGTACCTGTGGGCATAGCAATCTGGACCACCAACTCTGAAGGTCTCGCTGTATGGGTGTACAACATGCAATCTGTGGTTTTCATGACCAATAAAAAGGGCGGAAATGATGTTTATGTTGATCTGTATTCCAGTTTTCTGTACAGGTTCTGGAACTCTCGGAACTGAGGTGATGTGTAACTTTTTTTGCTGTGTGTATGCATTTCACTTAGTTATGTAACAGTCTTTAAACTTCCTAGTGAGTTCAAGTGCACTCGGTATCCTGGTCTGTCTTCTTGCACTACTGCCAACCCCAACGATTTATAGCACTGTAAGTTTGCTATGTGACTCAGTAAATGACGTTGTCAGCAGAACACCTCATGTTTCCTTGGCACTCCTTATCTTCCCACATACCGATCAGTGTTGTGAACTCATTATGAATTTTTCAGGGATTATACAGGTGTCATATATCTATACACTCGCGCATTTTTGACCTGTCCGAGGGTACAATTAAACATGCAAAAACCCTTCTTTTCAGGTGAAACTGAATGAAGTAATGTGAACGGTAGATTTCTTAGACACTCAAGAAAAACAAAGAAATTTGATTCTGCTGCAATACGGGAGGCTGTAGTTGCAATTTTTTTAGTCAATTAAATAGTATCATAGAAGAAAAAACTTAAAACATTTCGGTATAGTTAACATGAATTTATTTTCGTGGCATTTTATGCTTCCTCATTAATGATGATTGTTATGGGTGTTGTTGTAGGGGCCAAAAGGCAAGACCATCGGCGCCCTATAGGAGTTAAAGTAAACTTAGCAAACTTTGGCAATATATAATAAGTCTTTTTACTATAGTACCTAGTATTGTAGCAAACACAGTTCGTTGCCATTGAACGCCGCGAAGTCAACGACTTACGTATTTTATTTCCTAAAAATACATCTCAAAATAAGTGGTTTCTTTTTAATACTTCTCATGAAGCACGTTGAGAAAGCTAGTTGAACGGAAATAGAGGAGCGGTAATAAAAACTGTCTGAAACAAAGCATGCTCATTTGGACCTGTGACAAAAGTAACCAAGCGATTCGGACCGCAGCTGAAATTGGCAGCAAATTTTTCAGTGGCTAATTGTAAGCGGTACCAAGCTTTTCATTTCTTTTTCTTGCAGCGTGTAATTTTTGTGACCCGACCAATTTAACGAGAAATTTAGAAAATAAAATCCATAGGGATACATATACTGTTTCCGAGAATCAAAGAATCTGACAATAACATAAGGTAATGAATTGTCTCCTTTCATAAATTATCCGACTATTCCATTTTCAACTACAACCAACAACAGCATTTATGAAAGATTAATTTCTGTCCTTAAGGACAAACTAATTAAAATGTCAAACTGGACTAGATTCTGGGTAGATACAACAAATAGCATGATTGGTAAGTATAATTCAGTTTCGCAACTTATTAAAAGAAATCAAGAAATCACTCCCAGGTGTGTTTGCCACTTGATTCATTTCTGTTCCAGCTATGCAATTAAAGAAATGCCTCATTCCTTGGAAGACTTATGTCAGACCATTAACAATCATTTTTCAAGGAGTCCCAAAAATGTCGAGGCTTACAAGTCTGAAAACAAAATTTTTTACTCTATAATTTTTATTTTATGACATTTTGTGTCAGATTCATAGAATCACAATTATAGGATATTTTATGAGGATGAAATGACATTTTTTGCGTAATGACCAGTCAGTTTTTTCTCTTTTTTTAGATTATATAGTTACTTATTAATAAAGTAAAACACACACGATATTTCCAGGGAATGCATTTTCCAGTGAGCAGTTACGTTAGAAGCCAAAGATAAAAATGAACAAAATCCTTGCAAGTTGTCACAAATATCTACAGCCTGCACAAAAAGCGCAGTTGTTCCAACATAACAGAGGAGAAACGGAAACTACAGTACAGTTAATGTGTAAGATTTGATTGTTAAATAAATGATTCAAAATAAAATAATAATAATCGTTACACATACAAAAATCTAAATAATTAAGAATATTTTCTTAACTGCCAATAGTTAAAAAAATTAGGTTTTGTCATGTCAAAAGGCTACAACACGAATGAAGAAAAAAATCGCAAAATCTTCGAAACTAACTGCTCCTTCAGTAAACAAGCAGATGTATGCTGACAAAACATAAGGGAAAAACATTACAAAATGTATGCCTTCGTCTTCCACAGTTTAAGGGACAACTTACACAGTCAAGTGACTAACGAAAATGAAAAGTGTGCAAAGTGCTTCTTAAACTGGAAAATCTGAACTACTCAAGTATGGAAATGGAAACGGCCATAAAAGTAGACTATAGAATTACATTGAGAGCGAGTCGTCAGTCAAGTTTATGACCAGCTGTACAAGTGTAAATAAAAAGTAAAATGATGTGGAAGCTGTTATTTGTGCATTTGTAGTGGAAAGTGATTTACCATTGACAAGTGTTGAAAAAATTTTCCCTTTTACAAAATCTTCTTCTGCTGGGGATACGGTATCTCAAACTGCCTTATCAAAACAAAATAACAACTAATATTAATAGTGAGGGTATTAGGTGACTTTTTCTTTCGTATTAAGGCAAAATTTAGAAAAGAGGCACTTTTCAATTCGCATTGACGAGGCCACAGATATTTCCTGCGAGGAACAACTTGCTGTACTGACCTATTTTAAATACGATATTTTCGAATAGTTTACAGATGTTATTTATATTGTCCCATGTCCTGACGGCAGTGCCCATAGCATTTATGAAAGATTAATTTCTGTCCTTAAAGACAAACTACTGAAAATAGCATGATGGGCAAGTATAATTTAGTTTCGCAACTTATTAAAAGGAATCACTCCCAGGTACAAGCGGTTGTGTTTTTGCCACTTGGTTCATTTGTACTTCAGCTATGAATGCAAAGAAATGTCTCATTCCTTGGAAGACATATGTCAGACCATTAACAATCATTTTTCAAGTAGTCCCAAAAATGTCGTGGCTTACTAAGAGTTTCAATACTTGTACGACCTTAAACCATACAAAATTTTGAAACCATTCAAAATATACAGGCTGTCCCTTCAAAATCATGCCCAAGGAAATTTAGAACAACGGGATGGTTTGTTTTGGATGATCCAACTCATGCTAATCAAAACATATATAAGACTTTAAAAAGCCCATACGAAAAGTGTCTCATGTATTACGTTGTGTCCGTTTCGGACCATTTAAATGAATTCAATACATTTGAATTTTCAAAAATAAGTATGATAATGTCATGAAATTAGTATCATAGATTTATGCTTTACCTTTTTGGAATGGGTTAACTGAAAGGTTGCTTAGCACTCAAGTCGAAACAGACTTCAGGCACAAACTCTGTCTGGTGTAAAGTGTGGGGAAGAAGGTTTAAAACGGACAAAAACAAACTCTTTAGATATTCTATCTGAAAATATTCCGAAATTAAAATTTGTTTCATCGCAAAGAGTCAAAAATTTGTTGAATTTCAGAGGTATTGTAAAATCATAATGGAACTAGAACTTTGTATTTTATTCTAACCAGTTTCATATATTTGCGAAGATAATTTATGTAGTCTTACATGCTTTTCGGTTCTCATTTTTGTTTATCTTAAGTTTAACAAAAAAAATGTACGGTACAGTATTAAAACTTATTCTTTTCTCTGTAGCGTCTGGTAAATTTTATAGTAATTTGCTTTAACACGATTTTGTGTGTTTCGCAGTGCTAAAATCGATTTTAATATTCATTTTCTCGTTTGAAAATGTTATTCCCTTATTTTCTATTATTTTACAATTTTCTATCTTCAGTTTTTTGTGAATGACTTTTTAGTGTGAGTGAGCCAGAATAAATCAGTATTATCTGCAACATAAGTTTTGCTTTTCAATTTGGTCATTAGTTATCAATTTTAATTTCCTCTCTAGAATAATAGTTTAAAAATCGGTACGTCGTCTGCTACTAAATTATTTAAATTGAGTGCAATTGATTTCTCCTGGGGTGGTGATGATATAAATAAATAATATGATGATATAAATAAATAAAATTAATAGACATTATACAAAATGTGGCTATCGTGAATAAACAAGTCTAGAGGAAAAAGGGGGAATTCTGTAAAACTTGGTGGGAAAAAAAATGGAGTGGAATCACTGGTCCTGATGAATGCAACACACCAAGCCACAAATCAAAGAATGTTTCATTTAGTTTGCGAAAGAAAGAGCCTATGGGAGGACTAGAACACTAGACCTTTATTTTAAGTCTCTTCGGTAGTTACAAAACAATAAGTCGCGTTTAACAGACAACATAACAAGAATTAAGCGCGTTATGTAAGGCCCCAGAATCGGATCTACAGCTAGAATAATATACCGAATGAAACTTTTAACCTGTCGCAGGTGAACGGGAGGGCCAAAATCAAAGATTATAAGTTATCAGACGGCCAAAGCAGTACGTGTTACACACTCAGAACTCGATGAAACGGTACGTCGTACAAATGTTTGCGGACGTCTGCTTTGAAACCGAAACAAACTCGAACAACCAAGAAAATACCTTATCGGGAATAACAACCGGTATTCGTTGCTAGACAAAGAATCCATATTACAAGGAATAACACCACTGGTCCTGCAAACAATAATTAAGGCGTCATCGAAAAGAAAGCAGCTAGTTCAGATTGAATACCTGTCGAACTGGAGTAACTGTTCTCATATTTTTCGGCCAGCAACTTATAAAAATGTACACAAAGATAACGTCTCATTAGTTTACCTTCATTCTGTACAGACGGACTTCTGGTGTTAATATCAACAAAAACCAACACCATCAAATTTCAAAATCATGATTGATTACACGGCTCAACACTGATTTTAAAGTACGTACATGGCCGTTAGACAAAAGAACAGAAGGGCTTCTCCCTAAAATACTTCGTCAGTATCAAACAAGAGCGGTAAAAGGACATGTCATGCTAACTCGAGTATGCAAAGTATAGTAAACGTTAGCTTCTATAGATTTTTGTAAATGCTGCGACAGAGTAAATCACATATTATTGATCAATGTAATGCTGAGAGTGGTATTTTAGAATAAGATCGTTCTAGAGCATTATATTCGCTCGGTTTTGAAGATAATTTGTCAAAAAATCTAGCAATACCTATCAGGCGAGCTATAAGACGGGCCGCCAAATTTCTGTAACTCTGTACCCAAACACAGTATAACAATTGCCGAAAAAGTTACCGCAAGATCTAGACGGCCCACAAACATCCAATATCAAATGTATACCTCAAGCATGTGCAGACAACTTTAGTATTATCGTCAACAACGAGGATATGCATACAACCAGAATAATCCTACAAAAGTCTACCAGTGTGACACGTGCTGCTATAGTAAACAAACCAGAAATCCCAACTTGTTCTGCCATAACAAAATAAGATTACCTGCATCCCACGTGGCTACAGACAGAAAGAAGAAAACGACTAGGAATGATTATAACTACTGTAGGAACCATCCAGAACGAAATTGTAGTGGCAAACTGATAGAATAAACTCTATGCAATCCGAGGTGCAATGAACTAAATAGTAGGGCAAGTGACGTGATTCAAGGTCTGTTCTCTACAGTTATCTCACTTGTTAATAAAGCATAACATACTCCCGTCTTAAATGTGACTCCCTTCTTCTGCTTCTTCGTTCCATAGACTGGCCCTCAAGAGCTAGAACTAAGCTTTAGTTCTGTGTTGTCCTTATTTATATGTGTGCATGTGACATTCCTTCTACCTTATTATTTTGGGCGCAGTTGATTTCACTTTCATATTTGGTTCCACAGTTTTTTTTTTCATATATAGTCTGCTCTTCAGTACTCTCTGGTTTTTCTCAGGTAGTTGTTTTTGGGACTGTGTATAGTGTTTAATGTTCTCCATTTACGCACCGTAAACTCACAAAGAAGGGTCGTTAAAGTCATCGATGAATTAAATTCTACTTTTGTGTCTCATACACTGCTAATTTTTAAGGTTATTTGAAAAATTTCCAAATAATACCGTCTGTGTTACCGTATACGCCAGTGTGTTGTCCATCGGAGTTTTATCCTCATTGGCCAAAGGAGCATCAATTTAATTCAAGATGAACAGTCTCAGTATGTTGTTCACAAACACGATTAAAGAGATGAAAGGGACTTGGTAAATCATATTCTGTTTATTGTACTGTCGAGGCTCCCTTGTTTATTAAAATGCCTTTGTCCTTTGGCTTACATGGGTTCACTGAAACTTGCAACTTTTTGTACAAGTTCCTATTTATGTACTAGCGTAACAATCAACTTAACGTTCAACTTACCGTTAAACGCCTTCGATACATTACGAAACGAATTTACAGTCTATGAAATATAGTTTTCTTCGTTTTATCACTGTTATATAATGTAGACTAAGTACATTCCCTTCTGTGGTAGAAACTGTAATGTCAGATTGGTAGATCAAACTCTTTGAAATCCGGACTACAATGAATTAACAGAAGGCTAGAAAATTAGAACGACTGCAGCAGATCGTAGCTCATGTTCGTAAACAACATTACTTTGAAAGCTATTCAACTTAAATTAAATTTATATTACTTTCGCGAATGAAGGTAAAACTTCAGTGGGAAAGATAATTCGGTGGGTAGGCCTAATCTTCATACTACATCTTTGTCACAATGGTACATACGGTAACACAGATGGTTGTATTTGGAAAATAAGTATAGCGAATTTGATATGCACATCTATAAATGTGGACAACACAGAACCAAAAAATTAATTCTAGTGTTTTAAGCCCGGTCTATCGAACGAAGAAACAGAAGAGAGGAATCACACTTAAGAAAGGAACACGACACGTACGCTACTTGGACGCTATTGACATGTGGTATAACGGCAGAGCAGAACCTGAGTACACGCCACTTGACCTACTGCTGTGCCGTCGGTGGGACACGCAGGCCTCGAACGGACTTGGCAGAGGCAGCAGGAAGTGCGCTTTCCTCTCGAAGGCCACCTTGTCGCCGGTCTCTGGGCAGACAGCCATGCACTGCAGACTTATTGTGACCCGCCGTCGCAAACCGTACCCGTGTAGGTTGACACCTTCTGCAATTTTCAGTCTTACATCTAAGTTTAATGTTTCTTAAGACCTGGAAGTTTCCTAAAAATCCATTTACTCAAAAAAGAAAAACACATATACAGTACACTGACATTTTTACGACCACCACCTAACAACCATGGCAACCAGAATCTGAACACGACCCGATTTAACGGTAAGTGATATAGCAAAGCTTTGTCGAAGTATGACAAGTCTACGTCATTTAGACTGCAGTAAACGCCATTACCTGTAACTGGTTTAATGGCCACGGCTGTATATAATGCGAATAGCGATATTATTGATCTCATAGAAATTTAACCGGCCTCAGCCGTTCTCTCCAACTAAAACACATTTGACTGACGCAAGTTTTGATAGAAGGTTAAGCGGCAAGGTGGTGTTATTTGAATGCTGTTATTTCACTTCCTGCCTTAATAATGTGATGGTTTGTTGCGTACGTGCCTCACCAAGCAGGTTTTAAAATGGTGTTTACTTTTTCCCTGAAATGCATTTTAGATTCGGTTTACACGACTGTTTGTGTGGTACTGCCTATTAGTTCAAATACGAAGAACTACAACTGTATCAACTAATATGACAGCTATTAATGTAAATCTAAATGTGCCACTAACATACTCGCTTTGAAAGAATTTAGAATTCCCAGACAAATTAGTGATTGTAATCATACCTGGAAGTACTTTATTTCGAAGCAACTACAAGAATAATCAAAACGAACACCTGTGAACATATCTAGATCAAATAAAAATCTTCTTCCCACGAAGGGGCATCCTCAACGTGTTTTATTGTTTAGCGCGTATAGATATCAGACTTAAAGTTATCGGTACTTCAGTAGAATTAATCCTAGTAGTGGTTTTCTGATTTATTTTTTTCATTTTTTGTATTTTATTTTTTCGTTTGGTATTATCATCCTCTGTGTAGCTACATCGTATTTTAATTTGAATAAAATTATCAGTTAGATACTCAAGACTCTTTAGATTCTATCTCAATAAAGTGTAAATATGAGAGAGTAGACTGATATTAGATGTGATGCAGTATCAGCTACTGTTTCTGTAGTAGTTATGTTAAGGTAAGTATCATTTGACATCTATGACGTTTCTCCATAAAAATATCAAAGATGTTAAAGCTGCCCCTACCGATGTCGTTTCATGTAATCTGCAATGTTATATCTCGCCTTCATAAACCACGCACGAGATTTTCAGATTCTCCTGCCCGCTATTTGCAGTCTGTTAGTCCTACAGAAAAATGGATAGGACTCTGTTTGCACGAAATTTAATTATTTAAATTTTGTACGTGGATATATTTCGCTAGAGACCGGGACTTTCGAGTTATTGAAGAAAAACATAAAATGTTACTCTCTCCCAACACTACTAAAATTTACGACTCCATGAATTATTTCCCACATTCGGTATTTTTTCATCGTCATTGAGTTGCTTTATTACGCCACTGGCTTAATCAGGCACTTATAAACTGAAAAGTTGACGCTTGTGCACTTTGCCAGAGCACCAGAATGTACGGCTACTAAACATAAAAATGTGAAAAGTTTAGGATTCTGGTCAGTTTTTGAATAATTTACTCGTAAGGATGTAACACCATATTGCACTGCTCAAAGTAACAGACTATCAAAGTGAATGTAAATAAATCATTACCCACATTATGCACCCACTTTTCGTTAAGTTCCATGCGGTACTCCTACAACAGAAAATTAGGTTGACTCTAAGAAATGAACGTCGCGTCTGGACTTATTCGGCTTCCACTTATTTCATATATAACATATAAAAAAGCTCCTAATGTTCTGCTCGATAAATGGTTTTGTGATTCACATTACATTTCTCCAGCCCAAAAGCTACGTTACAATCATTTAACAAACGGAAATAACTGCGTCGGCAGAGATCTTAGCAGAGTAAATCGAGCTAAGGTTAATATTCCTATGAATGAAACGAAGTTAGTCGTAGAAAAGGATATACCTTACGTCCACTAACACATAACTCGTTACACGGGCGATTATGTGAAGTTTATGGCAAGACACACACACACACACACACACACACACACACACACACGGGGAGAGAGAGAGAGAGAGAGAGAGAGAGAGAGAGAGAGGCGGGGCGGGGGAGAGAGTCAGGGAGGGGGCGAGCGACAGGGAGAATGAGGGAGGGAGGGAGGGAGAGCTTGAAGAGGAGGCAGGGGATAATGAATGAGAAGAATTCCTATAAACACATTTTACTACATGGGTTTCATTTTAAACAGTCACTTTAATCAACATAACATGAGATACCTGAACATTCGATACTGTTAAGAATTCTTTTTTCCTTTCTCTCTCCATTGAAGAGAAACCGTTAATCACAATGCATTAATTTATCTGAAATTTAAACAGTAATTACGGGTTTCACATGCTAGGATGTTGTTGTTGTTGTGGTCTTCAGTCCTGAGACTGGTTTGATGCAGCTCTCCATGCTACTCTATCCTGTGCAAGCTTTTTCATCTCCCAGTACCTACTGCAACCTACATCCTTCTGAATCTGCTTAGCGTATTCATCTCTTGGTCTCCCTCTACGATTTTTACCCTCTACGCTCCCCTCCAATACTAAATTGGTGATCCCTTGATGCCTCAGAACATGTCCTACCAACCGATCCCTTCTTCTGGTCAAGTTGTGCCACAAACTTCTCTTCTCCCCAATCCTATTCAATACTTCCTCATTAGTTATGTGATCTACCCATCTAATCTTCAGCATTCTTCTGTAGCACCACATTTCGAAAGCTTCTATTCTCTTCTTGTCCAAACTATTTATCGTCCATGTTTCACTTCCATACATGGCTACACTCCATACAAATACTTTCAGAAATGACTTCCTGACACTTAAATCAATACTGGATGTTAACAAATTTCTCTTCTTCAGAAACGCTTTCCTTGCCATTGCCAGCCTACATTTTATATCCTCTCTACTTCGACCATCATCAGTTATTTTGCTCCCCAAATAGCAAAACTCCTTTACTACTTTAAGTGCCTCATTTCCTAATCTAATTCCCTCAGCATCACCTGACTTAATTAGACTACATTCCATTATCCTTGTTTTGCTTTTGTTGATGTTCATCTTATATCCTCCTTTCAAGACACTGTCCATTCCATTCAACTGCTCTTCCAAGTCCTTTGCTGTCTCTGACAGAATTACAATGTCATCGGCGAACCTCAAAGTTTTTATTTCTACTCCATGAATTTTAATACCTACTCCGAATTTTTCTTTTGTTTCCTTTACTGCTTGCTCAATATACAGATTGAGCAACATCGGGGAGAGGCTACAACCCTGTCTTACTCCCTTCCCAACCACTGCTTCCCTTTCATGTCCCTCGACTCTTATAACTGCCATCTGGTTTCTGTACAAATTGTAAATAGCCTTTCGCTCCCTGTATTTTACCCCTGCCACCTTTAGAATTTGAAAGAGAGTATTCGAGTCAACATTGTCAAAAGCTTTCTCTAAGTCTACAAATGCTAGAAACGTAGGTTTGCCTTTCCTTAATCTTTCTTCTAAGATAAGTCGTAAGGTCAGTATTGCCTCACGTGTTCCAGTGTTTCTACGGAATCCAAACTGATCTTCCCCAAGGTTGGCTTCTACTAGTTTTTCCATTCGTCTGTAAAGAATTCGTGTTAGTATTTTGCAGCTGTGACTTATTAAACTGATAGTTCGGTAATTTTCACATCTGTCAACACCTGCTT
This sequence comes from Schistocerca serialis cubense, assembly GCF_023864345.2. NCBI lineage: Eukaryota > Metazoa > Arthropoda > Insecta > Orthoptera > Acrididae > Schistocerca > Schistocerca serialis. The sequence continues at coordinate 310,556,115 of NC_064643.1, forward strand.
TCTTTGGGACCACGCTCCGATCCGTAGAACGCCAGTTTTCTTTCTCCTGATAACGACATCCTCTTGAGTAGTCCCCGCCCGGAGATCCGAATGGAGGACTATTTTACCTCCGGAATATTTTACCCAAGAGGACGCCATCATCATGTAATCATACAGTAAAGCTGCATGCCCTCGGGAAAAATTACGGCTGTAGTTTCCCCTTGCTTTCAGCCGTTCGCAGTACCAGCACAGCAAGGCCGTTTTGGTTAATGTTACAAGGCCAGATCAGTCAATCATCCAGACTGTTGCCCTTGCAACTACTGAAAAGGCTGCTGCCCCTCTTCAGGAACCACACGTTTGTCTGGCCTCTCAACAGATACCCCTCCGTTGTGGTTGCACCTACGGTACGGCTATCTGTATCGCTGAGGCACGCAAGCCTCCCCACCAACGGCAAGGTCCATGGTTCATGGGGGGCATGCTAGGATATAATTCTAAAAAAGTCTTAAATAAAAAAGCAATGATTACAACATTAAACGTAAATTATTAAAATGAATGACACTAAAAAAAAAAAAAACTAATAACTTGAGGAAAGCATACCGATAAATGAGGTAGGCTTAAATACAACGCGAACGGTCACCAAAATTAACTCTGTATGACGTGTTGAAGATCACATTGTGTGGATTTGGGGATCCTGTGAACATGAAAGTCTATTTCCGTGAGTCACTAAACATAAGAACTTATTTATTTGTAATGTAAATGTATCAACATAATCATTTTCCTTGGAATCACTCAGTTACGCAATGAACAATTTTGTTTTGTATGCCGTTTACTGCATTTACTCCAGTGGCTACAAAGTTGTATATATTTGTATATATCCTGTATTTTATTTTTAACAAAAATGGGATTATTAATACAATAGGCGAGGGTGTTTGAGAAGTTTTGCAGACTGGGCCCTGTAGACCCAATTTTTTATTACTTATCCCAGCAAGCAAAAAGAAATAATGACGGTATTAAAACAATAATCTTTGACCACATAGTGGCTTTGGTGTCCCAAAAGATGAAGCAGCCTCATAGAATGTTTACTACTGCTAGAAAGCGATGCATAACATTTATGGCTTCTGTCTGTTCATTGTACACGAGCGGTAATAAAGAGTGCAATTTCAAGAAGGAACATGTGAACTCTACGAACTTATGTCACAGATTACATACGTTACTATATACAAAAATGCGATTACAGAATTGTATTATCTTCATCACTGAGAACAGTATGATGCGATGCTGCTGTAAGAGAATCTGAACCTCGCGGTATGCAATAAAATACTGCCCGAATATGTTAACTGTGATTCTGCCTTCTCGCAGTTTTTGAGTGTGTTTGGCTGTGGGCCGTGAAGAGTTTCTTGCCTATGAGACATACTCCCACTTGTTCTCGCGCTCCACTTCATCTGACTGCTCTTTGTCAAATGAGCTAAGTGTAACACTTTTCTTTTTTAGGCAAGTAAGCCACTAGTTTTACGTACATAGCATAAAATGAACGTCTTGGACAATGAATAGATGGTGTGTGTCATTCTGTGATGGGCATACTTCAGTCCATTCAATAATATTGAAGCAGCCTCTCCACCGATGTATATTGTTAAATAGTTTACAATTTTTTGCTTTCTTTTCCTTTATCTATTCCATGACTTTGAATATCTGAACATGTATAAAGAAAACTGTTATTTGTGCTGTAATATTACTTTAATATAATCGTAAGTATCCTCTGTGTATTTCTGGAAGCATTGGTCTGGTAGTAAATATCTTATGTGTGTAATAAAAATTGTGAGTTAGGAAACGACAGATGGTGAGCGAGGAGTCTAACATGGACTCTAAAGTCTTAAGAATGTCGGGCACGACACAGAATGTATTTGCGAAACATTAGTTGGTTTACAGAAAGAACAGTTTCAGTAAATGTGTAAAGATTTCTGGAACGGTAGTTTGAGACTGAGAACGCTGATATTTTACTCAGAGACATGAAGAGAATCCAGAATGAATTGGAAAACGATTGCTTCATTATTGATGCTAGTATTTACTAATACTTCGGGAAGAATAATTTATTTCAAGGATCGACACAGAAGAGGAAGCGTAAGTGGTGAAAACCTAGGAGAAGAACCACGAACCACAACAGAGAAAATATTTGAAGATCATCACAGAGGACAACGGTATAAAGAAGCAAAATACAACTGGCAGTCAAAAACTAAAGCAATCACATGAAGAAAGCATTATTATACCACGATTTATTTGGCCAGCAAACTGAACTGATTTCTGGGATATTTAAGAAAATCAAAGACTGTTACTACGACGTGTAAGTGCTTCTAATGCGTATTGCTCTTAAAGTTTAAACCAACAGTATCAGAGCTTGAGATTCTGACTAGTTAGTTTGTAGTGAAGTAATAAAAGGACGAGCTGCTATTTAAAATACAGTAATGCAGACGTCATTGTCGAAAGTGAAAATACTGTATCTGCTTAATTTACTACCTCAAGGTGCTCCAGCCTGTATCCGTTTAGAAACAGTTTCAAGTTTTGTATTTATGGCAGTGTACTGAGATCATAAATGGTTTTGTCTCGATGTTAGTAACTAATTTCTAACTACCGAGATTTGCATGACCCTGTTGCTACTGTCCAGCGATTTTCACTGAACAGCTGCATATCGCCGGCAACAAAGAGTGTACCACACCACAGTGTATTACAAAGTGAGCGATGTCTGTGATTCAGAGATTAACTATCAGTCTCCATCATTGCTGCTACATCACACAAAAACAAACTTTTGTCAAAATATTAAAATGAAGTGATTAAAGGCAGATTAGCAGTGTTAATATTGCTTTAAGAAACAATTACAGTGTATCACAGATTATCAGTTACACTAACAGCGAAAGCATTTTATCTCTCACAGTGAGAATTTTGCAGTCGTAGGGTATAGCAAAACAGTGTTGTGTTGCGTTTGTGCATGGAGTTTCACTTTTTCCTACTTTTACTCTTCACTTCACGTTACTGGAGTACTAATGTTAATTACTTTTCGATGGAGTTGTAAACGAGATTAAAGACGACGACAGTTTCACGAAACAAAAAATCAAGGTAGGACTTGTAAAATATAACAGAACCTTAGAATCAGCTGACAGTATCACTGAATTTAGATTTCACACAGAGGCTGCAGTATTATTCCCTGCATAACTGATAATCTGTATTACAGTTCATTAACTCTGGTTAAGATGGTTAAGATTCGAAAGGTCATACGCAACCAACATTTACAATAATCAAACTTTTACCATTGTGTTTCATCTATGTGCCCTACGCAACATCGAACTGATAATACATGTTAGTTAGAGATTTATCGACTCTTTACATAACAATTTACCAAACATAATTCAGTTATCCATTTACAATAGCAAAAAGCTATCTTCTCCGTAATCGTCAATAAAGTATCCTATTTATAAACATCCCATCTTGGTTAGTTTACTAAAATTTGATGCATGTTCTTCTAGCATCACTAATACTGCATTTACTATCCACCGTTCCAAGAGAATATGTTTTATTAGTACTTATCTTCGTTCAGTGTCAGCATCTAGGCGCAACAATGTTCATTATTTTGAAGTTCATACAGGATTTTTGTAATAATAGACTGAGGCACTTAGTTGAGATTTATTTTGACATTTTTATTTCGTCTTGATTACATGAAGATTGGTTCACAAACTAAAACATAGGCCCTACAGTTTTTATTCACAGGAAACACAATTTCGTAACACATTCTGTGTGTCCTTTACAGGTTCTTACAGATCACATCCTGACCCACTCATACAGAGAACTAACAAGAAGTGCGTACTTGGGACGCATTTCGACGTACAGAAATTTCAGTGTATCAAATTAGTCAGTTATACAGTCTCCGATTTCTGATACAGTGACAAATTTAAGTGAAATAATATTTTTGTGACATCAAAATTATCAGAAATATAATAGAAACTCCAAGTATTTATACAGCCACGAAAATAAATTGAATAATTTTCGAATACGCCATGTCATAAGGTTTCCACATATTTAACCTTTACCTCAAGATTAGTTATTTCTGATGAAGTTAAGAGTGATTTTGGAAGATAATGACGATTCCTAATTCGATGAATAATAAAGCTATGTTTATCTTTATGTAAATTAAATTTGGAAAATATTTGTGTGCACGTGACATTACTTCCTGATGACATATTTAAACGGATTACATTTTGCATAGGTATGTCAATTTGAACCTAGATTACTGTAATATGAGATTGGCAGGATGACTAATTTTCCTAGCACAACATTATCAACAGAAACATGCAAAATTGTTTTTATGTAATGCACAAATTTGGAAGGGTATGTAAGTGAACCGATGAAGTTGCATAATTCTACGAGAAACAGAAATCTCATATGTGTAGCAGAAAATCGGAATAAACATTACCGAAAAGAAGGTGCAATACCACATTTCGTTTGTCCCAAGAAAGTTTCTATACATCTTGGTTTCTTATACTTTATATCATTTATACAGGGTGGTTCATTGATCGTGACCGGGGCAAACATCTCACGAAATAATAGTCAAAAGAAAAAACTACAAAGAACGAAACTCGTCTAGCTTGAAGGGGGAAACCAGTGGCACTATAGTTGGCCCTCTAGATGGCACTGCCATAGGTCAAACGGATATCAACTGCGTTTTTCTAAAAATAGGAACCACATTTTTATTGCATATTCTTGTAGTACGTAAAGAAATATGAATGTGTACGTACGTTCTTTGTAGTTTTTTCGTTTGGTGCTTATTTCGTAAGATATTTGGCCCGGTCACTACCAATGAACCACCCTCTATATTTGTATTTAGCTACGTGTTTATTTGTGTTCATTGTTTTGTAAGAGTGAATGCCAATGTTACATCATTCATCTCAGTCAGGAATAAAGGAAACGATAACCATAAGGCGATTCCCGATATTTATTCATATTTGAAGCGTCTTGGGATAAGCTACGCATATCAAAAGGCGTGTTGTCCCTCTAGCTAATTTTGGACAGGTGTTGTCACGTTTTGTATTACAGTGTTAAGTATCTGTGACAGTATTTTGAACTCTTGTTGCTAGAGCATTATAGATACCGAGGTGAGGACATTAAATGAACTCACATTTTCAGTTACAGTTGGAGGTATCGTAAATTATGTCAACGATTTCAACTAACTGTCTTAAGAAATAGAGTAGTTTGGGTTATTCATAATAGTCAGATAAATAAGAATTGGAATCATTTTATGTTGTGACCATGAAAGAACCACTGCTTTCATACCTAACAGCATCCGCTTATACCAGTTCAACAATTTTCGGGTAGAGAATACCGATTAGGTGGCTGTGAATGTTTATGGGAGGTCAAGTGATAAATAATGCATCAGAAGTAGGTCCATTAAGGGAGATGAATATTAACGTCATGTATACTCAGCTTTTAAGAATGGTGAAAGAGTTTAACGACCAACTGGAAAAGAATCAGATAACTAAAACAACTCAGAGCGAATTGAAGAAGGAAGTAAGGGTGTGTAAAAATAAATTAGAGTGCTAACTACAACAGAAACGAGAATAAAATGTTCAAACTGAGTTGGAAACTGATATGCAGGCAGCTCAGCGTCAGTTGACTCGAAATTGCAAAACAAAATAAAGGCAGGGCAAGACAGGGTCAAGGCTGTAATGGGAAATTACGTCCTCCTAAGTGGCCCAAAGACAACACAGGAAGGATTCGGCCTAAGGAATTTCGCTTGCTTCATACACTGGCTTACTACATACAGATAATTTATGAAGTACTCTTCGTTACAAATTAAATAAACTTGGTCATTTAATATCAGGTAAGAGATATACAGTAATAAACATCACAATTACCCCAAGTAATAAATTACTTACAAAAAATTTTATAATTCTCCATTAAAATTACTAACAATTATATCAGGAGCAGTAACTTAGAAGTGATGGAATACAAATTTTCAAATGTCCCTCGATAACATTAACATACCATACCCGATAACGCACAGTATAGCTTTCAGAACTTACCTTCACAGTAACATTAAACTGCAATGCAGCTATATGGACTGCCCAGTGAGCGACTCTCCCTGTTTTCGTGGGGCGTCCAAAGCCCAACTCAAAACTTGGCTGTCCGTCTCGAGCTGAAACTCTCTATGCTCCAATAAAATTTCAACTTTTCTATCGTAAAGAGCACGGAGAGGACTTTCCGCTCAATATTTTAGTTCATCAGGAGATAACCACCTTGAGGCATAGGCTGTCGGACGTATTTAGCCCTAAAACTCTTGCAGAAGGACGGCAGCATTTATTGAGTTGGAGGCGTCCGTCTGGACAATAAAGGGAAGCCAAAAGTTAGGAATTCCCAATCCGGGAGGGGTAGATAGCGCTTTCTTAAGAGCTTGAAAGGCCGCTTTTTGGTTCTCACCACAGTTAAAGAATGCCTCATATGTATGCAAGTTATTAAGAGGAGCGGCTAACTGCGCAAAATTCGGGACTAATTTGAGGTAAAATTTGCCTTACTAATAAACCTGGCCACCCCTTTCTTATTTTTAGGAGGGAGGAACCTACGTAAATCACACGTAAGTTCTTCGCCAATTCTAACGCCGTTACCTGACACCAAATGCCCAAAAACGAAATCTGAGCGCGGGCTGATTAGATGGTTTAATGGTCAAGCTAGCCCCTCTAAAGCCAAGCGAAACTTATTCAAGATGACTCAAGTGCTCCTCACGAGTTGCGCTATGAACGACAACATGGTCTAAATATACAAATATTTAAATATGTTATCTCCAAGACCATTATCCAATAGGTGAGACTGTACCGCAGCCCCTGTAGGAAGACTCAAAGAAGCTATGTTAAATTCATAAAGCTTCCCAACGGTACAGAGGGCGGTAACATGTTCACAGTCCTCCATTAAAGGAATCTGGAAATAAGCTTAATTTAGATCTACACTAAATTATCAAAAGTATCCGGACACAACCAAAAACATACGTTTTTCATATTAGGTTCATTGTGACTGTGCTACCATCTGCTGCTAGGTACTCCATATCAGCGGCCTCAGTAGTCATTAGACATCGTGAGAGAGCAGAATAGGGCGCTCCGCGGAACTCACGGACTTCGAACGTGGTCAGGTGATTGGGTGTCACGTGTGTCATACATCTGTACGCAAGATTTCCACACTCCTAAACATCCATAGGTCCACTGTTTCCGATGTGATAGTGAAGTGGAAACATGAAGGGACACTTACAGCGCAAACGCATACAGGCCGACGTCGTCTGTTGATTGACAGAGACCGCCGACTGTTGAAGAGGGTCGTAATGTGTAACAGGCAGACGTCTATACAGATCATAACACAGGAATTCCAAACTGCATCATGATCCACTGCATGTACTACGACAGTTTGGAGAGAGGTGAGAAAACTTTGATTTCATGGTCGAGCGGCAGCTCATAAGCCACACATCACGTCGGTAAATGCGAAACGACGCCTCGCTTGGTGTAAGGAGCGTAAAGTGTAAGGAGCGTAAACATTGAACGATTGAACATTGGAAAAACGTTGTGTGGAATGACGAAATACGGTACACAATGTGTCGATCCGATGGCAGGGTGTGGGTATGGTGAATGCCCGGTGAACGTCATCTGCCAGCGCGTATAGTGCGAACAGCAAAACTCGCGAGGCGGTGGTGTTATGGTGTGGTCGTGTTTTCCCTGGAGGTGGCTTGCACCCCTTGTTTTATGTGGCAGTATTACAGCACAGAGCGACATCGATGCTTTAAACACCTTCTTGCTTCCCATTGTTGAAGAGCGATTCGGGGACAGTGATTGCATCTTTCAGGATGAACGAGCACCTGTTCATAATGCACAGCGTGTAGCGGAGTAGTTACAAGACAATAACATCCCTGTAATGGGCTGTCCTGCACAGAATCCTGGCCTGAATCCTATAGAAAACCTTTGGGATGTTTTCCAACGCCGACTTCGTGCCAGGCCTCACCGACTGACTATGATACCTCTACTCAGTGCTGCACCCCGTGCAAAATGGGCTGCCATTTCCCAAGAAACTTTCCAGGACTTGATTGGACGTATGCCTGCGAGAGTAGAAGCTATCATCAAGGCAAAGGGTGGGCCAATACCCTATTGAATTCCAGCATGGAGGTCGGCACGAAATTGTAAGTCATTTTCAGCCAGGTTTCCGGATATTTTTGATCACATAGTGTAGCTCTGTAAAGCAACGGGTTCCAGGAAACAATGTCAGACAGTATATTAATAATTTTTACTTATGGACCGTCTGCTGCAACTGAATAAAACACAATTTTAGTGCCATACGCGTTTCGCCTTTATTTTCTGCAAGGCATCATCAGTGGCCTGGAATATGTACATATGTTAGCTATTTTATCTACATTTTTGTCATTGTGCCTATAGGTTATAAACAGTTCTGGTGGTTCGTATTTCCTATTAAGTAGTAATGTTTTGAATTGTACTTACAGGTTGCGTGGACAATTTCCTACATACTACGCTCCTGTTGCATTTTTGGTGTTGTTCTTCTTGTTATGAACGCCAATTTGCGGTTTTTTCCCCATTCCACAACACTATGCACTGAACGCTTGTTTTAAAGCAATGTTTTGGTTTCTGTTACGACAGTCAAATGTTTTTGCCAAAGATCGAATGATATTGCCAAACTTATGAGTGTAGCTATTGAAGTATCTGTGGTCTGTTCGTGTATGCATTTGCGTGTGCGTTTGTGTATGTATATGAGTGTTTTTTGGTGTGATATATATTTTTTTGTGCTGTGTGTTTGTATGTGTATTTTGGTGTTATATATATATATATATATATATATATATATATATATATATATATATGTATGTATTTATTTATTTTTTGATGTGTGAGTGTGTGTGTGTGTGTGTGTGTGTGTGTGTGTGTGTGTGTGTGTGTGTCTCCATGTGATGTGGGGAAGAGTTTTCTTTTTTTTTATTATTTTTTGTTTTATGTTATCATTTCCTTTACTAAGTGTAGTAGGGAGCCTGTGCTGATGTGTGTTTGTTCATTTATCACATGTTTGTTTTCTGCTATGGCTTTCTGGATGTGGAAGTTTTCTTGCATTTGTATAAGATGTTTGTCATGGTTGCTTATTCTCATTATATTCATTTCTTGTTCCATGTTTGTAGGATGATGGTTATAGTGTTTTAAATGCTCTGCAAATGTGGAATGGTTTGTCTCATACTTCCAACATCTGATATGTTCTTTGTATCTTGTTTGAAAATTCCTGCATGTCATGCCTATGTATACTGCATCACAACCTTGACATTCAAGTTTATATATTCCTGATTGTTGGAATTTGTCGCTCTTGGTAGCTGGCTGGCTTAGGTGTGATTGAAGGGTTTGCCTAGGCTTATATGCTATTTTGAAGCCCTGTCTCTTTAGGATGTTTGCAACTCTGTGTGTTAGTTTATGTGTGTAGCTCATGGTGTACCATCTGGTTCTTTTCTGTGTGGTGTTGTCATTGTGTGTGTTTGTTGAGTGTGTTTGTAAGTTTTCAGCTTGTGAGTTCTTTTGTATTGTGGAACTGTTGTGTTTGTTTTTTATTTGTGTTTTTATTTTTTGATTGAGCTTGTGTACCGCATTTGTGTCATACCTGTTGTTCCTAGCTATTTGTATGATTGTACTCATTTCTTGTTCATAGTTTCTCTTGCTGAGTGGGATTCTGTTTAATCTATGTAACATCTGTCTTAGTGCTGCAAGTTTCTGGCTGTGGGGGTATTTGGATGTGGAATGTATTATTGTGTCTGTGGCTGTTGGTTTTCTAAAAATGTTAAATGTATGTTTACCATTCTCTTTTTTAATTGTAATGTCAAGAAAATTTATTTGATTTTCTTTTTCTTTTTCAAGTGTGAATTTTATGTTCTGATGAACTTTGTTTATTTCTGAATGGAGTTCATCTATTTTTTCACTTGGCTCATCTACCAGACAAATAATGTCATCCACGTATCTGTACCAACTGGTACTTGAATGTCAAAGTTGTGATGCAGTATACATAGGCATGACATGCAGGAATTTTCAAACAAGATACAAAGAACATATCAGATGTTGGAAGTATGAAACAAACCATTCCACATTTGCAGAGCATTTAAAACACTACAACCATCATCCTACAAACATGGAACAAGAAATGAAAATAATGAGAATAAGCAACCATGACAAACATCTTATACAAATGCAAGAAAACTTCCACATCCAAAAAGCCATAGCAGAAAACAAACATGTGATAAACGAACAAACACACATCAGCACAGGCTCCCTACTACACTTAGTAAAGGAAATGATAACATAAAACAAAAAATAATAAAAAAAAGAAAACTCTTCCCCACATCACATGGAGACACACACACATACACACACACACACTCACACAGCAATATATATATATATATATATATATATATATATATATATATATATATATATATATATATATAACACCAAAATACACATACACACACACACAGCACAAAAAAATATATATCACACCAAAAAACACTCACTCACACACACACACACACACACACACACACACACACACACACACACACACACACATACATACACAAACGCACACACAAATGCATACACGAACAGACCACAGATACTTCAATAGTTACACTCATAAGTTTGGCAATAACATTCTATCCTTGGCAAAAACATTTGACTGTCGTTAACAGAAACCAAAACATTGCTTTAAAACAAGCGTTCAGTGCATAGTGTTGTGGAATGGGGAAAAAAAACGCAAATTGGCGTTCATAAGAAGAAGAACAACACCAAAAATGTAACAGGAGCGTAGTATGTAGGAAATTGTCCACGCAACCTGTAAGTACAGTTCAAAACATTACTACTTAATAGGAAATACGAACCACCAGAACTGTTTATAACCTATAGGCACAATGACAAAAATGTAAATAAAGTAGCTAACAGATATACATATTCCAGGCCACTGATGATGCCTTGCAGAAAACGCGTATGGCACTAAAATTGTGTTTTATTCAGTTGCTGTCAGACGGTCCATAAGTAAAAATTATTAATATACCGTAATATTACACGCAACTGAGGAAGACAGGACTATAAAAGTTGAAAATGTCAGACAGTTGTGGAGATCTGGAAAGGGAATGGAATCGAAGATAAATTTCTGATTCAAGAGCGTGTAGTCAACAACCGTTCGGTAATTGCCGCCTGCTTTTTAGGAACTAAGAAAGTTGGAGAGCACAGGGAGTGGTGGACGCGCCAAAATTTGCCTCCTATATCATGTCATTAATTATTCCCATCAGAGCTTTCATCTGGGTGAAGATAGCCTATACAGAGCTATCCTCCCAGGTACTTCATCTTTCAAGAGGATCTTATACTAGACTCTATGGTTAACACGTCAGGGAATCCCTGAAGGAGTTGCAACAGCTTCTTAGCCCTACCTGCTTCCAGCTGAGCGACATCGAAACGATCATTTTGATCACCCACCATACTGATAAAAAAACCACCCTGGCAGGAACACAGGACAATATGTACACTCGAGCGTAATAAAAATTAAAAAAAAAATTGTTACCGCCGTAGTCTAGAACAAGGCCAGTACATCATTTAAAATAACAAAACACAAACTGGCTATTGATTAATCTGTGCGCAAACATAGGGCAGTACTCCACCTACAACCGATCCAATGTGAGCACAATATCTATGTAGCTTGGACGCGCTACCCACGCGACGTCTCTCACGGCATATGATCAGACTCGTTCGAAAACATGGATGAAGATGAAGAATGAATAGCCTTTGGAATCATTTAAGTATCAGACAAGCTGTGTACCAAAGCAATACATCAAAAAACAGCTGGATAAATAGGAAACCAGGAATTTCAGTGATATAAACACAATGAAGAAGTAGAGCAGTGTGTGTTAGAAGAAGACCAAGAAGAATGGGGAGGCAGTTTCTAGCCTCTAATTGAAGTCAGGATAGTTGGAACAATTAGGACGGCTCATGTTGATAGTAGCATTCCAGTAACAATTATTTTTCAATTTACTTTTGCAGCATCTTACAAAGAACTATCAAACAGGAACTATGCCAGTTTTCAAATTCAGAACAGAGAGCGCCAACTTTTAAAAGTGTACATGTCTCAATCAATCTAGGGAACTCTGAAATGGAGCACGATTTTTTGGTAGTATCAAAACTTAAAATTGACAGCGAGGTAAGAATGGACATGCTGAGCACATGTAGGGCGAAGGTAAATTGTGGACAAAGATGTGTAGAACTTAAAAGAGATGGTGAGGTGGAAAGGATACCTTTCCACGGAATTGCGTCGAGTCAGTTAAATATTAAAGAATGTGAGCCATGTGATCTTGGACAGTTAGAAGTGGAATGCAACAGTGAGACAGTTGTAAGCAACAGGGAATTGGAGGGGCAGAGCTAAACTACATTTAAAAAATATCATATGTCAATGCAATGCATTCAAGTAGTTAGTGAAATACAAGAAGTCTTTCCTGGTGAACTTGGCGTATCAATTTCGATTAGTAGTTTAAAATACAACTTCAGAAATCATTTGCTATAAAATCTTGCTCTTTACCCTTGACCAAAAAGTGTCTGGAAGAAGAACTTTCCTCAGATGCTAGCAACCATTTCAGAATGATGTGGACAGGATTCAGCAAGAAAACCGTAAGCTGTTGAAGTACTACCTCATTTACAGGCAAATTCTATTTTTGGGGAAAAGGGAGTAAGATTCTGAATGAAGACTTTGATGTCCCAAAAAGTTTGTGGATAAATTGATAGTATATACACAACTAAGTCAAGGCCATTTTTGGGGCACAGAAGTGTTAGCTATGAGAAACGGCAATTTTCAGAGATATGAGGAAAAGGACAAAGCAGAGAATCAACACATGCGAGCAGTGTCAAAAAGGAATACCCTAGTCAAGGAATACCCTAGTCCAGGAAGGTCTATTTGAACGTTTACCTAGAACAGTATTGGGTCGACGGTACACCTTTCTTACGTTTGACATATACATCAAAATTACAGAAAGTGTATCGAACTAGCAGACCTAATGGGAGAACTGTAGTGTTGAAAGTCAACTGATGGACACTCCTCAGGCAATATCGTCTCACAACTGTTCACAATGTGTATCAACAGAATAGAAGACTAAGCTATCAACAGTTGGTATTACGATAATGCAAACTACACGACAAATAATGAATATGAATGCTGTATGGAAGGGATATTATAGGGAACCAAAACTGATTCAACAAGTACACCACTTGGGGGAAGTATGTCAAATTATTTGAAGAGGTTGTTAATTGCATTACTCAAAAAAGCAGTGGCCAGGCTCCATATTTTTTGATGGAGGGAGAACCACCCTTGACCCCCCCTTCCCCTCATTTCATAAGAGAGAAAGTGAATATAGCTACACAGAGAAGAATCCAAGTTGAACGCCTGAGGGACGAAATCAGATGAAGATGTGAGAAGGAAGCCATCCTAAGGAACAGATGAGAAAATGAAAAGAAAATTACTGAAGTAACCCTTAAATCGCAAGGTTTGATCTTCCATATTACACGAGAATTTTTGAATTTGCTTTCCAAGTTCAATTTTGATGGAATGTTTCCATTCTCCTCCCGCCCTCCTTACACTGTCAAACAAACCATATATTACCTCAACTGCATTATCACATTCTTTGTTTGTTGTTGATACATCCCTGGGACTAATGTGAACTTAGGTAAACGTCAATTTTAGCGAACTTAAGTTTGCTTAAGTTTAGCACGGAGTTCTGCATCAAACCAGTCTCTGGACTGAAGACCACAACAACAACAAATTTGCATTGATTTACTGTTCTGTCGTTCCTTGACAAAATATTTCATATATTATTAATGAAAACAAACATACCACTGGTGTAATATTCTAAGTTATTTATTATTTATCCCACCAATTCGTACAAAGATAATTATGTGGTGTAATGAAAGTTTGTTAGATCAAAGATTTGAAACTGATGCATCTACAGAGTATCTCCATTCCCAGAGATGAAAAATGTTAACGTTAGTATTAGGAACAAAACAAGATGGATTATTTCAGTGTATGTGACTCATTAACTAATGAGCTATGTACAAATCACAGAAGTTGTTGATGTAAGAGTACAAAATAATCTTGTCCTTAAAAGGTCCTAAATTATAGACAGATAAGATATAATAATGATATTATGCAGGTGAGTGAAGCAACTGTGACAATACAAAATAAATTTTTTCCATACTACAAGAGAAATTGTACTAACTGAAATAAAGGAAAATGGAGCTTGTAAGTAAGCGAAGCCCGAATAGGATTATGAATAGTATCTGCAGTTAGAAATGGCGAGTAAGGGAGCTGTATCTGGTAATTCGGTATGAAGTTTGGACTGATGAACATATGTCTACTAATTTCTATTTTTTCTAGACAGTTCATCTTCCTTCTGTATGGATGTCATGTAATACTTCATATTTCATCTTGTACCTAAGGCCTTTTTAGGCAGATGGTCTTCAAAAGTAATGTCTCGCTTTCTAACTTTCCAACTTCATGGTGTTCCTTCAAGCGTGTATGTATTGATCTGTGAGAATGAGCTTCATAGACTCCACTCTTTTCCACTGCCCAATGGTAAATAAAAAAATATAAACTGTTGTTTTTACCTTCGTGGGTTTACGGTTTCTGGCTACATGCAGTGAGACTTTTCCTAAATATGGAATTGTGCACCATTTAGTGCGTTCTTGAGATGGTGGGTAGGGAACAGAGGATAGAAGAGGGTACATCTGTTGTTTCTGCTCTTTGTGCAGATCTTGTTTGTTTGTAATTTACGAACAATTGTAGAGAAAATTACTTTGTTCAGGCACATCGTTGGAATATGTCACCAAAGTTTATTTTTCAGTCTATTTTCTTCTATAAACAGCTGTTGTATTTTGTATAAAGTTCATTATTTATGTGCCACATATTTTATCTTAGTTAAATAATCTTACATCGCATTTTCACTGAAATAATCATTCTCGTTTCTCATCTCTGTAAATGGGGATACTCTGTAGATGCACTAGTTGAAAATCTTAGATACAACAAAATTTCATTGCATCTCATAATTATCATTGTACCTGATGATAGCGTAACAAACATTGTAGAAAAGTACATCAGTGTTGTGCGTGTTTTTCATTTATAATGTGTAAAACATTCTTCCAACAACCGACGGAACAGTGAATCAACGCAATTGAATGTGCCAGCACTGAGGTTAAGAAAACAAAAACCGAAATCTGGTCAACATGATTGACTCAGCAGTTAGTGTATTCAGAAGGATATCGTTCGGAAACACGCGTGTGTAAGACTAAAATCGAAGAATGCGTTTTCTAAAAGGGCAAAAAAAGGAAATCTTGTTGTCTTAATGCCGACCGGGCTGGCCGAGCTGTTCTAAGCGCTACTGTCTGGAACCGCGGGACTGCTACGGTCGCTGGTTCGAATCCTGCCTCGGGCATGGTTGTGTGTGATGTCCATAGGTTAGTTAGGTTTAAGTAGTTCTAAGTTCTAGGGGACTCATGACCTCAGAAGTTAAGTCTCATAGTGCCCAGAGCCATTTGAACCATTTTGTTGTCTTAATGAACAAAGATCACTATGTTAATAAATTCCATCAAATTCCTTCAGATTCAGAAAGATGCCACACAGTCATGTAAAGGTAAAGCTTAAGTGTTATCGAACTGTTTGAAAATGTAGTATTGGACTTAGATGCGTTCTTTCCCCACCAACCTGAAAACTACAGCTCCCAGACTTTATGGCCTCTCTAAACCTTCATTTTCAACTCCATGTTACAAATTAGATAGCGAGTGAAATGTCATGGTATCCTTGAGTTAGAGAACAAGTTAAAAAAACATGCATATCCCGCCTAATGTCAAGCTAGTATATTTTGATGTTAGCAGCATATTCACTAATATACTTTACTTTTTCAGGGGTGCATAAACATTTTCACAGATGTATTAGACAACCCAGGAGTCACTGACGACATAAGGTTAGCAACACTAATTTTTCTAACACAAAACTATTTCCCTTTCCTTAGCATGAGATACAAACAGATGGGTGGTCTAGCTGTGGAATGCCAGTTCTGTCTAGTCCTGAAAACTTCATCAACTCTTTTAAAATACAGTTTGTGGAAAATAATCCACTAAGGTTGGATACTAGTTTAGGTATGTTGATGATGTGTTGTACTTATAGACAGGCACTACTAGACAACCACAAAAATTCCATAACCAACTAAATTCTAAACAAACCAGAACAAAATTCACAATAGAGTTACGTGGTTACTTCATAAATTTTCTGGTTCTAATCACAGAAATCAGGGACTATAGTCATACTTTCAAGATTTATAGGAAACATGCTACCACAGATATTGCAATACCTGCCAATTCTCAACACCCAAGGTCCCATAAACATACTGCCCTCAGTTCAATGATACATCACCTAATACTTATCCACATGAGTGAAAACAGTTTCCAAATGGAATTAAAAGCCATCAAATAGTAACATGCAATGACTGCCCTCCTACTTTAGTCGACTCCATAACGCACAAAAAGCAGATATGTGAGGTGTACTCGTTTCTTTGCCCTGCTCTTGGCTCACCACCTTAAGAACGCACTAAATGGTACACAATCATATATTTAGTAAAAGTCTCACCATGCGTAGCTAGAAGGTATCATTTTATGTCCACAACATTATTGGACACTTTTTGCTCAATGGAAGAGACAGCTCTCCAGCTTTGAAAAAGAGTGGAATTACTTGTAATTGTTGAAAATTCTATATAATTCTGAGGTCAGTCTGGCAGGGAGATAAGCATCCACTTGAGGGAACGCAACAGAAGTTGGAAGATTAGAAAAGGAAGCTTTACTACTGTAGACCACCTCCTTAAAGAAGGCCTTAGCTACAATGTAAATCGAAGCGTTACCTCACATCAATAAAGGAAGGAATATGAACTGTCTTGAAATAATGGAAATTAATAAGCGTATGTCCATCAGCCCAAGCTTCATACTGTATACCCCGACACAGTTCCCTTCCTCGCCACTTCTAAATGCATTTACTACACATAATCCAATCCAGGTCATGTTGTACATTAGCTCTCTTACACACAAGTCCCATTTTCCTTTATTTCAGTTAGTGTAATTTGTCTTGTTGCGTTACAAAAATATTTTGTACAGTCACAGCTGCTTCACTCACCTGCTTAATATCGCTATTATATCTTACCTGTTTGTAATTTAGGGCTTATCAAAGACAATATTATTTTCTTCAGCCACATCTTTGGAATATGTCGCCAATGTGTTGTTTTTTTTTGTTCCTTTTTTTTTGTCATCAGTCTACTGACTGGTTTGATGCGGCCCGCCACCTCTTCATCTCAGAGTAGCACTTGCAGCCTACGTCCTCAATTATTTGCTTGACGTATTTCAATCTCTGTCTTCCTCTACAGTTTTTTCCCTCTACAGCTCCCTCTAGTACCATGGAAGTCATTTCCTCATGTCTTAGCAGATGTCCTATCGTCCTGTCCCTTCTCCTTATCAGTGTTTTCCACATATTCCTTTCCTCTCCGATTCTGCGTAGAACCTCCTCATTCCTTACCTTATCAGTCCACCTAATTTTCAACATTCGTCTATAGCACCACATCTCAAATGCTTCGATTCTCTTCTGTCCCGCTTTTCCCACAGTCCATGTTTCACTACCATACAATATTGTACTCCAGACGTACATCCTCAGAAATTTCATCCTCAAATTAAGGCTGGTATTTGATATTAGTAGACTTCTCTTGGCCAGAAATGCCTTTTTTGCCATAGCGAGTCTGCTTTTGATGTCCTCCTTCCTCCGTCCGTCATTGGTTATTTTACTGCCTAGGTAGCAGAATTCCTTAACTTCTTTGACTTCATGACCATCAATCCTGATGTTAAGTTTCTCGCTGTTCTCAATTCTACTACTTCTCATTACCTTCGTCTTTCTCCGATTTACTCTCAAATCATACTGTGTAGTTATTAGACTGTTCATTCCGTTAAGCAGATCATTTAATCCTTCTTCACTTTCACTCAGTATAGCAATGTCATCAGCGAATCGTATCATTGATATCCTTTCACCCTGTATTTTAATTCCACTCCTGCACCTTTCTTTTATTTCCATCATTTCTTCCTCGATGTACAGATTGAAGAGTAAGGGCGAAAGGCTACAGCCTTGTCTTACACCCTTCATAATACGAGCACTTCGTTCTTGATCGTACATTCTTATTATTCCCTCTTGGTTGTTGTACATATTGTATATGACCCGTCTCTCCCTATAGCTTACCTCCCTATAGCTTACCTATAGCTTACGCCTACTTTTTTCAGAATCTCGAACAGCTTGCACCATTTTATATTGTCGAACGCTTTTTCCAGGTCCACAAATCCTATGAAAGTGTCTTGATTTTTCTTTAGCCTTGCTTCCATTATTAGCCGTAACGTCAGAATTGCCTCTCTCGTCCCTTTACTTTTCCTAAAGCCAAACTGATCGCCACCTAGCGCATTCTCAATTTTCTTTTCCATTCTTCAGTATATTATTCTTGTAAGCAGCTTCGATGCATGAGCTGTTAAGCTGATTGCGCGATAATTCTCGCACTTGTCAGGTCTTGCCGTCTTCGGAATTGTGTGGATGATACTTTTCCGAATGTCAGATGGTATATCGCCAGACTCATATATTCTACACACCAACGTGAATAGTCGTTTTGTTGCTACTTCCCCCAATGATTTTAGAAATTCTGATGGAATGTTATCTATCCCTTCTGCCTTATTTGACCGTAAGTCCTCCAAAGCTCTTTTAAATTCCGATTCTAATACTGGATCCCCTAACTCTTCTAAATCGACTCCTGTTTCTTCTTCTATCACATCAGACAAATCTTCACCCTCATAGAGGCTTTCAATGTATTCTTTCCACCTATCTGCTCTCTCCTCTGCATTTAACAGTGGAATTCCCGTTGCACTCTTAATGTTACCACCGTTGCTTTTAATGTCACCAAAGGTTGTTTTGACTTTCCTGTATGCTGAGTCTGTCCTTCCGACAATCATATCTTTTTCGATGTCTTCACATTTTTCCTGCAGCGATTTCGTCTTAGCTTCCCTGCACTTCCTATTTATTTCATTCCTCAGCGACTTGTATTTCTGTATTCCTGATTTTCCCGGAACATGTTTTTACTTCCTCCTCTCATCAATCAGCTGAAGTATTTCTTCTGTTACCCATGGTTTCTTCGCAGCTACCTTCTTTGTACCTATGTTTTCCTTCCCAACTTCTGTGATGGCCCTTTTTAGAGATGTCTATTCCTCTTCAACTGTACTGTTTACTGCGCTGTTCCTTATTGCTGTATCTATAGCGTTAGAGAACTTCAAACGAATCTCGTCATTCCTTAGTACTTCCGTATCCCACTTCTTTGCGTATTGATTCTTCTTGACTAATGTCTTGAACTTCAGCCTACTCTTCATCACTACTATATTGTGATCTGAGTCTATATCTGCTCCTGGGTACGCCTTACAACCCAGTATCTGATTTCGGAATCTCTGTCTGACCATGATGTAATCTAATTGAAATCTTCCCGTATCTCCCGGCCTTTTCCAAGTATACCTCCTCCTCTTGTGATTCTTGAACAGGGTATTCGCTATTACTAGCTGAAACTTGTTACAGAACTCAATTAGTCTTTCTCCTCTTTCATTCCTTGTCCCAAGCCCATATTCTCCAGTAACCTTTTCTTCTACTCCCCCTACAACTGCATTCCAGTCGCCCATGAATATTATATTTTCGTCCCCCTTTACATACTGCATTACCCTTTCAATATCCTCATACACTTTCTCTATCTGTTCATCTTCAGCTTGCGACGTCGGCATGTATACCTGAACTATCGTAGTCGGTGTTAGTCTGCTGTCGATTCTGATTAGAACAACCCGGTCACTGAACTGTTCGCAGTAACACAGCCTCTGCCCTACCATCCTATTCATAACGAATCCTACACCTGTTACACCATTTTGTGCTGCTGTTGATATTACCGGATACTCATCTGACCAGAAATCCTTGTCTTTCTTCCACTTCACTTCACTGACCCCTACTATATCTAGATTGAGCCTTTGCATTCCCCTTTTCAGATGTTCTAGTTTCCCTACCACGTTCAAACTTCTGACATTCACGCCCCGACTCGTAGAACGTTATCGTTTCGTAGATTATTCAATCTTTTTCTCATGGTAACCTCCCCCTTGGCAGTCCCCTCCCGGAGATCCGAATGGGGGACTATTCTGGAATCTTTTGCCAATGGAGAGATCATCATGACAATTCTTCAATTACAGGTCACATGTCCTGTGGATACACGTTAAGTGTCCTTAATTCAGTGGTTTCCATTGCCTTCTGCATCCTCATGTCGTTGATCATTGCTGATTCTTCCGCCTTTAGGGGCAATTTCCCACCCCTAGGACAAGAGAGTGCCCTGAACCTCTATCCGCTCCGCCGTTGGCAGAATGAGGCTGACTTCTTATGCCGGAAGTCTTCGGCCGCCAATGCTGATTATTTATCAAAATTTAGGCAGTGGTGGGGATTGAACCCGGGACCGAAGACGTTTTTTGATTATGAATCAGAGACGCTACCCCTACACCAAGGGTAAGAGGTCGCCAATGTTTACTGTTCTATTTATTTTCTTGTATGAGCAACTATTGTAATTTGTGTATAGTTTCTTAGTTAATCTGTCACATATTTTAGGCATGGGCACTCGGCGTTGTGGCAAAACGCTGTTCCCATACTGTACTGAAAATCTGCGTTGAATTTCGGCATCTGGTACGCCTTCCGAGCACAAAAAACGGATCACTAAACGTTGATCTTCTTTGGTGCAAATAGACACCGGAGCAGCTATGATTAACAGCACGGCAGCGATAACAAAACTAACCAAGCAGCTTGAAAATTGAAAAGTTATAACAACAAATAAACAAAGCCTGCGTAATCAACGTAAAACGACACTACTACCAAAATAAACAAAAATATAACAAAATTACGGGTAATAATTGACAACCTCGTGGAAAAATACCTGTCTGCTGACCACCATACCCCCAATGTGTATGAGTCTGCAGACCTGGGTTTCCCTTGGAGTACAGTCCTGTAGAAGCATTCACATTTGCTCTCACCAAATTTGTGGATGGCTGCTTCGGGAACTCAAACAGGATTCCCTGGAGGGAAGGCAATGTTCTTTTCAAGGAAATCTAACGAGAAATTTAGAGAATCGACATTTGAAGCTATCTGCAGAAGGATTATACTGTTGCAATCACTCTTTTCGCGTCAGGACCACAAAGATAATACATAAGAAATTACAGCTTAGGTGAAGGCATTTAGATTTTTTTTCCCTCGCTCTGTTTGCGAGTGGAATATTAAAGCAATTGACTAGTAGTGATATAGAGTATCCTCCGCCATGGACCGTACGATGACTTGCGAAGTATGCATATATATGTAAATGTAATTTATTCTACCTATTAAGACGTCAGTACATCCGTTTAAAAGCACTCGAAATTCACGGAAGAATGTTGTGTCTTATTTAGCGAGAAAACATAAGACGGAGCCCCCGCTGCTGATTGTCTCACAGTAAAAATCTTCATATTAGCCTCTAATTTTCTCATTGCAGTCACTTTGCGCGAAGTGTTTTAACTGCGTTATGTTTCTGGGAGAAGTAAGCAGTCTTTCCAATGGATTTTTTTTTCTGTTGCATATTCGGATGGAGTATGCCAACCTAAGCGTCCAGATGATGCTCTTGCATCATAGAACAGCCACGAACAGATGTGGTCTCACATGAATGGTGGACAGAGACTACGTACTGTTTACGTATTGAATCGAAGTTACTGTTGAACGATAAAAATCATTTAACCACTAACGGGTCTCTGAGTGTTAACGTCAGGATAAGAGCTGACGCTGGCCTTATATTGGCATGAAACAGGGATCAATATGTTTCAGCTACCTAGTTTCGGCTACTTTTCAAGGTTATCCATCTACACACTCCTCCAATGCAAAATACATGCACGTCAGTCACTTTAAAAAGGAAATACTTTAAGATTTTTGGTGGGTTAGCGAATGAGACAAGCTAAAATATTTATTAATTTCTGCACATACGTTTACACACAGAAAAAAACCTTCCTTTTATGCATTCCATGTGTAGTTTTAATGACAGCTACTTTAATTTGTAACTTATAACTTAAAAATATATCTGAACCAGGTATATCTTTCTCCAGTCAGTAATTTGACAGATACAAAGAAGCTATGTGCTCGAATTCTAAGACATATCTATTTCTGTTCCTATAAACTAACTCCTTTATTGCTTTAACAATTAGCTCTACTCATTCTTGCAGTTCTTCTAAATGAGACCACTCAGGAATTTTAATTTTACCTCTTATTTCTGCCTTGACACAATTGTTAAAGTACTCCACATCCTCGTGTGTGCACACCAGCAGTACTTCATTTGGAATTTCTGAATAGAACTTTAAGTTTTCAACTTTTGCAGTCGAGGGTCCATTAATTGTAGATATATTATCAGTTTTAAGCTCCGTAAACGGCTATTCTGTTGCTAGGTGCACAACACCAGTTCGTCACATCTGGATACACGAGTAATAAACCATTCCTAAGCCAGTAGACATGGGAATGGAGGTTTGTAAAAAAAAATTTCTGTATCCTCTAATGTACTAAATATTCTTGACTCCATTGATTTTGGCCAGCACTCCAACATGTAACGATTTCCAGTGCTGTTTATTGTAAATACCAATATTTTACACTCCTTGCTCGTAGGCAGAATTCTCCACACTGTGGTTAAAGCTTTATGTAAACCTTGCTTGCACGCCTGTAATAGCTACTTCTTTTCCCAACTGCAGTTTATGATCTTACTTTATGTCGCTTATCTTCGCAATATACTCCAATTTCCTTTTCGTGACTTCGATATCCTCAGTTTCCAGTTTTCTTTTTCGTGGAAGTAACACATTAACTCTACTTACGGGTGTGATTTCCTTTGTAGGAAATGGTTTGGATCTGTTCGACAAAATTTTTCTGTTTGTTAACATTTTTGGAATAACACTGTCCGTGGACGATGGTTCAAACCCGCGTCCGGCCATCCAGGTTTAGGTTTCCGTGATTTCCCTAAATCGCTCCAGACAAATGCCGGGATAGTTCCTTTGAAAGGGCATGGCCGCATTCCTCCCTATCCTTGACACAATCCGAGCTTGTGCTCCGTCTCTAATTACCTCGATGTCGACGACATGTTAAACACAATATTCCTTCTACTGTCTGTGGGAACAATACACCATTCGGAAATATCTACATTTGATGGTACTGTGGAGAGCAATGTCCTAAATTGTGAAAAACACGTTTCACTTGTGTTAATGTAACACCTCTGTATGACACTTATATGATCTTTGTTGGAGTCTGTGTTAAGAATCTCCCAATAGTTAAAACTGTATGCGTACAGAAAACTACTTATAAACTTTTCCCATTCTTGACAGCCTGGCAAACTTACCTGTACACCAGTCAATTTATGAATATTTTTATCACCCCAGTAGACAAACTGTAGAACTTTTTTGAACGTCATACATACGCTGTTCTGTAAATTATTAGTTAGGTAACATCACATGGATGTAATTGGCACAAAATATAGCGGAGTACAGTGTAAATACTGTCTATTAGAGTCTAACACACTTAAACCGTCTTGTACAATGTCGAACAGAAGGTACAGTCTGTAGTTGTATACGACAGCCATCAGCTTGCTAATGCCCTGTACTTTAGCCAAGGAAGGTGGAAAGGCCCTCTAGTCACGTGTCTGGAGACTTAATAAAATCTTTAAAGTGGTTGCCGAGAACTTGGTTTTCCCCTGGACTTGTGATTTGACAGATAAATTTATTTTATGTCTTTACGATTAGAGGTCACCAACGTTAATCAGTCTACTCCAAGCATATTATAGTTTCCCACAATCACACTGCTGCTTCCCTGGGTGGGGGTCTCCTTCCCTGGAGAAATTGTGGTTGGATATGAATTTGTCACACATCTCCTTTTCATTAAAAATTCCGGTAAAGTCTTGCGCTATGTCCAAATCCAAAATATAATAGACGTCTAGACGTAGCTGCTGCAATATTCCGCCCGGCCGGTGTGGCCGTGCGGTTCTAGGCGCTTCAGTCTGGAACCGCGTGACTGCTACGGTCGCAGGTTCGAATCCTGCCTCGGGCATGGATGTGTGTGATGTCCTTAGGTTAGTTAGGTTTAAGTAGTTCTAAGTTCTAGGGGACTGATGACCACAGATGCTCAGAGCCATTTGAACCATTTTGCAATATTCCGTAAGAACATCCAGTTTAAAAGTCGGTTAATTCGACTTTATATGGAATAGCCACATGATATTTAAAGTTCCTCTAATCAGTTTCCAGTGCTTCCTTGGCAATTTCCTTCCGTATTTCTCTTGCTGTCTATAACATCATAGATTAAGGGTCGACCTGCGACAGCAATCGCACAACTTGCGTACGGGCCGCTAGACTCCGCCGCGAGCGCTAAGAGTGCATTGCGGTCGCAGGCGCGCGTGTTGCGTACGGGCCGCGAGGTGCCGCCACGAGCGCAAACGTATATAAGTGCCGACGGAGTTCGGCCAACTCTCATTTTGTTGGCATCTCATATTTGCCTATTTTCTTATTTGCTTAGTTGCTTATCTCTTATTCGTTTATGGCTCATGTTATTGTGCTCTCTTTCAGCCATTCTGATTCTTTTTATTTACTCCCAATTGAGAAGTGCTCATTTTGGCATTTCACTTTTGCATATTTCTCATTTTGCTAATAATATGCTCCTTAGCCTTTTACAGTTGATTTGATTAACATAGTCTCATGTACTGTTTGTTCATTTCAGCCTGTTCATATTTTGATGTTCTTTAAATACTGTGATAATGTAGGATTTGTTCTGTGACACAGGTGTAAGGTTTTGAATATAAATTATATACGAAACTTTGCTTTAAAAGGAATTTATTTTTTCAGTTTGTAGTACATCATATGACAATTTTGTGATATGAGGCAGAAATTTGAAGGGCGAACCCATGGAAATACTCTTAAGTGATCCCCTTTAAAAATAACTGTACGCACCGAAAATTTATGCGTCACATGTCACACTGTCATTCCCATGAAGGAGAAAAGGCAGCTCCGTTTTGACATCGTGTCCCGCCGTGACGAACTTCGAGAACTTACTACTTCGATAGTAGTTAACTGAGCCACATGTCCCCTTCCCTAACAGTACAGACTGCTCCTAAGTGCTCCTGACAGCCCACGTAATCACAGATTTGAGGAACCACACTGTTATCGCAAAACGGTTCTGAAATGGGAATAAATGCACTCATATTCTTCTTGCTAAGGTGTGTGCCACTATCGGTTCCAGCGACTTAGACGAAGTATGCTATTTCCGGCCTACCTCCACCCCTATACCGCTACACCTGAAAGGTCTAAGAGTTATATTTTCTGGTACGGCTTCTTACAGAGTCTTCCAACACATAACCCCTATATGTATCTTCCTATCACACTGTTAGAGAAGTGGGAACAGTCTGTGACTATCACTGCCGGGAAGGTATATATCGCTGAGGTGATGAACAGGTGTTTGGAATTCTAAGAATATAAGAATAAGCTATGGGCAAAAGAGTTCAAAGGACTGGCAGCTACTGCGATGTTCCAGACAACTGCTCCATCAGAACAGCTATTCTTGATGCCAGCCATCTCCAACTTATATAGTTTGATCGCAGGCCCTCAGATGCTTTCTTGCTGTTTTTTTACCCGGTATTCCTACTGCCAGCACATTGTCATTGACATGGTTTCTGGGCCTTCACATATATGAACTTTAGAAATTTACCACGTAAACCTAAAGCCACCACACACATTTGGAAGTGTTTCCCAGTTCGACTCATTCTACTACCAAGGCGTCGAAGCCTGCACACACTTTAGAGCAGAACAAGCAGACATGACTAATCACAGACATGCATACGTATCAAAAAAGTGAATCACACACACACACGTGGTACGGTGCATTAGACGGACGTTGTAGTGTAGCGCTGTAGCCAGGTGTGGTGTAAATTGGTTCCAATGGAAGAGCAGCCTGGATTATTGTAGCACCTACAAGTGGACAACTATTACTTTTTGGATTTGAACATAACCCATGACTGCCGAACTTTTTAATAAAACGGCAATGTCCAACAACTTATTATCAAAAGTCATCTGATGGAAGGAAATCGCACAGGAACCAGCTATGTGACTGAGGGCAATGATAAGAGAGTTGGAACATACTGCTTAACATTGATGACCTCTAAATTTAAAGGCACATAATAAATTTATATGCTCAAATCACAAGCACAGGAGTAAACAAAGCTATGGGTAACCATCTTATAGATTTTATAAAGTGTCCGACACGCGATTAAGAGAGGCTTTTTCGTCTTCCTTGGCAAAGGAGCATGGCATTGCCAGGCTGGTGGCTGCGGTATTAACCTACAGAATGTACTGTGTGTTCGACCCTGTGCAAAACTCTTCGTATGTATTAGACTAAAACAATCAGTATTTACACTGTGCTCCACCTTATTCTGTGCCAATCATATCCATGTGATGTCAGCTAACTAATGATTTACAGAACAGCCGTTGTGTGGTGTTTAACAACGTTATGCAGTTTGTTTACTTGGGTAATAAGAACACAAATACATTGTCTTGTGTACAGGTAAGTCTGCCAGACTCTCAAGGGCAAGAAAAGCTTGGAAGTTGTGTTCTGTCTGCACATAGTTTTAATTGTCTACCTGTTAATTATTTGGTGATTCTTACACTAACTCGAACAAATGTGATACAAGCACTATAGAGAAGTGTTACATTAACACTTTCGCTGCGGCATCGGTGCAGGCGCGTAACTCTCCACTGCGAGCCGGTATCGCTCGACTGAGGGCCGGTAACACTGAAAGGGCTGGTACCGCTCGGAGCCGACGCTCCTAAGCACACCTGAGCTACAGGCCGACGTCAAAACCTTGTAAGATCTGTAGGATCATGTTCTATACTGACTTAATGAGGACGCCTACACTTAGAGGTTTCCATTTAGAGATCTTAGGTCCCTCTTTTGTATTTGCGTTCAGCAATATGTTGACTGTGTTATCGTTCGTTTCGTCACCTACAAGTTTCAACAATTCGTCTGTTACCAATAATCTGAAGAAATCCATAGGAGAATTGTAAGCACAATGAATTTGCAGAACTTCTTCCTTCGTAAATGGGTGATACTGCATATTTTGTGGTTCCTTATGCCAGGACTCAACTGGATTATCTCCGTGTGACAGGTCGGGCTCTTTTTCGTCGTCGATTTCCACACAATCGTCGTGATTCGTATCGTCAGATTCGGAACTGTCACGAAACAGATTCGAAACCTGTGCTTCCACGCTATCATCACTCTGCAATTCTTTTGCAGCCTCTAAATGACAATCTCCGTGATATGCCTCGTCCTCACTACAGAGAAAATCACTGTCTTCTAGTACACTAAGTAACTGTTCCTCTGTCAATTTGACACTTTTCCTGCTCTTTTTCACATTGGAAGGTCAAGGTGTTGGTTCATTAGCCGCCATTACGAACAATATACGTTCGATAACTGACCACACAAAAGTTTACACGCTCTGCAGCTAGACTGCGTAATCCGACAGTGAGCGCGGACACTTATGAGCATCAGCCGCACTGGCTCGTGGCTTGTTTTGACTCTTATAACCGTCAGCCGCAGCGAAATTGTTAAAGTAGGTGAAACATATTTTTCACATTCTAGGACATTATTCCCCACAATACCATCAAATGTAATTTTTCCGAACTGGTTGGAATAACAGTGTTATTCCACATGTGTTAAGGAAAAGAAAAATTCTGTCGCACAGACGTAAACCATTCCCTATAGAGGAAATCACTCCCATATAGATATGATGTGTTATTTTCACGAAAAATGAAACTGAGAATGGAGGACATTGAGATCAAGAAACGAAAACTGGAGTATGTGGCGAAGACAACCGCGATAAAGGAAGAATGTAAACTGCAATTGGGAAAGAAGTAGCTATTGCGGAGGTGCAAGAACAGTTTGCATATGGCTTCAAATATAGTGTATGCAGATAACTGGGTACGGGTGGGGAATCTAAAATATCGGCATTTACAGTAAACACTGGAAATTAGACACGTGTTGAAGTGCTGGCCAAAATGAATGGAATCAAGAATATTTAGTGCTTTAAGGAATACAAGAAACATTTTTTTTTTTTTTTTTTTTTGTAAACCTGCATTACCATTTGGACGGCTTAGAAATGGTTATATTATATCTAAATGTGGAGGACTGGATGTTGTGCACCTAGAAACCGGACAGCCATTCACGGAGTTTTAAACCAATGAAATATCTACAATGAATTGTCGCTCGTTTGTAAAAGTTGTGAAGGTTATATTCTATGCAAAAATTCCACATGAATGTGTAAGAGAAGAGCTATTAGCGTACACACACGAAGATGTGGAGTGCTTTAATGATTGTGTCATGTAAGAAATAAGAGGTGAAATTAAAATCTCCGAATGGTCTCATCAAGAAGAACAGCAAAAATGTGTACGGCTAATTGTTAAAGCCATAAAGGAGATAGCTTACAAGAAGAAAAATGGATATGTGTCAGAATGCGATAACATACCTTCTTTCTACCTGTCGAATTACTGACTGGAGAAAGTAATATATTTAAGTTGTATGTTAAAAATTAAGCTAGATGTTATTGAAACTACATGTACTAAACAAAAAAAGGTTGTTTTCTGTGTTTATACAAATTAATGAAGATTTGTACGATAATATTTGCTTGTCTTATTTGCCAGCCTGCCAAAATTCGTAAGATATTTCCCGTTTACAGCGCTTTACGTGCACGTATTTCAGGTGGGGTGAGTTGAAACGTCCCCTTTTGAAAAATTATACACGACTGTCCTTAAACTGACACACAATATTTTTAGCGCAACGCAATCTGACTTTCAATAATCCCTACAAAAGAATGGCCCTGACTAACATTAACCTATACGTTTCACAAATCACTTACTTCACAAAAATCTTGGTTACTTGAACTACTGCAATACAGCGAGCGCCACTACTGCCAGCTAAATAAAAGATTCAAACTACGGAAGGCACTAACTACCGATAGGCATAGTTAGCAAATGAAAGATTTTAATAGAGAACAAACGATGTATTTACCTTAATAGTCATCAAAAGTCATAATATATATAGCAGTTCATGACATCCAGTCTTACAAATTTCAAAATTCCGCCATTTCTCTCCCCACATCCACCACTGCTGGCGGCTCACCTCCAACTGCGCAACGCTACGCGCTGTTCACAACCAACTGCCCAACACTACAATAGCGAATATTACAACAATGCCACCCCGTCACAGACTGTCCACAGCACAGCCAGTGATTTTCATACAGAGTGCTACGTGGCGTTACCAATATAAAAACCTAAACAGCCTACTTACATAGCCCCTATGCTCCCCACAAAAAATTTTAAAAATTGTTTTGGGCAGTGGCCCATACAGATTTGAAAAAAAAATTTATAATTAAAATAACAAAGAAATCAAATGCACACACTTATTGATACAATGTTGGTCAAAAGCTATAATTTTCTCACAGTCAATAAAGACAGTCCTGATTATTCATCACAGTAAAATTGCAGTGTTTTTCTCAAAGTCTGAGCAGTAAAAGAAAATGCACACGGAAGTAGTGGATTTCCATGCAGTCTTGAAGAAGTAGTGTTGTCCTTCCAACGGAAAGACAGTGCTGACTCTTGACATGCAGACAGGTAATGGGCCACAACAGAGCATACCCACAGCAGAGTCAATCGAAGTTTTGAAGAATATTGGTAGGTAGGTCATCACAGAGTAGACCCACTGTAGTCCTGGTAGAGATTACGGTATTGATGGGCCATCAAAGATGCAGACCCACTATACTCCTTGTAGAGATAATGGTATTGGTGGGCCATCAAAGATGCAAACCCACTGTAGTCCTTGTAGAGACGTCCAGCAGACATCTGTTGCGACTGTGCAGGTGCACAATCATCATCGAAGAGTCTTGCGGACAATATAGCAAGTCCATGAACCACCACTTGTGAACTCACAAAAAAATTTTTTTTAAATGTCCTTAGAACCAGCAATGCTGTTATCCAGTCCCTTGCTGAATTAATAACACACATGCAAACACTAACAGTCCTCCTTTTTTTCACATATTGTGCATATACTACGACCAACAGAAATGTGTGCAATGAAATGTAACCTACAAGTTACTTAATTTGATGAGCTGGTGTCAATTACAATTTTATAACATAAGAATACAATTACAAAGGTACAAAATACATCATTAAAAACACAACAATACAGATAACATTTGTAGTACAGGCTTTACAAAAGAATCGAACTAACATATACATCAGTGTTACAGGAATTATGACATAAGTAAATACATAAAAGATCAGAATAACTTTTCAAACATCTACTTTACACATGAGCATTAAAACAAAACAGAATAAATAATGTCTAAGCATATTTACAAGGTAAATAACATATTATTAGAAAAGTTATACAACATATCTCTTATCAGATAAACACAAAGTCATAAAACATAAAAATATAGGACAGGGTTTGTTTTCAGTGTGACATTTGGTACTGCAGCCCACCCCAAAACTTCATTCCATATATCTTTCCTCTTATTTCAACGTTCGTTTCCACCAAAAAAATTCTAGCCAAGCACGCTTTCTGTATTTATATTTTCACACATTTCTTACCTCATTATTTATTTTCCATTATCTTACCTCATCATTTATTTCCAAGAAAATCCTACCTAAACCTGTTGTCCCTAAACCCTATTTTTTTTTGTTCATATCCTCTTTCAAAATACTTTTTTGGCCAAACCATTTTCTTATAGCTTCTCAATGCATTTCTTCCAATTCATCACAACTTGTTCTCTTATATGGCCTACCCTATCTTAAGCTAACTTAAATCTACTGAGCTCAGATGCTAAACTGAGGGACGAGGCAATGCAGCAGCACAAAACAATTAACACAAACAGCAATGACAAAAAAATGCAAATTGTCAAACCAAGCAGCTGTAAATCTAAATTAACAGAGAAAATGCAACATTACAACTATTATGAGCCAATGTGCAACAACAAGAAAAATGAATCAGTAGTAAAACTGGCTTAACAGAGTAATACAGAGTGAAATTCAGAGGCACTATGCCTGGCAAACAGCAGCAGCAAATGCAATAACTTATATCTAATCATGACAAAGCTCATGCAGAAAAAATATTACAGTAAAAATGGCAATGTTTAATACCTATGTCACATCTTAACACTAGGGTGATGCATCACCTTAACTTACACTACTATATAAGTTACCCAGTCATTGACAAAAATTATGTATGCAATTCCTGTGAAGGGAAATGTCTTTTTGTGCTCCCTCATGTTTTTTAAGTAGATTATAAAATGGTTATTTACTGGATCTGTAGGCATAAAAGATCTATATTAGTACATCTATTAAATTTTATTTTAACCAATGCTGCAGTGCAGCTAGAAACTAGATATTAAACAAAATAGGCAAAGCAAGGCGTGAAACGTCATTCACTAGCCATATGGCATTTCATAATGCAGTAAACAATCTTTCAACTAGCAAGGCAATAGATGTGAAATGTTTCTCATCATATCATTAGGCATTTTAATAAACATCATAAATTACGAGCTCCACAGTGTAATCATATGTTTTCAAGTTTTAGCGTTTCGTATTTGCGATGCTTTCTACAAAGAAATGTCAAAAGCGAGGATAGTGGCCTCCTTTCTTCTCCACCTGTGCCTCTGAAAGGTGCACACTAATGGCTTTTTTCCAGGCGACTGTCACGCAGCTGCCCACGTAATGCGTCATGCCCATGACGCATTAAATGAAGGTCACTTAACTTTCTTACCGAAATATTTACAACACCAGTTTGCACTACAGTGGCAGTCTCATGTACAAAATTTCACTGGTCGAGAATTTGCATTGCAAATGTGTAGAAACAAAATCTTATGAATATAACAGTGTCCAAAAAATTTTTGCCGGCATTGTGATACATTCTATTCATTACACCTTACCTTATTACACATATATATATTCGTCGACACGTCAATCTTGCGACGACACTTCAATATTTCATCATAATAAATACATAGCATAATCAAATTTCTCATATTGCATCAGCTTATTGATCATAAACATACCTCAACAGCATAATACACATCGTTGTCGTAAAAATAACATCATAACACCTCAGTCAAATCTCAAAAAAAATTCTCTACTCATTTCAATAGTGTCATCTACCTCAAACGTACTTTAAAATCATGCTCCCTTACCAAATACATCATTCAAAGCTCACCGAGCGAGGTGGCACAGTGGTTAGCACACTGGACTCGCATTCGGGAGGACGACGGTTCAACCCCGCGTCCGGCCATCCTGATTTAGGTTTTCCGTGATTTCCCAAAATCGCTTCAGGCAAATGCTGGGATGGTTCCTTAGAAAGGGCACGGCCGATTTCCTTCCCCATCCTTCCCTAATCCGAGCTTGTGCTCCGTCTCTAATGACCTCGTTGTCGACGGGACGTTAAACAGTAATCACCACATCATTCAAAGCTCTCATAGTATCACAATGGTTCTGGAAAAATATGAACAGTTCACAAAGTACAGACAAAATACAGTTTCATAAGTGTGAAGTTATCCAACTGTGTAATTACATAAACATGTGTCACTAATGTAGTAAAAAAAATGTTTATCTCTCAGTTAAATGATCAGATAGCTGTGTAATTTGTGTGTTAGAGAAGTATGGTACCGATGTGTAAAGTTATATAAGCAAATACCATATTAGCTAGGGCTCCTTGTGCTTGCCAAACACATGGTACACAAAGTAGGCATGTACCCCCCTGAGGATTAATGTAATTATACCCTCAGGTTTTACAGATAACAGCAATGGAATGAAAGGTATCACGGAAAACTTTCTTTGTAATTCAAAAATCTTGAAAAATAAATGGTTTAAGTACAAAATTAATCACCCAAACGCGTGTCCTGTAGCGCTAAATGTGCGTCTTGCTGTAAGATAATTCTGTGGAAGTGTCGCAGTTATTGTCCTCCGAAAGCTAAGTTCTGCAGAAGCCAATGTACTTACCTCATGATAAACAAAAGTGAAATGCTTTGCGTACAGATATCTTAGTTATTACGCTTATTGCCGTGATGGAGAAAGTACTGAGCTGTAACGTATTGTTGTGCTACGGAAAAGGCAGTCTCATTGTAGCTATACCACAAAAGTCACTACTAAGACATGTTTTACTTTCCGGAATAATACAGAAAAACTGTGCAGATATAAAACAGAAACACTGCAAAAGCAACAT
Organism: Schistocerca serialis cubense; assembly: GCF_023864345.2. Classification (NCBI taxonomy): domain Eukaryota; kingdom Metazoa; phylum Arthropoda; class Insecta; order Orthoptera; family Acrididae; genus Schistocerca; species Schistocerca serialis. Next base: position 310,589,559 of record NC_064643.1, read on the forward strand.
TGTAAATTGTCACTCATTAGTAACGTCATGATAAAATCGTGTAGCTGTCACATAAACTAACTACTGTGTCATCTGGTATCTCATTGAAAGTACTTTAAATCCAGAATGTACTTTCAAGTAAACCAAAATGTTGTATTAAAATCTCATTAGCAGTACCAGTATATGTTCTAAGTATGTAAGCCTTATAGTCATTATGTAATCGTGCAACTAACAAGTAAGAATGTACACACACAATAACACTGTGACGTCTGTTCACTATAACAATGCATTCGTAATTTCTGTTTAAATAAGTTCTCTTGGTTCTTGATTGGATATTTAACTTCAAACATTGTTGCATGGTAACAGTTTCTAAGTCTGACAATGCATACTAGAAATGTGAAGTGAAAAGTTTTATGGCAAAGACAAAGTTAAAAAGCAGATTATCTTTCAATAAACGGTTTTACACGTGAAATGTGGTGTAAACCTTTACTCTTCCTAGCACGCAGAGTTTCAACTTCAACGCAATTATCATGTGGTATACGTCGGATTCTGTAAGGTCCATTGTAAACTAGAAAGAATTTGTGACTCAAGTGTTTCTTCTTATGTGACAATGAATGAGCTTTAATGAGAACTTCCTGACCAATATATAATTTCTTTGCATTTGCTTTACCGTGTACTTTTCTCCTTTTGTCTGCTGCAGATTTTATATTTTTAAGAGCCAAATCAATTATGTCTTTGTGTTGAAGTTTACGTGTATTCAGGACAGGTACAAGCTCTCTGATTCTGTTCGGTGGTTCTTAATTCTTCAGAACAAGAGTAAGTGGTAAAGCAGTGGAATCATGAGGCATTTCAGTCAGCACGTTTTGAAATAAGTGTAAATATCTGTCCCAATACTGATGCTTTCTGTGACAGTAAAGTCTGCAAAGCTTATTGATTTCTTGCATAATTCGTTCAGACGGGTTACAATGTGGTGAGTACAATGAAATAAAAACAGGTTTGATTTTATGATTCCGAAGCATGCGTGACCAAACAGCAGATCTGAATTGCGGTCCGTTATCTGAAATGACTTTAGCAACGTGGCCAACTTCACGTTAGAAATTTTTAACAAAGGCATTGGATACAGACCGTCCAGTGGCTTTACGTAACGGAGTGAAAGAAACAAATTTTGAAGTAAGTTCAACAGCGACTAGAACGTACGAAAATCCATTCGGTGTTCTGACAAGGGGTCCCAAGAGATCAACTGCAGCAAATTCTTTTTATTTAGAAGGAATGATGGGAAACAATGGAGCACGATGTGAGATAGTAGATGGTTTCGCCTTTTGACAAAGTTTACAAATAGACAAGACTCTTCGAATTCTCTTTTCCATATTGTTAAAATAACAAGTCGTTCGAAGAATATGATAACATTTTCGTGGACCAAAATGTGCGTAGCTGAAATGAATGTACCAAATGAGCTTATTAACAAAATCGTCTGGAATGCAAAGTACCCATAGCTTGTCATCAACAGTGCAGCGTTTGAAGAGTATGTTGTTTCTAACCAGGTAATAATGCCGGATCTGAGTGTGTGTCTTTTCATGCCATTTACTTTTGATGTCTTTCCAAATCGGATCTTTATCTTGTTCATGAGCAATGTCCGTTAAATATGTGGTGATGAAGTTTTCAAAGGCGACTTTCTGAATGTAAAGAATACTGAAATTTTTCTCGAGGTTGCCTTCTGTGTTACTTTTCTCAAGCCCAACCGGTGCTCGTGACAGTGCGTCCGCAACAATGTTCTCCTTGCCAGGAATGTAGACTATTGTGAAGTGGAATTCTTGCAGAAACAATGCCCAACGTTTTAACCTGTCATGATTTAATTTTGAAGACATAAGAAATTGTAATGCACGATGATCACTGTATACTTTTACGTGCTTACCAGAAAGAAAGAAACTGAATTTGTTAAATGCCCAAACGATAGCTAAAGCTTCTAATTCGGTAACGGAATAATTTTTTTCAGATTTTGTTAGCACTCGGCTAGCAAAAGCAATGGTTTTCTGAACATTAGTGTCATTTTCTGTGGCTTCTTGAAATAAATGGGCACCAATCCCGACTTCTGAAGAATCCGTGCTAAGGCAGAAATCTTGTGACAGATCTGGATGAGCTAGTATTGGCGCGTTAAGTAGCGATTCTTTCAAAGAATTGAATTCCAACTGTGCTTGTTCGTCCCAATTCCAAATAGTATTTTTCCAGTGAATGAACGAAGTTTTGGTGTAACTAGAATTTGCATATTCAGAAAACGACGGTAAAAATTTACGTGACCTAGAAAACTGCGGACTTGTTTTTTTATGGATGGAACTGGAATGGCTCTGATTGCTTCTAACTTTTCAGGATCCGGCTGAATGCCTTGACAAGAAATAATGTCCCAAAAACCTCACCTTTGACCTACCGAATTCAGACTTTTCCAAGTTAACTGTAATTCCAGATTCTGCAAAAATATGTAACACGCTGTTGAGGATGCGATTGTGTTGTTCCCATGAGGCTTCTGCTATCAGAATATCGTCCACATATAAGGTGATGTGACGTTTTAAGAACTCAGGTAATATGGAATTTAGCCCGCGAATGAATGCTGCCGAAGAAATGTTCAAACCAAAAGGAAGTTTCCGAAACTGATAACAAACGCCGAAACAAAGGAAAGCTGTGTATTTTCTACATTCTGGATGAAGTTCGATCTGATAAAAGCTGGATCTGAGATCAATAGAAGACAACACTTTCACACCATTAAAATTTTGAAGAAGTTCTTCTAACGTTTGCGGCCTGTCTGTTTCAGGAATGATGATAGTATTGATTTGTCTCGAATCTAAGACAAGCCTGATCGATCGATTTTTCTTCTCAACAACATGTAATGGATTGTTGTATGAGCTTACTGCAGGCTCAATAATGACCTCGTCAAGCATAGATTGTATTTCTGTTCTAACACGGTCCCTATAATGTGCTGGAATTACGTATGGTCTAACACAAAATTTAGTATGCTCACGAACACGAAATTGGTATTGAAATCCCTTGATTGTTCCTGTTTTGTGAGTAAAAACTATGGAATGTGCTTGTAAAATCTCGAAAAGGTCTTGCGTATCACTGTCATTACAATTCTCAATTGTTTGAATTTTATTCTGAATAAACTTATTAGTATCAAATGCGCCGTCGATATCATCCCTGTCAGTACTTGCAGAGTGATTGTTAGTGTCAAGTTCCGTCGAAAATTCCGAACGGTTGTCTAACAGGAGGTAAAGCCGATTAATTTCTTCGTCATGGTTTGAGAGCCAATTTTCAAATTTCAAAGCTATTGACCTACCTTCTTTCTCTAAACTTAGTTCAGCATCGTGAAAGTTTAAGATTACTTTGTATTCATTCAAAAAGTCTACTCCCAATATAATTTCCGTCAACGATAATGGAACAATAAGAAAGTTCAGAGAGAACCTGTGGCTTTGACAAAAGAATTCTAAGTTGGTTTGTTGGCGTACATCTACACTTTTTCCAACGATTTCACCTTGTAATTTAATCTTACGTAACGGAAGTGTGGGACAATCGTTCGATTTGTTGCATTTGCTAAAGGCTGTTTCACTAATTACTGAAATGGGACTGCCAGAGTCAAGTACTGCCGTAAATTTTACGTCATTTACTGTAATGTGAATCACAGGATATGCAATGTTGTTATGTTTTACGTCATGTTCCTGGAGTAAGATGTCCCTAATGTCTTCCATTTTTACGTAATTACTGGCTACGGCAGCTGCATCATTAGTTTCATACGTACGTTTTGTCTCTTTGTTGGCGCGCGTCGTTATTGGGGTTTGGAGACCTAACTTCTACAAATTCACCTTGTCGAGAGGGCCCTGCCCTGTTTAAATCCCGCCAGTTCTGATGCAATTCAGGTCTGTCGTTACGATCATATCGTCTGTCGTCATGTCGGTAGGTTCCATAGTTTCTTTCTTGTCGGTCACGTGGTGGAGAATTTCTCCCTGAATCGTAACTGCGCGCTGGACCGTTGCGTCTAAATTTATTCTGTATCCCTTGATAATATTTATTTTGGTTCCCATATTGTCTGTTTCTCTGTTTGTCTCTGTGATAGTCATTATCGCGGAGAGGTGATCTTTCCCTGTAATTATTACTACTCTGCCAACGGTTGTCATACGGGTGGCGTCTGTTTTGGTCACGATTTGTGTTGTAAGAATAGCCTTGTCGTGTCCAGTTATTATTTCTTTCATAGCGGAATTGCGACGGATGTGACCTGTAATTGTTGTGTTCCCATTTTCGCGTTCCGCGATTGTCAGTGTCAATTTCTAATTCTTGTAAGAGTCCCTGAAAAGCTTCAATGTCGTCTTTGCAACGTCCTGCCAAAATAATATGTCGTAAATGTTCAGGTAATTTGATTAAGCAAATGCGGATGAGTTCTGAGGGGCTGTATGGGTTTGACAGGTACTGATTCATGTGCAACATGTCTTCAAAATATTTCACAAGACTGGAAAATTCAGATCGTTCGAAATGTTTCATCATTATGATGCTATGTTTTACTTGGTCTTGTGTAGCTTGAGACCAATATGCTGAGAGGAAGGCATGGTAAATTTCTCCTTCACTGTGACAATCGTGAATGACCGATCGCATTCTCACAGCTGGTTCATTCTCTAAATAGCCACACATAAATTCTAATCTGTGCTCTAATGACCAGTTGGGAGGAAAACAATGAGAGAATTGATGGAGCCACGCATGTGGATGAATGTCGTTGCCAGAATTCTTAAATGTTTTAAATTTACGTGTAGTAATGAACAGCTTATAGTCAAAATCATCATGTCGGCGAGTCGCATATCGGTCATTGTTACGTCGTTTCGGCGGTTCCATTTCAAAATTCGGTGCACCTTGCCAATTTCTTTCATAATTTCCGAAATGCGCTGTGTTATTATTTTGTGGCTGTTCCGTATTTCTATGTCCCTCTTCCCGTATTGGGGCGCGAGTGTCCTCTGAAATGCGTAATTCTTGTATTACCTGTGTCAGCTGATCTTGTATTTCCCGGATTTCTCTTTGGTGTTGCGTATTAATTTGATTCTGATTTTGTTTTAATTTCCTAATTTGTTCGCACTCTTCTGTGTCATTAAAGACTACCGGTTCTGTGTCATTCAGATTATCATCTACCTTCGTAGATAAATTATTTAACTGATCCGAAAGTTCAACTACTTTCTCTGATAATGAACTAATTTCCTCCATGTGTCTTTCTGAACCAATTTTCAGAGTATCTACTGTGTCCTTTAAGTTTTCCTGAGTTTTTGCAAGTTGCGTAACCGAATCGGTAGATGCAACTGAGTCAATTTTAGCTCGCAGCTCATGATTTTCATGAACAATAGTTTGCAGTTCTTTTATGGCTGCTTCGTGATTCTGTAATGCATATTCATGCCGCGAAAAAATAGGTTGAAAATGCTCACAAATTTGTGTTCTTACATCATTACAAACTTTTTGACATTTCGATTCAATGTTATGTAACTCAGTAGTTAAATCTTCACATGTTTGTTCAAGTGTGGTGCCTAACTTCCGAAGATTTTGTTCCATTGTGTCTAACTTTTGAAGCTTTTGCTGTGTTTGTTTCTGATTTTGTTCCACTGTGTCTTACTTTTGAAGCTTTTGCTGTGTTTGTCCCATTTGTTGTATTAATTGTAATAACAATGCATTGGTGTCTGAAACATGTTCCTCAGTGCTTTTCGGCAGTGAATTTGCACCGGCAACATTCACATTTTGACAAGCGGAAAATGTGTCTTGACTCATTTGAGAAAACGGTGAGAACCCAAAATCTGAGTCTACAGTATTTGCAATATTGTGTTCTGTCATTCCCGATTCCTGAGGCGAGCTGTTGCCGACCGATCGATCGATAATGCTTCCCTGTTCACTACCTGTTTCACTGTCTACACCATTATTTGACGCCCGCTCCATTTCCCTATACACAGTTACCAAATTACTACTTTGAACATTAGTAAATTCATTACTCGGCGGCGCTGATAAGCTACGCTCGTCGTCACTATTATTTCTCAGTTTACTTTGGAGCCTAGCGTTACGTTTTTCACACGCCATTATTGTCACAATATTTCACACGATAACACAGAAAAGCACAATTTGAAGAGCAAAAATAAGAGAACACATTAACATAGCACTGCAAATAATATTTAGTTAATAGCAAGCGCAGCTGCGAAATACTTGCTGCAAATCTACATGCATGCCACAACTGTTTTACTGTACAAAAATGAAAAACTACAACTACAAAGGAAATTCTCTCTATAATTACGCGCTAGCAATAAACAAAAGCTACACTAATTACACAAACTACAAGAAAAAATCAGAAGATTGCAGTGAGGTATCCTCGGCTAAGGGTCGACATATGAAACGTCCCCTTTTGAAAAATTATACACGACTGTCCTTAAACTGACACACAATATTTTTAGCGCAACGAAATCTGACTTTCAATAATTCCTACAAAAGAATGGCCCTGACTAACATTAACCTATACGTTTCACAAATCACTTACTTCACAAAAATCTTGGTTACTCGAACTACTGCAATACAGCGAGCGCCACTACTGCCAGCTAAATAAAAGATTCAAACTACGGAAGGCACTAACTACCGATAGGCATAGTTAGCAAATGAAAGATTTTAATAGAGAACAAACGATGTATTTACCTTAATAGTCATCAAAAGTCATAATATATATAGCAGTTCATGACATCCAGTCTTACAAATTTCAAAATTCCGCCATTTCTCTCCCCACATCCACCACTGCTGGCGGCTCACCTCCAACTTCGCAACGCTACGCGCTGCTCACAACCAACTGCCCAACACTACAATAGCGAATATTACAACAATGCCACCCAGTCACAGACTGCCCACAGCACAGCCAGTGATTTTCATACAGAGCGCTACATAGCGTTACCAATATAAAAACCTAAACAGCCTACTTACAGATTGTCTGATTGGATGACCTTGAAAAGTAGCCGAGTAGCCTCCAGGTAGCCTACAAGCGAATAGCTGCTGGGAGGGACAGTTTAGGACAGCGACCCATCCCAGTTACATAGTACACTCGGTAGTTGTCGATGGACTGGACTGGAGGTGACTGGCCAGCGGTTTCGTCTTGAGATGCCATGTTTAAGTAAGAGCTACACTCATATAAAAAGTTGTACAGTGTGTTTCCCATGTTGCCTAGGATGCGGCTTCTGACCCGTAAATATGTATAAGTGTGCTTCATTCCCCGAATGCGGTTGGTACGTGACTCCTGTATATAGCGAGTACGGATTTATAGTAGCAGTGGGTCGCTGTCCTAAACTGTCCCGCCCAGCTGCTATTCGCTTGTAGATTGTCTGGAGGCTACTCCTCTCAACTTCAGTAATAGTTTGCTGTCCCATTATTATTACCCATAATTCGCACATAGTTCTATTGGCTATGCAGGCTGGAGCAGCTAGACTAATACCGAAAATGTCCTACGTGCAGCATGTATTATAATAAATAAAATAAAAAATGCAAATTGAAAAAATTAAAGTATGGTACAATTGCAATATTAGTAAATGTTCTGCGTGTGCGAAATTGTGCTGTTCGGACTTCCTCCTTTACATTTCAATTTTAGATGCAGGCACCCGACACAAGGATACCAGTGCGTCCCAAAGAATAAAGAAAATCTTCCCAACTTGGTTCCAATTCACTTCAATAAAAATACTTAATACTGTTGTTAAGTCTTCTCTTATTCAGAATCAAATATACGAAATACATAACACTCGTAGCACGTCATACTTCGAGTAATACATCTTAACTATCCTTCTACATGCGAGAGAGAATGAAACAAATGCATGTATAAAGAAAAGAGAATGATGTTTTTTGTTCATTTATCTGCGTCTTTCCGCGCATTCATAATTAATGTCCCTGTCGACGCTTATGGTCGATCTCTGTTTCATTTTTTTAAAATAAATTTTAACTTTACCATACCCAGGTAGTCTTTCACCATGTACCTACACAAGCAGTTATTGACAAGACTGGTTCGAGCTACTCCCCAACTCCCGTGCTTCACAGTAAGAAGAAAATATTTGAATTTTCTTGCTGATTTTGATTTTCCCACCGAATTAGGGAGAGTAGGTGGTGAACACTCAGGATAACCCCAAAAATAAGAGTGACTAGCTTATCTCCTTCGACTCTAGCACCTCAGGACAAACTAAGCTCTTTAGGGACAGTTTCCAGTGGGATAACATCTGCACATAACAAAAATGATGAAATAAGATCTGTAATAATTGGTAGATGCAGCTACTGGACAGGAAACTATTTGCACTTTCCTGAGCTTTTTCAACCAATTTCTAACAGTACTGGAAAACTCTTCCTACAGGATAGCAGCCAAAATTAAGAAAATAGGCTACACTATGTTCTTCCACACCAACAGCTCAGGACAGACTGAGCTTTTCCTACCACTATTCAAGGTGGGGAGGGGAGAGTGGGGAGATTGGAGTGGGGTTGGGGAGAGGAGAGGGTAAACATTTGATGTCATCTGGTGAAGTCATCAGTGTGATGCTGCTGTATCTATACCAGGGGGCAGGGGGAGGCGTGGAAGAAGAATCGGCCAGTTTTAATAAATTGAAAGTGGTCCAAAACTCTCTTTACACTACTAATTGCGTTCTGGCTCTAGACTGGAGAATCAGTCCCGACCGACCACCTTGCCATCTCCTGCCAGTGGGGTCATTGGATGCTCTCCCACTTGCTGTCGGGTTTCTTCATCTTGAAACTGCTGCTGATCAGTCGAATATCCCCTCAGTTGGTCTCATGAGCCTGCAAGCACTTTAAATCAGTCTTCCCGCCAAGGAGAAGTACCAGGCAGTACCGAGAATCGAACCAGTCCTAAAGAGTCAGCATTGGGAATTCCTGGCAAAGGGATGTCAGTTATGAAACTCGCTGGTGACACAGCTGTACAGGGTGGCAGCCAGTCAAGGATTAGTTTAGAGAATTTGTTTAGAAATTTTATTTCAGAGTTCCTAGTCAAACTCTTATAAATTTTCTTCAGGAGAAACTTCGGCTTCACCTAAGTGACACAAGCTGTCTGCCTTTCAGAACCGAGGCAGTTCTGTCTGGTTAAAACTTCTGACAGGAGAAACCTTCAGCCCTCTGCTGAAATTGCTGGCGACCTGAGGCCATCGATTTTAGCCAGTAGAGTGTGTGGGAGGCAGGTCACGTGTGTGGACACTGGAGGTTTCTGCAGGGCAGAACACAGTTGCTTCTGTCTCTTATGATCCAGACCTCGAGTAGAAGATAAGTCCTTCTCGGGAGGTAGAGCATCTATCACTGCGTTCCATGACCGGGCACCAACAGATCTTAACATGCTTTAGGTTGTTCGTCCTCCTATTCTGGAGTACATCTGGTAACTTACTATTAAGATGCTCTCCGTGTATTCCATAGACTTTTTATTTGAGCTAACTTCCTATTCTATCATTTAACGTCATCTCTAGATGCCAATCTGGTAAGTCCTCACCGCTCCGCTCCACCTCCTGTGCGTAGTCGTCATAAGCGGAATCCAACAACCTCTCTCTCTCTCCGCGCATGTAGCATCGTCAGCGAAAGTGTGGAAAAATTGCAAGACTTGTTGAATGTTATGAACATTCTAAAGCGCATGCACTGTAGACTGAGATTAAAACAAGGTAAGGCGAAAGTAATACCGAATAACAGATACTAGTTTGATAAAGTTGACATCAAAATTTGGGGCCAATAAGTAGACAGTGCGAAGGAATTCTGTTACTTTGGCAGACAAATACAACAGTCGAAGCAAGGAGCTCATAAAAAACAAGTAGATTAACGCAGGCACGAGGGGCATTCCTAGCCGAAAGAGGTCTGCTGATAGGAATCATCAGCCGTAATTTGGGGAAGAATCGTCTGAGAATGTACGTTTGAAGTAGAGCATTGGGTGGAAGTGAACCATGGACTGTGGGAAAAAGCGTGGACTGTTGGAAAACAAAACAATAAGACAATGGAAGCATCTAAGATGTAATGTAGAATGATGGTGGAAATTGGGTTCTCCGTAGAGCAGGCAGAAGAGAAACACGTAGAAAAAAATGACAGGAAGAAGGTATAGGATGCTAGGACATGTGTCAAGACGTCAACAAATAACTTTTATATTATTCAAATGGTTCAAATGGCTCTCAGCACTATGGGGCTTAACTTCTGAGGTCATCAGTCCCCTAGAACTTAAAACTACTTAAACCTAACTAACCTAAGGACATCACACACATCCATGCCCGAAGCAGGATTCGAACCTGCGACCGTAGCGGTAGCGCGGTTCCAGACTGTAGCGCCTAGGACCGCTCGGCCACCCTGGCCGGCTTTTCATATTATTTGAGGCAGCTGCAGAGATGAAAACTCTACGTGACGAAACCCACCGACTCAAAGTAAACTCACGAACACGTGAAGGATGTGTGATAGGGCGTGTAAGGTTTAAAACTAGTGTAGCATATTGCAAGCTCCGTGTAAATGTACACGGGAACGAAGCACCACCAGAAAACAGTAGAAATCCAGCAGAGAATCAGTCACAGGAACTAGCACTGGCAGATGACACGGAACGAAAATAAATGTAACATATTGCGCATAAATAGGCGAAGAGATAAATTGCTGCTCGATTACACTATTAGCGGACAAATCACCGGAATCAGTAAATACCCATAAAATAGTGAGGACCAACCGTCCAGAATAACATACAGAAGAACCGGGAAGAAAACTGAGATCTGTTAGATGACGATCAGTTTGGCTTTGGAAATGTAAAGGCACAAGAGAGTGAGTTCTGATGTTTCTGTCGATAATGGAAGCAACGATGAAGAAAATCAGGATGCGAAGACAAGCAAGATACATTCATAAGATTTTTCGAGCAGGAAACAGCGTTGGACAATGTCAAGTGGGGCACGATTTTCGAAATTCTAAGAAAAATAAGGGTAAGTTATAGGGAAAGACAGGTAATATACAATACGTGAAAGAGTCAAGAGAGAACAATTAGGGAGGAAGACCAAGAACGAAGTGCTCGGATTAAAAAGCGTGTAACACAATGATGTAGTCTTTCACCCCTACTGTTTAATATGTACCTTGAAGAAGCAACGACGGAAATAAAAGAAAGGTGCAAGAGTCGAATTAAAATTCATGGTTAAATGATGTCGGTGATAAGATTTACTCGTGACAATGCTATTCTCAGTGAAAGTGAAGCATAATTACAAGATCTACTGAATATAATGAACAGTGTAATGAGTACAGACTATGTACTGAGGGTAAATTGAAGAAAGACGAAAGCAATCGGCAGTAGCAGAAGTGTGCACAGCGAGAAACTTAGCATCAGGATTGATGATCACGAAGTAGATGAAATTAAGGAATTCTGCTGCGTAGGCAGCATGATAACCCATGAGGGGCGGAGCAAGGAGGACATCAAAAACAGATTAGCAGTGGCAAAAAGGGCATTCCTGTCCAAGAGAAGTCTATTAGAATCAAGCACAGGCCTTAATTTCAGGAAGAAATTTCTGAGTATTTACGTTTGGAGCACAGCATGGACTATTGGAAAACAGAAGAGAATCTAACCATTTGAGATGTGGTGCTACAGAAGAATGTTGAAAAATAGGTGGGCTTATAAGGTAAGGAATGAGGAGGCTCTCCGCAGAGTCGGCGGGGAAAAGATTATAAGCAAAACATTGACAAGAAGAAGGGACATCACGGAATGACTTCCATGGTACGAGAGGGAGCTGTAGAGGGTAAAAACTGTAGGGGAAGACAGAGATTGGAACATGTCCAGCAAATAATTGAGGAGGTAGGTTGCAAGTGTACTCTGAGATGAAGACGTTGACACGGGAGAGAAATTCGTGGCGAGCGGCATCAAACCAGTCAGAAGACTGATGGCAAAAGAACGTCCAGAGCCAACTAAGGGGTAATGACCTGGTTACGTTAACTGTAGGAAATGCAGATACCATGTTGAGATTTACTGGACGAATTTTAAGGAAATTCAGTTCAACCACGAAAAAACGGGTCACGGAAAAATTATACCACCAATTCTTGAGTGTTGCTCACCCGTCTGAGACCCTTACGATGTTGCACTAATTGTAGAGACAGAGAGAATCCAACGAAGAGCTGTACGCTTCATCATGGGTTCGATTAGTCGGCGCGACATCGCTACGTACATTCTCAACAAATTCCAGTGGTAGACGCTACAATAGAGATGCTGTGCATCCTTTAGAGCCTTACTATCGAAATTCTGAGGGAATACGTTAGGGAAAGAGTCGGTCAGTGTATCAATTACAGCTACACTACTGGCCATTACAACTGCTTCACCAAGAAGAAATGCAGATGATAAACGGGTATTCATTCGACAAATATATTATACAAGAACTGACATGTGATTACATTTTCACGCAATGTGGGAGCATAGATCCTGAGAAATCAGTACCCAGAACAACCACCTCTTGCCGTAATAACGGCCTGGATACGCCTGGGCATTGAGTCAAACAGAGCTTGGATGGCGTGCACAGATACAGCTGCCCATGCAGCTTCAACACGATACCACAGTTCATCAAGGGTAGTGATTGGCATATTGTGAGGAGCCAGTTACTCGGCCACCATTGCCAGGGCAGCAGTCGAACATTTTCTGCATCCAGAAAGTCCCGTACAGGACCTGCAACATGCGGTCGTGCATTATCCTGCTGAAATGTAGGGTTTCGCAGGGATCAAATGAAGGGTAGAGCCACGGGTCGTAACACATCTGAAATGTAACGTCCACTGTTCAAAGTGCCGTCAATGAGAACAAGAGGTGACTGAGACGTGTAACCAATGGCACCCCATACCGTCACGCCGGGTGACACGCCAGTATGGCGATGACGAATACACGCATCCAATGTGCGTTCACCGCGATGTCGTCAAACACGGATGCGCCCATCATGATGTTGTAAACACAACCTGGATTCATCCGAAAAAATTACGTTTTGCCATTCATGCACCCAGGTTCGCGGTCGAGTACTCCATCGCAGGTGTTCCTGTCTGTAATGCTGCGTCAAGAGTAACCGCAGCCATGGTCTCCGAGCTGATAGTCCATGCGGCTGCAAACATCGTCAAACTGTTCGTGCAGATAGTTGCTGTCTTGCAAACGTCCCCATCTGTTGACTCAGGGATCGAGACGTGGCTGCACGATCCGTTACAGCCATGCGGATAAGATGCCTGTCATCTCGACTCCAAGTGATACGAGGCCATTGGGATCCAGCACGGCGTTCCGTATTACCCTCCTAAACCCACCGATTCCATATTCTGCTAACAGTCATAGGATGTCGATCAACGCGAGCAGCAATGTCGCGTTAAGATAAACCGCAATCGCGATAGGCTGCAATCCGACCTTTATCAAAGTTGGAAACGTGATGGTACGCATTTCTCCACCTTCCACGAGGCATCACAACAACTATTCACCAGGCAACACCGATCAACTGCTGTTTGTGTATGAGAAATCGGTTGGAAACTTTTCTCAGTCAGCACATTGTAGGTGTCGTCACCGGCGTCAATCTTGTGTGAATGCTCGGAAAAGCTAATCATTCGGACATCACATCATCTTCTTCCCGTCGGTTAAATTTCGTGTCTGTAGCTCGTCGTCTTCATGGTGTAGCAGTTTTAATGGCCAGTAGTGTACTTACGTCTGACGAATTGACCACGATGGAAAATATTTCAGTCGTATCAACTGTAGTCTCCCTCCACCCCCTCCCGGTACATACTTATTATCTTTGATTTCCCCTTGGATCAGATGATGGCAGGATAAGACTGTCGAAACGGTCATCTTGGGGCAATAAAAGTGCCTACATCGCCATTACAGCGTATGATGCGTATTCATTTTCGAAAATGAAAGAAGTCAAAGCTCATAGCGACCATCATCGGTGCCATTCGCAGACTGAATATGGAAGGAAGAAAAAGTGGATGGTGCCGGGTGTATTCTCTGTCACAAACAGCTTAAGGGGGCTCATGGAGTATAGATTTAGATGTAAATGTAGTTGCAGTATGGCACTCCGTATGCTTTACATTAATGTCCGATTTTCGCAAGGTTCTGAACGTTCTGAATTAGTGACATTTTTCTGTTTCAGATTTCCCCGTCGGATGATGATGTCGAACCGATCTCACGGATTCAACCAGGAAGTGTCGTCCACACACGCAATATCTCGGCAGACTGATTCGTTATCACTGTACATAGTCTGTAGCAGTTCAATGCAGTCTTATAATTTCCCTCTGACTTATGGAATCCAGTGCTCGTGTTGCTGTTCTGGCATTCCTGGCTGTCGGGTCTGGTGAGTTTTATCCAAGGTCTGACATTCCCGAGAAAATTTGCGGTGTCCGTGTCGACCTCGGTGCCGAAGGAGAGCTACGTGCACACACATGGAGGGAGCGCGGACCGTGAAGACGAGAAGGGCGAGATTCCTGCCAAGCCGTGGCAGAAACTTGTCGCCGTGCCAGCAGCCGTCCGCCTGCGCGGAATGCCGAGCTGCTACCGGCTGACGCAAAGTAGCTGGCTGGTGAAAGCCGCAGGTCGCCCTCACCGCCGCACGCTGGAGTCGAGGAAGGTTACCGGTCCGTGAGGAGCATCTCACTACACACTTCCATTGTCCTCCTGCTGCACTTCCTCGTTCACCGTACAGCTCAATCAGGTACCTCATCTCGCCTTCACATCGTACTCCTGTTCGGCATCACTATTGCCCTTCGCGTTCCGTTATTAACATGTGTGAGGTAACACACAATGCGTGAATATTACCGAACTATCAGTTTAATAAGTCGGGGTTGCAAAATACTATCACGAATTCTTTACAGTAGAATGGAAAAACCGGTAGAAGAAGATGTCGGAGAAGATCAGTCTGGATTCCGGAGAAACTTAGGAACACATGAGGCAATGTTATCCCTAAGACTTGTATTAGAAGAGAAATTAAAGACCGGCGAACCTACGTTTATAGCATTTGTAGACGTAGAGAAAGCTTTTGACAGTGTTAGATGGAACTACGTCTTTGAAATACTGGAGGTATCAGGGATAAAAAATTGGGAGCGGAAGACTATTTACAACTTGTACAAAAACCATACGGCAGTTGTAAAAGTCAAGTGACATGAAAGGGAAGCAGCGTTTGAGAAGGGAATGAGACGGAGTTGTACCCCATCCTCGATATTATTCAATTTATACGTTGAGCAAGCAGTAAAGGAAACCAAACAAAAATTTGGAGTAGAAATTACAGTTCAGGGAGACTAATTAAAACTTCAGGGTTTGCCGATGACATTGTAATTCTTTGAGAGACATCAAAGGAATTGAGAGAGCATCCAAACAGAATGGCAGTTTTTTGGAAGGAAGATGTAAGATGAACATCAACAAAAACAAGACAAGAATAGTGGAATTTAGTCGAATTATATCAGTAGTGCTGAAGGAATTAGGTAATGAAACGAAACACCTAAAGTACTAGATGAATTTTGTTCTTTGGGCAGAAAAATAACCGTTTATGGCCGAAGTAGAGAGGTTATAAAATGTAGACTGGCAATGGCTAGAAAAGCGTTTCTGAAGAAGATAAATTTGTTAACAGGCGTAAGTGTTAGGAAGCCTTTTCTGAAGGTAGCCCTCCATGGAAGTGAAACATGGACGATAAACAGTTTAGACAAGAAAAGAATATAAGCTTTTGAAACGTGGTGCTACGGAAGAATGCTGAAGATTGAATGGTAGATCATTTACTAATGAGGAGACAAGAAATTGAGAATGGATTGAAACTTCCTGGCAGATTAAAACTGTGTGCCGGACCGTGACTCGAACTCGGGAACTTTGCCTTTCGCGGGCAAGTGCTCTACCAACTGAGCTACCCAAGCACGACTCATGCCCCGTCCTCACAGCTTTACTTCCGCCAGTACCTCGTCTCCTACCTTCCAAACATTACAGAAGCTCTCCTGCGAAACATGTAGGACTAGCACTCCTGAAAAAAGGGAAATTGCAGAGAAATGGCTTAGCCACAGCCTCGGGAATGTTTCCAGAATGAGATTTTCACTCTGCAGCGGAGTGTGCGCTGATATGAAACTTCCTGGCAGTTTAAAACTGTGTGCCGGACCGAGACTCGATTTCGGGACCTTTGCTTTTCGGAGGCAAGTCCTCTATCAACTGAGCTACCCAAGCACGACTGACGCCCCGTCCTCACAGCTTTACTTCCGCCAGTACCTCGTCTCCTAACTTCCAAACTTTACAGAAGCTCCCCTAGGCTGTGGCTAAGCCATGTCTCTGCAATTTCCTTTCTTTCAGGAGTGCTAGTCCTGCATGGTTCGCAGGAGAGCTTCTGTGAAGTTTGGAAGGTAGGAGATGAGGTACTGGCGGAAGTAAAGCTGTGAGGACGGGGCGTGAGTCGTTCTTGGGTAGCTTAGTTGGTAGAGCACTTGCCCTCGAAAGGCAAAGGTCCCGAGTTCGAGTCTCGGTCCGGCACACAGTTTTAATCTGCCAGGAAGTTTCATACAACGCACACTTCGTTGCAGAGTGAAAATCTCATTCTGAGAATGGATTGGTTGATAGGACACATTCTGAGATATCAAGGAACCACCGATTTAGTACTGGAGGGAAGTCTTGCTGCAAAAATCGTAGAGAGTGACCAACAGATGAATACGGTAAGCAGATGCAGAAGGATGCGTGTTGCAGTAGTTATTCGCAGATGAAATGACATGCACAGAATGTAGTAGCGTGGAGAGCTGTCTCAAACCACAACAACAACAAGATAGTACATCTCTTATTGTGTGGCAGAATTTTCTTGATCCTGTTACATTTCATGCTGAAGGGACAATTTTAGGTGCGCATTCGTATGGATCTGCATTTCTCCGCTTTTCCCGTCACGGTAGTTTCACGATATGCATGCGAAGGAAGCAATGTGTTGCGTATATCTCCGGGAAAGGTAGACTCACGAAAATTCAATAGCCAACCTCTCCATGATGCATAATACATATTCTGCAGCATCTGCCACTGGATTTTGATGAGCATTTTTATGATGACCTAAATAAATACGTGATGGCACGCACCACTATTCTCTGTACCAATACCATCTTCTTAATTATTTTTAATGGTAAGAGCTGAAAGTCTACGCAGTACAGAAATTATCTGCTGTGCCTTTACTCTGTATTAACAAAAAGCTATAAATTTAAAATCCTACCCAAAACATGTCGCATCAAACAACAAGAAACTTCGACAAAGAAACCGGTTGGTTGATTATCATATCAGCTACAAAACTGAAAAAATCACAGCGTTATACGTGCAAATTCAGTAGTTTCAAAAATGTCTCCGATCAAGTCGCCAGTGCATCTCGTCATGAAATAAGATGTGAGTAGAAAAAGTAGAGTTGATTTTCACACATTTTCCTTGTTTTTACCTTAACGAACATGTTCCTTATTTTGTGAGGTGATGAAACTCTGTGGTTATTTGACTTATCAGTCTATCTACGTCAATGAAAAAGCCGTGTATTTTAAAAAGATGTCATGACATTCGTTCGAAACAATTTAATTGGTGTTCTGTTTTTATAAAGATTTCGTTGCGTAATTATGTATGAGGAGAAATAATAGGTGTGACTCAGCTCCTATCTTAGTAGCTGTCTAGGAAGCAAAATTCTGTCGCAGAGAGAAAACACGTTTTCCAACGACCAGCATTTTTGTGAACTTCAACATATGGTATCCATAATTAAATTTCCAGTTTTAAAATGTTGTAGAAGGAGAGCCACTGCTCAGAATGAAGTCAAATTTGAACATCATATTTTTGACGCAGGGCAAACGTCATGGAACAAAAAAGCTAACGAAAATTTGTTCAATAGGTGGCACCGTAAGCGTAAAAATATGCACACTAACAGGAGCACAGCACACTGTTGCCCTTCAGTTTAAGTCCGTGGTGCCTAACATGACCGTCTCCATGAAGGACCTCGCGCTACTGGTAAAGCTCTTTTACAAGAACAGTGACTGTGCGCCAGTAGTCCTACAGAACTCGGGACACTCAGGGGTATGAAAACAGGGATTGGTCCGATGTCTACTAAGGGTCTGGAGAAAATGATTACAAAATTCGAAGATACAGTCTGTTGTAAACTGCAGTGCGGCTGAGGGAGTAGATTCGACGTCTGTCTACGATGTGTCCGTAGCATCGGAATGGTGCGGTGGTGTGCTAACATGCAGTGCGCAGGTAATTGTCCGGACATTGCATATGCTAGCGAGCACAGTGCATATAATCTTACGAAACGTCTTGCACTGCTATCCATTCAAAAGCACCCATGTTCAGGAGTTGCTTCCTGATGATCTGACAGCAAGGTTCGCTCAGATATTTCTTTCTCGTGTGGAAGTAGACAATGAATGGTCACGGAACAGTCTGTGGACAGACAAAACCCATTTCCAAGGATATGTCAATAATCAGAATTGCAGAATATGAGCAATGGAAAATCCGCACGCCTATCAATTGGCAGCACTTCATTCTGAAAAGGTGACTGTGTGGTGCGGGTTGACGGTATCGCTTATCATAGCGCCGTATTTCCTAGAAATGAAACGAGCGCGGTAGCGCAATGAGTAGCACACTTGACCCGCATTCGGGAGGATGATGGTTCAAATTCACGTCCGGGCATCCTGATTTTGGTTTTCCGCGATTTCTCTAAATCGCTTAAGGTAAATGCCGGAATAGTTATTTCGCAAGGGCATGGTCGCTTTCCTTCCATTTCCTTCCCTAATCCGAGCTTGTGCTCCGTCCCTAATGACCTCGTTGTCGACAGAACGTTAAACACTAATCTCCTCCCCCTCCTCTTTATTCGAGATACGTTCCGCTGATCCAGTTACCTGTACTGTTACTGTTAAACGCTACGAGAGGCTTTTGCGCACCAACTTCATTCCAATCCTTCAACAGCGTGGATATGAGGCTAGGATCTTTTTTATATAACATGGCGCTTATCTGCACGATGCACAGTCAGTGAAGCGGCCGCTACAGAGCCATTTCGGAAATGCTACAATTATCAGCAGTCATTTCCCTACAGCCTGGCCGTCCATATCTCCTGATCTTAATCCGTGTGACTTCTGGCTGTGGGATTAACTTTGTGTGCATTTACGGCTAGTCTCCCGACCAGTGCAAAGTGCCAAGAGACTGGAAAACAGCACAGGTGACTCCTGTATATAAAAAGGCTAAAACAACGGACCCGCAAAATTACAGACCGATATCATTAACAACGGTTTCATGTAGAATTCTATAGCATATTCTGAGTTCGAATAAATTACTTTGAGGGCCCAAAGCTCATGTCCATGAATCAGCACAGTTTTGGAAAGCTTCGGTTGTGCTAAACCCAGCTTGCTCTTTTCTCACTCGATTTACTGCTAACTATGGATGAAGGTCAACAAGCAGATTGCATTTTTATTCCGACAATAATTCGACATGGTATCCCACAGCCGATTGATAAAGAAGGTACGTGCATATGGCTCGAAGACTTACAAAGTAGTAGAAATCAGTATGTTGTCCTCGACGGCGAGTGTTCATCAGAGACAGGCGTAACATCAGGAGTGTCCCAGGGAAGTGTGAGGACCGTTACTGTTTTCTATATACATAAATGATGTGGCAGACAGAGTGGGCAGAAACTTGCGGTTCTTCGCTGATGAAGCTGTGGTGTGCGGGAAGGTGTTGAAGATAAGTGAATGTTGATAGAAGTTGACCTAGACAAAATTCGTAGTTGGTGTGATGAGTGGCAGCTGGCGCTTAATGTAGAAAAATTTAAGTTAATGCTGATTTGTAGGAAAAACAAAGCCATAGCAATCGGATACAGCATCAGTAGTATCCTGCTTGACACATTCACATCGTTTAAATATCTGGGTGTAACGTTGCAAAGCGATACGAAATGGAACGAGCATCTCAGGATTGTGGTAGGGAAGGCGAATGTTCGACTTCGGTTTATTGGGAGTATTTTAGGAAAGTGTGGTTCATCTGTAAAGGAGATCTCATATAAGACGCTAGTACGACCTATTCTTGAGTACTGCTCGAGTTTTTTGGATTAGATGAACACACTGAAGCGATTCAGAGGTGAGCTGTTAGATTTGTTACCGGTAGGTTCGATCAGCATGCAGGTGTTGCGGATATGCCTCGGGAGTTCAAGTAGGAATTCCTGGAGGGCAGAAAACATTCATTTCGAAGAACATTGCAGAGAAAGTTTAGAGAAACGGCATTTTAAACTGACTGCAGAACGATCCTATTGCCGCCTACACACATTTCACGCAGGAACCGCAAAGATAAGATACGATACATTAGTGCTCATGCGGAGGCGTATAGATAGTCGTTTTTCTGTCGCTGTATCTGCAAGAGAAACAGGAAACGACTAGTGATGACAAAGATTACCTTGCGCCACGCACCGTTCGGTGGCTTGCACAGTATGTATGTTGATATAGATGTACAAATACTGCTCTCTGAATCTCATGTAGATGTGTTCAGTGCTCCAACTACTGACGTAGCTGGATTGAAGGCACGTATTGCGAAACTATCAACTTGTGGAAAAAACGGTAGACAGCATATCAAACATGTCTTTCGCCAGTCTCACGACAATTACATACTGATTTAATTCTCCTTTTTATGCGGATTTTGGCTCCAGGACAGTCAGAAACCGATGTAATCGTACTTTTAATGCGATTTTTGGCCTCAGGACAACTGGAAACCGGTTTTTCCCATCGTTGTGGATGGGCGCACCTAACTAACAGTGCTACAGGTCTTGACTGCTGAACTTGTGCAATGATTCACATTGAACAGTGCAGATGGTGTAATGTGCAACTCGAACAACAGCCGCAATACTGTAATCTTCTGTCATTTGTAGCCGACGCTATGTACGTTAAGACGCTTACAGCACCATCTGTTGGTAATTTTTTTCCATGACGTTTCCTCCTGCCTCAGCAATATGTTGTTCAAATTTGACTTCATTCTGGGCAGTAGAGTCTGTTTCTAAATAGTTTTGAAAATGGAGCTTTCATTATGGACACTCTGTATATATCAGTGTTTCGAGTCACTTAGACAGCTCCATAAATCAAACGCGTGCAAGGAATTATAAGGCATACCACTATCAAATGAGTAACGTAAAACCGCTACTCACAGCAGGAGGAAGAATGAACAGTACAATTCAACGTCTAGGTGAAGTTAACTTTTTAGAGACTAACCAAAATTCCCATGAATACGAGCATTGGAGTGTCAGCTGTGATGGGATGTTTGGAAGTAACGGTCAGTTCTAAGTGCTCAGAAAGATCTAGGAGCCGTGGAGGCCCACGTTTTTCGTTACTGCGCCTCGTGACTTAAAATTTACGTCAATAATGTATGTGTCACGCAGAAAGCTATTGCTTTGACTTTCATTTTTCTTTCTATGTAATCGTCAAACCACAGACTTGGAGAATGACAAATTTCTCGTCCAGAAACACTAATGCGACTCTATTAGTTATCAGTAAACTTCCATTTAAAAAGCCACAGTAAGGTGTTGCTTTTATTATAGAAATCAAAGAGAGTTTAGAACTGAGTACATAAAGTAAAAAAAATGTAGAATTCGATATAATAACGAAGCCGTAAACAGTATTCCACAATTTATTTTAAATTATTTTAAATTATTAACCACCACGTGGCAGATGTTTTTGTAAACCCATTATTGAACTTGTTCATCTTGAACAGTTCACTGTTTCTATTTCGCTCTTTTTCACAGTTCAGTACACCTTCTTCTTGTTTTCATGCTTGATTTGTGTTCAGTTTTTGACGAGCTGTTCACTGTTCCGTATTACCACTAAATCTGAGGGGGATGCGACTGGAGTTTCCCTTGTGAGGAGCCAAAATGTTGTAACATTAGTACCGTGTTACTCCATCTTTGGAACGCAATACTAAAGCATTTCTGCGTGGCATAGGTTCCATCATTGGTAGGTTTCCGGAGATATATGTCACCGCATGTCTATCAAAAGGGCGCACATATCCCGTCAATAACGAGCTCGGGGCTCTCTACCGTAATGGTGCCGTATGGGGCTTTAGTAGGTAACTGAAATAATAGCAAACTGAAATTGTGCAAAAGTTCAGTAAGATGTTTGTCTTTGGATGGGAAGGGTCTACATGTGAGTCTCCATGAACCACGAAATTACTGTAGAATTGAAAAAAATTTGTATATTTTCCTTAATTTCTGACTCTCTTTTAGTTAAGATGATGACCAGTGTAGGCCTACATCGGTTGGCATTTTGAAGAGTTTTGTGGTTGTATCAAATGAAAATTGTTCTGTCATTGTATCGTAAAGAAATTGACATTATTTCTATACACAGCACAATATTACATATCAGGGACAGGCATTCAACACCGAACGCAAATATATGTAACATAGAATGAAATTTTCACTCTACAGCGGAGCGTGCGCTGATATGAAACTTCCTGGCAGATTAAAACTGTGTGCCACACCGAGACTCGAACTCGGGACCTTTGGAAGGTAGGGGACGAGGTACTGGCGGAATTAAAGCTGTGAGGAGGGGGTGTGAGTCGTGCTTGGGTAGCTCAGTTGGTAGAGCACTTGCCCGCCGAAGGCAAAGGTCCCGAGTTCGAGTCTGGGTCCGGCACACAGTTTTAATCTGCCAGGAAGTTTCAAATGTAACATGTTGCACTCAACTAGGCTAAGAAATCCATTATTTGTAACCTTTCCATTTCTTTCGGTGTACGATGTAATCCAACGTGATTACGTGCACCTAATTAGCGAAGTGGCAAATGAATACACTCTCGTAATACAGACTGAATGCAAAGAAGACTAATTATAAAGATCAATTTAGATTCGGTTGTCTAATTTATCATTAATTAACATCTATATTTCAGTGAAATTCCAGTCATGGGCAGAAATAATTGAGTCATCTGTCGTTAAAGTTGAAAATTTATTTCTCAATCCAAATGCTATCAGACTTACGTTCACTTTACAGTAAATAACAAGTAGTTATTTAATTAAACAATAATAACATAAACTTACATTATAGGAGGTAAATCATTATTTAATTAAATCATAATAAAATATAGTTTTCATTACATGACTCTGTTGCCGCGTACAAGTGTTACCCTATAGTAATGACCCAGTCGGAGCAATACCATGTCTCCTTACAAACCTCTACTGTCGTCAGAGAGCGTTCGTACTTTAAAGAGATTCTTTGAAGCACTCAGACATTTTGGATGACTCGGTATCATACAAACGTGATACTGATACTATGTTTACTATGTGGATGACACACTTCTTTTAAAGGTTTCATGTAACATTCCATGAATTACGAAGTCTCAAGTTTAAACAATTTGCGCTATTTCCAATAATATCATACATAACAAAGATATAAAAATCCGCTTTCGTGAAAAGGAATAAAATTAAATATTTCGATAGCGTTATAGTGTTACATACGGTGTTGTAGTGTCACATACTATTCGATTACGCTGTTACGCATATATGGAAATGTAGTATAGAAAAAATATTTGGAAGTATCCGTACATAGCGAACTAAAATGTTATGATCACATAACCTCAGTTGTGGGAAAAGCTGTAACCAAGTTGATATCATTGGTAGAGTAAAAGGAAATACTTATCTAAGAAAGATGTGGCTTACAAAATTCTTGTAGGATCATTCCTTGAACATCGGTCACGACTTTGAGACCCTTGCTAGGTTGTGTTATCAGAAGAGAGCCAACGATGTTTCGTCACGGTAAGTGCGGCAACGTTACAGAGACGCCTAAAAAACTCCAGTGGTAGAAGCTATAAGAGTGGCGTTGTTGTCATGGTGAGGTTCTCGTTTCGAAATTCAAAGAGCATACGTTCCAAGAAGAGCCTGGAATCTAATTAATTAATTAAACGTACAGCGAAAGGTTTACTTGAGAAAGTCAGTCATAGCAACTCATATCGAGGTTTATCGACAGTCTTTCTTCCCATGCAACGTTCACCAATAGTACAGAGAATGGGAGTAATGGTAGCGGTACCAGATGTACACTCCACCACACTCCCTCAGGTCACTTGCACAGCGTTGAAGTATAGAGTGTAGAAGCAGATTAAACTCGATTTACAAAAGTCATAGACAACGTATGCGCTCTCTAGAAATACGAGGCGCATGAGGTCACAAACGAATCAAAAGAAGACTCCACTCTGTGAAACAAGTTACGACAAAATTATCGATGAACGTAGAAACAGTAAATTCAGCAGATATAAGAATAAAATGTCTCATTTGGAGCAACAGAAAGATGCTAAGACAGACGTTACTGTGACTAAGTATCAACTCCCAATACGACCGCGATTCTGTTGAGCACTAGCAGCGTTCTTTGTAAAAAGTACTGAAGGTGCTCGTGCCACGCACACTATCAATGAATACTCGGTAGAATACGGGCGATGCTCTTGATCGGTAGATGCCACAGAACAAAGCAGATTTGAATGAGAGATGATCGCGTGAGTGAACAAAGACTAGAAATTCGCTATCCAGTCATTTCACACTGACGCCTAAGTGAGGCACAGTTCCTTAACATTGCATAGTGACCACTTATGCCCAAAGGGTGTTACCGGATTTTCGTAACATGAAGCTCCGCACAGTGCACCGATATGGATTTCACGGGACAGAATTTCTCACATTAATGGGAATATTTACGTGTTCTTCAAGCACATGTCCATATCGTCCACATAAGTAACATCAGCAGCAGCAGCAGCCAATTGGCCGCCACTGTTTTCTAATTGCCGGCCGGTGTGGCCGAGAGGTTGTAGGTGCTTCATTCTGGAACTGCGCCACCGCTATAGTCGCAGGTTCGAATCCTGCCTCGGGCATGGGTGTGTGTGATGTCCTTAAGTTAATTAGGTTTAAGTAGATCTAAGTCTGTCCGCAGCTCATGGTCTCGCGGTAGCGTTCTCGCTTCCCGAGCATGGGGTCCCGGGTTCGATTCCCGGCGGGGTCTGGGACTTTTCCTGCCTCGAGATGACTGGGTGTTGTGTCGTCTTCATCATCATCATTCATCCCCATTTACGGTCGGAGGAAGGCAATGGCAAACCACCTCCACAAGGACCTTGCCTAGTAAGGCGGCGCTGGGTCCCGCGTCGTTCCCCTACACTCTGTAAAGAAGTATGGGACTCATCATCATCAGATCTAGGTCTAGGGGACCGATGACGTCAGACGTTAAGTCCCATAGTGCTCAGAGCCATTTGAACCATTTTATTTTCTAATTTCATGTTCCCACTTATATTTAGGGAATTGCCTCGACACTTCCTTTCCTCTTGAAATCCAGCGAAGAACGTCTTTGGTCCTCCTAACAAAGATTCACCTGGCTACGTGGCCCACCCTTATCCATTTCATTTTATTACAGTCGTAATGAGTCATAATTACAGCATACACTCCATTATGTCATGTGACGACTTTGTTTTTCCGCCTTTTCTAATAATATCCGACATGCATTTCAGCATTTCTCACAAAGTAATTCTCAGCTTTAAATTAGGTTTTCTATTAAAGATCCGTATATTACTATTATAAATCAAAACTGGCACTGCATACCGCTTTTCAACTTTAGTTTTCAGATACATAGGAAACTTCACTGTAGTTTATTGGAGGTAGTCGAGGCTATTTTTATTGTCAGTTTATTTCTTTTATTAGCCTCCCAGTCATTTTTATCAACTGCTCTAAATATAAAGCTCGTCAACTGCTTTTGTGACTTCATTGTTAATGCGCACTGTTTTGATTTCGATTTTCTGGGTACACGTTCTGTCGACATTGAGGTCATTACAGAAGGAGCAAAAGCTCCGAGTTATTCAATTATGGGGAAAGAAATCGGCCGTGCCCTTTCAAAGGAACCATCCTGGTATTTGCCTGGAACGATTTACGGACATCACCAGACGTTTCGAATCATAGTGACGATTATTGCCGATCATCTTGCTACACTCACAATCTTACAGTGGAAAGAAGAATTGTGATACGTCGGCCGGTGTGGCCGAGTGGTTCTAGGCGCTTCAGTCTGGAACCGCGCGACCGCTACGATCGAAGGTTCGAATCGTGCCTCGGGCATGGATGTGTTGCATGGGGGCTTAATCAAATATGATTGAAAATACTTTTAGTTTTTAATAGCTGTGTGTCCGATTACGCAATCTCGTAAACGGTTGGCCCTGACTAGTATTTGTACGCAATCTGACTGCATAGAGCAACAACAAACAATGAAAGAAAATTTTCGTTAACACAATTAATTAATTAAGTCCCCAGCAACTATAAAACCTACAAAATCAAAGCACAAATGTAATTGTTCTGTGTGTGGGAGTGTGACTCAACGTACACATCTGGCACGGTTCTTCTTCAACAAGACAAGAAATTTCAAATACCATTATACTGACGTGATAAAAGAAAATTACAAATACTATAATTGCGTAAGGAAAGCAGAATTAAACTCTAATACAAGAACACACGCCAGATGCTTTCTTGACTGATCCTGTAATGACGCATTATTTAGGACACTGAAATAAAAAGAAACGGAGTTAGTTACCTCATTTATATTGATGATAATCACTCTAATCCTTACAATATATCTCTACACCGATTCTCTACTACCACATCTCAACAAGACTCTTCAGTATCACATCTCAGCAAGCACTGCCTACTAGCACATCTCAACAAACACTCTCTGCTACAACATCTCAGCACAGACTACCCCGAGTCCTCGACAGGCACTGACTTCCACGAGCTCTCGACAAGCACTGAGGAGGCGGCTTAATAATACTCTTTGGCGCAATCTCTGGCGCAGTGGCTCAGTGTAGCCACCTTTCATATGCCCCTCCTCCACAGGCCAGAATTTGATGGTATTTTTTGCCAGCATTGGTGGTGAAAATACCACCAAATTCGTCCACAAAAATACAGACAAAAATAAAAGATAATATTAATACCTAAATATCACATAATTAGTTAAATTTTGGCTTTGCACTGACCTTTCAATAACCTAATATATGAAATACAGTAAGCAATACAACCTCTTTTCATACATGTGGCTTTACATAAGAGTTCACACAATACACAAAAAATCAGTTTATACAAATGTTCACATAAAATACTTATAATTGTTCAAAAAAAAAAACTAATAGTTGATAATTCCAGCCCAGCAATGGTCAAGAGGTGCAAACACCAACAAGTGACATCATTTCAGCAGAAACAGTCCATCAGTTGCACCCAGCAATGTTGAGAGCAGGTGCAGACACCAACAAGTGACATCATTTCAGTAGAAGCAGTCCATCAGTTGCACCCAGCAATGTTGAGCAGGTGCAGACACCAACAAGTGACATCATTTCAGTAGAAGCAGTCCATCAGTTGCACCCAGCAATGTTGAGCAGGTGCAGACACCAACAAGTGACTTCATTTCAGTAGAAGCAGTTCCATTAGTGGCACCCAGCAATGTTGAGCAGGTGCAGACAGCAACAAGTGACTTCATTTCCATACAAGTAGTCCATCAGTTGCACCTAGCAATGTTGAGTAGGTGCAGACACCAACAAGTGACATCATTTCAGTAGAAGTAGTCCATCAGTTGCACCCAGCAATGTTGAGCAGGTGCAGACACCAACAAGTGACATCATTTCAGTAGAAGCAGTTCCATCTGTGGCACCCAGTAAAGTTGAAGAGGTACACACAGCAACAAGTCACATTAGTTCAGTAGAAGCAGTCCATCAGTGGCACCCAGCAATGTTGAGTAGGTGCAGACACCGGCAAGTGGCATCATTTCCATAGAAGTAGCTTCATCTGTGCACCCAGTAATGTTGAGCAGGTGCAGACACCAACAAGTGACATCATTTCAGTAGAAGCAGTCCATCAGTTGCACCCAGCAATGTTGAGCAGGTGCAGACACCACCAAGTGACATCATTTCAGTAGAAGCAGTCCATCAGTTGCACCCAGCAATGTTGAGCAGGTGCAGACACCAACAAGTGACATCATTTCAGTAGAAGCAGTTCCATCTGTGGCACCCAGTAAAGTTGAAGAGGTACACGCAGCAACAAGTCGCATTAGTTCAGTAGAAGCAGTCCATCAGTGGCAGACAGCAATATTGAGTAGGTGCAGACACCGGCAAGTGACATCATTTCAGTAGAAACAGTTCTAACAGTGGCACCCAGCAATGTTGAGTAGGTGCAGACAGCAACAAGTGACTTCATTTCCATACAAGTAGTGCATCAGTTGCACCTAGCAATGATGAGCAGGTCCAGAGAGCAGTCCATGATATTCACTATCACTGATCACACTGTTCGTCAGAGTATATAAGCACAAATTAAACATGTCCTATTGGCACCAATCATGTAGAAAAAGTACAAGTAACAATCCATAATATTCACTATTACTAATCAGATAGTTCAGGCATGAACAATAGTTTGAATACACATACAAATGCTTTTACACACTAGACATATAAATTCTAATAAACACACAAATGATATCAGATAATTGTCATATTAACTATTACAAATACTCAAATATCAGTAAACCTATAATATTTATGGGTGTCAGTGCAAGCCACTACAAACAAATAAAATAATATTTAGGAGATAGGTGGGTAGGATTAGGAAAGGAAAACACACGAAACACACTCACTCATCTTTCATCCACATTAAGTACTACTGTGTAATTGAATAGTGTTAACTGTGTAAATGCAATTCTGTCAAAATCTGATGTTCATCATGTGTATAAAGTAGTAGTGGCAGCAATGTATAACAGTCAATAATAGTTAAGTCAACGTCATAGTCATCATGTCAAGACCAATGTTTGCCAAGCCAGATCAAAATGTACTGTTGCTGAACAACTGTCATTGAGCCAAGATATGCAAATACTTCCTCTCTTCAAAAAAAGTATATACTGCTTTGTGATTTAACAAAGTGTGTGTATAGACTATCTTCCTTCTACTTTAGTGTTCTAGTCTGCTATCTTCATCCTCCTTGTTCCATAAGACCAACAAAAAAAATATGCTCCTCACTTACTTTACTCCTTATACACCAAAACTCCAATAATCATCAGCATCACATAATCTCAATACTTCAATAATACCTCTTATGTCGATACATATAAACCTTATCATTAATAGCATTTACCTTACCTCTTGTCCACAAAAACTCTAATAATCATCAACTTTATATAATCTCAATACCTCAACAATACCTCTTCAATACGTCGATACATATAAACCTTATTACCAATATCACTTCACTTCCATAACAACTCTTTCCTCTAGTCAGTCTCCTCGAACAAGTACAGATAAAATCCTAATGCAAACCTCATCATCCCATACAATCTGAAGACACATTGTCAACACACAACCTCTGTGTAATCCATCTGACCCAAATCTTCTACTCATTATAAATAATAAACAAAAGAAATGCATACATGACCTCTAACAGACTTAGTTCGAATAACTCTCAGTAATTAAGTACGATTACGGAGTGTGAATGATCATAATATTTCACAGTGTGTACACCACTTCAAGAATTATGGCAGAAGCAAACATGTGGAGTATTTTTTGTGTCAAGTGTAACTTCCTATTTCAATTGCTCACGAAAAATGCAGTGTAATAACTGTCAATGGTCTAAACCTAGTTTTGGTATGTCATGTCGTTAGCTTCCTTCCCAGTAGCACAAATCTATACAGCTCTCATAAAACCTCCAGCTCATGTGACTTCTATGAAGTTTCTTGCACTAATGTCGTTCGGCGGATTATAGCAGTTCATTTTCTTATCTTAAAAATATAAGGCACTAAGCGTAAGCAAAACAAGCAATAGCGAGTAAATATACCAGTAGAGAACAGAATGTCAACAAGTGGATGCAGCACAATCCTTGCAACGAGGCTCTGCCAAGCGAACAATCTGTAACCTATACCATTGTTGTTGTTGTTGTGGTCTTCAGTCCTGAGACTGGTTTGATGCAGCTCTCCATGCTACTCTATCCTGTGCAAGCTTTTTCATCTCCCAGTACCTACTGCAACCTACATCCTTCTGAATCTGCTTAGTGTATTCATCTCTTGGTCTCCCTTTACGATTTTTACCCTCCACGCTGCCCTCCAATACTAAATTGGTGATCCCTTGATGCCTCAGAACATGTCCCACCAACCGATCCCTTCTTCTGGTCAAGTTGTGCCACAAACTTCTCTTCTCCCCAATCCTATTCAATACTTCCTCATTAGTTATGTGATCTACCCATCTAATCTTCAGCATTCTTCTGTAGCACCACATTTCAAAAGCTTCTATTCTCTTCTTGTCCAAACTATTTATCGTCCATGTTTCACTTCCATACATGGCTACACTCCATACGAATACTTTCAGAAATGACTTCCTGACACTTAAATCAATACTGGATGTTAACAAATTTCTCTTCTTCAGAAACGCTTTCCTTGCCATTGCCAGCCTACATTTTATATCCTCTCTACTTCGACCATCATCAGTTATTTTGCTCCCCAAATAGCAAAACTCCTTTACTACTTTAAGTGCCTCATTTCCTAATCTAATTCCCTCAGCATCACCCGACTTAAATAGACTACATTCCATTACCCTTGTTTTGCTTTTGTTGATGTTCATCTTATATCCTCCTTTCAAGACACTGTCCATTCCATTCAACTGCTCTTCCAAGTCCTTTGCTGTCTCTGACAGAATTACAATGTCATCGGCGAACCTCAAAGTTTTTATTTCTTCTCCATGAATTTTAATACCTACTCCGAATTTTTCTTTTGTTTCCTTTACTGCTTGCTCAATATACACATTGAACAACATCGGGGAGAGGCTACAACCCTGTCTCACTCCCTTCCCAACCACTGCTTCCCTTTCATGTCCCTCGACTCTTATAACTGCCATCTGGTTTCTGTACAAATTGTAAATAGCCTTTCGCTCCCTGTATTTTACCCCTGCCACCTTTAGAATTTGAAAGAGAGTATTCCAGTCAACATTGTCAAAAGCTTTCTCTAAGTCTACAAATGCTAGAAACGTAGGTTTGCCTTTCCTTAATCTTTCTTCTAAGATAAGTCGTAAGGTCAGTATTGCTTCACGTGTTCCAGTGTTTCTACGGAATCCAAACTGATCTTCCCCGAGGTTGGCTTCTACTAGTTTTTCCATTCGTCTGTAAAGAATTCGTGTTAGTATTTTGCAGCTGTGACTTATTAAGCTGATAGTTCGGTAATTTTCACATCTGTCAACACCTGCTTTCTTTGGGATTGGAATTATTATATTCTTCTTGAAGTCTGAGGGTATTTCGCCTGTTTCATACATCTTGCTCACCAGATGGTAGAGTTTTGTCAGGACTGGCTCTCCCACGGCCGTCAGTAGTTCCAATGGAATATTGTCTACTCCGGGGGCCTTGTTTCGACTCAGGTCTTTCAGTGCTCTGTCAAACTCTTCACGCAGTATCATATCTCCCATTTCATCTTCATCTACATCCTCTTCCATTTCCATAATATTGTCCTCAAGTACATCGCCCTTGTATAGACCCTCTATATACTCCTTCCACCTTTCTGCTTTCCCTTCTTTGCTTAGAACTGGGTTTCCATCTGAACTCTTGATATTCATACAAGTCGTTCTCTTATCTCCAAAGGTCTCTTTAATTTTCCTGTAGGCGGTATCTATCTTACCCCTAGTGAGATAGGCCTCTACATCCTTACATTTGTCCTCTAGCCATCCCTGCTTAGCCATTTTGCACTTCCTGTCGATCTCATTTTTGAGACGTTTGTATTCCTTTTTGCCTGTTTCACTTACTGCATTTTTATATTTTCTCCTTTCATCAATTAAATTCAATATTTCTTCTGTTACCCAAGGATTTCTACTAGCCCTCGTCTTTTTACCTACTTGATCCTCTGCTGCCTTCACTACTTCATCCCTCAAAGCTACCCATTCTTCTTCTACTGTATTTATTTCCCCCATTCCTGTCAATTGCTCCCTTATGCTCTCCCTGAATCTCTGTACAACCTCTGGTTCTTTTAGTTTATCCAGGTCCCATCTCCTTAAATTCCCACCTTTTTGCAGTTTCTTCAGTTTTAATCTACAGGTCATAACCAATAGATTGTGGTCAGAGTCCACATCTGCCCCTGGAAATGTCTTACAATTTAAAACCTGGTTCCTAAATCTCTGTCTTACCATTATATAATCTATCTGATACCTTTTAGTATCTCCAGGGTTCTTCCATGTATACAACCTTCTTTCATGATTCTTAAACCAAGTGTTAGTTATGATTATGTTGTGCTCTGTGCAAAATTCTACCAGGCGGCTTCCTCTTTCATTTCTGTCCCCCAATCCATATTCACCTACTATGTTTCCTTCTCTCCCTTTTCCTACACTCGAATTCCAGTCACCCATGACTATTAAATTTTCGTCTCCCTTCACAATCTGAATAATTTCTTTTATTTCATCATACATTTCTTCAATTTCTTCGTCATCTGCAGAGCTAGTTGGCATATAAACTTGTACTACTGTAGTAGGTGTGGGCTTCGTATCTATCTTGGCCACAATAATGCGTTCACTATGCTGTTTGTAGTAGCTTACCCGCATTCCTATTTTCCTATTCATTATTAAACCCACTCCTGCATTACCCCTATTTGATTTTGTGTTTATAACCCTGTAGTCACCTGACCAGAAGTCTTGTTCCTCCTGCCACCGAACTTCACTAATTCCCACTATATCTAACTTCAACCTATCCATTTCCCTTTTTAAATTTTCTAACCTACCTGCCCGATTAAGGGATCTGACATTCCACGCTCCGATCCGTAGAACGCCAGTTTTCTTTCTCCTGATAACGACATCCTCTTGAGTAGTCCCCGCCCGGAGATCCGAATGGGGGACTATTTTACCTCCGGAATATTTTACCCAAGAGGACGCCATCATCATGTACTCATACAGTAAAGCTGCATGCCCTCGGGAAAAATTACGGCTGTAGTTTCCCCTTGCTTTCAGCCGTTCGCAGTACCAGCACAGCAAGGCCGTTTTGGTTATTGTTACAAGGCCAGATCAGTCAATCATCCAGACTGTTGCCCTTGCAACTACTGAAAAGGCTGCTGCCCCTCTTCAGGAACCACACGTTTGTCTGGCCTCTCAACAGATACCCCTCCGTTGTGGTTGCACCTACGGTACGGCTATCTGTATCGCTGAGGCACGCAAGCCTCCCCACCAACGGCAAGGTCCATGGTTCATGGGGGGGGACCTATACCATAGTGTAACCTAAACTCTATGTTCGTACACTGTACATCAGCATTGCTATATACCAAATTAAAGAGTAGTTATGACAACAAAACAGAAATGTGTAAATATGCAATCCATAAGCATAGCAGCAAACAGGTCATTAGCATTATAACAGCATAAGCAAATAAGTGTTCATATGTCATCTTAATAAGTAAACATGAAGGCGCAAGCAGATAAATCACAAAGTATAACTTACATACCTAACCACATCAACACAATAAATCAGGTGACAATTATAATTTAAATAAATAAGCACAGCAGGCACATAATTAAAAAAAATGACATCAGTGAAAAAGCAGTGCAACTAAGCGATGCATAATATATACAAATAACAATCCTGTTCATTAATGAAACATTGACAAAAATCAGAAAATGTACGCAAGCACATCGCTTCACACGTAAATTCATAGAACATGAAATTAGCACAAAGTATGAATCACGTAATCGGGAGCAGCAAATTACGTGTAAAGTACGTACCTAAGTGGAAATATGTTACCTGAAAAATGAACTCAATTAATAGTTACCCTTTTTAGTTTATTAGTTTCTTCTTCGAAATTACATTCTTCCTGAAAATTTTTCGATAGCAAGTCCTCTTAACGTCAGAGACACACAGAATTTAACTGAAGTTCTTAAATATTTTATAGAACCGTATCCTGAAAAATACTGAATGTTAATAACATAATTCATCAAGTCACTATAGCTTTATACTGAATTTAATCGGAGAAATTAAACTGTGTATTTGTTTACGGCTGTCAGTGCATTCGCACTGAGCGCTCGATCAGCTGTAAGCGCGTGACGTAGGAAGCAATTGTTCGCGGTCAACGACTGCTTTGTGCGGCGCGCAGACTTGACTGTTGCTTTGAGTATGTGCCGCCGCCAAAACACAGCGCGGTATCCTTGTACTCTCAGCATGTTTACATGTAGCTGTTAGTTTCTCTAAAGTATGTCATTCCACAAAAATTTTAACGTTTGATATATGATGTACTCCCTTAGAGCGTCGAGATTTAAGAGTTTCTACTTCGACAGTGTTATCATGAATAATTTTACGAATTCTATATGGACCGTTATAAAGCAGAAAAAATTTGCGACACAAGCCTTTTCCTTTGTGCGACAAACGATGAGATCTAATTAACACCTTTTGACCAACTGACAAAATTTTTAAACGACCAGGACGCTTAGCTGATTTCTCTCTTCTAGCAGCCGCAGATGCAATATTTTGCAGAGCCAGGTTGACAACTTCAGAATGCCGCAGTTTCCGTGAAGGAGGAAAAGGAACTATTTCAGAAATGCGATTTGTCGGTGCTTCGTTTTTTAATATCAGTAAAGGCGGTAAAGAAGTTGAATCATTAGGGAGTTCATTCAGAATGTTTTGAAAAATATGAAGATACTGATCCCAAGTTCTGTGATTCTGATGACAATAAAGACGACACAATTTATTGATTTCCTTCGTCCATCTCTCTGCAGCGTTAGATTGAGGGTGAAAAAGTGAAATGAAAATTGGTTTAATTTTACGACGCTGTAGAGTACGAAGCCAAATTTTAGAACGAAACTGTGATCCATTATCTGATATAACCTTATCAACATGACCAACTTCTTTAAGAAAATTTTTGATGAAAGCGTTAGATACTGAACGAGCTGTTGCTTTGCGTAAAGGTGTAAAACATGCATATTTTGACGTCAACTCCACTGCTACGAAAATGTACGCAAAACCATTAGTAGAACGAACCAGTGGACCGAACAAATTGACTGCAGCCATCTCCTTTAATTTCGCTGGAATGATAGGAGACAACGGTGCTCTGTGAGAAACTGTTGGCGTCTTAGCCTTTTGACATAATTTGCATTTGGCCAGAACAGATCGAATATGTTTTTCCATATGACTGAAATAACAATTTTCTCGTAATTTATGAAAGCATTTTCTGGGACCAAAGTGTGCATAACTGAAATGCGTATACCAAATCAGCTTATTAACCCACTCATCAGGAATACAAACTAACCAAACAGAGTTGTCGACCGATTTTCGTTTAAAAAGAATGTCATTGCGAACTAGATAATGCTGTCTAATCGCTACGCTTTCCTTTCTCCTCCACTTCTCCTTAATGTCCTTCCAGATTGGATCCTTATTTTGCTCCTTAGCGATGTCCTGGAGCGAAGACGAAATAAAGTTCTCAAACGCAACACCTTGAATATACATCAAACAATAATTGTTTTCTTTGCAGTCCTCTTCAGCACTTTGTTTCAAACCCATAGGTGCACGTGATAAAGCATCAGCAACAATATTTGAAGAACCCTGTATGTAAACAATACTAAAGTCAAATTCCTGTAGGTACAACGCCCATCGTGACAATCTGCCGTGAGTTAATTTTGTTGACATAAGAAATTCCAGAGCTCGATGATCGGTGTAAACCTTAGTATGTCTGCCAAACAAAAATGTGCGAAATTTTGTGAAAGCCCAAACAACAGCCAAAGCTTCAAGTTCCGTAATCGAATAATTCTTTTCTGATTTAGAAAGAACACGACTTCCAAATGCAATAGTTTTCTGTACTACAACGCCGTCTTCTTCTATCTCTTGAAATAAATGTGCACCTAGGCCCTTGTATGATGAGTCCGTCGCCAAACAAAAATCTTGAGATAGATCCGGATGTGAAAGAAGTGGAGCAGCAACTAAAGCATCACGGAGTTGTTCAAATTCTGACTGAGCTTCTCATCCCAACACCAATTAGATTTCTTTCCGGATAGTTCACATAAACGAGGTGTGGCCAAATCGTCCAATTTAACAAAGCGTCGAAGAAAATTACAGACACCAAGGAAACTACGAACATCACCTTTTGTAGTAGGAACAGCATAATTACGAATAGCGTCTAATTTTTCTGGATCACGAAGAATACCTTCTGTAGAAATAATGTGACCGAGAAAGTTCACCTGAGAACGACCAAATTCAGATTTTTCTAAGTTCACTGTAATGCCAACTCTTGCAAAAATACGTAATAATGAATCCAAAATTTTGTTGTGCTCACTCCAAGAATGTTTAGCAATAAGAATATCGTCAACATATGAAGTAATATTGTCACGAAGATAAACAGGTAAAATTTCATTTAAGCTACGAATGAATGCTGCTGAAGATACACTAAGTCCAAACGGTAATTTCCGAAACTGGTAACAGTTACCAAAGGCTAAAAAGGCAGTGTATTTTCTACAGTCAGGGTGGAGTTCTATTTGCCAAAAACTTGCGCGCATATCAATCGTGGATAAAACTTTAATTCCATGGAAATGTTGAATAAGTTCATCTAAATTTTGTGGGCGGTCGGTTTCAGGAATGATGATGTTATTTATCTGTCTGGAATCCAGAACCAAACGAATTGACCCGTCCTTTTTAAGAACAACGTGTAATGGGCTAGTATAAGGACTGACTGCAGGCTCAATAATGCCCTGATCTAACATGTACTGAAGTTCATTTTTAACCTTGTCTCTGTAAGCCAAAGGAATAGCGTACGTTTCCCCGCGAAATGGTGTGTGTTCTTTTACTTTAAATAAATATTGTAAGCCTTGTATAGTTCCTGTGTGATGACTAAACACTGTAGCATGTGAAGTCAAAATTCGGTGCAGCTCTTCTCTTGCAACGTCATCTGGCACTTCAGCTTTCTTAACCTTTTCATTAATTAATTCTTCGCTATTAATTATATCATCCATCGCGTCCCTGTATCTATTGTCATTGTCATGAATGAACACATTGTCGTCATAATGCTCAACGAAAACATCAGAAGTAAGAAACCTTAAACATTTTGTGTCTGACTCAGATCTTGTTAAACACTCGAAAAATTTCAAACATTTCGGCATTCCGGCAACAGTCAAATTCACACTTCCTTCTTTAAAGTTCAAAATTGCCTTATGTGCGATAAGAAACTCCATACCTAATATAATTTGTATACTGAGTAATGGAACAATAATAAAATTAGCAGAAAATTCGTATCCTTGACAAATGAAAGTTAAGTTGGTCTGTTGTTTGACTTCTACATTTTTTCCAGAAATAGCACCTCGAATTGTGGTTTTAGAAATAGGTAACACAGGACAGGCAATAGTTCTTTCATATATACGAAAAACTGATTCACTAATGACATTCAATGGGCTCCCAGAATCTAAAACTGCAGTGAACTTATTCTTACCCACACATACTTCAATAACAGGATGTAAAAACGCGTCTACATTATTCTCCTTTTCGTCTAGCAAAATGTCTCTCATGTCTTCCAGGAGACGTAGTGTAAAGTCGTAGTGTCATTACTTTCTGAACCGTCTATATTGCTGCCAGAAGCCGAAGCTGCAAGTCATTGTCGATTGTTTGCGTCACGTCTTTGAGTATTCGCGTCATTTCGCGGATCAATTTCTACGATTTGCACTTGTCTCTCTGAAGTTCTGTCACGTGGAGGATGCCAATTAGGTCCTTCCTGTCTGTTAGATGCAAATTCTTGGCTGTGTCTGTTATTAAAATTTCTTATTTTCCTGTCTGTCTGCATAACTACTTCTTGTGTAATTTCGACTGTCACTTCTGAAATTATTGTTGTATCTACTACCCTGATTATTTCTGTAGTAAGAATTTCTATTACTGTTTGAATAATTTCTGTCTTGATGATACCGATTACTGTTTCCGTATGATTGATCATTCCGGTACGAATTACCGTTATTATAATTGTCTGTGTAATTTCTGTTAGAACGTCTGTTATTGTCATAGGGCTAGTATCTATTGTCCTGTCTGTTACGTCTGTCATTCTCAAAATTACCCATATAACGCCCGTTCCGATCACTATCTCTTTTCTCTGAAAATCTATTGTAATTACTGTTACTGAAAAAGTTACAAGAAGTCCCGTCGTCGTTGTCATACTCAAGTTCTTGCAACAAAGTCTTAAAAGTCTCAATGTCGTCTTTACATCTTCCGGCTAAAGCAATTTGTCTTATGGATTGTGGCAGCTTAGTTAAACAAATGCGAATTAATTCAGTCGGGCTATAAGGGTTGGACAGGAACTGATTCTTTCGAATCATGTCTTCAAAGTACTCTGCCGGCGTGCGGAACTCAGTTTAAAATTACGCTGCATAATCAGACTATGTTTGACTCTGTCTTGCGTGTTTTCGGACCAATATGCCGATAGAAATGCATGATAAAAATCATTTAGATTATTACAATCTCTAATGAGTGCGCGCATGCGCGTCGCCGGTTCGTTTTCTAAATATCCACACATAAATTCCAGTTTGTGACTTAGTGGCCAACTTGGTGGAAGTGCGTACATAAATTGATCTAACCAGGAACATGGATGTATGTCATTCTTAGAATTGCGAAAGATCTTAAATTTCCGAACAGTCAAAAAGTGTTTATAGTCAAAGTTTTCGCCTCGTGGCGCCAAAGACCTACCGCGTCTGTCCCAGTCCGAATGTCGATTATTGTCAAGTTCGCGCGCCTGGCGCTCTCTTGTTGCTTCTCGTAAATGAAATAAATTACTTTCTTCATACCCCTCTGCTATCTGTGATTCTAAGTTTCTTCTACTGTCTTTTCCTACTATTTCGCCTTCAATTTGTTTGACTTGCTTTCGTAATGCCTCAGATTCCCTTTTCACGCGTTCATTAAATTTTCCCTGATTTTCAACATGCTTATTTATGTTCTGATACTCTTCGGTTTCTGCAAATGGCAATGGTGCTGTATCATCTGAATCTCTGTCCCCACTTAAACTAAGACTTGTCAGTTTATCTGAAATCTCCTCAACTCTTTCCGATAAATCACCTATTTGTTCTTTCTGTTTATTTACGTCTTCCGTAAGTGTCGCGACTCGGGTTTCAGTATTAACACATTTGGTAGTTAACTGTTCATATTGTTGTGTTAGGTTATTTATTCTGTCATTTGGTACGGATTCCTCGATTCTCTCAAATATTTCTTCCTTATCGTGTGCGCGTTGTAAATTTAACTCTGAAAATTTCTGTACTATCACGCGATCTCTTTCTTCCTGTTCTCTATCCTGTTCCCTTTGTCTAATCTCTACTGCAATTAATCTATTATTGTGAGAATTCAAAATCGGTTGTACTTCTTCTCTGATTTCTTTCTTTAATTCATCTTTCATGTTTTTGAAACATGTCCCTATTCGTGAATCTAACCGTGTTTCCATTGTTCCCATCTCAGTTCTAATTGTTCCTATCTGTGATCCCACTGAGTCTAACCGTGTTTCCATTGTTCCCATACCAGTTCTAATTGTTCCTATCTGTGATCCCACTGAGTCTAACCGTGTTTCCATTGTTCCCATACCAGTTCTAATTGTTCCTATCTCTGTTTTAATTGTTCCTATTTGTGAGTCAAACCGTGTTTCCATTCGTGCTCCCAGATTTAATATAGCACTCATCAACTGCTCCATATCTTCTGTCACTAATCTCGTATTCTGTGAATTTTCTGTTTGAGAAAAATTTTGAAATGGTTCCGGACTATTTTCCCGACTTATTACATTGTTTTCCATTTCATTATCCATCATACTGTTTTCCTCTGTTGGCGAGTTCGCCATGTTAACAATTTCGTCATTCTGACTATCCATCATTTTTGCCTTTTTCATCGATCGCGTAATCATTTACAAAGCATACAAAACTCGTCACTGTACGGAAATTACACACAACGACTCCTTACCTCCAACAATACCATTCACTCGAAATGTTTCCCTCAAACACGATTAACGAACAATTGAAATAATTGCGCTAAATCGTCAAACGCGTATACAAGGCAATAAAAATTAAATTTTGAAAAATACCATTAGAAGAATGCTAATTACCAAATCTACACATGCCAAATAGACTACAATTACTAAACTACAAATTACTACTACAATACTACTGTCTACTATTTTTACAATCAGAAGATTCCAAGGGACGATCCGAAGCAGCGGTCGCCACGTGCATGGGGGCTTAATTAAATATGATTGAAAATACTTTTAGTTTTTAATAGCTGTGTGTCCGATTACGCAATCTCGTAAACGGTTGGCCCTGACTAGTATTTGTACGCAATCTGACTGCATAGAGCAACAACAAACAATGAAAGAAAATTTTCGTTAACACAATTAATTAATTAAGTCCCCAGCAACTATAAAACCTACAAAATCAAAGCACAAATGTAATTGTTCTGTGTGTGGGAGTGTGACTCAACGTACACATCTGGCACGGTTCTTCTTCAACAAGACAAGAAATTTCAAATACCATTTATACTGACGTGATAAAAGAAAATTACAAATACTATAATTGCGTAAGGAAAGCAGAATTAAACTCTAATACAAGAACACACGCCAGATGCTTTGTTGACTGAACCTGTAATGACGCATTATTTAGGACACTGAAATAAAAAGAAACGGAGTTAGTTACCTCATTTATATTGATGATAATCACTCTAATCCTTACAATATATCTCTACACCGATTCTCTACTACCACATCTCAACAAGACTCTTCAGTATCACATCTCAGCAAGCACTGCCTACTAGCACATCTCAACAAACACTCTCTGCTACAGCATCTCAGCACAGACTACCCCGAGTCCTCGACAGGCACTGACTTCCACGAGCTCTCGACAAGCACTGAGGAGGCGGCTTAATAATACTCTTTGGCGCAATCTCTGGCGCAGTGGCTCAGTGTAGCCACCTTTCAGTGTGTGATGTCCTTCAGTAAGTTAGGTTTAAGTAGTTCTAAGTTCTAGGGGACTGATGACCTCAGAAGTTAAGTCCCATAGTGCTCAGAGCCATTTGAACAATTTTTTGAATGTGATACGGATAATATTGACAAGTGCAACTTGTGGAAGACTTTAAGCTCGTCTTTTGTTTGATGTTACCTTGTTGGACGCATTAAAGTAAAGGAATCCCGACCTTCCACTCCTGCTTTCCTTAACCCTTTCAGACGCTCTCGCAACAACTGTGTACGTTAATATGTAGTGTGTATTACCGCAACAGAAATATTTTTCCTCAGTGGAAACCGCGTGTACGCATCTGTGAATGTTCAATCTTTTCGTCATGCACAAGTACTCCCCCCTGTCGGGCATCACTATCGAAATATCAACAAGTGAATGTAGCAGTGCGCAGCAGCATGTGATCGCCAGAATTTGCGTAAGATGGTTAGTTATACTCCACTGTATGACTCAATGTTATTAGTGTTATTTTGCATGATAATCATTGGATTGTCAGTTTATTTTTTACCACACCGAATATTTCAAAATTATTTATTTTAGTCCATAAGAAGAAGTCAAATGTTCAAAGTATGCATTGAAAATGGGTGCACATATTTGTATAAATCATGCATCTATAATAAAAATAAAATCACGTAAGAGCACTAGGTCATAAATAAAAATTTTCCTTCCTCCAGAAAATGTACCGGTTTGAAAGAATTAATGTACAAGCTGTTACCTAACTACACAACGTTATAAGACAGGAATAGTCGTCACAATCATCCATACGACAATTGTAGAAATCAGATGCAGAGAGCAGGACATATACGAATACGGGTTGACAAAAAGTTTCCGTTCGAAGGCCGAACAGTCCAGAATCGGTATGCCTCTCAGGCATTATCGCTGTAAGCATTAATGCAATCATCTCACCGACGCA
This sequence comes from Schistocerca serialis cubense, assembly GCF_023864345.2. Classification (NCBI taxonomy): domain Eukaryota; kingdom Metazoa; phylum Arthropoda; class Insecta; order Orthoptera; family Acrididae; genus Schistocerca; species Schistocerca serialis. The sequence continues at coordinate 310,631,324 of NC_064643.1, forward strand.
CCACTTTCAGGATACCCATTTGCTAAAACACGGTAAAGAAGTCCGTAGCTGCATATCCACATTCGACAAGAGTCGTCGACCCTTCAAGTCCTTTTTAAAGAGCGATGCGAGATAATTGCACGGGAGAGATCAGTGCTATACGGGGTGCTCGAGTGCCTCCCACTGGAGCTAGTCTGTAATGCGTGAGGCTGGCCTACCAGATCCACCGGCATCTTAAGTCGAATCGCGACCAGCACGGTACCTGGCGCACCATTCCACAATAGTGGTTTCCTACATACTCGCTGCAACAAACATATTTTTCATTCTCCGATGGGTTCAAATGGTTCAAATGACTCTGAGCACTATGGGACTTAACTTCTGTGGTCATCAGTTCCGTAGAACTTAGAACTACTTAAACCTAACTAACCTAAGCACATCACACACATCCATGCCCGAGGCAGGATTCGAACCGCGACCGTAGCAGTCGCGCAGTTCCGGACTGAGCGCCTAGAACCGCGAGACCACCGCGGCCGGCTTCTCCGATGGGTGTCTCTCGGTGTTTGTCCTTTGGCAGCTAAGGAAAAATCAACAGCACGTTGGTCCTGTTTGAAAGTTGAGCCGTGGCGGCTCTCTGGATATCGACCCTTTGATCTTTGGTCATAGGTTGCGACTCAATTGCGAAGTGGCGCGCTCTGGAGAACAGAAAATGGGTCGCTGGAGAAAGGTGGGGACAGTACGAGCTTAGTAAGTGTCTGGTGAAGTGGTCGTCGATTTACCCGGCGTCGGCAATACTTGCGGTGTGTTGTGGACTACCCAGGTAGCTTAGACACTTGGGGGCCGTTGACGGTTGTTGATCTGTGGATCGGGTTCACTTATCCGCCAATCAGAGAATCTATGCTGTCATAAGTGGACTCTTGATTTTCCTGTGCTTACGTCGTTTTATTTGAACGTGTTTTGTGGCCTATATATCTGCGGACTTGTTTACCCTGATGCTCTCGTAAGTGCAGGCTGCCTTTTGCTACTGCACTTTTAATTCTTATTCATAATTTATTGTGGAGGTCAGTGCTACGATCCATGAAGTTCAGAGTGGTGCTGAGGTAATTCAGGTTGTCAACGCCATGGTTTGGGTTGTTTCACTGATATTGTTACCTACAAAATCAATGATCATTTTGGGTATTTGTTGCATTACCACCTCTTAGTACTGACATTTAGCCTGTTCCAGGCTGCTCTGCGATTTTTTGGCTGGAGGTCATATTCGACAGCCTTGTTATTCCGCCAGATATTATTATCTGGGGAATTTTGGCTATTGCCTCTGCAAAGACTGCAATACAGATTTTTGAATTGGATATTTTATGAACTAGTATAATGACAGTTTTGTGGGTTTCGATTCAAGCGTTTTAAGATTTAAATTTCCTTGGGTTGTTCACTTGGTTTGTCCGTACTCCCCCATGTGTTTGTAATTTATATTTTGAACACGCAGTGGAAATTGTGTCCCGCACTTAGTTCTGGGCTTGGTTGTGTTAATTTGAATTTGTGTACATGGGGTTGGGCTCTCCGTGATTCAATATTTACTGATGTATGCTCTGTACTCCAGGTGTCCACGCTAATCTTGATTGCTTGAGGGCCTTGAACAGTTATGTTCGGGTGTGAGTGTTCGAGCCTTGGTGGGGACTATGATCCTTGTTGAAAGCACGCCTAGCGGTCGGGTTAGCGAGGCATTAACAATAGCCACCGCTGTCTGAGACGGTTCGCGGTATTCATAAAGAAGATAGCTTGTATTTGTTTTGTATTACCACTCAGATTGACTGCCTTAGTAGCTTGGGCTCTTCAAATGATCACTAAATTCTACAATAAAGAAACGGCTTTTAGTTTGGTGTATTACCAAGCGTTTTGGCTTGTTTACTAAGGTTATGGGTTTCTCTTGTGCCCGCTGGCAGCGATTATCATGTATTGTTCAAAATTATTTGAATAAGCAGGAATTGTGCTCCCCTCATTTTCCTGGATTGAGTTCTCTCCCTTTATTGCCATCTTCTTGTTGCTTCTACGGGTGGTTTATTATTGGTATAATGGGACGCCTTGGAGCTTGTTGTTTGTTGTAAATACACTCCTGGAAATTGAAATAAGAACACCGTGAATTCATTGTCCCAGGAAGGGGAAACTTTATTGACACATTCCTGGGGTCAGATACATCACATGATCACACTGACAGAACCACAGGCACATAGACACAGGCAACAGAGCATGCACAATGTCGGCACTAGTACAGTGTATATCCACCTTTCGCAGCAATGCAGGCTGCTATTCTCCCATGGAGACGATCGTAGAGATGCTGGATGTAGTCCTGTGGAACGGCTTGCCATGCCATTTCCACCTGGCGCCTCAGTTGGACCAGCGTTCGTGCTGGACGTGCAGACCGCGTGAGACGACGCTTCATCCAGTCCCAAACATGCTCAATGGGGGACAGATCCGGAGATCTTGCTGGCCAGGGTAGTTGACTTACACCTTCTAGAGCACGTTGGGTGGCACGGGATACATGCGGACGTGCATTGTCCTGTTGGAACAGCAAGTTCCCTTGCCGGTCTAGGAATGGTAGAACGATGGGTTCGATAACGGTTTGGATGTACCGTGCACTATTCAGTGTCCCCTCGACGATCACCAGTGGTGTACGGCCAGTGTAGGAGATCGCTCCCCACACCATGATGCCGGGTGTTGGCCCTGTGTGCCTCGGTCGTATGCAGTCCTGATTGTGGCGCTCACCTGCACGGCGCCAAACACGCATACGACCATCATTGGCACCAAGGCAGAAGCGACTCTCATCGCTGAAGACGACACGTCTCCATTCGTCCCTCCATTCGCGCCTATCGCGACACCACTGGAGGCGGGCTGCACGATGTTGGGGCGTGAGCGGAAGACGGCCTAACGGTGTGCGGGACCGTAGCCCAGCTTCATGGAGACGGTTGCGAATGGTCCTCGCCGATACCCCAGGAGCAACAGTGTCCCTAATTTGCTGGGAAGTGGCGGTGCGGTCCCCTACGGCACTGCGTAGGATCAAAAATGGCTCTGAGCACTATGGGACTCAACTGCTGAGGTCATTAGTCCCCTAGAACTTAGAACTACTTAAACCTAACTAACCTAAGGACATCACAAACATCCATGCCCGAGGCAGGATTCGAACCTGCGACCGTAGCGGTCTTGCGGTTCCAGACTGCAGCGCCTTTAACCGCACGGCCACTTCGGCCGGCTGCGTAGGATCCTACGGTCTTGGCGTGCATCCGTGCGTCGCTGCGGTCCGGTCCCAGGTCGACGGGCACGTGCACCTTCCGCCGACCACTGGCGACAACATCGATGTACTGTGGAGACCTCACGCCCCACGTGTTGAGCAATTCGGCGGTACGTCCACCCGGCCTCCCTCATGCCCACTATACGCCCTCGCTCGAAGTCCGTCAACTGCACATACGGTTCACGTCCACGCTGTCGCGGCATGCTACCAGTGTTAAAGACTGCTATGGAGCTCCGTATGCCACGGCAAACTGGCTGACACTGACGGCGGCGGTGTACAAATGCTGCGCAGCTAGCGCCATTCGACGGCCAACACCGCGGTTCCTGGTGTGTCCGCTGTGCCGTGCGTGTGATCATTGCTTGTACAGCCCTCTCGCAGTGTCCGGAGCGAGTATGGTGGGTCTGACACACCGGTGTCAATGTGTTCTTTTTTCCATTTCCAGGAGTGTACATTTTAGGAATTGTCGTTACTCTTCGGTCCTTCTTTGATTGCTAAAAGTGTTATTAACTGGTTCACGTGAAATGAAGTGTTACTAGGTGATCTCTTGCCCTCTAAGAGGTTGTTGTTAAGGTCAGTCAAACAAACTTTTTTCTTTTAAATGAAATTATTCTTTTTCTATATGAAATCTTTATATTGTCGAATTGTTGTTTTAAAATCGTGAATTTTGTCTGAGTTTAAAGGACATTTATATTTTCTTGTAAAGTTTATTGATTCTTATAATTGTGGAACCCTTTATCAATAAATAATTTTGTGTGCAATAAACGGTGAACGACGATCTTAACCCTACGGCCCAGTCCTTCAGCTAAAATCCCTATTGGCAGTTTTCGCGTGCTGAGGTTTCCCCATTACAAAAGCATTTGGTAACAGTTCACGTTTCCGCATTTACGCACGATGGAAAGACGCGAATACCACAGTAATCGATCGCTTTCGAAAATGGTTCAAATGGATCGAAGCACTATGGGACTTAACATCTGAGATCATCAGTCCCCTAGACTATAAATTACTTAAACCTAACTTAACCTAGGGACATTACTCACATCCACGCCCGAGACAGGATTCGAACCTGCGACCATAGCAGCAGCGCTGTTCTGGACTGAAGCGCTAGAACCGCTAGGCCACAGCGGCTGGCGTCGTCTTCGAGACAGTGCTTACGTACCCACGTCGGAGTCTCTCAACGTTATAAAGCCATAAGAACGCCCCCAAACGGAAACTTTTGGATAGCGCCTTTAATTAGTGTACTTCATGAGAGCTTCTAAATCCGCTCAGATCACTTTCTGACACTGTTGTTGTCTTCAATCTGTTTTGATGCAGCTCCCCACCTCACTCAATACCGTGCAAATTTGTTCATGAGTTTTATAATTTATATAAAAAACTGCTACCACCCACATGTATGGTTTAAAAAGGTTTATTACCTTCAGACCATGACCGGTTTCGGATTTTTCTTTACAAATCCGTCTTCAGATGGCAGATTACAAGCATTCTTAGTTGGACTGGGTCCAACTAAGAATGCTTGTAATCTGCCATCTGAAGATGGATTTGTAAAGAAAACCAACTAAGAATGCTTGTAATCTGCCATCTGAAGATGGATTTGTAAAGAAAAATCCGAAACCGGTCATGGTCTGAAGATAAACCTTTTTAAACCTTACATGTGGCTGGTAGCTGTTTTTTATATAAATTATAAACCTTAAGTACAACAGCCACGTTTCTCAACATGTCGTCTTTCGACAAAATAGCGTTGTTCATGAGTGCCTAACTACCTCAATCAACATGGAGTTGGAACTTGCTTACTGCAATGAAAAGAAAGCAGGTTCAACATGGTCTCTGGATGTGCATCTTATCAAACTATCCCTTCTAGTCATTTTGTGTCACAAATCTCTTTTTTCCGATTTTATTCAGTATCTCTTCATCTGTTACGCGTTCTATCCATGTAATCTTCAGCATTCGTCTGTAGCACCCCAACTCAAAAGCATACATTCACTTCTTACCCGTAGAGTTTATCTTCCACGTTTTACTTGCATTAACGCTACACATCAAATATTTCACCAAGGAACTCCTAACATTTAGTTTATATCAGACATGAATATATTTACCTTCAAGTCAATAGTGTCAAAAGCTTTCTCTCTTCAGTCTCTCATCCAAGATTAGTATTACCTCGCGTGTACCTATATTTCTCCGGAACGGAAATCACTGCATCCAAGATAGGGTTCTACCAGTCGTTTCTATAAGTGATTGTGTTAGTTCGCGCAAGCATAACGTGTTGAACTGATGGTTCGGTGATACACACACCTGTCAGCAACTGCCTTCTTTGGTATTGTGATTACTCCATTCATCTTGAAGTCTAAGGGTGTTACTCCTGTTTCATACATTCCACTTACCAGATATAACAGTTTTATGATGGTTGATTCTTAGAAAAAAATTAGGAGATTTGTCTACTACTGGTACGTTGAGTCAATTTAAACGTATCATAGGTGTGTCAATTTTTTCAGTCGATTACGTAAATTCAAGGTGGAGGAGGGGGGGGGGGGGAGGAGGAGAAGAAATGGAACGGAAGAAACTAAATACATCTGCTTTATCGGAACTTTATGTGGAAACAGCTTCGACAAGTGAAAATCGCAAATGCGCAGACTGTCTCGGACACAACGCACTCATAAAATCTTCAGGCAGTACTGAAGGCTCCCTCTCCCCTCCTCCCATATCAAACTCGAAATTCCGCCTACTTCAGGTGCGTTGTGTCAGTTTAAGTGACTCAGATCTGTGTAAAATTCTTCACGCAATATTACACCCCACCCACCCCCCAAATCCCCCCATACCATGATTCTCATCCACTTCCTTTTCACCTTCTATAATTATGTCTGCAAAATGATTTCAATTGCAGAGTCCTTCTATGTATTTATTCCACCTATTAGGGTTCCTTATTTGCTTATTGGTGGTTTTAAATGGTGGTTATTAATCGTTAAACGATTATCTGGACAGTGATTTGCAAACAGAAACTGCGGAACTCTGCAGTCTACTGTAAGTTTCGTATGTCACAAAATGTTTCTCACCACCCAATTTAATTAAATTTGGGAAAATGTAATACAAGAACAGAATTAATCACTGAATTGGTAAACATAATTAACGTGTTAGTATTAATAAAAAGATCCAAGTGAATACATAGAATGAACATATGGGAGCAATTGAAGTACAACCGTTAAACCAAGTAATTCGGAGCAAGCAGGAGATTGCTTTCGTGAATTACTTCTGTTGCAGTAGCACCGTCCCCAACTGTACATTCCGGGGTGACGAACTGCTTGCTTGTAAACTTGTAGCAACATTCATTTTGAGCTAATAGGTATACAGATAGAAAAGAGAAAATATCAACAATATCTTTCTTATTTGGTTGGTATTAGATTTTTTTTTTTTTGTACAATCAGACAAGAACTGTTTAAAGTGAAGATAAAGCGTAAACGGGGAAGTGAGTTAAACAAGAGCTGTAAGTTTCGTAACCCTATCAATGACAATGAAACAAAATAATAGTTTCCGTGTAGGCAACTGTGAAGCAGCTTAGAGGTTTTGTAATTACTGTCGTCGGGGAAGACCTTGGAAAGTACAGCAAACCTAACGACAACCACTAGCAGAGAGACTGTCACGTTAATTAAACGCATAACCTGCCTTCTAGCTTATTCAGCAATATTTACATAGAAGTACATTGTTGTAAGAGGCGCCAACTATCTGCTGACAAACAATATAGAAAATGGAAAATTAAAGTCATACTATTTTAGTTCCACATCAAATTCCATTAACTTTTCTGTAGGGCAGTATTTTGCCTACAATAATTACGAGGAAAATGTAAGTATATAAGGCCTATATCTAACGTGACTTTCAGTTTCAAAAGCGAAAGTGACTAAGCAACTATCACATTTCTTAATTTCTGGATACGGCACCTCTTAAGGTGTACAGTGACTTTTTTCGAAACAGTTAGTATTTACTAAGTGCCGATTAGAGTCAAACCACAATTTTAGATTTTCGGTGTACACATAACGGGATGACTGATCGTTTCGGTTGCTCTGTTCACAAATATTTTGTACACAGCTAAGAATACAGCTTAGCTTACGAGCTTCACCAGCCCATAGTAGAACAATCGTCATTTTACTTGTTAGACATTATTGATGACGCCTCGTCTTTGACGAATTTTATATACGACGTGATATTATACATCAAACACAATAAAAAATAAACATCAAATAGAGACTAACCTTGACGAAAACGTGCCTCATTTATTCTGCTGATTAACGTTTTACAACAACTGGATTAAGAATGAATAGTAATGCTAGGACCAATATGCGTACGTGTTTGTGGGACGCAACAGAAACTGTCCGCCTCCGTAGCTCAGCGGCGCACACTACGCTAGGGGCCCGGGTTCTATTCCCAGCAGGGGACTGGGTGGTGTGTGTCCTCCATCATCACTGACACGCAAGTCGCCGAAGTGGCGTCAACTAAAAAGACTTGCAATACGGCGGCCGAACCCCGAAGAGGATATCTCGGCCAATAAATGCCATAAGAACATTTCATTTTCACCGGAATCCGAGGTAATGTCCGTCTTATTTTCTCGCAGTTGTATTTCACGTTGGTATCTGGGTCGTATGAACCATCGTTTATTGTCTGTACAGTTTCATGTGGCCATCCCGGTTCACCGTGCCGTCTAACGCATTGCTTTCCGGGCGGGAAGGCGTGCCGATGTCGAGGTCCGGTGTGCCGGCCAACCTGTGGATGGTTTTTAAGGCGGTTTTCCATCTGCCTCGGCGAATGCGGGGTTATTCCGCCTCAGTTACACTATGTCGAAGATTGCTGCGCAAACGCTTTCTCCATGTACGAGTACACCAAAATTACACTACCACGAAAACCTTAGGGTTACACTCGTCTGGTGTGTGACGTTCCTGGGGAGTCCACTGGGGGCCGAACCGCACAGTAACCCTGGGCTCGGTGTGGGGCGGCGGTGGGGGTGAAGTGGACTGCTGTAGCCTCTCGTGGGGTTGTGTACCACTGCGCGCTACAGCGGGGACGAAGCCTCTCCGTCGTTTCTAGGTCCCCAGTTCCATACAGTACAATACAATACAATAAAGTTTCATGTTGCGTTTAGTTGTACTCTGTAAATTAAATAAACGAAAGAGGGAAATCTCAAATCGTCTGCAGGCCTCACGGATATAGCGTCCCCATTCGACGGAAGAATCACCTATTTCTTCTCAACCCATGAAACACTGAACAAATATTGAAGGTATAAGCCAGACACTGATGTACTGCAGATCAATCACATGCTTTTGTAGCTGTGTCCTCTTGGAATGTTTTGTGGTTCCTGGCTGGATGAACAGAAGGCGGTATGACAGGTGGGTCGTCGGTTTCCTCTCACTACAACACAAAATGCACACGTGGTTAAAATACACTTTACTACAGGAACCAATCGAGTACTTAACTTGAATGATGTCATTCTGAAGTTCTGTGGTTAACAGCAATCAATGAACATGTACTAATTTTTGAATCTTGTCCGTGTCCATATCACAACTATATACAAAGACTAACGTTCCCTCACAGCTAGCTCAGGTACGAGGTGACGACAATCACTGTGGAAGACTAGAACACAGTGCGACGTATTTGAGGTGTAATGTGAACTGAGTCCTGATGCGGCGTACTGAGGTACGGGGATTCAGAGAATGGACGATGGAGGCAACACGGTCGGTGGCGGCGTATATGCACGCTGCCCAGGGACTGTTATCGATTCGTAGCCTAGGGGTTGTCTTGGTCTTCTCTTGTCACAGGCACGCCTATTCCAGCGCCTGCTAAACAATGTTTCCTAATGTCGACCGGTGTTCTGGCGAAGGCGTACGCCAGCACATGTATTCTATAGGATCAGATGTTGTCCTCCCACTGTCGATCAGTCACTGCTCATTGAAACTACTTCCTACATTAGCAGTTCATCCAGTAGCCCAGGAGTGGAACATCACGACAAAACTACGAAGGCAGGAATTTTTGAATATTGAAACCTTGTACCAACTTGTTTGTAACAGATGTTACACAGAAAGGTTCAAAAATGTTCAAATGTTTGTAAAATCTTATGGGACTCAACTGCTAAGGTCATCATTCCCTACATTTACACACTATTTGACCTAAATTACCTTAAGAACAAACACACACACCCATGCCCGAGGGAGGACTCGAACCTCCGCCGGGACCAGCCGCACAGTCCATGAATGCAGCGCTGTAGACCGCTCGGCTAATCCGGGGCGGCACACATAGAGGTGCGACATTCATCTTCCTATAGGGAATCATCGTATCCTGAAATGCTGAAAACTATGCTTATTCTTTACTTATTGTCTCCTGGTGCTTTATATTGCCAGTCGCAGTCCAGCGACTAAAGGGATGCAAAAATTTGTGAAACAATATTTTCTTTGGTCATTCTTCTACGGAAGAGCTCCTGTAGGCTCAAATACACTCTTAATTTGAGGAATTTCTGACACTGTGCATCTCTCCTCCAGTCATTTCGCTGTTCCATTCGAAGCCACGTGATTCACACTGAATAACCAAGTAGGCAACATACATTTGAATGACTGCACCATCCTTTTGCGTAACGATTCTAGTATTTGACTGTGTAGGCGACGAAGACTGGATCGGTAAGAAGAAAGGAAGGAAGAGTGGTCGCAACATCTTAAAAGGGGTAGCATTATTTCGTATTAGGAAATGTTTGAGTTTGGAGTAGGCAATCATTGTTGAAGGATCATATTTGCCAAATTCATGGTCATCAGAGCATGATCGCAAGGTTTCGCAGAGAGCGTGAGCGAGTATATTAATTTCAACTTATAACGCAAATGAAACTTCCTGGCAGATTAAAACTGTGTGCGCCGACCGAGACTCGAACTCTGGACCTTTGCCTTTCGCGGGCAAGTGCTCTACCATCTGAGCTACCGAAGCACTACTCACGCCCGGCCCCCACAGCTTTACTTCTGCCAGTATCTTTGGGGGCCGGACGTGAGTCGTGCTTCAGTAGCTCAGATGGTAGAGCACTTGCCCGCGAAAGGCAAAGGTCCAGAGTTCGAGTCTCGGTCCGCGCACACAGTTTTAATCTGCCAGGAAGTTTCATATCAGCGCACACTCCGCTGCAGAGTAAAAATCTCATTCTATAATGCAAATGTTAACACCTAGCTTCCTTTGTAGCAGGCTCCAGTTAAAAAGTATTTTAAATTTTACGTACTGTAGTTGGATGCTTATTTGATTTATTAATGTAGTAACGTTAAATGTTAACGTCACTGTTTTCAGTTTTTGTACAGCCTTTAAAATATATGTTCGTATTAACTGAATATAGACTTCGCTGTTATTTTTGTAGCAAATATCATGTTCACTCTCACCGTAATATCTCGAAAAAACAAAAATTGAAACAAGGTTTGCTATATCCTAACAATTACTCTATTCGCTCAGTTCAGATAACTTAGCTCGTCCTCTTGATCGAAAAATACGTATAGAGTTTCATGATCCGGAGTAGAATATCAACGATCCAAGTAAGATTTAGTTGTATGTGGCGCCGTACGGTTTAAACCACCTTGCTTCCTGTTTGGCTACAGAACTCTAGCACTGATGGTTGAAGAACAAATACTCGAGTGGTCAACTGGCGGTTTATTCTGTCTCGGTTCAGTATTGTTATCGACAGGTGGGTCTTGACGTCTATACCTTTTCTGATCTGTAAATGCCTGTTGACATCGACATTCCTTTACAGAGAAGACAGTAGCTTCATTACTTAAAAATACACTCCTGGAGATGGAAAAAAGAACACATTGACACCGGTGTGTCAGACCCACCATACTTGCTCAGGACACTGCGAGAGGGCTGTACAAGCAATGATCACACGCACGGCACAGTGGACACACCAGGAACCGCGGTGTTGGCCGTCGAATGGCGCTAGCTGCGCAGCATTTGTGCACCGCCGCCGTCAGTGTCAGCCAGTTTGCCGTGGCATACGGAGCTCCATCGCAGTCTTTAACACTGGTAGCATGCCGCGACAGCGTGGACGTGAACCGTATGTGCAGTTGACGGACTTTGAGCGAGGGCGTATAGTGGGCATGCGGGAGGCCGGGTGGACGTACCGCCGAATTGCTCAACACGTGGGGCGTGAGATCTCCACAGTACATCGATGTTGTCGCCAGTGGTCGGCGGAAGGTGCACGTGCCCGTCGACCTGGGACCGGACCGCAGCGACGCACGGATGCACGCCAAGACCGTAGGATCCTACGCAGTGCCGTAGGGGACGCACCGCCACTTCCCAGCAAATTAGGGACACTGTTGCTCCTGGGGTATCGGCGAGGACCATTCGCAACCGTCTCCATGAAGCTGGGCTACGGTCCCGCACACCGTTAGGCCGTCTTCCGCTCACGCCCCAACATCGTGCAGCCCGCCTCCAGTGGTGTCGCGACAGGCGTGGAGACGTGGGACGAATGGAGACGTGTCGTCTTCAGCGATGAGAGTCGCTTCTGCCTTGGTGCCAATGATGGTCGTATGCGTGTTTGGCGCCGTGCAGGTGAGCGCCACAATCAGGACTGCATACGACCGAGGCACACAGGGCCAACACCCGGCATCATGGTGTGGGGAGCGATCTCCTACACTGGCCGTACACCACTGGTGATCGTCGAGGGGACACTGAATAGTGCACGGTACATCCAAACCGTTATCGAACCCATCGTTCTACCATTCCTAGACCGGCAAGGGAACTTGCTGTTCCAACAGGACAATGCACGTCCGCATGTATCCCGTGCCACCCAACGTGCTCTAGAAGGTGTAAGTCAACTACCCTGGCCAGCAAGATCTCCGGATCTGTCCCCCATTGAGCATGTTTGGGACTGGATGAAGCGTCGTCTCACGCGGTCTGCACGTCCAGCACGAACGCTGGTCCAACTGAGGCGCCAGGTGGAAATGGCATGGCAAGCCGTTCCACAGGACTACATCCAGCATCTCTACGATCGTCTCCATGGGAGAATAGCAGCCTGCATTGCTGCGAAAGTTGGATATACACTGTACTAGTGCCGACATTGTGCATGCTCTGTTGCCTGTGTCTATGTGCCTGTGGTTCTGTCAGTGTGATCATGTGATGTATCTGACCCCAGGAATGTGTCAATAAAGTTTCCCCTTCCTGGGACAATGAATTCACGGTGTTCTTATTTCAATTTCCAGGAGTGTATCTCTTGCCCTTAGATTAGAGTAACGCTCAGGATGCATTTCGTAATTTATTGGATATCACACGGTATTTTCAGCAGGATCTTTTAAGGGAGGCAGACTCCTTCAGCCAGTATATACAAAATAAATAAGGTGTACAGACAGGACTGAGGTGTTTAACGCGCTGCTACAATCACTAATATCTTTCATCTAGAAAACTTCCTGTAAATGTCACATTCACATAATTCGATAAAACGGGAACTGACCATCTTGTAAAACATGATCGTGTTATTGCTTGTAAAACGACCTTGTGGATTACAAGGTAGAACGGTAGGATAAAGATCACGAAAAACTGTTTGTTATACGAAAACGTTTCAATAAGAAAAATGTCTCGGACCTGCGTTTCTCTGGTACGAGAGAGAGAGAGAGAGAGAAAGGGACTGACAGAGAGGAAGTCAAAATATACCTTTCCCGAATTTCTTCAGTCGTTTCACTTCGTGGTTTATTAACTACGATCACTGTAATTTTGAATGATCATGTATTATATTGCAACATTAAATTACTTTCATTAGGTAAGTAATGTGAATGACAATACCATATGTCAGTCAGATAAGAATGGAAAATGCTTATTCCCTTTACCCTCCTGACCAAATAACCAACCAATGGAAAATGAAACAGTGAGCAGTGAACATGAAGTCGTTACTTGTTGCCAAGAATCATAGCGACTTTCGTCTGGAACTGTTCTTGAAAACCACATAAAGTCAAACTCGGATGAAAGGACCAAGTAATTCAGCCCTAGCTTTAAACTGCAATATTTGGTCATAACTAGGTCCAATTCTTGCGTATGAACCTGGCATGCAACAAACTTTAAACTGGCCTGGAGTGTACTACATGCTGGATATACATATTAGCATTTCGGCGCAACGGCGAATAAGAGGGAACGCCATCTACAGGGTGAGCGAGAAGTTCCCGCAACCCGTGTAACCCCTGTTTAATATCAAATGCTGTTAAGAAAGTTGGTAGCAATGTTACTTCTTATCAGTTGTTGGAATCAGTGGTTGGAATTATTCATGTTTACATGTTTCCTCAGTGGTATTCGCTGGCGAGTTTTAATTTGGTAGCCACACCAGATGGAAGTGGCCACAGTTAAACTACTGAGGACCGCTTAGTGAGAAGTTTGTGAGTGCACGAACGACAACACACGGGCAGACAATGAGGGGAATTCCCAGGAAAGATTTAATATGACTCCACAGTATTGGGAAAGATGTGCTTTTGCTTTTGGCAGCGTTAAAAACAGGCCGACGATTGGAAGGAAGAAGACAGGAGGAGAAACATGGGCCAGAGTCTGTGCTTCGATTGAACAAACTCCTATGAAGACAGTTAAACGTGCTTCAGTTCACCGAGGACAACAACGTGAGATCACATGGAAGAAGACCTTAACGTCATATCTTTTCGACCAACACTCATAACCGAGTTATCGCATACAGACCGGAATGAACGTATTTTAGCATGCCGTGCTTTGTTAACTCAGTATCCAGATGCAGAGAACCGTGTCATGGCTATGTTTTCAGATGCCCATATGCTAGAAATACGAGTACTGTCGTTTGGGGTAAAGAGAATCCTCAGTACAGTGTCGAGCTAGAGAGGAACCCTCCTCGAGTTATGATACGGGCAGCGATGACGTGGCAACATGCACTTGGACCGTCCTTTCCTGAAGAGACTGTGAACGGTGCAAATTACTTACACGTCCTAAGATATGGTTAGTACCTCGGCTTGAGGAAAGAGGCTTACAGAACGCGTATGGTTGCAGCAAGATTGAGTGCCTCCTCACTCGATACTACCCCTGCTACGGGGACTTCTCGCCCAACATGTACATTTTGTATATAATCATTATTCACAACATTCTCATTCAGAAATCGCGTTTGAAAGTTGGCTGTTTATGAGGAAGCAATCTTAAGTCTCTTGTAAGAAGGAGAAACATCTACCAGTACGTGTCGGAATTCGAAAGCACATGAATCGTGACTGGTCGTTGAGAGAGATTGCTACTATCGCTGACCCCGACCCCACGACTGACATACCAATATCGAATCATTCGGTTCAGAGTGGTCAAACACAACTCCGTGCAGGTTCTCAACAGCCTCATGCACCTTGCGACCGTGAGGTCATACATACTGATTACCCGTCCGTGAGGGATCGTATAGTCATAGCACGCACCTCGACTACGGAAATGGGGTTGCCTGCGGAAACACAGGAAGAGCTCGCGCAAGGTAACTTGGCTTGTGCACAGAAACGCCTTCTCGAACTCGGCGCTGGGTGAGTCCACCCCTCTGTTCCGAAAGGATGGCCACCTCAGTTGTCTGTCGCCTACTGAACTGTGGCGCTTTGTGCATTAAGAACTAAAGATTCCCCGCCAGCTTTGTTTACAATATGGGTATGGAGGCACGCATAAGCCGGTTGCACTACAACATTTCTCAAACGATTTTAAAGAAACTATTCGCCAAAAATAGAACCTGATTCTCACGAATCTCATAGCGTTGTAACTCAGTTCCGTAATGAACTGCCTATCTTTACGTTAAAAGGCGTAGTTATTGTGCTGTTTCTATATTCAGTAAGGTACTCTGCGACATTCAGATACTTTGCAATAAAAAACAGTGGTCGCCATGAGCTTGCATTTGGTGCATATTAAACCAGATGTTGTTGCACTGTTGCAAATCGATCTAATATGTTGAATATTTTTTTTTTTAACTTGAGATGAGCTCTATATCTGGAAATGTAAACTTAGCTTTATGGTTCATATGGCTCTGAGCACTATGGGACTTATCATCTGAGGTCATCAGTCCCCTAGAACTTGGAACTACTTAAACCTAACTAACCTAAGGACATCACACACATCCATGCCCGAGGCAGGATTCGAACCTGCGACCGTAGCGGTCGCGCGGTTTCATACTGAAGCGCCTAGAACCGCTCAGCCAAAGCGGCCGGCGATGCAGACTAGCAACAGCAAGAAAAGTGTACAGAGAAAGAGAAAGAGAAAGAGAGAGAGAGAGAGAAATCTTGCGATTGTGGACTGTGGGACAGCGGCTGGTCGATAAATTCTAATAACAGTATTCCGACAGCTGTTGTTTTTGTAGCGTTTATTTAGGTCACCCATTTCGACTCCTCCCCAACGAAGTTATCTTCATGTCCTGTAAAATGAACGACATTTTAATGAAGTCTTCTGTGGAAACCTGGTGGAGATACCGATTCCCTGCTATGCACTTGTCCTACCGGATGTTTCTTGTCGTTTGTTACAGGTCCTGAAGATGACTCTGTTGAGGAGTTGAAACTGGTAGTCTGAATGAAAAGCTATAAGAATAACCGCTGTTGGAATACTATTTTTACAATAGGTCTGTATCAGAATCCTATCACTAGAAAATGGATTGTATGTAGTCCACTCATTTCCGATCCTGTGAGCAAAGGGAGTGGAAGTGAATTATTCACAACATTCACATCAGTTCAAGATATCGAAACGATTTTTTGGAAAAGGTATGCCTGCAAAGCAGAGAGTATTTTGTCACATTGCTAACATGCAAGACTTTCTTATCCGCTGTGATATATGAGTGATTACAGGTTTTCTCAATGGAATATGGTAATTCTTTGAGGGCCCGTCCATAGCTGGTGAAATAAGAATTACGATATGTTTGTAACAACATAAATGAAGAAATCAAAGTTTTATTTTTGTACCGAACATGAGTTTTTCATATGCTATTTATCTTATTCATTCATTCTCAGTTGTTTGATTAATAGCTGTTTCAGAATTCTGTCACAATTGCAACGTCATTAACATGTTAGTGAAGTGACGGTATGCACATACCTCTGTATTTTGGGAAAACAATCTAATTTTAATATGACAACAACGGAAAGAGGAAAAGGTGTACAAGACAGGCGAAAATAAATATAATTAAATATAATTAAAAAACAGTCTTGATCGAAAATATCTTTTAATCGGAATGACCGGTTTCAATCCTTAAGGATCATCTTCAGACTCCAGAACGGCAGGTGGACTTCCATGGAGTAAGCTGCGCCGACCCACGACGCTGAACTGCCTGCTGTCACTCTGATTAAAAGAAATTTTCGATCAAGACTGTTTTTTAATTATATTTAATTATACGATATTATATAACATCTCTGATAATGTTTTCAAAAATTTTACGAAAATGAATAGCTTCCCCTGTTCCAGTTTCACCTGGACCGTCCGCAAGGGAGCCCCCACAACTATAGCTGCACCCCCCACCCCACCCCTCCCAGCAGCTTGGGGTCATGGGATACTGCACACACAGTATCCACGACGTCTTAACAGCAAGGAGTATCAACAGGGTGACAATTATTACGGATTCCCTCGACACAGCAGTAGAGACAGATGCGCGGATGGTGTTGCGTTCAGCGACAACACTGGACTGAGGAGTATTCAGATGAGTCCCGATTCTACTTATAGCATCTCTGTCGATGCAGTTGCGTGTGGAGCCTCCGAGAGGAGCGAACGTTGCCAGGTTCCATTCGTCTAGATTTGGTGTTATGATGTGATGTGCCCTTGCGGAAATTATTTAGTGTTTAAATGACGCTCATCCGAATATTCTTCATCCAGAAATTATAAACTTTCGCTTAGTGCCAGAACTTGATTTTCCAGAAACTTCGCTAACTGGAAGACGTGCCCAAATAAGGAGACACATGTCTCGGCTTATCTGTAGAAACTCGACCTGCCGGCCACTGTGACCGAGCGGCTCTAGGCGCTTCAGTCCGGTACCGCGCTGCTGCTACGGTTGTAGGTTCGAATCCTGCCTTGGGCATTGATGTGTGTGATGTCCTTAGGTTAGTTAGGTTTAAGTAGTTCTAAGTCTAAGTGACTGATGACCTCAGATGTTAAGCCCCATACTGCTAGAGCCTTTTGAACCATTTTAAACTCGGCCATTTCTGAGAAAATGACTGTCAAAGTTTTCCATGTAATTTAGATGCCTTTTAGCACACGCGTAACTCAGTCCAACTGGCTGCACAGTGGCTACTCTCGCGGCCTTCCACTTTTCCTACCCGTCTTTGAAACCCGATTACCGTTTTCATTTATTTTATTTTATTTCCATTTATTCACCTGTATTATTATAAGGCTAATACATGATTTTTTTTGTCAAGTTAGAGGAATCAAGGACGTTATATTATTTGTAAAATAACTGGATCCCATAATAACTGACGTACATTTATTATACATGTGTGCGTGGTATTTTCGGGGATTATAATCTTTTTAAAGTCACATACTCTTATATTTCACTATTACTTCTTATATTTTACTCTTATATTTATTTTCCAGGAAGATTTGGCGCATTCACCTAAATAATACAGATCGTAGAAACATTCTAAACATAGAAATTCCGAACAGCACGAGCAACACACGAAGACAACTTCGTCACAGCGACATTTCTTCGTATTTACCTCATTTGAGGAAGAAACGTAGTTAACATTGCTGAAGATTTCACTTATGGGCAATAATTTCGAGGCAAATCACGCATAACGGATCACTTTCCCAGAATATGGCCCTTGCAACTGGTTATGAATCAAGATACGCTGCAGCAATTTTACCGAAAACAATTTCAAGTAATTTCTCCATTTATTGTTTTTATTTTTTATTAATTCATCAAACAAGTAACTAGTGCACGAATAGACAACATTACTTCGATAAACATTGGAAAATATTCATGTAGTAATCTTCTACGGATAACAATCGGGTCGAACGTGAACCACAAAACAATGAATCCTCGATGCCAGACACTTTTCCCCCACTTCGATCGAACTATTTACTCCGTAAACGACACATAAAGTACCTAGAAAACTTTGACCATCGTTTTCTCAGAAATGGTCAAATATCTCCCCGTAAACCGAGAAACGTGTTCACTTATTTTGACTTCTCTTCTGCTGAGCGAAGTTTCTGGGAAACCAAATTATTGCACTTGACGTGTTCTCCTTGTATATGCGAGAATTGATTAATACATATTATTCTAAAAAGCATACTATGTAAATACTCCTACCTATACTATATTCTGTCAGAATATACACATTAAGGAAATAGTTATGTATCTGATACCAGGCTATAAATTGTTGTTTTTGGGATAAAAGTAATATAAAACTGTAGAGAAAACCTACTTTCAAGTACACATTTTAATTCGAATTCGTGGGGTATGATGACAGGAAACATTGATCACAGAATTGTGCATCTTGTCGACAGATAGAATGATTCCAAGGTTAAAGCTAAATAAAATGATGCCTTTCTAGGAGGTAATGACGAAGATGATGCCTCCGAAAAGAGCAATACATTTTCAGTCTTTGCTTTGGTTCGTCACGTGAAGATTTAAAAGCTTCTCACATCATGGTTTATAATATGAAGTTTATGATGGAACTGAAGACTGTAATTTGCGATCATAATGGAGCCTGGTGGTATCAGTAAACCTTTTGTAGGTGTTTTATTGAGCCATGAACTGAAGAGACTATTGGTACTGCTTATTTCTAACACATTATTTTACTGAACGACAAAACTATTCTCAGTGCATCGCACGTTCTACCTAGAACTCCTCAGGAAAGGACGCGAACTACCCACATTAAACACTTGTCACGAAAAATGCTTGCTCTACTCCGTTCCTCTCCCTAGAACACTTGCTCCACCCATATCCAACACCCGCATTTAGACTCAATCAATTGTGCACTATTCTTTTCGTTTTTAAATCACTCGTTATTTTTTGAACTGACAGAAGCTGGAAGACTTTAGGCTGCAAATGCTTTCTGTCTGATCACTGCCTCTAATATAAAGAACAATAATACAGTGTAGGCCCTACAGCTGTATAATAGTCATTACATAGTTACTGGTCCATTGTGCTGGTCCATTATGGGAACTACCTACAACTGCAAGAAGAGATTTTCGTGAGATACCTAAGCGCATGCGACGTGCATGTCTCAATTTTACTGTAATAGCTGGATGGTACAAAGATTGTCCATAGTGGATGAACTACGGGAGGAAATTATTTTTCATACGTTCGTTTCACAAACTGTAACCACAACTACGTTGTCTCACGCATTAATGCTACTATTAAGAAATACTTGATCATAAATACAATTTGTAATCAGTTTTAGCGTCTTATGAAATAGTGATAATAGTCATGAACTCATAAAACTACTTCAGTTTGGTGAAATTTTTGTATTTACCCCTCAGAAAATTACATTTTACCCCTCAGGGGTAATTACCTATATGTTGGGAATCACTGCTCTAGGTTCTCGTACATGCTGTATACGACCATCTTTCCTTGTGGCTTATACCAATTTTTCTGAGAATTTGAAACACCGTGCACGATGTGACGTTGTCGAACGCATTTTATAGATCGACAGATCCTATGAAAGGCCTCAATTTTTTTTAAGTCTTGCATCTTGCATCAACAGCGAAGTCAGATCTGCCTCTCTGATGCCTTTATCTTTCCTAAGTGAAAACAGATATTTTCCAAGTATTCTTCTATTTATAAACTTGGACAATTTCCTTAGTATAAACGTTATATACATAGTCATCACACAAATTTTTAAGTTATCACGCTAAAGTAGTCATTATCGTTTGCCCATTATTACCACCCTGTTTTTGCAAGAAAACACAATGACAGATGAAATATTCTTATTTCTAGAGTCAGTGTAGTAAAATCAAATAATGAACGTTATTATTCTAAACAACTACATTACCTTGCAAGTGCACAACAAATAAAGTTAAAACCCAAGGACCGTGATACAGATAAGCCAACAAATTTATGGTGATAACGAAAAAAATTGTAAGAGAAATAAAGATGCGGATACTGCTAACCTGGCTACTTGAGAAGAAATCAAAGGGCAATTAATAATGTTCCCGGATACATCGATCGTCCCGTGATAGATTAGTATCACATTTAAAGATAAAAAGCACTTAATCATAATATTAAAACGTGAACACAAAATATTAAGTATCAGTTTTTGAAATATTAATACGTGAACACGAAAATTGAAGTATCAATTTTTAATATTAATTACACAATGAGGACAAGGAAACTTACATAATGCGAAAGGCACTTTGCCATTGATGAGGAATAAGGAAGTAGACGCTTTCATATTCGAAATTCTAATGACACCTCATCTATCACACATTAAAATCTTCAATACTTGAAGATCGAAAATTGAGATGCTACCAATTTCTGCCCTGCGTGCCAGTCAGGTGCTATGGTAAAAACGACACACAACGTTTCGTGAAATTGCGTTCTAAAGACATTCATATTTAAATCTTTCATTTTCAGGAACACACAGATGCTGGACAACTACAATGCCACAACTGCTACGTCGTTGATGTTGTCAGCAGTAGAAACGAAACGTAAAATTATAAGAATAACGTGGACGCTGACAATGAAATTCTACTATTGCTTTGAAAGATACATTCAAACATACTCTGGAGAGCTATAATTGCAATTTGATGAATTTACAGTGTAGATTTTATAATGCAAGTCATTTCACACCTGAGGTTTACTTTGCTCATTACAACGGCATTCACATTGTGTTGTCACAAGGGAAAAGTTAATTTACCGGCGTTCAAATAAAATTTGTTTTTCGATGTACTCTGCCAAGGACACACTTGAAATCATCGAACAATTAAAGAGAAACCAAAAAATTGTCAAGAATACTCGTAGCTACACTGCAGCATCTGCTGTGGGATCTGTTCTGAGACTAATATTTCAACACAGTTTTACGTGGTGTGCATCAATTTAAGATGGATGACTTTTTTATCATAGACAATGTCCACTGACTCAGTTCGCCGAGTTTCGAGCAAGCGATGTAAGATTATGTTAATTTTACTAATATGCACGCTAATATGTACGTGAACAAAACTATAGAACTTTGGTACAGAGGTGATCAGCAGACGTCATATCGAGAGATCTTTAAAAACAATGTCTTAGAAAATGACTATGTTATAACTAACCCGCACTTATCAGTAAATTACATACAGTGACATGGAGCAAACAGATGGAAAAGACAGAAGTTAATTCTGAGAATGCCCCCGGATAACACAGATTTTTTTTGTCATCAGTCTTTCGACTGGTTTGACGCTGTACTACATCGTCTCTTGCCTGCTTCTAATATTTACTACTACTTCCATTGACAAGTCAACAAATTCTGGATTCAGTAGCAGATGAAACATCAACCTCTCACTTTTTCTGGGAGTAGTATTTCTAAGATTTCTTTCCCTACACACATCAAATTCTTCCGGTTTCTTGTTCTCCGGATTTCGACAGTAGACGTCTCATGTCTATATAAGGTTGTTCTGCCGACCAACACTTTTAATAACTTCCTCCTCATTTCCAAATCTGGAGCTTGTTCTGCTGAATAAAGTTTCCTTCACCTGTCACAATCTACATCTCGTACTTCGCTTGCTTCGGCCATCATGAGGAATCTTGGTAATGGTTATTCTCTTTCCTACTAACCTTTATAAACGTATCTTCTTTGTTTATAATTGAGACATTTGCTACCCAATGTTCGCTATCCATAGCTATCAAAAGGTTTAAATATTCCTTAAATGTACTTCAGTCATCTGGGTGCTCTTTTTTACACATTTAGTAGCTGCTTTCCATCTACATCTCGTAGGTCAACATCTTTACATTTTACTTCTCTGAAGTTACAATATTCAACTTCACTGAGTTAATTTTTCTTACAACTATATTTGTGGAAATTACTTTAGTGTATCTATGAGATACTGTTGCGGCAGTGGTAGACGACCATATTGAAAATTTACATGAAAGCTTCGCCACAGAGCAAACGTGTGGACCTAACTTACTGTGTATAAAAGGATTGAAAATAGGAAGTGTTTCATCTTGAGTATTCCACTGACAATCGATAAATATAATAACAAATAAGTCAAGACTCTTTTCGTGAGCAATATAAAGCATTAAACATCCTGTCTAGGCAGGTATCAGCATACAAATAATATAGGAGATGCATAAAACAGACTGAGATTAATGCAGTTTATTTGCCGACCGGTTTCAGTTCAATACATGTTCACGGTAGACAAATGTGTGATTATAAAACTAACATTATATGTCATAAACTTTTCGAAACCCAAGGAACCTATATAAGTTAAGCAGAACAATTCTGTACACAATAACTGTTACTGATTAGCGCCTCCATTTTACACAGCTATTGTGTGCTCATGTTAGACAAATATACAATTATAAAATCAGCATTACATACCATAAATTTTTTGAAGTCCAAGGTATACAATTTAAATCAAGGAGAATAATTCTGTACGCAATAACTGTGTAGTGATTAGCGCCTCGATTTCACAAAGTTATTGTGTTCAGAATTGTTCTCCGTGACTTAAATTGTATACCTTGGATTTCAAGACATGTATGATACGTAATATTTCATAATTGCATATTTGACTAACATGACCTTGATTCTGGACTGAAAACGGTCGGTAAATAAATTACATTGAAGTTATCATTTGTGTTATGCATTTCTTACACGATGACCTTGTAACTTTAATTTTGGGAAATAATTAAATTAATAATAAACCCAGTTTTGCGAAAAGAATGAATAAATATTAACAATACCTCAAAATTGCATCTGACAATGTGAAACAGGGAGGGAAGAGAGAGAGAAGGTAGAGAGAGGCAGAGAGCAAAAGCTGAAGTGTATGGCATGGCAGTGGCTGTGCTGCTGCAGTGGAGGGTGTAAGTAGGACGCATGGGCGTCGGCGTGTGGCGGGGACGACGGCCGCATATAAGGCGAGCGGTGCTCTCGCCGCGACACACACGGTAGCCGTATCAGTACCAGTACCACTACCAGTACCAGGTGAGCCGCATCGCCATGGTCCGCACGTTTGTCGCGCTGCTGATGCTCGGGGCGCTGGTGGCGGCGCAGGACAAGTACACCACCAAGTTCGACAGCGTCAACCTGGACGACATCCTCAACAACGACCGCCTGCTCAACAAATACGCGCAGTGCCTGCTCGACGCGGACGACCGCAACTGCACGCCTGACGCCAAGGAGCTGAAGAGTACGTACCCCGACACACCCGTCACTTTCCCATACACGCAGAATATGTTTTCATTTTTCAAGTCCAATGACTTCCAATTGGTCTAATGTAGTTCTTCAGTTCTTCCTACCTTCCACCAATCTCTCCATCTCTACATAACTTCTTCAGCTTACATAATCTCTACTTCGAATCTCTAATTTTTGTTTCTCCGACAACTGTCCCCTCCTTTTCTTCTTACTGCTCCTTGATGCTTCTGCTTGTATCCCACACTCCAGTTTCTTCCTTTGATGAGGCTAGTCCTCTCACGTTCCTCATTCGCTCTTTCAGACGCTGCACCCTACGAAATTTGTCTGTTTACTTGATTTTTAATGTACTTCTGTTGCACGATATTTTCATTGCTTTCAGGTTCTGCCCTGGCTTTCCCATGATCCACCCTACCACGCAGTTTTGTGATCGAAGCATATTGTTTCCAGAACTTGATCCATAATTCCTTGGCAATATTTGACAATACGTAAACTCCTGCATGCAACAGATACGTATTTTTGTTGACATCGTTAATCTGCTCGTGACGCCCTTCGTCCTTCGATCATCAACATAATTTTACTTCTTACAAAGAAGTACTCGTTCACTTCTTATATTATTACCATTCTTGATGTTTAGCAAGCCGATATTCTCACTTCCATCACTGTTCATCGCCGTCTTCAATTTGCTAATCCTAATCTTGTATTCTATGTTATCTAGTTACATAATTTATTCGTTAGACCGCCATGCCTCTATCAAGAATACATGTCATCTGTGAAATGTATGGTTGTCATTAATACATTGCAATATGACCACGGCAGAAGTTATTTTTTAAACAATGATATGATTCAATTCCGATTAGTTGTGCGGCATTCATATCACATAGAACTAAGAAGAGTGGTCGAGTTAGAAACTAGAAATGGGCAAAGTAACACACGAACTTTCATTTCTGAACGATTTTTGCTCGATGAACTTACAACAACGGTTATGACTTCATGATAAGTAGACTTAGTAACATCATATCCTCATTCTGATTTAGCTTTACTTAACCCATTTCAGGGGAATAAAACGTATTTTTTCCGTCTTGATGATCATCCAATTGAGAAGTTTACTCCGCCTGAATATATCCAGGTGTTGACAAGGCTCTTGACTCTTTGAGGCTTACGTCGGTGCTCAGTAGAACAACTCCTCAATTGTGGAAGACAGTTTCTGAGAAAACTAAACGTTTGGAGGATTCCACCTTGGATCTCCTAAAATCGATTTCGGTCAATGCAGTTTAAAAGATGTCGTTGTTTCCAACAGGCTGTTGATTTAAATTTCTTCCTAGCTTCCTGCCAGTTTCTATCACTTTGTCAATCCCAAGTCCACAATGAATGTGGACACATAACCCTCGCGAATAGTAAGAAATCTTATACAAAACTTACAACGGTCATATGTCCACATCCGGTTCCATGATTTTACCATCGCTCAAGTTATCTGAGAGGACAAATGATCATTGCCCGCCGTCTCAGGGTGACATGCATACAGTATTGTTGGCAGAGAATGTTTCGTTGTATGTTTTTGTCAGAGCTCGCATAAAACTCCTGTGTTGAAATACCCTCGCACCAATCATAGTAGGCTGCTAAGCGAAACAGCCAGACAGTCAGATATCGTTTAAATTTGGATTAGTGATGATCAAGCTCATTCAGTGCTGCTATTAAGTTAATCAAAGCAAACATTAAAAAGCAAAATGCATTGTATTATAGACTTAATAAGTTTAGACTTTTGTATGCTACAAAATTTAGCAGCACACTCCACTGGACAATTTTAAGCAGCAAAACGCTGTGAACCAGCAGGCAGTGGAGCATGACGTATACACCATCCGTCAAAAAGTTTCGAGATTGATTTTATTCAAAAAATGGCTCTAAGGACTATGGGACTTAACATCTGAGGTCATCAGTCCCTAGACTTAGAACTATTTAAACCTGACTAACCTAAGGACATCACTCACATCCATTGCCGAGGCAGGATTCGAACCTGCGACCGTAGCGGCAGCACGGTTCCGGACTGAAGCGCCTAGAACCGCTCGGCCACATCGGCCGGCCCTGATTTTATTCCTGGCGTATAAGCGACTACGGTGGCAGCTTTAACTGTGTAAATAACAGATATGCTTTCGATCAGTTCGTTGTGAGCACGCAGTGTTAAGTAGTGGACCTGAGCCTGCAGTTTGTCAACGTTGTTGCGTCACAAATCGCAATGCAATAACATATAAGTTTTCCAGGCATTCAGCAGAATACAAGAGAAACTTTTGTGCACAATGTTTCCCAAACATACTGACTCCCGAACAAAAACAACGAAGTGTGGAAGCCTTCTGCGACTTGATCGTAATACACTCGTTTCTGGAAAAAACTCTAATCTGGAAAAAATCACCACGGGTGACGAGACATGGTGTTATCAAGACGAACGTGCCACAAAACGACAAATTGCGGAAACTGACATGAAAACTTTGACCACATAATCTACATTCAAGTTAGTGTGACCGAAAAAAGGACGTTTCTGACAGTTTTACGTAATTGTATGAACGGTATGGGTGTTGCACTCTAGTGCGAGAAGACCGTGGAGAACAGATGAAGCATTAAAACACCGCCTTAACTTTTTTTCTGATTTTTCTCGATCCTGTCTCCAAACATTTTCGGCTGACGAGTTATTTGTTTATCAGCGAAAGATGCAACACTGCAACATTCGGCAAGAGAGAATATTATACTGGCATATGTAAATACGTATGCAAGTAAGTATTACAGAAATGCGTTGAAACGTGGGAGTCAACTCTAGTGAAAGAGCGCTCTGTAGAAGGGGGGAAAAGCAGAAAATCGAACAAAAACAGGACCCCATAAGCAGCACTAAGTGAGCTAGATTATCAGTAATCTAAATTATAACGAATTATGATTGTAAGAATGTTTCGCTCAGCAGCCTACGTCGTCTGGTGCAAGGTTATTTCAGCAAATGGTATTTAGGAAATCTCTACTGACGATGTAAGTTGGGGTTGTTTGGGGAAGAAGACCAGACAGCGAGGTCATCGGCCTCATTGGATTACGAAAATAAGGGGAAGGAAGTCGGCCGTGCCCTTTCAAAGGAACCATCCCGACATTTGCCTGGAGTGATTTAGGGAAATCACGGAAAACCTAAATCAGGATGGCCGAACGCGGGATTGAACCGTCGTCCTCCCGAATGCGAGTCCAGTGTCTAACCACTGCGCCACCTCGCTCGGTGACAATGTAAGTCAAACAGTCTCTATCAACAACACTGTGTTGTAAGGTCGTAATATGGTAATAAAAATATTATGCCAGTACGTAATAGTTAAAACGTTGTTAATAAAGAGAAATGTGTTCTTCAAATGTTCAAAAACACACTCATGTTTATACTACCGATCTCTTATTTCGGGTACTGTTAACATACGTACACATAATCTTACTCATACTACACAGATTGTTTCTAGTTTCAGTTCAAAACCGCTGACGGTTAATATTCACCTGAAATACAGGGTAGTGCGATTGCGGGGCCATTGAAATAGCAGGGCCCGTAGCAGGCTACGTGTTGCACGGATGAACCGCTTCTAAGCTGGCGACCTCTGGTCCCCTAATGCTTCCCTTCTGTGCCCACTTCATGCATGGCGCCGCCGAATGGCTGCACTACCAGTTTGCACGCTGGCCTTTGGCGAGTCCAGTGACCTAGGCGAGTGCGGCCTGTGCGAGTACCGGGCTGTCGCTTTCACTGCGGTGAGTCACCGGGCACGGACCCCGCCGGACTAGCTAGCTGCACGTCTGCAAGCCGGACTCCTGCTGCAAGTGCGCCTGTCTTAGGCTTAGAGCGACTGCATTATCATAATGTGCTCATTGCAGACGGCCTAGTGCTCTGAGCTGCGCAGGTAGTCTTCTGCATCAGTTTCATACAATTTCATTATAACTGTAGAACGAGGCCCGATCTGTATCGTTCGCCGACTGTACCTCTTCACAAAACTAAGACAACCTCTACATTCTTCTCTTCTGCTGCCACCTATCATGCTGTTCGTGTACAATAAGCTGCAGCATTTCTTTGTTATCATCGCAATAACCTTGTCATAATAACTGAAAGGTGTTATCTTTCAGCCTGATAACGAGGAAATCGCTGTTTTTGTCTCTCCGTACTCTTTCCCCTTCTTTCTTTCAGTTGACTAAGCTTATCTCTGTACAGGATGATTGTTACTAACGTTTAAAAAACCCCGAAGCGAGAAAGATGATGCTGAGACAAGTAATTTCTATATAAGAGACATGTGACCGCAAATGTCGGGAAATACCCCAGAAGTGTGTGACGAGTACTGAACATGTAACGCCACCAGATGAGGTGCCTCAACAAGGCTATGGGTCTGTCACTAGCTCCGGGCCTACGTGCGCGACTTAAATGCGTGGAGCTCAGGTTTATTTACTGGATTCGCGGTCTCCGCTGGTTTATTGCAAAGTACACTACAACAAAAACTTACCGTATTGAGTCACTACTAAATGAGTAGAAGCTTCCGAATTGTGTCAAAATGGTTCAAATGGCTCTGAGCACCATGTGACTTAACATCTGAGGTCATCAGTCCCCTAGTACTCAGAACTGCTTAAACCTAACTAACCTACGGACATCACACACTTCCATGCCCGAGGCAGGATTCGAAGCTGCGACCGTAGCGGTCACGCGGTTCCAGACTGTAGCCCCTAGAACCGCTCGGCCACCCCGGCCGGCCGGAATTGTGTCGTTACCAGTGAACGACGTACGTTTCCTACACTAAATAATGTCTGTAAACAAAAAAAAAAAGGGAAAGAGGAAAGAAACGCAAAATAAGAACATCTTCTGCTTGGTTAGTGGGAGGACAGTAATTTTGTAACAATGCGTCTACAACAGATCATATTTACAAAAAGTGTTAGAAATTTTTCACTGTTGTGCAGCGATGTGTAGCGCTGCCCCCTACTGGTTAATGTAGGGTCGACAAGCCCAACAGCTACACGTGTGGCGAGATACGTCATCTGGTGACGTCACATGTTCAATACTTGTCATTAAATTTTGAGGTATTGCCTTATATCCATGCGTCTTATATTAAATTAATTGTCGCACCGGCATCTACGTCGCTTCGAGTGATCTTAAACGTTAATAAGAATAACGCTGTATATAAAAGGAAATGTCCTGATTGGCTGGCTGACTGACCCATTAGCGCCCAGCCCAAACCGTTAAGGGAAGAAACTTGTATTTGGTAACTACGTTGATCTTACGTTGCAGGCGACGTATAAGAAGAGACGAGAAGCAGCTGATGAAAGGCTTTTTTTATTAAATACATTGCTATTAAGACAATTTTGAGGTAGAAACATGAAAATTGGTATTTGGTTTATGAAATAAAGAAGTACGTGTTTCACGGTTGAACACCAAAATCTGTCGTCTGGCGAGGAGTCATTCTTGTGAGAAACTGACCACACAGTCTCGAAATTGGAAGCGTGAAAACAATGGCTGACAGACTCCGCTATTTTTCAGACTGGTCAACAAATCAGTTCGGTTGCAGACCACATCAAAATTTCCCGCCATATTGAGGGTCGAAGCAGAGTTCAACATAATCAGGAAAACAATTTCCATTTTGTAAAGGCCTATTGAGTGCCGATTTTGGTTAATACGTACCCTCATCAGGCCATCCCCTGGCACTCAGTTGTCAACCTCGCTCTCCCAATTAGGTGTGTCATGCACAAACATTGCCCATATAATCATGGACAACGAGAGGTAGACGCTTCAGCATTCTTGTCGATAATCGACCGACTGCTTTTTTGTCGTCATATGAGAGATAACGTGTTGTTACATAGAACTGCGGGACATTAAACTGCAGCAGCCAGCAGTTATCCGAACGGTGCGTTTTCAGATTGGTGACCCACACGCCTGACCGGTACTCTGCTATTATACACTGAAATTCATGGCCAATAAAATGAATCTGTCACTCGGCGGTGCATAGTTTCAGGTCACTTACACTAAATGCCAGTGTAGACGGTCAGATGGTGCGGTGTGGCGCAGTTCCGACGCAGCTGTAGCAAGTGGTGCATCCTCATTCCCGCAGCAGAGAAAGTGCGATGGCGCTTGCTTACCTCATCCGCCAGCCAGCACTGACCTACTCCACGTGTGTGTGTGAGTGACCGCTGCCTGGCACACACACACACACACACACACACACACACAGCTGTTTGCTTACTGGCTACAGGGAAGCACTTGAGCTGCTCCGCCGACTCCGTGAACCGGTGTTTTTGCAGCAGAAAATGTTTACAGCAGGCTCCGTCTTGAACAAATTGGAAAACATGACATTTCTACAAGTACCATAGGCAGCTTTCTTGTTGTGTAACCTGGCGAACGTAAATCGTGCCTACGTTCTGTCGACATCTTTCGCAATGTGTACACCGACAGACTGCGAGAGGTTATAGAGGATAGGTACTCATATACAGCACTCTCATCCAACGGCGATACGGAGCGGATCGACAACTACCAAACAGCCCATTCAACAGCAAACGTCAAGTTTCTCCCCAATAGACCTCATTTTTAATTTATTGTTTATTTGATCTGGCAATATTAGGGCCATCGGGTACTCTCTTATAGTTAACAAGGTGTTCTACATATTTCACATTACATTATATAGATAAAGAAGTGCGTTTCTTTGTCTGTTTGCTCGTTTATAATCTATACAAATCTACAGTTTTATTCAGATATTGACGAAATTTTGCTTACTTTATCTTCAAGATAAGAGGGAGATCAGTGTCTATAAAAGATTTCGTAATATGACTTGAAACATACATGAATGTATGTATAAAGGCGAAACATATATATGTAGTATATAATGGCGAAAGGTTATTACCAAATATCTCCATATATATATATATATATATATATATATATATATATATATATATATAGGGTGAGTCACCTAACGTTACCGCTGGATATATTTCGTAAACCACATCAAATACTGACGAACAGATTCCACAGACCGAACGTGAGGAGAGGGGCTAGTGTAATTGTTTAATACTAACCATACAAAAATGCACGGAAGTATGTCTTCTAACACAAACCTACGTTTTTTTTAAATGGAACCCCGTTAGTGTTGTTAGCACATCTGAACATATAAACAAATACGTAATCAGTGCCGTTTGTTGCATTGTAAAATGTTAATTACATCCGGAGATATTGTAACCTAAAGTTGACGCTTGAGTACCACACCTCCGCTGTTTGATGGTGTGTATCGGAGAGCACCGAATTACGTAGGGATCCAAAGGGAACGGTGATGGACCTTAGGTACAGAAGAGAATGGAACAGCACATTACATCCACATGCTAAAACCTTTTTATTGGTCGTTTTCACTGTCGCACATGTACATTACCATGAGGGGTGAGGTACACGTACACACGTGGTTTCCGTTTTCAATTACGGAGTGGAATAGAGTGTGTCCCGACATGTCAGGCCAATAGATGTTCAATGTGGTGGCCAGATATTAGGCCAGCTTCTTCCAGGGGCGGAAACCAACAACAAAGAAAGATTCTGCGAATATTTTTGTTTTTTTAATGGGCACAGCTAGGATACTAGTGAAACAGGATTTGGTATTTCGATTACGATGATATAACAGGTATTTATTCCCTGATGCAATGTACTGGGGTGTTTGAGCACGAAAGAGCCGGTGAAGTGGACATACCGTAATTTGTTTGTCCCGCATCTACCCTAACAGGGCGTACGAAGCACTGACATGGTCTTATAGACGAAGTTCGCTGATGTAACGCACACAAGCACTAGTGGTTAGTACCAACACTCTAGCGTTTTCTCTACTCGAGGTGTATTAAATTACAACGCAACAGTGTAGATTCGGAAAAACGAGTGGTTGCGCGTATTTATATATCACACATATCTTGTTGAATTATGTTCCGAAAGTTTTTGAGGGCACAGAGGCGAACAGAAATCTTCCGGCACAAGGCGACAGTATTTTCCACTTCTTAACTGTTTTATGATATGGTAACGGAATATCATCGAGCAGAATAGGAGGCACTTATACGCGGAATCCTAAAACTATTAATTTCTGATGAGATAATAAGATTACTTGTCACTCTCTTTGCCTTTAGTTTTAGCCCCAGGCTTTGCTCCCACATTGCCGCTGTAGGCAGATCATCATTCACCTGGACGATCCTAATATTAATATCGTCAGTCCGGCACTTACGTGAATCGGAGGCCTTCAGCATAGAAATAATATTTTCATATAGGTTGAACTGATGAACTATCATTGACACTGAAGCAAAACAAAAGTGGGCCTACGACTGAATCCTGTGGCATCCTTAGAGAGAATGCTTCCCGGACAACATTTCATTTCCATAGGCATTACTGTCTGTTTTTCATTAGCTTTCAAACCAGTTCATTGAATCTTCTTGCAGTAGACCTAACAGCATGGTGTCAAACGTGTCCACGCACATCACAAAAGATTAAACACAACCAAGTGCAGTGGCATCACAGAGCAAATAGTAAGAACTCTCGTTTGTTCTCAAAGAGGTTGCCCAGAGCCAGCGCTGGCACCTATACATTCAGCGGTCTGTAACGTCATTCGATGACGTTCCCTGACATATTACCAACTCCAGTTTCTTTCTCTTGTAGTATTTCCGTATTACTCCCGCGTTGATCGAACCAAACGGTAGAGAAACGAGCACTACGCTCCTCGACTACTTCGATGTCTCCCTTTAATCTGGCCCGTTGGGAATCCCAAACACCCAAGCAGTAGCCTGCTCAAGAATGGGTCGTTATGCACTCAGTCTCCTTTATATATGCGTCACACTTTCATAGAATTCTCTCAATAAACCGAGGCCAGCCATTCGCCTTCCAAAGCAACGACCTTACCTGTTCGTTCCATTTCCTGTGGCCCATCAACGTTACAACTGAATATTTAACTGACGAGACTGTCTCAAGAAACCCACCACTCATACTATACTCGAACATTAAGGAATATTTTTCCATACATATCTGCATTAATTTATGCTTTTCGCTTTTAGTGCAAGCTGACATAAAGCAAAATACACTATGTGACCAAATGTATCCGGATACCAAAAAAATAAATAATATGTTTTTCATATTAGGTTCATTGTACTGCCACCTACTGCCAGGTACTCCATATCAGTGACCTCAGTAGCCATTAGATATCGTGAGGGAGTAGAATGGGGCGCTCCGCGGGAACTCATGGACTTCCAACGTAGTCAAGTGATTGGGTGTCACTCGTGTCATACGTCTGTACGCGAGGTTTCCACACTCCTAAACATCCCTAGGTCCACTGTTTCCGATGTGGTAGTGAAGTGCAAACGTGAAGCGATACGTATAGCACAAACGCGTAGAGGCCGATCTAGTCTGTTGAGTGACAGAGACCACCGACAGTTGAAGAGGGTCGTAATGTGAAATAGGCAGACATCTATCCAGACCACACCACAGGAATTCTAAACTGCATTAGGATCCATTGGAAGTACTACGACAGTCAGGCGGGAGGTGAGAAATTTTGGATTTCAGGGTAGATAGGCCGCTCATAAGTCACACATCACGCCGGTAAATGCCAAACCACACCTCGCTTGGTGTAAGGAGCGTGATTGGACGACTGAACAGTGGAAAAACGTTGTATGGAATGACGAATCACGTTACACAATGTGGCGATCCGATGGCAGGGCATGGGTATAGCGAATGCCTTGTGAACGTCATCTGCCAGAGTGTTTAGTGCCAACAGTAAAATGCGCAGGCGGTGGTGTTAGTCTGTGGTCGTGTTTTTAATTGAGGTGGCTTGCATCACTTTCTTTTGCATGGCACTATCACAGCACAGGCCTACATTGATGTTTTAAGCACCTTCTTGCTTCCCACTGTTGAAGAACAATTCGAGGATGGGGACTGCATCTTTCAACACGATCGAGCATACGTTCATAATGCACGGCTTGTGGCGAATTGGTTACACGAC
This sequence comes from Schistocerca serialis cubense, assembly GCF_023864345.2. NCBI lineage: Eukaryota > Metazoa > Arthropoda > Insecta > Orthoptera > Acrididae > Schistocerca > Schistocerca serialis. The sequence continues at coordinate 310,664,806 of NC_064643.1, forward strand.
AATAACATCCCTGTAATGGACTGGCCTGCACACAGTCCTGATCTGAATCTTATAGAACACTTCTGCGATGTTTTGGAACGCCGATTTCGTGCCAGGCCTCATCGACCGACATCGATACCTCTCCTCAGTACAGCTCTCCGTGATGAATGACTGCCATACCCCAAGAAATCTTTCAGCACGTGATTCAACATACGGCTGCGAGAGTGGAAGGTGACATCAAGGCTGAGGGTGGGCCAACACCATACTGAATTCCATCATTACCGATGGAGCACGTCACAAACTTATAAGTCACTTTCAGCCAGGTATCCGGATACTTTTGATCACATAGTGACATAGTGTAGAAATTCTATCAATGTCATCTTTAACCTCCTTTTTTGGTCATCGGTCTTCTGGCTGGTTTGATGCGGCCAGCCACGAATTCCGCTCCTGTGCTAACCTCTTCATCTCAGCGTAGCACTTGCAACTTACGTCCTCAATTATTTGCTGGATGGATCTCTGTCTTTCTCTACAGTTTTTGCCTTCTACAGGTCCCTCTAGTACGATGGAAGTCATTCCCTCATGTCTTAAACATATGTCCTCTAATCCTGTCCCTTCTCCTTTATCAGTGTTTTCATCATGTTCCTTTCCTCTCCGATTCTGCACAGAACCTCCTCATTCCTTGCCTTATCAGTCCACCTAATTTTCAAAATTCGTCTGTATCACCACATCTCAAATGCTTCGATTCTCATCTGTTCCGATTTTCCCGAAATCCATGTTTGACTACCATACAATGCTGTACTCCAGACGTACATTCTCAGAAATTTATTCCTCAAATTAAGGCCTATGTTTGAGACTAGTAGACTTCTCATGGCCAGGAATGCCCTTTTTGCCATTGCTAGTCTGCTTTTGGTGTCCTTGCTCCGTCCGTCATTGGTTATTCTTCTACCAGGTATCAGAATTCCTTAACTTCATCTACCTCGTGACCATCAATCCTGATGTTAAGTTTCTCGCTGTTCTCATTTCTACCACTCCTCATTACCTTCGTCTTTCTTCGATTTCCTCTCAATCCATACTCTGTACTCATTAGACTGTTCATTCTGTTCAGCAGATCATGTAATTATTCTTCACATTCACTCAAGATACAATGCCATCAGCGAATCGTATCATTGATATCCTTTCACCTTGTATTTTAATTCCACTCCTGAACCTTTCTTTTATTTCCATCATTGCTTCCTCGATGTATAGATGGAAGAGTAGGGACGAAAGGCTACAGCATTGTCTTACACCCTTCTTAATACGAGCACTTCGTTCTTGATCGTCCACTCTTATTATTCCCTCTTGGTTGTTGTACATATTGTATATGACCCGTCTCTCCCTATAGCTTACCCCAACTTTTTTCAAAATCTCGAACAGCTTGCACCATTTTATATTTTCGAACGCTTTTTCCAGGTCGACAAATCCTATGAAAGTGTCTTGATTTTTCTTTAGCCTTGCTTCCATTATTAGCTGTAACGTCAGAATTGCCTCTCTCGTCGCTTTACTTTTCCTAAAGCCAAACTGATCGTCACCTAGCGCATCCTCAATTTTCTTTTCCATTCTGCTGTATATTATTCTTGTCAGCAACTTGGTTGCATGAGCTGTTAAGCTAATTGTGCACTAATTCTCGCTCTTGTTAGCTCATACCGTCGTCGGAATTGTGTGGATAATACTTTTCCGAAAGTCAGAAGGTATGTTGCCAGACTCATGCAATCTACACACCAACGTAAAAAGTCATTTTGTTACCACTTCCCCCATGATTTCAGAAATTCTGATGGAATGTTATCTATCCCTTTTGCCTTATTTGATCTTAATCCGTCCAAAGCTCTTTTAAATTCTGAATCCAATACCGGGTCCCCTATCTCTTCGAAATCGACTCCTGTTTCTTCATCTTTCACATCAGACAAATCTTCCACCTCATTGAGACTTTCAATATTTTTTTTCCACCTATCCACTCTCTCGTTTGCATTTAACAGTGGATTTCCCGTTGCACTCTTAATGTTATCAACCATGCTTTTAATGTCACCGAAGGTTGTTTTGACTTTCCTGTATGCTGAGTCTGTCCTTACGACAATCATTTCTTTTTCGATGTCTTCACATTTTTTCTGTAGCCATTTCGTCTTAGCTTCCCTGTACTTCCTATTTATTTCATTCCTCAGCGAGTTTCGTTTCTCTATTCCTGAGTTTCCCGGAACATTTTTGTACTTCCTCCTTTCATCGAACAATTGAAGTATTTCTTCTGTTAACCATGGTTTCTTCGCAGTTACCTTCTTTGTACCTATGTTTTCCTTCCCAACTTCTGTGATGGCCCTATCTAGAGATGCCCAATTCTCTTCAACTTTAGTACCTACTGAGGCATTCCTTGTTGCCGTATATACAGCCATAGAGAACTTCAAGCGTATCTCATCATCCCTTATTACTTCCGTATCCCACTTCTTTGTGTATTGATTCTTCCTGACTAATGTCTTAAACTTGAGCCTACTGTTCATCACTACTATATTGTGATCTGAGTCTATATGTGCTCCTGGGTACACGTTACAATCCAGTATCTGATTTCGAATCTCTGTCTGACTATGATGTAATGTAAGTGAAATATTCCCGTATCACCGAGCATTTTCCAAGTATACCTCCTCCTCTTGTGATTCTTGAACAGAGTATTCGCTATTACTAGCTGAAATTTATTACAGAACTCAATTAGTCTTTCTCCTCTCTCATTACTTGTCCCAAACACATTTTCTACTGTAATCTTCCCTTCTACTCCTTCCACTATAACTGCATTCCAGTCCCCCACGACTATTAGATTTTCATCCCCCTTTACATACTATATTACCCTTTCAATATCCTCATACACTTCGTCATCTCTTCCTCTTCAGCTTGCGACTTCGGCATGTATACCTGAGATATCGTTCTCGGTTTGCTGTCAGTTCTGATAAGAATAATCCTGTCACTGAACTGTTCACAGTAACACACTCTCTGCCATACCTTCCTATTCATAACGAATCCTACTCTCGTTATACCATTTTCTGCTGCTGTTGATATCACCCTATGCTCATCTGACCTGAAACTCTAGTCTTCTTTCCACTTCACTTCACTGACCCCTACTATATCTAGATTGAGCCTTTGCATTTCCATTTTCAGATTTTCTAATTTCCCTACCACGTTCAAGCTTCTGACATTCCACGCCCCGACTCGTAGAACGTTATCCTTTCGTAGATTATTCAATCTTTTTCTCATGGTAACCTCCCCCTTGGCAGTCCCCTCCCGGAGATCCGAATGGGGGACTATTCCGGAATCTTTTGCCAATGGAGAGATCATCATGACACTTCTTCAATTACAGGCCACATGTCCTGTGGATACACGTTACGTGTCCTTAATGCAGTGGTTTCCATTGCCTTCTGCATCCTCGTGTCGTTGATCATTGCTGATTCTTCCGCCTTTAGGGGCAATTTCCCACCCCTAGGACAAGAGAGTGCCCTGAACCTATATCCGCTCCTCCGCTCTCTTTGTTAAGGCCGTTGGCGGTATGTGGGTGACTTCTTATGCCGAAAGTATCCTATATTCACTCAACGGCGATACTTTTTGTTACACTACAGCGTCATCAGGAATTACTCGCAGACTGCTGCTCACCCTGTCAGGGCACTTACGTATGTAGTCGACAAAAGTGGTCACATCACACTGCCCTGAGGACTCCTAATAATACCCTTGTCCATGACGAAAATTCGTCCTACAGAACAACGTACTGGGTTCTGTTACTTAAGAAGTCTTCGGGTCATCACATATCTAAGAACATATTCCGTATGCTCGGACCTTCGTTAACGATCTTCAGCGTGGGATCGCGTCAAACGCTTTCCATGTAAGGTTGGCTGGTTGATACAGGGGTTGGGACCAAACAGTGAGATCATCGATCCCATTCGATTCGGGGAAGATAGAGCAAGAAGTAGGCCGTGCCCTTTGAAAGGAACAATCCCGGCATTTGCCTCAAGCGAATTTGAACCGTCGTCCTCCAGAGTGTGAGTCCAGTGTGCTAACCACTGCGCCACCTCGCCCGGTCCACATACGGTTCTAGGAACATGGAATCCGCCCGTTGCCCTGCACCAACGGTTCACAGGACGTTGTGAAGAAAAATGTAGTCTGGTTGTCTCACGTGCAATTTTGATTTTGGCAGATTTGTAGACAGAGCCTTTACTCTCACTGTGAAATTTCTTACTTTCAACATACTCCCAAGAATTCTACAACAACCGACGATAAGAACATCACCCAAACACACAGTAAATTATTACTATTGTTCTTAGGTGAAAAATTGCCATGCATCGAACAGTTATATGAACAGTATACCTAGGGATATTCAGGTGCGAATGATATTTTGACTTTACTCACAAATAATAATTTTCCAGTCACATAGAATACCAACGCTCTTTTAATTGCCAGAGCCAGCCAGCACTCGAAGTTTCTCATTGACTGTTGTTAGCCCCTGCATCGGTCTAATCGACATTTCCGTTTATTTAGTGCTACGGATAATATGCTCTAATTAGAAATATATAGTACTTGAGAACCTCACCAAGGTATCTGAACGCTTACCACATGAGGTCTGAACTGCAATGAAGGCTATTTAGAAGTGGGACGTAGCTGTATCTAGTACAGTGATCAAGACGGTTAGAGCTTCGTCAAGTACTACATTCGTCTTTGCCGTGCTATACAGCATTCAGCTTCTTTTGGACTATGTACGTTGTTGGTCAAAATATATTTAATTTTCTTGATTGTATAGAAATAGAAGTATACATCTAAACCGTTTTCCGTGCTTGGTGTTGTACAGTGAGCATGTTTTCCCTCTTCTGTTTACAGAGGCCATCCCAGACGCGCTGACCAACGAGTGCGCTAAGTGCAGCGAGAAGCAGAAGGCGGGCACGGAGAAGGTGGCCAAGTTCCTCCTGGAGAAGAAGCCCGACCTCTGGAAGCAGCTGGAGGCCAAATACGACCCCAACGGAGAGTACCGCAAGCGCTACGACGACAGGATCAAGAAGATCAAGTCGTGAGGACCCGCAGTAGGCTCCACTGCTCTGATTCTTAACTAGAGACACAATCAATTATATATGTAACATATTTTTTGTAATACACTTAATAAATGTGGTCGTAGACTATTTGTTCAGTACCTTAATCCGAGCGGCCACCATTACCTCAATCCCTTCGAGATGCTTACGGAGACACAACTTGGCCCCTTACAGTGTGCCTTCTAGACAAAGTCCTCCTCGACAGATGTATGAGAGTGCCTTCAACTTCTCGGTAAGAAGACGTATGTGTCTTCCACATCTCAAAGGAGAGAATGACTACTGAATATTTTTGGAGAATTTTTCCTAAGAGTGGCTAGCAACGAGCTTCATAAATAATAATAATAATAATAATAATAATAATTCTGGAGCAATAATTGGGTACCCGTAATCTGAAAGTAAGGCAGTTCGCTTGTATGGCCGCTAGTGATAGGTGCACTCAGTATTGTTTTCAATATGCGATTCTTCCAAACTGCAAATTTTCTTCACAACAGTTTAATTTAACTCTAAATCTAACCCAATTAAGGCACGGGGTTTCTCATACTTGTACAGGACAGTATCGACTCACAAGGTTAGCTCCCTATTTTCCGTTCACATGCCCGTATAAACGAAACTGCCTTTGAGAAGAAATTATTGTTAGATTCTCAGTGCAGTCTCATAAAAATTATCGAAGCTATTACCTGCAGCTAGCGGTCGTAAATAATCTCCATCACAGATGCAGTGTCACCTTCTCCATGTAATAAGTTTCACGTGACACATAACTTTACGCGACTCTAGCAGCATAGAACCATTCAATGGATCATCACTTTCGCATTGCTGCAGGCGGTCATAAAAAATGCCATCGGTGTCTATAACAGCTCATAATACAACATTGAGCTATCCCGGCTAAGGTATGCAATATATATCGCCATTAATTTGCTTTATTTTTCTTTAAACTCTAGTAGGCGTAATCAAACATCGTCACACGAGTAATAATGTGTTCAGTCTTCCTCTGGGTTCTACTAAATCAAATATTCATGTTGTCCTGAGGTTTCCGGAAGCCACTTGTGTTAAACTTCACGTATTCCTTTTCCTCGTTGATATTGTTATGGAAGGCAAATTGGTTTGGAATTTACGGTATGAGTATTTTGTGAACATTTTTAGGAATACGGCCTAATTGTAAACAGAGTTGAAAGACTGTAACATAAATAAGACCGCTTTTTTACCATTCCACCTGCCGTCAACAAGTTAGTCATTGCTGTTTATTCATGACTCACTGATGTGTTAAATAACTTGATACATCACAGTAGATGAAAATATTTGTGGGAATGCAGACTTCCCTGACATACACAAAACCTTAACGTTGTTCAGACCGCATCAAACCGGAGTTAAATACAAGCTTCCGAAGAATAATACAATTTTTTTCTTAAAACTGCTATTTGTAATTCTGTCGAAGCTGCAACGACAATTATCTTATATTTGCGGTGACTAGTTTCGGACACTACATCCACTATCAAACCATCGCATATAAAAAATTGCAGTAGTTCTTACAAACATTCTTTGAAATCAACATAGTTCTTGGTGTTACGAACAAAGTATCTTCATCGTAAGTGATGAAAAAAATATAACCAGTTACATTCGCTAATAGTCACAATCGGCAATCATGAGTAATATGTACAAAATTATCCGCAACATTTTATCAGTGCTTCTTATCATACAGTACCAGGACAACAGATACATAATACCACAGGCTTAGTTTAAAGATACACCATGTGATCAAAACTATCTAGACACCTGGCTGGAAATGACTTACAAGTTCGTGCACCCTCCACCGTTAATGTTGGAATTCAGTGTAGTCTTGGCCCAACCTTAGCCTTATTGACAGCTTCCACTCTCGCAGCCATACGATCAATCAGGTGCTGGAACGTTTCGTGAGGAATGGCAGCCAATTCTTCACGGAGTGAAGATGGCAGCTCTCTGTCGCTGTCGGACGCTGAGGCCTGGCACGGAGTTCCAAAACATCCCAAACGTGTTCTATAGGACTCAGGTCAGAATGCTGTGCAGGCCAGTCCTTTACCGGGATGTTATTGTCGTGTAACCACTCCGCCACAGGCCGTGCATTATGAACAGGTGCTCGATCGCGTTGAAAGATGCAATCGCCATCCCCGAATTGCTCTTCAACAGTGTGAAGCCCGAAGGTGCTTAATACATCAATGTAGTCCTGTGCTGTTATAGTGCCACGCAAAACAACAAGGGCACAAGCACCCTCCATGAGAAAACACAACCACACCATAACACCACCGCCTCCGTATTTCACTGTTGGCACTACACACGCTGACAGATGACGTTCCCCGTGCATTCGCCATACCCACACCCTGCCATCGGATCGCCACATTGCGTACCGTGATTCGTCACTCCACACAACGTTTTTTCACTGTTCCATCGGCCAATGTTTAAGCTCCTTACACCAAGCGAGGCGCCGTTTGGTATTAGCCGGAGTGATGTGTGGCTTATGAGCCGCTCGACCATGAAATCCAAATTTTCTCACCTCCCGCCTAACTGTCATAGTACTTGCAGTGGATCCCGATGCAGTTTGGAATTCCCGTGTTATGGTCTGGTTAGATGTCTGCCTATCACACATTACGACCCTCTTCAACTGTCGGTGGTCTCTGTCAGTCAATAGACGAGGTCGGCCTGTAAGCTTCTGTGCTGTACGTGTCCCTTCACATTTCCACTTCACCATTATATCGGAAACAGTGGACCTAGGGTTGTTTAGGAGTGTGAAAATCTCGCGTACAGGCGTATGACACAAGTGACTCCCAGTCACCTGACCATGTTCGAAGTCAGTGAGTTCCGCAGAGCCCCATTCTGCTCTCTGACAATGTCTAATGACTACTGAGGCCGCTGATATGAAGTACGTGGCAATAGATGGCAGCACAATGCATCTAATATGAAAAATCTATGTCTTTTGGTGTGCGGATACTTCTGATGACATAGTGTAAATACACTAGAAGACGATAGTAGTAGCATGAGAACCTATGCCTACGCGCGCTCTGAGTCACATTCTGCCGATTACATTTAAAGTGTTACTATTGCACAGCTTTAACAGAGTAATACACTTATTTCTTAAAACTTACAAGTAATTACAGTCTACTGATAAAACACATTTTGCTCATCATACAAAGTGATTTCGTTGTAATATAACCTCGTCAAGGATATCACCGATCTTCTTCTTAGAATTTATATATCATTCTCTTTCTTTGTTTCCTATTTTCGTTAAATATCACATGCTCTACATGTCCTGCTTAAAATTATTAATCAGATTGGCGAGTGTAAACTCCTATCATGCTTATTTCCTGAAGGAGATCAAATGTTCATGAACGTCACACGCTTCTCTCAAATAGTTAGAATTGTTTTCCGTCTATGAACACATAGAATTAATACATAACCAATTGCTCTTCTTATAAAACCAGCTACGCCTGCAGTACATAACAAGAAGGTCATTAAAACGAAAATCCGAAATATTTATTATTTTGCAACTGTAGTAACGTATATAAGTTACAGTTATATGTGAATATTTTTAGCATAGTGCAGCAGAGTTTTTGAAGCGTCAATTTAAGGTTCACAAGATTCATCATCCTATCAGTCCTGTTGTGGATAGTACGAACAGTGGGTATCATAAATTAGCCAGGTTCTTACATCATAAAATAAAACAGAATTTTGTATTTAGGGAAAAGTACACTGTTAAAAACTCGGTGGAGTTAGTTAATAAATTGAAAATTTAACCTATTCTAGTTTGTATAAGCTCGTGTCTTTCGATATCACAAGTTTATACACCAACGTCCCAGTATACCAAACCTTGGATATATTAGAAGTCAATTTGCATTTACACAAAAGAATTATCCATTATCGAAATGGGCGTATTAATGACCCTTGTACTCATGACTCTTAAGTACAACTATTTCACATTTAATGACAGACTGTATTCACAAGCATTTGGTCTAGCCATGGGCAGCCCGTTGGTTGGTATTTTTTCAGAAATTTTTGTAAATTGTAAGGACACACTTTTTTTCAAAATTACCCTTATTCAGAGAACATAATAATTTTTTTATGCAAGATACGTATATGATTTACTTTTTGTAATTGAAGGCACCCACGTTGACATTGATCAGATTTTCAGCGCGTTTAATAACCTCCATGATAAAATAAGCTTCACCAGAGAAACCGAATCAGCTAACAGAACTCTGAATTATCTTAACCTAACTTCGACAGTAGCTGACAATAAAATAAGTTTTAACGTTTTCCGTAAAGAAACGTTCTCCGATAATATTATTCCTGCTGATTCCACACACCCCCAAGCCCACAAAATGGCCTTTTTCCACTCAAGTATAGACGGGCACTATCTATTCCGCTTTCTTCAGACAATTCAGACACTTGAATATATTGCCCAAAATAATGGCTACAATCCAAATATCGTGAAACAGATCTATGACAAGAAAACACATAGAAACATAACTACTTTATCTAGACTAGTTACCGCTTATAAAGATCAATCCATTAATTTCATTTCCATGCCGTTTATAGGCAAAGCTTCTTATAAAATAGGGTGCATCTTAAAGATTCGGGGCTTTAATGTCACCTATGACACTAATAATAGCCTTAAAAATAACTTAATCCACTCTGTAAGTAACACTAACGATAAATTGTCACGATCAGGTGTTTACAAAATTATTTGTAGCGATTGCCCTCGTTATTACATAGGGCAGACAGGAAGAGCTCTATCGGCTAGATACAAAGAGCATGTACCCACAAAAAATAGAGATGGCACCCGTGGCTCGACATTTGCAGAACATCTAATCCAAATGGTCCATGCGCCTAACCCACTTAAAAACACTGAGCTCTTAAACCAAGAAGCTAAAGGATGCAGGCTAGATATACTCGAAGAAAAGCAAATTTTCAAAAACCTTCTTTATGATAAAGACACCTTGCTTAATGATCAATTGCAGTTTTAAAATAAGAACTTCTTCGAAGGATTTCAGCCCTTGCTTCGTCTACCACGATGATGCGGGACTTTCTATGTCGCCCAATGCCATTGCCCTCTTACCTTTATGTTTACATACGCATTTCACGTAATCGGTGTTATTTTCTATAAGTTTAAGACAGTTTCACAATTGGATACACGTCAAATGGTGTATTTCTAATTATGAGCTTAGTAAAGATTGCACGCAACATGAGTTCTTATAATTGCTTTTATAATGACTTGTGGCGTGGTACGCCCCTATCTCGCTATACTGTCTTCATAATGTTTTGTGGCGTTGCAGGCACCTATTATCCGATAAATCCTTTACTTTAAAAGTCTTCTACCTACGTCAGCAGCTGGCTATGACATACAGCCTACTGGCTTTCTTATGTATTAATTGCAGATCACATACTGTATATCGAGCCGCTAACCTGTATGAGACAATTGTCCTTATTATCAGTCACAGGCGATAATTCTTAGCTAAGTTCCACACATTTCAGGCACTAATAACCTTAACTTACGGCCTTTTCTTATTAAAAGGCTCCTTTGCACTATATAACGTCATTTGCCTCTCATAGGACTGTAACTTCAGTTATTATGGTTTATTTCCCAGTAGCATTTCTAGTTGTTGTAACAAATAATGTTATCAATTAATGTTTATTAATACTTTTGTACAGTACACATTTTACATGTCTTTTGCCTTTTATGGAACGGTAACTTCAGTGACTTATGGTTTTAAAGCCATTAATAGTCCAAACTATTATAATGAGCTATTTTCCATAATAATCTCAGTTAACATTTACTGGTTTAAGTCTGTATTACTCCGCACGCAGCTGAGCTGCTGCGTCGCTGCCCGAGGCGCCCAGTTACGACTCAGCGCTCGCGGCCCACCTATCTGATCTATTGGTGTGACCTATCGGCAATGCATTAGCAGAAGTGACGCTGTCTTATGACTATGTACTGTAGTACTAACATTTTAAGTTTGCCAAGGCCAATATCTGGCATGTTTTAATTTAATTTTATATTGTGACATTTCTGAAGAAGGCTACGTTATTATAGCCGAAACCTAGGTAAAGTTTCTTTGCTTATGCAAATGGAGACTGAAATGCAATATAATTGCTGTTATATCTTTCTCAGCGCAGGACCATGACGGGTAATGCACACATTCCACTTCATGAGAAGATTTCTTTTTGTAGTGAATGCAGTCACTTGTGCACAGCTGTTTTCTCTTCATCGCTTGCTTGCCATCCAGTATACCTTTCAACCGTCAGAACACATAAAAGTCACTCCGTAGAACATCTCGTCGATAATGTGTGTGCTTGGGACATTCAAATTTCACTTCCAGCATTGCTGCTGCGGTTGAACGAGCTCCATGGGGACGAGCATTGTCGTCTTCACAAAAAAAAAAAGAAAAAAAATCTGCAGAACACAAGTCCTTTTTTTGCGGCGAGCTAAGGGGGCATTCGTTCATTAATATTTTCTTTTCTTGTAGGTGACTGTGCAACTCGAAAGAGCGCAAAACATGCTCACAGGTGTCGACGCGACAATCTCTCAGTTCAACTGACTGCGGACACTTTATTAAATCGCAGCACTTCATGGACAATATTGTGTGCTCAATCGGCAGTAATATCCAAAATACTACTTCGTAAATAATACGGCTGGTTTTATTCACGGGCTCTTCCACTGTTGCAGTGTTTTCGTTCGTAACTACACGGTGTGCCTCGCTCGGGTGAGGAGCGTCTTCCGCAGAAATTATGCCTCTTTTCAAACTTTCTGCACCACTCGTACACTTTCTGCAGGGACACACACTGTACTTTCACCCCGCAAGGCATTTCCACAGGTTTAACAAGATCAATACTCGTAAAACGTATCATAGATCGGTGCTCTTATACGGTGGTACTCGATAATGGTTCCGCAATCCTTGAACTGAAAAAGCCTTCATTTGCTGTTGCGAAAGCATACTGCCAACTACTCATCGTTTGTCGAAGCACAAGGTTAATTCCTGCCAACTGGCAAGTCAGTGGTACATCTCTTAAGAAACTTATCGTACTAAGGTTTTTATTTGAATCACTATCGCTTGATCAAAGTATTTCCAATATTATTTTAACAATTCGAATACGTTGCCTCTTCCTTTCGTGTACGTTTTGCACTACACTAGAGCTTTTATCCTCCACACCAGAACCAGCGTTCCACGACCAACTAATCCCGTATCATTACCTTTAAAGCCCAAAATACAGCAGCCGTCATCTTCTGATTCCGACCGTCACATCTAAAAAAATCCAAATCATTGATCAATAGAGTTCTATAAAAATTAATCCATGCTTCAATCTTCGCACTGATTCATATATAGACTATTCACAGAGGAGTGACCGCCGAGTAATGTCGTCGCCCCAACGAGTCAGCTGTATTCGTCAGCCCGAAGGACGAGAGATAGAACGTAAGAGCACCAAGCTTATTGGACAGAGAGAATTTTAGTGCTTCATTTGTGCATAAAAATGAATACATTGTAGCTATTATTACTAGTACTGGCATCACGAGTATCACTAATAGTGGCACGGAAACTACGGGGTCCGGCGAAAAGACCTCCCTTATTTGCAGACATCGCTGTGTGAGCTGTCATTGGAATACTGATGTCGATGGGATATCAATCGATACCTGTATACCTGCCATTTTTGCTAGGTGGACTGATCTGGCTAGGTACGCATCGTCTGTTTGGTGTGGAGGAGTATATTCATAATGGTGGTCTTGTGAGCATGTCGCACTGGGTTCGAACTTGGTCGATGTGATTCGGGTCATGACAGAAAACTTTCGGATTTGGGTTTCAAACTTTAGAACATCAGGTTCTGCACTAAAAAGCAAAACTACTGGTCTACCTAGAACTATAATACCACCTGTTCAAATGGTTCAAATGGCTCTGAGCACTACGGGACTTAACTTCTGAGGTCATCAGTCCCCTAGAACTCAGAACTACTTAAACCTAACTAACCTAAGGACATCACACACATCCATGCCCGAGGCAGGATTCGAACCTGCGACCGTAGCGGTCGCGCGGTTCCAGACTGTAGCGCCTAGAACCGCTCGTCCACTCTGGCCGGCAATACCAGCGGAAAAGCACAAATCTTATCACCTTGTAAACGTGTTCACAATCGCAATTCAGGCCTTACGGAAATTATAGTACGCTATTGCTGCGACTTCTCTCTATGCTGCAGCAGGGAGAGGCGTGCCCAACTATACCGTAAAACACGGGAACGACACCATGGTGGACTTGTCATTGCGTGGGGGCTGCGAGGAGAACAAACATCGCCAAATTGCATTCTTCATCATCATAGGAGCCTATTGCCTGAAGTGTTGATGTGGGGTGCCATTGGCTTCACATGGCCAGTAGGTTAGACACCAGACGAAGACTGTACCCTGTCGCCGAAGACTCTGTGGGAACTTTCAGCAAGATCACGCAAAATCGCCTGACGTTCGTGCTGTCAGACCTACTTCGACGCAGGTGTTCCACGGTGTCCAGACAGGCATGTCCTCCAGCTCTCTCACCCAAAGAAAACAATGCTTTAAATCAATGCCCACTGGCAGTTAATGTCATTAATCTTTTTGCGTGTTGTACCCATGTCTGCCATACAAGCTCAGTTCGGTTTGATGCTCAGCCGGATCGGAGCCATTGTTGCTCTGTGTACTAAATTTTGCATACCCTGTACACAATCAGATCACCTAATAATTAAATTACGTATTATTAAAAAGGAAAACACTGCCTAGTGTTCTGCAAAATGATATTTCTTTGATCACGAACTTGATTTAGACTTATCAGGCCATCTTCAGTTGACAAGTGAATGCCATAAACACTGGCAAACATGACGTACGACTTACACAGACATTATTTGTACAGAAGATACAAAAATTACAGTGTTTACATAGGAAAAAATTTACATATTTTCGTCACACACAGATAATTTCATTATCTAAGAAGGAAGATAAACACAGCTTTTATCTGGACATACATCGAAAATTAAGTCTGATCATTTAATACTACTCTGGAATTCTATGTCATGTGGTTTTTGATGTCCTGTATTTTCAGCAGGTTCATCTTTCTGCTTTTCTTAACAAAATGTAAAACTTTAAATTCTGCATCACATCAATGTTTTTCAGGTAAAAGACGATCAGCAAACGTTGCATTTCTCTTCCTTAACCTGCAGCTTCTCTCGTGCTCACGTAGGCTAATTGCTGCAGCTCTGCCCGACTGACCAATACACACTTTTTCATATTCCTCGTAAGTGATTTTATAAACACCATTGTGTGACAGCTGTTGCAGTTTGTCTTTACTATTGATTAAAAATTCTTATATACTATTGGTATTATAAAATGCAGGTCTTTAGCTGCGAGACTTTAGCCTTTTTGCAAGATTGTTCGAAGTGTTGCCCATACATGGGATTTTGCGCCACTCTTTGTAACTACTGAGTGGTTGTTGTTGGCCAGCGTATCGGTGGCATAACTTTATGCGTTTCGTATTTTCGTAGCATATTATCAGAGTAGAGCTATAGCCATTGCTGGATGCGACATGTTTGATGGTCTGTAGTTCTGTATGAGAGGCGGATTCAGGTAATGCAACAGATATGAGGCGAAGCGCTATCGAATGAAAAGCTGCATGTCTGTGGCTGTGTGGATGTTGGGAGCTTGCAGGGATTACCGTATCAATATTTCTTCTGCATATGCTAAATAAGTGTTTTCTTGCACTTATATTAATATCAAGGTCAAAGAAATTTATAGAAGAACCTCCTAGTTCCACAGTAAACCGAATCTTCTTACGTTCTGAATCTAAATGTGGTAGCACCGGTCCACAGACACAGCACATCTTCGACATATCTGAATCAGTAGTTAATTTTTCAATGCAATGGCTCTTTCTATTAAAAAATGTAGGAAAATGTCTATGAAAATTTCATAGTGTAGGCGTATAGGACCAAATAAATGTAATTTCGCAGAACATTAGCGAGAGTTTTCCTTTTTTGACATTATTTTCATGTTCTGCCATGCACAGGGTGGTACGGACAATGTGTAAAATTTCGTTATTTGCTCTTCTTTCTGGTGTTGGACATTAAAGAGGAACAGTGTAATTAAGATGTATCTCGCGGAAGTGAGCAGGAAATCTACAACGCAAGATGCGTCACTAGTGTTTGTAAAACTTTAAACGTGGTCTCCTGCTGTCACATTTTATTGCCCCATTTGCGACGAAGCATTTGAGTAGCGTGATTCTACACCTCTAAAAACTGTTATTAAGTTCATAAATTTAAGCCCATTTTCACAGCGTCACACATAAACACAAACGACAATCTTTCCTTGGAAATGGTTACAACTTGAGATGTAGCGCAACTGATAAACTGAATGTAACATCTCCCATTACCTGCCGCTGCAGAAGGTAATCTTTTCCTGACGATTTCACAGAAGTACAAAAACAGGCAACCACTTTTCTGCGAAGGTAATTACGAGGTAGACGGCTGCAAATGCTGTTATACAGATATTACTTCGAGGAGTTACTACTCCAGGGAAACTTCCACAAAATGAAAATACTATAAGCTGGCTGTTTAGTCAGCACAGAATAATATTTCCAGGTACTTGTCCAAAGCGCTTGAAAATTTCAGCTGATAGGACACTATTATCACACATTACACTTACTAAAAACTGTCAAATATTTCCTCTTAGATTGATAGCTGTCTTATGAAGGCATATATTGGCTGGTATTTCAGTTCTTTTCAATCAAGATGCAACAATGAGTGTCCGTTCGTAGCTCAAGAAATATGTGCAAAACAGCAACAATAAATAAAAGAATACAGTGGAGCAAGTTTGAAATCAGACCCGAAAATCAATTCTAATAAGACTACAGTAATGTAGAATGCGTACGCAGCAAACGCCATGAGAAGTAATCGCAAAACCTCTTAATGATTTTCTGTATTTAATGAAGTTAAAGTAACGACTAAAATCAGGGGAAGATATGAATAGAAAAGTATAGCTCTCTGATGCACTTTCGATAAACTAAACAGACTTTCCAAAATGGAGGTCCCTATTTGTTTGAAAAGAAACGTAGACAATCAGTGTGTACAATTAGTGTTAACTTACGGCAATAACACATGAAAGTTTGATGTTAAAACCCTTCAAGAAGCAGAAGAACGAAGAAAACAAAAAATGTTTCGTATAACAGACTGAAGTATTAATTATGGCTGTAACTGAAATATGGATGGGCGAAACTTGTAACCAGTGAACTATTGGTAGACAGACCGAGTGAATTATTTACCAGGTTCGCAGAGATAAGAAACGTCCAACAGACGACTCGATGGAAGCCCGAAGTTGAGGTTAAAAAGTCTGAAAGTATGAATCAGCCCAAATTAATACTATAACGTTCGCCTTCATCCAGCAATGAATGTCAAATGTGTTATGATACTGACTATAGTATTTCTGTATTCCTCTTAGTGATTGACTTTAGCTAGTACAGTCATTCTACGAGCGCGTGATGAAAAATGATGTCTTCATCTTTTTTCATGGAAACCTTTTTTTCTTCCATCAGTCTTCTGACTGGTTTTATACGGCCCACCAACAATTTCCCTTCTGTGCCAACTACGTCTTAATCTCAGAGTAGCACTTGCAACATACGACCTCAATTATCTACTGGATGTTTCCAATCTCTGTCACCATCTACAGTTTTTGCCCTCTATACCTTCCTCTAGTACCATGGAAGTCGTTCCCTGCTGTCTTAATAGATGTCCTATAATCCTGCCCCTTCTCCATGTCAATGTTTTCCACATATTCCTTTGCGATCAGATTCTGCGCAGAACGTCCTCATTCCTTACCTCATCCGTCCACCTAATTTTCAACATTCGTCTGCAGCACCACGCCTCGAATGCTTCGATTCTTTCTGATCCGGTTTTCCCACAATCCACGTTTCACTACCATACAATGCTGTGCTCCAAACGTATATTCTCAGAAATTTCTTCCTCGCATTAAGGCCTATGTTTGATACTAGTAGACTTCTCTTGGCCAGGATTGCCCTTTTTGTTAGTGCTAGTCGATTTTTGATGTCCTGCTTGCTCCGTCCGTCATTGGTTATTTTGCTACCTGAGTAGCAGATTTTCTTAACTTCATCTACTCCGTGACCATCAATCCAAATGTTAGGTGTCTAAATGTTCTCATTTCTGCTACTTCTCATTACTTTCGTCTTTCTTCGAAGATGGTGGTTTTTGGTTTGTGGGGAGCTCAACTGCGCGGTCATCAGCGCACGTACAAAGACCCAATTGTTACACACTCCAATTTTGTCACAGTCCACTCTGGCCACTGCCACATATGATGACGATGACGATGAAATGATGAGGGCAACACAAACACCCAGTTCCCGACCGGGAATCGAACCCGGGACTCCGTGATCCAGAGGCAGCAACCCTAACCACTAGACCACGAGCTGCGGACAAGTCTCGTCTTTCTCCAATTTACTATCAGTCCATATTTTGTACTCATTAGACTGTCCATTCCATTCAGCAGATCATGTAATTCTACTTCACTTTCACTCAGGATAATAATGTCATCAGCGAATCGCATCATTGATACACTTTCCCTTCGAATTTTCTTTCCACTCCTGAACCTTTCTTTTATTTCCATCATTGCTACTTCGATGTACAGATTGAACAGTAAGTGCGAAAGACTACAGCCCTGTCTTATACCCTTTTTAATCCGAGCATTTCGTTCGTGATCGTCCACTCTTACTATTCTCTATTGCTTCTTGTACATATTGCATATTACCTTTCTCTACCTATGGCTTACCCCTATTTTTCTCAGAATTTCGAACATCTTGACCTTTTTGCATTGTCGAACGCTTTTTCCAGGTCGACAAATCCTATGAACGAGTCTTGATTTTTCTATAGTCTTGCTTCTATTATCAAACGCAAAGTCAGAATCGCCTCTCTGCTGCCTTCACCTTTCCTAAAGACAAACTGATCGTCATCTAACTCATCCTCAATTTTATTTCCCAATCTTCGATGTATTATTCTTGTCACCAACTTGGATTCATGAGCTGTTAAGCTGATTGTGCGACAATTCACGCACGTGTCAGCTCTCACAGTCTTCGGAATTGTGAGAAATTTCCAAAAGTCTGCGGTCTTGCCAGACTTATACATTATACACACCAACAACTTCCCCTAATGATTTTAGAAATTCTGGTGGAATGTTATCGATCCCTTTTGACTTATTTGATCCTGAGTCCTCCAAAGCTCTTTCAAATTCTGATTATAGTACTGGGTCCCCTACCTGTTCTAAATCGACTCCTGTTTCTTCTTCTATCACCTCAGACAAATCTTCCACCTCATAGAGGCCTTCAGTGTACTCTTTCCACCTATCCGCTCTCTCTTCTGCATTTAACAACGGAATTCCGGTTGCACTCTTAATGTTACTAGTCTTGCTTTTAATTTCACCGAAGATTGTTCCTACTGTCCAATATGCTGACTCAGTCCTTCCAACTATCATTTCTCTTTCGATTTCTTCACATTTTTCATGCAACCATTTCGTCCTAGCTTCCCTGCACTTCCAATTTATTTCATTCTTCAGTGACTTGTATTTTTCTATTCTTGAATTTCCCTGAACATTTTTGTGCTTCCTTCTTTCATCGATCAGTTGACGTATTTCTTCTGTCATCCATGGTTTCGTTGCAGTTATCTTATTTATACGTATGTTTGTCTTTCCAGCTTCTGTGATTGTACTTTTCAGAGATGTCCACTCTTCTTCAACTGTACTGCTTACTGGACTATTCACTTCTTCAATTACAGGCCACATGACCTGTGGGTACACGGTACGTGTCTTTAATGCAGTGGTTTTCATTGCCTTCTGCATCCTCATGTCGTTGATCTTTGTTGATTCTTACCCCTTCAGGGGCAGTTTCTCACCCCTAGAGAAGAGAGTGCCCTGAACCTCTGTCCGCTCCTCCGCCCTCTTTGACAAGGCCGTTGTCAGAATAAGAATGTCTTGTGATGCCGGAAGACTTCGGCCACCAATTCTGATTATTAATCAAAATACAAACAGTGGCCGGTTTCGAACCCGAGACATAACATGTTTTCTTTATGAATCAAAGACGCTACTCCAAGACCACTTTTTTTTTTAACGGCGCTACCCCTTTTTTTTATTTTTTTATTTACTGTTTTAATACATTCTTAATGTGGTTTTACTTTATACCACAACAAAAAGAAATGTATCTAGCACCGCATCGTGCTCTGAGAAAAAGAAAACAATATCTCGGCACGTTCCTACACCGAGGTAATGTATATGGGGAAAACGAAAAAAGAAGTGCTTCATACAGGATACAGAAGGGTGTGTCACTACTCTCCTTACACTTCATCATCCAGGTACGTCTTCACGTATATCATGTTATTCCACCGAGAATCGAACTTAGTCCTGTCAGCTCACTCAATGGGTATCTTCTCCTACCTGTTGATGATCCAGCTGCGCGGAGGGTCGCGTAGGGCACTCCCTAAGTAATTAGAAAAATACTGTCTGTATTTTGGGTTCCGTACGATCTTGCAATGACGTTCTTGTAGGTAGTTCCAAAAGTCTAATACATCTTTAGGTCCATCGTGAAATAAGTAGTGTACCGCATGCGCACGGATCCACGTGACAGCGTTGGTCTTGGCGCGCGGGAAATACTGTTGATCCGGAAATAGTAGAAACCGAGGTGTAATGTGTTCCGGAGTCACTCGTAGAAAATACGACAAAATTTGTCGCACCAAGCGCCATACGTCTTCTGCCGCGCCACATGTGAGACGGTGTTCGTCCGTGTCTGGTATCCCGCAGTCTACGCAGAGAGGCGATTCCGCCATGTTTATCTTGTGGAGGCGTGATCGGGTGATCTGTTTACCATTGACTGTGATGTACCATGTGGATCGGACGGCTGTGTCCAGTGGAATCGCGTGAATCGTCTTCCACACCACCTTCCAATTAACCTGAGGGCTTTTCGTCTCCACGATGTTTGGTGGGCGCCTCTGCTGTAGGACATGATATATATCCCGCGCCGACGCCTGTTTCGTCGGTGGTACTGCGATACGGAAATAGCTGTGTTCAATGTAAAAGTTCCCGAAGTAGTAGAAGGGTGGGGGTATGTCTTGCGTCGTCAGTGGGGGCATAGTGGACGGAGGAGCTAAGGACTCCAACAACAAACCTGTCAAACTTTCCGGGTGGTGGCGCCACAGCTTGATGTGTGAGCTGACATACAGGGACACAGCTCTGTCGTGGACATGGACTAGGCCAAGACCTCCCCTTTCTGGGGGAAGGGTCAGTGACTCATAACTGACTTTGAAGAGCATGCCTGTACTGACGTAGGCTCCGAATGCCGCTAATAGACGTCGAGCCATCAGTAACGGTATTGGGAGAACACGCGCTATGTGTGGAAGGCGCGACGCGAGGTAAACATTAACGAAGTGTGTCCTTTGGAGAATGTCGAGGGTCCGCAGACGAAGGTTGAAGATCTGGACCCGAATTTGTTGTAATAAGCGGCGGTAGTTAAGAGCCGCGGTGCGCCGTATGTCGTCGTGAAACTCTATTCCGAGACATTTGATAGTGCCACGAAGCTGTAGGGGTTCGACACACGCTGGGGTCAACCCGTCTCCTATGGCCATGGCGACCGATTTGGCGACGTTGAGACAGCTGCCGGAAGCCACACCGTACGTGGTAATCCATTCTAGTGCTCTGTTGACATCATCGCGATTGCGGAACACGAGAACCAGGTCGTCTGCATATGCTGTACAGCGAAATGGAACGTCACGTAGGGTAAGACCGGTGAGGCGTTGACGGAGACCACAGAGGAGCGGTTCCAGTGCCAGAGCATATAGTAACGTCGACAAGGGGCAGCCTTGACGGACGGAGCGGAAAATCGGGAGGGACTGCGAGAGACGCCCGTTAACGAGCACTTTGGAAGTCGCTCCTCGGAGTAGGCGCATCACGACGGCTGTGAATTGCTGTGGGTACTGCATGTGCTGGAGAACGGACGTTAGGTATGCGTGATCCACTCGATCAAACGCTTGGCTAAAATCTAGTGATGCCAGCGCTCCCGGGACGCGGCGTGCCCTGGCTAGGGCTATTAAGTCACGGTATCGACACAGTGCTGTGTGGATGTTGTTGATACCCCCTAGGGAAGTCTGATCTGGCGAGATAACGTAAGGTAGGGTCGGTCGTAGACGGTTTGCTAATAGTCTGGTGAATATCTTCATGTCGCAGTTGACGAGTGTTAGCGGGCGGTAATCTTGTATTCGAGCCCCACCTTTAGGCTTGTGAACCGGTATAATTATTCCTTCTACGAAGGTCGCAGGGAGCGGCACCGCGGGGGACATAAGCTCCCGACAGATGTCTGTTAACTTGGGAGCCAGTAAATACTGAAAAGTTCTATAAAACTCCACAGGGAGCCCGTCGGGGCCAGGAGACTTATTCGCCGCTCCTTTACCGATGGCGTCGATAACTTCGTCTTCCGTAACGTCGTTCAATAATTCAGTTTGTAAATCCTGTGGGACAATGCCGTAAACCAGTTGTGAGACTGCTGTCACCGTCATCGGGTCGGAACATTGAGCAGAATAAAGTCGTGCGTAATGGTCGAAGAAGGCTGCAGCAATATCGCGTTGTGTGGTGTGATGAAGGCCGTCCTCAGTGGTGATGGCATGTATCAGCGCCCGTCTTCGCAGTGTACGTTCTCGGATGACGTGGTACATGGTGGGTCGTTCCGTTGCGAGTCTGTCTTGTGTCCGCGCTCGGACGATCGTCCCTTCGAGGTGTCGGCGCATATGGGCTACGATCTGTGCTTTCGCACGCTGAACTGTCAGCTGTCGTTCCGGTGTGGATGGCAAGGAGGCGCATTCGCGAAGGACGGTGAAATAAAAATCAAGGGTCTGCCGCCTCCAAGCAGCAGTCTCACGACCATACGTAATAAAGGTTCGGCGTAGGGCCGGCTTGGCGCAGGTTAACCACCAACTAATCGACGAAGGATACGTTGGGAGGCGGCGGACGCACAAACTCCACGTGTCTTCGATGGCGCGTCGACAATCCGGAGAAGCGAGATGAGCAAGGTTTAATTTCCAGGGATGTCGGCTGCACCACACCCGTTGGCGACGAAGGGTGACGGCACATATATAGGCCTCGTGATCAGAGAACGCTACTGGCCACACCTCCGCGTCACTCACCGTTGCCGCGAGAGAACGGGAGACGTAAATCCTATCGATGCGACTAGACGAGTGACTCGTGAAATGGGTGTATCCCGGTCTATTTCCTCGGACATGTTCCCATGTATCTACTAGCTGGAGATCGCCGATGAGTGTCCCAAGTTCGGGGCACGGTGAATGGCGTGGCAGCTGATCTTTAGGTGCTTGGGTGCAATTGAAATCGCCCCCTAATATCAAGTCATCGTGCCTGCCCTGAAAAAGCGGAGCTATTCCTTCTGCGAAGAAGAGCGATCGGTCACGACGACGATTCGTTCCGGAAGGGGCGTACACATTGATAAACCGGACGCCTTGCACCGTTACGGCCATTCCTCTAGCGTCGGGGAGATATCGGACTTCGTCCGCCTCGAGGCCCTCTCTGAGGAGAATGGCGACTCCACTGTTAGTTGGCGAGGCGTGGGACACATGAGCCGTATAACCATACATACCCGGGAAATCTTCGACGAAGACTTCTTGGAGAAAGACAATGTCAACGTCTGCTGCATTGAGCATGTCTTGGAGCAGCGACAACTTCGTACGTGTCCGAATGGTGTTAATGTTGATGGTCGTTAAGCGATAGGCTTGTAGATCGTCTCCTGCGGTGGGGGCTGCCGTCAGTGTCGCCGTAAAAGGTGGGGCCTGTGATCTGCTGGCCGCGTCCGCGCCGTCATCTGTTGCTACTCGGGAGGGGCCGAGGTGTGGGAGGAGAGACCCGTCTCCTCATCCACCACAGCGGCCGTAGAATCGTCTTCAATGTCATCCGCCCAAGGTCCGCAAGTTAACGGTGGCTGCGGTAGAACACTTGTGGGCTGAGTGACTAAGGGTGAATCCGCAGTTGTTTCCGGTTGTGTACCAACGGGGGGCGCTGTGCTGGCCATCCGTTTGTCCGAGGGAGCGGAAACGGATTTGTCAAAATCAGACAAAGCGACAGGTGAGGGCGATCTCGTGTCATCCATTCTCCTCGTCGTTTCGTCGGCCGTCCGATCGTCAACTGGAGAAGACGTCCGCTGGAGGCAATCGTCTGAGGGTGTGTGACGTCGCTTTTTATGTTTTCTCGGTGACCTTTGTTTGCGGACGTGGGTTTCTGAGTCCGAAAGAGTTTGTGGTTCCCGCATAGCATCCCCCTCAGGGAGAAAGGCAGAGGTCGGTACAACCCTAGCGTCGAGTTCCATTCTCTCGTCCGAATCTTCTTGTGGAGTCGATGGGCGGCGTTCTTCAACCCTTGCAGACACCGTAATGGTGTTGGTCAATCCAGGACCGGCGACAGGTGCGCATTCTAACGCTTCCTGTCTTCCGGGGGGGTTGTCGTCTGTCATGACGGTCGATCGTGTCACCTCTGCGTAATTGAGGGGGAGGGCCGTGAGCGTAGGAGGTGGTGTCGTGTCATGCAATGGAAGTTGGCTGGCTGGCTCTGAGCACTATGGGACTTAACATCTATGGTCATCAGTCCCCTAGAACTTAGAACTACTTAAACCTAACTAACCTAAGGACAGCACACAACACCCAGCCATCACGAGGCAGAGAAAATCCCTGACCCCGCCGGGAATCGAACCCGGGAACCCGGGCGTGGGAAGTGAGAACGCTACCGCACGACCACGAGATGCGGGCGCAATGGAAGTTGTGTAATCCGACGTTGAATACACGCCGAGCGGACATGACCCTCCTGGCCGCAACCAGAACAAGTACGAGGTTGGCCGTCGTACATTATTATTGCTCGACAGCCACCTATGACTAAGTAGGACGGCACATGTTTCTTTAATTCAATTTTCACTTGTCGGACGCCGTTGAGGACTTGGTACGTCTCGAAGGTGTTCCATTTTTCGGCCACGTGGCTAAGTACCGTCCCATAAGGGCGGAAAGCTGTGGTAACGACGTCCGGTGGTACTTCGAAAGGGAGTTCGAAGACTCTTAGTGTGCGTAATCCTAGTCCAGCATGGTCAACAGTAACCTCTCCGATGTGACCATCGGAGTGTTTGAACTTGAGAGTGTTCGCGCATCTGTTAACAACTGCGTGACATAACTCGTCATCGACCATCTTGACGTAAACGACGCTGCTTGTGATGGATAGGTGGATACCGATGATGTGCTGTGTTGGTATTTGAACTTCGTCACGGATAAATCGTTCGACTTCAAAGGCTCGTGGTCGTGCGTAGTCGGGCTGGAAGCTGATCTTGATGGTAGCTTTTCTGTACGAATGAGCCATGGCGACTCAGTGTTAACGGACGCGAGTATTAGCTGCGGCGAGGAAGTAAACAAACTACGCGCGCTCGCGACTCTGCCGACGGGACCGCGACTCTGCGGACGGGACGTAAACAAGACGTCCTCGCCGCTCACCGGCCGAAAGCAGACTGAACCACTGGTGTGTCATTGCTCTTATTTATTCTGTTATGAAACCTCCATTCTTCCTCTTCATCGGAACATTCAGCCATTCACTATGAAGCACGCCTTACGGTTTCTATTGCGTGAGGGTCAGCCACCTCTGTGTCATCAGGGCTTTCTTCAAACTGAAGTCTGTGTGCCAGTATTTCCCTAATGCTTCTAAACGGGTAATTGCCTGACAGACGGCGCCTCAAGGTCGAGTAATTTCCTCACGAAAGCCGGTGTTTCCCAAGACGCGTTCCAGAGAAACTACAAAGAAGTCTGGCAGCAAGCAGCACCTTCTAGAAGTCCTAAAAGCGGCCAATGAAAATACCTACATACTGCTCCTAATCTTGATTGGCTGGAAGAACTAGACAGTAAATAACTTCGTGGAGCCGTTTGGACCTCCCGAAATCGACAAATCGGCCGGCAGCCGACTTAGGAAGTAAAAGTAGGAAGCCCTCTGTGGCGGAGGTGGTGTTTTCGTAGCGTACTTCAGAAGTGTGGAGAGGATGATTCTTTTTCTTTATGAACCGAGTTCTTGCAGTACGGTAATCTGGAAATATCCGAAAGTTCGTTTCCATGAGCAGAGTGGATTTTAGGTTGAGTCATTCCGGCTTATAGAGGAGATACTGGATCAGCTGCTCGATGGTAAGGCGTACCCAGGAGCACATATAGACTCAGAACATTTTAGTGATAAAGAGTAGGCTGAAGTTTAAGACATTAGTCAGGAAGAATAAATACGCAAAGAAGTGGTATACGGATGTACTAAGGAATGACGAGATACGCTTGAAGTTCTCTAAGTCAATATATATAGCATTAATAGCTCAGTAGACAGTACAGTTGAAGAGAATTGGACATCACTAAAATGGGCCATCACAGTAGTTGGGAAGGAAAACATAGGTACAAAGAAGGTAACTGCGAAGAAACCATGGGTAACAGAAGAAATACTTCAATTGATCGACGAAAGGAGGAAGAAAAAGATGTTCTGTGAAACACAGGAATGCAGAAATACAAGTCACTGAGGAATGAAATAAATAGGAAGTGCAGGGAAGCTAGGACAAAATGGGCGCAGGAAAAATGTGAAGAATTGATGGTCGGTAGGACTGACTCAGCATACGGGAAACCCAAAACAACCGTCGGTGACATTAAAAGCAAGTGTGATAACATCAAGAGTACAGCGGGAATCCCATTGTTAAATGCAGGCGAGAGAGCGGATAGGTGGAAAATATACATTGAAAGTCTCTATGAGGTGGAAGAATTGTCTGATGCCATAGAAGACGAAACAGGAGTCGATTTAGAAGAGACTGGCGACCCGGTATTAAATTCAGAATTTAAAAGAGTCAGAAGGGATAGATAACATTCCATTAGAACTTCTAAAATCGTTCGGGGAAGTGGCAACAAAACGACTATTCACTTTGGTGTGCAGAATGTATGGGTCTTGCGACATACCACCTGACTTTCGGAAAAACATCATCCACACAATTCCGAATACGGCAAGAGCTGATATGTGTGAGAATTATCGTACAATCAGCTCAACAGCTCATGCATCCAAGTTGCTGACAAGAATAGTATACAGAAGAATGAAAAGAAAATTGAGAATGCGCTAGGGGACGATCAGTTTGGCTTTAGGAAAGGTAAAGGCACGACAGAGGTAATTCTGATGTTTCGGTTAATAATGGAAGCAAGACTAAATAAAAATCAAGAAACATTCATAGAATTTGTCGACCTGGAAAAAGTGTCCGACAATGTAAAATGGTGCAAGATGTTCGAAATTCTGAGAAAAGTAGGGGTAAGCTATAGGAAGAGGCTGCTTGTACACAATATGTACAACAGCCAAGAGGAAATAATAAGAGAACGACCATGAACGAAGTGCTCGTATTAAAAAGGTTGTAAGACAAGGATGTAGTCTTTCGCCCTTACTCTTCAATCTGTACATCGAGGAAGCAGTGATAGAAATAAAAGAAACTTTCAGGAGTGGAACTAAAATTCAAAATGAAAGGATATCAATGATGACATTGCCTATAGTGAGCGATAGTGAAGAAGAATTACATGATCCGCTGAATGGAATGAACAATCCAATGAGTAAAGGGTATGGACTGAGAGTAAATCGAAGAAAGACGACGGCAATGACAAGTAGTGTAAATAAGAACAGCGAGAAACTTAATATCAGGATCGATCGTCACGAAGTAGATAAAGATGAGGTATTCTGTTACCTAGGCAGTAAAATAACGAGTGACGGACGGAGCAAGGAGGACATCAAAAGCAAACTAGCAATGGGATAAAGTGCCTTCCTGGCCAAGAGAACTGTGCTAATATCAAATATCGGCCTTAATTTGAGGAAGAAATTTCTGAAAATGTGTGTCTGGAGTACAGCATTGTACGGTAGTGAAACATGGACTGTCGAAAAACTGGAACAAAAGAGAGTCGAAGCATTTGAGATGTGATGCTACAGACGAATGCTGAAAATTAGGTGTACTGATAAGATAAGGAAAGAGGAGATTCCGTGCAGAATCGGAGAGGAAAGGGATATGTGGACATCACTGACAAGGAGAAGGGACAGGATGATAGGACACCTGTTAAGTCGTGAAAGAATGACTTCCATGGTACTAGAGGGATCTGTGGAGGGCAAAAACTGGAGAGGAAGACAGAGATTGGAATACATCCAGCAAATAATAGAGGACATAGGTTGCAAGTGCTACTCTGAGGTGAAGAGGTTAGGATAGGAGAGGAATTCGTGATGGGTCGCATCAAACCAGTCAGAAGACTGATGACCCAAAAAAATAAAATGATGCATTATGGCTATGGATGGCTGTACAGATGCAGAGGCATCTTACAGACTAGGAGCCGGGCATAGCTGGCCATCATTCTTTCATGTCGCTGAAAACTAGCTAGTGCATATCCCTTGGACCAAGTTGCCATCAACAACCATTTCCAAAACAGTGCAGTGCTGAGTTTTCACCAGTGGACAATGCAACGACCTGTACGATAGATATGTTTCGTTACACACTAAATTTCATGTAGCAAAACTTGGAGAAAGATTTAACTATGGGCATGACGCCCGAGGCGCCGTATGTATCTGATCTTGTACTATAGTTATTGAATTATGGCAGGCGCTTGAAGTGGACAGAATGGTAGTGAATGTGAGGAAGGTGAAGACAGCTTATTGATGAGCATGAAATGGTACGCTACGGCTCAGTGCTCCTACTCACACAGAAATCGTGCTATAAGGTGACTTCGCTTGTTCGAATTATGAACGTCCTTTTTCTATAATTCTTCTCGTCAATCAGATTTCGAATTATGAACGTCCTTTTTCTATAATTCTTCTCGTCAATCAGATCGAAGAATCATTCGAAGGTAGCAACTGAAACGTTGCTGAAGGGTTTCAACATTTCTGAGCGTTACTGTATTTCTCTAGTTTGTTTTAAATCAGTCTTTCTTTTACTTCTTATCTTTTCCTTGTCATGGCATCTATATATCTCGATTACAATCAGTTTCCTCCGTAATCTATTCTGCGAATTCCACCCCATTCCATCTTAGATTGTGGAAACCACTCTCTGTACCCACAAACGGTATGATTCCCTAATTTTCTTTGTTCTACCTTTCATAATTCCGTTCACAGTGACAACTGCTTTTCTGCCATCTGCACTTGGCACGGTTCATTCACCATGGCTTTGCAGGTAAAAGGTTCTCTCTGAGTACCATGTATCTTCACGCAGATGACAAACAATATAATCCACATCATGTCTATCCAAAGAGCCCTTCACTGTTTTGAGAGGAGTGTTGTACAAGGTAAGAGCATGGATGCAGTTACTACGAGTATAAAAGCATTCGGAGGATATGCCGTTCAAAACCTCCCTCTGGTGTTACAGCTTTAGGTTTCTTTGTAATTTCTCCAAATCAATATAGATGATTTCCTTCCATGTGCTTGCAGAAACGCAACTAATTTGACCTAAGGAATAGTCAATGGAAAATGATATAAGTGCTAGCCAAATGGCAGGTAATTACACTGAGGTGACAAAAGCAATGAGATTACTGCTAATACCGTGTAGGATCTCATTTTGCACGGCTTAGTGCAGCAGCTCGGCGTGACATGGACTCAACAAATCGTTGAAAGCCCCCTTTAGAAATATTGAGCCATGCTCAATAGCCATGTTCATGGCTCTATAGCAGTCCAAAATTCCGAAAGCGTTGCCGGTGTAGGGTGTTGTGCATGCACTGATCTCTCCATTATGTCCCATAAATGCTCAAAGTACTTCATGTTGGACGAAGAGGGTGGCCAAATCATTCGCCCGAATTGTCCAGAACGTTCTTCGAACCAGCCGCGAATAGTTGTGCCCCAGTGACATGACACTGTTGTTTGGAAACATCAAGTCGATGAATGTCTGCAAATGGTCTCCAAGAACTGAAAAGTAACTATTTCCAATCAATGTTCGATGCAGTAGGACCAGAGGACACAGTGCAATCCATGCAAACACTGCCCATATCATTATAGAGCAACCACTAGCTCGCACAGTGTCTTGTTGACAACTTGAGTCCATGGCTTCTTGAGGTCTGCGCCATACTGGAACCCTCCCGTAAGCTTTTCCCAACCGAAATCGGAACTCGTCTGACCAGGCCACGATTTTTCAGTCGTCTAGTGTCCAACCGATATGGTGACGAACCCTGAAGAGGCGCTACAGGCAATGTCGTGATGTTAGCAAAGGCACTCGCGTCGGTCGTCTGCTGCCATAGCCAGTTAGCACCAAATTTCGTCGCACTATCCTGATATTTCGTAGTATCCCACATTGATCTCTGCGGTTATTTCACGCAGTGTTGCTTGTATGTTAGCACTGACAGTACTAGGCAAACGCCGCTGCTCTAGGTCGTTAAGTGAAGGCCGCCGGCCACTGCGTTGTCCGTAGTGATAGGTAATGTCTGAAATTTGCTGTTCTCGGCACAGTCTTGAAAGTGAGGATCTCGAAATATTGATTCCCTAACGACTTCAGAAGCAGGATGTTCCACGCGTCTAGCTCCAACTATCATTTCGCGTGAAAGTCTGTTAATACCCGTCGAGCGGCTATTATTACGTCGGACACCTTTTCACATGAATCAGGTGAGTGCAGATAGCTCCACCAACGCAGTGCCCTGCAATGACTTTTGTCACCACTGTTTTTCGTGTAGCTTTCCAAAGACAACCTTTGCTGGACGTGAATTACGCACAATAATGTGGTTCTTTATACTGCTTTAAGGGAGTAATGATACCTACCCCACTCGTTCCTCGTCGCTTGTATAATATCCATTCCACAGTGTTGCCATTGAACACATAGTCCACTGCCATCTGGTCACGATCAATGGACCACCCTGTATATGAATCGAATTATATACCCCGTCGGATAAGATATAACACCAGCAAAGGCTATGCTCAGTGGCATCAGCCCATAATATGTGCATTCAAAAGGATTAAAGCGTTAGTGACTCATTTCACACAGCCATCGGCGATCAAACGGCGCTCAGGATGCCTGTCTGGGCGCTCTCTGTCTTAACTCGGCAGGTAGTAACTGTGCTTCGGACACCAGGCATTCATGTAAATGATTCGCCTCAATAGGCAATGAATCCAACACCTTCAGTGCGATGCACAGTTACGTTTGACCTCCTGTAGGAATGGTGAAGTAGCGAGCATAGGGGACGTGGATGGGGGTTGCGGATAGGTGGCGCTAGGTAGCAATGGAGTCGGCTGGGGAACGTACCCAGATAATCCCCGCAACTGCAAAGAACACTGCGTGCGGATGGAACAGTGATTAAAGCAACTGCTTAATAAGCAGAAGATCCCGGGCTGGAATCCCAGTCAGTACGCATTTTCACTCGTCACCGTTCCCAGTCAGTACACATTTTCACTCGTCACCGTTGCAACTGCCTAATAAGCAGGAGATCTCGGATTAGAATCCCGGTCCAGTGCACATTTTCACTCAACACCGCCGATTCCACATGAAGTGCTGATGAAGCTGACGTGTATAGTTCCTTCCCTTTTCTTTCATATCTCCTCCCTTCACGGTCAGTTTACATAGCTCTGCTGAGTTTAAAGGCGAACATTCATTCTAGGGTACGACCACACCCCACCGACAAGTACGTACTCCTGTTCAACACCACAGCCATTTTAATGGTGTCGATTTTGTGGGACTGTGGAAAGATTTATGGACGTTAGCATTCCAAGTCTTGGGCACAAAGTATCAATGGTGTGACGCTAGTTTCAACACTGGTCTGTGGACCACTACCGAACCTGTAGACGAGGTTAGGAACGTGCGCGTAAAGCAGATGCCCGTCAAGGTCGACGTATTGTGAGCGGCAGTGGCCGACCAAATATTATCCAGGAACGAAATCTGGGCACATATTATATCTGCTGTATCATCGGGGAGCACTGGCAACAGTCTGCCTGTAGCAGGATTACTATCGGGTTTGTCTTTGTCCAGGCTGCCACTGACACCACGACACGGGCGATCATGGCTACTCTGAAGCCGCGAAAGAGTTGGCTTGAGAGTGGAATGATGCTCTGTTGTCTTTAGTGATGCGAGTAGGTTCTCTCCGTATACGACTGAGGGACTTATAAGTGTATGGTGTAGATGCTTCATGATGTGGTGGTCACCAGTTAAAGCGGTTTGGGGCGCCATGTCAAGGATTGCGCGGCCCCTCCAGCCGAAGGTTCGAGTCCTCCCTCTGGTATGAGTGTGTGTGTTGTTATTGATATAAGTTACTTTAAGTAGTGTGTAAGTCTAGGGACCGACGACCTCAGCAGTTTGGTGCTTTAGGAATTCACACACATTTGAACATTCACCACTTAAAACTCGCGGTCAGACTTGATCTTTTGCAGGGCAGTGTAGACACTGGCCTCTACATTGCGCAGGTGACTATCCCCGTGTTACAGCCATTTCTTCGACATAAAGGTGATGTACTCCCACATATGGCTGCTGTGATGCTATGTGCTCTTCGTGGTGTACATCAACTGCCCTGGCCAGCGAGATCACCAGATCTCTCGATAATTGAATATGGATGGTAAATAGTGAAGCGGGAACTTACTCATTATCGATTTGCAACAAAGGTAGCGTGATTTTTCGGACAGCCTATCGAAGGATGACATTAAGCACCTTTATGACCGTTCGCCCGCGAGAATACATGTCTCAGTTTCCGCCTTAAGGTGTGTGTGTGTGTGTGTGTGTGTGTGTGTGTGTGTGTGTGTGTGTGTGTGTGGTTGCGGCGAGGGGTGGTGGAGGGTTGTACAGTGCGCATTTGTGCGAATCTCTGGGCGTTGATTACTATGACATGTGGGTTTCATTTGCTCTGAATCTGTTATAATATATTCCTACAACGATGAACTACCCGTCACCTCACTTGTCATTTTCACCTTGTTCTTGAGTGCGTCACATTTTTTTAAGAACAGCAAAGGGCCTATAACACTTCCTTGTGGAAGTCTAGATATAACTTCCATATCATTACATGACTTCCCCTCAGTTACTACGAACTGTGACCTTCCTTACAGGAAATCAGAAATCCAGTCGCACAACTGAGACGATGCTCTAGAGACACGCAATTTGATTAGAAGCCTCGTATGGCCAACGGTGTCAAAAGCCTCTGGGAAGACCAGAAATATAAGACCAACTTGCGGTCTTCTGTCAATAGAATTATTTACTTCGTGTGAACGAAGAGTCAGTTCTGTTTTACAAGGACAATATTTTCTAAATCCCTGCCAATAACCGTTTTCTTTGGAGCATTTAAAAATTCTGCGAGTGAGTATATGTTCCAAAATTCTACGGCGAAATGATTACAATATGGGTCTACAATTCTGTCGATGATTTCTATTTCCTCTCTTGTTTATCGATGAGACATTTGCAAGTGTCCAACTTTTGTGCGTCATAAAAATTGTCATCTTGGTTAATGTGTTTTTTGTCACACTTAATTTTTCACACTTAATTTTCTATGTATTTAATAGGGTTTCCAAAATTTCATTCTGATGCAGACACCCTTAATATATGTTGAAACTTAGATCAGTGTACCTAACTGTTAGTTGCAACCGGATGGCTGTATAATTCCTGTGTTTGAAAATTATATACGGTTGCTTAGAAGCAACCCTGTTTAAAACTGGAACTTTCCAGTCTTTTGGTATGGACCTTTCGTCGAGCTATACTGCGCAACAAAAGTAAAAGATCACTTTTTCTAAACCCCACAATCGTCTCCCATTCCACAGCAGAAGTTTCAGAATTGGCTCAAAGGTCCCTACAACCTTTCATTGTAATCCTCTCTATGTCCATCTTTATACGCGGGACCTCGGACGTTCAGTACAGAATGTCAAAACTCTCTTCATCCGTCTAAATTTCGTAATTGTTATTGAGCAACCAGTTTTGGTGATATATTACCCTGTTTCAGATTTCGAGACAGAGTTCTATTGTGGAAACTAATAAAAGCATCTCACAGTGAAACCCACGCTTCGTTTCTAGTTTTTGTAGACCGTTGCCAATCTTGTAAATGTTGCGTTAAGCTGGTATGCTTTTTTCATTGTTTCTGCAAATGTGTCCCGACCTGATTTTGCATACATCTTCCCTATTTTGCATACATACTTCATCTCTTATTAATTTCTTTGGTATAAATCTTCCAATGGTCGTCAACGCTACTTCTTTGAATTCAATATATATTTGGTCAATGTTTACCATAATATGGATTGAATGACGACTGTCTCTTGGGAGTTCATCAAGCGAAATATACATAAAACATTTTTTGTTGGTGGATTTAATGTTTTTAGCCTGTACTTAAGACATCTTCAGACAGCTCCATCAGCTAAGCTGATGATGCGAACAAGAGTGACTGAGGTCAACTAGCTGTTGTATGCATCGTCGACTTCAGCTGATGGTGCTGTCTAAAGATGGCCTAAGTATAGGCTGAAACCGGTCACTTTAATAAAGTACCATAGCGATCTAGACTGTTTTTCACTGATTTATATAGATTACAAGATCGCTGCTTCTCCAAAATGTTATCAAAAATTTTGAATTACAGTAGTGAGATTTTGAATTACAGTACTGTCTCACTTCAGCAACCTTGTGGTCACTGATGCCTGTCTCCGTTATGACGTTCTCTTTTTGCTCAGGTCGCTATGACGTCTAATATACCACCCTTCCAACAAGTTTCCAGAATGATTTTATTCCAGAAGTAAAAGTGACTTCAGGTTAGTAACTACGCTGGCAGCTTGAACTAACAAGTTTAAACTACAAACGTGCATTAGACCAGTCGTTTATGAGCAAGCAGTGTTAAGTAGTGGACGTGAGGCCGTTGGGGTCAGGGTTTTTGTATCACAAATCCGAATTAAGTGTTCCAGACATTCTCCAGAATGTTTTGAAGGAGAGAAAAGTGCCTGCAAAATTCATGCCGTACGCCTCGACTCCTCAACAAAAATAACGTAAATTCCTGCCACAACTTGACTGAAATGCAAAACACGGGCAGTTCTTTTCTGGAAAAAATTATCACGGTTGTTATAGATACGAACAAATAATAAAACGACAAAGCGTGGTTATTCACATGAAGGCTTAGCGCTTTGACAATGTAACCACCAGTTAAGCCAAAAATATGTGCCAGATGAACAATAGCGAAGACAAGGACAGTAGGGGTACGTTACAACAACCATTTACACTTCCTATGGGCTCCTGAAGAAATTGGTCAAAAAATTGATGATAAAAGTCTGGACTTCCATGTAATAATAGTGATGAAACAGTGATAGTCATTACCTGTAGATGTACCTTCAGGGTTATAAATAGTCAATACATCGTGGAGTACATAATTTTAATAAATATATCTGGAGAAGAAAAATATTGAAAATATCCTTGGCATCCAGCCAGGATACAGCGGATGCGTTCCGTTATGGTGCAAGAACATAGTCTTGAGTTGATACCACTTTTCAGTTATGGCCTTTACGAATTACAGTGGGGCTTTGTGATTTTTGTAGCAACGACTCTTTTAGGGGCCAACGAGCCCTGATTTATCTTATTTTATCGTGATGATCATTTCTCCCGATGTAGATGTGTGGCAACAGAAAACTGGTGATTGAAATTTCATGAGAAGATCCTGTCGCAACGCAAAACGCCTTTGTTTTAAAGATTGCTACTCCAATTCACGTATCGTGTCTGTGACACTATCTCCCCTATTTCGTGATAATACAAAACGAGCTACCCTTCTCGGTACTTTTTCGATATCATCCCACACCGCACGGCAATACTCCAGAATAGGGGGGACAAGCGTGGTGTAAGCAGCCTCTTTAGTAGGCCTGTTGCACTTTCTAAGTGTTCTGCCAATGAATCGCAGTCTTTGGTTTGCTCTACCCACAATATTATATATGTGATCGTTCCAATTTAGGTTATCTGTAATTGTAATCCCTAAGTATTTAGCTGAATTTACAGCCCTCAGATTTGTGTGACTCATCGCGTAATCAAAATTTAGCTGATTTCTTTTAGTACTCATGAACTTCACACTTTTCTTTATTCAGGGTCAACTGCCACTTTTCGTACCAACAGATATCTTACCTAAATCATTTTGCAAGTCGTTTTGAGTTTCTGATGACTTTACAAGGCGGTAAATGACAGCATCATTTGCAAACAATCTAAGACGGCTACTCAGATTCTCTCCTATGTCGTTTATATAGATCAGGAACACTAGAGGGCCTATAAGACTTCCTTGGGGAACGCCGGTTATTACTTCTATTTTACTCGATGACTTTCCGTCTATTACTACGAACTGTGACTTTTCTGACAGGAAATCACGAACCAGTCGCACAACTGAGGCGTTACTCCGTAGACACGCAGTTTGGTTAGAAGACGCTTGTGAGGAACGGTGTCGAAAGCCTTCTGAAAATGTAAAAATATGGAATCAATTTGACATCCCCTGTCGATAGCACTCATTACTTCATGAGTATAAAGAGCTGGTTGTGTTTCACAAGAACGATATTTTTTGAATCCGTGCTGACTGTGTGTCAATAAATATTTTTCTTCGAGGTGCTTCATAATGTACGAATACAGTATATGTTCTAAAACCCTACTGCAAATCGACGTTAGTGGTATAGGCCTGTAATTCAGCGGATTACTCCTACTTCCCTCTTTGGGTATTGGTGTGACTTGAGCAATTTTCCAGTCTTTAGGTACGGATCGTTCTGTGAGCGAGTGGTTGTATATAATTGCTAAATATGGAGCTATTTTATCAGCATACTCTGAGAGAAATCTGACTGGTATACAATCTGGATCGGAGGCCTTGCCTTTATTCAGTGATTTAAGGTGCTTTGTTACACCTAGGATGTCTACTTACATGTTTCTCACCTTGGCAGTTGTTCTTGATTGGAACTCAGGAATATTTACTTCGTCTTCTCTGGTGAAGGAGTTTCGGAAAACCGTGTTTAGTAACTCTGCTTGAGTGGTACTGTCATCAGTGACTTCACCGTTGTTATAGCGCAGTGAAGGCATTGATTGCGTCTTGCCACTGGTGTGCTTCATGTATGACCAGAATCTCTTTGGGTTTTCTGCCAGATTTCGAGACAGAATTCCGTTGTGGAAATTATAAAAAGCATCTCGCATTGAAATACAGGCTATATTTCGAACTTCTGTAAAGCCTGCGAAACAAACAATTTAAAGTCATTCGTCAGTCAACACAGCAACAAGAAGGATTTGGTCAAAATAATGAATATATGCCAAACTTGACAAGATAAATATCGCCACATAGCAGAAAAAGCAACAAGAATTTAGGTATTCAACCACAAATCACCATAGAAATAAAGAAATCAAGTCTAGCAAAGCAGCAAATCACTCAAAAAGTAACCCTAATCTTACACCTTCTATACCAGGAAAAAGTATCATAATGAAATCCCAGGAAAATATCGTCATCATCTACACGAAGTCTCTCCTTAATATAATATCTTTAAAAAAATTGCATACAATTCTAGAAATACGTACAGAACATCATAAACATCATATTATTTGCTGACAAAAGCAGAGCCTGACCTATTCTCAATGCAGTAAGACCTGTTAAAGAAACGGATTAGCACAAACTTGGAAAATTCATCAGGTGCAAAACCACGATACATGGTCTACCAAGGCGTCTGCCACATGACCATTACATGAACGCTTACCATTTACTTCTGTATGTACCAAGCTGACTGTACTAAGCTGCTGAAGTATATATACCTATCACTCCTTAGCAAAATTGTGGTAAGACTATGGCAAAAAAGGAAACATTTACAAGTACAAGGTGGGTCTATAACAGTTAAGTGCATAGGATTAAAATGTGTTAGTGGTAAAAAAATGCAAGACGAAGGTTCACGATAAACATCAAAGAAAATATCTGTCTTATTCTAAAATGTAAAACGCCTTTAGGTAAAAATCAATAGCAAAGCACTCTATAGTCCATCCAAAATATAAGACAAAGAAAGCGTAGTATGACCTGCATACAATATTCTTGAAAAGATAAAGCATGAATATGGAAAATGATAAGACACAAATTAGGTGTAGTAGTATCAGTTGTGTAAGTATGTTGTCTGTCAAGCTGTGTATGTGTTTCCTAATTCATTCAGTACATATGATAAAATCATAGCGTCCACAAGAACAAATAGTCGAGATAATGCAGTAGATTATTATTAGGCAAGGGAAAAAATGTCGTAGTATATAGCAGTAATAAGATCAGAAATGAACGTTGCCTGTAAGATGTAGCATGGCAGTAGCCTGTTGTGCTGCTCTCGTAGAGACAAGCAAAAAAATTTATGAAGTACATCCAGTGCTGCATAGAAATCTCAAGAAAGTGACAACTGCATATCATACAAAAGAAAATTTAGTGTAGTAACAAATAGCTGTAGAACAGTTACTACTGTCAACCTGCCATGAGTGATCCAGACTCAGCTTTTATACTTATAAACCACTAATATCATTATGTGAAATACAATCGACTTAAGCGAAAACAGGGTCACTAAGCCCTGACCATTACCTCAATATTATTAATCATTATCATTATCATGATCTCATCAATAACTTCACATAACACATCATATACGTAAGCCACACAAATCGTAATCATATACCTCATTAAATGTCATCAGTAATCACCATCATCAAATACATAAATATGCAATAAAGTTTATAATAGAACTCATCTGAACCATACCAAAATGTTATGAGCAACCATAGTTATAAGCAAATATTCCTTCTGACAGTAGAAAAAAAAGTGTATGAAGGCAACAGACTGTTGACAGCATCAGACAAACTGTAGAAAATTCTTCTGAGTAACTGCAAAGTAAATCCAAATGTAAGTGCAAGTCCAAAGTTACAAGATAAGAAAAGACAGACAGCCTGTAGTGATATCAGTCCGGTAGTAATCCAGATCACAGTTCAAATGTGTTATCTGTAAACCTGTGTGTGTGTGTGTCTCTTTGACAAGTATCAAAATCGAGGAAAATCGAACATTGTAAAACAATAAATAACAAAGTAGATTGTGATCATATCAACCCGATAGTAAACAAATTTTCAGTGTAAGTACGTTGTCTGTGAAGCTGTGTGAGTGTGTCCTGTTCATGAGATTCTTTGACTTTTCTTTTTTTACGAAATACTTTGAATGTTCTGACCGATAAAAAATGCTTTTAGTCAAATCCATCTGTTCTAAGATTATCAAGAGAATGCAGTCGGATGAAAAAAGTGCGAGAGTTGTCATAGGATTGTAAAATATCTCTATCTCTTACCGGTTTCGTAAGATGAGATTGCGGGAAATGTTCTTTATTCTGATCCATACAATGCGTGGCAAAATTATGTGAGCAGTCCTGAGGAATGATATCGTTCTTGTTGTCAGACAAGCGAGCAATACGTTTAGTAAGTTCCTGTTTGAGTTGAAGATTAACTTGCATCTGTCCCTGTCGAAAGTTTTCAAGTGACTGAAATTCTTCACTTTCAGTGAAGTGTACCGGTTGTGTACCTTCAGAGTAAAAAAATGCCCATGATTAAATTTTAATTGAGCTACAGTATCGGAGAGTTCAGCCTTCAGTTTTGAGATTGTCGTATTTCTCGTGAATTTTGGTAGTATGATCTTTAAGTGAGCGTAAACGTACAGTATGACTACGCGTTTTCTTTTGCAGAGTAGCAACAATGTCACTGGGTACCGACATTCTAATTTTAGCAATAAGTAGGGCTTTGTCTTGACGCTGAGTTTCAGAAATGGTATTAAGTTGTTCACCAACGGCTACTTCTCTGCCTGACACACGTTTATTAAGGTTGTCATGAGCTGTAGTTAGTTCGCTTAAACGAGATGTGAGATTGGTAACCTCTGCTGAAACTTCGTTTATATGGTCTGTTAAGGCTTTGTAACTGTCTTTCAGTTCGTCAGAGAGTGCTTTCCGATTGTCATGGAGCGTAGCTAAAGATTGTTTATGCTCTCCCAGCTCTTCCGAATGAGTAGCCTGTGTATCAAAACGTTCCGAAAGTGATTCATGATTTTCAGAACATTTATCATTAAGTTCTTGAAATTGCTTTGTAAGGGATTCGTTACCGTTTTTAAGTTCGCCAAACGAGTGGATTGTTCATCAAAACGTTCATTATTCTGTTTTTTTTTCATTTCACCCAAAAAGTCAAACAAACGATCGAACTGAACTTGCTGCAAGAAATTCATATTGTGTGCAGTCAAATGAAGCTGTTGCGTAACAGTTTTGTCGGAAAAATTCCGTAAAGACTGGGTGTCGGATTTTGGAAAAGGTAGTGAATCTTTCATATTTATGAATGTGCTATTAGCATTCTCAGAAAATAAAAGATCAGTATTACCGCAAATAGTATTATTGTAATGTTGAGTTATGTCAGAATCAAGAGTGTCTACAATGTTCGTGACTTGACTATCCGTTTGCAAAGTCTCAGCATCTTGCATTATTACGTCAGATATATGGTTGGTATTAGTAGCAACAGAATGATCAGCAAAAGTATTGTTGCTGTCGGTTGCATTTTGCAAATCATATTTTTGCGAATTCATCGCAGTACGTGATTTGATGACAAACGTACTATGCGGCATGATAACAAAGAAATATAAAAACAAATCACAAATGTAAAAGACAACGTCGAAAATAATAATGTCAAATCTAAATGGCAAAACACAGTATTAGCAAAATGAGCGTTGAGCTGAAGTAAAATAATAATTAAAGTAAGACAGAGCAGTATGCAATTATTGACTGTTTCTCAAAATAATTCTATGTCGCCCGTACTGTACAAGTGCATCGCCAATTAAAAGTTCTCTAAATAAATAAAATTTCACTGAGTTACTGATTGGAAGCTCTGAACTGTAATAATATTTGAAATGAATTATTGAAACTTGTACTATCCTAACGTGAAAACAAAGATGCTCTGTAATATGAAAAGGGGAGTATTTCATACTGTAAAAGTTTGCAATCTGACTGCAAGAATTTGGAGCAGTATAAACTTCCTGAATAATTACCTTGGACATGAAGCTTAGAGTAATTAGCTTTGCAAAATTTTATCACAAAAACTGTCTCTGAATAACCTAAGTTGGCCCTGATTGAATAAAGAAAACAAAATGATAACATTTTCCCCTTACCTCTATTCTGCACAAATCTGGATAACGCACTGCAGTACTACTCTGTCTAGCGCGCCGCTATGCTTAAGCTGCAAATTACTGTATCTACACACAGAAACTCGTGCAGTGCAATGAGTTCTCTGTTAATTGTAAATCGAACTGGTTGGTTGGATGAGGCATTAAAAAGAATTGTGAGAGAAAATGAAATATGCGCATAAATGACATCACTAAATTTTTGGTAGACTGTGAAAACGCGCCCAAGGCAGATTTTAAATTTAATGAACTTCTTAACATCCAAACAACACACTTTCTATCTCTCAAATCTAGCAACATTCAGTACAGTAACCAAGCTAGTTCGATGACGCAGCAATAGTAAAGAAGCGCATAATTACTACATTTACCTGATATTCCATCAGACTTCCTCCTTCACAAAAAAATTCATTGATAAATTGAGATTTTAAATTTCAAATATAATCTTGCCATTGCTTCCACACTCTAACACAGGTTAAGATTGTCAGCTTCCTCACTCTAAAACAGCTAAAGATAGTTGCTTCAGTATTTTATTGGCTCCTTCTACCAAAGCTTAACATTGACTGCTCCACTGCGCCCTCGCGCAACTCAGAGAGAATAGCTTAACTTCTGCAGTACAGCTTACAACATCGCTGCTCGCTCACAATCGATTCAGATACCAAAAATTCAGATACCAAAATTATGTACGACACCTATCAGCCTCGCGGTCGACTTTCGACATCACACTGAGTGTATGTTACCTGTCATTTCAGTATTTGTAAATCTGAGGCTAAATTGTAAATCATTGACTGTATTTACATTTAGATTTCACTATTTAGCTATAGAAAATATCCACGATTAGTGGACAAATCACATTGTTACAAGTGATATCCATTTTTATAACTACTCATAACAGAGGACAAGTTAAAGCGAATTAGATTTTCCCAATGAAACTTTAAATATCCTATAAACAGCACGTTTTGTGAAGGTGTTTTCACTTTTAATGGCGTGAAGGAGTAATGGTAAAGACACATTTGATTAAAGGATACTTTAGAAACATGGTGCGCAACTTATTGTTAGAAATGGCTGAAAATCATCTTATTGACAAGACGTCATTACATTTCAGAGGTGGAGCAATTCGATTGCTTATTAAAACAATGGAAAAAGATCATACAGTTTAAGCTTTCACGGCTGGTCCTGACATCAGTTAAAACTATCGGGCTAACAGGCCATGTCTTCCGCAGTCGGAGAGGAAACGTTAGGAGTAAGTTCTATACATCGACTACATCTATTAAACCGAATGTTTTAAGTGATGAATGGAAAAAGAGTGCCTCACTCAGTGATCGGGCATACCCTGGAGCGCCAGTGATAGTTAATTTCTGAAAGCAGACACGCTGGAAACTACAAGAACTAATGTGGTAATCATTGACTTACCACAAGTCGTTTAATAATTAGCAGTTTCAGCTGCGCTTTGTGCAGACACACGATATTTAGGCCCAACCAAATTTTTGTTGCGACTACACTTCCGAAATACACCCAACTGTGACAACTCCAATGACACTACCAGCTTCCTTTATACGTGACTGAAAAGACCCAGACTCCCTTTTGAGTCAAAAGAACAGTTCATTCTAGCTTTATGGCGAGGAAACAAAAGTAGAAATGTAGTCTAAAAGTGAGAGATACATTGGTATACATAGCAACTAAATTATATGCCAAAACTAGGTTACATACACAAACCGATAATTATATACACACTAGATGCTTGTTTTTGTCGATGAGACATATTGATCCAGAAAGAAACTGATCATTGGTCCGAATTCCGATTTCGATTGAGACTTCTACAGGTTTCCGTTGATTCCAAGGAAAATGTGGGAACTGGTAATCCCGTCTAGAATATTGCCAGTAGGGAACCCCATGGTCTCATAACCAGAGCGCTAGAATTTAGCTGAAAATATTGAGCTCGAAACTAAAATAAACCGCGCTACCATGTGGATAGGAACTTAAAACAAAAATGAATATCGGTAAACTGTTTCACTAATGTCCTGAAATTTATAATTAAAAAATAGGTCTTAGATCATTCTGCACTAAGAGAAGTTAATGTTCTCAACAGCAGACGGAGCTGGGACTACCTTCGTCGCTGCAGCACAACAATGGTCGCATTCTACAGGATGCTGGTAACAAATACGTTCTGAATTGCTATCGGATAGCTTGGACAAGAGACAATTCATGATACGTTGGTCGATATGTGCAATCGATACTGGGAGTAATACAAGCAAAACAGCACTCACTTTTGTATTTCGTGTATCACTGCCAGGTACCCTGACAAAATCTTTCACCTCCTATGTAAACCAAGCATAGTCGCTTGCCCTCTGAGATTGTGCTTCGTTTCTTTCATGTAATGACCATGAACAAATAAAATATGCAGACCGCAAAGCATTGTGAATTGTAGAAACGTGGACGATAAAGACGTAGTCGTGAGTATAGAGACGTGGCGCAAATACATTCCCAGAAACACTCCGCATGGTCTGGAAGTACAGTTTTATCCTGCAGTCAGACAGTTAAGCTGTCAAACGAAGTGGGAATGTACAGCTTGTGCCAATATGATTCGTAAAAATGAAATGGGAATGCGTGGTAACGCAATGGTAACTGGACCCTGACGTTTGATCACAGACCGGAGTATCCGCCGAAATAGACCGTACACCAATTTGGTAGCCTGCAAACATTTGACTTCTAAAGATGGCCTTGTAAGCCGAAAACCGGTTAACAATAAAAGTAATATTGTAGAACAAAAGCAAACTGGTGCTTTTCATTTATTATAATGTTGTACTACCAAGAACCGACGGAAGATTCTGTTAATATTCTGTTATTCTAATTATTTTTGTACTGTAATGTAACCAGTTTATCTTAAGAAGGTCATTTCAGCGACATATATCCTATTTGATGATATACACGTTTTGATTAATGTACTTCTTGAGCACAGAATCTGTAGCTATGTAAAGATTTTGATTGTTTTTTAGATATATCAGGTATCTACATCAAGTGTCTCTACTGATGAATATACTGTGACGGTATCGGTCATATGGCTGGGATATATGCCAGAGATGAATAGGAGAGGCTCTCTTTATTTTCACCCACGGGCATCGTTCCTTTGTGAATCTGTAAGGTGTTGCATACCTGTCAGTGTGATGAGTGCAGAGAAGATGATGAGAAAAGGGAAAGATGAAAAGCGGTTCCGGCAAACAGAACCGAGGAGACCGCCGGGCTTCATTTCCCTGTCCAATCGATGAACGACGGCACTATTCATTCCTTCGCTCATCCATCCATTCATTGTGCACCGCGGAGCTCTCAAAAACTACTAATCTTGAGGATGTGAAACGAATTAAGCTGTAGGTTAACAAAAGAGTGGCAGCTCTTAGAAAATAAATCTGTGTATTATATTAACAATAACCGACGTACTGCTTAACACAATATGTGATTACTCTGGTTACTCTTGTTCCGTGAGACACAGTGAATAGATTTCTGGTTTTATTCAGGACAGTGACGTTTACAGGAACTTTACTCGTCTATCTCCCCTCCCCCGCCGGCCATATACTAGCGGTGACATACTAACTCCTATTTTTTATTGCAGATTTGGATGC
Source organism: Schistocerca serialis cubense (assembly GCF_023864345.2). Lineage (NCBI taxonomy): Eukaryota > Metazoa > Arthropoda > Insecta > Orthoptera > Acrididae > Schistocerca > Schistocerca serialis. The sequence continues at coordinate 310,708,631 of NC_064643.1, forward strand.
TCCGTAAAAATTAAGTAACTTTTTTTATGAAACATTTCTTTCGTTTCGTGATAGATGGCGGTGTAATCGGCACACATGAACATGGTGTGACAACTGTTGCAAAACTGTAATATCTCACAAAAATACACATCCGATTAGGAAAATCAAAGTACATTATTTGATATTTTGGAAAATGTTATCATGTGACACCGTCTACTCTGCCGCAATGCATTCTTAGACTACATTTAGCGTACCCAGAAACAACGACGTGGACGTAGTAGTAGCGTGTTCCCTGCGGGATGCTTGATTTTGGTGAGTCCCCTTGTCTCTCACAAGTGTTTCAGTGCAGAAAATGTTCGAAATGTTGTCCGTTGTTTGTAATGCACATTCGAACTCTGTGTCTGAATGAAAATCCGACTTGTATTAGTGGCTCAACGCTAATGTTTGCGCACTGATTGGGAATTCGTTGCCGCATATTTTCGGGGGTTGTTGGTACATCCATGTAAATCCTCCCCTTTAGCTATCCCCACAGGAAAAATTCGGCATAAGTGAAATCGGGTGAACGTGCGGGTCGATCCATCGACCCGGATAGTTTCGATTCAGAATTTCTCGATCTAGCCGTGAGTAATGCGCTGGGCATCCTTCGTGCTGAAACCACATATCCAGTCCCGTTTTAAGTGGAACATAGTCCATTAATATGCGTAAAACATTATCCACATGTCTCTGTACATTACTTTCTATGAAATGTGTCACCCAGTTACTTGCGTACCTAAAATTACGGCACCAAACGTTGATACTCCATGGGCATTGATGTTCAACTTGCCTTATCTAATGAGGATTCTCCACTGACCAATAGTGCATATTATGTCGACTCACTTGACGACGGTTGGTAAAATTTGATTCATCGGACAAATGTATCTATAAAATGAAATTATCATTGACTGCCAGTTGTTACTGTATCCGATTGGAGAAACTCAGGCGATTGTGAAAATCCTCACCACGCAGTTCTTGTTGCAGCGATAAATGAAACGGATGCCAGTTGCGTACATGCAGTATGCGTAGAACACTTCTTTACGAAATTACTGAACCTCGCGCAGTTTGCCGCGAACTAATGTGGGAATGTGCAGCAACCGCAGCTAAAACATTCACTGTGTAATTTTCGTTTGTCACAGGCCGCGGTCGGACTCTTTCTCTGGGTTTAACACTTCCCGTTTCAGTAAACAGTTGGACTATACTGCGAAACGTCGTTGCAGACTTAACATTCCTGCGGAGGAACGGAGTAGCAAACGATTGACGAACTTCGTCAACATTTCTATGAGCCTAGAACTACGCGGTAATGATATCGCCCCCGTCTGCAATGGCTAAAATTGTGACGAGATGTGTACAGTCCGAATCACTGATGAAACGCGCACAGTCTGGCATCGAACTGAGCACATGATCACGGTCTGTGCTTCTTTCGAACGTTGGAGGTGTCACATGACAGTATTGTCAAAAGTATCAAAAATGTTCTTCGCTTGTCTTAATCGGATGTGTATTTGTTTGAGATAGTACCGTTTTGCAACAACTGTCACCTCATTTCCATATTTGCAGATTACAGCGCCAACTATCATGAAACGAAAGAAATGTTTCACACAGAAGTTACATTTTTTTTCATGGAGAATCCAAATTGTAGTAAAAAATAGGAATTCCTATTTGAGATTTCCAAGTCACGCCCCTTCCCGCCCCCGATGCAAGGGGGTCGAGCGTTATGTTAATGGATGTCCCTCTTCGAGGTGAACAACGTTTATTACTTTTTATAATCCGATATATATTTCGCCAAATATTCCGACAAATAGTTTCAAATGCCTCACTCTGTAAAGTAAGAATCTTGAATACTGAAGCCTAACAAGCCATTCGAATTCGTCTTTTTCATTTGTAAAAGATTTGTGGTTTATTTAAGTAAAGATTTAAGACTAATTAGCGGCTGCTTGCTGTTCCTAATGTTAGATATATTATGTCCTGAACTTAAGTTAAAATTTATCAGCTTGGGTTTTTGTTACAAATTAGTGTCGAATTGATTATTATAATTTTCATTGGAGTCCCCTGCTGTCCCAGAATTACCCACCATTATGATTCTATTCATGATGGCACTCTCATACTAACGTGCTTTTGCTCGTGTATTTATGAACATGCGTTTCCTCGTGCAGATTATTCATAATTCTTAAGAACAGCTTTGGGTGCCTTTCTCACTGGAATGTTTTGACCAGTATTCTGAGGTGGGACTGGATTTAGCAGAAAATTCGCTTCCGCGTTACGCAAGCTCGACCGCAGCAAAGCCAACCGCATCTAGTAAGTTTCGTAACGCCCACAGTTTTTTTAATACCGTTCTCACTCACCTTGACTCTGCCCTTATGTTGCTCTCGTTGCTTGCGCCGATGCGGGCGGGCTTCAGGTTGTATTACTTGGTTCTTAGGCAAGCACTTGATTCTTCTATGTTCGTAAGTAGCTCTTCCTGAGAGTGTGTGTTTGTTTTTATCTACACTGAGAGAGTCAAGTGTCAACACAAAAGAGAAGACTGAAGATCAGGATGCTGGTTTTTAACATCCAACAGCGTGCATTCTCTGTATGTTACTTTGAGTCTTGAAGGTTTTCATTAGTACATACAGTGTGAGTCGCGTGAGACTTGTTGCTACAAATACGCATATTGTGGTTACGTAGAATAAGTATTCCAACTACGTACGATGCTTGGTAGTAATATCAGAAAGAAAAGCTTAACGCTTGTGAAAAAGTGCCAGCGACTAGTGAAAAGATAGAGCTGCCCTTAGCCCAATGTTGTTTTGATCACACTAGTCCTTACTAATTGTAGTACTATTAGAGGTCACAGCATTACACTCTGGAACCGCGCGACCACTGCGGTCGCAGGTTCGAATCCTGCCTCCGGCATGGGTGTGTGTGATGTCCTTATGTTAGTTAGGTTTAAGCAGTTCTAAGTTCTAGGGGACTGATGACCTCAGAAGTTAAGTCCCATAGTGCTCAGAGCCATTTGAACCATTTTTGAATGTCACAGCACATTGTGGGTGATGGTACGTTGGAGTTGACAGAGCCCGGAAGCCTTCTCATGACGGAAATACATTTCATTTAAAGGCAACAAATAAACCTGATCTCTATGAAGCTGTCCACATTGAAATCACAATCAGTGATCATCAGGTAGTTGTAACAACATTGATATCCAAACTACGAAGGATAACGAAACGAAATAGAAATTTTAGCTCTTTACTACAAACATGTATCTCAGTGAAATAGGATGTACTGGAACAGTGGCTCAAGTTTAAAAGAGTAGTTGACCTTGAACTGGACAGATATGTAGTTCATGAAGCGGCAAACTCTTTATGGCATACAGTCTCTATAAGTAAACTTCAAAATAAAAGCTCGTATAATATATGTCGGAAGAAACAGCGACTACTAGATTTATAGAAAAGAATGGAGCTACCCACGGAGAGATGGTAAACGAAACGCGTTTAGCTGACAAACGATAGTGAATGAATCTTTTCACTACTATAATGCCACAGTTTTATTGATAGACCAGTCATAAAATGCAAATAAAAGTTAACGCTGTCTGTGGCACCAAATGTAGTGCCCAGGCTCTCAAGTATAACAGAGGAATCGTAGTTGAGGATTACGACCGAAAATCAGAGTTCGGTTTCGAATGTTCCCTTCCAGACATTCAGGTTTACTGCCTCATTTTAAGTCTTGAACCACTGAATCTCAACAACGTTGAGAAACCGCTGAAACTGCTTGAAGTTGTTCAGGTTCCCATAGAATTACTGCAAGTTTCTGTTCGGAATTTTCAGCTTTCCCCTTTTTTAACCATAATATATCATGATCCCTTGAACAAAAAACTGTGGCTAGTGGATGACAGATAGTATAGGTCACACCATTATTAAAGAAGGGTAGCGGAAGTGATATACTGAAGAACCGTCCATGTATTGCAGGGAATCTATTGTATGATGTTAGAACCTAATATGAGATTAGACATATTGGAAGGAAGAACTTACTCCGAACAGAACATATTTCGAACAGAATGAACTCTTCTGTACCAACCACCATCGATTCCGAAAACACCATTCATGCTTACCACACCAACGGATGCTTCTAAGATCGTATGGGATATCAAATGTATATATGTGTATACATAGCAGCAGTGATTAACGCAAGCTGGCCGCTGTGATCGAGCGGTTCTAGGCACTTCAGTCGGGAACCGTGCGATTGCTACGGTCGCAGGATCGAATCCTGTCTCGGGCATGGATGTGGGTGATGTCCTTAGGTTAGTTAGGTTTAAGTAGTTCTAAGTTCTAGGCGACTGATTACCTCAGATGTTAAGTCCTATAGTGCTCAGAACCATTTGAACCATTTTGATTAACGCAGGGTCCAAAGTTCTGTCCGACCATACATATTCAATGTTTCCTAGTTTCCGTAAATCGCCTAAGGTAAATGACACGACAGCTCTTTTTGTCAAGGACAACACAGTCGGTTTTCTTCAATATGCTTCCCCAAACCGAGTTTCTTCTCCAGCTATATTACCCCCACATTCGACGAGACGTTAAATCCTAATCTTCCTGATGCAGAATCCCTATTAATTATGTCAGCGAACAAAAAAAATGCTTGAGTTTATTCGATATTCTAGTAGGAACAGTGTGAGGTCATCCACATGAGAGGTGAAAAGAATCCGTCGACTTCGGTTACACGACAAATCAATCAAATCTAAAGGCTGGAAATTCAGCTGCGTACATAGGAATACAATTACGAATAACTTAATGTGGAAAGAACACTGGAAAGAGAATCAAATGTTGCGATTTGTTGCCAGAACACTTAGAAGATGCAACAGATCTACTTAAGAGAATGTCTTCACTACCGCCCTAACCCCCCCCCCCCCCCCCCCCCACGGCATCTTCTTTAGTACTGCTGTACAGTGTGGGATCCTTACCAGATAAGATTAAAGAGTGCGTCGAGAAAGTTCGAAGAAGAGGAGCACGTTCTTTATTATCGAGGAAAACGGGGGAAGAGAGTGTCACGGACATTACACAAGATTTCGGACAGACATCGTTAAAAGAAAGCCATTTCTCGTTGTGGCGGGATCTTCTCACGAAATTTCAATCACCAACTTTCTTTTCCGAATGCGAAAATATTTTGTTGACGCCGATCTGCATAGAGAGAAACGAGCATCCCAATAAAATAAGGGAAAGAAGAGCTCACATGGAAAAATGTAGGTGTTCGTTTTCCCCGCATGCTATTCGAGAGTGGAATAATAGGAAATTATTGTGAAGATGGTTCAATGAACTTTCCGTCAGGCACTCTAGTGACTGCCAGCGTAACCATGCAGATGTAGATGTAGGACTTTGAACAGATTAAAAGTACTTTTATCCCACACAGTAAATTCAAGACCTTTTTGTTTGCTGGCTTAACGATTAGATGTATCCATCAGGAACGGATTTACAGAAAACATTTTTAAGGGTTTGTCATATGCCCTTTATTTCTGTAGTACCTTCATTGGCCGATAACGCAGTAAGAGGAAATCTGATCAGCCCGCTTAAATTGTTTGCGTACGAAGTTGTTTTCACCATTATTCACCATAAAGTTCAAAGCGAATTGCAAAACTATTTACTCAAAACGTATGTGCATGTTGTAAAAAGAGGCAGCTGAACGAAATAATAAAAAGTATGACATTAACTTTTGGTTACACAACAAAACACACAAATTTAAAAGTTTCTGATTCTTCTAAATACCTACAATTATGAATAATTTAAATTCGAGCGATCACTTAGAAAGTGTTGTAGGGAAGGTGAAACAGTAGGCAGAAAACTTAGAGGGAGCAGGAAAATTCAAGCAAGAGCGTCTCCTTTTGTATTATTGTGAAATAGAGGAGAGAATGTAACGGAAATGAAAACGAGTTTGGGTGGCAATCATTAAAATCAACGCGGTTTTCCATGCTATGAAATCTTATAACGACATTTCAACCAGCAACTTCTTCTTCCAAGTGCCAAAATATTGTGTTGACTCCCAGATGCACAGTGTAGGGGGTCAGGTTGGCTAGAGTGTTTTATTGATCTCACAGCAGGTTCATGTTGGCACTGCAGGATGGTTGACAGGGCAGTAGGTACATAAAACCAGATGGGTGGCTACCATACAGTCAAAGAAAGCGAAATAATAATAACAAGTTCGTTTGTCACAATCATTACAACAGTCGAAGGCGTCATCTTGCTGGCGTCAGCAGCTGCACGTTACTCCCTGGTCCAGGTTCTCCACCTTCCATGACCAGATAACACGTGATCAGGTACTTGCTTCAGTGCTTCCTCTTCGAGCGTGACAGGAACAACTACTCAAGCATGCAGCCTTGCTGTCTTACAGAGTACATCGTCTCGAATGGTGGTGGTAGCAATTCAAATAGTTTGCAGTCCATGTCAGGAGCTTGTGCACTTTGCCACTCTACAACGGTACAGCCTAGTGTCAGTCTTTCCCCTGAGGCCATTCCATATTATCATGCCTCATAACGGGTTTAAGAACTACTTTGAAATCAAAGTTACTCTTTTGTAGTGCTCATCAAGTAAGTCTATGTGATGGACCGTTTAATCCCAGTAGCCACTTCTGTGTGATCCGTTAGAACCTTAAATACTTCCGATGAAAACAACAGTAGACGTATGAACAACATTTTGTTTTTCATTGTCGAGCAGTTCCTTTCCACATTTGGATTTTCCGTCGCTGTGCCTCTTGGCATAAAACGTACCACGTGTATGCTAGCGTCACTTGACAAAATGAACTCATTGGTGTAACTCAGAAAGACCGATACCTTAGTTATTAGTAATACCATTAAACTTTCAAACGCGATTTCTCATTCCTCTGTCCAATGAAACTTCAGACTTTTCTTTAATAACGTGAATATGAGAGGACGCACTATTTCTACAGACAGCATTACAAATTTCCTATAGTAATTTGCTAGTCCCAAAAAATGACTGTAATTTCTTGCCTGTTTGAGGTAAAGGAAAACCGTACAGCGATGGCTAAACTTATATCCGTTCTTATTCCACCTCGGTTAACTACAATTCCCAAGTGACTCACTATTGTAATTCAGAATGACACTTCTTTGTACTAAGAGTAGATTTGCTAAGAGTAATCTCTCAAAAATTTTCCTTAACTGCTGTCCATGCTCTTTCATACGCCTAGCAAAAACAATGTTATCTTGATACAGTATACACTATTTCCATTTCAGTCCCATTAACAGTCCAATCAATAACCGTTGAAATGTTCGCGGTTAGTTTTAAAAAAAAGGCATTAACCAATACTGATAATGACCCCAAGGAAACGTAACGAGATTTTGGTCAGTCCTCTGTCACTACTTCTTAGATCTGTGGTGGAGAAATACCTTCATTGTCCCAAGTCTACGATCCCCCGTATTGGAAGTGCGTCTGCTTATACAACAGTTGCGGTATCTGTAGTCACAGCAGAATAGATACGTCTTCGTTCAATCCGACCTTTGCTATAGTACTATCACTATAGGTGAATCTTCCAACCTAGAACTTCCCCCGATAACACCATCTTGTAAATATTAGTTAATGAATTCCTCTATTAGCAGATGTAGGTGACGGGGCACCACACATGACTTACGGTACACAGGTGATTGATTTCCATTTGGGACCCTGTGCTGCATCATCAGAGTTGCGGAAACAGGCCACGAGGATCAAATAGGTCCTCGAATTCTTCACTCTCCATTACTGCTCTTTGCAAATGCTCTACTTTCGAACTTAATGTAGTTATACTGGCGGTTTCCTCATAGCTAGGATCAAGACTTGTCCTTTTTAGATCATCTTTGTCTAGAGCTGATAAATTGGCGCCCAATAATCTCTTAGTCAAACTTACATCCGCGGTACCAAAATTATCAACATCGACAGCCATTACTCGCTCACCGTCTACACCGAAGAGCCAAAGAAACTGGTACACAAGCCTAATATCGTGTAGGGCTCCCGCGAGCAGACATAAGTGCCGTGACATGACGTTGCATGGACTCCACTAATGTCTGAAGTAGTGCTGCAGAGAAAGGACACCGTGAATCCTGCAGTACTGCCCATAAATCCGTTAGAGTACGAACGCCACATTGTAAGGCATCCCAGATATGCTCAATAATAATCAAGTCTTGGGAGTTTGGTGGCCAGGGAAAGTGTTTAAACTCAAAAGAGTGTTCCTGGAGCTACTCTGTAGCAATTCAGGACGTGTGGGGTGTCTCATTGCTGTGCTGGAATTGCCCAAGTTCGTCGGAATGCACAATGGATATGAATGGATGCAGGTGACCAGACAGGATGCTTACGTACGTGTAAACTGTCAAAGTCGTATCTAAACGTATCAGGGATGCCATACGACTACAACTGATTACGCCCCATACCATTACAGAACCTCCACCACCTTGAACAACCCCCTGCTGACATGCAGGGTCCTTGGATTCATGAGGTTGTCTCCATACCCGTACACGTCAATCCGCTCGATACAATTTGAAGCAACATGTTTCCAATCATCAACATTCCAATGTCGGTGTTGACAGGCCCAGGCGAGGCGTAAAGCTTCGTGTCATGTAGTCATCAAGCGTACACAAGTGGGCCTTCGTCTCCGAAAGCCTATATTGATGATATTTCGTTGAATGGTTCGCACGCTGACACTTGTTGATGGCACAGCATTGAAATCTGTAGCAATTTGCGGAAGTGTTGCACTTCTGTCAAGTTGTACGATTCTCTTCATTTGTCGTTGGTCCCGTTCTTGCAGTGTCTTTCTCTGGCCACAGCGATGTCGGAGATTTGACGTTTTACCGGATTCCTGATACTCACGGAACATTAGTGAAATGGTCTTACGGGAAAATGCCCACTTCATCTCTACCTCGGAAATGCTATGGCCCATCACTCGTGCGCCGACTATAACACCATGTCAAACCCATTGCCATTGTAGCAGCAGTAAACGATCTAACAACTGTGCCAGACAATTGTTTGTCTTATATAGGCGTTGCCGACCGCAGCGCCATATTCTGCCTGTTTACATATCTCTGAATATGCATGCCTATAGCAGTTTCTTTCGCGCTTCGTTGTATATCCTGTGCACGTACAGTACCCGTGTACACAGAGCACTGTGTTTTATCTAGCTCATTGTCTTCTTCCAGTGGTTTCACCATAAATAACACACTTACGGGTACTTTCATTTCCACGTTCACCAACAGTGGTTACATAGTGTCTTGTGGTACTTCGTCAGGTGAACTGATCCTTAATGATCTTGCACTCATTTCAATAAGATAGGATTTATGAGAGATGAACCTTGCGGCAGATGGGACCATATTACTCCAAAGTCTACAATGTCTTGTCCAAAATGAATTTTCGTACTATTTTTTTACATGAAATCTAGTCTTAAGACCGCGCAGTGCTCTTTACATAAATGGGAGAAAACAATATTTTTCCAGAGTTGCTCCGCTTTTACATGAAAACTTATCATCACCGAACCTAGCGACTGTACTTCGGTACCCGTAAACCCACATAACCTACACTTTGGGGAGGATTAAACTGCCTGTTTCCCATGAGGTCTGTAGTTGCCACAGACACGTGAACACCTGTATCTAACAAAAACCTATCGTCCCTAATGTTCAACACGCCACTCGAGCAATATTCCGCCTCTGCAAACGATTTTGCGGCATTACAATTCACTGGTAGTGCCTCTCGGTTGACTTGGAACTCCCGTTGCCCATTAAGAGTTCATTCTTCATATTTTGTCTTCTTCACATTACGCTACTCGTATTTACTTTTGCAATCTCTCTCTTTGTGTCCCATTCCGCCACATCCCTTACGTCATGGATGACGACAAGCTCTTTGTATGAGGCCTGAAAGACCATAACGCTAGCAATTCGCAGTAGAAAATAGATTTCTCCTATGGCCTCTAATTTTAGCATCTATTATCTTCGAAGTCGTAGCTACGCCTTCGGCGTCAGCCATGTCCTTCGGAAATTTTGCGTGTACTTTTCTTGACATATTGGGTGGTATAAAACCCTCTATTCCGATTCCCACTACTTTAGTTTCTATAATTTGTTAGGAATTAATATTAATTTTTCGCGTCCTGTCTACAAAACTTTCATCAGAATCACTTTGCTCCTGCGACACCTAGTATCTACAGGTATTCTGTCTCCTACATCGCTGCACCAGACATCTCCTTAGTTCATCGAATCTCTGACCATTTCTGTAGGTCTCATGGTACATAACATTTTTCATCTCCCGTCAAATGTAACTTGGTCATTTGCAACAACTGTTCGTCTGTCTAATAACCCAGTTCTGCAACAGTGAAAAGCTTTTAAACAAATGGTATCGACTAGGCTAAAGCTAGTCAAATCTAGGATGGGAAACAACGAAACTGGATGAGGCCCCGTTCTCTCTCAAAGCATCGAACTGCTTGTGCTGGTCTGCATTTTCGTCTCTAAGCTGAGCTACCTGATCCACTAACGATTGCACTGCATCCTGAGTGGTAACCGCCTGTGGTTTTCACTCAGACGTGATGAAGTGGTCTTCACTCGGACGTGATGAAGTCTGTTTTTTCTGTCACTAGTCCTCTGACTGGTTTGATCCAGCACGCCGAGAATTCCCTCCTGTACCAACTTTTTCATCTCAGAGTAGCAATTCCAACCTACGTCCTCAATTATGGATGTATTCAAAAAATTGTTCAAATGGCTCTGAGCACTATGGACCTTAACATCTGAGGTCATCAGTCCCTTGAACTTAGAACTACTTAAACCTAACTAACCTAAGGATGTATTCCAATCTCTGTCTTTCTCTACTGCTCTTTACCTTTCTTAGCCCCCTCTAGTACCACGGAAGTTATTCCGTGATGCCTTGACAGACGTCCTACCATCCTGCCCCTTACTCTTATCAGTGTTTTCCGTATGTTCCTTTCTTCGATGAGTTTGCGGAGAACCTCTTCATTTCTTACCCTATCAGCCCACCTAATTTTCATTAACCTGTAGCACCACATCTCATAGGCTTCTGTTCTCTTCCGTTCCGGTTTTCCCACACTCTGTATTTGACTACCATACAATTTGTGCTCTCAGAAATCTCTTCTTCGAACTAAGATCTATGTTTGATACTAGTAGACATCTCTTGGACAGGAATGCAGTTTTTGCCAGTGTTAGTCTTCTTTTTGTCCTCGTTGTTCTGTCCATCGTTGTTTATTTTGCTGACCAGGTAGCAGAATTCCTTAACTACTCTAGGGGTAGCGTCTTTGACTAGTGATCAAAAAGTTGTCGGCGCAGAATTCGAACCTCGCCACTGCTTGAACTTTGAATAAAAGTCATCGGCAGTGGCGGCTCTGATGATTTCCGGCGTACGAAGTCAAAGAGCGCGAAGGAGAGAACAGAGGTTCCCCTAAAAGGCGGTTCTAGGCGCTACAGTCTGGAGCTGCGCGACCACTACGGTCTCAGGTTTGAATCCTGCCTCGGGCATGGATGTGTGTGATGTCCTTAGGTTAGTTAGGTTTAAGTAGTTCTAAGTTCTAGGGGACTGATGACCTCAGAAGTTAAGTGCCATAGTGCTCAGAGCCAATTGAACCTAAAAGGCGGAAAAATCAGCAGTTATCGACGAAATGAAGATACAGAAAGTAATGGAAAAAATCGTATTAAATATACATAATTTGTACCCACAGAACACTGGCTTGTAATTGTAAAAATGTCATTGTCGTCTTTTCATTGGCAAAAGACTCCAGGCTAGTCCCCATTCAGATCTCCGGGAGACGACTGACAAGAGGAAGGTAACAATGAGAAACAGACCGAGTAGCCAACGAAAGGGTGACGTTCCATGAATTGAAGCGTGAAATATCAGAAATTTGAACGTGGTAGAGAAGTTATAAAGTATGAACAGAGAGATGTTAAGGCTCAGTCCAGCAGGTCAGTGCAGCAAAATAGAAAGAAGACCTGGATTTCTGATCAATCTGGTACTATAGTGACATAATTCAGTCTTTACACGTAATAATTAACCATACACCTTCATTGCATTGTCCAGCATAATGCCCATATCTACAACATGTATTAGTGGTGCTGACTCCGTAAAGGCTGCACCAGGACTTAGTAAAATACGCTGTGTACCCTTAACCAGACACACACTGGAATAGACTTCATTTATATGTTCGCTTGAACTGATTCACATTCATGCCTCCGTTGGATATAATGGTTTCTCCTTTTAAATTCATCCTGCAGTACAGTCACCTTCCATCACGAATGAAGGAATCAGAAATAGGAAAAATAGCGACTTCACTCACTTCGCTGTAACAGACAATGATGTAGGGTGACTTACAGTATTGCTTGAAGCCATTGGTCACATCTTACACCAGTTGTAGCAGCATCTGGTTGGCATGACAGTTTATTTCCTTCACGGAAGGATGTCTTGAAGTTGCAGGGTGGCTGACAGGGCAGCAGGTACCTATAACCAGGAAGTCTGGCGTTGTAGAGTCGCAGAAGCAGAGAGAGGATGATAACAGATCTGTTTATCACAGTCAGTGCAGCAGTCGAAAATGTCGTCCTGCTGCAGTCAGCACGTAGCAGTGTGGGCTAACTCTTGGTAGCAGTGATTGCTTGACTTAGCATGCACCAGTAGGAAAGCGGGGCAGGCGTGCTGTGGTGAAGAAGCCACCTGGCGAGTGTAGAGTTGCGTCACGCCTGGGCAGACCGTAGGCATGCCATAACTCAGGTGGTAACAACGTTATTCCCAAATGTGTGAGTAGCCAGCAGACTCTGGTAGGCCCAGTACAGGAAGCAAAACTAGAACTCACGACGTAGGATGTAGCTTCAGCAGCCCGCGGACTCAGGCCTGTAGAAGCAGAGAGTGTACATGCAGGTTAGGCAGCAGTTTGGGAATAAGTCACATGCGGGTGGCGCCTGAACAGGGGCTGGGGACCATAGACTTCCCGCATAGGTGCCCTACAGTCGTTTGAAGTCAGCCAGCGTCGACCCACAGCTGGAAGGCATCAGTCTATCTCCTGGCGGCATCAGGACTAGCAGCAGCCCAAACACCTGCAGCTGGAGGAGACAGTGTCTAGCAACAGTAAGGCAGAATGACCCACACCAGGCCGACGACTAGCAGGTTGCACTTCTCACGGCCGGGTGTAGATGATGACATATTCTGCATAACTGGAGGAGAGGGTATTTATGGCTGCTTGACCCGCCCTGTAATGACAAGACACCATTTCCGATCGTGTAGACCGCAGAAGTGTTGCAGTGTCAGGCTTTGATGCAGTGTAATCCAGCTGACCATTGCGACAGCCTCACCTTCGTACTGTGCTGCGTTGACAATATTCTCGCCCCAGTAGCAGGCAGTGTGGCTGGTCGTGGGGCAACCAGAGTGGCTGTAGTCATACCAATTCGGCCCCTTTCAGCTTATTGTACAGAAATGCGGTGACAGCTTTCTGCTCACTTGGCTGCACATCACAGTCGCCACAGGAGGGAGAAACACTGTCGTAATAAAGTAAGAGAAGGTAGAGGCTGTAGGGCAAGATTTAGATGTTCATTTTTCCCACGTTCTATTCGAAAGTGGAAAAATCAGGAAATAGTCTGAAGGTGGTCCTATGAACCCTCTGCCAAACGCCTGAATTGCAGAGTAAACATGTAGATGTATAGACCTTGCGTACGCGTAATTTAGGCTGCAAAATAAAAATTTAGCATATTGCGCTTCCTATGTGGACGTTACGAATTCCTGTGTGTTTTAAAAATTTAAAGGTGATAAGGAATAACTGCTTAATAATAACGTAACTATAGTGAGATGTATTTGGGTAGATTATCACAGTAAACACTAACGCAGTCTTGTGCTAGTATATCAAGCGGCTGAAAATCACCAGCAATTTGATATCGTTGTCTTTTCCGCAAATTTGACTAATATAAAGCTCTCGTGCTTGTACCCGAGTCAGTTCGTCGAAACGTGGCCCCCTTTCAATAAACGCAGTCGGCAGGGAACCCAGGAGCTTTACGTTAGTACTAACAAGAATAGTTCGTTACCTGTTAGTCTATTTGTATTAACAGTGGACAACAAAATATTTTAAATGATGTATCACGTTTTCTGGTAGCTCCTGGATGAATGAAGGATAGTAGTAGCAGAGAAATCTTTGGCAGAGGAGCTGCTTCAGTTGTCACTCTCTTTAGCTCAAAGTTCCACATCTGTCAACCGTGTACTCAGAGTCTTAGAATGAGGTCACTTGACTCACTCCGTGAGCTCGCTAGATCGATGAGAATGAGGAAGCATCCATATTGCACGCTTTATGAAGGGGGTACTAGTGCACCCCAACCAGCCACCAGTCTGTCAATACATTTTAAAGGAAGCAGTAGAAAACATGAATTTTTTGAGAAAACTGTAGCAGCGTTTTTCAGAAGTAACAATTCTCGCTACACTATACGCGTGCTCTAACAAAAACTGGAGACAGGCATCAAATTCACAAACAAAATTCAGTGCTATTCACAGAATTTCCAATGTTAATTTTTTCACGCTCCATATGTAAAATACCGTAATAATTCACTATTTTCAAAGTGTTTCCATCAAATTTCTTAAGATAAAAGTAAAGTAATTTATAGCAACAGATATAACTCGTTAAAGCTTTTATTAAAATATTCATATACTTAGGATAGTTTTGTAGCCTCAACAGAGTTGTTCAACTTGGGTATCAGTTTTTGAGATATTTATACAGGAAGACATTATGAAAATCTTCAAATTAAGTGCAATTCCTCACAGTTACCAGATTCCTCTAACCTTTGTGCACATTACACCATACAGACAAATGAGCCCCAATTTTGGGTACTGTTACATATAGAGGTGAAACTGAATATAGCTTTATTTGGCAATATTACTAACCAGCAAGGATTTTACTTCCATCAAGCCAAAGATCTTAGGCCCTTGTCAGTTGTGGTACTTACAAGTTATAATCTGGCACTTTTATATTATTCCACACCTCCTGTTCTACACATTACACTATAACTTTCAACTACAGATATAGGAACAAGCTTAATTATTCATTGGTAAGTAATAGTCTTACTTGGAAAACCAAATAACCTACCAGCTTAAAAATGTTGTTTGGATTAAGTTTAAATTAAGAAAGAAAACAAAAAACAATAGAATTGGTCAGAATTGACATAAACTGATATAAATATTACCTTTCCTAGCATATACTCAAATCTCCATTTAAATTATAGTATGCTAGGTAAATATACTCTTAAAAATTCAATTTTCTACACCCATCTATTCTCATTACATATATTTATAACTAATTTGTACATTTATAGTTAATCATAATAACACATTTACAAATTACTTATTCATTCGTTTCTTATACAATTTTGGTAAACTTTCTGCTTTTGCATCATATATGAGATTTTTCTTGCCATGGGCATGTTTATAGTGCCTGCTCGAAGAGTGTCCAAAATTTTGAAAGGAGATAGTACTCATCAGAAATAGAAAAATGAATTCAGTATCTCGCCAGTAGTGTCCATCTTCTATGATCCGAGCACTTCTTCAAATAAGGGCCTGCACGTTTGGTTGCAGATAAGACTGGTCTAGGGAAGCCGGCACGGTAGCTCAGCGTGTTCGGTCAGAGGGTTAGCTGCCCTCTGTAATAAAAAAACTGAGTTAATCGATCAACAACGAACTTAACCGGATGTCTTACGACGTCCGCCCCGAGTAAATGAGACGAACACAAGCGAACAAAATGAGATTTAAAAAAAAAAAAAAAAAAAAAAAAAAAGGGGTAGCGTCTTTGATTCATAATCAAAACATCTTCGGTCCCGGGTTCGATCCCCGCCACTGCCTAAATTTTGATAAATAATTGGCATTGGCGGCCGAAGACTTCCGGCATAAGAAGTCAGCCTCATTCTGCCAACGGCCTTGTCAAAGAGGGCGGAGGAGCGGATAGAGGTTCAGGGCACTCTCTTGTCCTAGGGGTGGGAAATTGCCCCTAAAGGCGGAAGAATCAGCAATGATCAACGACATGAGGATGCAGAAGGCAATGGAAACCACTGCATTAAAGACACGTAACGTGTATCCACAGCACATGTGGCCTGTAATTGAAGAAGTGTTATGATGATCTCTCCATTGGCAAAAGATTCCGGAATAGTCCCCCATTCGGATCTCCGGGAGGGAACTGCCAAGGGGGAGGTTACCATGAGAAAAAGATTGAATAATCAACGAAAGGATAACGTTCTACGAGTCGGGGCGTGGAATGTCAGAAGCTTGAACGTGGTAGGGAAACTAGAAAATCTGAAATGGGAAATGCAAAGGCTCAGTCTAGATATAGTAGGGGTCAGTGAAGTGAAGTGGAAGGAAGACAAGGATTTCTGGTCAGATGAGTATCGGGTAATATCAACAGCAGCAGAAAATGGTATAACAGGTGTAGGATTCGTTATGAATAGAAAGGTAGGGCAGAAGGTGCGTTACTGTGAACAGTTCAGTGACCGGGTTGTTCTAATCAGAATCGACAGCAGACCAACACCGACAACAATAGTTCAGGTATACATGCCGACGTCGCAAGCTGAAGATGAACACATAGAGATAGTGTATGAGGATATCGAAAGGGTAATGCAGTATGTAAAGGGGGACGAAAATCTAATAGTCATGGGCGACTGGAATGCAGTTGTAGGGGAAGGAGTAGAAGAAAAGGTTACAGGAGAATATGGGCTTGGGACAAGGAATGAAAGAGGAGAAAGACTAATTGAGTTCTGTAACAAGTTTCAGCTAGTAATTGCGAATACCCTGTTCAAGAATCACAAGAAGAGGAGGTATACTTGGAAAACGCCGGGACATACGGGAAGATTTCAATTAGATTACATCATGGTCAGACAGAGATTCCGAAATCAGATACTGGATTGTAAGGCGTACCCAGGAGCAGATATAGACTCAGATCACAATATAGTAGTGACGAAGAGTAGGCTGAAGTTCAAGACATTAGTCAGGAAGAATCAATACGCAAAGAAGTGGGATACGGAAGTACTAAGGAATGACGAGATACGTTTGAAGTTCTCTATCCCTATAGATACAGCAATAAGGAATAGCGCAGTAGGCAGTACAGTTGAAGAGGAATGGACACCTCTAAAAAGTGCCGTCACAGAAGTTGGGAAGGAAATCGTAGGTACAAACAGAAGAAATACTTCAGTTGATTGATGAAAGGAGGAAGTAAAAACATGTTCCGGGAAAATCAGGAATACAGAAATACAAGTCGCTGAGGAATGAAATAAATAGGAAGTGCAGGGAAGCTAAGACGAAATGGCTGCAAAATAAATGTGAAGACATCGAAAAAGATATGATTGTCGGAAGGACAGACTCAGCATACAGGAAAGTCAAAACAACCTTTGGTGACATTAAAAGCAGCGGTAATAACATTAAGAGTGCAACGGGAATTCCACTGTTAAATGCAGACGAGAGAGCAGATAGGTGGAAAGAATACATTGAAAGCCTCTATGAGGGTGAAGATTTGTCAGAGCATCAAAGCTGCTTACAAGAATAATATACAGAAGAATGGAAAAGAAAATTGAGAATGCGCTAAGTGACTATCAGTTTGGCTTTAGGAAAAGTAAAGGGACGAGAGAGGCAATTCTGACATTACGGCTAATAATGGAAACAAGGCTAAAGAAAAATCAAGACACTTTCATAGGGTTTGTCGACCTGGAAAAAGCGTTCGACAATATAAAATGGTGCAAGCTGTTCGAGATTCTGAAAAAAGCAGGGGTAAGCTATAGGGAGAGACGGGTCATATACAATATGTACAACAAAAATGGTTCAAATGGTTCTGAGCACTATGCGACTTAACTTCTGAGGTCATCAGTCGCCTAGAACTTAGAACTAATTAAACCTAACTAACCTAAGGACATCACACACATCCATGCCCGAGGCAGGATTCGAACCTGCGACCGTAGTGGTCACGCGGTTCCAGACTGAAGCGCCTTTAACCGCACGGCCACACCGGCCGGCAATATGTACAACAACCGAGAGGGAATAATAAGAGTGGACGATCAAGAGCGAAGTGCTCGTATTAAGAAGGGTGTAAGACAAGGCTGTAGCCTTTCGCCCCTACTCTTCAATCTGTACATCGAGGAAGCAATGATGGAAATAAAAGAAAGGGTCAGGAGTGGAATTAAAATACAAGGTTAAAGGATATCAATGATACGATTCGCTGATGACATTGCTATCCTGAGTGAAAGTGAAGAAGAATTAAATGATCTGCTGAACGGAATGAACAGTCTAATGAGTACACAGTATGGTTTGAGAGTAAATCGGAGAAAGACGAAGGTAATGAGAAGTAGTAGAAATGAGAACAGCGAGAAACTTAACATCAGGATTGATGGTCACGAAGTCAATGAAGTTAAGGAATTCTGCTACCTAGGCAGTAAAATAACCAATGACGGACGGAGCAAGGAGGACATCAAAAGCAGACTCGCTATGGCAAAAAGGCATTTCTGGCCCAGAGAAGTCTACTAATATCAAATACCGGCCTTAATTTGAGGAAGGAATTTCTGAGGATGTACGTCTGGAGCACAGCATTGTATGGTAGTGAAACATGGACTGTGGGAAAACCGGAACAGAAGAGAATCGAAGCATTTGAGATGTGATGCTACAGACGAATGTTGATAATTAGGTGGACTGATAAGGTAAGGAATGAGGAGGTTCTACGCAGAATCGGAGAGGAAAGGAATATGTGGAAAACACTGATAAGGAGAAGGGACAGGATGATAGGACATCTGCTAAGACATGAGGGAATGACTTCCATGGTACTAGAGGGAGCTGTAGAGGGCAAAAACTGTAGGGGAAGACCGAGATTGGAATACGTCAAGTAAATAATTGAGGACGTAGGTTGCAAGTGCTACTCTGAGATGAAGAGGATAAAAAAAAAAAAGAGTGCAGTCTTGGTAAAGCCTGTTCATGAACATGATTTCCCTGTATCAAAATATTCTATGTAGTACGCATTAAGTTGAGCCTTTGTGTGTCCTGAGACAGTTCCTCCACCTCATAGAGGCCTGCAGCGTATTCTTTCCAAATATTCTCCCTCGTCTGCATTTAACATTTAAATTCCTCTTGCAAATCTGATGTTGACGACTTTGCTTTTAATTTCACCAAACGTTGAAATCGAAAAAGCCAAATTTTCGATTTCCTCGCATTTTTCCTGCGGCAATTTCGGCTTGCCTTCTTTCAGTTCCTATTAATTTTATCCCTAATTGATTTACATTCATGTAAGTCTGTACATTTCTGTATTTCTTCCTTTTGTCGATCAGTTGAAGATTTCTTCTGTTAAGCAAGTTTTCTTTGCAGTTGCCTTCTTTTCACCAATATTTGTCTGTCCAACATCCGTGATTGTCCTCTTCAATAATATTTCATTCCTCTTCAACTGAACTGCCTATTGCGGTGTTCGTGAATATTTCATAACTAGTAAGAATAACAAAGGTCCAAAATTCAACCCCGCAAAAGAAGGAGGGCCCGAGCAACCATTGCTAGCATAGATTCTTCAGTCCAGAAGCACGGGCAGCTGGCACAGACTCTCAGCGCTCCTTTCTGCGATGCTTTCTATGGTAACCTGAAATCACGGGCAGCAACTGAGCCTAAATTATGCAGTATGCGTCACAGAGCGAACGGCGGACGGAAAGTAGAACGAGGTCTGCTCGTCCTCACCAGCTGTGATGAAACACAGAGGCCCTAGCATACGGATTCATGGCGAAGAGGTGGTTAATGGGAAGCGGCATGCTAATTCACGTGAACCTGAGCCGCACTGCAAGCAGCAACCTCACTCTAGCACCGAGTCACGCGCATAACGCTCGCAGCGAAAACCATGATTCGAATACTTGCGGCTATAATGACTTACGTCACGGCAACGAGCCCCCACGTGCCATAACCATGGAGAATGTTAGAGACGTCTCATCTTTAGTTAACATCGACCGGACATCACGCTCTTCATACGAAAGTCGATCAAAATGAAGTTCACATTTTTCTCTGAAAGCCCACTGTTCTTTCTATTAATATGAGCGTTAATCCTTTCCATTGTTAACGGTTATCGCTTGATACATCTGATTATTTTATTGGGGGTCCGTAAATCCTTAAATTCTGTGTAAAAATGTTCCTATCGGCTTGTTATGCCACTCCAATTATATGTGAAGTTTCTTCCATGTCCATGTACAGTCTATGTTTGCAAATTAAACTCACACTCTTAGGACTAATATTCTCGAATTTCTGTCATTAGTGAAGAGATGTGGGTGAAGTAAGTCTGACGTATTTCCTGATATTGTCAGTTACCGATTTTGTTACGAGTTTCCTCATTCTTTGAGAGTTTACACAGTTTTTTATCGTTTCTCGAGCGAGAGGGGAGCCGTCATGGTTACAACAATGGATTCGCATTCCGGAGGACAACAGTTCAAATCCCCGCCTGGTCATCCACATTTAGGATTTCCGTGATTTCCCTAAATCGCTCCAGGCAAATACCGGGACGGTTCCTTTAAAAGAGTACGGCCGATTTCCTTTCACATGCTTCCTTAAACCGGATTGTGCTCCGTCTTTAGTGACCGTTTCTCTTCCCGTTTTTCGTAACACGTTGAGAAGTTCTTGTGGTTAGACAGTCTCCTAGTTATGTTGCAACTCGATTCACCTTTCCCAACCGTAGTTCGATTGTATACGTAGTCTAGTGGATGCACAGCGCCTTAGGAGAAGCGTGCACGGGGACGGAAATGGATGAACAACTGCGAACTTCACCGTGCTCAGATATATACACTAAAGCGTCTACTTGTTAATAACGTTTGAAAATTCTCTTTTCTCTAGAAAAAGTACGTAGTAATACACCTAGTCTTAATAATAACATAGCTTTCCCTGCAGAAATCAGGTATTTCTGTAATTTGTGTCTCCGGAAAAAGGCATACTATGTGACGCCAACTGAAAATAGCACTTCACGTACAACGAGTCAAAAGTACAAAATTATAACTCGTCTGCATAAAACTACTGACATAGGAAGAGAGTGTCTATATTATTTTGGTTCACTAGGACCCATAAACCTAAAACTGATCGCAGCTCGAAACAGTCATGTGCCACTGTGTGCCTTACTGCTGATATCAGCAATTATCAGCATTTCAGATTGAATGCAGTTCTGAGGATCTGCGGTAACTTGCTATTCTCCTTGAAATAGGCATAAAAACTTCACATGTGGCACCAATTTTTATTTGAATTACACTGAAGAGCCAGCGAAACTGGTACATCTGCCTAATATTCAGAAAGCCTCCCCGGTGCGTCTGACAAACAGGTTTCAGGTACTGCCTCTGGCTGAGCCAGATGCAGCTGCCTGCCCTGTTTCAGAGGATGATCTCAGCCTTCAAGGTCCGGGCAATCGCAGAGGGTGGGCTTATTGGTAGTTGGGAGCTCCAATGTTAGGCGCGTAATGGGGCCCCTTAGGGATATGGCGGCTAAGGAGGGGAAGAAATCCAGTGTGCACTCCTTGTAAATTCCGGGTGGAGTCATTCCTGATGTGGAAAGGGTCCTTACGGATGCCATGAAGAGCACAGGGTGCAGCCAGCTGCAGGTGGTGGCACATGTCGGCACTAATGACGTATGTCGCTTAGGATCTGAGGAAATTCTCTCTGGATTCCAGCGGCTATCTGATTTGGTGAAGGCTGCCGGTCTTGCTTACGAGATGAAGGCAGAGCTCACCATCTGCAGCATCGTTGACAGAACCGACTGCGGACCTTTGGTGCAGAGCCGGGTAGAGGGTCTGAATCAGAGGCTCAGACGGTTTTGCAGCCGTGTTGGCTGCAGATTCCTTGACTTGCGCCATAGGGTGGTGGGTTTTCGTCTTCCACTGAATATGAAAGGAGTTCACTATCAGGAGTTCACTACACTCAGCTGGCGGCTACACGGGTAGCGGAGGCTGTGTGGCGTGGACTGGGCGGTTTTTTTAGGTTAGAAGGCCTCGGGAAAGTACGGGGTGGGCTGCAATCTCAAAGGGTGCATGGCAAATACAGGACGTGCTTGGATCAAGGAACAGTCGGAATTGTAGTTGTAAATTGTTGTAGTTGTGCTGGGAAAGTCCCTGAGCTTCAAGCGCTAATAGAAAGCACAGAAGCTGAAATCGTTATAGGTACAGAAAGCTGGCTAAAGCCTGAAATAAGTTCTGCAGAAATTTTTACGAAGTCTCAGACGGTGTTCAGGAAAGATACATTAGGCAGAATTGGTGGTGGAGTTAGGTTAGGTTAGTGTTGTTTAACGTCCCGTCGACAACGAGGTCATTAGAGACGGAGCGCTAGCTCGGGTGAGGGAAGGATGGGGAAGGAAATCGGCCGTGCCCTTTGAAAGGAACCATCCCGGCATTTGCCTGAAACGATTTAGGGAAATCACGGAAAACCTAAATCAGGATGGCTGGAGACGGGATTGAACCGTCGACCTCCCGAATGCGAGTCCAGTGTGCTAACCACTGCGCCACCTCGCTCGGTCTTGGTGGTGGAGTGTTTGTCTCTGTCAGTAGTGGTTTATCTTGTAGTGAAGTCGAAGTAGATACTCCGTGCGAATTGGTATGGGTGGAGTTTATACTTAACAGCCGAACTAAGTTAATAATTGGCTCCTTCTACCGACTCCCAGACTCCGATGATATAGTTACTGAACAGTTCAGAGAAAATTTGAGTCTCGTAACAAATAAATACCCCACTCATACGGTTATAGTTGGTGGGGACTTCAACCTTCCCTCGATATGTTGGCAAAAGTACTTGTTCAGAACCGGTGGTAGGCGGAAAACATCTTCCGAGATTGTCCTAAATACTTTCTCCGAAAATTATTTCGAACAGTTAGTCCACGAACCCACGCGAATTGTAAATGGTTGCGAAAACACACTTGACCTCTTAGCCACAAACAATCCAGATCTAATAGAGAGCATCATGACTGATACAGGGATTAGTGATCACAAGGTCGTTGTAGCTAGGCTCAATACCGTTTCTTCCAAATCCACCAGAAACAAACGCCAAATAATTTTATTGAAAAAAGCGGATAAAGTGCCACTAGAAGCCTTCCTAAGAGACAATCTCCATTCCTTCCGAACTGACTAAGCAAATGTAGACGAGATGTGGCTCAAATGCAAAGCAAATAGAGAGATTCATACCTCATAAATAACTGGTAAGAGATGGAACTGATCCCCCATGGTACACAAGACAGGTTAGAATGCTGTTGCAGAGGCAACGGAAAAAGCATGCAAAGTTCAGAAGAACGCGAAATCCCGAAGATTGGCTAAAATTTACAGACGCGCGAAATTTGGCACGGACTTCAATGCGAGATGCCTTTAATAGGTTCCAAGACGAAACATTGTCTCGAAATTTGGTAGAAAATCCGAAGAAATTCTGGTCGTATGTAAAGTACACAAGCGGCAATACGCAGTCAATACATTCGCTTCGCAGTGCCGATGGTACTGTTACCTACGACTCTGCCGCTAAAGCGGAGTTATTGAACACAGTTTTCCGAAATTCCTTCACCAGGGAAGACGAATGGAACATTCCAGAATTTGAAATACGAACAGCTGCTAGCATGAGTTTCTTAGAAGTAGATACCTTAGGGGTTGCGAAGCAACTCAAATCGCTTGATACGGGAAAGTCTTCAGGTCCAGATTGTATACCGATTAGGTTCTTTCAGATTACGCTGATACAATGGCTCCCTACTTAGCAATCATATACAACCGCTCGTTCACCGATAGATCTGTACCTACGGATTGGAAAATTGCGCAGGCCCCACCAGTGTTAAAGAAGGGTAGCAGGAGTGATCCTTCGAACTACAGACCTATATCATTGACGTCGGTTTGCAGTAGGGTTTTGGAGCATGTACTGTATTCAAACATTATGAATCACCTCGAAGGGAACGATCTATTGATACGTAATCAGCATGGTTTCAGAAAACATCGTTCTTGTGCAACTCAGCTAGCTCTTTATTCGCACGAAGTAATGGCCGCTATCGACAGGGGATCTCAGGTTGATTCCGTATTTCTAGATTTCTGGAAAGCTTTTGACATCGTTCCTCACAAGCGACTTCTAATCAAGCTGTGGGCCTACGGGGTATCGTCTCAGTTGTGCGACTGGATTCGTGATTTCCTGTCAGGAAGGTCGCAGTTCGTAGTAATAGACGGCAAATCATCGAGTAAAACTGAAGTGATATCAGGTGTTCCCCAGGGAAGCGTCCTCGGACCTCTGCTGTTCCTGATCTATATAAATGACCTGGGTGACAATCTGAGCAGTTCTCGTAGGTTGTTCGCAGATGATGCTGTAATTTACCGTCTAGTAAGGTCATCCGAAGACCAGTATCAGTTGCAAAGCGATTTAGAAAAGATTGCTGTATGGTGTGGCAGATGGCAGTTGACGCTAAATAACGAAAAGTGTGAGGTGATCCACATGAGTTCCAAAAGAAATCCGTTGGAATTCGATTACTCAATAAATAGTACAATTCTCAAGGCTGTCAATTCAACTAAGTACCTGGGTGTAAAAATCACGAACAACTTCAGTTGGAAAGACCACATAGTATTATATTGTGGGGAAGGCGAGCCAAAGGTTGCGTTTCATTGGCAGGACACTTAGAAGATGCAACAAGCCCACTAAAGAGACAGCTTATACTACACTCGTTCGTCCTCTGTTAGAATATTGCTGCGCGGTGTGGGATCCTTACCAGGTGGGATTGACGGAGGACATCGAAAGGGTGCAAAAAAGGGCGGCTCGTTTTGTACTATCACGTAATAGGGGAGATAATGTGGCAGATATGATACACGAGTTGGAATGGAAGTCATTAAAGCAAAGACGTTTTTCATCGCGGCGAGATCTATTTACGAAATTTCAGTCACCAACTTTCTCTTCCGAAAGCGAAAAAATTTTGTTGAGCCCAACCTACATAGGTAGAAATGATCATCAAAATAAAATAAGAGAAATCAGAGCTCGAACAGTAAGGTTTAGGTGTTCGTTTTTCCCGCGCGCTGTTCGGGAGTGGAATGGCAGAGAGATAGTATGATTGTGGTTCGATGAACCCTCTGCCAAGCACTTAAATGTGAATTGCAGAGTAATCATGTAGATGTTTGTACAGAAAGTAAGTTTCAATTGGTCGCGAAATGGAAACCACGGTGAAAACCAGAAACGTTTTATTTACAACAGTTAGGTACACCTTCCACCTACTTCTCTACATAGTCGCCGTTCAAATTGTCGTAGTTTTGTATCAACTTTCCAAAATCCTCGTCGTAGAAAGCAGCCGCCTGTGCTTTCGGTCAGGTATCTGCACTGGTCTGCAGCTCGTTGTCTGTGGAAAAATTTTGTCTTCGTAGCCAGCAGTTCTTGTGAGCAGAGATGAGACTCAGGGGGAGCCAGTTACGGACTGTATTGTGGGTGATCAAACACTTCTCATTAGAAATGCTGCAAGAGCGTCATCATTGCCCCTGCAGTGTGCGGCCGAGAATTGGCATGGAGAAGGAACTGCTCGACAGTTGTGTTATGTGGGCTGCATGACACAGGCGGAATCTCTAACCAGGCCCTCATACTTGGCGGGAGACGCCATTCCCTACGCATCTTTACGTGCCCACTGTTCACTCAAAACTGAAAAGAGCGACGCGACACAATCGACGGGCATACTAGAGACACTGCCCAACACATCTGTGACAAGCTTTACCGGATATTCCCAGTGGTTTCCATTTCGCGACCGATCGGACAACCCTCGTAGATTAGGGCCCCCGCGATCACGCACAAGTGTCACCACACGACGTGGGATGGACTCGACTAATGTCAGAAGTAGTGCTGGAAGGAATTGATAGAATGAATCCTGCAGGGCTGTCCATAAATTCGTAATATTACGAGGGGGTGGAGATCTCTTCCGAACAGTACACTGCAAGACATCCAAAATATGCTCAATAATGTTCATGTCTGGTGAGTTTGGTGGCCAGAAGAGTGTTCCTGAAGCCACTCTGTATTAATTATGGATGTTTTTGGTGTCTCTTTGTCCTTCTGGAATTGCCCAGGCCCGTCGGAATGAAGGTGATCAGACAGGATGCTTACGTACATGTCACCTGTCAGAGTCGCCTCTAGACGTATTAGAGGTTTCATGTCACTCCAACTGCTCACGCTCCAGACCATTACAGAGTCTTCACCAGCTTGAACACTCTCCTGCTGACATGCAGGGCCCATGAATTCATGCGGTTGTCTCCATGCCCGTACCCGTCCACCCGCTCCACACAATTTGAAACGTCCGACCAGGCAATATGTTTTCAGTCATTAACAGTGAGATGTCGGTGTTGACGGGCCCAGGCGAGCGTAAAGCTTTGTATCGTGCAGTCATCAAGAGCATAGGAGTGCGCCTTCGGCTCCGAAAGCCCCTATCGGTAATGTTTCATTGAATGGTTCGCACGCTGACTCCTGTTGATGGCCCAGCATTGGAATCTGCAGCAGTTTGAGGAAGGGTAGCACTTCCATCAGTTTGAACGATTCTCTTAAATCGTCGTTGGTCCTGTTCTTGTAGGATCTTTTTCGGGCCGCAGCGATGTCGAAGATTTGATGCGTCATCGGATTCCTGATATGTACGGTAGATTCGTGAAATGGTCGTATGAGAAAATACCCACTTCATCGCTACCACAGAGATGCTATACCACAGCGCTCGTGCGCCGACAATAACATCACGTTCAGACTCACTTAAATCTTGATAACCTGCCATTCTAATAGCAGTAACAGATCTAACAACTGCGCCAGACACTTGTTGTCTTATATAGGTGTTACAGACCGCAGCGCTGTATTCTTCCTGTTTACATATTTCTGTATATGAATACGCATGCCTATACCAGTTTCTTTGGTGCAAGAGTGTATAATGCGTTATGATATTGATCATTCGAGGTTGTGTTTAGTGTCTTTCACTACTGAAGGTATGTTTTTTAATCTGCTATTATGAGAAAAAGTTGACCTAAAGAGTACGAATGGCGTTCAACAAGTAATGCAACACCCATTTCCCCTCGGTCAATTTCAGTTGAAAAAAATGCAAAACTTGTTTTGTTGTTGCGGGACATCTTGGAATATTCCTGCTTCAGCCCCTATAGTTTCATAAACTTCCTATATGTGTCGGCGCTATATGTAGCTTTCAAAATGACGTCTCTAACGCCCAAGAAGGGAGCTCTAATTTAGTTTCTTTTGGCGGAAAACCAGAACATCGCAGATACTTATAGGCGCTTTTAGAATGTCTACGGAGACCTGGCACTGAACCAAAGCCGGTGAGGTGTTGGGTGAGAAGTCGATCATCATTGTAACAAGGCTGTGCCAACCTGTCAGATCTCCCGCGTGCTGTCCAGCCGCAAGCAGCTGTGACTCCTGCAATGTTTGGACGTGCAGGCGCTCTCGTTCGAGGTGATCCGTGGATCACAATCAAACTCCTCACAGCGCAACTGTACGTCTCTGTTGGTAGTGCTGACACACTTGTCCACCATTTGGGATACTCGAAGGCGTGTGCCCGCTGGGTTCCTCGCAGGCTAACAGAAGAGCCTAAAGAGCAAAAGAACCAGCTGTGCAGAATTGCTTGCATGTTATGAGGCTGATCGTGAAAATATTTTCTCGAACATCATCACAGGCGATGGGTTCATCATCCAAATCGGAAACAAAATGGCAATCCATGCAGTGGCGCCACGCTGCCTCTCCCCAAAGAAAATGTTCAAAGCTGTGTAAGCCTGAGCCAGATAGTAGGTGATTCTATCGTTAATTTATTTCAGAAGGTTTATTTCATTTTGTCGTTATGGTCAAGCATTATCCGGCAGCTTCGGCTGCCTGTAATTTTCTCGTCCCATGGTCTGGCAACAGCAAGTCAGCGCTGGGGTGGGCAATCTCGATAATGCACCTCCCTCGTGTGCTGACGAGAACGCCGCCTAGGCGACGCTGACCAGGCTATGCCTCGGAACTTTCCATGCTACCCCCGCGAGTTTCTCCGGTTCTGACCAATCAGGGCGAAGGAAGCTGCGTGGCCGTGCTGGATGTACCCTGCCGCCCGTCGGCGAGACGCTCTCTCTGCCGTGCGCCCTGTAGCTTTGAACACCACCTGCCTCTCCCGGTGCTGCGGCGCCGTGGACTTCGCCTCTGTTGCTGCCACGCCATTAGGACATGTCCGAATGGCAGACACCACTATTCATTAACTTCGCCCAGGTTTGATGCAAACTATGCATCGCCTACCACTGTGCTCTGGCTCACCCCCGCCTCCCTAGACCTGACTCATGTTGCCCATTTGAATACATTTTCTGCCAATAAATGACCTCACCACAAAAATTATCCAAGTGATTTTATTTACGCCCACCGCCTTAGCCGTTCCAGCGTTCCTGAACAGCCGTATCCTCAGCTAGTAAAGTCAGGGGGACAGTATTCTGCGATTCTGAAGATGCTATTCTGTTTGATGTCCTCTCTCATGGTGCTACTATCAACTCGGAAGTGTATTGTGCTACCCTCAGGAAATTAAAGAAACGACTTCAGAGTGTTTGTCATTACAAAAATACAAAGGATCTTCTCCTTCCCCATTAGAGCGCAAGGCCTCACTTAAGTCTACGGACACGGTAGCAGGTCACCAAATTTCAATGGACTGTTTTTCCTAACCTACCCTACAACCCGAACCTTGCACTTTCCATCTGTTTGGCTAAATGAAGGCTGCACTATGTTGGAAGCAGTACATAGATGACAGGGAGGGTATTGATGCAGCAAGACGTTGGCCCCGAAGTCGATCAGTAGGGTGGTACTATGCCGGCATATAGGTTCAAATGGTTCAAATGGCTCTGAGCACTATGAGACTTAATTTCTGAGGTCATCAGTCCAGTAGAACTTAGAACTACTTAAACCTAACTAACCTAATGACATCACAAACATCCATGCCCGAGGCAGGATTCGAACCTGCGACCGTAGCGGTCGCGCGGCTCCAGACTGTAGCGCCTAGAACCGCTCTGCCACTCCGGCCGGCCGCATATAGGTAGCGTAACGATGTCGCATTGAATGGATACTATGTTGGAAAACAGGATTTTTCAGGATTTTGTAGCGAAAAGAGTAGCGAATAATATGGTGCGTTGGAATCCTAATAAAACCAACCTCCGTTCAGAAAAAGATGTGTCGCATTGCTTATTGAACACCCTCATATTTTACGAAGAGCTATAGTTTCATAAAACATTTTAGGTCTTTACTGATTTAATCGTGTTTTCGTTAGACAAAAATTCTACAACAATGGTAGGGTGTGTCCTCCCCATGACCATAGAGTGGATGGAGGAGTATACCTGCAGATCTAGATGCTTATGTAGATTTCTTAGTAGTATACTGTCTTAATATGTGTCTGTAAGTGATAAAATCATATTTTACTTGCTCGGACACCTGGAGGTGCTAAAAAAGTTTTTTCTGCAAAAAACACCATTAACTCCTTACTGTGGGTACACAAAATCCGCAGTTGCCTATTAAATTTTTACTTCTAGGAAGCACAGCAAATGACGAAATTCTTATGTGGTGTGCGTATACAATATAACAGAAACAATACACTATTAAATCTGTAGGTGATCTGGTAGAGTACCGGGTGGGAAATTTCGTACGCTCAGCGGCTACGTCTGGCAATATAATCGGCACCAACCTGGACATCGGCATGTGCATCGAGTCCACCTGAGAAGTTCATCAGTCGTAGTGGCTGGCAAGTGGTGGTATGCCAGTCTATAGGTAGCCTAAGACCAGATTCGAGGGGCGTTCGGTAGGTAATGCAACTCATCTTTTTTCTTAAAGAAGGTTGGTATTATTCAGAATGACAAGACACCATATTTATTACCCACTCCTTTGGGTACAATACCTTCAGCCTTGTAACTAGCAAGGAGTTCCAAACAGATGCTCCTCGTTGCTCTTTATGGTCTTCTCTAAGTAGGCGGGGAACCCAGAATGCACACACTTTTGAGTACCACAACTGGTGGACGAGTGTGTCAGCACTACCAACAGAGACATCCAGTCGTGCAGCGAGATGATTGATTGTGTTCCGTCGATCACCTCCAATGGGAGTATCAGCACTTCCAACGTTGCAGGAGTCACAGCAGTGTGTGGCCTGAAGGCACCTACGAGGTCAGGAAGGTTTGTACGACCTTGTTGTCATGATGACAGACTCCTCGCCCAACTATTCAGTATGTCTTTGTTCACTGCCAGGTCTCCGTTGACATTCTGCAAGCGCCTATGTATATCTCCATCAAAGGAAATTCAATGAGAGTTTCGCTGCTTGGAACGCACTTCCGTTACAGACGCCATTTGAAGGCTACGTATTGCGCCGCTACTTATCGGGACTTCATGAATGTATACGGCCTGAAGCGGGAATGTTCCACGACATTCCACCATAAACTCCGCATTTTTTCAGCGTAAACTGTCCGAGGAAAAAATGTGTTGCATTACTTATCCAACGCCCCACGTATTTTCAGTGCGCGGGAGATCTGGAGAACGTGTTGCCCAGGGCAACAGTCAGACACCCTAACCTCAGAGAGATCTCGAAGAAACATTCACAGGTAACAATGTATAACTTGCTGTGCCCGCTAAGGGATCCAGTGGTGATCGTGTTGTGTACGCAATGGTACCATCTACTGTACTTCAGTTATTGGGCTATTTATGATGGATGGTAGGTAAAACAGTCGCCTTTTCATCGGAGCCTCCACGCACGGGTGCACATAACTACTCCTGTGTCCTGTGTTGACGTTGAGAGCATCAACGTCGGCGCTCCTCTCTCAGCTGCCGCCGCTACTGTCGCTGGGCAGACTCCGTGTTGTTCGAAACGTCATCGCACTATCCTTTGGATACCTGTCTTACAGCAAACAAGCCAGTTTCCAGACACAAGATACGTGACGTGATTGAATGATCCTGCACTGCCGAGACAACAAATGTTTGTCGACAGATGACAAAATCTTCTCAGCCGTTAGGCCGCTTTCTTTTCAATCTTCTACACTGCTCGACGCTTGGATCCCTCTGATAGGATCTTCTTCAGGGTTCCACTGGTTTTCGTCAATAGTGTGGCGATATGTGGTTAAAGAGTGAAGGGATCGGTCGACTTCACTGAGCGGTTGAGCTGAACTTTCTTCATTCAGATGTTTTTTAAGCTACAGAATCTACGATGAGTTTTTGGAGCCTCTTCTACCTAGCAGCGACACAGTAACTGCAGCTGTAGCAGACTCTTGCGTCTAGGACCAGCTGTGTATTATGAAACAGGGATCCTTATAATTTCATGCCCTTACTTGACAGCGCCAATATCAGTTTGTTTTCTGGCGACTGTCATAGAAGAAAGGAGGCAGGTTAATGTCATTTACTAAAACACTGTGCCTTTCAACTCTAGGTTATTTGGAATGATTCTCTCTGCAGCTTAAAACAACTCATTAGCAAATTTCTTATGCATTGACATTTGAAAATCGAACCTGATTTACAATAGATGACACTCATAAGATATATCTATACACAGGGTGTCTATTCGACACTCGTCGGGCACAGTTTCTTTGGTGTTTCGGCAGATATTTAAAATTACGTTTTGGAAGCGTGTAGCTGATGTCAGCCTAAACTGCTCATCTCGTCCTTCAAACAACGCACAGCGTCGACGGAATACGTCGATTTGCTTCCCGTATCAAACAAAATGTTTTCAATCGGAGTTACCCGCACCATAGCGCTACCATGTTGGTCCAGTGCGATATTCGTTTTACCGATAGGTACTAACAAACACAGCAAAACACAAAGAACAACCAGTTCCCCAGCAGCGACTGAGCAGCGCTTCTGCATAATTAAGACGACACAACAACACATAGTCATCTCAGGGTAGGTGAAAGTCCCTGAGCCCGCCGGGAATCGAACCCGGGACCCTGTGCTCGGGAAGTAAGAAATAACGCGAGACCACGAGCTGAGGACAAACAGATATAAGGAAAGAGTTTAATGTGTTGTCAAGGAAGGCTAGATTAGCCTTAGCACTGCCTTCTGCTTTATCATTTTGCTTGACACAAGAATCTAACTTTTAATCCGTCTTGATTGCAAAATGTTTATGCATATGACCGGTTTCGGTTCGTTTAGAACCATCTTCATATCTGTAACGATAATGATACTAATTTACTATTTCAAGACTGCAAGCCGTTTTCACCCTTTTTCAACATCAAAGGTACCTGAACGTACCCGATATTTCAGTTACAGGAGTAATCCGTACAAATACGGCAACTTTCACATGCTGCGTCACATAAAATTGGTTGGCAGAATGCCCGTTATTTATAATAACTATAGCACTATTACCGACAGGTGGCGTCTGGTTCATTTGCTACATTACATATGCACATACTGCACTCAGAAGATTTTTGTAATTAACTTTTATCTCTAAAAATACTTAATTAAAATCTGTAGATGTCAAGATTAAAATCTGTACTATCAAAATTAAAGAACACAGTAAAAATGTCATTTTTATACGATCTAAAAACCAAGGGCGATTCCTATATCTATGGCGCTGATGAAGACTTGTTTTCCTCCATGGTCTGCTTCCGTGGTTCCGCCATTTCGGTGTTGTGCCGCGATACGCCCAGTTGTCTGACGTCCATTGTTGCGGACAAGAGGGCCGCGCAGGAGGGCCCCGTAAACGACGCCAGGCGCTGCACGCATCTTCCAGCTTCTCATATGAACAGATACGAACAGACCAACACGGCAGTTAAAGTAAAGAAGTCGATTATAGATGAAATACATTCTGCTCACAAGGACAGAAACGAACTATTAACTCTTAAGGGCTTGAATAGGAGGTTAGAATCACATAAGGCTATCGTCACAAAGGCAGATAAGGGCGGCACTATGGTTTTAATACACTATACAGACTATATAGATTCTGTCAGAGACAGCAAAGGACTTCGAAGCACAGTTGAACGGAATGGACAGTGTCTTGAAAGGAGGGTATAAGGTGAACATCAACAAAAGCAAAACGAGGATAATGGAATGTAGCCGTATTAAATCGAGTGATGCTGAGGGAATTAGATTAGGAAATGATACACTTAAAGTAGTAAAAGAGTTTTGCTATTTGGGGAGCAAAATAACTGATGATGGTCGAAGTAGAGAGGATATCAAATTTAGACTGGCAATGGCAAGGAAAGCGTTTCTGAAGAAGAGAAATTTGTTAGCATCGAGTATTGATTTAAGTGTCAGGAAGCCGTTTCTGAAAGTATTTGTATGGAGCATAGCCATGTATGGAAGTGAAACATGGACGATAACTAGTTTGGACAAGAAGAGAACAGAAGCGTTCGAAATGTGGTGCTACAGAAGAATGCTGAAGATTAGATGGGTAGATCACATAACTAATGAGGAAGTATTGAATAGGATTGGGGAGAAGAGAAGTTTGTGGCACAACTTAACTAGAAAAAGGGATCGGTTGGTAGGACATGTTCTGAGGCATCGAGGGATCACCAATTTAGTATTGGAGAGCAGCGTGGAGGGTTAAAATCGTAGAGAGAGACCAAGAGATGAATACACTAAACAGATTCAGGAGGATGTAGGTTTCAGTAGGTACTAGGACATGAAGAACCTTGTACAGGATAGAGTAGCACGGAGAGCTGCATCAAACCAGTCTCAGGACTGAAGACCAAAACAACAACAACAGACTATATAGAGAAAACCGAAAATTTCTTTATGGATAACAGAATAGTAGAGGTCAAGAAAGATCCAACCAGGAAATTTCAAACAGACATAAGGAAACAAATAGATAAGTGTGTTTCTCTTCATGGAGGAGAAAAAGTTTAAATTGAAAGTAATGAATCCGCGAATCCCCGAATCACGGTCACAAATAAAGCTCCATAAGGTTGAAAAATCGATTCGCCGAATCGTCAATAATACCAGTAGCCCAAATTATAGATTAAATACAGAGCTAAGTAACAGATTGAAGGTGGCATACACATATCGTCGGACTTTTAACATTAGGAACACTACGAATTTGCCGAGCAAATTAAAGACGTAGTTATACCTCAGGATGCGTCACTAGCTTCACTGGATATCACCAATCTGTACACAAACATTCCCGTAAAAGAAACGATTGAGATCATTAAGAACAATCTCCTCACTCATGGTAAATTGGCATTGGGGGAAGTTCAAATGGCTCTGAGCACTATGGGACTTAACTTCTGAGGTCAACAGTCCCCTAGTACTTAGACTACTTAAACCTAACTAACCTAAGGACATCACACACATCCATGCCCAAGGCAGGATTTGAACCTGCAACCGTAGCGGTCGCGCAGTTCCAGTCTGAAGCGCCTAGAACCGCTCGGCCACATCGGCCGGCTGGGGGATGTGATTGAATAAGTCTTATCGTCCAATTACTTTACTTTCAATGGTAAAATTTTTCAACAGAAAGACGGGTTGGCAATGGGTAACAGTTTAGCTGGGACGCTGGCTGACATTTTTATAAATCACTTGGAAAACGAATTCTTTGATGAAAATCCTGCTATCGCTGAGAAAATTGTATATTTCAGGAGATATGTTGATGACTCTATTTTATTATACATAAGAGATAAAAATGATATCGAAAACGTAGCACAAAAAATGAGCTCTCAACACCCGAAAATTATGGAATTTGAAGAAGACAACCGTATAGATTACTTAGATTTAACACTAATCAAGAAAGATGGAAAGCATGAATTTAGCGTATTCAGAAAACCTACGTGTACAGATATAGTTATCAATGAGCGCTCATGTCACCCACCGCGATAGAAATGGGCATATTTTACTTCGATGGTATGCAGGCTACTAAGATCGCCACTAAGCCAACAGGAAGTAGAAAAGGAGCTAAGTATTTTAAAACAAGTGGCCGTAGCGAGCGGATATACGTGTAAGCAGGTGATGAATATTTATAAGAAGATAAAGACGAGGCAAATGAAACAAATAGAAGGAAGTCAAGTCGCAGTTAAAAGGAATAACAAGAAAAAATATGTGACTCTCACTTACAATGGAAGAATTACAGATAAGATTGAAAGATGCTTTCGTAAATCCGACTTTAAAATAGGGTTCCGAACAAATAACACGCTAAAATTGAAGCTCCGGCACAAAATATGTAATGGTAGGAATAAATTTCAGGAGTCAGGTGTATATAAGATCAAATGTGATGACTTCTGTAAACAATATATAGGGCAGAATGGTAGGAAGTTTGAAAACAGATTCAGGGAGCACACCTACTCTCCAAACAAAACAGCGTTTGGGGCGCATATGGCTGCCTCAAAGCACTCAGTCACGAACATTGAAAAAAATTTAAACATCCTGCATAGAGCTCATAAGGGACGTTTTCATAACATTTTGGAAGAAATTGAAATATACACCCACAAAAAGAAAGATCCAGATTTAATCGTCAACGAGCAAAGCCAGTTCAATCATAACGCCTACTTTAGTATTCATGACGACTTACTAAGATGACAAATGTTGCGTGTGGAGATCCAGGCCGAGGGATGAGAGATGGTGCACGATGGAGAAGCTGTAAGATGCGTGCAGCACCTGGCGTCGTTTACGGGGCCCTCCTGCGCGGCCCTCTTGCCCACGGCGATGGACGTCAGACGACTGGGCGGATCGCGGCACAACACCGAAATGACGGGAACCACGGAAGCAGAGCATGGAGGAAAACAAGTCTACAGCAGCGCTATAGAAATAGAAGTCGCCCTTTGTTTTTAGATCGTATAAAAATTTATTTTTTAGTGCGTTCTTTAATTTTGATAGTACAGATTTTAACCTTGACATCTACAGATTTTAATTAAGTATTTTTAGAGATTAAAGTTAATTACAAAACTCTACTGAATACAGTATGCGCATATGTAATCTAACAAATGTACCAGAAGCCACTTGTCGGTAATAGTGCTATAATTATTATAAATTACGGCCGTTCTGCCAACCAACTTTATGTGACGCAGCATGTGAAAGTTGCTGTATTTGTACGGGTTACTCCTGTAACCGAAATATCAGGTATGTTTTGGTACATTTGATGTTGATTAGATAGGATGAAAAAGGCTTGCATTCTTGAAATAGTAAATTAGTATCATTATCGTTACAGATCTGAAGATGGTTCTAAAGGAACCGAAACCCGTCATATGAATAAACATTTTGCAATCAAGACGGATTAAAAGTTAGATTCTTGTGTCAAGCAAAATGATAAAGCAAAAGGCAGTGCTAAGGCTAACCTAGCCTTCCTTGACACACATATTAAACCAATTCCTTATATCTGTTTGTCATCAGCTCACATGAATAAACATTTTGCAATCAAGACGGATTAAAAGTTACATTGTAAAATCACTGTTTGCGGCTATCCTATCAGACATTATGTCTGTTTTTTGCGATAATGCAAGAATGCCTAATTAGGCTGGTGACCTGTTTTAATATGTAACGTTACAACTTGCTTTTTGCTGGGAGAACGTCTATTCCTGACCCACCGTTTACTATTGCTTAATACTCTGCTGGAGTATGTCGGAAATGAATCCCAATTTGATTGCTCTGTTTCCATTAGGTTATCTCACGGTGTCATCTCAAAAATTCGTCGCAGAAGTATAACGTTAACATGGATTATCGTTTAAGATGGTCGGTGGTACCGTTACAGGCTGACTCCATCTACACGTTGCAAAAAGAAAATTGCAGATATCAGCAGAAACTCCAGACAAAAATGCGCGTGATGGCAGTTAGAAGAATTAGCCTGTATATACTGATGATCAGCCTCGATCACAAGGACATGTACACGACAGCACAAAGACGTAACGCACATGTGACTACATAGAGACACAGAGATTCAATTATACCAGCCACTTAAACAACACCCAGTGTATAGCTATTACATTTACCAATGTAGGTCGTTGGTATACTTAGCCACAACGTAAAAGCACTACTTGTACTGGCTAGCGCGTCTTGCAAAACCTTGTACTAGGCAGTCATTTAGACAATGGCCCTTGTAATAATAACTGAACATGAGTAGATGTAGCCTGCCTAGTCTTATGCAAAACACAGCTTGTAACCTCTTAATTAGTAATCTGGGGCTATCCCTATTCACCACTCAGATCTTATGTCCAACCCCGGTAGCTGAATGGTCAGCGTGACGGATTGTCAGTCCTCTGGGTCCGGGTTCGATTCCCGGATGTATCGTGGAATTTTCTCCGCCCAGGGACTGGGTGTTGTGCTGTCCTCACCATCAACCTATCATCCTCATCGACTGCAGGTCGCCGAAGTGGCGTCAAATTGAAAGACCGGCACCCGGCGAACGGTCTGCCCGTTGGGGGGCCCTAGCCATACGATTAAATAAATACTCAGATCTTACACTAGTAGTTAAGCTTATCCGGGAACTAGATCGCACAGCCAACGTGTTTGAATATGGCCACATTGCTTTCAGCTTACACTATGGTTCCAGCTTGGCTTTGTTACGTGTAACCAAGTCGAAAACCGTAACCGCGACTACTAACACCGTTCGCAATAGCCTGGGGCATACGCCGAACACGACGGCCGTCTCTCTCGGTGGCTGTCTGGAGTCCAGTCTTCTTGCAACCGCACATTCTGGTGACCACCGCCGGCAGCAATCACGTACAGTTTTTACATTTCTACCAAGTCTTTCTGCAGTATCACAGAAGGAACATCCAGTTTCTCGTAGCCCTATTACACGATCTCGTTCAAACCAAGTGAGGAGTTGATAAAAGAATTTTTGTCGCTTTAAAGGCATTCTTGACTGACATGAACACAGCACGTCCAGCCTCAAAGATAACTGTCACCACAGATATAGCGTGCGTGTAAAGAAAATGTGATTTGCTTCCTCGTAGTTCTCGCCACGCGCCACTCTTATGCAACAAGCGCGAAATTTGAATAGACATCGTCTCTCAGGTGTAGAAACACGCCTATCAATGTCCGTTCGTGTTGCGATTGTTTTATGTCCGTGTATTATAGATACATAATGCTATTGTCCTAGGTAAAATTGAAATGCCGTGTGGCTAGGGCCTCCTGTCGGGTAGACCGTTCGCCTGGTGCAAGTCTGTCGACTTGACGCCACTTCGGCGACTTGCCTGTCGATGTGGATGAAATGATGACTATAGCGACAATATACGCCTCCTTTAGTGAACCTGATTAATTTCACTGGGTCAAATATTTCATGTTACTGCTTTTGGGCTCTAGTGTCCATTTCATAAACGGAGCGTTGTTTCCTTGAATATGCCTGCTAGTATATGAACTATGAACAAATAGTTAGGTTGTTTAATTTTGTTCGCATTTTGTTAAGGGTGTACGACCCCACAAGCCTCGATCACATCTCTGCGCCAATAAGTTTATATACTGCTTGACAAAAGAAATGAAGCACCCAGAAAGGGAAGAGGTAACGAAATGAAACTTCATGGAGCGAGAGCATATATTGCGTTATTTTAGCGATTACAATATGGAGATAAAATTACGAGTGGTACGGCAATACGGCCCCCTTATCAGCATGGAGCTGCACTCCAAATGGCCTGGATGCATGCATGCACTGTCTCAGATGAGAAAGGTGACCTAAAGCCGTTTTACTGTTTCCTGAGGCAAGTTGGGCCAGAGTTTTTGTATCTGATGGGCTCTGAGCACTATGGGACTTAACATCTATGGTCATCAGTCCCCTAGAACTTAGAACTACTTAAACCTAACTAACCTAAGGACATCACACAACACCCAGTCATCACGAGGCAGGGAAAATCCCTGACCCCGCCGGGAATCGAACCCGGGAACCCGGGCACGGGAAGCGAGAACGCTACCGCACGACCACGAGCTGCAGACTTTTGTATCTGATCCCTGATATGGTGCACACTGGGGTGTTCGAGACGCTCGCACTTCTACTGGGGGCAGATCTCCGGTCTTAATGGCCATGGGAGCACCTACCCATCAAAGAGATAGTTCATCGAGACACATACCTTGTGTGGACGAGCAGTTTCCTACTGAAAAATGTGACCAAAGTACTGCGGCATTAGGGGTGACACAAGTGACCGTAGGATATGCCTGACGTACCGTTGTGCTGTCAGAATGCCCTTAATCACTACTAGCTGTGACCGGAGGTCATTCCTGAAAGCTTCGCACATCGTGACTCAAGGAGTAACACCGCTGTGACTCTCCAAAACACTGGAAAAAAAGAGAACCTCTGGCCAGGTCGCCGCCATACTTTCAGACGATGGTCATCTGGGACAGTGCATAAACGACTCATCGCTCAACACCTTACGATGCCATTCAATAGCCATCTATGCTTTCCAGTCTCGGTACCACTCGAACGCTGCGGAGATGACGGTAGCCCACACATGTGGCAGACATTCCCTGCGCTGGTTACTGCCAGACTCTGAGCAGTGATGCGGGTTGACACAGAATGTTGCAGGAAGCCCACTACTTGCTCTCAGATAGCAGGAGCAGGTGTAAAAGCGTTGCGATGTGCTTAGTGCACAGTACGGCGATCCTTGCTTATGGTGGACAGATGTGGTAAACTGTGACCTTGACGATGAGTATGCCTGCTCTCACGTTCCTATACATTCCAACATCAGACCACTGTTAAATCCGAACGCCCAAAACATCTAGATACTATACCATTGGATCAGCCGGCCAAGCAGAGATCCAAAATGTCGCACTCACCAAACTCTGTCAGGTGTGATAACATGGTATCTGCGTGTTCTTTAGAGTGGTCACTCATCTGACGTTGTTCACGCCTCTTATTTATCCTACGAGGTCTAGTAACGACACTAAGCACGAAGAACGTTAATGAACGCCTGTAGGCGCTACAGTCTGGAACCACACGACCGCTACGGTCGCAGGTTCGAATCCTGCCTCGGGCATGGATGCGTGTGATGTCCTTAGGTTAGTTAGGTTTAAGTAGTTCTAAGTTCTAGGGGACTGATGACCTCAGAAGTTAAGTCCCATAGTGCTCAGAGCCATTTGAACCATTTTTGAACGCCTGTAGCAGCCTATAATAATTACTCCGTAATGGTGTGTACATGTATGAAGTACAAAATTACATTGAACTCATGCCACGTATTCTGGGTGGTTCAAATTTTTGATCAGGCAGTCAATATATGAAACTATGTGCAGTACTTCATTAATGACAGTCGAAATATCTTGAAGACACGTACAGTGGCAGACCGGTTGCTAATATGGCATTAAACGTTTCGCACAAGAAATGTACGAAAATTTAAAGAGACGGCAGGCAGAATCTAGTATTACGGAGAATACGCCAACAAGTGGCAGTCTCGTGCCATACTCTGTCGTTATACGCAGCAAGCAGGTAACGCATCACCACTGGCCAGCAGAAAATTATCGACACTGTTAAGCACTTCTAACACAGCGCATGGGCAATAAAAATGTTTCCACTTGTTCCTACTTTACATGACATAGATGAATGTTCAAGTAAGTCCGTTTTCACCATAACTACAGATGTGAACAAAAATATGTAAACGCCAAAAACTCAACACGTAACTTTCCCTAACACCGTGTTGGAAAGCCATTGACAATCAAAACAGCTTCCCGTCGTTCCGGAATGGGTAAATACGGGACCTATATGGTTGTCAAGGGAATATTATGCATTTCTTCCTGCAAAATGGTGGCAGCTTGAAGCAACGATAGCGATCAAGCACTCTTCTCTCCAGATTGGACTACAAAGGCTCCATAATATTGTCTGCTAAATATGGTGTCCAGGGGAAATGCGGCAATTCAGCCTCGTGCTAACAAAACCACTGCTCGACATTGCGGTCTGTGTGAACATGGGCCCTGTCATCTTGTAA
The DNA here is from genome assembly GCF_023864345.2 of Schistocerca serialis cubense. Classification (NCBI taxonomy): domain Eukaryota; kingdom Metazoa; phylum Arthropoda; class Insecta; order Orthoptera; family Acrididae; genus Schistocerca; species Schistocerca serialis. Next base: position 310,749,329 of record NC_064643.1, read on the forward strand.
CATACAATCACCATTCAAGAACAAACATCCTACCATGGGATGACCTTATCAGCCAAGATGGTCACGTAACCCATGGCAGTAACCTGCCGTTGCAGCGTAATCGTACACCCCGTGGAATACGATGGTATGGCTGCCTAAATCTCCACCGAACCACCGCCATGTTTTACTCTTTGGACGCAAACACGATCAGAAGATGGAAACAGTGTGAAACAAAACTCATCCGACGACTGACTTCCTTCCACTGCTCCATAGTCCAGAATTTCTGATTTTAGCAACACATTTTCCTTACGGCTATTTGCATCACTGATGAGTGGTTTTGGAATCCCAGCTCACATAGCAATCTACATCGCCTGCTTGTGGGGCAGCCTTAGTGTTGTTTTGGTGCTGACATGACTTGAGAGTCCGATCCATAGTTCTATAGCGACGTTAGCAGTTATCGTCCTCTTAATTCTCGTCACAGTCTTTTTCCAAGACCGTCCGTCACTGTTCAAAAATGGTTCAAATGGTTCTGAGCACTATGGGACTTAACATCTGAGGTCATCAGTCCCCTAGAACTTAGAACTACTTAAACCTAACTAACCTAAGGACATCACACACATCCATACCCGAGGCAGAATTCGAACCTGCGACCATAGCGGTCGCGCGGTTCCAGACTGAAGCGCCTAGAACCGCTCGGCCACCACGGCCGGCTCCGTCACTGTTACTCAATACACACCTTCGTCCGCGTTGTCACTTAGCGGATTATATTTTTTGCTGCATGCAGTATAAATTCTTGATATGGTATCTCTTGAGATACACAATGTGACAAAAAGTATCCAGACACCCAGCTGAAAATAACATACAAGTTCGTGGTGCCCTCCATCTGTAACGCTGGAATTAAATACGGTGTTGGCCCACCTTTAGCCCTGATGACAGCTTCCACTCTCGCAGGTGCTGGAAGGTTTCATCCGGAATGACAGCCCATTCTCACAGAGTACTGCATTGAGGAGAGGAATCGGTGACGGTCGGTGAGGCCTGGCATGAAGTCGGCGTTCCAAAACATACCAAAGGTGTTCTATATGATTCAGGTCAGGACTCTGTGCAGGCCAGTCCATTGCAGGCATGTTATTGTCGAGCAACCACTCCGCCACAGACGGTGCATTATGAACAGATGCTCTATCGTGTTGAAAGATGGAGTCGGGATCCCCGGAACGCTCTTCAACAGTGGGAAGCAAGAAGGCGCTTAAAAAAATCAACGTAGGCCTGTGCTGTGACACTGTCACACGAAACAACAAGGGGTGCGAGCCCCTTCCATGAAAAACACGACCACACCACAACACCATCGCCTCCGAATTTTACTCTTGGCACTACACACGCTGGCAGATGACGTACACCAGGCATTCGCCATACCCTCACCCTGCCATCGGATCGCCATATTGTGTACCGTGATTAGTCACTCCACACAACGTTTTCCCACTGATCACTAGTCCAATGTTTACGCTCCGTACACCAATCGGGGCGTCGGCGTGATGTCTGGCTTATGAGCAACCGCTCGACCATGAAATCCAAGTTTCCTCATCTCCCGCCTGTCATAGTACTTTCAGTACATCCTGATGCAGTCTGGAATTCCTGTGTGATGGTCTGGATAGATGTCTACCTATTATACGTTACGATCTTCTTCAACTGTCAGCGGTGTCTGTCAGTCAAAAAACGAGGTCGGCCTGTACGATTTTGTGCTGTACACGTCCCTTCACGTTTCCACTTGAGTATCACATCGGAAACAGGGGACCTAGGGATGTTCAAGAGCGTGGAAATCTCGCGTACAGACGTATGACACAAGTGACAGTCACCTTACCACGTTCGTAGTCCGAGTTCCGCGGAGCGCCCCTTTCTGCTCTCTCACGATGTCTGATGACAACTGAGGTCGCTGATATGGAGTACCTGGCAGCAGGTGGCAGCACAATGCACCTAATATGAAGAAGGTATGTTTTTGGTGGTGTCTGGATACTTTTGATCACACAGTGCACCAAACACTTCGGGTAACTTGTTTGCGGGAGGACGAATAGTTTTCCCACTTTGAGTTTAGTTAGCTCCGATGTAAAGCACTCACTAGATAGAGCACTGTTATGACCACGACTGATACTTAAAACACACTGGGGACGTTGTACAGGTGTCGCTCGTGGTCAAATACAAGAGCGCAAACTTCAGGCTTTGTTAATATCTGCATCTCTCGCCGTCTCCAACCTTTTTCCGCCCGCTGTATATGCTAACTTCTGACTCACCGAAAGGAGCTTATAAAAACAATTACATACGAGTGCAGATATCTGTAAGTGACAGCTTTTGGAGAAACAAGTGAACAGGCGACAGGTCTCACGTAACGGCAGAGCCATACTTTGAGTCGATTCTGGCACGCTTACCTTTCACTCCTACCATATTTCTCGGCTACATTATCGAAAAGTTTCAACGACACTTTGAAAATTAAAACTATTGTAGCACTATACTAAGTTTTTCAAAAACTTTCGAATGTCGTCGTATTTTCGTTCCGTTATAAAAGCCATATTGCTTCAATATCTCTATAGATATAAAAGTTAAGAGGATTAAACAAGCCACAAAATTATGACCATCTCCCTATACCGTCAGTTGCCGAAAATTTCATTTCAATGAATGGAACGCTTTACGAAATATGAGGTGTGTTACGCCTTCCGCCATTCAGCCTGTAGACCTATTTTATATTCCTGCAACTGCAGCTGTTGAAAGGCTTGATGTTAGGAAGAAATCCGCTCAGAGCTGGTAAAATTGTTGTTCATTAAAACACAACCGGCTTCACTGTTTAAAGACGCACCATCAGTTGCAACCTACCTGGTGAAAAGCAAAGCACAGTGTCACCATATTTTGTGGATATTAAAATTATTAAAGGAATGTCAAAAATATACTCACAACGGTGAAAGATCATAGGCGTACCCATCACTCTCTGAATAGTAACTTTTGACTAGGAGCGATAGGTACACTTACGATCTTTCAACGTTGTGAGTATATTTTAAACATTCCTTTAATAATTTTAATATCAACAAAATGTGGTGACTCTGTACTTTGCTTTTACCGTGTAGGTTGCACCTGGCGCAGCTTTAAGCAGCGTAACCGGTTGTGCTTTAATAAACAGCTATTTTACCCGCTGTAAGCGGATTTCTTCCTAACATCGAGTTTGTAGACCGTTGAACTCTGACTCCAACGACAAAATTTGGGATCTATTATCCCCGGTAATTCATCATAGAGTAATAATGTAGTTTTGATTTATTAGGTTTCTTACCCTAATTACCATTTTGTGTAAAAATACCATCTCAATAGTGAAAAAGCCTGCCATCAACAAAACGCACAACACAAAAAAACAAAGTAATCTAGCATCTTCCCGATGCAAAAGTGCTGTGATGTGATTGCCGTCTTGATGGAATGGTCCAATATGACGCCTTTGTGCCGCTCTATCATTGCATTTAGTGAACACACACGAAATGCAGATCGGCCAACTCTTCGCCAGTAAACCTGTAATTACTGCTACACATCACTGTTAACACACAGCGGATTCCGTTGACGTTTGCACTGTTTTAGGGATATTTGAAGCCCAAGTTTCAAATATAAAGATGGTAAGAAATCAAACGAAATGGAGATAATCCTTAAATAGTCACAGGAGACCACGGATATCTTATACTATAGAATTCCCAATTGGTCAGCCTTATTCCAAATTGGTTGGGAATGTGTGAACTAGACTCACCCGACTACTGACAGGTTTTGCCAGATGCAATGGTCTTTAATAAAAGATGATTGCCGGCCGGTGTGGCCGTGCGGTTCTGGGCGCTTCAATCTGGAAGCGCGTGACCGCTACGGTCGCAGGTTCGAATCCTGCCTCGGGCATGGATGTGTGTGATGTCCTTAGGTTAGTTAGGTTTAAGTAGTTCTAAGTTCTAGGGGACTGATGACCACAGATGTTAAGTCCCATAGTGCTCAGAGCCATTTGAACCATTTTAAACGTTGACTCTACACCACTCAAACCTGTAACTATGTAGCTGGTCAGAGATCAAGGAAATATCCTAAAATGTTACACATGCACAGCACTCAGCTGACAGTATTTTCTGGATGTAGATGTCTCATCGATGCCTTCTCACTCAAGTTATCTACGTTTTTATTTTCTATTTTTCGGCTTTTATTACGAGAGGCAGTATAGTGATGTATAATACACGAATTTTGGGTTCACTCTGGTGGTTAGTAGCGTGACGCCATCCCGGCAAGAGACTGATAACCACGTAGTGTAGACCCTTTAATATACAAAACAACCATCGATCCCATCAACCGCCTCCCCCCCCCCCCCCAACCCCTGCCTGTCAATCAGTATAATAATTGAAGGTAAGTTTTACAGCCATAATTCCAAGCAGATATTTCGCACTACCGTACGTTTCGAATGCCAACAACAGAAATTATCTCTTGACAATTTACCTTACTACAGGAAACACCTAGCCGAAATCCATTCTTAGTGAAATACATAAGTATTAAGCCGAAGTGTAATGTACACACAACGCTAAAATGAGCGGCACTATATAACAATGTCCCTGTGAGGCGCGAGTACTGGAAGATGTTCCGCAAGTAAATAATCTTAATGTGAGCGAAACCCATTGTTATGCACGTGCATCGTAATTGCATGACTCTAATCTAGTGATTTATGCAGAGTTTACATGTTTCGAAACGATTTCTAGTTAAAAAAATAAAAATCCCAAAATTATTATACACACATAAAAAAATCTTTTGCATCACCTCGAGTCCGAGAGTTCAGGAACTTGTACAGAAAATTGGAATAGAGATCAACATGAGTATCATTTCCGCCCACTTTATTGCTCATGAAAGCCACACATTGCATGTTGTACCACCATACAGCGAGACCTTCAGAGATCGTGGTCCAGACTGCTGTACACACCTGTACCTCTAATACCCAGTAGCATGTCCTCGTGCACTGATGCATGCCTTTATTCGTCGTTGCATGTTATCCACAAGTTCATGAAGGCACTGTTGGTCCGGATTGTCCCACTCCTCAAAGGCGATTCGGAGTAGATCTTTCAGAGTGGTTGGTGGGTCACGTCGTCCATAAACAGGCCTTTTTAATATATCACAGGCATGTTCGACAGTGTTCATGTCTGGAAAACACGCTGGCCACTCTAGTCGAGCGATGTCGTTATCCTGAAGGAAGTCATTCACAAGATGTGCACGATGGGGACGCGAATTGTCGTCCATAAGACGAATAGCTAGTCAGTATGCTGGTGATATGCTTGCACTATCGGTAGGAGGATGGCATTCACGTATCGTACAGCTGTTACGGCACCTTCTATGACCACCAGCGGCGTACGACGGCCTCACATAATGCCTCCACAAAACAGCATGGAAACTTCACCTTGCTGCACTCACTGGACATTGTGTCTAAGGCGTTTAGCCTGACCAGGTTGTCTCCAAACATGTCTCCGACGATTGTCTGTTGAAGGCATCTGCGACACTCATCGGTGAGGGGGACGTGATACCAGTCCTGAGCAGTCCATTCGGCTTGTTGTTGGACCCATCTGTATGGCGCTGCATGGTGTCTTGTCTGCAAAGGCGGACCTCGCCATGGACGTCGGGAGTGATGTTACGCATCATGCAGCCTATTGCGCATAGTTTGAGTTGTAACACGACGTCCTGTGTCTGCACGAAAAGTATTACTCAACATGGTGGCTTTACTGTCAGGATTCCACCGAGACATAATCCGTAGGTGGCTTTCATCCATTGCAGTAGCAGCCCTCGGGCGGCCTGAGAGAAGCTCGTCTCGACGGTTCCTGTCTCTCCGTATCTTCTCCATGTCCGAACAACATCGCTTTGGTTCACTCCGAGACGCCTAGACACCCTTGTTGAGAACCCTTCCTGGCATAAAGTAACAATGCGGATGCGATCGAACCGCGGTATTGACCGTCTAGGCATGGTTGAATTACAGACAACACGAGCCGCATAATTCCTACCTGGTGAAATGATTGGAAATGATCGACTGACGGGGGGTCCGGCAGCCGATCCAGTTCCTCCCTCTAATAGGCGCTGCTTATGCATGGTTGTTTACATCTTTGGGTGGTTTTAGTGACATCTCTGAACAGTCAGATGGACTGTGTCTGTAATACAATATCCACAGTGAACGTCTATCTTCAGGAATTCTTAGAACCGGGGTGATGCAAAACTTTTTTTCATGCGTGTATTTTCGTGATAACTCTTCACTTAGTCATACATCACACAAAACTTGACATTACGGAATGCGTATGACCTTCATCATACATGCAACAACAATGTTTTCCCACGTCCACAAATAAACAAAGAGTGCCATAAGTGAAGCAAAATTACTGTCTCTAAAGTCATTTGTCCTACTGCAGCAACTTATCCAATCTAATTAGTGAAATATCGGCCTATGGACGAGCGTGCGCTCAAGAAACATGGGACGCGCTGTAGCTCATTACATTACATAGTTATCTCTAAGTTACTGCCATAATCAACATAAATTCTGTATTCCTCTGTTTCCACTTCTACGTACATTGAAGTATGGATTGTGTAAAGTATTGTCTGGACTGTTGGTAGATAGCAAAAAATTCGCGAGTGCAGAATCAGACAAAAATTTTATTTGCACATTGCCGAGCAGATACGGTGTAGTTACATGAGGGAGAACTGCTTTCCTAACGACTAGTTACGCAGTCACGGCGGGTGCAGTCAAGGCAGGTAAACAGAAATCCACACGTGTACTAGTGTCAATAAATGAAAAACTGTTACACAAGTGTGCTGCTGTGTTGTGAAAGGGTGGCGTCTAGGCGTGCAGTTATTGGCAGTTATTGGCATGGCATGGGCATACCGGCAGCTGTCCTGTGAGCTCTTTAACATCATTCTCCGCTCTTCGTGCTCTAGTTTCTTTTCGTAGTTCGCTTTGACAAAAGACATGTAACATTAACATTTTATTTTAGTTTGTTAAGCATGTCCAACGTCAAGCATTGATGAAGAGACGTCGTGTGTTTCTACGCCAAAGAAAAAGAAGATGCAAAGTGATGAGTTGCCAAAAAGTGAGAAACCTTGGCAAAGGCTTCAACAATAATGTAAGAATCCCTCGCATTTCGTTCCTGGATAGCAAAGGACCCTAATACTTGTTATAAGGCAAAAAGCAAACACTGTAATGATTCTACAGTAGCTACTCTAATCGCATTAAGAAAACACATGCAATCAAAAATAATATTAATAAAATGAATGGCATCGTTGGAAAATCATGAGTAACCTTTCCAAAGTTTCTGTATATAGTCACTACAACGTTCTAAAAAAAACTATGGAAGCCGAGCTTAAAACTGACGCATTCCTAGCAGCTCACGATATTCCTTTTAATACAACTGACCGTTTGACAGCTATGTTAAAATGTACGCAAAACGTTATTATGAAGAGGGACAGAAGCACGGGTGTTATAAGAAATACTATTGCACTTTCTCATAAAAAGATCTTATTTTCAGGCTTCAAAAAGTTACAGTTCTCCATTCTGACAGATGAAAGAACTGATATTTGTTCAGCCAGTTCTGCTTGCATTGTTGTGCGCCATTATGACGGAATGGAAGACCAAATATTGAGCAATCACTTCAATTTGGCGGATATAATGACAGTGTCTGTATTGCAGCAAGGCGGTAACTTATTTGAGCCCTATATTAGCCCTAATATAACGTAACACTTCATTAGAAAACGCCATTGATTTTGGCTCAGATGGTGCAGATGCTATGATGCGGAAGCACAATTTAGGATCCAGTCGACTAAAGGAGTTTCTTCGTGGAATTGTGTTAACAGTTTTTCATTCAGTTGACTTGAGTTCTTATGTCGGTTGCAAGACATTTCCTTGTTGTTGTATGGAACTTGCAAGAGATGTACATATTAATTACTTAAAGCTAAGTTGCAAACGGCAGTGTCAGACAGCATAGTTTCAAAAATATATGCAACTTGAAATAAATAAATGATTTCGGAAAATCAGCCAACCAGCTGCAGAAATGTAGGTTTATCAATATCCCTTTATCATGGTTTATGCAATCGTTAAATTCTCTTCTTCAAAAGTATATGGACCTACTGAGGAAATATTTTCACATCACAGTTAGAAAGAACTATCCAGATTTAAAATATATGCAAAACTGCTTGATAAAAATATGTTGTTGTTGTTGTGGTCTTCAGTCCTGAGACTGGTTTGATGCAGCTCTCCACGCTACTCTGTCCTGTGCAAGCTTCTTCATCTCCCAGTACCTACTGCAACCTACATCCTTCTGAATCGATTAGTGTATTCATCTCTTGGTCTCCCTCTACGATTTTTACCCTCCACGCTGCTCTCCAGTACTAAATTGGTGATCCCTCGATGTCTCAGAACATGTCCTACCAACCAATCCCTTCTTCTAGTCAAGTTGTGCCACAAGCTCCTCTTCTCCCAATTCTATTCAATACCTCCTCATTAGTTATGAGGAGCTATTGAATTAGGAGGAGTTAGCTTCTCTTCTTGTCTAAGCTATTTATCGTCCACGTTTCACTTCCATATATGGCTACACTCCATACAAATACTTTGAGAAACGACTTCCTGACACTTAAATCAATTCTCGATGTTAACAAATTTCTCTTCTTAAGAAACGCTTTCCTTTCCATTGCCAGTCTACATTTTATATCCTCTCTACTTCGACCATCATCAGTTACTCTGCTCCCCAAATAGCAAAACTCCTTTACTACATTAAGTGTCTCACTTCCTAATCTAATTCCCTCAGCATCACCCGACTTAATTCGACTACATTCCATTATCCTCGTTTTGCTTTTGTTGATGTTCATCTTATACCCTCCTTTCAAGACACTGTCCATTCCGTTCAACTGCTCTTCCAAGTCCTTTGCTGTCTCTGACAGAATTACAATGTCATCGGCGAACCTCAAAGTTTTTATTTCTTCTCCATGGATTTTAATACCTACTCCGAACTTTTCTTTTGTTTCCTTTATTGCTCGCTCAATATACAGATTGAATAACATCGGGGATAGGCTACAACCCTGTCTCACTCCCTTCCCAACCACTGCTTCCCTTTCATACCCCTCGACTCTTATAACTGCCATCTGCTTTCTGTACAAATTGTAAATAGCCTTTCGCTCTCTGTATTTTATCCCTGCCATCTTCAGAACTTGAAAGAGAGTATTCCAGTCAACATTGTCAAAAGCTTTCTCTAAGTCTACAAATGCTAGAAACGTAGGTTTGCCTTTCCTTAATCTAGCTTCTAAGATAAGTCGTAGGGTCAGTATTGCCTCACGTGTTCCAACATTTCTACAGAATCCAAACTGATCTTCGCCGAGGTCGGCTTCTACCAGTTTTTCCATTCGTCTGTAAGTAATTCCCCTTAGTATTTAGCAGCTATGACTTATTAAACTGACACTTCGGTAATTTTCACATCTGTCAACACCTGCTTTCTTTGGGATTGGGATTATTATATTCTTCTTGAAGTCTGAGGGTATTTCGCCTGTCTCATACATATTGCCCACCAGATGGTAGAGTTTTGTCAGGACTGGCTCTCCCAAGGTTGTCAGTGGTTCTAATGGAATCTTGTCTACTCCGGGGGCCTTGTTTCGACTCAGGTCTTTCAGCGCTCTGTCAAACTCTTCACGCAATATAATATCTCCCATTTCATCTCCATCTACATCCTCTTCCATTTCCATAATATTCTCCTCAAGTACATTGCCCTTGTATAGGCCCTCTATATGCTCCTTCCACCTTTCTGCTTTCCCTTCTTTGCTTAGAACTGGATTTCCATCAAAGCTCTTGATATTCATGCAAGTGGTTCTCCTTCCTCCAAAGGTCTCTTTAACTTTCCTGTAGGTAGTATCTATCTTACCTCAAGTGAGATAAGCCTCTACATCCTTACATTTGTCCTCTAGCCATCCCTGCTTAGCCATTTTGCACTTCCTGTCAATATCATTTTTGAGACGTTTGTATTCCTTTTTGTCTGCTTCATTTACTGCATTTTAATATTTTCTCCTTTTATCAATTAAATTCAATATTTCTTCTGTTACCCAAGGGTTTCTACTAGCCCTCGTCTTTTTACCTATTTCATCCTCCGCTGCCTTCACTATTTTATCCCTCAAAGCTACCCATTCTTCTTATACTGTATTTCTTTCCCCCATTCCTGTCAATTGTTCCCTTATGCTCTCCCTGAAACTCTGTACAATCTCTGGTTCTTTCAGTTTATCTAGGTCCCATCTCCTTAAATTCCCACCTTTCTGCAGTTTCTTCAGTTTTAATCTACTAATCTATAATAAACAAATATTACTTACACATAAAATCACGTATTTGTGATGACGAATTTCAAAGCAAATAATCTCATGCCAAGTAACATGGTATGTGTGACCATCAGTAAAATCAAATAAAACCATTACAAAGTATTTTAACTGGAGCTACGCTGAGTGTAAAAGTCTTCACATTAAATTTTACGTAGAACTGAAAGAGCAGTGAAAAGGCTTGTATGTGGCTGGTCTGGTGCCCTGCAACGACTGACATTGTTGTCGCAGCGCACGAAATAGGAAACATCGTTCTGTGGCCTAACTGCGCGATAACATAAGCGCATAGGAAACAGATAAAATGTAAACTATGAACTACCATGTCGTGTTGAAAAAGGACTGAAAAGATATTTGTATGTAGAAGAACGGGGAAAGTGGGAGGCAGAAAGGTGGAGGTGAAACTTTAAAAATGAATTGTTACAGCAAAAAAGAGGAGTAAAACGATTAAGGCTAATGCGTAAAATGTCCACTGCTTTGAAATATTGCGTTAGAATAGAAAATGGGAAAGCGATAAGTCCTAATTTAATAACAAAGCCGACAGTTATAAACGAGCAACAACTTCGTGAAATAAGAATTGGTACAGCATCACTGTGACCATAACGTTACAGTTACTATCCAGAAGCAGTGATCTTTTCGTTTTCTGGGAGAAAAGTAACGTTTGTACACCAGGATTTTCATTCACAGTACAAAAATATTTGTCATTAATAGGATGTTATGTGGTAGTGGTATCGTCTTTGAATGATATTGTTCATGATGAAATGAGTTGACATACAGATCAACTCATCATAGTATGAGTATTTATGAATACACTGACAAAAAATATTGACCTCTGGGTTAATTCGTTACTGAAATTTTACTAACGCCATGTAATTGTTCCTGGAAAATATTCTATTTTGGTTACTATCTAAACTATTCCTTCGAATTTTTTGAAATAGCATTTTCAGTTTTGCTAGAAAGAAATTAATTGTATTCAAATTAATGTTAAAAAGTAATGAGACATATACTTTCCACAAAATGGGTTTGTTCATTCGAAATAATTAAAGAAACAATAAATGTTAGAGAGAACCTTATTGTTCATCTACTATTTTTATGAAACAATGAAAGAGGAAGAAAGTGAAGACAACAGTAATTAATTATTTAACAATTCATTCGCAGTTTATAACAAAATGGAAAGTAGCTGCGCCTACACAATATGCCTTTACCTGTTTGTAGACCTGAGGACAGGACAGCTTATTATGAAAAACACGAGCATACGAGCATCTGTACAAGTGAACTGTATGAGGCAACTGGAAGAGATACAGAAAACCACAATGATATATATATATATATATATATATATATATATATATATATATATATACACTCCAAACTTAACTACGTTGCACAAGGCTTGACGATACCTTTAGAAACAACCAAAAGAATTATGTCGGCGATAAGAAGCTTTGTGAGCCAAGGCAACATTTTCAAAGTGAAGTTCGACACACTACCACTCCCCACAAGGAATGGGGGATTTCAGTTACAAGTTGTAGTGTGTCGAATGAATGAGCAATGGAAACAGCTGCCAAACAGCTTAGCGGCGCTCTTGCTGACCAAAATTGCTCCTGCCAGATGAGCAACATATACCAGCAGGTCTTTTGTCATCCAAAAAATTTTCTGGTTGAATACAGTTACATCTACATCTACATCTACATCCATACTCCACAAGCCACCTGACGGTGTGTGGCCGAGGGTACCCTGAGTACCTCTATCGGTTCTCCCTTCTATTCCAGTCTCGTATAGTTCATAGAAAGAAGGATTGTCGGTATGCCTCTGTGTTGGCTCTAATCTCTCTGATTTTATCCTCATGGTCTCTTCGCGAGATATACGTAGGAGGGAGCAATAAATATACTGCTTGACTCTTCGGTGAAGGTATGTTCTCGAAACTTTAACAAAAGCGCGTACCGAGCTACTGAGCGTCTCTCCTGCAGAGTCTTCCACTGGAGTTTATCTACCATCTCCGTAACGCTTTCGCGATTACTAAGTGATCCTCTAACGAAGCGCGCTGCTCTCCGTTGGATCTTCTCTATCTCTTCTATCAGCCCTATCTGGTACGGATCCCACACTGCTGAGCAGTATTCAAGCAGTGGGCGAACAAGCGTACTGTAACCTACTTCCTTTGTTTTCGGATTGCATTACCTTAGGATTCTTCCAATGAATCTCAGTCTGGCATCTGCTTTACCGACGATCAACTTTATATGATCATTCAAATGGCTCTGAGCACTATGGGACTTAACATCTGTGGTCATCAGTCCCCTAGAACTTAGAACTACTTACACCTAACTAACCTAAGGACATCACACACATCCATGCCCGAGGCAGGATTCGAACCTGCGACCGTAGCAGTCGTGCGGTTCCGGACTGAGCGCCTGAACCGCTAGACCACCGCGGCCGGCCTATATGATCATTCCATTTTAAATCACTCCTAATGCGTACTCCCAGATAATTTATGGAATTAACTGCTTCTAGTTGCTGACCTGCTATTTTGTAGCTAAATGATAAGGGATCTATCTTTCTATGTATTCGCAGCACATTACACTTCTCTACATTGAGACTCAATGGCCATTCCCTGCACCATGCGTCAATTCGCTGCAGATCCTCCTGCATTTCAGTACAATTTTCCATTGTTACAACCCTCGATACACCACAGCATCATCTGCAAAAAGCCTCAGTGAACTTCCGATGTCATCCACCAGGTCATTTATGTATATTGTGAATAGCAACGGTCCGACGACACTCCCCTGCGGCACACCCGAAATCACTCTTACTTCGGATGACTCCTCTCCATTGAGAATGACATGCTGCGTTCTGTTACATGTCATTGAGGTTCTCAGAACAGCAGGTGACGAAAGTATCGGATATCACTGAAAAAAAAATCATAACAACGACTGGCCTGCAATTTGGAAAAACATCAAAAAACGGAAACTTACCCTCCAACGTGAAAGAAACTTGGTATAATGCAGTGAACAGGAAAAATCCAACTAATTCAAAACTGCATGCTATACATTACAATTCGCCCACATGAGTGTCTTGATACCGAAAATTTGTGTGTGAAAGAGTAAGAGACATTTGGCATATAGTTAAGCAGAAGTTAGCGACCGTACATAGAACATCTCCCAACATCTTCGCCGCAGCAGATTTCCTGACTCCAGACGCAGTGCCATATCCTAATACGAAAAGAAATGTAGTTAACTGGCTAAAGGGGCACACGCTGCATTGTATCTTGCAGGAAGAAAACAAAAGCAAAGAAGATTACTGGGTATATCCAACGACTCAGCACCATCACCTCATACCAACCAAAAACTACAAAGAAAATTATGTACACTCCTTAAATAGAGCCAGGGAATAAAATGCTGCAGCCCACAGTTATAGAAAAAGATTGATACGGACTTTATACATGTTAACAGCGCACGATTACGTATAACGGGCATAAGAATATCCTAGATCCTTTCAAGATACAATGAAGAAAAGAAATCATGTTCCTGGCAAGAAGTGCGGGACTAAATCCTCTGAAGAATTTAGACAAAAAATTGTTTATTTTTATTTTTTAATCATCTTATTTCAAAGAAGAGAAGCGTATGTTCCAAAAATTTTTGACTTCAAATAGAAGCATGATCTCCATATGTAGATGGGACACCTCACTCTCAGTTTATTTTAACATAATTGTTTTCCCATTATCAAGAAGAAGATTAATTTTCTTTGAATATCATTAAGAAGAAGTATATATTTTCTTTATGTTAATTAGCACTAACCAAAAACATTAATAACAAAGTGGTTAATATGACTGTGAGACTCACGGAACAATGAACAGAACTGCAATGCAGCTACTGCTAACTCTGAACTGGACAGAATATGGGCGTTAAAAAAATTTAAAAAAATGAAGTTCGTAGAGCACTTTCCCCCGAAAGGAATATGTCCCAAGCTCGAGTTTCGGTCCGGCACACAATTTTAATCTGCCAGGAAGTGTCATACGTTGACACTATTTTTTTCGCTCTATCACATTGGTTCTGCTGCACCTTTCGGTCGTTAATACATGGCTAAAGATGTGTGCAACACGAAAACTATTACCAAGAAATCAAATGTACACGAAAGTTTTCCACCTCCAAATACTTCTGAATCTTGTATATTTAAATAAACTTAATGCATGAAATAATTGATTCGGTTTATAAATTACTGGAATATCACCCTGTTTCCGCGATCCGACCATACGCCAGATAACATATGCTCGTATGTTAATGCTACATTTGTTATAATTACATTTTTTTTGTACTAAGTGGTGGACCAAAGATAACTATTTTCTTTCTAAATGGAAATATGTACACTCATTCATACGAAAAAATTATAGACTTGTTGGTACATAGTTCCGCGTAGTCAGTGCGTACACAACTTTCCCACTAGAGCGCGCCCCGCTAAGCACAACAGCGCAGGCGCAGCGCTCGTCCGTCTCCGCTCTACGAGATGGCGCTGTCTTAGAAACGGAACAAATTCTGCTTCCGCCGATCCGCGTATTAATATGTAACGCAGCCAATGAGATTGCTGCTAACGTAGAACCTTTTCTCCTCGCGGATCACACTCGCGCAGTGATACCTGAACGCGCGAGGTATTATAACGAGTGTACAGACATCCGATTAGTCAGTCTGCATTAGTCTGCAGTCAAGTTTCAATCTGCGCCTAATACGATTATCATATTCCTGTACATAGCCATGAAAATAAATGAATAGACATTTTGTCAAGTATCAGAGATATGTGAGAATAAGATTAACGTACCAAGACCAAAGGAACTTCAGATTGTCAATTGTAAATAGCATCCAGAACCAAGTTAAGTGTGTGAAAATTAATCAGGTTCTGTTTAAAGTTTGTCACCGTCAATCTGCTACTCTAAGCATGCAAGTGGCATTTCTATCGTCTGACCTAACGGAACAAGATAAACACGCCACGATAAGACCTCGAGACATATTGCTGACACTCGCCTACTTCGTTAGAGCGACAAGTCAAATAATCTGATGGTGTGTGTACCAAAGGTCTTACAGTATGCACACCACAAGACTCATATAATTAATAAATATTTGTCGTTTGATTTTGTAACATGTGGGTCTAGCAACATCTTTTACCCAATACATAATTGTTTCAGTTGATTCACAGCCACAGTGCAAGACATACAGTTCTTGAATAAAAGTCTGGGAGCTGCATGTATTTCTGATGTTTCCTTACATCACACATATTTGAAAGTGGAAATTCCATCGACTAAATTCAATCTATTTAAACTTGTAAACCTTGAATACGAAACTTTCATTCCGAAAAATATTTAGCTAAATAAAAAAAAAAGAAAACAGTTAATTGACGTATTTTTATCCGTAAAACATACAATGATCAGCCAGAACATTATGATCACTTACCTTATAAACGGTAATTTCACTTTTGGCATGATTGAAGCGGCGACGCTTCAGGGCATGGAAGTAGTAAGGCCTCGGTAGGTAGCTGGAGGGAGTTGGTGCCACATCTGCACACGCAAGTCACCTAATTCTCGTAAATTCAGGGACGCCACATTCAGTCACATCCCAGACGTGTTCGATCGGGTTCAGATCTGGTGAGCTGGGGCCCCGTTCATCGACTGGAACTCATCACTGTGTTCCTCGAAACACTCCATCACACTCCTGTCCTAGCATCATGGCCCACTGTCTTGTTAAAAAATGCCACTGGCGTTGTGAAACGTGACCGTCATGAAGCGGTGTACGTGGTCTGCAACCAGTGTACGATAATCCTTGGCCGTCATGGTGCCTTCCAAGATGTCCACTGAGCCCATGGATGGCCACCTGAATGTCCAGGAGCTGTTCACCTGGAAGACGACGGATTCGCTCTCTTCCATCGGCATGATGAAGAAGGTATCAGGATTAATCACATTATGCAACGCTCTGTCACTGCGTCAACGTCCAGTGCCGAAGGTCTCGTGCCGATTTCAGTCATAGTTGCCGATGTGGTGTTAACATTGGCCCACGCATGGGTCATAGGCTGCAGAGGCCCATCGTTAGGAGTGTTCGCTGTATTGTGTGTTCGGACACACTTGTACTCCACTCAGCATTAAAGTCTGATGTCAGTCCCATGACAGTTCGCCACCTGTCCTGTTTTAGCGGTCTGCCCAGCCTACGATGTCCGACATCTGTCATGAGGGTTGGTTCAAATGGCTCTGAGCACTATGGGACTTAACATCTATGGTCATCAGTCCACTAGAACTTAGAACTACTTAAACCTAACTAACCTAAGGACATCACACAACACCCAGTCATCACGAGGCAGAGAAAATCCCTGACCCCGCCGGGAATCGAACCCGGGAACCCGGGCGTGGGAAGCAAGAACGCTACCGCACGACCACGAGCTGCGGACTGTCATGAGGGTTGCTCAGCCCAACCCACGACGCCTGGACGTGGTTTCACCTTGGTTTCACCACGTGTTGAAGACACTCACCACAGCACACCTCTAACGCCCGACTAGTAGTGCAGTTTGCGAAATGCTCGTGTCTGCTCTCCAGGCCATTACAATCCGCCCTCTGGCAAACTCAGATAGATAGCGCGCTTTCCCCATTCCCCACGCGAACAGAAAACTCGCTAATACTACTCGCACTTGCACCGTGCGTGTGTCTGAATAGCAGTCATTCCTCACCAAGTGACACTGCTATCGCCTGAAGGGGCTTCTATCGATAATATGTCGATGGTCATAATGTTCTGGCTGATCAGTATATATTATGGGATACCGTGGAGAAAGAGGTGCATGAACACATACCCAGGATTTAGAAATTATTATTCTTGCGGAACAAAGCTAGCTGTCTGCTAAGTGTTATCTTAGGAGGTCCCAGTCTGATTTCATATTCCTAGATTTCTGAAAGGCTATTGACGTCGTTTCACACAAGCGGCAATTAATGAAATTCCAGACATATGGCATTTCGCCTCCAGTATTCGAAAGGACTCGTGATTTCCTTTCACAAACGTCACAGTACAAATTAAATGGTGAGGCTCGTCTACTGACACGGACGTGATATATGACATTCCACATGTACATTGTAAGTAGCCTGTTTATGAGTTTGTATGTTGGCAGCGCTATGTAGCACTCTGCATTAATAACTCTGGCAGCGCTGTGCGCACTCTGTAGGAGACGCACTCTGTATTAGTGTTTGCTGCATTGAAGTAGTTCGTGTAATGAAGATTTTCTGTGAGGTAAGTGACTTATGTATGGGTTATTGTTAGGATTTCTTATAATTCAGCGCCATTCTTTTGTATTAATTATTTGAAGTAAGATCATCATTTTTTGAGCAATCAGATTGCGTTGTGCTAGAATATTGTGGGTCAGTGTTGAAATGATAAATACAAGCAAAGAGACAGTGCGTTCAGTTTCACTCAGCAGCTTAAGAACATTGAGTAAGCACTCAGCAGTTTAAGTAAAATTATATTAAGAAGTTTCAATATCTGAGGGGTATTTGGCTGTTCCTGATTCACACAAATTACACAGTATTTAAGATTATCACACCATCTAGAAATTTTAACAAATCCTCTAACAATCTGATGTAACTACACTTAATTACACTCCTCCATAGTATTGCTACGTTGTATGGGAATACCTACCATATTCAGTTGAGAGAAGATATTGAAAAGTTCTAAAAAGGAGCAGATTATTTTGTGTCATCACGAAATAGGTCAAAGACTGTCACTGACGTCATGAGAAAGTATGAGTGGCAACTATTAAAGTAAAGGGTCTTGAAGCTAGTTAGAAGGTTAAAACTATGTGTGGGACCTGGATACGAACTCGAAATCTAGCCTTTCGCACGGCATTTCCCTTACCGACTAAGCTATTCAGTCTCCTACTTTGTGTCAGTACTGACGAAGTGACAATACATATAATCATTTTATGCTGTATTCTCATAAACTATCGAGATTGAGGAGCAGGGGTGTTGAATTATGTCGTTTTAGCACTATTTTTCTCAGCTGGTGGAACATGGTTAGAACGGACACATACAAGCACTAGACCTGGGACGGTCAATAGCAAAAATTTGGAAAGTTTCCCTCCAGGAAAGAGCCACTAGTATGTTTCCTTAAGAAGAAAGCTGTGGGCTGTATTTTCATGCCCAGACATTTTTCCGCGAATCATAAGGCGATGAACCATGCAGCGCCAACTTAAAGTTATTTAATAGGAAATACAACAAGCACCTTAAGAGAAATTTCTGCAGGTATCCCATGCTTTCAGGAGCGTAGAGGGGAAATTTTGAAATGTCACTGTGGCAAACCTCCTGTGTCCTCCCATCTTCCAGTACCGTTGAGGAATCAGTCAGTTGTCACTCTGGCTCGAGTTTAGAGTCAGTGTTCGGGTCTCACTCTCCGGCTGCAGCCTGGCACTTCTTTGGCTGGAGTAAGTGTTGTGTACAGCATTTGGGTCGCCTTCACCCTGCACACCTCACAATTTTGGAGTCTGTTTCAAAACTTGTAATTGCTTTTTATATATAGTTTTCTGTCATGCTGCGATTAGGAGTCGAATCTAACCACCATTTTCGCCTTTGTGAGTTGCCCAGGCTTTGGAAAGTGATTTGCCTCTCTGATTACGGTCTTTCTGATAGCATTCAGGTGCCTTCTGCACAGGCATAGTGTTTCCTG
Organism: Schistocerca serialis cubense; assembly: GCF_023864345.2. Classification (NCBI taxonomy): domain Eukaryota; kingdom Metazoa; phylum Arthropoda; class Insecta; order Orthoptera; family Acrididae; genus Schistocerca; species Schistocerca serialis. The sequence continues at coordinate 310,768,336 of NC_064643.1, forward strand.
AATCTGAATATCTGAATTTGAATATTATCGTATTGGTGGTTCAGTAAAAGTCTGATATTATATACATATTGATAATCACCCCTGAGAAAAGTAATTGCAAGCTTACCCAACATTAACCTGTGAAATATTGACAGAGGACAAATAAATATTTATAAGATAACTTTTTCTTACTCCATCATTTTCTCCCACAAAGTTATGATGAGACCTTTTTCAAATAATGAAATATATCTTCAGAGAGTTCTAGCTCACTGAACTGTGTTCTCACTATGATGGTGTTTCCAATGTAATACATGAGCCATTACGACAAAGAAATTCATTATGTCAACTGATTCCTTATTCTATTATATGAAGACAATAATTGAATCTTATTTTGTTGGTAATTAAACTTCAGCTGCAGTAACATTTACCAAAGTGAATAATCATCAATGTAAAAGTTGTACAAGTCTTCCTATACTATCAAGCCATAGAATTGCTTGTTTGGTAGAGTGAAGGATACCTTCTCCCATTTACATAGGGAGGAATGACTATCATGGTAAAACAAGATGTACCACAGATAACACGGATAGATTTACTCGTTTATTTTCTCAAATGCTATTCGAGACTGCAACGGCAGATACACTCCTGGAAATTGAAATAAGAACACCGTGAATTCATTGTCCCAGGAAGGGGAAACTTTATTGACACATTCCTGGGGTCAGATACATCACATGATCACACTGACAGAACCACAGACACATAGACACAGGCAACAGAGCATGCACAATGTCGGCACTAGTACAGTGTATATCCACCTTTCGCAGCAATGCAGGCTGCTATTCTCCCACGGAGACGATCGTAGAGGTGCTGGATGTAGTCCTGTGGAACGGCTTGCCATGCCATTTCCACCTGGCGCCTCGGTTGGACCAGCATTCGTGCTGGACGTGCAGACCGCGTGAGACGACGCTTCATCCAGTCCCAAACATGCTCAATGGGGGACGGATCCGGAGATCTTGCTAGCCAGGGTAGTTGACTTACACCTTCTAGAGCACGTTGGGTGGCACGGGATACATGCGGACGTGCATTGTCCTGTTGGAACAGCAAGTTCCCTTGCCGGTCTAGGAATGGTAGAACGATGGGTTCGATGACGGTTTGGATGTACCGTGCACTATTCAGTGTCCCCTCGACGATCACCAGTGGTGTACGGCCAGTGTAGGAGATCGCTCCCCACACCATGATGCCGGGTGTTGGCCCTGTGTGCCTCGGTCGTATGCAGTCCTGATTGTGGCGCTCACCTGCACGGCGCCAAACACGCATACGACCATCATTGGCACCAAGGCAGAAGCGACTCTCATCGCTGAAGACGACACGTCTCCATTCGTCCCTCCATTCACGCCTGTCGCGACACCACTGGAGGCGGGCTGCACGATGTTGGGGCGTGAGCGGAAGACGGCCTAACGGTGTGCGGGTCTGTAGCCCAGCTTCATGGAGACGGTTGCGAATGGTCCTCGCCGATACCCCAGGAGCAACAGTGTCCCTAATTTGCTGGGAAGTGGCGGTGCGATCCCCTACGGCACTGCGTAGGATCCTACGGTCTTGGCGTGCATCCGTGCGTCGCTGCGGTCCGGTCCCAGGTCGACGGGCACGTGCACCTTCCGCCGACCACTGGCGACAACATCGATGTACTGTGGAGACCTCAGGCCCCACGTGTTGAGCAATTCGGCGGTACGTCCACCCGGCCTCCCGCATGCCCACTATACGCCCTCGCTCAAAGTCCGTCAACTGCACATACGGTTCACGTCCACGCTGTCGCGGCATGCTACCAGTGTTAAAAGACTGCGATGGAGCTCCGTATGCCACGGCAAACTGGCTGACACTGACGGCGGCGGTGCACAAATGCTGCGCAGCTAGCGCCATTCGACGGCCAACACCGCGGTTCCTGGTGTGTCCGCTGTGCCGTGTGTGTGATCATTGCTTGTACAGCCCTCTCGCAGTGTCCGGAGCAAGTATGGTGTGTCTGACACACCGGTGTCAATGTGTTTTTTTCCATTTCCAGGAGTGTAGATACACTTCCTGACGGCAGAAAATAAAGCATCCAAAACCGGAGGCGGAAATGAAATGAAACTTCACAGGTTGAGGGGGGTGCACCTCCATTTCATTGATAACAAAATCGAGTCAAAATTACAATTTAGGCGTATGAGTCCACTTATAAATATCACGTTGCGACGGTTCTGCCCTCTGGGAGGGAACACATAGCTTACTTAATTAAATTAGCATTAAACAGTATAGATTGGACACAGGATGTGATGATGAAAGGCGTAAGCTTATTACTAGATGCAAGCGAGCTTTGAGCCTCCCTCTATTCGTCGACATGGAATTTTGCAGGTGAAGGAAAACCTCCGCCAAGTTGGTGAGAATAGGCGTTATTCAGACGACCCGGCATAACGTATCGGTCTGGCTGGGGCTAGCTACCTCCCCCATTCGAAACCCCAAGATAAGTCAGCTGCCCAACCTTGTAAATATTCTCAGAGGCATGACGCTTCCGCGTAACAGGACTCAACTGTACTTCGAACTCAAACGTTGGCGCGCCAGTTTCTCAATCACTCAAATGAGGCACCATTCTCGAACTTCAAGACTAGGCTAGGCATTGGCCATAACGTTTCACTTTCTATCGCTGTTAGGCGAATGGACAGACGATGCACATCTCGGCCACTTCATTACAGACCAGGCTGAAGAGCAGACTTACTTCTAATTGTACACTTGGTGATCGTCTGTCGGTAAAGCAGGTTTGGTACGAAGTGAATCACGGATGTTTTACGATGAGTTCATGTAATTTTCTATACATATTGTAACATTAGTTCTTGAATTACAGTTATGGATATCTGCCAAGTTGTTATTACATCGTTACGTATTGTTTAGCCAAGATTACTCAGCCACGTGGGACGGTGAAATAGAATAATTGAATTATTGTTATATTATCCAGCCCATCGTTAGTAGAGTAGCAGATAATATTTCCAAACGATATCTGATGGCAATCCTTTAATGTTGCTATGTACTGATGCGTTTGTGTTTGCAACCCTCGTTAGTTTGAACCATTGCGTACATCTAAGACCAAATGTAATAGATGCAACCGACCTTCAAGATAGGATGTGAAGTGACACACCTGGGATCACAGGAGAAACAATTCACGTCTTCCCACTCACCAACCAGAGAGAAAAAGAAGAACATTGCAACTGAATTCAGGTTAGGTTTGGGAAGTTATGTCCGCCTCGATAGTTGAGTGGTCAGCGCGACGGAATGCTTTGCCAAGGGGCCCGGGTTCGATTCCTGGCTGGGGGTGACATTTTGTCCGCACAGGGACTAGGTGTTGTATTCATCATCTCATCCCCATCGACGCGCAAGTCGTCGGAGTGGCGTCAACTAAAAAAAGACTTGCACCAGGCGGCAGGACTACTCCACGTGAGGCCCTAGCCACACTACTTTTTTTTGTGAAGGTTATCATAGAACTGTCGTTCTCTCTCCAGAGGCAACCTGGTCTGCATTTGTTGTAACTAATCCTTGGTACCATAGACACAAGCACTGGGATGGAGTTGTTTACTGGACACAGAACTGGGAGGGCTTTCTGACCACCTGAGGATCTCTGCATCATGCAGAAAGTTCATAGAGACACCTACCATGTTTGAACGAGCATTTTTCTGTTGGTAAATGACGCTTCTATGCTGTCAGAATAAGGTACCACATGAGGCCGCCCGATTTAATTGTAATGGTGCCGTAGGCTTTCCCTCAATCACTACGAGCCATAACGGTAAGTCATACCCGATGACTCCCCATACCATGAGGCCAGGAATAACACCGCTACCTCTCTAGAAACTACTGGAAGAGTGGGACCTCTTTTAACTCTCTACGAACTCGACGACAATGGTCATGTGGTGTAGTCTTGAACCGCGATTCATGGTTCATCGGTGAATACAAATTCTACTCTATTCATCTGCAGGCCATCATTTCTTTTCACAGTACCACTCATAACGCATGTGTGTTAATGGCAGCCTACGCTTGGGACGTTAATGTTCCTATAGTGCTACTGCTAAACTCTGACTAACCGTGTGGGATGACACAATGTTGTAGGAAGGCCATTACTTGTCATCAAATCGCTGGGTCACATGAGAATGAATTTATGATCTACTCGGTGCACGATACAGCGATCCTCCCTTGTGGTGGTGCGACTGATCAGAACCTTGAGGATAAATACGCCTGCCGTCACATTCCGATGCAGTCCAACACCAGGCCATTGCCACAGCCGAGTACCAAACAAATATAGCGTTTACACGGTTCGACCATTCGGACAGGTGGAAATCCACAATGAGGCCAGCTTCCAAACTCTTTCATGTGCTGATAACCCTTGCTCACATGAGTACACGGCACTACCGTGTCCATCACAGTGATCACTCTGCATCTGACGCTGTTCACGTCCTTTATATACCGAACAAAGCTTGTAAACGACACTGTATACAAACAACAGTAATGCACTATGGTGGCCGTACTACCTGTCACACAGAACTGGAGCTCTAATAATTTACATAGACTACCCACCAACGGTATATACATGTACCAAGTTACATTGACACCAAACCATGTCGTCTGGGAACTGCAATCATTTTGTCGTCTACCTCCGAAGTTGAGTGGTCAGGAGAGCTGCTATGTAGGGGGCCCAGGTTCGTTCTCCCGTCGAATCGGTGAATTAACCGGCTCGGGGTCTGGGTGCTGTGTTGTCTCATCATCATTTCGTTATCACAAGACAGCCAAACAGCGTAGATGGGGTATCCCAGCTAAAGATTCCATACAACCATTTTTTTTACTCTTTTTGCCAGGCACTGTAGTATGAAAATACTGCATCCTCTGTCAATCACTGAAGTGCGAACAATGGAGCATTTGTAATATATATGCATGTGTGGAACACGACTTTAAAAAGTTAAGAAATAATGAATGGTACCGCATTGTGTTCAGCAATGATTGCTACTCTGTACTACCGTAGACGACCAGCGTCAGTGAATATGGCCGGCACCTGAGGTGGTGTCCCCTTCTTTCAAACTTTTTGGACAGGTTTATAGGTGTTAAGCCTGGCGTCACGGTTTGGGGGCCCATCAGGTACGACTTCAGGTGTCGGCTCGTTATGACTGAGGGGACGTCGAAGATGAGTTATTAGAGGCGGTCTACAAGTACAGATTGGGTAGAGATAGGATAGCGACTAGACAGTATTCTTTTTAAATGAACGATATCAGCGTTTTCCTTAAACTATCTAGGGAAATTGCGTTAAACGTATATCTGGATGGTTAAGCAGGTATCTGAGTCCCAGTTCCCCGTGCGGGATTTCAGTGTCTTATGTCTGATCCACCTCTCTTTGGAACATCGTTCGAGAAATCGAGATCAGAGACCAGCAGTGGCTGTTGCTTGTTACGACCTGCAGCGATTCATATAAGAGAGAGATGAGGTAAAATATTACTGTTCGGTAGTAAATAATCCTTTTACATTGCGAAAGCTAAACCTGACAACAAAGGGCAGCGACACTAAAACAGAACGTACGCAGTATGCAGTTTTAAATCAGAAAAGACCAGCGCTCATTTGCTGTATCGTTGAATACACCACCTGGCAAAGAATGTGATGCCACAGACGGCCAAGAAGAACTTGAGAGATTGATAGGATATGTAATGTTATTTCACTGATTACAAAGAACTTAGAAGCATGAGCCCACTTGTCAGTAGGGCGCTGCATTCCTTCCCCCCACCCAACCCCCACCCCTGGACAGGATTGATGCATTGATTTGGCTCGGTAGTGTGGCATAAAGCCGTTGTATCTTCTCTTGATCCAAGATGGCCCATAACTGTCGTAATTGGTACTCCACATTTCGGATACTAGCTCTGGGAAGAATGTGCTGTCCGACGTAGTGTCACATACTCTCATTGCCTATTTGTGACGGATCTAGCAAATTTGTTGACAACGGTAGTAGCTCAGCATCATACAAACAGTTCATAGAGACATGGACCATGTGTGGAAGAGTATGGTTCTGTTCAGTAATAGCACCACAATATTGTCGCATCAGGAAGTAGGATGTCCATGACGTACCTTTTTGCCATTAACGTACCTTCGACCACTGCCAGCCATGACCGGAATTCATGCCCTATGACTCTCCACACAGGAGTAACACAGACAAGCCTCTCAAAAATTTTGGACGCAAGGGAATTCACCCGAGGTGCCCGCGATACTCGCTGACAGTTGTCATCAGGGATACAGCAGAACAGCGACTCATTGTTGCACACAACGTGACGCCATTCGTCGGCAGTCCCTGCTCTTCGGTCAAGGCAACGCTAGAAACGCAACCGTTTGCGTTGTGGTGTTGACAGTGCTCTATGCATCGGACGGCGATTCTGCAATCTGATTTCTGCTAGTGTCCGACCAAGGTGTGAGGTGACCCAGATTGTTGCTGGGAGTCCGCTACCCGTTGTCCGGCAGGCGCAGGTGTGATTATATCGTGCTTGATGCACATTAGGCTGATTCTATCTTTTGATTATCGTGCTTGGTCGACCGGAACCTCGACGACAAGCAGGCAGTCCGAGATTGGGCTACTACCACATGAGAATACTCTTGAAATGTGAATCTTTCATGGTTTGAACAGCCGGCAAAATGTAGACCCACGATTAGACCCCTTTCAAACTCTGTAAGGATGACGCTGTCTCACACGACTACGCGGCATCTCCATGACCTAAGCAGTGATCACTCGTCTGACGCAAGTCATACCTTTTGTGTACCCCACCTGGCACGTTAACGAAACTACACACGAAAAACATTGCTGCACTCTGGTGGCTGTACCACCTGTCACAGAAAAATGCAAATCTAATCATTTACAAATCCGTCGTTGATGTGTACGCGTACGAAGTTACACTGGCATCCAACCATGTCTTCTGAGACCTTCACTTTTTTTTCTTGGGCAGTTTATATTAAAGATACAGCTCGGGTATTTTCTAAATTGAAACTGTATGCTTTTATTTTTATTTTTTACGAGCTTAGCGCCCACTTCTTCTCTCACGTTGACTGTATGGCCTGAGAGATTTTTTTATGTATATGTAATCGAATTTTTATGTTGTTCACAAATTGCACCACCTTCTAACCTTTTAACGCTACTTAAGGCCGTATAAGAAGGTCTTTTCCGAATATACATCTGACCAAAAAGCGTTTCTGGTAGCTGGAGTCCAAAACTTTTGTTAATCATTTCTTTTGCGTTCTTGCGGAGATACTGCCATAGCAAATTTCATCCGGTAACAAGTATTTCTTTACATATAATTGACAAGTGAAATAACAATTTTCATAAATTTAATTTTAATTTTTTTAATGTAACGAAATATTTTCATAAGATTTTTCATCCCCTATTGCACTCCATTAGGGGTTGAATTTCCAGAAACACTGAAACACATTTTTTTTTATTTTTTTATTTCCATCCGAGAATTCAAATACCAGTTGTCATAGATGTATCCTTAAAATCCTTAGGTAGTTGTTAAGTAATTATTTAGTTTCAAAAAACTTTCACTCATTGTTTTATCCCCTTGGTGGTTGAATTTCCAAAAATGCTGAAATACATATGTTAAATTTTCTGACTGAGAAACCAAATACTAATTTCCGTAGTTCTAGGTTCAAACTTCCGTTACTAGCGACAAACTTTCAAAAAGCTTTCCATCTCCTATTTCACCCCCTTAAGGTTGCAATTTCGAACAGTCCCTTCATAAACGATGGCTAGAGTGTAATACCCACACCTTCTCCAAATTTCATATTTCTATTCTTAACAGTTGGGCTGTCAGTCAGTCAGGACATTGCCTTTTATTTATAGAGATTTGCTGTTTCGGTGTCTTTTGAAAAGTATGCAGTAGCTATACTCCGTTTATTAAGCTGCTTTACTGTTCCTATTGAAAACATATCGTACTAAATTTCTCAACCTTCGATTTCAATCTATGGCCACCACTACTCTAGGCATATGGACAGTTTCTTCCAGCATGAGAAAGATGCGTCACGAAGGATGAAGACAGAACAGGGAGGTGGCTAATTTTTACACGGAAAAACAACAATGGAAAAGGATAATTTGAGACGCAATAACAGTGGGAAAAACACGGCGCCGTGTATTTCTTACGTATTCCAGCTTTGGGAAAAACGAGAGTACCGTGGTGGGACCGCGCTGGGAATGTCTGTATATAAGGTGTCAGTGTGCTTCCGCCTGCATCCTCAGTGTCCACTGGAGAGTAGCTGACATGAAGGCCACCCTGGCGCTCGTAGCGGTGCTCGCCGTCATGGCGGTGGCTGCCGCGGATGACGAGAAGTACACCACCAAGTACGACAACATCGACCTGGACGAGATCCTCGCCAACGACCGCCTGATGCACCAGTATGAACTCTGCCTCACCGAGGAAGACGACAGCAGCTGCACCCCGGAGGGCAAGGAGCTCAAGAGTATGTTCCCTGGCACCAGCGACTGATGACTGCTTTTGCTATGTTTGTTGTAATCGTCACTGTTCTGTAAACAATATCCTCTGTATTACACTTAACATTAGCGGGTCAGATTTAATTAGACATGCAGCTGAGCCAAGTAGAGTAGGCCGTAAGAGAACAATGATTGCAATTCGTAATAAAGAAAAATGTATCCGACCATCATTGCTGAAGCTTTTGAGACATCTAATGCGATGCGCAAATGGGCGCATGGAGGAAATATAACAGTCAGAAATTTCGTGTACAATCCAACTACAATAGATAAAACAAATTTAGTAGTATGAGTATTTAACAGAGGGGAAAGGAATGTGTCACATCATGAAGCACCAGTCCGATGTTTGTCAAACCATGTGGAAACGTTCATCACAGAACCAATATTAAATGATTAATGTTGTGGCGTAACAAGATTGCTACGCCACACTGTGAAGGGAGCCGAAAGACAGGCACGCGTACACACACGCCGACTGGCGTCAAGTCTGGAACAGGATAACTATTGAATGGTAGCAAGAAAAGTACGTAGCTGCTTTATACTTAACTTTTAATTATTGTTGTATACATCGTTCTTCTTGAGACATTTATACGATAACTCTCAAACTATGTAAGGCTAATGGCGCCTTGCTAGGTCGTAGCCATGGACTTAGCAGAAGGCTATTCTAACTGACTCTCGGCAAATGAGAGGAAGGCTTCGTCCGTATTGTCGCTAGCAATGTCGTCCGTACAACTGGGGCGAGTGCTCTTCCGTATCTCGAGACCTGCCTTGTGGTGGCGCTAGGTCTGCGATCACACAGTGGCGACACGCGGGTCCGACATGTACTAAATGGACCGTGTGGTGTCTGGCGGTGACACCACAATTAAATTTTCATTCCACTCGGAACTGCTGTCCATCGTCAGCATCTGTATGAGGCGTGACCCCCATAGGCACGAATACACTTTTAAATTCGTTATGGCATTGAAGCAAATGGCCTCAGAATGTCATAATTAGAAATTTGTTACCTTTTTATGAAGACCGTTGGCGTGATGCTGGCATGGAAGTGCATTTTTTACCTACCTCGTCCGAGGCATTCTCTATGGGTGACACAGTAAGGGGCTAGGAGCGCCAATCAAGGATTCGACTATTCCGCTGGGCGTTTGTCGTGTGAAATACAGTGTAGGTTCTTGTATCATCCTGCTGAAAAACCCTGGTCAAGCAGAGTATGACGAATTCTTGCCATTTAGGCCTACTGGCAAACATTCAACAATTACCAAATGAGTCTTGCTGTCACATCCAATAGCTCTACACACGATAATTCCAGGATGTGTAGAAATGTGGGTCTCGAGATTCGCTGTTGTGTGTGACATCTCACTGTTCCCTGCAAAGACACTTTGGCGTCGATCTAACCACCAGAAACAAAAGCGACACTCACCACTGAACGCCATTCAATATCCTAGTCGACTCTGCTTCATGTAAGTCTCTGTTGTGTCCGTGCTATACCATCAGAGGCAAGCAACGCAAGACAACTCAATATTTCAACCCAGTTACATGCAATCTTCTCTCGGAAGGTTCGCTGTAAGGACTGCCAATGGATAAGCTACCATCAACAGTGCCACATGTCATCCCTCCGTAAGACATTACGGAGAGCTTCAGAAATTAAGCCAGAACCTTGACGCAAAATATAGTGAGCGAGAACATTTCGGGCTACCACCTTTCATCCACTTGTCATCCAAATACTGATGCTGTAAATTTCTTCCAAGTACAGTGCATTAGCGACCTCGAGTAAGGAGCGAGTGGCGGGAGACCTAGAGTTTAGCTGCTGCATTATACCATTACTGACATTAAAAATCTCTTCCAAAAGGTATAGGAGACGGATAAACTCCTAAGGCGGACTGAGGACTTTTTTTCGAGTTATTAGCCTTCTAACTAGTTTGATGTATTCCCCTCTCTGCCGACTTCATCTCAGAAGAGCTTTTGCACCCAACGTCGTAATTCATTGTTGGATTATTCCTACATTCCTGGAGTTTTTCCTCTCTATAATTCCCGAAATTATCGTGGAAGTTATTCCTTGATGTCTTAACACATATCCTATCTTCCTATCTCTTCTTATCAGTATTTTCCACGTGTTCCTCTCTTCGCTGGTTCAGACAAATTTCGTGTCCTCGCAAGATAATGTTGATGAAATGAAAAATGTGACACGAAATTACGAACAATTAGTTATATATGAATAAGTAGTTACCGAAGCAATCCATTATCAGTGCCAAGATTAAGCAGGTAGTCGTTAATTAACTTTTCACTGTCAATACCGTATTATAAAACTGGAGAAGTTATTTGAAATCTTTCAATGTAATGTTTGTTTCTCCTGTCTAGGAAAGTTAATGTGGTAGAAGCACAGCCCAATTGTCAGGCGTGAGAAAGTCACGTTTAACATATTCTTTGTGGATTTCGAGTGGCGAGTATACACTATCTGATCAAGAGTACATAGACAACACTATGCCATGTGGAAGTGACCACCAGATGACACGGGAGGCGGACCTGCCTGTATAAAAGCAGGCGAAATGTATTGTGCCTTCAGTAGAGAAGCAGTAAAAGCGGAATGGGTCGGTCGGGAGAGCTCAGGGACTTCGAGCTTGGTCTGTTCATTGGATGTCATCTGGGAAACAGATGTATCAGATACAGTTCAGCCTCACTAAAGCTGCCCAAATAAACTGTTCGTGTAGTGATTGTAAAATGAAAAAGCAAAGGACCAACCAAACCAAAACCATATAGACCTCATGTACTGAAAGACGAAGAATCTACTGTAGCATTGCGGATGGTGATTGTATAAAAATCGCATGAAATAGGCGAAATGAGTCTTTTGTGAGATCAAAAGTGCTACCAACAGTCCAGCTTGCACAATGACTGTGCGGAGGTAGTTAAAAGCATGGGGTACAATGAGCGAGGCACTCCTGGGCGACGCACTGCTATAGTTGCCGGTCAGCAACGCTTAGGATGATGGGAAGAGCGACGCCACGGGAGAGTGGATGACTGGTAACGAGTGATTTGAACTTATCACTCACACTATACACCCTGATAATGCTGTGTCACGGTTTGGGTTAGTCGAATCACAGAGGAGGTAGTGGGTGTTTTTCATGGTTAGGGTGTGGTCCTAGTATTGCGTTTACAAATACTTTAATTGCTTAAGAATTTGAAGGCATTTTACAGCATTGTGTACCGGATACGGAACAGGAACTGTTCAGAGACGATGACTGGGTCAGGATGACAATGCACACTTGCATAAAGCACCACCTGTGAGTCAATGGTTTGTAAACAGTAACATTCCTCAAAATGGACTAGCTTACCCAGAATCCCGAGTTGAACCCAATGCAACACCTTCGAAATGAGTCAGAATGCCGACTTCACTCCAGATCCCAACGTCCAACATCTCTACTTGCTCTAGTTTCGACCTCCGAGGAAGAATGAGCTGCCATTTCCCCACAGACATTTAGGTACCTCGTTGAGAGTTCAAGCCGTCAAAAAGGCAACACACCTCATATTAGGGTCACCTCGTTGAGAGTTGAAGCCGTCAAAAAGGCAACACACCTCATATTAGGGTCCACTAGTATGTGTGCGGATATGTCTGATGATGTAGTGTAATTCGTTTCTAAGCGCTATTTATGCCAAGACAATTATTTTCGTTACTGGTAGTATTTCTTCCTAAAACTGATATACCTTGAAGAGTGGCAAGCTATAACGAGAGGTATTTCTTTGTGTCCATCTTATCTAACACTGTATTATCAAATTTAATGTTTTTGTAGAGAAACTTACCAAAGAATTTGTGTAATAAGCTTTTATGGTCTCTTCCTCTATTGTATGTCTCTAAATGTGTGACACTATTGTTATTGAGAATTAAAGTGTATATGAACGACAACTGGCTCCGTAAATGGTATGTCCTATAAATATTTTATAGGCTACAAACTTGGCTGCTTAGAGCAATAAGGTTGAATGAAGAATATTTAAGGAGTTAAAGGAAGTTTAAAACCTGTCCACATTTACATTTGACAAATTAATACATGAATAGGTTACAATTTTACACTGTAATTTCCGATATTCAAAGGCACCGGAGTTTATTCGGATTTATTTTGGTACAAGTAGCTAATGACAACTTTATTGATAAACTCTTAAGAATGAAGGACTGAACTGAATCATTCTGAAGTTGAAGGTGCCATTATGTAATAAATATTGATAGCAAAAGTGATCGTTGTTTCGTATAACATTATTCGAAATTATCTTTTAATAATTAATTTTATCATAAATAGTTCCATTCCACTGAAGATGTCGATGTTTGTTTTTTTGCAGAAGACATCCCAGACGCCCTAGAAACTGAGTGTGCAAAATGTAACGACAAACAGAAGGAAGCCATCAGGAAAGTTATCAAGTTCTTGATCAACAAGAAGCCAGAAACATGGGAGAACCTGAAGGAGCATTACGATAAAGATGGAAAATACAGTGAGAAATATAAGAAGCTTGAGGACGAACTCAAAGAATAAACACCGTGTTAACATGTACAGCAGATATAACGAATAAATTGTTAATAGCATATTTATTTTTGGCATTGTATCTGTCACGCACTCAGAGGTACAGGGAGTCGTAAGAAAGTCGGTTGACAGCAGGTTCCCACGAAGACTGTTTCAATTTTGGTGCGGTTCTTAGTATATAAACAGAAACAACACGAGAATACATCTTATAGTTTCAGAAAGAATGGACAAAATTTTATAGGCTTATTGGCACCACATATATTTATGAGCATCTGCAGGGGGAAAAAATTTCCTCTAAAATAATATGGTGGTTAACTAGTTCAGCGTCATCTAATTGTTGGCACCTATTAATCCTTCCTTCGCCCTAAACCCATTTAATGTTATTTTGCGTAGATTTCCATCCCATTCATCAAAAGTATTTAGGAAAGAAGCCAACTAAATTGCTAAGAAGAACTGTGACAAAAGCTATAACCAACACAAGAAACCTACAACTTATCCCGCAGATTGGAAAAAAATGTAATTTTGTAATCTTTGATTTCGAATTGCAATCAGAGCGAAATTAGGAGGTTCGAATCTTGCCTCGGGCATGGACGTGTGTGATGTCCTTAGGTTAGTTAGGTTTAAGTAGTTCTAAGTTCTACGGGACTGATGACCTCAGAAGTTAAGTCCCATAATGCTCAGAGCCATTTTATTTCGAAATTAGGAATTAGACTCAAGACCAAGCAGAAAGCAACAAAACTGATAGCATTATATGCACGAGCTGAAGAAGGAGGAGTCTATCCGAAACGCTTTGTAAACAATAAAAACGAATTCAACAGTGATTGGTTTCAAGGTTTTAATTTGGCCCAAAACGATAAAACCTTCAGTACCTTCAGTCACGAAAAGGACCGCCCCATCATTGTTAGATATTTCATAATACCACTAACAAGGTAAGTCTTTACTATACAAGTGAGAATGAAATGGAAGTGGTGTTAATGAGTATCAAAGGATATTATGACATCACCACATTTGTAATATGTAGCACCATTATTACAGAGAGAATAGTAAAATGTCGAATCACAGATTGTTATATCACTGTCCTCCTCATTCATCGTCATCATAATCATCTTCTTACCCTTATTATTTATCAAGTGTCTATCCGTTAACTGCTGACCTTGATCCACAAGGCAGTATGGTCTGAGTTCATTACCTTTCAAGAAAGGTAATTAGGAAAATTTGAAATGAGCGTTCCAATTTTTTTAAGGTTTTACATTCTTTTCATTCCACACTCACTTCGTCCGAATAGCATTCTTTGTACCATTCGCCGCAGAAGCTTGTTTTTTTTGTGAGAGATTCAAGTTTTCCATTCTTTACTTCTCACATTACCTAACCCTCCTTATGATTTCCTAGATTGTGTTCATTGTGGCAGTTTCCGAGTTTTCTGAGTAGGTCCATATTTAATAGACGCTCAGTTTCTCCGTTTCTGAAGGACAACGCTTCAGTCCTGTATAAAATAACTCTATTTAAATAGCCTTACATTTGTCAGAATGCTCAGGTGATTTTGGAAGACGTAGATTCGCCTGTTATGAATGCTATGTGTGCCGTTCAACAGTATGTTTGATTGCAATAGGTTCACAGGTATATCAAGCTAGTCATAAAAGAGTATCCTGCTCGATTTTGCTCTTCTTGTCTACAACAAATTTTCTCTCTGTTGTATACTTGTGTAAACTGCAATAATCAGTATAGCAGTTACCGCGTTTGATATTTCTGAACGATCTTCGAATGAATCTAATAACACTACAACGTCCACAGCGTACCTTCCACTGTTCAAACATCAAAATAAAGAAGAATCCCTTGATTATTAAAAATATATCACTGCATATTTTCCAAAGTGTTCGCGTTAACAGTACTTCATTCGAGAACAAAACATTTACTTAATAATCAGCAATGGATTCCACGTTTCCGTGTGACGTAAAAAATATGAGAGCAACATAAAATCAGACTGGCTAGTACAACAGCAATGATTGACCAAAAAAATTCATTACTAAGGCGATGGATGGAGTTACAATCAATATTAGTAAGAGAGCGTAGACTTGTCATTTCTTCGAGGATTGAAGCTAAGGAAGAAGAACACTAACGCAATACCTAGTAGTTACACAATGAGCAAAAGCTTCTGTCAAGAGTGAAACATACACGCATCTACTACATCATCAAAGCTTGACTTAATTGACCAGGAAATCTATGCTAATAATAGGAGTAAATCTGTAAAACTGTCACGTCGGTATATCTATTTTACACGGTTCTCCAAAACTGCTACACGAAATTTCGTGAGGTTTTTGCAGTTAACATGAGCGTAGCTTGGGGTACCCTATACGCTTTAGTTCATCAAAATCTAAGCCCGAAAATAAAGTTTTGCTAAAACCGTCTTATGTCCTTGTTTGCCTGATTGAACACGATAATCTCCAAATCTACGAGCAACATTTAAATGGGATTTTCTCATGTAACTGAAGTGTAACTTGGGGGACAGTATAGGCGTTATTTAATCATAATCGGATCGCGAAAAGAAAAGGTGTCATTTAAACTTTTATCTAAAACAGTTGGATCTGTCTGTTCGAAAACTAAAGTCTTTCATGAGGTTTCCACAGTTAACTTGAGCATAGCTTCGGGCGCCATATAAGCTTCGTTTCGTCAAAATTGGACAATGGCAAAAAAGATAACTTAATTGAAAGTACTAACATCATAACTGCTACTGTAACTCTGTCACGTTTCACGACTAGCCTGCTGAACTAATTTCGACGAAATTTGGTTGGGAGATAGTATTCACCATCACGATGAACGGAGATGCTTTAAAAAGTGTGTAGTACAAGGTACTCATTGATTTCAAGAATATTACTCTTTATTTACTCTTTGAAAAAGCTATTTGCTCTTTGACTATTGGTCTTTATCACGTTTGTGAAAATGATTTTATTTTTTTGATGTGTGTCATGTGATATGATTCTGCTGAATCCGTATATCCACTTAATTTGTCGCATAATGTATGCATTATATAACGATAGCTACTTCAGTAGCTCGATTCATAGACGCAACTCGTGCCTGTGCTCCTCTGTAAGCATTCCTCGGCAGCGATGCTTGACCCATCGTGCGTTACGACAGCTTAGAAGGGGGGGGGGGGGGGGGGGGAGAGCGTGGAGCACATCACTCGAACAGGCAGACAGCTACGTGCAGTAGCAGACTTACTCCCCATTACTCATAACAAAACTACTGACATGTGAGCGCCGCTGTGGATAACAGATAGTGATTAATCTTTGAAAATAACTTGTTAAATGTGGTGACGATCTTTACCAGTTAGTGGCCTACACTGCAACAATTTCTTAGTTACTGACTTCAGACTTTATGAAGCAACTAAGACAGGCAACCCAAAAGAGCAGATAGAGTAAATGTGACAGGGTACAATTTTCGCTGCGTTGTAGTGGATAATGTTTTCCGAATATCTTTGTACCGTTTGTAGATGTAGATTTATGACGAAACCTCTGTATTTTTGAAATGTAACTATGTTGTACTGCTATATGCAGCACAGAAAGAGCCTTCAGAGAGGACCGCAACTCAGTACCTCATCGTCAGGAGAACAACTCCCTCACTCGTTCGCTCTACAGCGCTGAATGTGAGCAAATACATATCTCAGGGATGGTTGGCTTGTATATTACTATAACAGTCATATCAAGTGGTCTAAAGATTGTCTCTGAGCATTGATATACACTATCAAACGATTACAGGCGGACAATATCGCAAGTTGGATGCCACAGCACAGCCCCATGTTACGTCGCATTACATTTGATCGAGATACGTCGGTCTTACCTTGCACAACTCTTTTTTCAGTTTACTCTAGAGATAAAAGCCCAGAAGTGTTAAATGTTATAAGCGGGTAGCCCACTTCGTGGATTTCGATCGACTAATCTAACACTATTTTTTTTGTTAAACAGGTCTGTAATTGTGTGTGCAGAAAGGGTGTGTCTTCCGTTAATTTGGTACCACATGGGCTGACTCACGTCCAGTCAGATGACTCCCATCAACTGAGGAAGTATGGCTATTATGGACTGTGGACGCTTGTGGCTATTGAGAGTCACATCAGTGAAGTAGACTTTACCTGACTAACACGTTTGCCTGCATTTGGTACAATAAGGCACACTGTCTATGCGGCGCTGTTATCTTTTTACTACTTGTTCAACTTCTGCACGTGTTATGTCTTTGAGTTCCTCTTAGCTGCTACAGAAAAAATGTACATCTTCCATTAAAGAAAAGTAGGTGTCAGAATTCAGCAGCTGTAAATGTGTAGTACTTGCATTTGTCGGGATATCCGCCGCACACTCCAATGTAAACTAGCGAAAACTGCACGTCGGTACATTTTGTCACATTTGGGGTAGTCAGGTTACTTATTGTGACGATATTGACACCAAAGCCTACTGTAAGTTGCTGGTTAGGGAAAAGGGGTAGACACGCAACCTAAATTCGAACAATTTATTTTTTTAAAACAGTGAAATTTACATTTATTATTTTGAAACACAATAGCCTCTGCAGAATTTACCATTGCAACTTGACAACTCCCAAATATTTTTTTTAAATTAACGAGACTTGCTATTATCACAAATTTACCAGATCTGATTTAAAAAGACAAGAAATCCTGCTGAAATTTTAGTTTGTACATTAACAAATGACAGCTTTATACTCAACGGTTTACCAGGGGTTACGCTTTTTTAAGGAAATGAAATAGGTCTGCCATATACAAACAATATAATCAAAATATTTATGCTTTAACTCACCTTTTAATTAAAACTGAAACACTCCAAAAGGAATTAAAACTCACAGCAGTTACAGCATAGGATACAAACTGAGTAACAACATAGCAAACAAATCCGTAGTAAGTCTTATTGAAATGTTAATTCTCTGAAATGTAAGTACTTTAGGAGCAATTCATATGGTTCCTGGTAGTACCGATAAGGTTCTAATTCACATACAGAGTACTCCTTTTCCAGTGGGTTCAGCGGTAATGACGTGTAAGCAATCACGCTTCACCGTGGTTTACTCTCCTCACACCTATCGTAGGGACGTCCATGTGTAGGATAAATGGTTTATTAAAATCCAGGAGAGCCAGAGCCGGTGCTGTTACTAATGCTTACTTTAGCGAAATCCAAGATGCATCACCACTCAAACTTACATCCTCCTCTCCACAATTCATTCAACGGTTCGGAACCCTCAGCAAGGCTTGCGATGAACCTGCGGAAAAAATTCATAATGCCTAGGAACTGAACTACTAATTTTACATTTTTAGTAGCCGGCAGCTGACAATGTCCTGCACCTTATCAGGATCAATGGTTACCTTTTACCTTGACGTTAGTCTTTTTAACAACTTTGTACTCTAAGCTGTCTTCTTTCTTTTTTCCTAATTACAAATTTCCTTATTTGCGCAAAACTAATCATTTATCGCCGAAATGGCACTCCCTGATTCTAGCAAAGCGCGAACTCGTTAACGGTGCAACACACAAATATTAACTTTTGTATTTCCGCTGTCATTGCCGCACAAATGGCCTTGCGCTCCACTCATGTTCCTTGCAGCAATTCCTTTTCTCCAGTTCCTCCCTATGTGACGCAAATTATTACAGTATCAGCACCTTACCCTGTTGTCCTTTTCCTGATCATACTTTTCGCCCCCTACCTTCCTGTTACTTCTCTCGCTACCTCATAATACAGAGACCTGTCACCTCGATACCCTTATATTCCCCACTCCAATATCCCTTTACACCTACTCAAATCCACATATTTGGTAGCCTGAATAATGCGCAGTAAGTCCTTGAACTGTGCAAATGTTATAGGTATTTTACAACAGACAGCTCTTTCCCTATCCACGGACCGTAACACATGGATAATACGCTGGACTACTTCTCCTTCAATATACAGTGAACATAATGCTAGCACCCTTCTCCTCACGTTTTCCGCATATTTAATAATCAATTTCTGCAGTGATCGTTGCGAAATAAGTCTACATCTCCCGTCTCCAAAGTGACTTTTCCAGTATAGCTCCCAATCGCCCTTAACCTTTCCGCTAGAAACTTTAAGGTCTTCACAGCAGTCATATCGACCACTCTAGATTTCTGTTGGAACTCCACAACCAAATACAGAAATCTAATAACTTCCTCAACCGAATCTAATGACAAATTCCTACACTGTGCCAAACATCCCTGCAATGGGTCAGTAGCTTGGCAAATGCCTTACCTGACACTGAACGCTCCCCCAGCTGCCACTGCTCACCCTGCCCCGCCACAATTCCAGTACCACTCCCTCCCGACCTATGTTAGCAAGCCAGCCGCCAACCCTTTTTACGTAGCCTTTCATTCGCAGTTCTTCCTCTTCCTTCACGCTCAGTAAGGGTGACGGTACTTATTTTTTGCTCTGGAGACATAGCAAGATGTTCCTCGAAATACTTTTTCTGAGTATAGTACTTCTATACTACAGCAGAGTAGATGTGAAACGGAATCAGCCTCTGAACGATGGATTTATTTTACTAGGCAATCAGATGTTCTAGTAAATAGTCACAGATGGACAGTCGCATTTAAATTCAATATTTGCGAAGTAACTTGTCCCAATGGTAACACCGATTCCCGTCAGATCACCGCAGTTAAGCGTTGTCAGGCTGGAGTAGCGCTCGGGTGTGTAACCATCCGGTCGGCCAAGCGCTGTTGGCAAGCGGAGTGCACTCAGAACTTGTGAGGCAAACTGAGGAGCTACTTGGGGGGAGTAGCGGCTCCGGTCTCTTAAACTGACATAAGGCCAGGAGAGCGGTGTGCCGATCCTATGTCCCTCCACATCCGCATCCAATGACACCTGCGGGCTGAGGATGACACGGAGGCCGGTCGGTACCGTTGGCCCTTCATGGTCTGTATGGGTGGAGTTTAGTTTTAGTTTTTAGCTATTATTCGCGAAGTAAGGAATGACGTACAAATACTACAGGATAGGTCCACATTGTTACAACACGAAACAGTAAAATAAAGCTTATTAGAAGATATTCGGAACCGATATCAGGAATTAAACCTCTCGTATGAGAAATTGAGGACTCAGTTGCAACAGTTAACAGAAATAGTACCAAGAAAGCCAGTATGTAGATGCAGGAGGGGAAACTGTTAAAAACAGTGTTTCGAACAGCGAATATTGAAGATATCAAAAATTTACGCAACGCGCTTGAAACTGTACAAGAGTTAGCGGAAGATACAAAAGCAAAGATAGATTGGCACACAACACGCATAGGAAAAGTGGAGCAGGAATTGCTTAACTTTACGATAACAATACGAAATTTAACGATACAGTTAGAATAATATGTGCAGATAACCAAGAATGTGTTAATTATTGATTTAGCGAAGAAATAAACCCGGCTAAGCAAATTAGATGAGAAAGCGGTAACAGCTACGCTGTTACGAACCTTAGCAGACAAATTAGGCGTTGCAAGGGTTGACGACTAAACATTGCATGAAGCAATCCATCATGCTTCTCATGGAAAATTTAATGCAGCGTTATTAAAACCAACGCACATTTTGATGGCATTACAGAAAGCACAAAGAGAGTTTGCAGAGGGACTGCAACATTTCATACCTACAACCAGTAAGAACGTTGCTTTATTTTATTGCATGTTTGTTGTAAGAACGGAATGAAAATTGAAATACAATTTCCAGTAGTAGGTATAAACGCGCAGTACCAGTGTTACCCTGTGCATCCATATCCCATTATATTGAATACAACTGGAAAATGTACATAGATACAAACTCACGAGGTATTATTAGTTTCTAGACGGAGAAATGCTCATGTCGTTATGGTTGCTTGGTTTGTGTATTAAAGGGACTAAAGTGCAGGGTTACCAGTCTCACGTCATTATGTCTGTAGCAGACTTAAAAGATTGTATTAGAGAAAATGTGGTTATTTGTCCAACGACGATAATGCAAACGAACAACCAGTCACTTAAAAGCAGTTATTCTTAGGGAAAATGGAAGCAACAGAGTGCAAGAAAAAAGTTTTTGCTTCTTAGCGAAAATTACAGAAAATTGGAGATCACTGGATTAATCCACATTTACACCTGAAAAAGTTATTATCACTTGCTATAAGAAATGTAAACCAAACGGGGTAATGACCCTAGGATTGCAGGACATTGGATTATTAATTAATGGAACTATATGTGAAATAGTAGGAAGATAATTTCACCTTCCAGTTACCATCATGGACACAGCAATGATTAACGTGTTCCGACCAAGATTGTATTGGCCAGAAGAACCATCACACATATTACCTTAAAGAAACCTAACCTTTGTTAGCGATACTTTAGATTCCACTGTGCTTCAATCCCCGAACGAATTATTAACTTCAGAAAAAGGACAAATTTGAGTTAATCTAGTAAAACAACATGCGATATTAGAAACGTTGACAAAATACGATTATTTGTAGTGTATGAACGATGAGCCTAATATTGGTTCTAGCTTTCATTTGTACAACTTACTTCTATGTAAGGCGTAGGATATCTCATTGAAAAGAGGCCACCACCTATCGGACCCCTGCGGAGTGTATACAAACTAGCAATAACTAATGGTTCAAATGGCTCTGAGCACTATGGGACTCAACATCTTAGGTCATAAGTCCCCTAGATCATAGAACTACTTAAACCTAACTAACCTAAGGACATCACACACAGCCATGCCCGCGGCAGGGTTCGAATCTGCGACCGTAGCAGTCCCGCGGTTCCGGACTGCAACGCCAGAACCGCACGGCCACCGCGGCCGGCAATAAGTAATGCAAATGGAAAGTGTAAATAGTGTATTCAGTCGGGACAGAATGTCGTTGACGCTTCGCAGGTTCTCAATTGCGGTCCAGACTCCATGCAAAGGTGTCTCTGCTCGAGCCTCTCTAGAGCGATCAACATAATACGCATAGCTAGCTTTTAGTCTCATAATCGGATTATCTCAAAGCAGGACACTGACTAATCCTTAAATATTTTCTAGCGTTTCTTCCAAAGCAGACAAAATATCAGTGACCGGAACTTATCTCCTTCTCTGTGATCTTCCATACTATCGGGAATTGCAAGTTTTGTCTCAACTGATCTACCAATTCCGTTACGTTTTCTTTTAGTTCCACACCTTTTCTCCTAATTTCGCAGGTTAGCTCACCTCTCAAATGGGCCAAACGAGTTTTAATTATTTATTAACAAGCGACAAAAACATTAACACAAGACTCTGTACGTGAGTGTTTTCAGAGATTCGTAAAAATAGATTATACCGGTTGGTCATGTTCTGTCTCAAAGTCTGCAACGGTGTCCTTAGTACTACTGCTGCTGCTACTATACGTGCAACCACATCCTTTTCTCATTCAACAGGGATTTTGGAAACAGTGTTGCACACATCTCTTAACACGAAAAAAGTCCAGAGGGGTCAAACAAGAGGATCGAAAAGGCCACGGTGTAGGACAACCACAGCTAATCCACTTTTCTGAAAACGGTTGGTATAAGAATCGACGCACAGAACGACTGGAATGTGCCGTCCCGTCATGCTGGAACAATAAGAACTGTCTTCTAGCGAGTGGCACGTCAACCAACAACTCTAGCAATGCTCAGCCTGTCATTTAACAGCCTATATAGAAGATATGACCCAATTAAACAGTCACCAACTACGTATGTCCACGTATTCACGTAGAACCGCAATTGATACGCACGTGTAAATGTGGCATATGGATTAATGTCACTGAGAACATGGATGTTGAAGACCCCATCATATTGTTTCATCTGTAAACAGCACAAAGGACGGAACTGTAGGATGCATTTGACACTGCTCCAGATATCACTGCGATAACTGTGCAGTTTGTGCACCCTCTGTAAGTGAAATGTACTAACAATTATTGCTCATGAAGGACGTTTCTTACAGTCGTCTGATCCGTTCTCATGTTATACACAATTGCACGTTTGCCAAGAACGATAATTATGAAATTGGAGAGAAGTGTTTGTTTTAGGTCCCGTGCAAACTTCCAGACTTGTTCGCTTACAGAATTTTCATCCTTTATACGTCGCAAGCAAATTTATACGCTGCATTCATGAATGGGGCTTGGGCAGAATGACTGTCTCTAACGATCCGTATGCGGTCTCAGTTCTGAGATTTTCTTGTCTCGGCCAGGTCGCGATACGTATGTGGGATTAGTCTTGTGTTGTCCGACCCTTCTTGGGACATACGCTGTCGAGATTTCAACTGCAGATCTCAGCGTGATACGAAATGTATCTTTTTTTACCTCTACCTTTGATGTTTGTTGAGCGGCCTCCCCAAAGCACTTGAGCCAACTTAAAGATCCTGTTCTTCTTTGTACCTTCTCTATGTGTTTTATTAATCCTACACTGTGAAGGTCAAAATTGAATGAATAGTACCCAAAAATCGGTTCAACGAGTTTGTCGTAACTCACATCCTTTGTCGACATATTGCATTTGCTTAAGATTCTTCCAATGAATCTCTAATCGAAGAGCAGTAGCCTTACTCACCTAACTACGTGGAACACATTACATTTACTTATACTTAGTGTTTGTAGTACACGCTGTTTGACGCCACGAAGACCTACCTTAGACGAGTTTGTGTTGCTCTCGATATTTGTAGAACTGTGATAGATCGATGACAGTCCTATCCAATCTCAAGTTAGAAAGCTTCTCTTCACCTCCCAGATGGACACGAGAAGCTTTACACAAAGAAAGTACTTCGGACGTTTCTTGCTTCAGTAACTACTTGAGCTATGTGCTTTCCCAAAAGTATAGTTTCAGTCACAAAAATGGCAGATGATTTGAACAGAGTACTTTGAGGTAAGTGTCATATCTGCAAACAATGTACTCCTGAGAGAAACACTCGAAGTTCATAGCAACTCTATTGAAAGACGACGGCCAGTCCCAGTACGGGCTTCAGAGTCGGGCATAAAATTTTGCCGCACTTTCTGAAAGATCATGGTTGTCTTCCGTACAATGGGACAAGGAGACAGTCAGCTAGGACTCACCCAAGTCTTCTTCAGTTTGTAGTGAGATATTAAAAAACACCATAGGAGTGACATCCAACGAGCGTGGTTTATATGGGACAAGACCTCCGGATTCAATACGGAAGTTATATCTTGTCCATGTGCTCATGAAAATAATTATCGAAATGGAATGTTACAGGTCTGTGGTGAAACCATATTCATTCGCGGACAGGACTAACTTTGTCCAACAACGTTGCGAATGAACATCAGGTATTCTGCATCGTTCAGATGGGTGATAGGAAATAAGGTCCTGTTGATTCGAAGTCACAGATTACAGAGAACCCTTACTGGTTATCCCAGACGTGTATGGGGTATGAATTTCCATCACTCAGGATATGGCCATTATGGGACTCGAAAATACCATCACGACCGATAGTCACTTCCTCTGTGGACGAGCAAATCTGTAGTCATGAAACTTAACATAGTTAAATTGTGGGACGTGTGATCTCAGTAATCAAAAAATATTTTTCTTATAGTGTATAGATCTCTAAATTTTCGTTATACGTAGCAACTGCTGGTAATGACTGTATGGACTGAAGATTGTGATTGGTGTTCAAACTGGTCGCCTTACATATAGAAAGTATAGAGATCTAGATATTGTAATAAAATGAAGCGTGACAAGATCACACTGAAGACAACAGCCACCGATTGTTTAATCCAATACTGTTTTTGATGTCAGTGTTCTGTTTAATGGCCGACTTCTGTGAGTTAGATCATCACTCTGTTTACTAGGTTAAAGTGATCTAACTAGCTGAACCTAGTCACTAAGTAAAGTGGATTCCACAAGTTACTATAATAAAAAGTTTTATATAAAACTTAAGCAGTTCTGTTCTGTACTCAAAATCATTTGGGCCTATAGCTCGCACACGTTATGTTAAGGGCCTAAATGCTTCTCGTTCAGAATGGGCAGTGCAAGGAAATGCTGACTTCTGCAATGACACTTCTTCCATGTGAACTAACATGTCTCCTCAAATCCTCTGTCAAGGTCCAGGTATCTCTCTGTAGCTTGAATGATGCTGGTTTTCGTAGGTTGCTATCCACATTTTTGTGTCAAAATAGTAATGGTCCCACGTATGGCCTCAATTACTAACATTTTTCATATGTATTTCGCTAACCACAATATCATTGTAAGTCAGTTCTATCCTATCCATAGATGGTCCTTCAACTTTTCTCCTATGTTCACATTGAGACATTTACTTAGGAGGAACTAATAATTGATGGTGATGATGAAGTCCCATACTCCGAGGAGTGTTTGGGACGATGCGGGAGACCCAAACCGCTGTACTAAGCAAGGTCTTAGTGGAGGTGGTTTGCCTTGCCTTCCTCCGACCGTAATGGGGATGAATGATGATGATAAAGACGACACAATAACACCCAGTCATGTCGAGGCAGGAAAAATCCCTGACCCCACCGGGAATCGAACCCGGGACCCCGTGCGCAGGAAGCGAGAACGCTACCGCAAGACCATGAACTAATTCTATTTACTCTTGGAACGTGTGTTTTCAGAAATATGAAAGTAAGCCATTACGTGGTACCCGACAACTTTGGCAACGGAAGTTTGGCAAAATTTGTGGCGTTATATGTAAATTGAGAGTTGAGAGGGGAAGAAAGGAAAGTTAGGGGATCACTGCTGCCTGCTGCATCGGTACAATCTGGAGAATCAGCGGCGACTCGGTAAATATATGCCGCATCGGGTTTCGAACCCGGGGTCTCCTGCTTGGCAGGTGCGTTAACCATTGCACCATCCCTGACACAGCGCTATCGCATTACGCGAATAATGTCGGCACTCCTCACGGCCGATTCACACTCCCATCGAGCAGCATCTATCCGTAGTCCTTCTCCATTTCCTCCATGTTCGCTGCTTTGAAACCCGCACAGGTGGTCGGACGTATCTGTGCATCCGCACTGAAGAAGGTGGATCCATTGCCCGGCGAGGCGGATGAATTATATGAATTCCTGTTGTCTGTTCTGTCGGACATGTCCGAAAGAGCAGACACCATGCACTCACATAATTTGTGATGTGCTTGCAGTAGCCTGGAGAATGGGCCACTAACTGCACATTTACTTTTTTTTTAATTTTCTGACTTCCTCCTGTTAATACAACACGGTTACTGCGAGATTTGTAAGGCACACCATTCGTGGATGAACTACACGTCACCTCTGTGGCTTCAGAAGACGACTGCACGAAAACTACAGGACATACAGCAAACAGACACACGCATCAGTCCACAGAGGATCTCTCCAAGTTCTTAACTCACATTACAGGTGCTGAATATACGTAGAATTTCTGACGAAGAAGCCGTCGGTACTTGCGTGCAATTCATTGAAATCTCTGCTGTTTGCGGCTTGAGGAGGCGCGACAGTAGTCCGCTTTGGAAGTCAATTCATTATGTTGTCTGTCTATAGGCGCGAACTACACACATCAAAAAAGTTTTGCATCACCTCGGTTCCGAGAGTTCCGGAACCTGTAAAGATAATTGGAATAGAGATCAACACAAACATCATTTCCGCATTTTTTATTGCTCATGCAAACCACACATTGCATGTTGTACCACCATACAGCGAGACCTTCAGAGGTGGTGGTCCAGATTGCAGTACACATCTGTACTTCTAATAGGCAGTTGCACTGATGCATGCCTTTATTCGTCGTGGCATATTACCCACGAGTTCATCAATGCACTGTTGTTCCAGATTGTCCCACCCCTCAACGGCGAGTCGGCGTAAATCCCTCAGAGTGGTTGGTGGGTCACGTCGTTCATAAACCCAGGCATGTTCGATAGGGTTCATGTCTGGAGAACACGCTGGCCATTCTAGTCGAGCGATGTAGTTATCCTGAAGGAAGTCATTCAGAAGATGTGCACGATGGGGGAGCGAATTTCGTCCATGGAGACGAATGCCTCGCCAATATGGTGCCGATACGGTTGCACTATCGGTCGGAGGATGGCATTCACGTATCGCACAACCATTACGGTGCCTTCCATGACCACCAGCAGCCTACGTTGCCCCCCTATAATACCACCCCAAGACAGCGGGCACCTCCACCTTGCTGCACTCACTAGACAGTGTGCCTAAGGCGTTCAGCCTGACCTGGTTGCCTCCAAAAACGTCTGCGATGATTGTCTGGTTGAAGCATATGAAGAGAACGTGATGCCAATCCTGAGTGGTCCATTCGGCATGTTGTTGGGCCCATGTGTACCGCGCTGCACGCTGTCGTGGTTGCAAAGATGGCCCCCACCATGGACATAGGGAGTGAAGTTGCCATCATGCAGACTACTGCGCACAGTTTGTGCCGCAGCACAACGTCCTGTGGCTGCACGATAAGCATTATTCAACATTGTGGCGTTGTTGTCAGGGTCCGTCCGATCCATAATCCGTTGGTAGCGGTCATCCACTGCAAAAGTAGCCCTTGGGCGGCCTGAGTGAGGCATGTCATCGACAGTTACTGTCTGTCTGTGTCTCCTCCGTGTCCGAACAACATCGCTTTGGTTCTCTCCGAGTCGCCTGGACACTTCCCTTGTTGAGAGCCCTTCCTGGAACAAAGTAAGAAAGCGGACGCGATCGAACCGTGGTATTAACCTTCTAGGCATGATTGAACCACAGACAACACGAGCCGCGTACCCCCTCCCTGGAGGAATTACTGTCACTGATCGGCTGTCGGACCTCCCCCCCTCCCCCGCCCCACGTCTCATACGCGCTGCTCATGCATGGTCGTATACATGTTCGGGAGGGTTTAGTGGCATCTATGAACAGTCAGAGGGACTGTGTCTGTGTTACAATATTCATAGTCAACGTCTGTCTTCAGGAGTTCTGGGAACTGCGGTGATGCAAATTTTTTTTTTGCTGTGTGTATTTTCATACACGATACAGAGCACGTAATTTGTCCATACCCGTGCCGCCTAGCGGCTACAGCGCATATTAGAAGTAAAAACTGGAGAGATTCTATATGCACTGATACGTGTCAGTTTTCTGTAAGACATGTACTTTCCACGCGGTCGTTTGCTGCAACAACGGAGGTAGTTACAAAAAATCCTGTACGTGTAGTCGACCTAACAGCGCTACTGACAACTAACTGTCGATACATATCTGTTGTGAATGATTCAAGTGACGTTATGACTGACAAATCAAATATCCAATATGTAATTACTATCTGCCACTAAAAACTTTCAATGTTACTACATTTTATAAGGTGCTGCCTGTGGCTTTAAGTGTGACCGCGTGCAGTGACCTGTTGTAAACTAGTGATCTACGGACTCGAGTACATTAACTATTGTCTTTTTATCACATCAACTGATGAAGGTGTCGTACCCCATAAGTGTAATGGCTACACTTTGGTTAATTATAGTAGGAGAAATTTCTGCTCCGAAAACAAGTGAAACAATTTCTTTACCACGGCGCAACGGAAAGAAGCAGCACAGTATGGCATTATGGAGACGAACCCAACGTTTAGCCTTACCTCACGTACACATATATACAGTACTTTAATCCAATTCGTGACATGTGAAAATGAAGTGGGAGACTTGCAGTTAAAGACTGAATTATATCTTTGCATTTATTATAGTTTCTTTTTACATGGAGGAAGTTTAACTAAGTAACAATTCATGTTCTTAGGTGCTACTGTCCCATGCGAAATGCAGACATGACACTAACTTAGCAGGCGAAGTGATCAGGATGGTGGGGTGCTTCTACGGGAACAAAGGAAAAGATTTTATAAGCTTGTGCGTGGTCCAACATGCTGCAAAAGAGACAAGCACTGCTGAGGGGAAAGATCAAGAGCGAAAGTTGTTATTACTCATTCACAGAAATTCGCGGTCTGATAAACTTGAAACTTTCTTAACCAGTATGCACAAGCAAGAGCAGAGCTAAAGAAAAAATGGGTGCTAATCACAGCTATTGAAACCGGAGAACAAAAGCACTATTCATCGTAAAACACGGCAGTGCAAGGAATTTTGCTTACGAGACACGTGGGACAGACATCACCATTAGTAAAGAGTACGGTACAACGAATTGGGACTACTAACTAGCTCTGATCGCGAACTAATGGTACGCTGGCAAGCAGTTGCATTGCGCCTCACCAACTTTGTCTCGTGGTACAACTGTACAGCGTGTCCCCACCGGCCAACATCACCTCCACACAAACTCAATGTTACCAGGTTATTTGGCAATGTAGATAACAGACGTATAAGGTGCAATTTACTATACTTTGAGGCTGTGTAGTGTGTGGATAACAGTTCACGTACTTGTTCAATATTCAGTTGACTTACTTCCATCTCACTTCCCCCTGTTTTGTTGCGCTTTATATAGCTTTCCGTCTCCAGTTTGAAGTTAAAAGTCAGACCGTGTTTTCTGTGGGTATATTTCAGCGCACGAACGGTGTTCATAAGCTTGAATAAATACTCATGTATAGTTTAGTTTGGAGTGGCAGCTCACAATCTGTTTAAATTAGGCTCTTATGACTTAGTTATTTGTGTTTATCATAAGATTCACTCTTCATTTAAGATACTGTCCAATTTATAACTTTAAGTTACCCGTATGCCCAAGCATCTTTCTTGTTTTGATAACTACTATTAGTTTCCGTGCTAATGTCGTAACTACTCAGATATACGAGTTGTCTCTTCGTCTGTTGATTGTAAGGCCATGAGCTTCATTTAGAAGATAAACTCTGATTGCTTTGTTCGTACCAATGATTCCAGTTTAGAGTGCACAAGTGAGTGAGACCTATATTCGGCAGCACAGTGTTTTCTCTTTTTTGAAGAGAATTAATGAGTGAAGAGTTGTAATATGACGATATGTGTCAAATGTAATTTCACACTTACGAAGATCTGTAACAGAATAGCAGGATACATTTCAAAATTATAATTCTGTGTTTTAACCATTGTAATTGTGCAGCGATAATCGACTGGAGTCAATCAGAATTAAACAATGTTCATGGGAAGAAGCCGTCAACTAATTATTGTTTATCTCTATCGCCGAGTGCACGACGTAAATAAAATAATAAATTGCGCTTGCAAGTAACAGTTTATTAGATATATCAGCATTACATGTTACAATGGTGTTTATTCTTTGAGCTCATCCGCAAGCTTCTTATATTTCTCGCTGTATTGTCCATCTTTGTCATAATGTTCCTTCAATTTGTGCCATGTTTCGGGTTTTTGGTTGATTAGGAACTTGTTAACTTTCCTAGTGGCTTCCTTCTGTTTGTCGTTGCATTTGGCACAATCATTTTCTAGTGCGTCGGGGATGTCTTCTGCAACAAACCGAACACAGTCTTCAGCAAAATGGTACATCCCTAGTAAACTAGTGTCTACTTAATGTATAAAATCACAAGGATAAGAAATGAAACAACGACCGCTTTTTGTGTCTGCAATTCTACAACTTACGTGCTATAGTTCTTCCTAACATTTCGGTTCACTTCATAGTTATTAGCAGAGGAGTACTTCGCTAGAAATGGTATCGGGCTTTACACAGAAAATGGGCAGGTCATAAAATTCTAATGCACGTTTCGTGCTGGGTAAAATTTGATACGTAGACTATTTAGCTACTTAAAACAAAAATTGCTTCATAGCCATCAGAAAAGGAAGGCGTCACTGTACAAGTTGAATGCAAAAAGCAAAGACAATTTTGCAATTTCGCGTATTGTATTAGATCAATTAGCACAATTTTGTTGTCGTTGTGTTGATGAGCAGGTCTGAAATGTATTTGTACAGTGTCATCCATATTGGACATTTAGTGTGTTGTCAGCTGTCAAAAAGTTTACATGTGTTTCTGTAGCATCGGCGATTATTTATTTAATATAAAAATGGATCAGATAATTTGTATTAAATTCTGCAGTAATAAAAGGAATAAAGAGCAGCGAAGTTTGAGTAATAATATTAGATAGGGAAAGTTGAAACTCACCATATAGCGGAGATGCTGAGTCGCGATAGCCACATCAAAAAGATTCACACAATTATATTTTTCGGCCATTAACACCTTTATCAGCAATAGACACACATACACATACACACACGCTCACACACGCACTCACGCAAACGCAACTTGCACACACGTCTGCAGTCTCAGACAACTGTAACCACCCTGCGTGTGTGTATGTGTGTCTATTGTTGACAAAGGCCTTAATGGCGGAAAGCTATAATTGTGTGAATCTTTTTGTTGTGCCTATCGCGACTCAGCATCTCCTCTATATGGTGAGTAGCAACTTCCCTTGTCTAACATTGTTACATTCCATCCTGGATTTTCTATTGTCTGAAGTTTTAGTAATGTTGTATACACGCACACACACACACACACACACACACACACACACACACACACACACACACACACATATATATATATATATATATATATATATATATATATATATATATATATATATACAATTACGTAAACATCGTCAGTCGATGAAATCACAGAAAAGTCACTGATGCCGCTGCAGTATCAGTTTAAAATTATTCTGGTATTTTGGATATAACATGTGTGACGCCAAAATTTGTTCCTAAATCGTTGAACTTCCAACAAAAACAGAGGCGAATTCAAGTTCCACAGGAGTCGCCAGATGAAGCCATTGACGGTAAAACGTGTCTAATAGGTGAAGAAACCTGGGTTAGCGGATTTCACGTCCTAACAAGCGCTGAATTGTCTCAGTGCAAGCATTTTGGATAGCCCAAACCGAAAACGCTTGACAAGTTCAATCAAATGTGAAGGTTAACGGCATAATGTCACTTGAGTTCTTGTTTCGAGGCTGAAAGCAAAACAAGGAGTACTACTTAGAAGATCAACGGCATTTGAGTAAAGCAATCCGAAGAACTAAACCCAGCTTTGTGACGCATCAATTCGTGGCTTTCGCATCACTATGCTGAACTTGTTCACACTTCTCTCCTTGTTAGAGAATTTTTGACGTAAGAAAATACTATAATGATGGCCTAGCTCACATACTCGCCAGCCCATGTGATTTTCCTCTGTTCCGAGAAATAATAATAACCTTACAGAGCTTAGCTTTAAAAACATGAATAAGATTAAAAATACGTTGCTAAGAAAGCTAAGAATTATCCTGGAGATTTAGTTTCTGAAGCGTTTCGGGGACTGAAAACACACTGGGTGAAGTTTATAATATATAATGGAATTATACTGAACGGTATAATATTGATATAGACGAATAAACAAACTTCTTTGAAAAAAAAAATCTCCATCAGGAAGTATAACCATTGGATTGGTTCCAATGGCTCTGAGCACTATGGGACTTAACATCTGTGGTCATCAGTTCCCTAGAACTTAGAACTAGTTAAACCTAACTAACCTAAGGACATCACACACATCCATGCCCGAGGCAGGATTCGAACCTGCGACCGTAGCAGTCGCGCGGTTCCGGACTGAGCGCCTAGAACCGATAACCATTGGAGTGCAAGTATAACCAGTCTAAAGAAAACCTAATATTTTACGCTAGAGGATCATTGCTCAGTTGACCCGTGGAATAACACAACAGAAGCGAAATGACATTAGCATTTGCCTTTAGAGTATCTAAATTCTTACTCGGTTTGCATGTCCTTCCAACTAAGCTATAGACAAAAGAGAAACCACAAAAATGCGTATAGTTTACTTCAGTGAAAAATTTTTAATTTTATTCCTATTTTACGTTTCCATTACATCATTACAATAAGAAATCGAAAGCTTCGTCGACAAACATCGGCTAACGTTTAATATTAAGAGTAGTTTATACGTGAACAAGGGCTCTGTGTTAGTCCTCGAGCCTTTCTTACATAACATCATCAAACATATGCACTATATGTGTCAATGTGATATTCATTCTGCATATAAGAACCTGCTTTATCGGCAAAACACATCATAGTTATGCATGTCAGACAAATAATAATGAAAATATCACAGCCCTGGAAGTAATCTCAGATACGTAGTGTAACGGTATTCGCTGGATAAAGAAAATAAAGTCGCGCTGGGTATGGTGGTACTTCATTGGAAGTGGTTAAAGATGGAAGAAAATAAATCAAACGGAACGTGTAAAGTTATTTACAGAATATCTACGGGGGAAGACAGTAGCACAGATTAGGAACAACACTGTTACTGTCTTCTGCACACTACCGTAGCAAACGATTATCACCAACAGCATGGGAAATTCCTGGAAGTGAAGCAAGCCAAGAAGGAAAGTGGCTTTCGGAATGGGTATAGGACAAGCACAATTGACAGACTGCATTTCGTGAAGTAAATTACAAACCTGAACATTGTGTATTAAGTCCCCATTTCTATGCGACTGCGGGTTAAAAAAAAAAAAACAAAAAAAAACTTTTCGCGTGTTTTTCGCAATATCTGTGCTCTCCGTCCTCGCAAACCAGACACGGGTCTAACTTATATCAGTAAACGTCAATGCCACAGCATCTGTTACACACCATGAAGACATTGGGACATTCGGATTTCAAAAATCAGTTCGGCAAAGATATTCCACTTCACTAAAATTGTTTTCAAAAGCCGTACAACAACTTTTCAGACTCGTCAGATGATAAAAGTTAGTAGCAATATATGGGGAAATGAAACATGTCTTTGCTTATGAATTGTACTGTTTGCAGCAGTGCAGTTTGTTTTCATAAACGAGTGTAAGAAATTAATAGAATGTAAGAAGTTAAAACAGAAATTCTGAAAGCAGACCGAAAACTCACTCACTTAACGAAGTCATGTAACCAACAGACATTATTTTGTTATTTACTGCATTTGAAACCAACGACTGGGTGGATAACGTAAATAAGTAAAAGCGTTTTCGTCGAGTGCTTTCATGGAGCTTTCTCAACAGAGCTTCTGACACATACAAAAAAGAATGTTATCCAGTTTTGTCTTATAGTAGTACGACACCGACTTTTAATGCGAAAACCTTTCAAATCCTAAATATATTCCGTTAGATGTGAAATGATGTGTTTTGGGAAATACTAGGAGAAACAATAAAACACTTGTTTGAACTGGAGTAGAACATGCAGTTATGAATAACGAAAATGAAATAAAAATTGTAGGGACATGTAACCTGGCGAATTAACGATCGAAGGGCCAAGGAAGTTCTTTGCTGGATTTCGAAAGATACGAAAATAAAGAAAATAGCGTAATCTAAGGTCAGTACATGGCATTAGAAAACATGCTGGAGCCACATGGATGAGTAAAGCTCGAGATCGAAACGAAAAGTCTAGCGGCCGCCTTGATCCAAAACACAAGAAGGAAGGAGGAGGATTTAACGTCCCGTCGACTATGACGTCTTTAGAAATGGGGAGCAAGCTCGAACTGAGGAAGGAAATCGACTGGTCAAAAGACCCATCCCAATTGCAATTTCCGACGGGGATTTGAACTGACGTCCTTCAGAATACAAGTCCGATGTATTGCCACAGCGTCACCTTGCTTGTTGCCTATACTGAGGAATCGTATTCGAGATGTAATTAATCAAATGTATTCGCTGTTGCGAATATGAACAACCATCATCTGCATAAGGGAGTGATGACAACGAAAATTTGTGACACGTCGGGTTTCGAACCAGGATATCGTGCTTTATGAGAGCCGTCGCCTTCACTGCTTTGGTCACACCTGAACTCCCATAAATCGTCGTTCCTGCGTCACAATCCTTCCTCGTACACATATTATGTAATAAATTTTTGTTTGTGGAATGTCCACAACTGTTCTGCACCAAGCTCATGGTAAACAAATACACCACAGTTGGAAAATACTTTACTGACCAAAGTCTTACACGACAGAAGTCGCTAGGCACTGCTACGGTTCCGGGATTTTAGTCCCATCATGAGGGTACCTGAAATCTAACAGTAGTAGGACGTCACGTCCATGCCCTAACAACTAATAGGCGAACATCTAGAGTAGGTGGACGGCCGAACGATATTACAGCCACAATTTGGGATTTTATTTGACAGTCCAATTACGCTAGATGTTTGCTATTAATTGTTAGGGCATGGACACGACGTCCGACTACTACTAGATTTCAGATACGTCTGATGATAGAGCTACGACTCCGAAACAGTGGTACTGTACAGTGATTTCTGTCGTGCAATAATTCGGTCAATGTTCTACAACTGTGGCTGATTTGTTTACTATGAACACAGTATGTAATTCCCGCGGGGCTGGGTGAGCAGTGGCAGCTGGGGGAGCGTTCAGTGTCAGGTAAGGCATTTTCCAAGCTACTGACCCATTGCAGGGATGTTTGGCACAGTGTAGGAATTTGTCATTAGATTCGGTTGAGGAAGTTATTAGATTTCTGTATTTGGTTGTGGAGTTCCAACAGAAATCTAGAGTGGTCGATATGACTGCTGTGAAGACCTTAAAGTTTCTAACGGGAAAGGTTAAGGGCGATTGGATCTATACTGGAAAAGTCACTTTGGAGACGGGAGATGTAGACTTATTTCGCAACGATCACTGCAGAAATTGATTTCTAATCGATATGAAGAGGAGCAGGAAATCTGGAAACTGTTATTAAATATGCGGAAGACGTGAGGAGAAGGGTGCTAGCATTATGTTCACTGTATATTGAAGGAGAAATAGCCCAGCGTATTATCCATGTGTTACGGTCCGTGGATAGGGAAAGAGCTGTCTGTTGTAAAATACCTATAACATTTGCACAGTTCAAGGACTTACTGCGCAGTATTCAGGCTACCAAATATGTGGATTTGAGTAGGTGTAAAGGGATATTGGAGTGGGGAATATAAGGGTATCGAGGTGACAGGTTTCTGTATTATGAGATAGCGAGAGAAGTAACAGGAAGGTAGGGGGCGAAAAGTATGATCAGGAAAAGGACAACAGGGTAAGGTGCTGATACTATAATAATTTGCGGCACATAGGGAGGAACTGTGAGAAAAGGAATTGCTGCAAGGAACATGAGTGGAGTGCAAGGCCATTTGTGCGGCAATGACAGCGGAAATACAAAAGTTAATATTTGTGTGTTGCACCGTTAACGCGTTCGCGCTTTGCTAGATTCAGGGAGTGCCATTTCGGCGATAAATGATTAGTTTTGCGCAAATAAGGACATTTGTAATTAGGAAAAAAGAAAGAAGACAGCTTAGAGTACAAAGTTGTTAAAAAGACTAACGTCAAGGTAAAAGGAGTGGTGTTCGTGAATCTTAAGATAACAGATTTTACTTGGAAAGTGAAGATGCGAGTTGTTGACAAATATGCTACTGCTGTAATTATAGAGGCAGAGATTTTTGTTAGGACTGGTCTGGTTACTGATCGGGGAAGCAAGAAGGTTTCCGCCCAACTACAAACCACA
Source organism: Schistocerca serialis cubense (assembly GCF_023864345.2). NCBI lineage: Eukaryota > Metazoa > Arthropoda > Insecta > Orthoptera > Acrididae > Schistocerca > Schistocerca serialis. Next base: position 310,804,628 of record NC_064643.1, read on the forward strand.
GGAAAATTTTTCCTTTTGCAATCGTAAGGACTGGTGTACTACTGTAAAGTAAGTGGTGGACGAGTTGCAAGAGGGGCAGACGAGAGCTCAGGCACACAGTTGAGGCACTTGAATCCTGAGACGCAGGAAGAAGTAAAAAGCTTATGATTGGAATTCCTAGACTTTTTGACACCTGAATTATTTGGTGGAATATAATATTCAGTTATCAGATATCATTCCGGTTAAAAGGCCATCATATCAATGGGCCCCTCCCAGAATGTAGATAGTGAAGGGATTAACTGGATAGGTTCTGGAACAGGAAATTATTTGGCCTTCCAAGTCTCCGTACAAGGCTCCCACAGTTTCAGTACCCAAGTGAAATGTAGCATATCGACTAGTGATTGATTACTGGGCATTAAATAAACACTTATATCACGTTCATACGGCTGCCTGATGTACATTCTTGCTTCGTATGGTTTCATGGGGTAAGGGTGTTCACCATATTTGACTTTAGCAGGCCTATAATCAAAGTCTTCTGGCAAAAAGTTCTAAGCCCATTACTGTATTTACGGCCAACTGGAATGTCAATGAATTTAACAGGGTTCCTTTTGGTTTGTCTACGGGTGCTGTGGTACTCTCCCATTTACTGGATGTGATTTTCTCAGATGTAAATTTCAAATTTGTGTAGTGCTCTTTGGATGATTTGGTCACTTACAGTAGTTTGGTAGATGAGAACTTTCAGCAAATAAGTTTTTGAGAGACTGAGGACAGCAGGGTTAACTGTCAAGCTATGTAAGGTCAAATTTACTTGTAAGTAGACGTGGTTCTAAAAGCAAATAGTTGTTCCGAAAGGGGTAACCATTGATCCTGATAAGGTGCAGGACATTGTCAGCTGCCGGCTACTAAAAATGTAAAATTAGTAGTTCAGTTCCTAGGCATTATGAATGTTTTCCGCAGGTTCATCGCAAGGTTTGCTGAGGGTTCCGAACCGTTGAATGAATTGTGGAGAGGAGGATGTAAGTGTGAGTGGGGATGCATCTTGGATTTCGCTAAAGTAAGCATTAATAACAGCACCGGCTCTGGCTCTCCTGGATTTTAATAAACCATTTATCCTACACATGGACGTCCCTACGATAGGGGTGAGGAGAGTAAACCACGGTGAAGCGTGATTGCTTACACGTCATTAACGTTGAACCCACTGGAAAAGGAGTACTCTGTATGTGAATTAGAACCTTAGCAGTACTACCAAGAACCATATGAATTGCTCCTAAAGTACTTACATTTCAGAGAATTTACATTTCAATAAGACTTCCTACGGATTTGTTTGCTATGCTGTTACTCATTTTGTATACTATCCTGTAACTGCTGTGAGTTTTAATTCCTTTTAGAGTGTTTCAGTTTTAACTAAAAGGTGAGTTAAAGACATTGGTCAGCATAAATATTTTGATTATATTGTTTGTATATGGCAGACCTTTTTCATTTCCTTAAAAAAGCGTAACCCCTGGTAAACCGTTGATTATAAAGATGTCATTTGTTAATGTAAAAACGAAAATTTCAGCAGGATTTCTTGTCTTTTTAAATCAGATCTGGTAAATTTGTGATAATAGCAAGTCTCGTTAATTTAAAAAATATTTGGGAGTTGTCAAGTTGCAATGGTAAATTCTGCAGAGGCTATTGTGTTTCAAAATAATAAATGTAAATTTCACCGTTTTTAAAAAATAAATTGTTCGAATTTAGGTTGCGTGTCTACCCCTTTTCCCTAACCAGCAACTTACAGTAGGCTTTGGTGTCAATATCGTCACAATAAGTAACCTGACTACCCCAAATATGACAAAATGTACCGACGTGCAGTTTTCGCTAGTTTACATTGGAGTGTGCGGCGGATATCCCGACAAATGCAAGTACTACACATTTACAGCTGCTGAATTCTGACACCTACTTTTCTTTAATGGAAGCTGTACATTTTTTCTGTAGCAGCTAAGAGGAACTCAAAGACATAACACGTGCAGAAGTTGAACAAGTAGCAAAAAGATAACAGCGCCGCATAGACAGTGTGCCTTATTGTACCAAATGCAGGCAAACGTGTTAGTCAGGTAAAGTCTACTTCACTGATGTGACTCTCAATAGCCACAAGCGTCCACAGTCCATAATAGCCATACTTCCTCAGTTGATGGGAGTCCTCTGACTGGACGTGAGTCAGCCCATGTGGTACCAAATTGACGGAAGACACACCCTTTCTGCACACACAATTACAGATCTGTTTAACAAAAAAAAATAGTGTTAGATTAATCGATCGAAATCCACGAAGTGGGCTACCCGCTTATAACATTTAACACTTCTGGGCTTTTATCTCTAGAGTAAACTGAAAAAAGAGTTGTGCAAGGTAAGACCGACGTATCTCGATCAAATGTAATGCGACGTAACATGGGGCCGTGCTGTGGCATCCAACTTGCGATATTGTCCGCCTGTAATCGTTTGATAGTGTATATCAAAGCTCAGAGACAATCTTTAGAGCACTTGATATGACTGTTATAGTAACAAACAAGCCAACCATCCCTGAGATATGTATTTGCTCACATTTAGCGCTGTAGAGCGAACGAGTGAGGGAGTTGTTCTCCTGACGATGAGGTACTGAGTTGCGGTCCTCTCTGAAGGCTCTTTCAGTGCTGCATATAGCAGTACAACATAGTTACATTTCAAAAATACAGAGGTTTCGTCATAAATCTACATCTACAAACGGTACAAAGATATTCAGAAAACATTATCCACTACAACGCAGCGAAAATTGTACCCTGTCATATTTACTCTATCTGCTTTTTTGGGTTGCCTGTCTTAGTTGCTTCATAAAGTCTGAAGTCAGTAACTAAGGAATTGTTGCAGTGTACGCCGCTAACTGGTAAAGATCGTCACCACATTTAACAAGTTATTTTCAAAGATTAATCACTAGCTGTTATCCACAGCGGCGCTCACATGTCAGTAGTTTTGTTATGAGTAATGGGGAGTAAGTCTGCTACTGTACGTAGCTGTCTGCCTGTTCGAGTGATGTGCTCCACGCTCCCCCCCCCCCCCCCCTTCTAAGCTGTCGTAACGCACGATGGGTCAAGCATCGCTGCCGAGGAATGCTTACAGAGGAGCACAGGCACGAGTTGCGTCTATGAATCGAGCTACTGAAGTAGCTATCATTATATAATGCATACATTATGCGACAAATTAAGTGGATGTATACATTTAGCACTGTATTCATTACTTTGAATCATATCACATGACAAACATCAAAAAAATAAAATTATTTTCACAAATGTGATAAAGACCAATAGTCAAAGAGCAAATAGCTTTTTCAAAGAGTAAATAAAGAGTAATATTCTTGAAATCAATGAGTACCTTGTACTACACACTTTTTAAAGCATCTCTGTTCATCCTGATGGTGAAAACTATCTCCCAACCAAATTTCGTCGAAATTAGTTCAGCAGGCTAGTCGTGAAACGTGACAGAGTTACAGTAGCAGTTATGATGTTAGTACTTTCAATTAAGTTATCTTTTTTGCCATTGTCCAATTTTGACGAAATGAAGCCCATATGGCGCCCGAAGCTATGCTCAAGTTAACTGTGGAAACCTCATGAAAGACTTTAGTTTTCGAACAGACAGATCCAACTGTTTTAGATAAAAGTTTAAATGACACCTTTTCTTTTCGCGATCCGATTATGATTAAATAACGCCTATACTGTGCCCCAAGTTACACTTAAGTTACATGAGAAAATCCCATTTAAATGTTGCTCGTAGTTTTGGAGATTATCATGTTCAAACAGACAAACAAAGAGATAAGACGGTTTTAGCAAAACTTTATTTTCGGGCTTAGATTTTGATGAACTAAAGCGTATAGGGTACCCCAAGCTACGCTCATGTTAACTGCGAAAACCTCACGAAATTTCGTGTAGCAGTTTTGGAGAACCGTGTAAAATAGATATACCGACGTGACAGTTTTACAGATTTACTCCTATTATTAGCATAGATTTCCTGGTCAATTAAGTCAAGCTTTGATGCGTGTATGTTTCACTCTTGACAGAAGCTTTTGCTCATTGTGTAACTACTAGGTACTGAGTTAGTGTTCTTCTTCCTTAGCTTTAATCCTCGAAGAAATGACAAGTCTACACTCTCTTACTAATATTGTCTGTAACTCCATCCATCGCCTTAGTAATGAATTTTTTTGGACAATCATTGCTGTTGTACTAGCCAGTCTGATTTTATGTTGCTCTCATATTTTTTACGTCACACGGAAACGTGGAATCCATTGCTGATTATTAGGTTTAATGTTTTGTTCTCGAATGAAGTACTGTTAACGCGAACACTTTGGAAAATATGCAGTGATATATTTTTAATAATCAAGGGGTTCTTCTTTATTTTGATGTTTGAACAGTGGAAGGTACGCTGTGGACGTTGTAGTGTTATTAGATTCATTCGAAGATCGTTCAGAAATATCAAACGCGGTAACTGCTATACTGATTATTGCAGTTTACACAAGTATACAACAGAGAGAAAATTTGTTGTAGACAAGAAGAGCAAAATCGAGCAGGATACTCTTTTATGAATAGCTTGATATACCTGTGAACCTATTGCAATCAAAGATACTGTTGAACAGCACACATAGCATTCATAACAGACGATTCTACGTCTTCCAAAATCACCTGAGCATTCTGACAAACGTAAGGCTATTTAAATAGAGTTATTTTATACAGGACTGAAGCGTTGTCTTTCAAAAACGGAGAAACTGAGCGTCTATTAAATATGGACCTACTCAGAAAACTCGGAAACTGCCACAATGAACACAATCTAGGAAATCATAAGGAGGGTTAGGTAATGTGAGAAGTAAAGAATGGAAAACTTGAATCTCTCACAAAAAAAACAAGCTTCTGCGGCGAATGGTACAAAGAATGCTATTCGGACGAAGTGAGTGTGGAATGAAAAGAATGTAAAACCTTAAAAAAATTGGAACGCTCATTTCAAATTTTCCTAATTACCTTTCTTGAAAGGTAATGAACTCAGACCATACTGCCTTGTGGATCAAGGTCAGCAGTTAACGGATAGACACTTGATAAATAATAAGGGTAAGAAGATGATTATGATGACGATGAATGAGGAGGACAGTGATATAACAATCTGTGATTCGACATTTTACTATTCTCTCTGTAATAATGGTGCTACATATTACAAATGTGGTGAGGTCATAATATCCTTTGATACTCATTAACACCACTTCCATTTCATTCTCACTTGTATAGTAAAGACTTACCTTGTTAGTGGTATTATGAAATATCTAACAATGATGGGGCGGTCCTTTTCGTGACTGAAGGTACTGAAGGTTTTATCGTTTTGGGCCAAAATAAAACCTTGAAACCAATCACTGTTGAATTCGTTTTTAATGTTTACAAAGCGTTTCGGATAGACTCCTCCTTCTTCAGCTCGTGCATATAATGCTATCAGTTTTGTTGCTTTCTGCTTGGTCTTGAGTCTAATTCCTAATTTCGAAATTAAATGCCTCTGAGCATTATGGGACTTAACTTCTGAGGTCATCAGTCCCGTAGAACTTAGAACTACTTAAACCTAACTAACCTAAGGACATCACACACGTCCATGCCCGAGGCAAGATTCGAACCTCCTAATTTCGCTCTGATTGCAATTCGAAATCAAAGATTACAAAATTACATTTTTTTCCAATCTGCGGGATAAGTTGTAGGTTTCTTGTGTTGGTTATAGCTTTTGTCACAGTTCTTCTTAGCAATTTAGTTGGCTTCTTTCCTAAATACTTTTGATGAATGGGATGGAAATCTACGCAAAATAACATTAAATGGGTTTAGGGCGAAGGAAGGATTAATAGGTGCCAACAATTAGATGACGCTGAACTAGTTAACCACCAAATTATTTTAGAGGGAATTTTTCTCTCTGCAGATGCTCATAAATATATGTGGTGCCAATAAGCCTATAAAATTTTGTCCATTCTTTCTGAAACTATAAGATGCATTCTCGTGTTGTTTCTATTTATATACTAAGAACCGCACCAAAATTGAAACAGTCTTCGTGGGAACCTGCTGTCAACCGACTTTCTTACGACTTCCTGTACCTCTGAGTGCGCGACAGATACAATGCAAAAAATAAATATGCTATTAACAATTTATTCGTTATATCTGCTGTACATGTTAACACGGTGTTTATTCTTTGAGTTCGTCCTCAAGCTTCTTATATTTCTCACTGTATTTTCCATCTTTATCGTAATGCTCCTTCAGGTTCTCCCATGTTTCTGGCTTCTTGTTGATCAAGAACTTGATAACTTTCCTGATGGCTTCCTTCTGTTTGTCGTTACATTTTGCACACTCAGTTTCTAGGGCGTCTGGGATGTCTTCTGCAAAAAAAAAAAACATCGACATCTTCAGCGGAATGGAACTATTTATGATAAAATTAATTATTAAAGGATAATTTCGAATAATGTTATACGAAACAACGATCACTCTTGCTATCAATATTTATTACATAATGGCACCTTCAATTTCAGAATGATTCAATTCAGTCCTTCATTCTTAAGAGTTTATCAATAAAGTTGTCATTAGCTACTTGGGCCAAAATAAATCCAAATAAACTCCGGTGCCTTTGAATATCGGAAATTACAGTGTAAAATTGTAACCTATTCATGTATTAATTTGTCAAATGTAAATGTGGTAAATGGTATTCTTGTGGACAGGTTTTAAACTTCCTTTAACTCCTTAAATATTCTTGATTCAACCTTATTGCTCTAAGCAGCCAAGTTTGTAGCCTATAAAATATTACAGGACATACCATTTGCGGAGCCAGTTGTCGTTCATATACACTTTAATTCTCAATAACAATAGTGTCACACATTTAGAGACATACAATAGAGGAAGAGAAAATAAAAGCTTATTACACAAATTCTTTGGTAAGTTTCTTTACAAAAACATTAAATGTGATAATACAGTGTTAGACAACATGGACACAAAGAAATACCTCTCGTTATAGCTTGCCACTCTTCAAGGTGTTTCAATTTTAGGAAGAAATACTACTAGTAACGAAAATAATTGTCTTGGCATAAATAGCGCTTAGAAACGAATTACACTACATCATCAAACATATCCGCACACATACTAGTGGACCCTAATATGAGGTGTGTTGCCTTTTTGACGGCTTCAACTCTCAACGAGGTGACCCTAATATGAAGTGTGTTGCCTTTTTGACGGCTTGAACTCTCAACGAGGTACCTAAATGTCTGTGGGGAAATAGCAGCTCATTCTTCCTCGGAAGTCGAAACTAGAGGAAGTAGAGATGTTGGACGTTGGGATCTGGAGTGAAGTGGGAATTCTGACTCATTTCGAAGGTGTTGCATTGGGTTCAACTCGGGATTCTGGGTAAGCTAGTCCATTTTGAAGAATGTTACTGTTTACAAAACATTGACACAGGTGGTGCTTTATGCAAGTGTGCATTGTCATCCTGACCCAGTCATCGTCTCTTAACAGTTCCTGTTCCGTATCCGGTACACAATGCTGTAAAATGCCTTCAAATTCTTAAGCAATTAAAGTATTTGTAAACGCAATACTAGGACCACACCCTAACCATGAAAAACACCCACTACCTCCTCTGTGATTCGACTAACCCAAACCGTGACACAGCATTATCAGGGTGATAAGTTCAAATCACTCGTTACCAGTCATCCACTCTCCCGTGGCGTCGCTCTTCCCATCATCCCAAGTGTTTCTGACCGGCAACTATAGCAGTGCGTCGCCCAGGAGTGCCTCGCTCATTGTACCCCATGCTTTTAACTACCTCCGCACAGTCATTGTGCAAGCTGGACTGTTGGTAGCACTTTTGATTTCACAAAAGACTCATTTCGCCTATTTCATGCGATTTTTATACAATCACCATCCGCAATGCTACAGTAGATTCTTCGTCTTTCAGTACATGAGGTCTATATGGTTTTGGTTTGGTTGGTCCTTTGCTTTTTCATTTTACAATCACTACACGAACAGTTTATTTGGGCAGCTTTAGTGAGGCTGAACTGTATCTGATACATCTGTTTCCCAGATGACATCCAATGAACAGACCAAGCTCGAAGTCCCTGAGCTCTCCCGACCGACCGATTCCGCTTTTACTGCTTCTCTACTGACGGCACAATACATTTCGCCTGCTTTTATACAGGCGGCTCCGCCTCCCGTGTCATCTGGTGGTCACTTCCACATGGCATAGTGTTGTCTATGTACTCTTGATCAGATAGTGTATAATCGCCACTCGAAATCCACAAAGAATATGTTAAACGTGACTTTCTCACGCCTGACAATTGGGCTGTGCTTCTACCACATTAACTTTCCTAGACAGGAGAAACAAACATTACATTGAAAAATTTCAAATAACTTCTCCAGTTTTATAATACGGTATTGACAGTGAAAAGTTAATTAACGACTGCCTGCTTAATCTTGGCACTAATAATGGATTGCTTCGGTAACTACTTATTCATATATAACTAATTGTTCGTAATTTCGTGTCACATTTTTCATTTCATCAACATTATCTTGCGAGGATACGAAATTTGTCTAAACCAGCGAAGAGAGGAACACGTGGAAAACACTGATAAGAAGAGATAGGAAGATAGGATATGTGTTAAGACATCAAGGAATAACTTCCACGATAATTTCGGGAATTATAGAGAGTAAAAACTGCAGGAATGTAGGAATAATCCAACAATGAATTACGACGTTGGGTGCAAAAGCTCTTCTGAGATGAAGTCGGCAGAGAGGGGAATGCATCAAACTAATTAGAAGGCTAATAACTCGAAAAAAAGTCCTCAGTCCGCCTTAGGAGTTTATCCGTCTTCTATACCTTTTGGAAGAGATTTTTAATGTCAGTAATGGTATAATGCAGCAGCTAAACTCTAGGTCTCCCGCCACTCGCTCCTTACTCGAGGTCACTAATGCACTGTACTTGGAAGAAATTTACAGCATCAGTTTTTGGATGACAAGTGGAGGAAAGGTGGTGGCCCGAAATGTTCCCGCTCACTATATTTTGCGTCAATGTTCTGGCTTAATTCTCCGTAATGTCTTACGGAGGGATGACATGTGGCACTGTTGATGGTAGCTTATCCATTGGCAGTCCTTACAGCGAACCTTCCGAGAGAAGACTGCATGTAACTGGGTTGAAATATTGAGTTGTCTTGCGTTGCTTGCCTCTGATGATATAGCACAGACACAACAGAGACTTACATGAAACAGAGTCGACTAGGATATTGAATGGCGTTCAGTGGTGAGTGTCGCTTTTGTTTCTGGTGGTTAGATCGACGCCAAAGTGTCTTTGCAGGGAACAGTGAGATGTCACACACAACAGGGAATCTCGACCCACATTTCTACACATCCTGGAATTATGGTGTGTGGAGCTATTGGATGTGACAGTAAGACTCATTTGGTAATTGTTGAATGTTTGCCAAAAGTCCTATATGGCAAGAATTCGTCATAGTCTGCTTGACCAGGGTTTTTCAGCAGGATGATACAAGAACCTACACTGTATTTCACACGACAAACGCCCAGCGGAATAGTCGAATCCTTGATTGGCGCTCCTAGCCCCTTACTGTGTCACCCATAGAGAATGCCTCGGACGAGGTAGGTAAAAAATGCACTTCCATGCCAGCATCACGCCAACGGTCTTCATAAAAAGGTAACAAATTTCTAATTATGACATTCTGAGGCCATTTGCTTCAATGCCATAACGAATTTAAAAGTGTATTCGTGCCTATGGGGGTCACGCCTCATACAGATGCTGACGATGGACAGCAGTTCCGAGTGGAATGAAAATTTAATTGTGGTGTCACCGCCAGACACCACACTTGCTAGGTGGTAGCTTAAATCGGCCGCGGTCCATTTAGTACATGTCGGACCCGCGTGTCGCCACTGTGTGATCGCAGACCTAGCGCCACCACAAGGCAGGTCTCGAGATACGGAAGAGCACTCGCCCCAGTTGTATGGACGACATTGCTAGCGACAATACGGACGAAGCCTTCCTCTCATTTGCCGAAAGTCAGTTAGAATAGCCTTCTGCTAAGTCCATGGCTACGACCTAGCAAGGCGCCATTAGCCTTACATAGTTTGAGAGTTATCGTATTAATGTCTCAAGAAGAACGATGTATACAACAATAATTAAAAGTTAAGTATAAAGCAGCTACGTACTTTTCTTGCTACCATTCAATAGTTATCCTGTTCCAGACTTGACGCCAGTCGGCGTGTGTGTACGCGTGCCTTTCTTTCGGCTCCCTTCACAGTGTGGCGTAGCAATCTTGTTACGCCACAACATTAATCATTTAATATTGGTTGTGTGATGAACGTTTCCACATGGTTTGACAAACATCGGACTGGTGCTTCATGATGTGACACATTCCTTTCCCCTCTGTTAAATACTCATACTACTAAATTTGTTTTATCTATTGTAGTTGGATTGTACATGAAATTTCTGACTGTTATATTTCCTCCATGCGCCCATTTGCGCATCGAATTAGATGTCACAAATGCTTCAGCAATGATGGTCGGATACATTTTTCTTTATTAGGAATTGCAATCATTGTGCTCTTACGGCCTATTCTACTTGGCTCAGCTGCATGTCTAATTAAATCTGACCCGCTAATGTTAAGTGTAATACAGAGGATATTGTTTACAGAACAGTGACGATTACAACAAACATAGCAAAAGCAGTCATCAGTCGCTGGTGCCAGGGAACTTACTCTTGAGCTCCTTGCCCTCCGGGGTGCAGCTGCTGTCGTCTTCCTCAGTGAGGCAGAGTTCATACTGGTGCATCAACCGGTCGTTGGCGAGGATCTCGTCCAGGTCGATGTTGTCGTACTTGGTGGTGTACTTCTCGTCATCCGCGGCAGTCAGCGCCATGACGGCGAGCACCGCTACGAGTGCCAGGGCGGACTTCATGTCTGCTGCTCTCCAGGGGACACTGAGGATGCAGGTGGAAGCACCGCCTCTCCTTATATAGAGAAACGCCGCCATGGCGCTCTTCTTTTTCCCAAAGGTGCAATACGTAAGAAACACACAGCCCCCAGTTTTTCCCGCTGTTATTACATCGCTAGTTTTCCCACCCTCGTCGTGTCTGCTTGCAGAACTTTGAGTACAACACCGTCTTCCCATTGTCCTCTACTCCTTTTCCTGTGATGCAAGAATGTAATTTCCTGTGGGTACGCGTACTAGCGATATCAGACATGTAAATGTATACCAGTAGAATATCATTTGTAGTTTGTACAGGGTTTTCCGGGGCTGTTACATTTCACAGGACACGCGAACAATGCTGCTGTCGAAATAGTGCCATCTAGAACGTAAAGTTACGCACGCTCTTTAGCTAGCTTCTGATTTATTTGTAAACTATTTCCCATCTTTTTGTACCTGTTGTAAATATCGATTACAGAGCAAGACAAAGAGCGGCTGACGTGATATTCGCCCAGTGTCTTTAGTGTTTATGTATCGAAACACTGAATCTGTCTTTTAAAATGGAACTCAATAGTGTTTAGTCCTAGAAACTCATTAAAACTGAATTTAGTGAATTGACACGTTTTCTTTCATTTAAGGCGTATTTTTGTGACAGCCTGATGGTCATTCGTCGAAAGTATCCATGTTTTTTTTCAATTCCCTTGTCCTACCACTACTTACACCTTTAGGTAATTAATCTGCAATGGTATGTAGATGACCAATAAAGACTGGAAACTATCATTTATTGCGCAAGAATTTTTTAAACCTAAATTGTGGCCCTACAGTTTCAAAAAGGTTGTGGAATAGTGACACTGTAATTTAATTTTGTGATGAGGTGAGATACATATGTAATGAAAGTCAAAGTTACCATATGTTCTATTGTTTATTACAAATCATCACAGAAAACGATTTCAGTAGTTGCACTGAAAAATAAAACTTACATGTTTAATAACATCCTGTTCACTGACAAATTGTCATAAGAAAATGAAACAGTTACTAGTAACTAAGGTTGGCAGATATTCAAGACAAGGAACCGATATGTAGTTTACTACTACATTATTAGTATACTGATCTGTTTGAACGATCCGGCGACAGTGATTGCCAAAATTTGATTTCGTAAAATTATGCATGCGAGAAGAGGGTCCTACTCATTAACATGCGAGCATTTACTGAGTACTGCAATCTATACGAAGACGATTGCATATCTTATCAGTTTTTTATTTTTTTATTTATTGCTTTTAACAGTGTCGTCGACTTGTCCGCCAGTGCTGCTGTTTTCTGCCCTATCGGTGCCTCAAAGAAGCACATTAGCGTGTTGGTTCCTATGAGCCTCCTAAGATTTCTATCTGCCTTATATATATCAGGGGCCAGCTACAGATTTTTTGGGACGAGAAATTTGCGGTCTCACACTTATGAAATCCTCACACCTCACCCTCCATGCTCTGCCGAGAGCACAGATCCACAAATACCTGTGGCTTTCACAGAGTTACATATTGCCCAACGTTATGTTGCTCTCCTATCGGCAGAATGGCGCCGCCTTTTCTGCATTCTCCACCCAAAGCTCATTGCAGCCCACCTTTGGGAACCTTTACTGCACATTACATCACCCCCGCCGCAGCAAACGCTTTACGAAGGTGGGAGTGGTGGTGATCTCTTGCAGAATTCCAAAGACTCATCTGATGCCATTTGGACGGCAGCGACGTTAACTGCTGTCCACACTGTGTCGACTCACGATGGGCGTCCCCTCATCCTGTCCAGTACACACAACAGCCTTCGGTGAATGCTGTCCTACATGGCGTCGGTGTCACCTTCTACAACGTGCGTTAAATTAATGGTTCCCTTTGACCCACTTTCATCTGCTATCTCTCGGTGAAATTGGCAGCCCAGCGAAACGTAATGCTCAAGAAATAAAACGCCTACAAGTACTTCATGTACTGGCAGTTACAATCAGATAATCTTCAGTAAAAATAAAGGAATACTCTATCTATCGAAATTACTTTCATTATAAAACAACGTACCACTGCTAAAGCAATGAATTACTTTTCTTTTCCGTAAAACCTATACGTCAGTGGGCATGACTATACTTGATTCGTGAGTAGTTTAAATCCCTGTCCAGTAACCCAGATTTACATAAAGAAAAAACAAAGGACGGAAGAAGATCATAATTTAATGTCTGGTGGGCGAGGCGTTCATTAAGGATAAATCACAAGTTCGTAGTACTCCTCCGACCACTGTACAAACATTTCCGACCACACGAACTATTTCCGAATTCGACCTATTTTGACTTTATTGATTGAGCTATTGCACCACCAGCACAGACGGCTATTTCGTTCACATGAGTAACTGAAGCGTGACCGTGTCCACCTCCTTAGCTAAGTGATCAGCGCGTCTGACAACCAGGCAGCAGACACGGGTTCGATTCTCTACTGGGTCAGTGATTTTCTCTCCACGGGGACTGGGTATTGTCTTCATCATTTCATCGACGTGCAAGTCGCCGAATGTGGTATCACCTGAAAAGACATACACCTACGCGACCGAACTACCCCATATGGAGTCTCCAGGCTACCAATGCCATAGGACCATTATACACGTTACCGTGAGGGTAATGGACGAAGGACGACTTCTGTAAATGTTACGCTAAAACTAATCACGTTGAGAATTCGATTCAAACTTAGCCCTTACGAGTACAGTAGATTCGTTGTCAGAAGGACTTACGAATACAATGAGGCAATCGTATATTTCAAGTTATTACAATTCACAAAACTGTTAGGTAAAATTTTACACAAACGTCAGTTTTACAAATCGTAAATGCTCGACAAGCCGGTGGCATAGTAAGACCAGTCAGTGGAGACCGAAATAGGTCGAATGTGGGAAATAATTCGTGTAGTCGCAAATGTTTGTACAGTGCTAGGAGCGAATGCCACGAACAACATACTAAAATCCTGACCGATGGGGGCTCAGCGGGGGAGTGGGGGTACGTTTGAAGGTTAATTTTGTACGTTTCTCTTGAGTAACTCGAAAACTACGCCCTCTGGTGAAAATGTATCCGAGTACAAAATTTAACTATATTAAATTTCATACAAAAGATTCTGTTTATTTTTTCTGTAGGCTATCCGAGTACAAAATTTAACTATATTAAATTTCATACAAAAAGATTCTGTTCATTTTTTCTGTAGGCTAATAGAATATGAAAATATCGTGTGTGTTTATGAACGCCAGTTATAACATTGCGAGTTGCATGAAGCGGCATCGGTAGGGGCTGCTGAATCACTCAACGTTTCTCCAAAAATACTTTTGTTGGCTTATCATACAGGCATGGCTTGTTTCTATAATACTAAATAAATTCAGGTTTCACTTCTTTGCTCATTTTAATAAGCTGAAAAGTCTACATCGCTTGAACTTGGCATACACTGGCTGCATTATACAGAAGCCAAAGGGAAAACTGTGAACTTTCAATGACGAGAAAAGTGTAAACTTTCATTTCCTGCTTCATGAGCTGTGTACATCCGAGGTGAAACGTGCGTCGGTCGAAACATCCGAAAATGCGTCGCAGTCGGAGAATTCTCTTTCTATCCCGCGAATTTCTTAAACCAATTGCACGCTGAATCCGAGCCATCGTCTAGAGTTATAGGCCGGCTCTTTTCCAAAAACATGTACTATATTTCGCAGTACTAAAAGCCGCTTACCGACTATGACATACGAACAGCCCACATAGTGGAAAAAATAATTGCACGAAATAGTGCTGGCCTAGACCGGAAAGCCGTTGTCGCAACTTTATTCTGCTAAAACTCTCGTTTACCCAATTATAGGACCAAATTTAGTTGCTGTAGAATAACACATCTCGAAACTGGGCAACTCTTTTACATCAAAAATGGAAATCTTGCAGTTTTATCTCTAGAACTCCTTGCGGACGCTCACATTTGAATGTCAGTACAAGTTAGAGCACCTCACGTCCAGGAGAAGTGTCGCCGACTTCATTTCGATTTGAGCACCAGGTCCATGAAATTGTATTGAAAATTATAATCAAAGAGGATTTATTTACTTACGCATTCTTATGGCATAGTTGCACGTTATTCATAATACACACGTAAAGGAATTGGAAAACAAAATGCAGTACCAAGTATATCAATAATTAGCAGCGACAGCAAAATTCTGCTATTATAATTGCTATCTAAATGGATGCTCAGTGAAGCGCAGTGCAAAATGTCTTTAGTACTTTTGCAACTTTTATCAATGCATTTGGTATTCTTCCGCAACAGTAATTAATTTTAAAATCATTCGTGTGAACTGTCTGTTGTAAAGGATATGCGGCGATACAGCGGCACACGGCACACGTTAAGTCCTGCCGCATTCGGCAGCTGTCACTAGGCTGTTGATATGTTCTCGTCGTGGCACAGAGCACGGCAAGCGTCAAAGAACTGAGCGCCGCGCAGTGCCATCACAAGGTAACGGGCTACACTGAGTAGAGCTGTAAAACTACCGCAGGCTACCGTAATCAGAGGAAAGCATAGATTACGTAGTTATCCTAGTAGCTGTAACCAGTTAAACTCGAACCCGCATTACCTGTACAATACGTGGGTAGCACACCTGTCAGGATTTAGCTTATAGCCATCGCTTTCTTGATGTATGCGGTCAGCGTCCTACTGGAATCCCCTAGAAACTGGAAGCAGTGAACCGCGTAGAAAGTGAATGAGGATAACTAGAGGGGCGCATACCGTTTGGAACATTTTTGTTCTAGATAGTTATCCTCCGGTCTGTTACAGAAAAATAAACGCTATTAATAGCAAAATTGGAATTTTCTTTGTTTAAATCAGGTATCATTATGTTGATTTTTAAGGTGAGACAGAGAGATTTTTTTAATGGTGCGCCCCACCATCAATTCCTCACCTGTGCCAACTTTTTCATCTCAGAGTAGCATTTGCAACCTATGCCATTCTTAGCAATTCTGGACGTGTCAGATGTCGCATTGTCTTGCTGGGATTGTCCAAGTCCGTCGGAATGCCCACTAGACATGCGTGGGTACAGGTGATCAGATAGGATGCTTACGTACGTGTCAACTGTCAGATTCGTATCTAGACGTATATCCGGTCCCATATCACTACAACTGCACACGCTCCACACCATTACAGAGCCTCCACCAGCTTCAACAGTCATCTGCTGATATGCAGGGTCCATGGATTCATGAGGTTCTCTCCATATCCGTACACGTCCATCCGCTCGACACAATTTGAAACGAGACTCGTCCAACCACGTAACAAGTTTCCAGTCATCAACAGACCAATGTCGAGGTTGACAGGCCCAGGCGATGCGTAAACCTTTGTACCAAGAGTACACGAGTGGACCTTCGGCTCCGACTACAACACCATGTTCAAACTTACTTAATTCTTGATAATCTGCCATTGTAGCAACTGCGCCAGACACTTGTTGTCTTATATAGGCATTACCGAGCGCAGCGCCGTACTCCGGCTGTTTACATACACTATGTGATCAAAAGTATCCGGACACCCCCAAAAACATATTAGATGCTTTGTGCTGTCACCTACTGCCAGGTACTCCATATCGGCGAACTTATCAGTCATTAGACATCGTGAGAGAGCATGGGGCGCTCCGGGGAAACCACGGACTTCGAACGTGGTCAGGTGGTGGGGTGTCACTTGTGTCATACGTCCGTAAGCGAGATTTCCCCACTGCTAAAAATCCTTAGGTCTACTTTTACCGATGTGATAGTGAAGGGGGAAAGTGAATGGACATTTACAGCATAAAAGCGTACAGGCCGACATCATCTGTTGACTGACAGACGGCCGACAGTTGAAAATGGGTCGTGATGTGTAATAGGCAGACATTTATCCAGACCAACGCACAGGAATTTCAAAGTGCACCAGGATCCACTGCGAGTACTATGACAGTTAGGCGGGGAATGAGAAAACTTGGATTTCATGGTCGAACGCCTGCTCATAAGCCACACTTCACGCCGATAAATGCAAAACGACGCCTCGCTTGGTGTAACGACCGTAAACATTGGATGATTTAACGGTGGAAAAACGTTGTGTGGAGTGACGAATCACGCTACACTACGTGGCGATTCGATGGCAGGGCGTGGATATGGCGAATACCCGTGAACGTCATCTGCCAACAAATGTAGTGCCGAATGTAAAATTCGGAGGCATTGGTTTTATGATGTGGCCGTGTTATTCTCGGACGGGTCTTACACCCCTTGTTGTTCCGCATGACACTATCACAGAACAGGCCTACATTGATGTTTTAAGCACCTTCTTGCTTCCCACTGTTGACGAGCAATTCGGGGATGGCGATTGCATCTTTCAACACGATCGACTACCTGTTCATAAAGCACGGCCTGTGGTGGAGTGGTTACGCAACAGTAAAATCCCTCTAATGGACTGTCCTGCACAGAGACCTGACCTGAACCGTATAGAACACCTTTGGGATGTTTTGGAACGCCGAATTCGTGCCAAGCCTCACCGACCGACATCGATAACCCTGATACTCCGTGAAGAATAGGCTGCAGTTGCCCAAGAAACCTTCCAGCAACTGAGTGAACGTATGCCTGCGAGAGTGGAAGCTACCATCAAGGCTAAGGGTGGGCCAATACCATGTTGAATTCCAGCATTACCGATGGAGGGCGCCACAAACTTGTAAGTCATTTTCAGCCAGGTGTCCGGATACTTTGATCACATAGTGTATCTCTGTATTTGAATACGCATGCCTATACCAGCTTCTTTGGCGCTTCAGTGTAGCATAAGAATAAACCTAACTTACGCACTATATGCAATCAGTTTAGTAGTATATTCGTTGTTTCATAGTAAACAGTTATTAGCCTACATTACAGTTCACAGATTAAACTGGTGGGGTGTAATCAGTAATGTTGGTCTGAACTAAGCGTCTTTTAAATGGTAATTCTTTGTCATCTTTCTCATGTGAAACCTGCGTTTGACCTTTAACTCCCATAATTTGCCGGAATACGTAAAGCGTGTACGAGGTGAAGTGTCAAGTCCGACCATATGTAGCGACAGTCAGATCATATTTCAGTTGCCTAAGATTCGACCATGTTAGTAGTCAATGTTCTCAGGAGCATAGTATAAATTGTGGTGATAATCATTCAGCAGATGGGTGCCCAAATCCAAATCTCACATGTGTCCATTGTAAACAATAAGAGATGTCAAAAGTACCAAAAGCAGAGACAAATAAAGAAATCTTCTGCTGGGCGCAACATTCCACACACTGAAGCTTAGAATTTAGCAACTAGCAAACTTGAGACAGTTCAGTGCTCGAAAGAAGACGGTAAATCGTACCCCAGTCTACGTAACACCAACACAGGTCCACAACATGCAAGCAACCCCAGCAACAAACAAAACTTCCAGTAACTTCTACTGTACTTCGATTCCCAGTCGTCCATCGTCAAAGCGAACTGCAATTATGACCCATTTCAGACAATCACACACAACTCCCCACAACATCATAAATTTCCTTGTCACAACGAAACAAACAAAAGCAACATTTCTTCTTCAAAATTGCCGAGCATAATGCATATTATTGAAAAACTTGTTAACTTTGTTGCTTGACTTATAGCGAAGCCCAGTCAATGAATGCGGAATCGCGCTAGCCATAAAATAGGGAATTGTTATCATTGTACCTTAATACAGAAAAAAGACATTTAATGAAAGTTTTTCAATAGGCCCCAATCACCTTCCCATTGAAACATCAGTATCTAATGTTTACTAGGAACCAGAATCGGAATGGATTGTAAGAAAAGCAAACTGGACTAGTCATAGAATGTAGTACATTTGACCTCTCAGTGGGATGCCGTAGTATCTACAGTAAATCTGATCAATGCAGCAGCGATAGCCTCCATTCCTCAGAAGACGGAAACAAAATTTCGATCTGTATCCTGCAGTACTGCTGAGTTTTCACGTGTAGTTACTCATTTCGATCTGGATAAAGGCCGTTTCTGGAACCTTCAGGTACACGCACTCAAAATGCTCCTGCCTAGTTACTACTCGTTAATTTCCAGACGTCATATCACCTCACGCACCCCGGTACCTGACGCGCAGTAGTTGGGGATACTCAGGAATGCTATGGCTACTCCTCCTCCTATTGATGACTGCTTTTCCTCTGGGAAGGAGGAGAGACTAGCGAGGTGCAGGTTTCATTCGCCAGCGTTTTTTTCCTTCCCGTAGCGTTTAAGTATTCTCTAAGAACTAATGATTTGGTATTAATTAGCAGACAAACTGTTCATTTTTTTACAGAAACGATTTCAGATATATTAGAATAATATGCCAAAAAATGGTTCAAATGGCTCTGAGCACTATGGGACTTAACTTCTGAGGTCATCAGTCCCCTAGAACTTAGAACTACTTAAACCTAACTAACCTAAGGACATCACACACATCCATGCCCGAGGCAGGATTCGAACCTGCGACCGTAGCGATCGCGCGGTTTCAGACTGAAGCGCCTGGAACCGCTCGGCCACTCTGGGCGGCATAATATGCATAAAAGAGGAATACAAGCTACTGTCTACCTTAGACATAGTACAGACATCTACTGCATGTTAAGCTCAACAAGTCTAGAAAACATTCGGTCTACGGAACATAGCTCCCTAAACATTTATAATGTTGTAATTAAGAAGTCAGTCTTACCACTTTCGTAATGGATACTGGGGTAAGAATCTATCAGTTGGCTACTTCAAACAACTTTTTAATGGTCTTTTATATTGGTTATTCAACTAACGGTTTGTTGTTCACGTTAAGAAAAGGAATTTGGTTGAACTCACGGGGACTGCGCTACCTTTCCATAAAGACTACTTTAGATTCTAGTCTTGTCACAGGATGTATGCCATTTAGGATGAATGCAAGAAACGTTGTTAGTTTTTCAAGGATAGATGATGAAAGATAAGTAATTCGAGATTTCATAAGCGTGGGAAATGCACAGCGTACTTTATTTCCTGTGTCTAGTTCGTAGTGAGAGATTGAGGACAGATAAGATGGGGCTAGCTGTATAATAGCACGGTAACACCTCTTGCACCAAAGACAATGGCTGCTCCCAGCTGATACGGAGGCCATCTTAGCGTGGTCTAGGTCGTCTTTGAAGGGATGATGGAGGGCGGTTTGGAATCCGTTATTAAGGTGTTTATTACATGTACAAAGTCTTAGTCAGAAGGTCACTGTCTTGTGATTAATATCGTCAAGAAAACATACTAACAGAATTACAGTCAGTTCCACAAGAAAGTGTACGCTGTTATCTGTATGAAGTAAAGACACTATTATAAATAGATGGTTACTTTAAAATACATGTTATTACTAAACGCGCAATTAACTAATAGTTAATCCAACCGCCGCCATTATCGATTATAGCCTGGCACCTTTCTGGCACGATTTTAACGAAATTTTCCGCATATTCTCTCGGTAACGATCTCCGCACGACAGCTGCTTCAAAGAATATAATGGCTTCATGTTAAAATACGACCAAACATTTCGATCGGATTTCCATTCGGAGACACTGCAGAGAAATCCACAGAGGATACCTCATTGTGTTGTTTCCACACTGTACGGAGACAGCTGCGATGATTCAAATCGATATCCTCTTGAAGCACCCAGTTTGCCCCGTTCGAACCGAATAGCTTCATAATGGACCTTAGAAGGTATTCTTGATAAATATTGCACATTTTTGCACAGCTTCGTGACGCTTCAGACATTTTTCACTCATTTAAACTGTAACTGACAAAATAACATTCAGCTCTCACACTGTTTATCTATACACTGTGCAAAAGGGCACTGAGTACAGATTCGAGAACGCTACCAGCAATGTCGCTGCGGACGTTACATTTAAAACTATGGCCTACACTTTCTTGTGAAATTGACTTCAATTCATTCTGAAGGGCCTTCTGGAAACACTTCCATTAAAATCACTGAAACCCGTCTTAAGCCCTATGACTTAGTTCTACTCTATCTACCTCATGTTATAAAACTGGCATTTACTGCCACTGGCGCCATGGGCGGTAATAGTCTCCAAATTACATACATGTTGACATGTCTATCATTATAAGGTATTCCTTCAAATAGAGAAGGCCTCAATTGCTCACAAAATGGTTCGAATGGCTCTATGGGACTTAACTTCTGAGGTCATCAGTCCTCTAGAACTTAGAACTACGTAAACCTAACTAACCTTAGGATATCACACACATCCATGCCCGAGGCAGGATTCGAACCTGCGAACGTAGTGGTCACGCGGTTTCAGACTGTAGCGACTAGAACCGCTTGGCCACCCCGGCCGGCAATTGCTCACAGACGCTCATAAAATGGTCTTTTCATTAGTGAGTAAACAATAGCAACTTAGTAGTGTAGAGGAATCTCGACATAATATGTCACCGTATATTATATGGAGGGCCAATAGCGCACATCCAACCACTGAGGGGAAGGCTCATCTTGGTTTAGCTGATAGCCAGCCTGCACTGACAAGTGACAACAACTTGTGGAAGGGGTACTGGCAGAACTGAAGCCGTGAGGGCGGGCCGTGAGTAGCGCCTGGACAGATCATTCGATAAGAACATCGTCCTCTAAATGGATCTTTCCAGGTTCGAGTCCCGGTTCAGTACACAATAACAATAAGCCAAGAAGCTCACAAGTAAAATAATTTTTAGTGTGGGACAATTTTCATTTCTCTTTATTCATAGGTCCTAAGTTTTGTGTGATGAAATCTTCTATCTCTTCCTGTTTCATCCACTCCCAAGCGTCAATAAACGGTCTTGATGAAACCTGGCGGGTGTGAGAGGGGATACAGTGATGCAATACGTAATTTTTTTTTTGTGCCCAGTTTCACTTTTACGGGGTAAAACTCACCTTGAAATGAAATTTGGCACATTAGATTTGAAGGGAATATCTTCGAAACGATGATATATAAAAATGTTCGTCATATAAAAGTTAATAATAATTAACGTTCTTGGAAATCTGTATTATCGAAGTTTGCAATAATTTGAAATTTTGGAGAATACCAAAATACCATTAATTATATCTGATAAATGAAACCTTTGGCTACAAGATAAATAGGCTTTGAAGCTACATGTGTAATAAAGCCGGTTTGCGAGATACAATTTTTGGAAAATAAACTGTACACAATGTGCTTTTAACGTCTCACTGTTATCGACCTTCAACCCATTTTGATTTTTTTTATTTAAACTGCAGCCTTGCTTCAGGTCTGTTATACGTTTCAGCATGAATGTGTATACTTTACACATCACTTGGTATATGGGGCAAACACAGCTCTGGTAGTCCATTTCAATTAATGAAACAGCTGCCAGAAATTTGTTTAGTAAATACACGACCAATACTAGTTATGTAACCATAAAGTCACATATTCATGAGAAAAAAGACGAAACTCTGAAAATAAAATTATGGCAAGAACCGAACCCAAAAAATGGAAAAGAATCTCCCAGTAGATCCAACACGTCATGAAATGGAGTGAACAACCTCAGGTGAAGCGACCACGATACAGTCAAAGCACATACTGAGTGCGCGGGTCACGTCCACGAAAGACAGCTCAGACGCGCATGTCCGGTTCCAGAGGACGAATATACGAGCGTGGTGGCCACAAACACTCGTAATCAACGGTGCGAAACAAACACAATCGAGAAATGAAATACATGATCGCGCAGGAGACTAAAGGAACATGTGAACAAAATCACCGGAATGAAAAACAGTATAAATGACAAACAGTGTTAAGTACCTTTACACATTACACTCATCGTTAATAACCCCATGTAGCAGTAACACGTCATTCACGTAAAGCTTCCAGTTTCTTGTCTTAAAATTACATTCAGAATTAGTCATAAAAATATTAGCCAAACAAGACGCAGGAGTTGATGCCAACGTCAATCCCCTGCTGCTAATAAGGTACTTAAAGTGATCCAGTACATTTTTTAAGACAACGGTTACAGCATGGAGTTTGTGAATTGTTACGGAGTGGGGAAAATAAAAATGGCCTGGAAAGCACAGTTCCAGGGTACAAAGAAACACAGCTGATAAAAGGAAATACAGTTGATTTGATAGCCCTGAAGCATTTTCTGGCGAACTGCAGCCACAGTTTCTGGAAAGCAGGCACGTTTCGTATTTTTTTTTTTTTATTTGTTCAAAACAGATCCTGTACGACGTCACTTTCGGACTAAGTGTTGCATGTCACTCTTTGGTGGCACTGTGACACCATCAAACTTCCCAGCAAACAACCGACCACACTGTTTCCACGACTTCGCTGTCACGTAACCTACCACAACGAAGACCCGCTGCTCCACTTTGAGTACCATCGTCCCTGATACAGCCCGCACGTATGGATCACGTGGTGTGCGTTCACGTGGTCTGGTTATATGCATACACTCACACCCAATCGTATCCACGCGTTGAGGCCACTTTTACTTGCCCCACCCTGCACAGAAAGAACTATTATATCTAACGAACTTATGATTTTAGCTTCGGAGTGGAAGTTAGTGCCTCTGAATCACGGAGTCCCGAGTTCGATTCCCGGCCGGGTCAGGGAATTTCTCCACCCGGGGACTGAGTGTTTGTGTTGTCCTCGTCATTTCATCCACACTGTGGAAAGCTGTGAGACTGGACTGTGAAAGGTTTGGGTATTTGTACACGCACTGATACCTCGCAGTTCAGCGCCCCACAAACCAAATATCATACGTCATAATCATCCGGAGAGGTATGCTGGATCATAGAGTGTGCCATAGGGTCGTGTATATGGGTAGAATTTCTGAGGGAATTAGCAGAGCACTGCGAGCAAAGAATGTGATATCCGCCTTTTTCATACCTTGGAATCTTGGGGCCTTCGTCAGATACAAAGAGACGGCGGAGTCAGACCCTTTTAAGGGAGTGAGTGTTTATAGTACTCGTTATGATTTTTGCACGGTAAAATATGTTGGTCAGACATGGAGAAGCTTTTATTTTCGATTTAAACAGTACGCTGATAAGACGAATGCAAAAATAGCACTCAGTGCACATTTACGAACGGAGGGACAATCTGGGACGAATATTTCTAAAAATCTTTAAAAAATTACGCAGGGAACCTAAAGGCCATCAGGTGAATATTTTAGAAGATGTTTAAATAATGAAATGCCTTAAAACTTGACCGGAGTTCACCCTTAATGGGCAGATAGAACTACGCCACCATGTCCTTTTGGCTTATTTTGATTGTCTGCACATGACACACACGAGTGATTGAAGTTTGACGCATAATATGTAGGTTATCCGTTTCCTACACGGTTCGTAGCATTTTACTGATCCCCACTTGCTAATATGCACGCTGTGACACAGAATTGGTATGGCAGTATTCATTTTAGATTTCCTTTCGAATGTTTGCACTATATAGATCTTATAATATAATACAATGTTTTCTTGATTTAAAAATATTGTGCTACGTGTCCTTTTCAGTAGCACCCGAATTTTCACTTCCAATTTGTTAAATTCTTTTTAAGTTAATTTTGACCTATTTTCACTACTGAATTCTACTACTTAACAATTTAGGCGTAAAGGAAGTGTTCACATATTCGCCGTTCATAGTAGTACATATTTTTTTTAAAGCGTATTGCGCAAAGAACCAGCTAGCTCGGTTTTTGATCTCGTATGGCCTTATTCCATTTTAGGATACAGTCCTTGCCTGGTGTTTAAAAGTGGCTTTCCGCCTTTGTATTCCTCTACGTTTTCTTAAGTTTCGTTGGTTTTTAAGACGCGACGCCATAATGATGGCATATATATAACTTGCTGAAGAAGTTTTGTACAGATTTTGCTCTTATGTTTTACTTTTTAGTTACTAGCAGGAACGTGGTGCATTAGTTTACACTTGCACAACTGCATATGATACTGTTGACGTGTCAAGATACTTAACATTTTTTGTCAAGAATACAGTTTTTCATTCCCGGTGATTCCAGATTTTTGTTTTTGTACTGATGTTCCCCATCTTCGTATGTGGGCATGTAGTTAATTTCTCGGATGGGTTTGGTTCCTACGCGTTATTGGGGTCACCGTGCTCGAATGTTGGTCTTCCGCGTCAGGTTGGTTTTCCGTGGACAAGACTTGCGCAATCAGCATGTTTTTAAAAGAATACACCGCCATTTGATTGTGTATCATTGTATTTATCTTTTGTACTATCCAGATTTCGGATTTTATGCCATTATCAAGTACAAAATTAAAAGCTGTTAGACAATTATTAAGTCATATCTGCTAAGGTAGTCCAAAGCAGGTAAACAAGGCTAAGAAATGTCTTTAAGATGTTTCCGTCAGTTAGGTAAATCAGGACAGGCGGCGATCTGATGACAGAGTACATTTCTGGTACTGGCACGTTTCAGGGACCACCGTTCACCATTTAAATACGCAATTCCGTGCCAGACGCCCCCTACGGGTTCCTCTGTCGACCCAGAAGCCCCGTCAATTACAATTACAATGGGCACTGCACCATCGAGAGTGGACCGTGAACCAATGGAAATGTGTCACCTGTCTGGACGTTTCCTTTTACACCACGTCGATTGTCAGGTACATATTCGTCGTCATCCAGGTGAACGGATGACCGAAACACGCTCCGCACTGCGGGACTCAAGAGAGGTAGGGCAGAGTTAAGGGGAGGAGGTGGCCGTTTATGTTATGGAGGACAATCACCTCTGTTTATATGGAACATCTGGTAATAATCCAAGGCACCGTGACTGCTGTGGACTACATGAACAATATTTGGGACTATTTTCGCCCTTTCACACTTGGTGTCTTCCCCGATGGCGATGGTATCTTTCAGCGGGATAACAAGGCCAGTATCGTGATACACCGGTTTGAGGAACATAATAGGGAACTCACGCTGATGTCTTGATCACTAAATTCGCCTGATATGAGCCGGTTGGAACACATCTGAGTATCAGCTTCGCGCCCTCAGACCACTGGTCCTTAATGCATGGGAATTTTGGCTTGAGTCATTAGATATATTATGAAACTATCTACTCTAAGTTAATTTGCACATTAGAAATTTTGGCTGTAGTAATTCCATACATTACGAAACTATCTATTCTGAGTTAATTTGTACGACAGTTACGGTGTATGTTTTATATATTGGGTGATCAAAAAGTCAGTATAAATTTGAAAACTGAATAAATCACGGAATAATGTATATAGAGAGGTACAAATTGACACACATCCTTGGAATGACATGGGGTTTTATTAGAACCAAAAAAATACAAAAGTTCAAAAAATGTCCGACAGATGGCGCTTCATCTGATCAGAATAGCAATAATTAGCATAACAAAGTAAGACAAAGCAAAGATGATGTTCTTTACAGGAAATGCTCAATATGTCCACCATCACTCCTCAACAATATCTGTAGTCGAGGAATAATGTTGTGAACAGCACTGAAAGCATGTCCGGAGTTATGGTAAGACATTGGCGTCGGATGTTGTCTTTCGGCATCCCTAGAGATGTCGGTAGATCACGATACACTTGCGACTTCAGGTAACCCCAAAACTAATGATCGCACGGATTGAGGTCAGGGGACCTGGGAGGCCAAGCATGACGAAAGTGGCGGCTGAGCACACTATCATCACCAAACGACGCGCGCAAGAGATCTTTCACGCGTCTAGCAATATGCATAAACATCGTACGTTCCAGCAGGTGTTTATCAGCCAGGCTGGGAATGATGCGATTCTGTAACATATCGGCGTACCTCTCAAACGTCACGGTAGCAGTTACAAAACCAGAATCACACATTTCCTCGAAGAAAAAAAGGCCCGATGACGGTAGATGTGGTAAATCCAACCCATACCGTGACTTTCTCGTCGTGCAATCCAGTTTCCACTACAGTTCTAGGATTTTCGGTAGCCCAAATTCTGCAGTTGTGGGCGTTGACAGACCCTCGGAGCGTGAAATAAGCTTCGTCGGTCCATAACACGTTACTCAACTAATCGTCATCTTTCGCCATCTTTTGAAACGCTCACACCGCAAATGCCCTCCGCTTCACTAAATCGCCAGATAACAGTTCATGATGCCGATGGATTTTGTACGGATAGCATAGGAGGGTACGACAAAGTGCCAACCAGATAGTAGTGTGTGGAATGCCGGTGCAACGTGCGACTGCACGAGCGCTGACTTCCCCGTGCAAAGACGAACCCGCTACAGTCTCCATTTCTTCCTGACCTGTCTCAGCAGCATTACGCCTTGTGTTCGGTCGGCCACTACGGGGTCTATCGTCTAAACAACCCGTGGCTTCGAACTTCGAAATCATTCTCGCCACAGCTGCATTTGTCAACGGACCATTATCCGTTCTAATCCCCTTCCTATGGCGATAGGATCGTAACGCTGAACTAGCGCATTCCCCATTCTGATAATACAGCTTCACTAAAAGCGCCTTTTCAAGTAACGTCAAGATGCTGCGACTGCTGGCGCATCTGATTCTCTCTTTTTTTTTTTTTTTTTTTTCTTTATTGTTATTTTAATAGCCGGCCGAAGTGGCCGCGCGGTTCTGGCGCTGCAGTCTGGAACCGCGAGACCGCTACGGTCGCAGGTTCGAATCCTGCCTCGGGCATGGATGTGTGTGATGTCCTTAGGTTAGTTAGGTTTAACTAGTTCTAAGTTCTAGGGGACTAATGACCTCAGCAGTTGAGTCCCATAGTGCTCAGAGGCATTTGAACCATTTTTTTGTTATTTTAATACCTGTACAACAGGCAGGCTGGCAGCAGCATTCTACGCTGCTCTTCAGCCGTAGAATATACAATGATAAAAAATATAGAGGGAATACACAGAAGTGACATAATGGAGGGTAATAAAACGGTAGACACATAAATACAAAACCACAGAGCCATTCACACTCGATGATAATCCACACTACAGACTCTTGACACGACGCACAAACACTGAAGATGTCGATGGCACATGTGAACGATGGAGTGTGACGGTGAACACTAAACACAAAAACACGACGGCACACAGGAGAAACGGATGGCGATGGTCTCTGGCGCGCGAATGTCCACGTAATGTGTGCGAGTCCAGGGACCTCCCAAGAGGGGAAGAAGCGTGAGGGGGAGGGAGAGGGGAGAGCAAAGATGCCAATGGCAGAGGAGATGGGAGAAGGAGTAGAGGGTCAGGGGTAGGGGAAGCCCGGGGAAGGAGTGGGGAGAAAGGGAGGAGGGAGTGAGGGGGGAGAGAAGGGAGGGAGGGTGCCCAAAGGAACAAACACAGGAAGAGGGAGGGAGGGTCAAAGTTGGTAGGAGGGGTAGATGGAGGGGAAGAGGGCATCATCAGGGAGGAGGAGCTGGCGGAAGCCACCTTGAGAGAGGGTAAGGAGGGTGGAGAGATGGAGACTGGGTGGGACATGGGAATACAGGTGCGGCAGCGGGTGGGGGTGGGAGAGGATGGGTGAGACAGGCAGGTGAGGAGGATCGAGTTTATGGGAGGTGTAGAGGATCCACATCTGTTCGAGGAAAAGGAGGAGGTGGGAGAACGGAATTAGGTCGTACAGGATCCACGTGGGGTAGGGGAGATGGATGCGATATGCAAGGCGGAGAGCATGGTGTTCAAGGATCTGAAGGAATTTGTAAAAGGTAGGGGGGGCGGAGATCCAGGCCGGATGGGCGTAACAGAGGATAGGGCGGATGAGGGATTTATAGGTGTGGAGGATGGTGGAGGGTTCTAGACCCCACGTACGGCCAGAAAGGAGCTTGAAGAGACGGAGTCGGGAGCGTGCCTTGGCTTGGATTGTCCGGAGATGGGGGGTCCAGGAGAGGCGACGGTCGAGGGTGACCCCAAGGTATTTAAGGGTGGTTAGATAGAAATCGAGGAGGCGGAAGGAAGGGGTGGTTTTGCCTACAATGATCACCTGGGTTTTGGAGGGATTGAGCTTAAGCAATCAGTGGTTGCACCAAGCGGTGAACCGGTCAAGATGGGATTGGAGAAGGTGTTGGGAACGCTGCAGGGTGGGGGCAAGGGCAAGGAAGGCGGTGTCATCGGCAAACTGTAGAAGGTGGACGAGGGGTGACGGCGGTGGCATGTCCGCCGTATACAAAAGGTACAGAAGGGGGGAGAAGACGGAGCCTTGGGGCACACCGGCGGAGGGAAAAAAGGTGTAGGAATCCGTGTTATGGATGGTGACATAGGAAGGACGGTGGGAGAGAAAGGAGCCGATCAGACGGACGTAGTTAATGGGAAGGGCGAAGGTTTGGACCTTGAAGAGCAGACCGGAATGCCATACGTGATCATAGGCTCGTTCGAGGTCCAGGGAGAGGAAGATTGCAGAGCGACGGGAATTAAGCTGTTCGGAAAGGAGATGAGTGAGGTGAAGGAGAAGGTCATCAGAAGGGAAGGACAGCCGAAAGCCACACTGGGTAACGGGAAGGAGGCGGTGCTGGTGGAGATGCTGGTGGATGCGTCGAGTGAGGATGGATTCCAGGACCTTGCTGAAGACCGAGGTAAGGCTGATGGGACGGTAGGAGGAGACGGCGGACGGCGGTTTAAGGAACATCAGGATACTGGAGGTTTTCCACAGGTCGGGGTAGTAGCCAGTGGACAGGACTACATTGTAGAGCCTGGCCAGGGTGGAGAGGAAAGAGACAGGAGCTTCACGAAGGTGGCGTTAGGTGACACGATCGTGACCAGGAACGATGTTGTGTTTTGTGCGGAGTGTAGCAAAAAATGGTTCAAATGGCTCTGAGCACTATGGGACTCAACTGCTGTGGTCATCAGTCCCCTAGAACTTAGAACTACCTAAACCTAACCTAAGGACATCACACACGTCCATGCCCGAGGCAGGATGCGAACCTGCGACCGTAGCAGTCGGGAGTGTAGCAATGAGATCCTGTGTAGTGATAGGGGCATTGAGTTCCATGTGTGCAATGTTGTCCAAGTACTGGAAACCAGGTGCGAGGGGAGGGACAGAGGTCTCAGTTCGATCACGGATATCCGGGAAGAGGGAGTAATCGAACTGGGGATCGTCGGGGATGGAAAAGATATCGGCAAAGTGATTGGCCTTACTAAGGGTGTCAGGGAAGGGGTGATCTGATTATCTCTCTCATTACAGCTCCTTTTATACACGATTGTCATGCGCAGTCTCTAACGTTTTGCTGTCCAGCGCCATCTGTCGGACATTTTGTGAAATCTGTTATTTTTTTTGTTCTAATAAAACCCCATGTCATTCCAAGAACGTGTGTCAATTTTTACCTCTCTATCTACATTATTCCGTGGTTTATTAAATTTTCAAATTTATATTGACTTTTGATCACCCGGTACATTGATCAGCCAGAACATTTTGACCACCTACCTAATATCCGGTTAACAGCGGCGACGCGTCGTGGCATGGAAGCAAGGAGGCCTTGAGGCTGAAGGGAGTTGGCGCCACATCTGCACACACAAGTCACCTAATTCCAGTGACTTCGAGGGAGGGTGGCGATAAGCTTTCACGCCTTTTCAATCACTTTCCAGTTGCGTTCCATCTGGTACAGATCTGGCGAGTTTAGCGGCCAGCAAATTAATTGTAACTCCCCACTGCGTTCCTCAAACCACTCCGTCATACTCCTGGCCTTGTGAAATGGCGCACTGTGTTGTTGAAAAATGCGACTGCCGTCGGGAAACATAATCGTCATGAAGGGGTTTACGTGGTCTGTAACCAGTGTACGATATTTCTTGGCCGTCGTGGTGGATTGCACAAGCTTCACTGCACCCTTGAATGTCCACGTGAAAGTTCACTAGGCCATAACGGAGTCGCGGCCATCTTGTCTCCGACTTCTGTACAGGTGTTAAAGTGCTGTTCCCTTGGAAGACGACGAATTCACGCCTTCCCATCTGCATTATGAAGAAGGTATTGGGATTCAACATATCCTTCAACGCTCTCCCACTCAGCCAATGTCCAGCGCCTATGGCAACTGTCATTTCAGTCGTCGTTGCCGACGTGGGGTTGTTAACATTGGCATATGCATGGGTCGTCGGTTGTGGAGGCCCATCGTACCGAAAATTTTCGGTGCTCTGCGTGTTCAGACACGCTTGTGCTCTGCCCAGCATTAATGTATAGTGTTAGTTCAGCCACAGTTCGCCGCCTGACCTGTTTTACCAGCCTACTGCGTCCAGTATCTGTAATGAGGGGTGGCCCCCCAACCCCATGACGCCTGGACGTTTTTTCACTTCGCCACGTATTCAAGACACTCATGACCACAGCACTCCTCGAACACCCAACAAGTCATGCAGTTTCCGAAATGCTCGTGCCGAGTCTCCAGGATATCACAATCTGCCTTCAATCAAACTTCCCTATTCTGCGCACGGAGAGCTCCTAAGTACACCATGCATGTGCCTCAGTAACACTCGTTCCTCGCCAGATGACGCTGCTGTCGCCTGGACGGATATATACCGACAGTAAGTCTGTAATCATAATATTCTGGCTGTTTAGTGTACAGAGTGTTTTGAGTGAGTGCATAGTACGAGCCAAGTCCGGGAACGTATTATTCCGTGCTACAGCCGTTTGAAAACATATCTGGTATTTAGGTTTGCAACAGGCAGTCACGGGGATGGAAGGGGGCGGAGAGGGGGGAAGGGTGCATACGTCGGACTGATTGATATCATCTGACATCCATCGTACCTCTCTCACCTGGTTCGAGCCTCATTTACGTGTCTGTGTGTGGTACAGATGCTATGGAGTGTTGGAGATAGTATGGACGTAGTTGTCATCGACAACATACAGGTATGCTGGGAGCAACAACACCTGCATGCGCAGTTGCTAGTGTATTCACT
Organism: Schistocerca serialis cubense; assembly: GCF_023864345.2. Lineage (NCBI taxonomy): Eukaryota > Metazoa > Arthropoda > Insecta > Orthoptera > Acrididae > Schistocerca > Schistocerca serialis. Next base: position 310,836,360 of record NC_064643.1, read on the forward strand.
GACAGATTCTCTTCAACATTATGTAATACGGCCTCTTCCAATTCGGGTGTGCGGCGTCTCCTTGGAATGTCGGCTGACGGCGAAGTTACACCTCTCTCAAAACCGTTACGTAATTGTGGTGGAAAGGTATACGACGGGGTCGAACGTTGTGCATAACGATTTTGATAAAAGCGACGAGCAGCTCTTCCATTTCTCAAGAGCTGCGTAATACAGAATGATCATGCCAGTCTATTCCGCAAACTTGTACTCAGCCATGTTGCTAAAACACTCACAGACTCGGGAACGACGCTCTAACTAGATCAGAAAGACAGGACAGACATCAAATGACATCAGCCAATCCGACGTAAGCAGCCCCCATCGTGACTATCTTGCTGCATGCCTACCCAGTAAACATGTTTTCAAAATGGTTATAACATGGAAAGGTGCGTTTCCGGACATAAGTTCCTCTTCAATCTATAAAGTATAGCCGAGGGGGTAGCCGCACCGTCTGAGGCGTCTCGTCACGGCGGGCGCGGCTCCTCCCTGTCGGAAGTTCGAGTCCTCCCTCGGGCATGGGTGTGTGTGTGTGTGTGTGTGTGTGTGTGTGTGTGTGTGTGTGTGTGTGTGTGTTACTTAGCGTAAGTTAGATTAAGTAGTGTGTAACTTTAGGGACCGATGACCTCCGCAGGTTGGTCCCATAAGATCTTACCATAAGTTTGCATTTTATAAAGAATAGATCAAAGTATTGAAGAACATTGGGATCAGATGTAAAGGAGCATAATAAAATTTTCCATAAACATGGACTGTACTATGGCATATAATGTACCTTCTGAAGTCGTACATTTCACTGAATTTTGAGCATATCCATATTTTACCGTCTCATTTCACAGAACGATACTTCATGAACATGAGAACGGTGCTGGCGTACGACTTCGCCAGCACATCGGTCGGCACTAGGAAACATTGTATAGCACGCGCTGAACCAAGCGCTCCCATGACAAGAGAAGGCCAACACACGCCCCCAGGCTATGCGCCTATAACGCCCCCTGGGCAGCGTGCATATTGGTCACCGCCACTGACCGAACTGGCTCAATCTCTCAACCTCAGTAACTCGCCACGTCGCATCGGGAATCAGCACACATTACACCTCAATACGTCGCACTGTGCTCTAGTCTTCCACAGTGATAGTCGTCGCCTCGCACCTTGGCTAGCTGTGAGGGACCGTTAGTCGTCGTATATAGTTGTGATGTGGACACGGACAAGATTCGAGCATTAGTACATATTATTTGATTGCTCTTAATCACAGAACTTCAGATTGAACATCATTGAAGTACTCAATTGGTTCCTGTAATAAAGTATATTTTAACCGCGTATGCACTTCCGTGTTGTAGTGAGAGGAAACTGGCCACTCATCTATCATATCACTCTTTCCTCATCCAGCCAGGAACCACAGTCACAAAAAGAATAACAGTATTTCAACAAGTCAAGCATAAAATAACTATTACATAAAACAATGTACATATTGCACAGATTATACAAGCTCATGTTCGTACTTAGCCGAATGAAGACTGAGATTGTCAAGTAAATATCATAGACGTTACAATCAGCCACCAGGTGGCATTGTGGTAGTATTTACAAACAAAAATAAGTCGCCCCATATAAAGTATAAAGGCAAACCAACAATCCAAAAATGTTACACTGCAGACATACATTAATTAATCCAAATCAGAGTACGTTTCACTTATTTTGTTATAATAGTTTCATATTAATTTAACTACAATTTAAAACCACCTAAAAATGCATGACAGGAAGCACTGTACCTTCAATACATCGCTTAATACACAAGTAACGAAGCCAGTCATATGACATTTTCGTATTATAAAAATATACAACAAAAATAAATATGTCGTAATATGCAGGCAGCATAAAGCGTCTACAACCATACACCATTGTTTGGTACGTCGGTGACGTTAAGTAAACATGAAGGAACTGCAAAGGGAACATCACGTGTTCCACTCACAACCACCCAAAACTTGTCATTGCAAATATAGCAACAATGCAATGAAGTCACTTAGCTGGATTTATACAAATGACAATATTCACGCTGTCAGCATGTTGTTCGATGTTCAGGTGCTATCATGGTACTCGAGGTCTTGGTGTGAAAGACACGGATGACAAGACCGCAAGAACAAATAGCGTAATCCTGAAACTTGTTACATAATACATAGAAATAAACCTGATGTATAATATAATCAATAAGTCTATTCATAAAAGCCATGAACGTGTCGTTAGAGTCATAACATCTACACATATAAGAGCATGTAGCTTGCTACCCATAATTGACACTATATTAAACTACCGACTTGTAGCTCGAGATTGAGGTGCTAGAACAGTGCTCGAGGTCTAAGTGCGAAACAGGAACTGACAGGGACAAACGAAACGAATGGCGTAGTCCCAAAAATTCTCAAGTCGTAATGTTTAATGTTTCTACACATTCTGTAAATTAATAAATATCACAAACAAAATGTGACCAAAAGTGTCACTAACTAATCGTGTTCGCACAGTGTCTAGGTGTGTGTGACGTAATAGCATAAAATAATGCTCGAGGCTAAAATATTACGATGAATATCCTCAAACCAAAAAGAAAAACAATGTCTTTCGAGTGTGGGCTTTCCACAGTTATGTATGAGCGAAAGGTAACTAATGTCGAGGAACGAGGAGACCTCAACTTTCGTTAGAGTGTAGAAGCACATCATGTTCACAAGAGACATATCGTACGAACAAATCACTGAAGATCATAAAAAATAGTTTAAAAAATTCTCATTACATTAAAATTGATCATTCAATAAATTATTAGGAGATTGTTTCTTGTAAGTATAAAACACTTTTCATTATTTAGGGTCAATTTCCGCTCCATACAGCTGTCTCTTCTGAATCTTTTTTTGCAGTTTGTTTTAATCTTCTGATGACTATACTAGGCAATAAACGACAGCATCATCCGCTAACAACTTAAGATGGTTGCTCAGATTGGCTCCAAAATCGATTATATAGATATGGAAAAGCAGAGGGCCCATAACGCTATCTTGGGGAATACCAGAAATCACTTCTGTTTTACTCGATGACGTTTTGTCAGTTACTATGTACTGTGACCTCCCTGACTGGAAATCACGAATCCAGTCTCGTTACTAAAACGATATTCTATAAGCACGCATTTGAAATACAAGCCGCTTGGGAGGTACAGGGTTAAAAGCCTTCTGGAAATCCATAATTACAGAATCAACTTTTAATCCGTTGTCGACAGCTCTCAACAATTTGCGTAAAGAGATAATTTTGTTTCCCAAGAACGACGTTTTCTAATTCCGTGTTGACTGTGAATCAATAGACCTCTCTCTTCGAGGTAATTCATAATGTTCGAACACAGTATATGTTCCAAAATCCTACTGCATATCGACGTTAATGATATGGGACTGTAATTCAGTGGATGTAAATAAGGAAGTTGCTTCACTACTATATCAAAGTTCTTCTTTATGGCAGCTGTTCTTAATTCAATTTCTGGAACATTTACTTCTTCTCCTTTGGTGAAGGAATATCGGAAGGCTGTGTTTAGTAATTATGCTTTAGGACAAGGTGGGCAGAAACCCACGTTCCATTGTTGCCACATTTATTCAAGATAGGGGATCCAAGAAGGCAGCCATGGATGTGACAACATCGCAATGACGTCATGGTGAGAAGTTCAAATATTAGCGGCAAAATAGGTCAACTGGGCTACCTCCACTAACCTAATCCCCTCCCCTTCCCCTCCCCTCCTCCCTTCCCTCCCCTCTCCTCCCCCAATCTGAAAATTGGCGGGAAAAGGACTCAGTCTGTGCTGGGTTGTTGGATAGAATGGAAGTGAGTCTTTATTTTGTATGCATTGTTTATTTAAACAATTTGAGTTGTCATTGGCAGTAGTTCAAAAGTGGCTCTGAGCACTATGGGACTTAACTTCTGTGGTCATCAGTCCCCTAGAACTTAGAACTACTTAAACCTAACTAACCTAAGGACATCACACACATCCATGCCCGAGGCAGGACTCGAACCCGCGACCGTAGCAGTCGCGCGGTTCCGGACTGAGCGCCTAGAATAGCTAGACCACCGCGGCCGGGGGCAGTAGTTCCATAAGGTCGAAAGCTCAACTGAATTCCTTCACAACACTGCCATCACACGGCGCTGCTGGCCCTCCACTCTCATGATGTAATCCAAGATTGCAGTCTGGGAAAAAAATGATGGGAAAAGGATTCATTCTGCGTCTAGCTGCTGGATTGGCAGGACAGACGTAATTATTTACTGTGTTCAATGGGTGACATGTCTGTGCTCGAGAAGGAGGCGTTTAGTGGGTATACTAGCGGTAACTATGCATCTGAAGACTGTGTCTATAGCAGTGATATTTGATGAATATAAACACGCTTCATCAAATTATGAAGATGCACCAGGATTGGACTAAGTTACACTTCACAACTCATGTTGATAAATGCATGTGCTGTAACTGTAGATCATCTGATAAAAATCCAGTCAGTTTTACAATGTGCAAGAGGCAAGGCGTTCACTCACTCCAGCACAGGCATCCACGTGTACAATTGGGGAAATGTTAGTGATTAGCAGTGATAAATTTAGTAAGTCTTCTACATCAACCACAAAGCTGAGGTCTGTAGCCGGCCGCAGTGACCAAGCATAGATGCTTCAGTCTGGAACCGCGCAGCTGCTATGGTTGGAGGTTCGAATCCTGCCTCGGGCATGGATGTGTGTGATGTCCTTAGGTTAGTTAGGTTTAAGTAGTTCTAAGTTCTAGGGGACTGATGACCTCAGATGTTAAGTCCCATAGTGCTCAGAGCCATTTGAACCATTTTTGATGATCGTGATAATGGACTCATGGATACGGTATATTATCACATTAAAACGCTGGATCCACGCAGACAGAAATTTAATGTGGGTTATTTGGTACGTTTCTCAAAACACAAGACAGCATTTGAGAAATAATACGTACCGAACTGGTCAACAGAGATATTTACGTTTTCAAAGGTACAAAGAACGAATCCTAGAACTTACATCTTGAAGGACAGTAAAGGCGAAGAAATTGTGGTTGTTTCTACACCGAGGAGTTGTGGAAAAGCTCAGAACCGGATGTGTTTCTTATGGGGAAAGTCATAAGACGTCGGTGAAACGAGCACTAGCCAAATGGCTTGGTTTTCCTGCAGCACAAAACAAGTAGATTGATGCTAACGATCTGCTATATAATGGGGTGCACAGTACACAACCACAGCAGTAGCACAACATGCATGCTAGGAGACGCATTAGAGGAGATGGTGGTATTCTAGACAAACTGCCAGTGGAATTACACATACCGGGATGTAACTATTATAGAGCTGAACAAATCTTCAGAACCGCTTGGCACGAGGTTATAAGGGTGTTAGTCTTCTCGAAGAAGCGTGTATGGAACACGACATTGTATACGCTGCAAATAAATATCTCTCATGCCGTCACACTGCAGATAGGATTTTAGCTGATAAGGCTAAGGTGACTCCAGGATATTGGTATAGGTCAATGCATAGCAGCATCTGCAGTTGATAAAACCATGTGTGGAAAAGTTAAGTTGGGTATAGGACTGATGAATTTCAAGCGACTTATGAATGCAGCACGTTGTGCGCTAAACAAGAAGAAGGAGAAGGGTCGGTAAGCAGAGCTGTTTGAAGATCCGTATCCTGACAGCGATGTATACAGCTAAAAACGTTCTGAAACAGAAAGGTGCGGGAAGAAGAAGAAGAAGAAGAAGAAGAAGAGGAGGATCGGTTAAAGCACCTCGAGTTCTACCAATACCCAAGACGTCTGGTGGTTTTCTTCCTTTCTTCGTCCCAGCCCTCTCCGCACTCTCTGCGGTAGGGTCCCTCGCTGGTGGTGCTGCAGCTATTGGTTGAAAAGCCAAGAACGCACAAAATTTCCAGCCGTAGTTAGAAGTAGCAAGAAGACATAACCGCATGATGGAAGCTACAGCCATCGGAAAAGGACTATACTTGAAACCGTACAGGGAAGGGTTTGGTCTATTGACAAATAAAAAGAAAGCCCATTAGCGCTCCTACCAGATCGGCAACTCACTAATAAGGATCTTCTTAAGTTTCTTAGAAAAAAATTCAACATTCCAAGATACCGTGGTGTGTTTTTGCGGGATACATTACTGAAGACAATGTGGAAAACTGGTGAAGGTGGTATTGAAAATTTAGATGTTGCTGGAGCCCCAGTAACCAATGGGTGTCATATATTATGAAAAATGCGGATAGCGTCTGCTATTTCGACTCATTTGGTGAGTACCGGGCGTGAGTCGTGCTTCGGTAGCTCAGTTGGTAGAGCACTTGCCCGCGAAAGGCAAAGGTCCCGAGTTCGAGTCTCGGTCGGGCACACAGTTTTAATCTGCCAGGAAGTTTCAAAGCGATGTTGTTCGAACGTGGAGGAGATACAGAGAGACAGGAACTGTCGATAACATGCTTCGCTCAGGCCGCCCAAGAGCTACTTCTGCATTGGATGACCGCAACCTACGGAGGAACCCTTACAGCAACATCATCATGTTCAATAATGCTTTTCGTGCAGCCACAGGACGTCGTGTTACGACCCAAACTGTGTGCAGTAGACTGCATGATGTGCAACTTCACTCCCGACGTCCATGGCAAGGTCCATGCAGCGCGGTACAGATGGACCCAACAACTTGCCGAATGGACCGCTCAGAATCAGCATCACGTTCTCTTTACCGAAGTGTGTCGCGTATGCTATCAACCAGACAATCGTCTGAGACGTGTTTGGAGGCAACCCGGTCAGACTGAACTCCTAGACAGACTGTCCAGCGAGTGCAGCAAGGTGGAGGTTCCCTGCTGTTTTGGGGTGGCATTGTTTGGGGCCGACGTACGCCGCTTTTGGTACTGAAAATCGCCATAATGGCTGTACGACACGTGAATGCCATCCTCTGACCGATAGTGCATCCATATCGACAGCATATGGCGAGGCATTCGTCTTCATGGTCGAAAATTCGCGCCCCCATCGTGCACAGCTTGTGAATGAATTCCTTCAGGGTAAAGACATCGCTCGACTAGAATGGCCAGCATGTTCTTCAGACATGAACTCTATGGAAAATGCCCAGGGTAGATTAAAAAGGGTTGTTTATGGACGACGTGACCCACCAACCACTCTGTGGGATCTACGTCGAATCGCCCTTGAGGCATGGGACATTCTGGACCAACAGTGCCTTGAACTTGTGGATAGTATGCCACGACGAATAAAAGCATGCATCAACTTTAGAGGACGTGTTACTGGGTACTAGAGGTACCGGTGTGTACAGCAATCTGGACCACCACCTCTGAAGATCTCGCTGTTTGGTGGTAATAATGCAATGTGTGGTTTTCATGAGCAATAAAAAGGACAGAAATTATGTTTATGTTGATGTCTATTCCAATTTTCAGTACAGGTTCCGGAACTCAACCGAGGTGATGCAAAACTTTTTTTGATTTGTTTACATTTGGAGGGATCATTCAAGAAAACTGACAGCAGTGCTACAATGTGATCCAAGCTTACACGTAACGCTTTAGTATTCCTGTTTCAAGAGATACGCTATGAACTCAATGGGTCTGAGATCGACCGTACATGCAATGACGGCATAGTTTCAACCCTTAAAACATAGGCCACTGCACCACCCAAGGATTTGAATGGTTTATAAAATGCGGGATGGTTCATAGACGATCCGGCGAATAGGTTGCAGAGTACAAAAGATTTACTGCATGTATACCTCTAAAAATGCTTATGGGCTACTTTGAGGAGATGAATAAGATTAATATGAATGCTAAGCATTCGGAGTTCGGCGGATAATAACTCACACATTCAAGGAGCTTAAGAGGAGAATATGATCACAATCAGCAGGATAATACGGAAAATGCCTCACATCAGTGCGTCGAACGAGGAACGTCTGAAGCTTTTAAAAGTGCTGAATTTTGGTGCATTCCGCTCTTGGGAGGTTTTCGAGTACCCAGTGCTACCAACCGCAAGCAGACAGACATGGGCTATTAAAACATCTTCACAGCTAGAGATGTCTAGATTCATCTTACTTGCATTTCAGGCTGTTAGAAGAGGGAATAAGGCAAATGATTCCACTGTATTTAACAACTGCAAGTTAACTAATTCTACCCATATAACAATTTACACTTTCAGTGGGATGGAAATGTACAGTCTAGCGTATGATATGTATTCGAGGTTTCGTGCTTCTTACTATGAAAGTGCTGAAGGAGAAGCATGGGGCTGCCTGTTCAGTCCACGGAAATTCAAGGAGCTATCACCGATCATAGTAAGTATGGACCTATAGAAGTACGAGTTCAATTTGAATCTTCAGTAAATTTCCCGGAACACACTGCAACGTATGCTCTAGTTCCACATGACCGTGTGATTAACTGCTGCCCGCTCACCGGTGTTATGCAACGAGTTGTATAAATGAAAGGGCGCTGCGCCCTACCCATCGCATTCCGCAATGGCATCTCAAGGTGTAAACAGCATTGCAGACTCTCAGGGATTCTATGATCATAAGCGTAGACGGTTCATATTTCAAGACTACATTCGTAGCGTGCACAGAAGATGTCGAACTAATAGAAACATTCTCAGCAAACATTGCGTCACTGAGGTCTTTCAAGGATGTAAAGTGAGCTAAAAGACGGAAGAGTGCAAAGTGGCTAATACATCTCTACCATGGAATTCAGTGGGATGATCCTGGCATACCCTATAAAGATATGTGACGTGCATCGATAATTCGACCACGCGGATACCATCATCTACGTAAAGGGGAAGAAGAACATCTCGTGGATGAGTCTAATCTTCAAGTTTGCTGCTGTTCAAGGGTTGGAATTCTACGGGTGTCCTACGGGTGCTCTCCATCGACTCAAGAAGAATATGTGTGAAAATGTTGTTGCTGTGTCCACTTATGAAAATCTAAAATTGCTTTTAAGTTGGATGAAAAATAAATGAATTTTTACGTCATAATATGTGTATGATTTTTCTTCACCCAATTCCCGCTTCGACAGAATACAGTTTCGTCCTGATACTATGTTTGTGGTCTTCTTCGAGTAGTGTGAGTACGCGTGACTTTTAGTTCCGTCATCACAAATGACCCTTTTATCGTCATTAGGCGACAGGCCAACTTTAGACCACAGCACAGTGCACACCTCGTGTCCCCTCGTTCGAATACTACGCTGAAGCGCTAAATAAACAGGTATAGGATTGCGTATTTAAATACAGAGACATGTAAACAGGCAAAATACGGCGCTGCTGCCGGCAACGCCTATACAAGACAGCAAGTGTCTGGCGCAGTCGTTAGATCGGTTACTGCTGCTACAATGGCGGGTTATCGAGATTTAAATGAGTGTGACCGTGGTGTTACAGTCGGCGCACAAACGACCGGACGCAGCATCTCCGGAGTAGAGATGAAGTGGAGATTTTCCCGTAGGACCATTTCACGAGTGCAACGTGAATATGAGGAATCCGCTAAAACATCAGTCTCAGACATCACTGCGGCCGGCAAAAGATTCTGCCATAATGTTACCAACGACGACTGAAGAGCATCGTTCAACGTGACAGAAGTTCAGCTCTTCCACAAACTACTGGAGATTTCAACGCTGGATCAAAAGTGTCAGCGTGGAAACATTCAACGAAACATCATCGATATGGGCTTTCGGAGCCGGAGGTCCTCTAGTGTACCCTCGATGACGGCACGACACAAAGGTTACGCCTCTCCTGGACCCTCAGCACCGACACTGGGTGCATGCCACGTCGTGTTGCGGCATATCCGTGTGCTCGCAGGGGCCTTCCACGATATTAGACAGGTGTGCAAGTTTCTTTGGCTCTTCGGTGTATATTTATTCTTACATTTCGTTTCTCTTTCGAGGAGAAGTCTATACGTTATAAAGATGCAAAAAGAGAAAAATCAATATTACAAAATCATCACATTTCATTTACTGTAGCTTTCAAAGAAGCAAAGTTGAAGCATGAGAGAGTTAAATAAGTAATGAAATTATTAATTACCAGATTACTTTCATGTTGTAAGGTATTTGTATTATGAGAGATGGCACTTTTGTTTGTAATGTTTGTCACGGAGAGTGTATTCCCTGACTACATGTATAGAGGAGACTCTTCGGATATCGAAGTTTATATTGTTGTCGCTTAGTCCGTCCGCGTTGGCTTGTACTTCTTTGCCTAGCGTAGGTACAAGAGGACACGTTGTTCTGGCCGTACTGGTGCAGAAGTTTGATTTCGGAATAGAGTTTGTGCTGCTTGACACATGTGAGATAGGATAATAACTGGCTATGATTTCGTGTGCGCCAATATTGCAGGAAATAGTATGTCGTGTTTAGGAAACATTTTCAGTTGAAGCCTCTTACAGTATTGTAACTTCTGTTTAGACTATTAGAACATTGACGGCTTAAGCACCTCATAATATGAACATCACTCTGGACCCCTTTGTTTTTTAAAGCATCAAATATAAGAGGAAGTTTTGACGAAACTGTTCACTGTGAGTTTTCAATTTTCTATTCAAATTACTGTAGCTGTTAATAAAAATAATTATCAAGGCACTCACATTCCTTTATTCCAATTGTGTTCGTGATAGTCGTTCACCATTAATACACAACTAAACCACAACTGTTTGGAAGTTATTCCTTACTGAGCCACTACAACCCACTTGCCTATTCAAAAGCTATTAAGTTCGATTGTCTGGACACGTATTGCAGCTTCCATGATCCTGTTGTTAGTGAATGGTTTAATGGCGCTTGGCTTATTCACATTGCAGCTGGGGTGATTTACTGCTTGATTTCTTTCGGCTCATCTTGTTGCAGATGATTATAATCAAGGTAGGTATGCACTGCAGACTAGAGCTGAGTTTCCGTTTTTGCACAGATAGGCCGTATCATTCCTTGAGCCAGGTTCAGACACTATTTGCGATAAGGAACAATAAGCGTTTATTAATTTTCTATAGATTCCGATAACTTTAAGCTACATTATATATTTATCTTTATCTCACATGTCTATCAATTACAGTTATTACGCCAAACGTACTACTGTACAGAGTATTGTGTTAATAAAATATTGTGTTGTACTCTACGACAACAGAAGTCGTGGCCTAGGTATTACGTCTTTGTTTAGTAATGGAAACGTTGTGGGCCCTGGGTTCGAAACCAACCACCGCTTAAATTTTGATTAATAGTCAGCATTGGCGGCCGAAGGCTTTCGACGTAAGAAATCACCCCATACTGCTACCAGCCTTGTCAATGAAGACGGAGTTCAGGGCACTCTCTTTTCCTTGGGATGGGAAACTGCCCTAAAGGCATAACGAGTATCCACAGGTCATGTGGCCTGTAATTGAAAAAGTGTCTTGATGATTTTTCCATTGGCAAAAGATTCCGGAATAGCCCCGCATTCGGATCTCCGAGAGCGGCAGCCAAGGGGGAGGTGATCATAGAAAAATACTTGATAACCAACGGCAGGATAACGTTCTACGAGTCGGGGGGTGGAATATCAGAAGACTGAAGATGGTAGGGAAGTTAGAGAACTCGAAAAGGTTCAAGCTAGATATAGCAGGGGTCATTGAAGTGAAATAGAAAGAAGACAAGGACTTCTCGTCAGATGATTGCAGGCTAATATCAACAGGATTTCTGGCCAAATGAGTACAGGATAATATCAACAGCTGCAGGAAACGTTATAAATGGAATACGATTGGTTATGAATAGGAAGATGGAGCGAGAGTGTGTTACCGTGAACAGTTCAGTGGCAGGTTTGTTCTTACCAGAATCGACAGCAAGTCAACACGACAACGGTAGTTCAGGTATACAAGACGACATTGCAAGCTGAAGATGTAGAGATAGACAAAAGTATATGAGAATACTGAAAGAGTAATACAGTACATAAAGGGAAACGAGAATCTAATAATCATGGGGGACTGGAATGCAGTTGTACGGCAAGGAGTTGATGAAAAGCTTATAGGAGAATATGGGCTTGGAACAAGGAATGAAATGGGAGAAAGACTAATTGAGTTCTGTAATAAATTTCAGCTAGTAATAGCAAATGCATGTTCAAGAATCACAAGAGGAGAAGGTACACTTGGTAAAAGCCGAGTGATACAGGAAGATACCAGTTAGGTTACAACATGGTCAGACAGAGATTCCAAAATCAGATACTGGATTCTAAGGCGTACCCAGGAGTACTTACAGTCTCAGATGACAACGTAGTAGTGATGAAGAGAAGGCTGAAGTTCAAGAGATTAGTTAAGACGACTCAATAGACAAAGAAGTAGTGTACGGAACTACTAAAGAATGACGAGATACAACAATAAGGAATAGCTCAGTGAGCAGTAGGCAGTAGGCAATTGAAGAGCAATGGACATCTCCAAAAAGGACAATCACAGATGTTGCAAAGTAAAACATAGGTACAAAGAAGGTAACTGCGATGAAACCATGGGTAACAGAAGAAATACTTCAGTTGATCGATGAAGGAACGAGGTACCAAAATTATCAGGGGAATTTAGGAACACAGAAATACAAGATGCTAAGAAATGAAATAAACAGGAAGTGCAGAAAAGCTAAGACGAAATGGCTGCATGAAAAATGTGAAGAAATCGAAAAAGCAATGATTGTCGGAAGGACTGACTGAGCATAAAGGAAAGTCAAAACAACCTTCGGTGAAATTAAAAACAAGGGTGATAACATTAGGAGTCCAACGTAAATTTCACTGTTAAATTCAGAGGCGAGAGCGGATAAGTGGAAAGAGTACAATGAAGGCCACTATGAGCGGGACTATTTGTCTGATGTGATAGAAGAAGAAACTGGGGTCGATTTAGAAGAGGTAGAGGATCCAGTATTAGAATCAGAAGTTAAAAGAGGAGAAGCGATTAACAATTCTCCATCAGAATTTCTAAAATCAGTGGGGGAGTGGCAACACAACGATTATTCACGTTGGTGTGTAGAATGTATGAGTCTGGCGGCATACCATCTGACATTCGGGAAAATGCCATTCCTACAATACCAAAGACTACAAGGGCTGACAAGTACGAGAATTATCGCACAAGCAACTTAACAGCTCATGCATTCAAACTGCTTACAAGAATAATATACGGAAGAAAACTGAGGCTGTGTTAGATGAGGATCAGTTTGGCTTCAGGAAAAGTAAAGGCACTTGAGAGGTAATTCTGATGGCGCGGTTGATAATGGAAGTAGGACCGAAGAAAAATTAAGAGGAAAAAGAGTTCGACAATGTCAAATGGTGCAAGTTGTTCGAAATTATGAAAAAAATAGGGGTAAGCTATAGGAAGAGGCGGATAATATACAATATGTACAAGAGCTAAGAGGGAATAATAAAAGTGGACGACCAAGAAAGAAGTGTTCGGATTAAAAACGGTGTAAAAGAGAGATGTAGTCTTTCACCCATACTGTTCAATCTGTACATCGAAGAAGCAATTATGGAAATGAAAGAAAGGGTCAGGGGTCAATTAAAATACAAGGTGAAAGGATATCAATGATATGATTCGCTGATGACATTGCTATCCTGAGTGAAAGTGAAGAAGAATTACAACGTCTGCTGAATGGAATGAGCAGTCTAATGAGTACAGAATAAGTATTGAGTGTATATCGAAGAAAGGCGAAAGTAATGAGAGTAGGCGAAATAAGAACAGCGAGAAACTCAACATCAGGATTGATGGTCATGAAGTACGAGCGTTATTCGGAAAGTAAGGAACGATCGGTCGCGAAATGAAAAATACAATGAAAATCTGATGAAGCTTTGCACAGATGCGTTGGGCACTGTGTCTAGTACGCCCCTCGATCACATCATGTCGCTCTTTTCAGTTATGAGATCATAGTGAGAGCGTAAAGATGGCTAGAAATTAGCGTCTCCCACCAAGTACGAGGGCCTGGCGAAAGATTCCGCCTGAAACTATGCAATCCACATAACATAACTGTCATGTGGTTCGTTCTACACAACAATTCTTGGCCGCACTCTGCAGGGGCAATGAAGATGCTCCCGCAACGTTTTCAGTGGGAAGTGTTTGATCACCCACTATACAGCCTGTGATTGGCTACCCCTGAGGTTCATCTCTGCTCAATGAACCGCTGGCTACGAAGACAATATTTTGACAAAGACAACGAGCTGCAGTCCACAGGAGAAAATTGTCGAAAAGCACTGGCGGCTGTCTTCTATAACGAAGGAATTGAAAAGTTGCTCAAAGTCTGAGCGGCAACTGTGTAGAGAAGTAGCTGGAAGGTGTAGCTAATCGTTGCAAATAAAACAGTTTTGATTTTCACTGTGGTTTCCATTTCGCGACCCATCGTTCTTTCCTTTCCGAATAGCCCTCATAGATGAAGTTGAGGAATTTTCCTGCCTAGGCAGCAAAATAATCAATGATGGACAGAGCAAGGGGGACATCAAAAGCAGGCAAGTAGTGGCCAAAAGGATATTTATGTCCAAGAGAAGTCTATTAGTATCAATCATAGGCCTTAATTCGAGGAATAAATTTCTGAGAGTATACCTTTGGAGCACAGAGGAGAATCGAAGCAATCGAGATGGGGAGTTACAGATGAATGTTGAGAATTAGGTTGGACTGATAATGTGAGGAATAAGGAGGTTCTGCACATAATCAGAGAGGAAAGGAATATGTGGAAAACACTGACGAGGAGAAGGGACAGAATAATAGAACATGTGTTAAGACATCAGGAAGTGACTTCCATTATACTACAGGGAGCTGTAGAGGGCAAAAAATGAAGACAGAGATTGGAACACATCCAGAAAATAATTCAGGACGTAGGTTGCAAGTGCTACTCTCAGATGAAGAGTTTGGCAGGAGAAGAATTCGTGGCAGACCGCATCAAACCAGTCAGAATACTGATGACACCAAAAAAGTACACTTTATATTCAGTGATTAGTTCAGTTGCGATGCAATAATCTTGCACAGTACATATTATGCAAACGATGATTGGGTTAACATACATTCCGATGTTGTGCAATTTAATAATTGAATAAACGTTCTGTATTAGAAGTTCAAGTGTAAAGATTACGCATATTCTTAATAAAGCTCTACTGCAATCACATCTGAAAGGTCAGACCTGTAGGTGTCACACAGACTGAACAAAGCGTGCACAACTATATGCATTGAGAACACAAATACGGAAGTGTCACATAGTCTCACCAAATGGTTTCATATAGGCAGATAGATGCATAAAAGTTGCAATGTTTCGCCAAGATATTACAATATAGACGGAGTAGTCTTTAGCAGTCAACAAACATCTAGCTGAGAATCCATGCAGGTACAAGGATTTGATCTCTGTAGAAATATTTGGAGGTTCGTGAGCAGTATTCGAATCGCACAAGGCAAATCTGGTTATCAATTGCACAATTGGATATGGGTTAGCTCTGCAAGTTGTGACTTATAGACAGTCCACCATGTTGTTGCTGTCCTCCTCGAGCGTAAAAAGGAACGATAATAAACATTCACCATACACTGTATGAAGCAATCGAATGAATCAGGGAACTAGATTTAGAGGAGTATGTGGGAGCTTGAAATTGTCGACAAAATTAACTATTTGAGCCGTGGCGAGCTGGTGCCAGTCTTATTTTGTTCATGTATCGTTGAGATCGATTGTGGTTGGGGTAAGCCAGCTTTGCTTTTCGCGTGTCTTACCTTGAGGCTTCGCAGGCGAAGCGAGTGGGTTGTTAGCCTTCGACGGAAACCCTCGAGATCTCGTGTCATTCGCGGGGGAGCCGAGTGTCAACGGCTGCCGAACGAGTGTGATGACCGTTACACGTTGTGGTGCGAAATTGGTTGAGCGTTTTGCCAACATGGGCAGCTTGGATATACAAGTTCTGTGACTTTGCTGGGAACAAAATTTGAAGGAAGCGGTGAAGCTGTGGAACCCGCTCCCTCGTATTGTGTACCTGATATGGAGTAAGTCGTAATAACTGTTTGTTCACCGGCGCACTCAGAGACTTTAAACTTTATTATTATTATGAGAGACATTCTTGGTTCAGTTAAATGGTGGCCGTTACTTGAAAATTTTCTCAAAAGTGTTTTTGTGTCTCTTGCAATCAAAAGATTTTATGTTCCTGTTTCTAAAGCCTGCACTCTATTAATACAGTTGTCCATGTGCAAGTGAGTCAAAGGTGCTGCCCAGTGTTTCTATGTTTCAGAGCTATTGAAATGTCTTTGTGATTCGGATTGAAACTTCTAACTGTGCCAGCGTCTTGGCGGGGAGTGAAATGTCATCCGAGGTCTAGGCCTGGCAGTGTTTAAGAACCTGGCCACTATCAGAGTTGGTCACATACCCCCTTCCAAAGTTTAATATTTATCTTCCTTTCGTCAAGACGGGTTAAGCTGGTAGACATATTTTTTGTATGTAACCTGTTTGTATATGAACTTGTTTTCTTAAATATTACGGACTGGCAACTGGCTAAACCTTAAACTGCATAGCATCCGCTGAGTTCCTTGTGCAGCTTTTTCTAGTAATTTTTTATTAACACCTCTGAGTACGTAAACTTACTTTTTTTTAGATCAGTGTCTCTGTTGTAGTTTTTCTAATTAAGTGATTCTATCATGTTATGTAATGGCATCTTAGTTTGGCACTAGTGCTCAAGTGTTATTAAGTCACCCTTTACCTGTAATTGTTTCATTATATATATTTTGAGGGAAGTCCTATATGGGAGTTTGAAGTTCTGTAGTTTGTCAGTAACCCCCTTTTCTTAATTTGGAATTGTTCGTTAGAGTACTGAGTACGTTGGGTTTCTAATTGTATTTGCAAAATTTTTTTATAATTGTCAATTTTTTACAATAATGATCGAAGCAGATAGAATGAACAAAAATTTGTGCTGCAGATGGGACTTGAACCCGTGTCTTCTTGCTTGCTAGGCAGTAATGTCACCCA
The DNA here is from genome assembly GCF_023864345.2 of Schistocerca serialis cubense. Classification (NCBI taxonomy): domain Eukaryota; kingdom Metazoa; phylum Arthropoda; class Insecta; order Orthoptera; family Acrididae; genus Schistocerca; species Schistocerca serialis. The sequence continues at coordinate 310,853,294 of NC_064643.1, forward strand.
CTACACCACCGTAGTACGATGGTCAATATCACTGCACGAACTACCTAAGCTGAGTGCCCTCCCCAACACAATATTCAGTTCATTTTCCCTTACATATTGTCACTACTGCCAGGGCTCTCGGATATTGGCAATTGTTTGTTAAAAAACTTTGTTAGAGTACTGAGTACGTTGGGTTTCTAATTGTATATGCAAAGTTTTATCTAGTGGCTCGTCCATAATTTATAATTCTCAAATTATGTTTTTATAGGCGTAATGTCAATAAGGTGTCTTAATTATAAAGTGTGACTACCAACCATGATTCCATCCCGCTTCCTCTTTGATGGTATTTGAGATATACTGTGCAAATGTGGTATGACTACGGAATCACGTATCACTATTCTCCCAGTCGATTTTTTTATTACTAATAGAGATGAAAGTGTAACAATACCTGGAACTCACTACGTGGTAGCCAATCTTCCAAAGGTTTCATGGCTGTCATTGTTGAAGGTAAACTCTGCTAATTTGGAGGGCAGCGTACTGATCAAAGTTTTTTCTTATACAAGAAATAATACGTGAAAAATTGAAACGAAATACATTTTGTCGTAATGGATGAAGACTCACTTTCAGAATTTCACAAAGCAGTGTCTTATTATATTTTTTATCAAGTGAAGACCAGATATAGCTAGTACAAATATTTTAACATTTTGTTACACTGTTCAAATGCTACAACTTCTCATGAAGATAAGAAAAGTATTTGTGTCTGGCTCTCTGAATCACCAAGACGAGTGGTGTAGAATGAGGGTATTTGTCACATCTATAAGCCTCAGTGTTTTATAATGCTTATTCGCGCAGCTCCTTCTCCCTGTTCTCGTACTTCTTGCTGTAGGTGCCATCGGGGTCGTACTTGGCCTTGAGCTGCGCCCAGACGTCGGGCTTGTGGTTGATGAGGTGCTTCAGCACTTTCTTTGTGCCCTCCTTCTGCTTGTCGTTGCACTTGGCGCATTCGCTGCTTAACGCGTCGGGGATGATTCCTGCAAGGAACGAAACAGTCCCTTTAGCTTCATTACATTACAAGTTTACTGAAAGAGGAACTGTTTCAGTTGTCTGTTTAATCGACGACAGTTAGCAGAATTTTATGGAACACGCATTCACAACTTGCTGAAATCTGTAAACGAATTTTATTTGTCATTTCTTCCACAATTTCTCTTTTGGTTGTTTGTAAAATTAAGAACAGAATGAATTATATTTCTCACTGTAGAGTGTACGTTTTGTTGATTGTAGATGACCTCAATAGAAGCCTTTTACTGAATATCTTTTTTTTAAACCTTTTTCTGATGTCTTCCTTGTTTCGTCCATTCCGTGTAATCTTACCTCCTAAGCAGAAATCCCTCACTTCCTCCATTACAGAGCCATTCACAAGGTTAAACTCGTCGTTATTCCCCTTCTGTTATCCTTTGCTTTGTTTGTCCTTACGCCATAGGTCTTTTTTTATTTATTTGATTTTTATCGGTGTCTGCGAGCCTTCACGTTGACATCTGTTACCCATGTGCTTTTACGCGTTTCTCGAAATTTTGTTTCACTTGCTTGTTTCGTCAGCTTGCAGGTATAACAACGTAAAAGAATGCAGCGATCAGTTTGGAAACAAAGGGAGGGAGCCCTTAACAACCCGGAATAGCCGTAAAGTGATGTTCGTGCTGCATAATTGGCAGCATACAGACCACAGACGCCTAAGTTCCACCACCACTCTGACACGCACTTTTAACTTATCACAGACAGTCATACAGGCACTACTTTGGAACGGTAATACATTCTCTCTTAAGCGATTGTCACTATTGTAAAGATTTACTAGAAGCGAAAATCATATTATTTATCGGAAAAAGGAACTAGAAGCTTTTTATTAGCAGTCTTATATATTCTGCCTACGACATCAATATTAACTGGTAGAGAGGATATAGACTACACTGAGAATTTCTTCAAAACGTTTTTTTTTTTAACGTAGAATACTCTTCTTCCTGTACCACAGCCAATATCTAACCCGGAATTGCCCTCAATGCATTTAATAAAATCTCGATAAATTCTAAGTTGAAAATGAATTTAGTGTTTGACCATGTGTGCTCATTATTTCACATAAAACAGGATGAGCCGTACGACTGAGGCACAGACCCACATTTATTTCATTTGAACCCTTTTCTTGTTTTCATGGGCAAACGCACTGACCTTCTTTAAAATAAGTAATGTGCTTTCACTCTACATCCGTTGTAAGGAATCTGCTATATGGGATTTTCTCTTACCCTTTAAAGTATTAATAATAGCTAAACCCAGTTACAGAATATATCCCAAAATTGTCTTACAAAATTATAAATTCGGAATACTTTTGAAATTTCCTTCGATGTAACTGAAAAGAACTGGAAGTGATTCATACGACTTTCTCTTGCAGCATTGGGACAGAACATGAAATATATTTCTCCTAAGCAATACACACCCATTTAATGCGCTCCCATGGAGAAATTTTGCCACTGCATCACTGACAATAATAAAACTAATACCTGTGATTGTCGACCAAAGTTGTTTGGTTCGTTTCGCATCCAATACTTAAAGACTGATCTGACTTCCTTAGATATTTTGAATGCATTAAAAATCGATAGCGGAACCTAAAGTAGACGAATGTATCCATTTAAATGGATGGAGAATAATAAACAAATTCACTAGGAAACCAAGAAAACTGTAATTTATCAAAAGCAGTACCTAACGTTAGGTCAGTTCCAATGAATCACATTCTTATTGAAGACCAGAGTAACGTAGTGACATAGGAGAAAGCTGAATACTCACGAACAGAATTTATAATTCAGGAGGAAAGAGGCAAAGGTTCGTCTCAAATTGTTAACAGAGAAATATCCCAAGAAACAGTGTTAGATCCTTAGTGAAACGTACTAAAATCTCTAAGAGCTCACTTTTCTTGTATTAAATATTAAATCTTTTACTTTTTATTCTCCCCCTTAACTTGCTTACTTAATCTGATCCTCACGCACTTCACATTGTACAGGAATGTCAAATGGGTGGCTTATCAACTTGACTTCTACCTTCTTTTTTCTTATATGATGATGAGAAGCAGTAGTGATGAATTTCGTGATAAACTGACATCAAAATTGGGGAACAACAAGTAGAGTAGGTGGAGGAATTCTGCTACTTGTAAGTAAAAGATCACATGGCACAAGAGTAAAGGAGGTCTTAAAAAGCAAACAAACAGATGCAGTAAGGGCATTATTGTCCAAAAGGCTACCATTATCAAACGTGGACCACAATTTGAGGAAGAACAACAGCATTGTATGGTAGTGAGGCAAGGGCTGTGAAAAAACTGGAAAAGAAGACAATCGAAGCATTCGAGATGTGGTCATAAAGATGGATGCTGAAAATTAGATGGACTGATACGGAATGAGAAGAGGAACAAGTGGAATACACTGACCCAAAAAAAGACTAGGATAATAGAAAATTTGTTAAGACATCAAGGAATACCTTCTATGGTACTTTATCAAACTGAAGATGATAACAACTGGAAGAAGGAAGGAAGATTAGCGTTTAACGTTCCGTCAACAGCACCGTCATTAGAGGCGGAGCACAAGATCGGATTACAGAGGGATGGGGAGGAAATCGGTCGAGCCTTGTACAAAGGAAACATCCCAGCATTTGCCTGGAGCGATTTCGGGGAATTATGGGACACCTAAATCTGGATATCTGGACGCGGATTTGAACACAGTCGTCTTCCCGAATGCGATTCCAGTGCCCTAACCACTGCGCCACATCGCTCGGTGGTAAGAACTGCGGGAGGAGGGGGGGGGGGGGGGGGGGTTGAGAGGAGGACAGGGACTGGAATGTCCCTAACATATAAGTGCGGACATAGTATAAAAACGTTAGTACGCAACTGAAATTCATCGCGGGGTGCTTCAAACCAGTCAGAGGTTGATGACCCGGTAAAAAACTTCGTCTGCTGAAATTATGGGCCCACAGCGGCTTATGAAAGTGGCAGGAGAGAGAAGGGAGAGGGAGCACCCTTATCTTTTGGCGACCCTCCTTCTTCGCGTTGAAGGACATAATACGACATGGCGTTAGCTAACAATGTGGCTATTTTATGTGAATTGCAGATTTAGTTCAACTGGTGATACTTGATACAATATCAGCCGTGTCATGAGTTTTATTTAGAAGTAACTACGTTACAGTCCGCAGCTCGTGGTCGTGCGGTTGCGTTCTCGCTTCCCACGCCAGGGTTCCCGGGTTCGATTCCCGGCGGTGTCAGGGATTTTCTCCGCCTCGTGATGACTGGGTGTTGTGTGCTGTCCTTAGGTTAGTTAGGTTTAAGTAGTTCTTAGTTCTAGGGGACTGATGACCATAGATGTTAAGTCCCATAGTGCTCAGAGCCATTTGAACCCAACTACGTTACACCTGCTTGTTCATTCCTTACCGCTAAAGGTTCGAAGAAAGTCAAAGAAGAAAATTAACATGAGTACGCGTGAGAAGATCTGCCAATTGCAATCAAAGCGCCTCACAGCTGTGACTTTGTTAGCGACACACAAATTATGTGAACAGCAAGACAGACAGCAAAGTTATATTTGAAGGTCTCGGAAGCAGGCTGCAGTTGAATTGTGTTTATAGTTCATGATCGAGATATTCAACTATTTGATGGAAAATACATTGGAAAGTATCCAGTCAATTCCGTCACACTACCAACATAAACGATCTAAACAAAGATATCTGCACACCCCTACGTAATGCGGCATTGACCGCTAGGTGTCACGAGAAGCGAACCCGCCAGTATGAAAGGAGGCGGTGAATACTGTCTAGTCAGTAGAGAAGCAGTAAAAGCAGAATGGATCGGTCAAGAAAACTCAGTAACCTCGAACGTGAATTAGTCATTGGATGTCACCTAACAATACCATCGGGTTTATTTGAATCCTTCTGAAGCTGCCCTAGTCGACTGTTGGTGAAGTGATTGTGAAGTGGGAAAGCGAAAGAACAACCACAACCAGTCCAACCACAACTCGACCAAGACAGCGAGACCTCATGTACTGACGGACGGGGGCTGCCGAACACTGACGAGGGCAGTTAGAATCGCATGAAATCAGCGAAAGGAATCATTCGTGAGTCCCGAAGTTCTACAGCAGTCCAGTTAGCACGATTACTGTGTGGAGGGAGGTAAAAAGAAAGCTGTATAATGGTCGAGTAAGTGCTCACAAGCCACACATTCTGTTGCTAATGCTAAGCAATGTTTGAGACACTGGACAGTGGATGACTGGAAACGATGAATCACAAAATACGCAGTGGCAATCCGACCGGAGGGATTGTGTTTGGCGAATTATGCTTCCTACACCACCAATAACCATTATTACATTAACAACAGAAGAATAAGCACCTAGAGACTTTAAATCAGCGTAACAAAAACAAATGGTTCAAATGGTTCAAATGGCTCTGAGCACTATGCGACTTAACTTCTGAGGTCATCAGTCGCCTAGAACTTAGAACTAATTAAACCTAACTAACCTAAGGACATCACACACATCCATGCCCGAGGCAGGATTCGAACCTGCGACCGTAACGGTCGCTCGGTTCCAGACTGTAGCGCCTAGAACCGCACGACCACTCCGGCCGGCCAAAAACAAATGAATCTAGCAATAACTCAACCTTATAAACCTAAAATTAATCGAAAATAATTAAATCTCAAACAAAAATAACCTGGAGAACGTTATCTGGCATCAAGTGTAGCCCCAACAGTTAAGCGTGGAGGAGGTCGTATTACACCATGGATGTATTCTTCGCGGTTTGGTTGTGGTCCCCTTGTTGTGTTTAAGAATAAACGCGGAATAACATGAACACACTGCATACAGTAGAGGAACAGTTCGGAGAGTATGATTGTTATCAGAATGACAATGCACCTTGTCTTGTAGCAGCATCTGCGAGGCTATAGTTTGCTGACAATGACATACCTGACATAGACTGGGCTGCTCAGAATCTCGAACTGGACCCAGTGTAACATCTGTGTAATGAATTAACACGAAGACTTCGCTCCATACCCTGGCCTTTTTTCAGTGTATTCTTGAGGAAGAATGGGCTGTCACTCCTCCGCAGACATTCAGCCGCCTCATTGAAAGTGTCCACAACGGGGTGGAAGCAGTCAAAAAAGCCAAGGTTTCGTCTCATCCCATACTAATGTCGGCCACTAGGTGTCCTGATATTTTTCATCAGACAGTGAACAGGTTTGTTGTGTATTTATGAGGATAAATAAATTACCACATAGGAATTCATAATAAACGACCAAAAAATGTGTCGTTTAAATTCTCATGGGGAAGTCTGCAGGTATCTACGACTAAATGTGTTAATGCTGTCAAGCGTTTTTATTCCAACTCACCTGAAGCTGACTACGAAGTCTCACTGTTAACGGTCTTTGAAGCCATGTAGCATTCTGATGTGGAAGTAAACTTCCTACACTACACACCCTTGCAATTCACAAGCGAAACTTCGGGAAATAATAAGATGTTGGTGTGAAGGTACCGAAGCACAATATACGGCCTGTCGTCGTTAAACTGATGTCCTTAATTTCCATTTTTGAATATTTAAATTTGCTTCATCCTTTATCCTAGTGTCGTAAATGATATTCAGCGGGATACATCAGCGACGCTGGGCACACAACATTGCCACAAGCGGAGTAAAAACTATACTCTGCACACTCTATTTTCTTAAAAGAAAATAGGCAAGTTTCCCTGAAGCAAATTGTTCGATAATGACGATGGCTCGAGAAAATTGGTTCTGTATGACATATAAGCATAGCCAACGCCAAATTCACTTCTAGACAATGCTCACAAGAGTATCCGTGCTTGTATTAAGGTCCTATTACGGTTCAATTTTGGCATAAATTTTCTGTAGTCTGTGTCAAGCACGTCACTGGTCACATTTACACTCATCACACGGAACATTATGATCACTGAATTACTATGGATACAAAGTCGTCTAGGTGATGGCAGTGTCACCTAGCGAGGAATGGCTGCTAGTCAGATACATGCTCGGTGCACGTAGAATCAGTGAGTCTGTTGTGTGTGCCGAGAGTGAGGAAGGCGCGCTATCTATCCGAGTCTGACCAAGAGCAGATTGTGATGGCCCAAAGCATTGAAACGAGCAATTCGGAAAGTATACGACTTGTTGGGTGTTCGAGGAGTGCTGTCGTGAGTGTCTTCAACACTTGGCGAAACCAAGATGAAACCGCGTTCAGACATCATGGGGTTGGGTGGCCACCCCTCATTACAGATGTCGGACGTCGTAGGCTGAGATGACTGATCAGAGAGATCAGGCGGCGAACTGTGAAGTAGCTAACATCAGAATTTAACACTGGACACAGAACAAGTGTGTGTGAACACACAGTACACCGAGCATTCAACGGGGGTCTCGTCAGCCGACGAATCATCCATGTGCCAATGTTAACACTACGACATTGGCATCTACGGCTGAAATGGGTAAATGACCATTGCCACTGGACGTTGACGCAGTAGCAGAGCCTCGTATGGCCTGCTGAACCCCGATACCTTCTTCTTTATGCCGATGGGAGGGCGCGAATTCGTCGTCTTCTAGGGGAACAGGACCTTGGAACCTGTACTGTGGGACGGAGACAAACTGACCGCGGTTCCATTATGCTATTGGGAACATTCGCGTGGGCATCCATGGGTCCAATGGAACTCGTGCAAGGCACCATGAAGGCCAAGGACTATCGTACACTGGTTGCAGACCACGTACACTCCTTCATGACGATCATGTTTCCCGACGGCAGTGGCATTTTTCAACAAGATAATGCACCATGTTTCAAGGCATCTGTGATGGAGTGGTTCGAGGAACACAGTGGCCAGTTCCAATTGATGTTCTAGCCACAGCTCTCCGGATCTGAGCTCGATCGATCTGGAATGTGATTGAACGTGCCTTCAGAGCTCGCTGCCACCCTCTCCGGAATTTACGGGAATTAGATGACTTGTGTGTGCAGATGTGGTGCCAACCTCCTCTAGCGACGTAACTTAAAAAAAGGATGTTGCGAAGAGGGGAGGGGGGGGCTGTAAAATGCTGAATTTCGAGTGATGGACCTGCTTTATGGGCAGAGCATATCGTCATCATCATAGTGTATCATCTTACCGATGCAGAAAGTGGCAAAAGGTTCGTAATCTATACAGTAATGTTCATGATAGACAGGGGGCCCCAGCAGTAATGGTCGATATTCTGGGATGTGATCAGGTACCATTATTCAAATCAAAGAATCATCTTCCATGCTGTGACACAAATCTCTTCTAGTGCAAACTCTATACTATACACATTATCAAAAGATGTGGTATGCACCAAAACGAGAAAAAATTGTCTCCTAAACATGGGCTCTAAAACGCGTAACTTAAGAACTGCGAGCACTTACTCAGTAGCAGAGGTAGTGAAGATGAATAAGAGCTTATAGCTCTTAGCGTATGCAATTGTTTTTAGACATTCTTGTTTTGAACCATTCTACCACCTCCCAAAACATGGAAAGCAAGTGTGTTTCACAGTATCGATTACGAAAAAGTGCTCGTATCCCTTAAGATACGCATTTTAGAGCCCGTGGTTTGATACGAATCATCGTTCATGTCATATCCCTGAATACTGACCCCTCCTCCTGGGCCACCCTGTGCAAACAACCGGGAAAACAAATGCAGCATCCTCAAGGACAAGGTAATTTTATTGATGAGTGATGTGACAGGTAGTTCACAACTGAACGAGTTTGTGATAAATTCAGCCAACCATGAGCTGTGTAAGGGAAAGTGAAAATTTCTGCCGGACTAGGCCTCGAACCCCGATGTCCCGCTTTATGCGTGAGGTCGCGTTGACCGCTTTGGCTGTCAGTGTACGACCCAGGGTCAGACCCAAACCTCCATACCTCGTCGTTCCTGCGCCATAACCTGTACTCGTGGACACATTTTGTATTTCCCGTGCAATGGAGCACACTTTAATTGAAAGTCGTTGCATGGCCTCGGAGGTTAAATACGATATTGCAGCGTCCAGGTCGCATGCATGCATGTTCGTCCGAGGAAACACTGAGTGTTTCTTCTTAACTACACAGGCACTGCAATTTGGTATTTATCTGCCGATACCGGGCAGTGATTTTCAGTTAATATGTCCTCCCTTGTACGGAAATTTCAAAATGTGTGTACGAGTACAGGTCGTGACGCAGCAACGACGACAAATGGAGGTCTGGGTCTGGCCGTGGGTAAAGCGGGAAATCCGAGTTCGAGTCCCGGTCCAGCCATCATTCCCTTATACACCTGATGGTTGTTCGTATTCGCAACTGCGAATACATTTCACGCATTTCACAACGGCTGTAGTCGCATCGGCTCCTGTTCCTAGGATATGCATGCATGCCCGAAGGAACATTGCATCATTCTTCTTAACAAGGCCGGGACACACGTGATCTGCGCATGCAGACGGTTCCCGACGACTCATGCTTAAGCAGCAGGTGTGATATGTGCCCAGATTCCCTCCCTATATGATGTTGGGTGACCACGGCTGCTCGCATACTGCGTTGACCTCGACGTGCACCTGTACTAAGCGAACGTCTACGACCTGGTCTACAGGTCATCATTTTCTTTGGGCCTTTGTCCCACTTCTACGAGGGGTCGGCCCAGTTACTATGGATTTGGAGATGTTAGTGTCAGAGGGAAGCCGGATGCCCTTCCTGTCGCCAACCCATACCACTCGGAACAGAATTAGTGCATCCCAGCTGTCTGCATCTAGTGTAAGCCATGAAATAGTGCGAACGTTTTCAAATGTCTGCGAGTCGTGTAACTGAGGCGGTACGTGGGGACCAGCCCGGTATTCACCTAGAGGGATGTGTAAAACCGCCTAAAAACCCCATCCAGGCTGGGCGGCACACCGACTCTTATCAGTAATACGCCAGGCGGATTCGATCCGGGGCCGGCGCGCCTACCCGAGTCCAGGAAGCAGAGTATTAGCGCTCTCGGCTAACCTGGAAGATCTTCCTGGTCTACAGGTGTGATAATGTTTCATATGCCACCGCTGAAAAGAACGACGCATCACCAATATACTGTGCGCAGTACCTACAGCAATTCGTCGGCACGTCCATCCAGCTTCCTGCAAGCTCAGCGCAATTTCTGTCTGCAGAGTCAAAATAGAAGATGCACAGACACGCCTTCTAAGAGCCTTCTGATTGCCGATGATCGTGACAAATGAATTAGTAACACTACAATCCTTCGGCGTACACATGCACGTGCCATTGATCAGAGACCTTGAAAACGTTGCAATTTTTTCCTGTAGTGAATGAATGGCATTGTAGATAACTTCGCTGATGACGCTGTTATACAGAGAGAAAAGGTGATGCTAGGCTCTGATATTGAAATCCAAGAATACCAGAGAAACGATGCTCGGTGCTGGGATTGACCTTCAGTACAAACAGATGTAACGTAGAGTTCATAACTACACGGAGAAACCCATCATTACACGATCACAAGATTGCCGAACAAGTACTGACAGCAATCACATCTGTGTAATCGAGCGTCCACGTGAAACGAATAGCATGTAAGGCAGATTCCGGACTGAGATTCATTGGAAGGACCCTCAGAAAGTGAAGTCGATTAACGAATGAGGAAGTTTATGATTCACTCATTAGATCAATAACTGAAGCACTTGAATATTGCTCGTCAGCCTTGTACCCTTATCATAAAGGACTGATAGATGAAATGGGGAAGATCGAACGAAGGGGAGCGCATTTTCTCATAGGTATATTTACCAAGTCCGAAAGTGTGACAGAGATGCTCAGCCAACTACAGCAGCAGACGTTACAAGAGAGGCGTTCTACGGATGGCGTGATTTACCGTTTCTCGAAGGTCCCACAGATATATTGCTCTCTCGTGCATATATCTAGCGAAAATACTACGGAGGCAAAATTAGAGAGATCCGACTCAGACGAATGACTACAAACAACTGTAGTTCTCGAGCGCTATTCACGATTTGGACAAGGGAGAAGGTGGCAGTGGTAGCCTGCGAGACATACCATAAAGTGCCTTGCGGAGTATAGATATAGAGGTGTAGGTGGACGTAGGTGCGCGCAGCGTAGGTACAATCAATCACCTAACTGAGTGTCAATGTGTTCACGTAGCTACACTTACTCTTGAGCTCCTTGCCATCAGCAGTGCAGTTGGCGTCTCCATCCTCGAGCAAGCACTGCGCATAGCTATTGAAGAGACGGTCGTTCCCGAGGATGTGGTCCAGGTTGACGTTGTCGTACTTGGTGGTGTACTTCTCTTCCGCGGCGGTGACGGCGACCACGGCCAGCGCCGAGACGAGCACTAGAGCGGCCTTCATGTCTGCGGTCAGAGTGCGCTACGTCCCGCTCAGGCCTAAGTCGCTCCTATATACATCCGTCCCCACTATGCCAGGCCTGTTTTCTTCCATCCAGGGACGGCTTTACACGTCACTCACTGCAACTGCGTGACTTTCCAGTCTTTTCCCCTATAACCACATTTCTATCACCGGAATTCTCATTGCGAAATCCAGTGTACACGAGAACTCGTAATCGCTATGGCCTTTCCTCCAAGCAAGATCAACTATCAAGTCAACCTTAGCGTATATTCGCAATCGACTACTGATCGCTTTAAATCTCCGTTACCTTCAAGGAAACGTTAATAAATTGACAGAGTCTCTCACTTCAAATGGTTTTACCCTGAACGGCGTCCATAAATCGACGGTTGAAACAGCTAATACGCTTCGATACCACATAAAAAAGATAAACAGAAATCATGCATATTGTAACGGAACCTATTAAAGGCTTTACTTTACCGAAGTATGCGATAACCTCCTTAACGAGTATTTATGATTGTAGAAAAGTTATTGTGTATGTTAACAATGATTGCATAACATGTCTCCATAAACAGTCAACCCATTAAATTATACTGAATAACTGACCACACAAAAGTTAATATCACCTAAGTTCATCTTAAATAATTAATATGAAGTACGAAAAATAGTGGCCAACTTACGTATTGGGGACCTCCTTAAATAAAAATCACCCAGTGAAACATATTTGTTCACTAGGACCGTTTTCACTCAGTATTCACGTAAACACTCCAATTTTGGACGAAAACAAATGTAATTCTTAATAATTCATGTTATTTACTTATTTATGCAAATTAGAGAAGTCAATTGACGAACTTCTAAAAAACGGCCTTTTTGTAAGAAAGAATTATTCTGTCAAGTCAACAAATCTGTCTGTCATTTTAATAACCTGTTAAATTATGTCACTCGATATAAATTAATAACTTTTCTGCACAAATTACGGTAACAGATGTACATGTGACTTATAAACTATATCTCTTTTTAGTAGTTCTTTGACAAGGTTATAAATACAAGCAGCAAGCAGGGTTGGGAGCGCAGTCTGAATGTCACTTTGGTAAAGTGTGTATGTGTGTTATTGTTCGAGGTGGATAAACAATGCAAAGAACATGTAAAAGAAGTACTATTTTGTGTTGTGTCATTGTCTTTGGTGGACAGTGGAATTAAGATGGCCACCAGAGTAATAAATATTTGAAGTTTAAATATTTGTTGGTTTCGCTCGTTATTTATCATCAAAAGCACATCAAAAACATGGGACCTCATCATTTTACCCCTAGACAACCAGATTTGGAGACAGCATCAGCATCGAGACACAGCAGCGATCCAGCAAGCAGCAGCGATTACCACAATGCATTTTAATGGCGCCAACCTAACATCAAGTGCTAACAAGCTCAGTAAATGGGAGTGAAATAGTGCGATTATAGCAATATCTACGACTAGGCGACCAATATCCACCAATAATAATAACAGTTGCACTTAGCTCCCATAGGACAGATAGCTACCACACGCTTTTTGTGTCTGTATTTGGCCAACAAGGCCAAGCCAAATGATGTCAACAGACTTCGCATTTATATCCCGGATTAAATTACAAATCTCTCCTTAGGTTTTCATGGAGTGAAGCCATGTGTCTCTGTGGTTGCTGATATACATTCAGATGACAAAAGTCATGGAAAGGCGATATGAACCTATACAGGTGGCTGTAGTGCACTGGCGCAGCTGTCATTTCTACTCAGGTCATTTGTGCTGAAATGTTTCCGAGGTCATTATGGCCGCACGACGGTAAGTAACAGACTTTGAACGCGAAACGCTAGTTGGAGCTAGACGCATGAAATATTTCATTTCAAAAATCGTTAGGGAATTCAATATTTTCGTTAGGGAATTCAATATTCCGAGATAAACCGAGTCAAGAGTGTACCGAGAATACCAAATTTCAGGCATTACCTCTCAACACGGACAACACAGTGGCCGGCGGCCTTCACTTAAACATCGGGAGCAGCGGCGTTTGCGTAGAGTTGTCAGTCCTAACAGACAACGAACACTGCATGAAACAAGCGCAGAAATCAATGTGGGACGTATGACGAACGAATCATTAGGACAGTGCGGCTAAATGTGTAGTTAATGGGCTATGGCAGCAGATAACAAACGAGATTGCCTTTGTCAAAAGCACGACATTGCCCGGAGTGCATCTTCTGGGCCACCCATCGAACATTTATGGGACATAGTTGAGAGATCAGTTCGTGCACAAATTCTTGCGCTGGCAACATTTTTGCAATTATTGACGGCGCCATTGGTGGCCTAGTGGTAGCGTCTTTCTTTATCTATCAAAACATTCTCGGTCCCGGGTTCGAACACCGCTACCACTCAAATTTTAAATAAAAATCGTTGGCAATGGCGACCAAAGAAGTCACCCTCAATCTGCCAACGGCCTTGTCAAAGATGGCGGAGGAGCGGACGGAGATTCGATGCACTCTGCCTGTAAAGGTGGAAGAATCAGCAACTGTCAAGGACATGAGGATGCAGAAGGCAATGGAAATCACTGCATCAAAGACACATAACGTGTATACACAGAGCATATAGCCCATAATTGAAAAACTAACGTATTTACCTCTCCACTGGCAAAAGATTCCGGACTAGTTTCCCATTCGAATCCCTGGGTCGGGACACCCAAGGTGGGAGGCGGGGTGACCATGAGAAAAATATTGAATAACCAACGAAAGGATAACGTTCTACGATACGGGACGACGTAGATTGACAGAAGTTTGAACTTGATAGGGAACGCAGAAAGTCTGAAAAACGACATGCAAAATCTCAATCTAGATATAGTGAGGGTCAGTGAAGTGAAATGGAAGACAAGGATTTCTGGTCAAACGAGTATAGGGTAATATCAGCAGCTGCAGAAAATGGTATAATGGGAGTAGGATTAGTTATGAATAGGAAGGTAGTTCAGAGAGTAAGTTACTGTGAGCAGTTAAGTAATAGGGTTCTTCTTATCAGAATCGACAACAAACCAACACCGACAGCGATAGTTCACGTACACATGCAGACATTGTAAGCTGGAAATAAAGAAATAGAGAAAATATATGAAGATATTGAATGGGTAATTCACTACGTAAAGCGAAATGAAAATATAATACTTATTGGGAATTGGAATGTGGTTGTAGGAGAAGCAGTCGAAAAGAGGATAAGGGAGAATATCGGCTTGGAACAAAGAATGAGAGAGGAGAAAGGCTAATTGAGTTCCGCAATAAATTTCAGCTAGTAATGGCAAATATCCTGTTCAAGAATCACAAGAGGAGGAGGTATACTTCTAAAAGGCTGGGAGATACAGGAAAATTTCAGTTACAATATGAGGTCTATTCCAAAGGTAAGGTTCGATCGGTTGCGAAATAAAAACCACAGCGAAATTCAAAAGTGTTTTATTTGCAATGGTTAGCCACACCTTCCAGGAACGTCTCTGCATAGCCGCCGCTCCGTTTGAGACATTTGTCTTAGCGTTGTACCAACTTTCCAATACTCTCGTCATAGAAGGCAGCCGCCTCCAGTTTTCGTGGAGTCTCTACACTGATCTGCAATTCGTTGTCTGTTCCAAACCGCTGACTTCATAGAAAGCGGTTCATGTCAACGCAGATGAAAATCAGAGGGAGCAAAATCCGGGCTGTATGGAGTGTGATCAAACACTTCCCATCGAAAACGCTGCAGGGGCGTCGTCATTGCCCCTGCAGAGTGCGTCCCAGAACTAGCATGAAGAAGGAGATGCTTGAGGGTTATGTTTTGTGGGCTGTGTCCAATCATGCGAAATCTCTCACGGGTACTCATACTTGGCGGGGGACGCTGTTTTCTAGGCATCTTTACGTGCTCACTGTGCGCTCAGAACTGAAAAGCAGACATGACGCGATCAACGGGCATACTAGAGACGTGTCAAACACACCTATGCAAAGCTTTATCGGATTTTCATTGTGGTTTCCATTTCGCGACTGATCGGACCTTACTTTCGGAAAACGTCTCGTACATCACACTCGGGCAGAGATTCCGAAATCACATACTGAAAATTAAGACGCACCAAGGAACCGATACAGACTCTGATCACAATTTAGTAGTGATGAAAGTAGACTGAAGTTTAAGAGACTAGTCGGGAAGGATCATTCCACAAAGAAGTGGAACACGGAAGTGCTAAGTAATGAAGAGATGCGTTTGAAGAGCTCTGAGGCTATAGATCCTGCGATAAGGAATAGCTCAGTAGGCACTTCGGTTTAAGAGGAATGGTCATCTCTAGAAAGGGCTGCCACAGAAGCTGGAAAGAAATTTGTACAAAGAAGGTAACTGCGAAAAAACCATGGGTAATAGAAAAATACTATAGTAGATCGATGAACGAAAGAAGTATAAAAATCTTCAGGGAAATTCAGGTATATAGAAAGACAATCGCTCAGGAATGAAATAAACTGGAAATACAGGGAAGCTAAGGTGAAATGGCTACATGAAAAACGTGGAGGTGTCGAAAAAGAAACGATTGTCAGAAGGACTGACAAAGAATGTAGAAAAGTGAAAACAACTTTCGGGCCGGCCGGTGTGGTCGTGTGGTTCTAGGAGCTTCAGTCTGGAACTGCGTGACCGCTACGGTCGCAGGTTCGAATCCTACCTCGGGCATGGATGTGTGTGATGTCCTTAGGTTAGTTAAAGTGGTTCTAAGTTCTAGGACCCGTGGTCTAGGGGTAGCGTCTTTGATTCTTAATCAAAACGTCTTCGGTCCCGGGTTCGATCCCCGCCACTGCCTAAATTTTGATAAATAATCAGCATTGGCGGCCGAAGACTTCCGACATAAGAAGTCAGCCTCATTCTGCCAACGGCCTTGTCAAAGAGGGCGGAGGAGCGGATAGAGGTTCAAGGCACTCACTTGTCCTAGGGGTGGGAAATTGCCCCTAAAGGCGGAAGAATCAGCAATGATCAACGACATGAGGATGCAGAAGGCAATGGAAACCACTGCATTAAAGACACGTAACGTGTATCCACAGGACATGTGGCCTGTAATTGAAGAAGTGTCATGATGAGCTCTCCATTGGCAAAAGATTCCGGAATAGTCCCCCATTCGGATCTCCGGGAGGGGACTGCCAAGGGGGAGGTTACCATGAAAAACAGATTGAATAATCTACGAAAGGATAACGTTCTACGAGTCGGGGCGTGGAATGTCAGAAGCATGACATTCATGACAATATCTGTTCCCTACCACGGTTTCCCGTGGTAGGGAAAATAGAAAATCTGAAAAGGGAAATGCAAAGGCTCAATCTAGATATAGTAGGGGTCAGTGAAGTGAAGTGGAAGAAAGACAAGGATTTCTGGTAAGATGAGTATCGGGTAATGTCAACAGCAGCAGAAAATGGTATAACAGGTGTAGGATTCGTTATGAATAGGAAGGTAGGGCAGAGGGTGTGTTACTGTGAACAGTTCAGTGACCGGGTTGTTCTAATCAGAATCTACAGCAGACCAACAACGACAGGTATACATGCCGACGTCGCAAGCTGAAGATGAACAGATAGAGAAAGTGTATGAGGATATTGAAAGGGTAATGCAGTATGTAAAGGGGGACGAAAATCTAATAGTCATCGGCGACTGGAATGCAGTTGTAGGGGAAGGAGTAGAAGAAAAGGTTACAGGAGAATATGGGCTTGGGACAAGGAATGAAAGAGGAGAAAGACTAATTGAGTTCTGTAACAAGTTTCAGCTAGTAATAGCGAATACCCTGTTCAAGAATCAGAAGAGGAGGAGGCATACTTGGAAAAGACCGGGAAATACCGGAAGATTTCAATTAGATTACAGCATGGTCAGACAGAGATTCCGAAATCAGATACTGGATTGTAAGGCGTACCCAGGAGCAGATATAGACTCAGATCACAATATAGTAGTGATGAAGAGTAGGCTGAAGTTCAAGACATTAGTCAGGAAGAATAAATACGCAAAGAAGTGGGATACGGAAGTACTACGGAACGACGAGATACGTTTGAAGTTCTCTAACGCTATAGATACAGCAATAAGGAATAACGCAGTAGGCAGTACAGTTGAAGAGGAATGGACATCTCTAAAAAGGGCCATCACAGAAGTTGGGAAGGAAAACATAGGTACAAAGAAGGTAGCTGCGAAGAAACCATGGGTAACAGAAGAAATACTTCAGTTGATTGATGAAAGGAGGAAGTAAAAACATGTTCCGGGAAAATCAGAAATACAGAAATACAAGTCGCTGAGGAATGAAATAAATAGGAAGTGCAGGGAAGCTAAGACGAAATGGCTGCAGGAAAAATGTGAAGACATCGAAAAATATATGATTGTCGGAAGGACAGACTCAGCATACAGGAAAGTCAAAACAACCTTTGGTCACATTAAAAGCAACGGTGGTAACGTTAAGAGTGCAACGGGAATTCCACTGTTAAATGCAGAGGAGAGAGCAGATAGGTGGAAAGAATACATTGAAAGCCTCTATGAGGGTGAAAATTAGTCTGATGTGATAGAAGAAGAAACAGGAGTCGATTTAGAAGAGATAGGGGATCCAGTATTAGAATCGGAATTTAAAAGAGCTTTGGAGGACTTACGGTCAAATAAGGCAGAAGGGATAGATAACATTCCATCAGAATTTCTAAAATCATTGGGGGAAGTGGCAACAAAATGACTATTCACGTTGGTGTGTAGAATATATGAGTCTGGCGATATACCATCTGACTTTCGGAAAAGCCTCATCCACACAATTCCGAAGACGGCAAGAGCTGGCAAGTGCGATAATTATCGCACAATCAGCTTAACGGCTCATGCATCGAAGCTGCTTACAAGAATAATATACAGAAGAATGGAAAAGAAAATTGAGAATGCGCTAGGTGACGATCACTTTGGCTTTAGGAAAAGTAAAGGGACGAGAGAGGCAATTCTGACGTTACGGCTAATAATGGAAGCAAGGCTAAAGAAAAATCAAGACACTTTCATAGGATTTGTCGACCTGGAAAAAGTGTTCGACAATATAAAATGGTGCAAGCTGTTCGAGATTCTGAAAAAAGTAGGGGTAAGCTCTAGGGAGAGACGGGTCATATACAATATGTACAACAACCAAGAGGGAATAATAAGTGTGGACGATCAAGAACGAAGTGCTCGCATTAAGAAGGGTGTAAGACAAGGCTGTAGCCTTTCGCCCCTACTCTTCAATCAGTACATCGAGGAAGCAATGATGGAAATAAAAGAAAGGTTCAGGAGTGGAATTAAAATACAAGGTGAAAGGATATCAATGGTACGATTCGCTGATGACATTGCTATCCTGTGTGAAAGTGAAGAAGAATTAAATGATCTGCTGAACGGAATGAACAGTCTAATGAGTACACAGTATGGTTTGAGAGTAAATCGGAGAAAGACGAAGGTAATGAGAAGTAGTAGGAATGAGAACAGCGAGAAACTTAACATCAGGATTGATGGTCACGAAGTCAATGAAGTTAAGGAATTCTGCTACCTAGGCAGTAAAATAACCAATGACGGACGGAGCAAGGAGGACATCAAAAGCAGACTCGCTATGGCAAAAAAGGCATTTCTGGCCAAGAGAAGTCTACTAATATCAAATACCGGCCTTAATTTGAGGAATAAATTTCTGAGGATGTACGTCTGGAGTACAGCATTGTATGGTAGTGAAACATGGACTGTGGGAAAACCGGAACAGAAGAGAATCGAAGCATTTGAGATGTGGTGCTATAGACGAATGTTGAAAATTAGGTGGACTGATAAGGTAAGGAATGAGGAGGTTCTACGCAGAATCGGAGAGGAAAGGAATATGTGGAAAACACTGATAAGGAGAACGGACAGGACGATAGGACATCTGCTAAGACATGAGGGAATGACTTCCATGGTACTAGAGGGAGCTGCAGAGGGCAAAAACTCTAGAGGAAGACAGAGATTGGAATACGTCAAGCAAATAATTGAGGACGTAGGTTGCAAGTGCTACTCTGATATGAAGAGGTTAGCACAGGAAAGGAATTCGTGGCGAGCCGCATCAAACCAGTCAGTAGACTGATGACCAAAAAAAAAAAAAAAAAAAAATTTCTAGGGCACTGATCACTGATGACCACAGATGTTAAGTCCCATAGTGCTCAGAGCCATTTTAACCATTTGAACCAACTTTCAGTGAAGTTAACAGCAGGTGTGGTAACATTAAGAGTGAAACGGGAATTCCGCTGTTAAATGAAGAGGATAGAGGGGATGAGTGGAGAAACTACAATAAAGGTCGGTAAAAGGAGAAAGATTTGTCTGATGACGTGATAGAAGAAGAAACAGGACTCGATATAGAAGAGCCAGGGGTTCCTCTATTAGAATCAGAATTTAAAATATCTTTGGAAGATTTATGATATAATGAGGCAGAAGGGATCGATAACACTCCATCGGAATTTCTAAAATCATTAGGGAAATGGTAACAAAATGACTGTTCACATTGACGTATAAAATGTATGAGACTGGCGATATACCGTGCGACTTCTGGAAAAACATCATCCATACAACTCTCAAGGTTTCAAGAGACGAAAGGTGCGTGAATTATTGCACAGTCAGATTCACAGCTCATGCTTCCAAGTCGCTAGCAAGAATAATATACAGACGAACGTAAAAGGAAATTGAGTATGTGTCAGATGACGATCGGTTTGGCTTCAGGAAAGGTAAAGAAAGGCACTGAGAGGCAGTTCTGGCGTTGTGGTTGATAACGGAAGTAAGACTAAAGAAAAATCATGACAAGTTCGTAGGGTGTGTCGTCTTCAAAAAAGCATTCGACATTGTAAAACGGTGAAACGTGTTCGAAATTCTGAAAACAATAACTATAGGAAAAGGCGGGTAATATACAATATGCACAAGAGTCAAAGGGAAAAATAAGAGTGGAAGAACAAGAACTAAATTCTCGGATTATGTGGGTGTAGGACAGGGTGTAGTCTTTCGGCCGACTTTTTAATCTATACGTCAAAGAAGCAATGGCATAAATAACAGGAAAGTTCAAGAGTGGAATTAAAATTCAATGTAAAAGATATCGATGATAAAATTCGCTGATGATATTGCTATCCTAAGTGAAAGTAAATAAAAATTACAGGATCTGCTGAATAGAATAAATACTCTGTCAAGTGCAGAATATGGATTGAGAGTAATTCGAAGAAAAACGGAAGTAATGAGATGTGGCAGGAATAAGAACAGCGAGAAACTCAACATCAGGATTAACGATCACGAAGTAGATGAAGTTCAGGAGCTCTGCTACGTAGGCAGCAAAATAACCCACGACGGATGGAGCAAAGAGGACATAAGAGCAGACTGGAACTGGCAAGAAAAATCTATTAGAATCAAACATATACTTTAATTTTGAGGGACAAATTTCTGAGAATGTACATTTGGAGCACAGCATTGTGCGGTAGTGAAACATAGTCTGTGGGAAAAGCGGAACGGAGTAGAATTGAAGCACTGTGTGACACGTGACACACAGTAAGTTCAAAGAGGACCTGGTTCACATTACCGTACACCCTGGTGACCAGACTGCCCGGATTTAAACCCATTTGAGAAACTGTGGGACCACCTCGATCGGACTGTTCGCGGCATTGATCCTCAACCAAGAAACTTACCGTAGCTGGCCACGGCACTGGAGTCGACACGGCTCCACACTCCTTCCAGTACCTGAGTGACTCTCTTCCTGCAATCTTGCAGTGGTCCACCCTTGAAAAACTGGTTATTCAGGCTTTTGACAGGTAGTCACATTAATTAAGAAGTCTGTTTATTTAACTTGATCTGATTAACGGCATTAGGCCTTCTGTTAGATCGCACAAGGGTTTTACATACACAGTACCTTTTTTAAATCATAATTACTTAAGATATAACAATTTTAATATGACAAGCAGTTTTATAATGATTTGTGTCTGTAGTGGCAATGTGAGTAAATAATAATGAGTATGGACTAAAAAGTTCTTGTACTTTTACTGCTGCGGACACTAACGGTGATAAAACACACATCAAAAAAGGTTTTGCATTACTCCAGTTCCCAGAACTCCTGAAGATAGACGTTGACTGTAGATATTGTATCATAAAGACAGTCCCTTTGACTTTTCAGAGATGTAAAAAACGATGCATGAGCAGCGCCTATTAGACGGAGGGGGTCCGACAGCCGATCAGTTCCAGTCATTCCAGTCGATCGCATCCGCATTGTAACTCTGTGCCAAGGAGGGCTCTCAACAAAGGAAGTGTCCAGGCGACTCTGAGAGGAGCAAAGCGATGTTGTTCGGACATGGAGGAGATACAGAGAGACAGGAACTGTCGATGACATGCCTCGCTCAGGCCGCCCAAGGGCTACTACTGCAGTGGATCACCGCTACCCACGGATTAAGGAACCCTGACACCAACGTCACGATATTGAATAATGCTTTTCGTGCAGCCACAGGACGTCGTTTTACGACTCAAACTGTGCGCAATAGGCAGCATGATGCGCAACTTCACTCCCGAAGTCCATGGCGAGGTCCATTTTTATAACCAGGACACCATGCAGCGCGGTACAGATGGGCCCAACAACATGCCGAATGGACCACTCAGGACTGGCATCACGTTCTCTTCATCGACAAGGGTCGCGTATGCTTTCAACCAGACAATCGTCGTGTTTGCAAATGTTTGCAAACAACCCAGTCAGGCTGAACCCCTTAGACACACTGTCCAGCGAGTGCAGCAATTTGGAGTTTCCCTGCTGTTTTGAGGTGGCATTATGTGGGGCCAACGTACGCCGCTGGTGGTCATGGAAGGTGCCGTAACTGCTGTACGACATGTGAATGCCATCCTCCGACCGACAGCGCAACCATGTCGGCAGATGTTAGCGAGGCATTCATGGACGACAATTCGCGCCCCCATCGTACACGTGTTATGAATTGCTTCCTGCAAGATAACGTCATCGCTCGACCAGTGTGGCCAGCACGTTTTCCAGACATGAACCCTATCGACACGCCTGGGATGGACTGAAAAGGGCTGTTTATGGACGTCATGACCCATCAACCACTCTCAGGGATCTACGCCGAATGGCCGTTGAGGAGTGGATCAATGTGGACCAACAGTGCCTTAATGAACTTGTTGATAGTACGCCTATGCCACGATGAATACAGGCATGCATCAATGCAAGAGGACGTGCTACTGGGTATTAGAGGTACCGGTGTATACAGCAATCTGGACCGCCAGCACTGAAGGTTTCGCTGTATGGTGTTACAACATGCAATGTGTGGTTTTCATGGGCAATAAGAAGGATGGAAATGAGGTTTATGTTGATCTCTATTCCAATTTTCTGTGCAGGTTCCGGAACTCTCGGAAGCGAGGTGATTCAAAACTTTTTTGATGTGTGTAGCAATAACAATAGTAATGACAATAGCAAAAATAATGACAGTGTTAGATATAAAAAGAAATTGCAGGTCTACAAAATAAATGTTCCTGATATAGCGAGTCCCGAGGAAAAGATAATTAAGGAGGGTGCGCCAGCTAAGAATACTGTGAAATGAGGAACATCTGGTTGGAATGAGGGCTGTCCAAGCGTAACAATTGTGTACAGGGACAAGGGTAATTGCTGCTTTAGCATATATATAATTATCTATCTTCTGAAGCTGAAGATGTTATTTACTTTTCTAATATAATGCGGTATATTATTCCAGAGTATGGTTCCTGCTTCAGAGAAGGACTTCGAATAAGTGGCAGAGCAAGACAGCAGGATGGAAAGGATATTTCTCTGTTGGGAATGGGTGTTTCTGCGATGTTGTTCAGACAAGACCGTTAAGGTCAAGGAGAGATATAGGGAACAGCGTACATTGATAACAGAGGGTATGAAAATCCCTCCACTTTTCTGCACGCCTGGACATTGTAGTATCAAAATGTTAGACCGTATTCTGAAAATAAATATGTGGAAAGAAACTGTGAGCATTCTCTGTGCGAGCGTTAAGATTTCCCATGAAACTGGGATTGTGTTACCTGTGTATGAAAAAAGTGCTTCCAGATTTGAATAATCAAGTGATCCAAATATGACGTGAAATGGTGCCTTTAAACCATTAGCTTTGTCTTTTCCCTGTGACTAGGGGCGGAGTTTGCAATTTAGAACCACTGGGTAACGAGAAACAAGCAATGTCAGCATAATTGCCTACGAAGCTGACAACTGTTTTAGAGGTTGTTACTTCCTAACAACCCACGTATTTGAAGTTGAGAGGTGTTGCCCCATATACAAGAAGTCTGGAAGGACAGCTCATGGTACACACGGGCCCGTTTTTGTTTAGTCGATAACGTCTAGACGGAAGCATTAACGGATGGAAGAATGATTCTGTTAGCGCATTAGTCTGAAGGGAAAGTAGCAGCTGGAACAATCACAAGAACATCGTGGGAGGCACCAGTTTGGTGCTGGAAGTGTCTTTTATTTGTGACTCGTCATGTTCGATAGGCTACACCGGTTCACCTTAGCATTGATGATGTGAGTGATACTACGAATTCTCAAATTTACACTGATGTGGTGCTGCTATAGCATCCACAGCTTTCGAGAAGCGCATGTCGTTTAGACTTACATTTCAATAACGGTATTCTCAAATTTTGTGGAGTTGCCTCGGCTGATGAATGCCCCATATCTGTACATATCTAAAACGTGGATTGTCCTGCTCCTCAGGGAGCCCTAAAGCTAATTTTACCTTATAGTGGTCAAATTCTGTCGCCGCCAAGCATCTGTGGCTAAACCATTAACTTTGAAAGCTGGGAGGTTCAGGACGAGCACCTTTCGTGCATCATTGTTAGCTGTTAATCACAGACGTTTAGTCACGAGCTTCCTCTGGCTGCTGTGCTTGGTGCTGGTATATATTGTAGAGAGGCGGTTATCGCTGAAGCGATCCATTTTCAGTTTTTTATCGCTGTTATTTCCGGTAATAATCCTAGAAATCGAACAGAAACTGAAAAAATTTGACTCCCTCAGTTTCAAGATACATAGAATCAAAATATTAAATTAAACAGGAAAATATAGGAAAACTAAGCATGTCCACCGTTCTCTGCTTTTGTCGAAAAGTGGTTGACTGCTACAAAAACTCATCCGTTTCCTCCTATTGATCTAACTTTTTTAACTCTGCCCAAAAATAGTTTTGTAATCGGGAATCATACCATACCACTATTTGAATATTACGGAAAAGGTTGAAAACCGAGGTTGAAGAATAGTTTTCGTGTTTATTTGTCCGTTTTCAGACGCTGCAAGCAGCTAAAGGCGTGTTACGCAGACACAGGCAGCACATCAGCAGCTTTCTATATTTATTGTAACTATGAATGAACTGTTAAATTTTAGATTTTCTCCTTATGTTATGTCACAAGTCTGTTATGGCTTCTCCCGGTTTAATCTTTTAAAGCAAATGGAGCATTGTACATCGCTGATACCATACTACGATAAATAGTTCCAGACTAGGGATGGCGCCATTCTGTAATACAACTGATGTCCGACGGCGACAGTGGGAAGCTTGCTTATAGACCAGATGGGGCAAGTCTTGCACACTGCCTCTACACGCATAACATCTAATAGGTCATACCCTGTGATAACAGTTACATTATTGTCTCATTAGTACTGTATCAATTATTATACCAAGTGTTTGTTGCTCGTTTCTGTCGGCATTGTTATTAAAATAGGACTCATCGCTTTTCCCATTTTCTGTAATAACACAATATCTCGAAGAAATGTAAATTTTACGAATAAAAATTACGCGTTTTGTAAATATGGTTTACTTAAAAATGACAAATTTTAGCACCGCTGCTGTGGATAGCTGATATTTCCGTTTTTTACACAGTTATCAGTAAAAAATAAAAACACCTGTTAAAACTGAGACCAAACAAACACCGAACAACACCGGTTATTCATAACTAATACACCACTATTGGTTTTAACCGGTCGATTTTTCCTATGCGTAATATCTTGGGCTAGATCGGAATCTTTGACTGCAGTCCGCTAACAGAAACGCCAGGCAGCAGAATTCATAACTTCAAATCCTTGTATTCACCACACTTCCTGAATGTTGACATTTTACCTTGCCTGAGGTTCGATTTAACACATTTTGTATTCACTACACTACCTAAATGTTCACATTTTACCTTGCACAATGTTCGATTTAACACATTTTGACGTATTGCAGCATGTGATACTTCCGAGTAACTTTCCCCCCTTTCGCTGCGTTTTGCATGAACTTCCCATCCGCCGTTACTAACAAAGAGTCAGGTCGCGTTGTCAATTGTTCATGTTCAATTTATGAAGGTGTATTTCAGAACTTAAATTGTGTTTTCAATCTGTATGAACACTGATGTATAGTGTTGAAAGGACTAGCACCTTACATTTTCGCTCTTTTTGGCTTTGTTAAAAGAGCTGTCGAACATTCATGACTATTTTTAACTCTGCTGTATGACGTATGTCTTTTGTTAAGTTGTATCTTTTTCTGTTAACTTTTTAACATTTCATTCAGGAAATATACTCCAGACAATTAATGAGGCCTTAAGAGGAATAATGTTCAATGGACCGTATCTTAATACTGATATGATTCCAAAGTAAAACCAGATAGTAAGTAAAAATAAGAGATCCGCTGCGGGAGCGAAGATGGTGTTGTTCAATAAAGATTTAGTTTTTTGCAAGACATATAATATACAAAACATTGAAACGTACTCTCGTTTCTTGATAATATATAGGTCGTGCAGAACTGTGTTGATCTAGAGAGGTCACCAGAACGTTACAATGCTGAAAAAAAGCTGTTTTGTTGTATGTTTTCAGAAGATTTGAGGTCAATACCCGAAATCACCGTTAGGCCTCCTCACACCATGAAACCTACACCATCAAAACCACCGATAATGTTCCTGGTTGCATTACGTGTTTTCGTCTCTTGCCATATGTGCGATACGTCCAGAACCACTACGCAGACTGAAGCTGCTCTATCACATAAAGAGCACGTGTTACCACTCCTCGTTGGTCCAGCCCCTTGGCACCGTAGCAAAGATATGTAAACGGTACACTCACCTATCAACATTATTTTGACACTGTACTCCTCCCCCATGTGCCTCTTTTCAGGGGTACATTCAGCCCTGACGTCATTTTTGTGGATGGCAGTGCGCGACCGCATCGAGAAACGCAGTGGAAGACCCCTTGGAGCGAGAGGATACATGGTGAATGGACTAGTCTGCCCGTCACCCAACTCAAATCCCATCGGGCACGCGTGTGATGCGTCGGGCAGATGTATTTCAGCACGTTCGCATGCACCAACACCCCTCCAGCAGCAGTCAACCGCGCCGATGGAGGAACAGAATGCCCTACCACAAGAAGTCCTTACCAACCTTTCGTCCAGCATGGGTGCACGTAGTAGAGCTCCCACTGGCATCCGTAGTGATTACACATTCTTTTAAGAGCCGTGCTCCACCTTTTATACTGTCCAGGAGACCATCATAAATCGCGTTGGCTTCAACGTGATTATTGTCTTTGAATGAAAGTGCATTTTTGTGCCTCGCATTGCATATTTCTTTCAGTTTTCTTCTGTACTGTACTGTACTGTATTGTACCAGTTCTTTCTACGTATGGTCCAGGTTTCATCGGGCTATGTTACCTGGCAGGGACAGATCATGCGAAATCTACTTTCTACCTTATGTTTTGTACACCAGTGTGGGTAGGAGTAACAACATCTACATTATGTATCTAAGGAAAGGCTACACAGCGACTTTCACATTCAGAAATCATATTTGGGAGTTGGTTCCCTTTGATAAGTTCGTGCTGTGTTTCTTGTAGAAGGAGAAAGTGTACTAGTAGGCGTCGGAATCGACAACGGCCTGCTCGTGGTCTATCGAGCTTTTCGTACCACGACGCACCTGCTAGCATTGGTAGATGATCAAAGTGTCATGCGAATGTGGAATCGATGTGTACAGGAGATCAGTATTCAATGCCATGAACAATATCAGTGGCCTCATGCATCTAGCTCCCAAGAAGACAGACATATTGTTCACTCGAACGTGCTGGATCGTGCTCCTCGAAACATCCCAGAATTTCATTGTACCGGTCAAACCAGTAGCAGTACGACATTCTGCCGCTAGATGTCTCGAGGTCAACGTCTTAAGCACTGCGCCACCAAGTGCGTCATCTTTGGCACTTGCAAGTGTGAGTTGTAGTCATATGTATCAGGACGTGTTTCAGTGCTTTTCCGAATTGTGAAATGGATAACGTGAAGGAGCAATGGATTTGCATTAAATTCTGTTTCAAGATGAAGAAAATAGCCAAGTCAGTTAACTTGAGTTAGGAGATAGACTTGTTTGTAGCAAGCCAAGCATCCAAGCGTCCACACAGACAGTTCGACGACGCCTCTATCACCATGGACTATCAAGACTGTCAGCAAGGTGACCATTTTCGTGACTTCCTTCTATGCGGCAGCAAAGAGACACTCATCGACAGCGCAGTGCCCAACGGCAATACTGGACACAGGAGTGGTATCAAGGAGCATTTTCAGAGGACTTATACTATCACGACAGACATATCTTTGTGCAGAGGGTACGAGGAGGACGACCTTTGCGAGACTGCACTCTTTATTATTATACTCAGGCCCAGCAGCTGGCTTGATGTGAATGGCATTCAGTTCAACTTTAATTATGTACACCCCTCAAAAAAAGTTTTGCATCACCCCAGGTCCCAAAACTCCCACAGATAGACATTGACTGTGGATGTTGTATCACAGACACAATCCCTTTGACTGTTCAGAACTGTCACTAAAGCCGCCCAAAGATGTAAGCAACCATGTATGAGCAGCGCCTATTAGACAGAGGGGGTTCTACAGCAGGAACGAGGTATACAGCTCGACTTGTCTGTAGTTCAACCATGGCCAGAAGGTCAAGACCGTGGTTCGATCGCGTCCGCATTGTTACTTTATGCCAGGAAGGGCTCTCAACATGGGAAGTGTCCAGGTGTCTCGGAGAGAACCGAAGCGATGTTGTTCGGACATAGAGGAGATACAGAGAGACAGGAACTGTCGATGACATGCCTCGTTCAGGTCGCCCGAGGGTTACTACTGCAGTGGATGACCGCTACCTAAGGATAACGGCTCGGAGGAACCCTAAAAGCAACGCCACCGTGTTCAGTAATACTTTTTGTGCACAGGACGTCATGTTACGACCCAAATTGTGCCCAATAGGCACAACTTCAATCCCGTCGTCCATGGTGAGGTCCATCTTTGCAACCACGACACCATGCAGCACGGTACAGATGGGCCCAACAACATATCGAATGGACCGCTCAGGATTGGCGTCACGTTCTCTTCACCGATGAGTGTCGCGTATGCCTTCAACTAAACAATCGTCGGAGACGTTTGGAGACAACCCGGTCTGTTTGAACGCCTTAGACACACTGTCCAGTGAGTGCAGCAAGGTGGAGGTTCCCTGCTGTTTTGGGGTGGCATTATGTGGGGCCCATGTATGCCGCTGGTCATCATGAAAGGCGCCGTAACGGCTGTACGATACGTGATTGCCATCCTCCAAACGACAATGCAACCATATCGGCAGCATATTGGCGAGGCATTCGTCTTCATGGATGACAATTTGCGCCCCCATCCTGCACAGCTTCCTTCAGGATAGCGACATCGCCCGACTAGAGTGGCCAGCACCTTTTCCAGACGTGAACTCTATCGAACATGCCTGGGATAGATTGAAAAGGGCTGTTTATGGACGACGTGACGCACCAACCACTCTGAGGGATCTACGCCGAGTCGCCGTTGAGGAGTGGGACAATCTGGACCAACAGTGCCTTGATGAACTTGTGGATAATGTGCCACGACGAATACAGGTAAGCACCAATGCACCGAGCACGTGCTACTGGATATTAGAGATACCAATGTGTAGAGCAATCTCGATGTAAGCTGGTACAACATGCAATGTGTGGTTTTAATGAGCAATAAAAAGGGGGGAAATGATGTTTTTGTTGGTCTCTATTCCAATTTTCTGTACAGGTTCCGGAACTCTCGGAACCGAGGTGATGCAAAACTTTTTGAGTGTGTGTATTTTCCCTACTCTTTTGTATACGCACATAAGTACAATTTTATTACTTGCTCTTCTTCCTGGTGATGTTTTAAAGGCAATCAGTGTACACTGTGGTGTAGTAAGGCATGGGATAGCGAGATACACATATACATATGGCGGTAGTATCGCCTACACAACGTATAAATGGGTAATGCATTGGCGGAGCTGTCATGTGTACTCAGGTCATTCGTGTTGAAAGGTTTCTGAAGTCATCATGGCCGCATGACGGGAATTAGCAGACCTTGAACGCGGAACAGTAGTTGGACCTAGATACATGGAACATTCCATTTCGGAAATCGTTGGGGAATTCAATATTCTGAGATCCACAATGTGAATAGTGTGCCGAGAATACCAAATTTCAGACATTACCTCTCACCATGGCAACGCAGTGGTTGATCGCTTTCACGTTACTACCGAGAGCAGCGGTGTTTGCATAGAGGTGTCAGTACTTGCAGACAAGCAACATTGCGTGGAATAATGACAGATATCAATGCGGGACGTACGACGAACGTATCCCTTAGGACAGTGCGGCGAGATATGACGTTAAGGGGCTAAGGCAGCAGACGACCAACGCTACATTCTTCGCTAACATCACATCCCTACACCGCATTTCTGGGCTCATGATCGTATCCGGTGGTACCTAGACGACTGGAAAACGGTGGCCTTGTCATATGAGTCCAGATTTCAGTTAGTAAGAGCTGATGGTAGGGCTCGAGTGTGGCGCGGACCTCACGAAGTCATGGATTGAAGTTGTCAACAACGCACTGTGCAAGCTTGTGGTGCCTCCATAATGGTGTGGGCTGTGCTTGCATAGAATCGATTGGGTCCTGAAGTCCATCTGAACTGATCGTTGTTCGTTGAATCGAAATGGTTATTTACGTCTACATGGAGACCATTTTCAGCCATTCATGGATTTAAATTTCTCAAGCAACGATGTCATGTCACCAGGCCACAATTGTAAGTGAATGGATTGAAGAATATTCTGGAGTGAATGATTTGACCTCCTAGATCACCCGACATGAATCCCACCGAACATTTATGGGACAGCCGGCCGGGGTGCCCGAGCGGTTCTAGGCGCTACAGTCTGGAACCGCGCGACCGCTACGGTCGCAGGTTCGAGTCCTGCCTCGGGCATGGATGTGTGTGATGTACTTACGTTAGTTAGGTTTAAGTAGTTCTAAGTTCTAGGGGACTGATGACCTCAGAAGTTAAGTCCTATAGTGCTCAGAGCCATTTGAACCATTTATGGGACATAAACGAGCGGCTAGTTATTGCACAAAAACCTGCGCCGGCAACACTTTCACAATTAAGGACGGCTGTAGAGGCACGGATTAATATTTCTGCTTGGGACTCCCAACGAGTTGTTGAGAGCGTGCCATGTCCAGTTCCTGCACTACGCCAAGCAAAAGGAGGTACGACACGATATTACGAGGCATGACTTCTGTCACCTTAGTGTATTTATCTTTATGTATACTGCATTTCGATACCATAGAAGGCCATTCACAGGAATAACACTAATATGGATCATATTGAACGTCTTAAGGAACTCTCCATAGAACTCATCTTCAAAGAAGTGCAGAGGCCATGGATTCCCCTTTATTTGTTGGGGATGTCGTGTCAGTCGATTCTCAACTGATATATTAGAAGGTTCAGCGTCCAGTGCATGAGTTTATCAGAGCGATTTGACAAAATCTAGCCGGCTGGTTGTTTGAATATAGTTTTAATATGTGATTTCTAAACGCATCATGGAGTTCATTTTGAGCAACTAACATCTGCATACTTCCGTTACTGAGAGGCAGATAAGAATGGAGCTTAACATAAACATTTTTCCATTTCATTTTGACACAGCGGAACATTAACCAATTTTGAATTCTTCCAGAATAAAAACAGTCATGGCTGCAAAGACTGGCACCAAGAATGAACATTGTATCTCTGTCCGAGAGTAGTTCTCCACCTCGTATTAGCAGGTTTAGCAAAATGTACGAAGAACGAAAAATATTCCGACACAGCTCTGAAAATCAGTTCTTACAACATATGGAATACACTTCGGAACATATTTCAACTAAATAATATTTTCCAACGTTACTAAGACTGTCTCTCCTGAGTGAAACAAATATGTATACGTACCTGCTCCTTTTGATTGTACAAGGTCGGCAATGAGTTATATCCAGTACACAACCCCTGTACTCAAGCAGAATATCGATACTGGTCAATCAAAAGAAAGCCATTTGGTGATACTCAGTTTCAGCTACGATACCAGTGATTCGGATCCGTCCACTCGTTTAAGTCGATACTGAGCCTAAGTGGTGGTAAAACTCTGCGATGCGACGGATTCTTAGTCAAAGGATGGTTTCGGTGAATGACTGACTAATAGGAGCTCGTTAATCAAAGAGTAAGAAATACTTATATCTAGTCGTTAACTTTTTATGATGTTTCGAACACTACGTATGACGTGATTCGCAAATGCGTGTACTAAGATAAAAGGTTTCAAAAATAAAAAAGATTGTTAATTCAACTTTAACCTAAAGATAATCCTACCGTTTTCTTTAATTCTGAGATTGCAGAATAAAGTCATTAGTATATGACAGAAATTGGGGTGGTCCCGTCGTATTTATCATGCACACAATTCAATATACTTCTACGTTCCTCGTTAACTGCATTTTGCGTTGTATTAAGTTCGTAGGATTTTTTCATACGCGTAATAAACACAACAGGAGATACACATAACAGAGATTTTAGCCATCAATAATATATTCTCCTTCACAACGGTATGCCAAAGCTGGAATAAATTTTCGATTTCGTGACTGTAGAAATCACGTGGTTTAGTGTCGAAGAATTCCTCGTGCCATGTTAGGAGTGCATTTTCATCCAGAAAGACTTCGTTGAAGCTTTCTCGATAGATGGCGGAAAAGATGAAAATCTGAGGGTACAAGATCAGCTGAACAAAGTTGGTGCCGAATGGAATCCAGACCTACCTCCCGCATAACGTTTTTTTTTTTTTGTCAATCTAGCAGAATGTGATCGGGCGTTACCGTGGAATAACATAACTTCACGTAGTGTTCCAGGTCGCTGTTCTTCGACTGTGCAAGCAAGACATCTCGGTTCTTAACAATAGCTGTCAGCAGTGACGGTTCCATATGGGGGAAGCAATTCATAGTACGTAGACCACACGGTCGCTGTTCCAACACATGCATAACATCTTCTTTGTTATGTCTTTGGACTGGAAGTTGCTCCACTGTTAGGGCTCAGCCATTCCTTTCTTTCCGATATGTTGCCATAAAGACACCATTTCTCGTCATCAGCAACGATACAGGATGGGAAGTGTCGGTGTTGTTCACTAGCCGGTTGACGACGAGCAAGCAGAGATGCACACATGTGGTCCACCCGCTGATTTTTGTGATTTTGGTTTAGAGCATACGGTACCAATACACCCGATTTCTGAACCTTCTCTATTGGATGCAAATGTCGCACGATAGTGGAATGATCATATTTCATCACATTTGCCAGTTCTCCAGTACAGTGGCGTAGATTATTGTGGATTAATGCGTTTAAATGATCTTCATCAAACCCTGAACGTGGAGAGTCACTAATGTCAAAACGAATCTCATTAAAACGAGGAAATCATTTTCCTGCCGTGCTCTGTCCAGTGTCATTATCCCCATGCACGGCTTAAGTGTGTATGGTTGTCTCCGCTGCCGGCACACATCTATAGAAGTCAAATAGAAGAATATGTCGAAAATGTTCCGATTTCTCTAGTTGGCACTCCATTTTCTAGCGTCCACAGCTCAATTCAGTATCTCCAAATGACAAAATAACAATATGCAAATTCAAATCGCAACAATGAACTACAAATAAAAAATGACAATCTATGTATAAACCGATAACAACCGGAACACCATCATGCAAAATAAAAACGCTACGAACTTGTGCACCAACCTAATATATGTTTTATGGAAGACCTAGCCCTTCTATAAAGATGAAACATGTTATTTAATACCGACAACCTCTTGCTCTTGGCGTTTGTTTTTAGTTCTAAGTATTTGAAGAATACGACAAGAAACATTTCCCTGATTCCATAATAATGAAAGTTACTACCTCTAAGAGCTAAAATTTGTTGTTTTTGTAGCATTAACACGTAACTGTTTACATACATCCACAAAATTCATTGATGGTTGTGCATAATTGCCTTTCACTATGGGCATATGTCAGAGGAAGGGGAAAACAAGGATCCACGTGTATTTGAATACACTTTGATGCATCTTAAATTGGTTCAGCCACAGTAAAATAGATTGTAGAGTAACAAAACAAATTTTATTAAAAAACGTAGGTTGCTGTACAGCGTTTACGCATGAAGTTCCTTCTCCTTATCCTCGTATTTTTTGGAGAACTTCCCTTCGGGGTCATACTTGGCCTTCAGCTTTAGCCACGTCTCTTGCTTGTGGTTGATGAGATGTTTCAGAACTTTTCTCGAGCCCTCCTTCTGCCTGTCGTTGCATTTGGAACATTCGTCCTTCAAAGCGTCAGGAAGGACTTCTGCAATTAAGAAAACCACCTCTGAGGTTGAACTAATATTTACTTCACTTATTCGAAATAAAATGATGAATTCACTAACAAAATCACATGTAAATACTAAACAAACGTCGTACAACACAAGGAATATTGTGTGCTAAAGATATAATTTTGAGAACTTCTGGATATAAGAGAATACATCAAGAGATATTAATTTTCTATAGGAAATCATAGGCAGGGATTGTTTGGTTAGACATTTAGGGGTCTTATTTTCTAGAAGTTAGTGACTCCTGAACTATAGTCATATTCCCATGTAGTTCACCAAAGGGTAGTTAATCTTCATGACTCAATCTAATCATTTACAGTAACATTGTTCGGGACCATCCAAACACAATTTAGTGACAGATGGGTTTGTAGAGGAGAATCTGTTAGCTAGACATCATGTTCATTGGTCGATGTTTATTGTAGGCTCTGAGAAGAATTTGGTGTATTTCCAAAAAAAGTTATGAAAATTTAGTGGCTGTTGTAATTATTCTCTATCTTATAGAATCTGGTACTTCCAAATTAGGGTCTTAGACAAAAGTAGTCAATATTCCTATACAAAGTAAAGAAATTCATAAAAGTTCCCTTACCATCTACTATATCTCTTCCTTGTCACCTGAATTTATTCCATAGAGGAAGACGAAGTTAAAATAATTTACATAAGTTTACATGCACGATAGCACTAAGGCTTTTTATAGAGAGTTGTAGAGGAGACAGCTTAGAACTAGGCACGGAGTAATGGCTTTTCACTAATCGTACCCTACCCCATGTGTATGACTAATATGATCATTTCTTTGAAGACTGTTGTACACTATTTAAAATGGAACATATATTTTCTTTTTTGATATTATGAATGAGCTTTTGAAGAGCTTACTCAGCTCCTGAAGTAAAGTGAATCGACCATTCCTTATCTTCTACATCGTCCAAGAAATTGCCTAAAATACAAAATTTTTGGGGAAACTACCCTTTTATCATCAGTCGTGTGGCTTATTGAGGAGCACAATATTTTACCCTCTTGCGGTGATCTCTTCAGCTCACTATAGCACTGACATCCAACGTCGTCAATTATTTGTTGTATATAGTACCAAAGAACGTATTCCTTCATACTGAAGAAATGTGTCTTACTTTCCTATGCCTTGCTTGCACATATATCCTTTGCCGATTCTATGGGAAACAAATTTATGGAAACAAGAGACAGCCTAAATCAAGATACGTAAAAACACATACACGAACAAACGAACACACACGCGCACACGCACAGAAAGAGAGGGACACAGAGTAGAGCGTCGAATTTGCAGGTGCTAGTGACTATCGTTATACCAATCCTTCAAAAGAAAATTTACATACCACAAGCGGATACGTTACGAGATTAAATGTTAACTAATGCGTCTATGCTCATCAAAAAGACACCGTAGTGACCATTACGCATAGTGGCATCAGCGTATGAACTCATGTTGCTGTTGAAGGGGTAGCCTACCCTCAGGCTTTGACCCCCATAACTCAGTACACTGTACTTTCACTTTACGCACTGTCTGTCATGTTCCATCCACGTATAGAGGAGGGAAAAATTAATACCTGTATGCATCTATATGTACCCTAGTTTCTATTCTTCTTGTATGTGATATATATGATGAATGCAACAGATTTGTCGTGCCATCTACGGTTATCCCTTTTCTGATTTTATTTAATAGTGAGTATTGTCAACTTTCCATAGATCCTTACCTAACTCTCGTACTCCGAATAACTCTTCCATGACTTTGTTGGTCTATTTTGTCAGGACTATAAAATAAAAATTTCATGTATCATTGTAACATTACAAACAGCTGCACTAGAGTTTTCTAGGTGGTTCAGAGTCCTCTCAACAAATCAGTCTTAAGTTCCCAATTCTTACTACCGACTTCACTTCTTCATTCATTCAAATATTAATTTATATTGCGATTATATCAAATAATTTATAAACACTAGCCATTTTGTAGTTTGGTACTAACGGATTCTTTATTTTCTTTACAGACATTCTCGCTTTTGTGCATTTTAATAGATTAAGTGGAAAGGCTACCATTCTAAATTTCCATTAATTTACCAGCGCTAAATATTGATGGTTAGGCAACAGGATTCTAGTTACTAAAATTTTGGTGACACCGGTTTATCCTAAGCTATTGTGTACTCCAATTAATTTTAAAACGTCATATACAAGTTTCCAGATAATTGAAGCGAGAGCACACATTTTCAGAAAGGATTCTCGTTTCATTGGTGATGCTATCATCATGTTACAGTATTAAAATTCTTCACCGTCTGTAACTGCTAAGGAGTTGTCATTTAATATTATAACGTAAAAACACGAAAATTCAACATGATTACGTTACCATTATATTGATATGTCAATCGCCTTTTACTAGTACACAATATGAAAATCGTATGTTTCTTTAACACTTTCCTCACTGCATGCATTTACTTTGTACAGGAAGATGATGAATAAAAGTTTTGAAGACAATTGTAATAAAATGTTTTCAGTCTGCTGTGATGTTAGTGACATAGTATTTTCTGGCTGCACACCTTCATTATATTCGTGTCCATCACCCGTACGCATTAAGAGGTATCTGGACACCTGGCTGAAAATGACTTACAAGTTCGTGGCGCCCTCTATCGGTAATGCTGGAATTCAGTAAGGTGTTAGCCCACCCTTAGCCTTGATGTCACCTTCCACTCTCGCAGGCATATGTTCAATCAGCTGCTGGAAGGTTTCTTGGGGGATGCAGCCCATTTTTCACGGAGTATTGCACTGGAGAGGTATCGATGTCGGTCGGTGAGGCCTGGCACCAAGTCAGCGTTGCAGAACATCCCAAAGGTGTTCTATAGGACTCAGGTCAAGACTCTGTGCAGGCCAGTCCATTACAGGGATGTTATTGTCGTGTAACCACTCCGCGACAGGTCGTGCATTATGAAAAGGTGCTCGATCGTGTTGAAAGATGCAATCGCCATCCCCGAAATGCTCTTCAACCGTGGAAAGCAAGAAGGAGCTTAAAACATCAATGTAAGCCTGTGGTGTGATAGTGGCACGCAAAACAACAAGGGTTGCAAGCCACCTCCATGAAAAACACGACCACAGCATAACACCACCGCCTCCGAATTTTACTGTTGGCACTACACACTGGTAGATGAGGTTCACATGCCATTCGTCTGCCATTGGATCGTCACATTGTGTACCATGATTCGTCACTACACACAACGTTTTTCCGCTGTTCAATCGTCCAATGTTTTACGCTCCTTACACCAAGCATTTACTGGCGTGATGTGTGGCTTATGAGCAGCCGCTTGACCATGAAATCCAAGTTTTCTCACCTCCCGCCTAACTGTCATAGTACTTGCAGTGGATTCTGATGCAGTTTGGAATTGCTGTGTGATGGTCTGGATAGATGTCTGCCTATTACACATTACGACCCTCTTTAACTGTCGGCGGTCTGTGTCAGTCAGCAGACGAGGTCGGCCTGTACGCTTTTGTGCTGTACATGTCCCTTCAGGTTTCCACTTCACTATCACATCGGAAACAGTGGACCAAGGAATGATAAGGAGTGCGGAAATCTCGCGTACAGACGTATGACACAAGTGACACCTAATCACGTGACCACTTTCGAAGTCCGTGAGTTCCGCGGAGCGCCCCATTCAGCTCTCTCACGATGTCTAATGACTACTGAAGTCGCTGATAAGGAGTACCTGGCAGTAAGTGGCAGCGCAATACACCTAATATGAAAAACCTATTGCCACCTAGAATAACTCCGAAAGTCTGATAGTAGCTGAGAAGTTTGTGGGACAAATGTTGCGAGGGGAAACTGGCTCCATAATATGACGTTGATTTTTTGTTGCTAGGTGGGGTCGCGTCAGAGATATGAAACTCAACTTCTTTTTTTTTTTTTTTAATGGATGCCATAGTTTGGTACTTATTTTCTGATAGCGGCTATCGAGACGAATCCAGTGATGTGTTACAGTAAGGTCACAAAGGTGGCATGAACTACCATTTAGAGAAGGTGTTCGAAGTCATGACCATTGGTATCAATGCAGTGCTACAATCTTCTTATTATGGATTGAGTGGTATTCCTTATCACTTCAGCACTTATCGAAGCACATGCTCTGACAATTCTCTCTCGTATATCGTGCAAATAGTAAACGTTCGCCGAATATGGCGTATCCATCTAACATGCCATTGACATGTAAACACCATTCGACGGTTTCGCAATACAACACTAATAGGAACGGTAAGACTAGTATCCTCGAATCAAGCGAACGTGAATGATGTATTCCTTCGAAGAACAAGTCGATATGCTTCTCAATTACGAAGAATGACAAAGAAATTCAGTAAGAGTTAGAAACTTATACGCTGAAAGATATCCTCAACATACTCACCGTGTATCGGAAACATACCTGGAAAAGGACAGTTACTAACGAGG
The DNA here is from genome assembly GCF_023864345.2 of Schistocerca serialis cubense. NCBI lineage: Eukaryota > Metazoa > Arthropoda > Insecta > Orthoptera > Acrididae > Schistocerca > Schistocerca serialis. Next base: position 310,891,705 of record NC_064643.1, read on the forward strand.
AAACGTAAATTGGTACTCTTGCCACTGTGGCTCGAGATCCTTGTTTTAGTTCGCGTAAAATCGCAAGGGAATCTGGCATGAGCCACAGTAGTGTTGTTCGTGTTCTGCATAGCCATAAATATCACCCTCACCATAACAGTCTCCACCAAGAATTAACTGGTACGTATTGTATGTGCCGCATTGAATTCTGCCGATTGGCTCAACTTCAAATTCAGAGGTATGAAACATTTATTAATTTGGTTCAAATAGTTCAAATGGCTTAACATCTGAGGTCATCAGTCCCCTAGAACTGAGAACTACTTAAACCCAAGCAACCTAATGACACCACACACATCCACGCCCGAGGCAGGATTAGAACCTGCGACTGTTGCGGTCGCGCGGTTCCAGACTGAAGCGCCTAAAACCGCTCGTCCACAACGGCCGCCTTTATTAATTTGATTTTATTTACTGAAGAGGATACATTCATGAACCACGGAAATGTTAATTTGCATAATATGCGTTATTGGTCATCTAAAAATCCATGTTGACTGTGGCAAGTTGCACGCCAATAACCATGGTCGGTGAATGTATGGTGTGGGATTCTGGGGGACAGAGTTATAGGCCCCTATTTTATCGAAGGAAATCTTAATGTTAAGAGGTACACCACATTCCTGCAAAAAACATTAGGTCTGTTATTGGAAGAAGCAAGGAACAGAATGTGGTATCAACACGATGGGTGTCCGGCACGTTTTTCGCTGATGGCTAGAAATAAGTTTCAGAGAAAATTCCCATATCGTTCGATTGGACGCGGAGGAGATGTGTAGTGGCCGGCTCGTTCGCCAGACTTGACGCCTCTGGATTTTTTCTTGTGGGGATTCTTAAAGGACATTGTTTATAAAGACTTTCCAACCACGCCTGAATATAAGCGAGAGAGAATTGTCAGAACATGTGCTTCAATAAGTGCCGAAGTGATAAGGAATACCACTCAATCTGTAATAAGAAGATTGCAGCACTGCATTGATACCAATGGTCATCACTTCGAACACCTTCTGTAAATGGACGTTCGTGCCACCTTTGTTACTTTCGTTGACGTTCGAAGGCCTTACTGTTACACATCATTGGATTCGTCTCGATAGGCGCTATCAGAAAATAAGTACCAAACTAAAGCATCCCTTAAAAAAAAACGAAGTTGACCTTCATATCTCTGAAGCGACCCCAGTTAGCAACAAGAAACTAACGTCATATTATGGCCTCTGTTGTCCTATGCTATTTGTGTCCCACAAACTTTTCAGCTCCTATCATATTTTCGGAGTTATTCTTGGTGGCAATAGTTAGTGGCTCCCCCTGTATGTAGAGTGTGTGTTTCTCTCTCTCTCTCTCTCTCTCTCTCTCTCAGTGCGCGCGTGTGTGTGTGTATGTGTGTGCTTGCGTGTGTGTGTATGTGTGTGTGTGTGTCTGTGTAATTAGTAAGCAATGTGCAGATGTGCATGGAATATAATCGGCGATCAAAAAACTTCCATTTGGAGGGCACACTAACCCCTTGTCTACATGTCAGTGCTTATATGCCCAGCTGTGCGACTGGTCCCTGCGGAGGTTCGAGTCCTCCCTCGGGCATGGGGGTGTGTGTTTGTCCTTAGGATAATTTACGTTAAGTAGTGTGTAAGCTTAGGGACTGATGACCTTACCAGTTAAGTCCCATAAGATTTCACACACATTTGAACGTTTTTTATATGCCCACCTTGGTGTCACGCAGGGTTGCATATACGCTGCAGCCGCACTCTCAAATGGAAACTTGTTGACTCCCTTTTATAGCTACAAGTTAGATGAATAACGTGCAGCGTGTCCACAAAGAGGGGTAGCCAACAGTACAGCCAGCAGTATGTAATGTCGCCTCATACACCAGACGGCTCTTGTCCACGCATCATTTCCAGACAAAGAAACGGTATGCGTGAGACTGGGTCCCCCGTTTACCGCCCTGCTAACCTGTCCGTTATTGTGGAACACACCATTCATCTGTTCCCGACAAAGTGTGCAGAGGCGTCCTCAAGTTGGAGCCATACATTTCCACAGCTCCCAAAGATACTCCCTACAACGACTCCTGTAACAGTTCACTACAATTTTTTCCTTACTAGAGCGTATTAGACAGAAATAAGGCCAAATTAGGAAAAGTTCTCACGTACCACTATCTGAAAATTTGTGCAGGTGATAGATTTTTTTTTAGTATAAAAAAATCCTCCTCTCTGAACCCTCAACAATGACAACCCATTTGTAGAAGTTACGCTATACCTGATTTGTAATGAGACTTTCTTATAGTAAGACTATTTCTTGCATAGCGCAAAATCTGCGTTCGTTTCGTGAATTGACAACTGAGAACCTGAAGCGATTATGAAGAGCACATCTTATATTCATAAACTATGCAAGAGTCGACAAGATCTGTTCTCGGTACTTTGTGGTAATCAAACCACTACAAACGCTGATTATCAGCTCTAAACAAAGAAATGTGTATTTGTTTACGCTGTTTAGGATCGAGAGAGGCTTTCAACGAAAATTCACGTGACTGACTGCCAACAGAATTCAGACTAAAATGCATTGCATTCACAGACAGTAAGAAAGGTCTAGATTAAAAGTAGCCATATTCGATAGCATGTAACGTACCGTCCAGAAGAGAACATTGCAAAATTTATAACGTTATAGTCTCTTAACGAAGCGAAAGTTAAGAGCCTACTGAAAAAGCTTTAAGGAAGATACAAAGTACATAGGTTGGTCGATAGCAGACAAAGTAAGAAACGGAACAGTGTGTTGCGAACTGCTAAAAATACACTACTAAAAATACGTGGAAGGATGCACAACTGCTCGATTCCCACATGCATGTACTTTTGTTGGCGGCTGGGAGAGAGGAAGGAACATTCAAGAAGAGATGTCAGACGACATGGAAGACAGCGCGTGACGTGTAACAGAAAATAATAAGCTTCTTCATATCTAACTCATTGTCGACATCGTACTTGTAGGAAGGGACGGAAATGGAACACCACAGTAGTATTTTCAAACTATTTATTATTCGGGCGACTAGTTTCAACGCAGAATTTGCATCAACTTTAGGTCCTACTATTAACCAAATTAGTATTTACAGTCACTGGCTCATGTACCATACGGCACATACAATAAATAGGGGAGGTTGGCCGCTATTCATCATTAGTGCATATTCCGAACATATAATCAAATCATTACTGTGACCACATAGACGCAGAAAGGATCTTTGTAAGCATATTATACCCCTGTGCTCGCAATGGTGACTACACGTTCGGACTATAGACTCATGATGAATAACTGCACACGGAACCTAGTTATTAATGGGTCCTATGATATGTGAGGCGAGGAGTCGAAGTACTTATTTGGCTAACTGTAGGCCCTGAAGATGACGCAAATGCTGACTGTATACTACTCGTCTGAATAACAAATAGTTAGAAAATATGGCTGTGGTGTTCCATTTCATTACTTATATTGTCAGCCGCTGTTCGAAGTCTGCAAGAAGGCTGGACTTTCACTATTTGAAGGAAGGTCAGCGGAGGCTGCTTCTTCATTGGTTAGCGACATATGGATTTTTACAGAGCACAGATACTTGACGTGGAGCAACAGCCGCGAGTAGCCTGCTGTTACACTTACTCTTCAGCTCCTTGCCATCAGCGGTGCAGCTGGCGTCTCCATCCTCGAGCAGACACTTGACGTAGTTGCTGAGCAGGCGATCGTTGGCGAGGATCTCGTCCAGGTTGACGTTATCGTACTTGGTGGTGTACTTCTCTTCGGCGGCGGCCAATGCGACGACGGCGAGCGCCGAAACGAGCAGCAGGGCGGCCTTCATGGCTGCGGCGGGCGTCCACTGCGAATGCTGCGAGGCGGCTGCGGCACGCATATATAGGAGGACCTCCTCCCACTGGGCCCGCGCACGTTTCTTTTCACCTTCAAGGGTAACGCATTGCGTAACAAACGCCGTGTTTTTTTGTTTTTTTTCGGTTCTCTGGAATCGAAACTGCCACCTTTTATGTCATTTCTTGCCGCAAAATTTCGTACTCTGCACATTGGACAGTTTATTAGTTCGTCCTAAGCTCTCATTGACCTACAGACTGACTGCTGTTGTAACAACTAACTGATCATTTGAAAATGACATGGGGTCCGAAAAAGGTTGCGACAGTAATTACGTTTTCCTGCAAACAGAGCTGTTACTCGAACAAATACGGTACACAGATATTCTCTCGCTCACTACATGCAAACTATTAGTCCTACAGAAAGATAAACAGGATCTTCTTCTACGAAATTTAACCTTAGGGCGCCTAAGGAAGGGGGGGGGGGGGTTGTTCGTTGAGCCCACAATTTTTGTATGTCCCCTGCTTTTGCCCAATTAACTTTCATACTGCATATTCCCTTTGAGTTATTGTTTGTTGGCTATTTTATGAAACGTTAGCGTCGATATATTTTATAGAAAATTCCGGCTTTGAGAGAAAAAATAAATAAACTTATTATGGGTCCAACAAACCCCCCCCCCCCCTTAGGCTTCCATGCTATAGAGAATTTCCCTTAGTAGGATTTCGTATTTCTCATCTCCACAACAATTCAAGCTAGTTTCTTGTTGGTTGGTATTCTTAATATTCACAACAATCGGTTTACTTTCAGAGGAAGTGATTGTTGATGTCAGTCATCTGTTATTTATCTTGTAAACTTGCAGTGAGTTAGTGCAGTTCCCAACTCGTAGGCCGCCAGTCACTTTGGTGTCCTACACAGCAAAAACGAAACCATGTAAGAACTTACTGATGTTGTCAACAATGCACCAAGATAAAGGCACTGTTGGAGGAGAGAAGAATAAAACCGAGATAAATGCATATTATAGTTCCACCACTCATCAAATGGCGCGCATGTATGGCCTCTATCTGTATTTTACTCTCCCATCGACATTTGTGCTATCAATGCAACCACCATATTCATCCGACATAGAATGAAAAGAAACACAACAAACGGAAACTTTATCTTCTGCAAGCTGGGATGGAACTAGTGAAATTGCAGGTAGAAGAAAGAAGTGCCAATGCAAGAGGGTTATCTAACCAAATATTTCAATCAATGGAGACTATTCTGCAAAAGAAGATCAAAGAAGTGACAACAGAAGCACATCAGCCTCCAGTAGCGAAAGGTCGGTGCCATGTTTGTATAAGAAAAGCTAAAACAAAGAAGCAGAAGTCCAACAATCTAAGTAAACCAAAACAGTATTGTGGACAGTGTCATAAACATGTATGTAACACACATTCAGAAAAAATTGTGAAGTGTGTCTCTTGCCTTGAAGTTGAGGACTCAGAGTAGTCTATTGTATATGAACACATCTGTATTTTGTATTGTAATATGTCAATTTTTTATTCACTTAATCCAATATTTATAACACTTAACAACATTTATAAACCGATGCCTTAGTTAAAATACATAAACCATTTTGAAAGCTGTAATTTTTCGTCAGTAAACTTATTTAATACCTGTGTGCTCGTCGAACCCCCCCCCCCTCCCTCCTTAGGCATCCAAGTTCTAAAAAAAGGCTTGGGCGTCCTAGGGATGACGTAGTTAAATTTTGTACCGGAATAAGTTTCGGGTAGAGGCTGTAGACTTCGATTCATTCAAGAAAAACGTAAAAATAGTGACCTTAACGCGTTTTTCTTGAATAACTCGAAAACTGTCGCATACAGGGAAAACGTATCCCAGTATAAAATTTAACTACATGAAATTTCCTACAAAAACGTCCTGCTTATTTTTTTCTGTAGGACTAGTAGTCTGTGCGCAGGAAACGAGAGAATATGAAAACATTTGAAGCCGATGTGGGTTGCATAAAACACATAGGTAGGGGCAGCTGAACCACCTTGTATATTTTACCTTCCGGGTCAACAATACAGTCCAGTTGACTGGACCAAGATAGATGGAATTTTTATGGATAACATTGCGCCATGTCACCAGGCCACAGTTGTTTTTGTTTGGTGTGAAGGACATTCTGGACAGTTCGAGTGAATGATGTGGCCGCCCAAATCGCTCGACGTGAATCCTATCCAATAGTTATGGGACAGAATCGAGAGTTCAGTTCGTGCACGAAATGCTGCACATTTCGCAATTTTGGAGGGCTGTAAAGGCAGCTTGGTTCAATGTTTCTGCAGGGGACTTACAACAACTTCTTGCGATCATACCACATGGAATTGCTGCACTGCACCGGGAGAATGGAGGTCCGACACGATACTACGAGGTATCCCATAATTTTTGTCACCACATTGTAAATAACTGAAGAAATAGCTTCAGTAGAGGAAATTGTTATAGGCCGCATCAAACCTAACAGAAGACTGATAACCACTTCCCAAACCCCCACCCCCTCCCCTTTATCCCGAAAAGGGTACCGCATTAAATATTATTGTTATTCTGAATGTTTGCTGTTACTGTCAATCCCGTTATCAGTGTTGTTAATGTTATTAACTATAGTTATTGCTTGAATGCCGCATACTGTTTATTTGTTTTTATCGATGACTATAGGTAATTAATACTTGCTGTAGTCTGGCTGGTTAGAATAATTAGACATCGGACATTAATAAGTAGCCAGATATGGTGGCAAACTTACTCCTAAGGTACATGCGTTAATAAGTTCTGACTGTGGGGGTAAGACGCCTGCCCCATATACTGTCCCACACTCTTCTATGATTCTGTCCCTTCCAAAATATTTTTATAAATAATGTGGAGGTTGAAATCTGTGACTCTTTTGTACGATACTGTTATTTTATTCCACTGTAAATTCATATAACACATCCTACTTTTTCCGAATTGTACTCACTCTCCTATTGCAGTCACTCATTTACTGCGAGGTTGTATGAGTTTACAATTGAAGGTTCATTAATGTTTCATCGCATTTCATTGCGTAACAACTCCCATAATACGAAATTTAAATATGATTTAAAAATCATCACTTTGTTCTCACACATATGCGTCCTACTCGCGTTTTAACTCTGGTACGACTTTCAGTATTCTTTCCAAAAAAATAATTCACTTTTATGTGCGGTTGCAAGAGACCTAGGCCTTCAGGATCTGCCATATAAGTATGCTCCGGCTCAGCACCGGGCTCGGAGCACGAGCTTCCGTGACCTGACTTGGCTGACTTCTTCAGGCTCAACTGACTCACCACACGCGAAACGTCTCCTGGCGTCGATCTCTCCAGTCTAGAGCGATAAGGTGCCGCTCTGCTGTAGCAAAAGAGCGTAAGTGCAGAGTCAGTCCTTCAAGTATAGGATCCATATCTCTAGCCTGAGTTGCTAAAAGTTTTTCTGTAGCACATGGATAACCGAATCGCAAGGAAGTACAGAAGTTGAAAAGGTTGAGAAACAATGTTTCGTAACATTGGAGTTGGCGCCACATCTGCACACACAAGTCACATAATTGCCGCAAATTCGGGGGAGGTGGGTGATGAGCTCTTACGCTACTTTCAATCACATCCCAGGTGTGTTCGATCGGATTCGTATCTGGCGAGTTGGGAGGGGGGGGGGGGGGGCGAGGACGGGCAGCAAATCTATTGGAACTCGCCACTCTATTTCTCGAACCACTCCATCACAGATGCCTTGCGACATGCTGCATTATCTAGTTAAAAATGCCACTGCAGTCGGCAAACATGATAATCATGAAGGGGTATATTAGGCCTGCAACCAGTGTGTGATAGTTCCTAGCCGTCATGCTGCCAGGCACGAGCTCCACTAGAGCCATGGATGCCCACATGATTGTTTCCCAAAGCGTAATGGAGCCGCGGTCAGTTTCTCTCTATCCCACAGTATAGGTGTCAAGAAGTTGTTCCCCTTGAAGATGAAAAATTCGCGCCATCCCATCTGCATTATGAAGAAGGTGTAGCCATTAGCCCGCCCATGCATCGCTCTAGCACGGCGCCGATGTCCAATGCCGATGGTCACGTGCCTATGGTCACTCGCAGTTGTTGTATTAACAATGGTACATGCTTGTGACGTGGTCCACGGAGGCCCTTCTTAAGAGTGTGCTGATGATATTTGGTTTGTGGGGCGCTCAACTGCACGGTTATCAGCGCTCGTAGAAATTCCCAATCTTTGCTCAGCCCAATCTCGCCACTTTCTTGAATGATGATGAAATGATGAAGACCACATAAACACCCAGTCGAGGCAGGTGAAAATCCCTGACCTTGCCGGGAATCGAACCCAGGACCCCGTGCTCGGGAACCGAGAACGCGACCGCGAGACCACGAGATGCGGACATTCGTTAAGAGTGTTCGATGTAATGTGTGTTCTGACACACTTGCTCAGCATTAAAGTCCGCCCAGCATTAAAGTCTGTTGTTAGTTCCGCAACAGTTCGCCACCTGTCCTGTTTTACCAGTCTGCCCCGGCCACGAAGTCAGACAACGAGGGGCGACCGCCCAACCCCACCACGTCTGGACGTCGCTTCCCCTTGGTTTCGCTACGTGTTGAAGACAGTCACGACAGCACTTCTCTAACACACGACAAGTAGTGCAATTTCCGAAATATTCGTGCCGAGCCTCCGGGCCATCACCTTCTGTCCTCGGTCAAAAAAATGGCTCTGAGCACTATGGGACTTAACATCTGAGGTCATCAGTCCCCTAGAACTTAGAACTACATAAACCTAACTAACCTAAGGACATCACACACATCCATGACCGAGGCGGGATCCGAACCTGCGACCGTAGCGGTCGCGCGGTTCCAGACTAAAGCGCCTAGAACCGCTCGGCCACACTGACCGACGTCCTCGGTCAAACTCAGGTAGATCGTGCACCTTCCCCATTCTCGTACACACGGACAGGTCACTGATACGAGCATTCTTTCCTCGCCAGGTGCCGCTGTCATCGTCTGGACTGGTCTGTGTGGCTAGTAGTTCGGTGGTCATAATGTTCTGGCTGATCAGTGTATTTATTCTTACTAAACCGTTGTTTAGTTGTCCGGGTGTAAATTTTGGACGCATCTTGACTCTCTAGCTAAACTATTTCGTTTACTCATTTTGTGACTGATCGTATTTTTTGAAATGAAGTTCGTAGATTTCAACGTCTACTCATTATCACAGCAGGAGTGAGGGCTACAAATTTGTGCAGTACGTACGTTTCTTCTGTATTTGGTAAACGTGTAGACCTCCCAATCACAAGGACACTGTATCGATCTACTGAAGGATGCTGATGTGATAGAACCAGTTAGGCCACGCCCTAAGTAAAAGGCAGAAACGGTTTGTTGGAAAAGATTCGCGCTGAAATGTCTAATACTGATAACTGCTCGCTTTGTCAATCAGTTATTAAATTCCACATATATTACTACATGTTTAATGCAAAGAAGTTATTTCCATATATCTGATTATCCCGTATTACTATCTTACTGATGCTTGTTTCTCATCATTAGCTCTTAAAATAAAAGGTATAAAGGAATTATGCAAAAGGAAGGCACTTTACGTGCATTCCGCAGAACCTGGGTTCGATATCGCATCTGCCCATCCAGATAAAGGCTTTCTGTCTTTTCCTTTGAATCAAAGGGGAACCGACCTTGCCACAGTGGATACAACGGTTCCCGTGAGATCCCCGAAGTTAAGCGCAGTCGGGAGTGGCCAGCACTTGGATGGGTGACCATACATCCACCGTGCGCTGTTGCCATTTTTCGGGGTGCACTCAGCCTCGTGGTGCCAATTGAGGAGCTACTCGATCAAATAGTAGGGGCTCCAGTCAAAGAAAACCATCATAACGACCACATGCCCCTCCTATCCGCATCCTCAACTGAGGATGACACGGCGGTCTGATTGTCCCGATTGGCCACTTGTGGCCTGAGGACGGATTGCTTTGAATCAATGGGGGAAAATGTCGGGATGACTCGCTTGAAAAGGACACTACCAGTTTCCTACCCCAACCAAGTTTGTGCTCCGTGTCTGATGAACTCCCTATGGATGGGACATGAAAACTTAATCTCTCTTTGACCCTTCCTTCATAAACTTTCTATCTCTGATGATTCTGTGCTCTAGAGTTTACCCAGCGAAAATCTTGGCTTTCACCCGTGGTCGTTAGCGTAGGGCGGAGTTTTTTCATTGACGAGTCGTTGACGGTTGTGTAACGTCTCGCAAAAAATTTTTATTGTATTTGTACGAGTTCTACAGGTTATGCGCTTCACCTATGAATGGTTTGGAAGTTCATAAAGCACCACGGAAATGAAATTTCAGATGTAATAACTAGAAATGTGTGTACGTATGGTAGCGTACTGTTGGGGTTTTTGTAGCACCGAGTAGCTGGCGTACACAAAGGAGCTCCGGCCGTGGGGCGGGGTAGGCAGCCAGTCGGCCTTCGGCGGACAGGCCGCGGTGCTGCCGGCCCGGCTGTGAACGCTCGCCAGCACCCGCCAATTACAACGAGTCGCCCGACTCTTGTGATACACTCAGTACAGTGGAATTCGATGGCGGTATTAAGTCGTATCCCGCAAGAACGCTCACTGTCCAATACATTGTCTTGTTTATGAACTACACCCAGAAATTAGTGGAAGAATGACTCTGACATACGAGGCGTGTTTTTTAAGTAAGTACCGTTTTGAAACGGAAAAAAAGACATGTTAAGATATCTCAATAATTTGATTTTTACATGAACGCCTGTACCTTAATCTACTTTTCTACATAATTTCCGTCAATATTGTCATAACGTTGTACCAGGTTTTGAATACCCTCCTCATAGAAGTCTGCCACCTGACTTGTTAACCACTGCATCACCACAATTTTGACTTCGTCATCGTCTCGAAGACGCTGACCGCCCAGGTATTTCTTCAAGTGCAGGAACAGATGGTAGTCACTGGGCGCAAGATCGGGGCTGCACGGGGGATGATCTAGAGTTTCCCATCGAAAAGTTGTGACGAGATCTTTGATCTGATTCGCCAAATGCGGACGGGCATTGTCTTGCAGCAAAACGATCACCTTGCCACATCTTTTGTTCTGAATTGAACGGCGAAGATTGTGCAATGTCTTACAGTAAGCTGCTGCATTGATTGTCTCATTACGAGGCAGAAATTCCACAAGAAATACTCCTTTCCTGTCCCAAAAAACTGTGCACATCTGGGCAGAAATTGTTTGCTTAAACTTCACTTTTCTGGGTGAATCTGAATGCCGCCATTCCATGGACTGTTGCTTTGATTTTGGTGTGACGTAGGCCACCCGTGTTTCATCGCCCGTTACAATTTGGCTTAAGAAATCATCACCGTTGTTGTGGTACCGCTCAAGGAAAGTCAATGCACTGTCTAAAATGCACTGGTTTTGTGCATATCCGTCAACATTTTCGGTACCCAACATGCGCACAATTTCCGGTAATACAAGCGCTCGGTCACAACGCCACTACGAGAAACATTAGGAAAGTCATCCCGCAAGGAGGAAATCATAAAGCGTCTGTTTTCTCTCGCCTTATTGTCCACTTCCTGCACCAAACTTTCATTAACGACCGAAGGACGCCCACTCTGTTGTTCATCATGCACATTTGTGCGGCCATCTTTAAATGCTCTCACCCACTTTCGTACCTTTCCATCACTCATAATGTTTTCTCCGTAAACTGCACAGATCTCACGATGAACTAAGAAATCTTATAACAGCCCGTACATCACAGTCGGCGGGACTCATGATTATCGGAGGAGGAGTACACAACGTAAACAGGGAAGAATCAGACTGTAATGACGTCAGTGGGTAGACAACAGATGTAGGTACCCAGTGCGCATGCGCAGAACGCCGACTACAGCGTCGCGGCCGCGGTGTGGCAAAATGGTACTTACTTAAAATACATCGACTCGTATATCAAGACAAATAGATGAATGATGCTGTTGTTAATGGACGATGCACGATATCTTCTCTGTAAATGTAAAATTTGAAGAAAAAGAAACCTATTTCGAATAGATGCCACTGTCAACAGGTCAGTACACCAGAAAGTATTGCATAGTTTGAATAAAATCGCCGCGAGACTCTGCATTCATACATTATCGCGTAGTTTGTCCTCGTCACTATAGGGAGATGGATTTGGTAAAATAAAATAGTGTGTACTTCATAGCAAGCGAACAAAAGCTTTTACAAATGTGATACTGCAGAAGAACGCTGAAGATTTGATCGGTATTTCGTAACTATTGAAAAGGTGCCAGATCGAAATTGGGAGAACTGCGCTGGATGCCACAACTTGAAGGTATTGTTTGACAGGATAAGCCCTCAGTGTAATAAGCACGTAAAAATAGATGTAGGGCACATTAGCTATACATTTATGATGAAACTGATACAAGATAGACTAGTGTAGACACCTACAGCAAACCAGCATCGGACTGTTAACTAAAATGACACACGGTCCAGTCACATTAACGTGACCACCACCTGTGTTGGACGTCAGCGGGTAATACCCACTCACAGATGGCAGGTGGCAGCACTAGGAGTGGAAGATACATGAAGAGTATCGGGGGCACATGGGAAACAGTGCAGTTGTTGTAGTGATGCAGAAACGGAGCGATTTATCTGCTGTCAAAAAGGCTTTCAGGATAAAATTGGAAGAATTTCAGAAACGACTATGTAAACTATTCCCGAACCGCCATGGTTCAGTGGTTAAAGTATACCATGCATGGAAAAATGACAGTATCCAAATCTGGCATTGACCCAACTGTGGTGCACCACAGGCCATAGATGGCAGCGGTGAACGGCGCCTGTGGAGATGTGTACAGGCGAATAGATGTGCAACTGTTGAGTAACTGACCGCCCAAATGAACGAAGGGGGTACCATCAGTGTCTCCTTAATGACCGTTCGCTTCTGCAGCAGGTGCCTGGTTTATGCACCCGTGTGGACTGTTATTCATGGGCGACGAAGACTAAAATTTGCAAACCAATATCACAACCGGACGTCCAGTGAGTGCCGACGAGTAGCCTTTTCAGGTAAACCGCGTTCTATGCTCAGTTAGGGAGATGCTCGTTTGAGTGTACGGCGTGAAATGTCTGAAAGCAAACTACCCCCAATAGTCGTTGGAGCATTATGGTCTGGGGAATATTTTCTTGCCGTCCCCTGGATGACCTCGTCATTCTGGAAGGCACAATGGAGCAACATAAGTACGTATCTATCCTTTAGGACTATGTCCACCCCTATATTCAGTCTGTTTCACCTCAGCACGGTGGCATCTACTACCAGGACATTGCAACGTGTCATAGGGCTCGCAGTGTTCGTGCATTGGTCGAAGAGCACCAGGATGAGTTTACCATATCCTCCTGACCACCAGACACAAGGGATTTAAACCCAGTCGAACATTTGTGGAACTATCTCGGTGGCGCTGTTCGCGCCAGGATCTTCAACCGAGAATCCTAGCACGACTGGCCAAGGTTATGAAGTCGGCGTGACTGCACATCCCTGTCGACCTTCCAGAACCTCACTCACTCTCTTCTTGCACGTCTCGCGCTACAAAAGGTGGTTATTCAACCTTTGGACAGGTAGCCCCTTTAACATAACTGGACCGATATCACTTTGTCATGTTGTTTCATGTCGTGTTCAGTAACTGTCCACAAACACTAATTTAAGAATGATATTGCTATATATCAATCCAAATACAGAAATAAGCAAGTTCATAATGGCCGACGTACCGTATCCGTTCTATGCATATAAAACTGGCACATGACTAACGTGATAATTAGGCCCGCCCTGTTAGCCGAGCAGTCTAACGCACAGCTTTCCGGAGCGGGAAAGAGCACCTGGTTCCCGGCACAAATCTGCCCGGTGGACTACTGTCGAGGTTCAGTGAGCTGGTCAGCCAGTGGATGGTTTTTAGGCGGTTTACCATCTGCCTCGGCGAATGCGGGCTGCTTCCCCATATTCAGCCTCAGCTACACTACATCGGCAACTGCTGCGCAAACAAGTACGCGTACACCACCATTACTCTACCACGCACACATAGGGGTTACACTCGTCTGGTGTGAGACGTTCTCTGGAGGGGGGGAGGGGGGGGCGGTCCACCGGGGCCGAACCGCACAATAACCCTGGGTTCGGTGTGGGGCGGCGGAGGGCTGAAGTGGACTGCAATAGTCGTCGTGGGGTTGTGGACCACTGCGGCTGCGGCTGCGGCGAGGACGGGGACCCTTCATAGTTTCTAGGTCCCCAATTAACATAAAACATACAACGTGGTAAGTAAGACCCTTGAGCCGGCGCGGAGTGGTCCAACACGTAGCCGGTGCGCAAGTGATACGGATTGTGAGAGTGCAGTATTGACGCTGGCGGTTACTAGGAGTTGAGACAACGCAGGAGTGAGAGTGCAGTCCGTCCGTCTGTTGTGTACACAGAGCCGTGTGGCAGTGACAGTCTCGGGTCTAGCCTGTGCGAGATCAACAGTGAGCTTGTGGTAGCCGTCTTTCCATTGCCAGTGGCCGTGATCTCAACTGCAAAAGAGCCACAAATCCGTATACAGATCCGAAGGTGGCAGGTGAGGATACTGTTTCGACGCTAGCTTGTTCGCGATAATGAAACTTATTCGAAATGCTTTGCGAACAATATCGTAATATCAAGACAGTGTCGGCAACATCACCGGCGTTTGTTCGATACGCTGAATACAATTGCCTAGCACTTAATGGCGCTGTTGCTTCGATGGTCTCTAAACGACGTGATGGTGTTCGGTTCTGATCATTCTCTGTAGTTTCCGTTGTGTGTCTAGCCTCCTTGAATAAGGTAAAATAAAACAGATGGTATTTCCTTATTATGTAATTTTGGTGTGCATTTAATCTAGACTTCTTTATTTACTTTAAGTACTAAGGACTTATTTCTTACTTTTGACACTGGTTGAGAAACAGACATTCCTGTACTGCTTCTGTTCTATATCAGGAGCTGTTAAATTTCAGGAATTCTCCTTTACTATTGCAATGTGCGTCTTTGTTCTTGAATTTATGTTTCTTAAAAAAAATTTGATTAGCCAGTTTTTAAAATTTAAATTGCGGAATTGTTAACTTTTGCTTATTTGGGACAAAGATCAAAAACCTGGTTCTTTACCACTGAAAACCCAATTCTGCACCACATTCCTCGAAACTATTGTAAGTAGGCTGTTTATGTTTTCTTATTGGCAACGTTACATAGCGCTCTGTGTGAGAATCACTGGCTGTGCTGTGTGCAGTCTGTGGCTGGTTTGCATTGTTGTCTGCCATTGTAGTGTTGGGCAGCGGCAGCTGGATGTGAACAGCGCGTAGCGTTGCGCAGTTGGAGGTGAGCCGCCAGCAGTGGTGGATGTGGGGAGAGAGATGGCGGAGTTTTGTAATTTGTCATGAACTGCTATATATATTATGATGATATTAAGGTAAATACATTGTTTGTTCTCTATTAATATCTTTCATTTGCTAACTATCCCTATCAGTAGTTAGTGCCTTCCATAGTTTGAATCTTTTATTTAGCTGGCAGTAGTGGCGCTAGCTGTATTGCAGTAGTGGGAGTAACCGAGATTTTTGTGAGGTAAGCGATTTGTGAAACGCATAGGTTAGTCAGGTTAGTCAGGGCCATTTTTTGTAGGGATTTTTGAAAGTCAGATTGCGTTGCGCTAAAAAAAAAATATTGTGTGTCAGTTTAAGCACAGTCTTGTATAATTGTTCAAAGGGGACGTTTCATATGGCGACCCTTAGCCTAGGATACCTCACTGGAATCTTCTGATTTTTTTCTTGTAGTTTGTGTAATTAGTGTAGTTTTCGTTTATTCCCAGCGCATAATTATAGAGAGAATTTCCTTTGTAGTTGTAGTTTTTCATTGTTGTACAGTAAAACAGTTGTGGCATGCACGTAGATTTGCAGCAAGTATTTCGCAGCTGCGCTTGCAATTAACTAGATATTATTTTCAGTGCTATGTTAATGTGTTCTCTTATTTTTGCTCTTCAAATTGTGCTTTTCTGTGTTATCGTGTGAAATATTGTGACAATAATGGCGTGTGAAAAACGTAACACTAGGCTCCAAAGTAAACTGAGAAATATTAGTGACGACGAGCGTAGCTTATCAGCACCACTGTGTAATGAAGTAACAGACATTCAAAGTAGTAATTTGGTAATAGTGCATAGGGAAATGGAGCGGGCGGCAAACAATGGCGTAGACAGTGAAACAAATAGTGAACAGGGAAGCATTATCGTTCGATCGGTCGGCAACAGCTCTCCTCAGGAATCGGGAATGACAGGACACAATCTTGCAAATACTGCAGATTCAGGTTTTGGGTCCTCACCGTTTTCTCAAATAAGTCAAGACGCATTTTCTGCTTGTCAAAATGTCAATGTTGCCGGTGCAAATTCACTGCCGAAAAGCACTGAGGAACATGTTTCAGACACCAGTGCATTGTTATTACAGTTAATGCAACAAATGGGACAAAAGCTACAAAAGTTAGACACAACACTTGAACAAAATCAGAAACAAATGGGACAAAATCTTCAAAAGTTAGACACGATGGAACAAAATCAGAGACAAACATAGCAACAGCTTCAAAAGTTAGACTCATTGGAACAAACTCTTGAACAAACACGTGAAGACTTAACTACTGAGTTACATAACATCGAATCGAAACGTCAAAAAGTCTCTAATGACGTAAAAACACAAATTTGTGAGCATTTTCAACCTATTTTTTCGCGGCACGAAAATGTATTACAGAATCACGAAGCAGCAATAAAAGAACT
This sequence comes from Schistocerca serialis cubense, assembly GCF_023864345.2. Lineage (NCBI taxonomy): Eukaryota > Metazoa > Arthropoda > Insecta > Orthoptera > Acrididae > Schistocerca > Schistocerca serialis. The sequence goes on from NC_064643.1 coordinate 310,908,359, forward strand.
GCAAATTATTGTTCATGAAAATCATGAGACCTTGAAAGCTAAAATTGACTCAGTTGCATCTACCGATACGGTTACGCAAATTGCAAAAACTCAGGAAAACTTAAAGGACACAGTAGATACGATTTCAACACAAATGGACACTCTGAAACTTGGTTCAGAAAAACATACAGAGGAAATAATTTCACTAACGGATAAAGTAGCCGAACTTTCAGATCAGTTCACTAACTTATCTACGAAGGTAGATGATAATCTGAATGATACAAAATCGGTAGTCTTTAATGACACAGAAGAGAGCGAACAAATTAGGAAACTGAAACAAAATCTGAATCAAATTAATACGCAACATCAAAGAGAAATCCGGGAAGTACAAGATCAGCTGACACAGGTAATACGAGAATTATGTATTTCAGAGGACACTCGCGCTCCAACATGGGAAGAGGGACTTAGAAATACGGAACACCCACAAGATAATAACACAGGACACTTCGGAAATTATGAAAGAAATTGGCAAGGTGCACAGAATTTTGAGATGGAACCGCTGACACGACGTAACAATGACAGATATGCTACTCGCCGACACGATGATTTTGACTATAAGCTGTTTATTACTACACGTAAATTCAAAACATTTAACAATTCTGGCAACGACATTCATCCACAAGCGTGGCTCCATCAATTCTCTCATTGTTTTCCTCCCAACTGGTCATTAGAGCACAGATTAGAATTTATGTGTTGCTACTTAGAGAATGAACCAGCTGTAAGAATGCGATCGGTCATTCACGATTGCCACAGTGAAGGAGAATTTTACCATGCCTTCCTCTCAGCATATTGGTCTCAAGCCACACAAGACCAAGTAAAACATAGCATCATAATGATGCAACAATTCGAACAATCCGAATTTTCCAGTCTTGTGAAATATTTTGAAGACATGTTGCACAAGAATCAGTATCTTTCAAACCCATACAGCCCCTCAGAACTCATCCGCATTTGCTTAATCAAATTACCTGAACATTTACGGCATATTATTTTGGCAGGACGTTGCAAAGACGACATTGAAGCTTTTCAGGGGCTCTTACAAGAACTGGAAATTGACACTGACATTCGCGGAACGCGAAAACAGGAGCACAACAATTACAGGTCACATCCGTCACAATTCCGCGATGACAGAAATAATAACTGGACACGACAAGGCTATTCTCACAACACTTATCGTGACCAAAACAGACACCACCCGTATGACAACCGTTGGCAGAGTAATAGTTACAGAGAGAGATCGCATTTCCGTAGTAATGAATATGACAGAGACACTCATAGAAACAGACAATATGGGAACCAAAACAATTATTATCAAGGGAGACAGAATAACTTCAGACGCAACAGTTCAGCGCGCAGTTACGATTCAGGAAGAAATTCCCCACCACGTGTCTGGCAAGAAAGAAACTATGGAATCTACCGACATAACGACAGACCTGAATTTCATTAGAACTGGCGGGATTTAAACAAGGCTGGGCCCTCTGGGCAAGGCGAATTTGTCGAAGTTAGGTCTCCATATCCCAGTAACGACGCACGCCAACAAAGAAACAGACAATGATTCGCAGCACAGGAAGCCACCTGCGCCCGCTGGCTCAGGGAAAAATAACGTTGACGCTAACCTTGAGCAAAATTCCAGTATTCTTTACGGACGAATACCGCATGATAATTGCATTCAAGTTGAAACTCTGCGTACTAGGAAGAGCAAAGGGTTACACCACATTTCACATGTAAAACCATTTATTGAGAGATAATCTGCTTTTTAACTTAGTCTTTGCCATAAAACTCTTAACATCACATTTCTAGTATGCATTGTCAGACTTAGAAACTGTTACCATGCAACAATGTTTGAAGTTAAATATCCAATCAAGAACCTAGGGAACATTTTTAAACAGAAATTACGAATGCATTGTTATTGTGAAGAGACGACCCAGTGTTATTGTGTGTGTGCATTCTTGCTTGTTAGTTGCATGATTATGTAACGACTATAAGGCTTACATACTTAGAACATTTACCAGTACTGCTAATGAGATTTTAATGCAACATTTTGGTTTACTTGAAAATACATTCTGGATTTAAAGTACTTTCAGTGAGATACCAGATGACACAGTGGTTAGTTTATGTGACAGCTACACGATTTTGTCACGACGCTACTAATGAGTGACAATTTACAATGTTGCTTTTGCGGTGTTTCTGTTTTATGTCTGCACAGTTTTATGTATTATTCTGGAAAGTAAAACATGTTTTAGTAGTAACTTTTGTGGTATAGCTACAATGAGACAGCCTTTTCCGTAGCACAACAATACGTTACATTATAGTACTTTCTTGATTACGGTCAGGTACGTAATAACTACGATATCTATACGCAAAGATTTTCACTTTCATTTATGATGAGGTAAGTACATTGACTTCTGCAGAACTTAGCTTTTGGAGGACGATAACTACAACACTTCCACAGAGATTATCTTACAACAAGACGCACAGTTTAGCACTACAGTACACGTATTTGAGTGATTAATTTTGTTCTTAAATCATTTATTTTTAAAGATATTGGAAGTACAATGATACAAAGGTTTTCCGTAATACATTTCATTCCATTGCTGTAATCTGTAACACCTGAGGGTATAATTACATTAATCCTCAGGGGGGTACACGCCTACTTTGTGTACCATGTGTTTGGCAAGCACAAGGAGCCCTAGCTAATATGGTATTTGCTTATACAACTTTACACATTGGTACCATATTTCTCCAACACAGAATTACACAGCTATCTGATTATTTAACAGAGAATCAATTATTTTTTTTATGTCAGTGACACATGTTTACGCAATTACACCGTTGGATAACTTCACATTTATGAAATTGTATTTTGTCTGTACCTTGTGAACTGTTCATATTTTTTCGGAACCATTGTGATACTATGAGAGCTTTGAATGATGTATTTGGTAAGGGAGCATGATTTTAAAGTACGTTTGAGGAAGATGACACTATTGAAATGAGCAGAGAATTTTCTTTAGGTTTTGAAATTATTGCATAAAGCTACGACGTTTTTGAGATTTGACTGAGGTGTTTTGATGTTATTTTTACGACGATGAATATGTATTTGTGTAATAAGGTAAGGAATAATGAGTAGTGGTTAGGGACTCTGACTTGTGAAAAAGGATGTAGGAAACCAAGAATCGTACTTTAAGACTTATGAAATGTGTGTAAATGCTTGAATGTACCACAATGCCAACGAAAATTTTTTGGACACTGTTATATTTACAAGATTTTGTTTCTACACATTTGTAACGTAAATTTTCGACCTGTGAAATTTTTATATGAGACTGCCACAGTAGTGGAAACTGCTGTCGTAAATATTTCAGTAAGAAAGGTAAGTGACCTTGACATAATGCGTTTTGGGCGCCCAGCTGAGAGATAGCCGCCTGACAATAGAAAGCCATTAGGTGGAGGAAAAAAAAAAAAAAAGGGAGAGAGACCATTATCCTCGCTGTTGACATTTCTTTGTCGAAAGTATCGCAAATACGACACGCTCAAACTTGAAAACATATGATTACACTGTGGAGCTCTTAATTTATGATATTTACTAAAATGCGTAATGAAATGATGAGAAACATTTTACATCCATTGTCTTTCTAGTTGAGAGATTGCTCATTTTGTTTAATATCTAGTTTCTAGCAGCACTGCAGCATTGGTTAAAATAGAATTTTATAGATGTACTAATATAAATATTTTCTGTCTACAGATCGAGTAAATAATAATTTTTTTAAAAAAATGAGGGAGCACAAAAAGACATTTACCTTCACAGGAACTGCATTCATAATTTTCTTTTCAAGTACTTGGTAATTTCTTTTGTAGAAATAGTTGTGGTGCACCACTTTAATTACATAGACATTAAGATGTGAATAGACATTTCCCTTGTCTGCATTGTTGTCTTTAGTGTAATATTTTTTCTGCTTGATCTTTGCCATGTATAGTGCTACTAAATTTCACTTTGTATTACTCTGTTAAGCTAGTTTTACTACTGATTTATTTTTCTTGTTGCTGCACATTGGCTCATATTAGTTGTAATGTTGCATTGCTTGGTAATTTAGATTTACTGTAGCTTGCTTTGCAAATTTCCATTTTTTTGTCCTTGCTGTTTGTGTTAATTGTTTTGTGCTGCTGCATTGCCTCGTCCCTTAGTTTAGCATCTGAGCTCAGTAGATTTAAGTTAGCTTAAGAGGGGGTAGACTATATAAGAGAATGAGTTGCGATGAATTGGAAGAAACGCATTGAGAAGATATAAGAAACAGATTTGGCAAAAATTAGTATTGTGCACTGAGAAATAATTATTTTGAAAGAAATATGAATAGAATACAGAAAGCAGGTATAGATAGGACTTTTTGGGAATAATGATGAATGAAGGGAGATCTCCAAGAAGTAAAGAAAGTTTTGTTTGCACAATACTGCAGTAAAACAAACCCTGTCCTTTCCTTTTGTATTATTATGCTATGTGTTTGTGTACCCTTGTGTATTTCTTTTCTTCCTGTCTCTGTGTACTGTTTCATAGAAATTTTTTTCTGTTCTAGTACTAAGCTACATTCACTATGATGAGGAATACTGTTATCCTCAAATATAATTTGCATTTATAATATGTTATTTACTTTGTAAAGATGTTTAGACATTATTTATCTGTTCAGTTTTGTTGCTCATATGTGAAGTTGATGTTTCGAAAGTTATTCTGATCTTTTATGTATGTACTCATGTCATAATTCCTGTAACACTGATGTATATGTTATTTCGATTCTTTTGTAAAGCCTGTACTACAAATGTTCTCTGTATTGTTTTGTACTTTTGTAATTGTATTCTTATGTTATATAATTGTATAGACAAAAGTTCTTCAAATTAAGTTACATTTCACTGCACACGTTTCTGTTGGTCATAGTATATGGACAATATGTGAGAAGTAGGGACTGATAGTGTTTGCACGTGTGTTAATAATTCAGCAAGAGATTGGATAACAGCATTGCTGGTTCTAAAGACATTTCAAACAAATTTTTTGTGAGTGGACATGTGGTGGTTTATGGACTTGCTATATTCTCCGCAAGACTCTTCGATGGTGATTGTGCACCTGCACATTTGCAACAGATGGCTGCTGGCCGTCTCTACAAGGACTACAGTGGGTCTTCGTCTTTGTTGACTCACCAGTACCATTATTTCTACAAGGACTGCAGTGGGTCTGCGCCTCTGGTGGCCCACCAATATCGTAATCTCTACTAGGACTACAGTGGGTCTGCTCTGTGATGACCTACCAATACTCTTCAAAACTTCGATTGACTCTGCTGTGGGTTTGCTCTGTTGTGGCCCATTACTTGTCTGCATGTCAAGAGTCAGCACTGTCTTTCCATTGGAAGGACAACACTACTTCTTCAAGACTGCATGGAAATCCACTACGTCCGTGTGCATTTTATTTTACTGCTCAGACTTTGAGAAAAACACTGGAATTTTACTGTGATGAACAATCTGGACTGTCTTTATGGACTGTGAGAAAATTTTAGCTTTTGACCAACATTGTATGAATAAGTGTGTGCATTTGATATCTTTGTTATTGTAATTATGAAAAATTTTATCAAATCATTGTTGGCCACTGTCCAAAACAATTTGTAAAATTTTTTGTGGGGAGCATGGGGGCTATGTAAGTAGGCTGTTTATGTTTTCTTATTGGCAACGTTACATAGCGCTCTGTGTGAGAATCACTGGCTGTGCTGTGTGCAGTCTGTGGCTGGTTTGCATTGTTGTCTGCCATTGTAGTGTTGGGCAGCGGCAGCTGGATGTGAACAGCGCGTAGCGTTGCGCAGTTGGAGGTGAGCCGCCAGCAATGGTGGATGTGGGGAGAGAGATGGTGGAGTTTTGTAATTTGTCATGAACCGCTATATATATTATGATGATATTAAGGTAAATACATTGTTTGTTCTCTATTAATATCTTTCATTTGCTAACTATCCCTATCAGTAGTTAGTGCCTTCCATAGTTTGAATCTTTTATTTAGCTGGCAGTAGTGGCGCTAGCTGTATTGCAGTAGTGGGAGTAACCAAGATTTTTGTGAGGTAAGCGATTTGTGAAACGCATAGGTTAATGTTAGTCAGGGCCATTTTTTTGTGGGGATTTTTGAAAGTCAGATTGCGTTGCGCTAAAAAAAAAAATGTGTGTCAGTTTAAGCACAGTCTTGTATAATTGTTAAAAGGGAACGTTTCACTATCCACCTCACTAAACAACAAACGTTGAGTATGAGCATAAGTAAATGCACATTAAATATCTGAAAATGCTGCAAACAATATTACTCAAGCTGTAAGATGCGAGCCGAAATCTGAAAATACATTTGCAACTCGTGGCCTTAGAATGACCAACGGAAAGCAACTTCAAAGCATGTTAGCGTATTACTTATCAATATCAGGGCTACAGGGCGCGTAACCGCTGATAGGAAGCCCAGACAAGACTAGAATACTTCGTAAAGATCAAACGGCCTGCATCCAGAGAAACACACGGGGGCGCTCACTTCTAATTGGCTACCGCTACAGTTCCCTGAAGTGTCTCATTTGAAATATACTTCCGCAGCTGGTTAAAGACTGTGACACCTTCAGCAATGCACAGCTTGTTACGAAACGTCTTTGAGTGTGATCCACAATATATTGTTGTTGTTGTTGTGGTCTTCAGTCCTGAGACTGGTTTGATGCAGCTCTCCATGCTACTCTATCCTGTGCAAGCTTCTTCATCTCCCAGTACCTACTGCAACCTACATCCTTCTGAATCTGCTTAGTGTATTCATCTCTTGATCTCCCCCTATGATTTTTACCCTCCACGCTGCCCTCCAATACTAAATTGGTGATCCCTTGATGACTCAGAACATGTCCTACCAAGCGATCCCTTCTACTGGTCAAGTTGTGCCACAAGCTTCTCTTCTCCCCAATCCTATTCAATACTTCCTCATTAGTTATGTGATCTACCCATCTAATCTTCAGCATTCTTCTGTAGCACCACATTTCGAAAGCTTCTATTCTCTTCTTGTCCAAACTATTTACCGTCCATGTTTCACTTCAAATGCTTTCAGAAATGACTTCCTGACACTTAAATCTATATTCGAAGTTAACAAATTTCTCTTCTTCAGAAACGCTTTCCTTGCCATTCCACAATATAAGAGAAAAAAAAAATAATTCTGAAAGTTGTCGTTGTGATGAGCAACTTTCAACATCTTTCATGGAATGGTTTGTGTGTGTATTGTGTATTGAACCAGGGACCTAGAAACAACGGAGAGACTTCGTTCTGCCGTAGCCCTCAGTGGTCCACAACCCCACAACGGGCCACAGCAGTCCACCCACCCCACCGCCACCCCACACTGGACCAAGGATTATTATGCTGTTCGGCTCCCAGTGGACCCCCACCCCCTGGGAACTTCTCATACCAGATGAGTGTAACCCCAAATGATTGCGTGGTAGAGTAATTATGGTGTACGCATATGTGGAGACAGTGTTTGTGCAGCAGTGGCCTACATAGTGTAACTGAGGCGGAATAAGGGAACCAGCCTGCATTCACCGAGGCAGGCTGGCTGGCACACCGGACCTTGACACAAATCCACTGGGTGGATTCGTGCCGGGGACCAGCAAGCCTTCCTGCTCGGAAGTAGCGCGTTACACCGCGCAGCTAGCCGGGCAGGCATGGACTGGTTTACTCACCTTTATCTATTGTACTTCTTGATTCCCTATTTTATCAAGAAGTACAATAGATAAAGGTGAGTAAACCAGTCCATGCCTGCCCGGCTAGCTGCATGGTGCAACGCGCTACTTCCGAGCAGGAAGGCGTGCTGGTCCCCGGCACGAATACACCCGGCGGATTTGTGTCAAGGTCCGGTGTGCCAGCCAGCCTGCCTCGGCGAATGTGGGCTGGTTCCCTTATTCCTCCACAATATAAGAGAAAAAAAAATTCTGAAAGTTGTCGTTGTGATGAGCAACTTTCAACATCTTTCATGGAATGGTTTGTGTGTGTAGCGCGTTACACCACTGGCTGGCTGGCACACCAGACCTTGACACAAATAATTCTGAAAGTTGTCGTTGTGATGAGCAACTTTCAACATCTTTCATGGAATGGTTTGTGTGTGTAGCGCGTTACACCACTGGCTGGCTGGCACACCGGACCTTTACACAAATCCGCCGGGTGGATTCGTGCCGGGGACCAGCACGCTTTCCTGCTCGGAAGTAGCGTGTTACACCGCGCAGCTAGCCGGGCAGGCATGGACTGGTTTACTCACCTTTATCTATTGTACTTCTTGATTCCCTATTTTATCTGTTCGCACACTTTTTTAGATTCTTTGATAGCATAGTGTTACAAAAGCTTCCAGCTTCTTCCTCCCCAGATTTCCAATGGTCCTTACTGCACCTGCATATAGTGGTGTGCTCCAAATGTGCACTTCCAGCAGCTTCTCCCTAGATCCTATATCAGTCTCTGATACCAGTATGCATTTGTGGCTGGATAAAGCTTTCCTCTCCTGTATGAGTCTACTCCTGATATCTTCATTGCTTCGACAGTCTTGTGAAATCTGCTTCCTGGATAGAGGACCTCTTCACTTTGCTCACTAAAGTTCATTTCTCAATTCTGATATCAAGCAAGTCGTTGGTCCCTTTCTATTACTCTATATCAGCTTCCTCATCGCTCCGTTTATTCTTAAGCTTTATTCCGTGTTCTGTAGTATGTACGTTGCTTGTAATAGGTCTTGTAAGTACGAAATTTATTTCATTTAATCTCCTCTTCGACCTAGAAATAGAACAAGAATGGTAATAAGTTTCAAATATTCCTCACACCCTTCTTAACATGAACTTCTAGATTATTCGTCTGCCTCTGTGCTTCAGCTCCAACAGTGGATTGTAAACATCTTATTCCAACTTACATTATCAAAGGCCCTCTCAGGGTCCAGAAATTCTTGATAAGTGTCCTCTAAAGCTGCCTGCATTACTAAGTTTCACTGGTATTTTTCCTTTCCCGAAACAAAAGCGACCATCGCGTAAGTCTTACATTTATATTTTTCTCTATATTATCATAATCAACAGCTATAAGCGTCACTAGCTACTAATCGTGCGATAGTGATTACACTTACCTGCACACTCCTTTTTGGTAACAGAATGATAATGTGCTGTTCCGCATATCTGATGATAAGCCGCCCGTTAGATGGATTTATGATACGAACTTAAATGACGTCTTACTTCCTTAACATCTCAAAGATTATCCTCATATCGAAGGAACATTACAGAGCCATTAACAACTTGTCTGATCTTAGACCACCCAGCGTTCAATCAAACTAGTTACTGGACTAGAAATTTCTTCACTTCACCTTTCCCTTCTTCCTCTGACACACTTGGGAAGAGTTTCCTCTCCTCGCACATTTCATATAAAGATTTTTACGAAAAAATAAGGACTATGCAATGGAAAGACGCTTCATAACGTTGCCCTTTTCGATGTGAGTGATATACACTCCTGGAAATTGAAATAAGAACACCGTGAATTCATTGTCCCAGGAAGGGACTTTATTGACACATTCCTGGGGTCAGATACATCACATGATCACACTGACAGAACCACAGGCACATAGACACAGGCAACAGAGCATGCACAATGTCGGCACTAGTACAGTGTATATCCACCTTTCGCAGCAATGCAGGCTGTTATTCTCCCATGGAGACGATCGTAGAGATGCTGGATGTAGTCCTGTGGAACGGCTTGCCATGACATTTCCACCTGGCGCCTCAGTTGGACCAGCGTTCGTGCTGGACGTGCAGACTGCGTGAGACGACGCTTCATCCAGTCCCAAACATGCTCAATGGGGGACAGATCCGGAGATCTTGCTGGCCAGGGTAGTTGACTTACACCTTCTAGAGCACGTTGGGTGGCACGGGATACATGCGGACGTGCATTGTCCTGTTTGGAACAGCAAGTTCCCTTGCCGGTATAGGAATGGTAGAACGATGGGTTCGATGACGGTTTGGATGTACCGTGCACTATTCAGTGTCCCCTCGACGATCACCAGTGGTGTACGGCCAGTGTAGGAGATCGCTCCCCACACCATGATGCCGGGTGTTGGCCCTGTGTGCCTCGGTCGTATGCAGTCCTGATTGTGGCGCTCACCTGCACGGCGCCAAACACGCATACGACCATCATTGGCACCGAGGCAGAAGCGACTCTCATCGCTGAAGACGACACGTCTCCATTCGTCCCTCCATTCACGCCTGTCGCGACACCACTGGAGGCGGGCTGCACGATGTTGGGGCGTGAGCGGAAGACGGCCTAACGGTGTGCGGGACCGTAGCCCAGCTTCATGGTCCTCGCCGATACCCCAGGAGCAACAGTGTCCCTAATTTGCTGGGAAGTGGCGGTGCGGTCCCCTACGGCACTGCGTAGGATCCTACGGTCTTGGCGTGCATCCGTGCGTCGCTGCGGTCCGGTCCCTGGTCGACGGGCACGTGCACCTTCCGCCGACCACTGGCGACAACATCGATGTACTGTGGAGACCTCACGCCCCACGTGTTGAGCAATTCGGCGGTACGTCCACCCGGCCTCCCGCATGCCCACTATACGCCCTCGCTCAAAGTCCGTCAACTGCACATACGGTTCACGTCCACGCTGTCGCGGCATGCTACCAGTGTTAAAGACTGCGATGGAGCTCCGTATGCCACGGCAAACTGGCTGACACTGACGGCGGCGATGCACAAATGCTGCGCAGCTAGCGCCATTCGACGGCCAACACCGCTGTTCCTGGTGTGTCCGCTGTGCCGTGCGTGTGATCATTGCTTGTACAGCCCTCTCGCAGTGTCCGGAGCAAGTATGGTGGGTCTGACACACCGGTGTCAATGTGTTCTTTTTTCCATTTCCAGGAGTGTAGTTGTGGAAAAATAAATATTCAGCCCTCTATAATTGTTACCAGAAAGACTTTCTTTTATTTGCCGCCTTAAGGTAGTTAGTGATTCCACAAAACTGAATTTTATTTTTTCTGGGTGAGTAAAGTAGATCATACCTGTCTTAGTAAATAAATCAAAATAAAATGTAAGAAAGAAAAAATTTTGGTAACGCCAAATTAATTCGTTTCGTTGTTCTTTATCTTTGTCATTCGCATTCAAATTAAGTAATGGATTGCTTGCCGCCATGGTACTAATGTGATGTAAAGGTTTTCAGTCTGTTCATGTTTTTCTGAAATGGTTCAGCTTTCATTTATGATGGGTGTTGAATAGCATATCAATGTTTAAATGCGTGTATTGTAAAGCAACATGTAACGCATGGGAGAGATGCGCCTGACTTTAATGGTGTAGTCATTCATCAAATGTACCTGAACACTGTATTAATTGTTCAGCCATCCATCAAATGTACCTGAACACTATATTCAAGTCGAACATTTCCCGCTGTACGTTGGTGTCAAGACTTTGGTCTCCACACTACCTTTCGGAAATTCAATAACAGAGGACCCAGTAGTAATGTGATAGGAGTACGATCTAATTCATTGCACTGACCTTTTTTGTCACGATGAATTTTGAAAATCTCTCATTTCTTTTATTGTTATTCCAGAAAAGATTTTGAAACATAAAGGCAAGCAATGACAATGTTACGTCTATTACTACACACAATAATTGGGCTATTTGCTTTAAAGCGCAGCAATATTTGCATCGGAATGTCACACTGTTAACATTTTCGATACCTTCAACAGAGTTTCCTCTGTTTTTCTATCCTTTACATGTGGGTTTCCTCTCTGATATTGAGCAAAATATCAACGCCCTGATTTCGGCGACACTCTTCGACGCACCCAAGACGCCTGGAATGTACGCAGTAGCAATACTACTGGAGGCCCGATTTCTTATCGACGACGACTGCACAACACTCTTCACTTAAAAAAGCTTCACAAACATGGTTATAGACACCCAAATGCGAGTGATTAGTGATGCCTCACCACTTGAAAGCTGCTGTTGCTCTAGCTGTAAGTTTCAAACCAGTTTGACTTAGACGTACATCCAAGGAAAGTTGCATAACAAAACTTGGCATGCTAGGCAAACTCTTGGAGTAGTGCTCTTGAATGGACAAAGAAAGTTGCAATTACCGAGTTATTTAAGATATCCATCGGCTCAAATGGTTCAAATGGCTCTGAGCACTATGGGACTTAACAGCTATGGTCATCAGTCCCCTAGAACTTAGAACTACTTAAACCTAACTAACCTAAGGACATCACACAACACCCAGTCATCACGAGGCAGAGAAAATACCCGATACCGCCGGGAATCGAACCCGGGAACCCGGGCGTGGGAAGCGAGAACGCTACCGCACGACCACGAGCAGCGGACGATATCCATCGATCGAACAGTATAAGCTACACTGTGAAATGTAACATTGGAATAACAGTTACATTTTTACTTTTAATTTCCTGCTGCATTACATGTTGACATAATGGTTGCTAGATATTGGAATACTAAGTCTAACCACTCATCTGGCGCATACATTCATGATAAGTGGAAGCAGATGTAACTGCTACGTTGGGTCGCTGCCATCAGCATGGTGAATAAAATAGTTCAGTGTGCCATATCATATCATTAGGCCTTGTTCAGGCTGCCGATATGACTGTCGAGCGGAGGATGAATTATATCCGCTATATCAGCACATTTTATCGTAGGTGCGCCATACGAAAGGGCCTCTGTATCTCCTAGATCATGCATGAACTGCGATCTTCACCTGCCACACTGTCAAGAGCATACAGCGAGTGTTTCGACTAGGGAAACACCAGCGCGGTTGCAGTACCGTGGTTAACTGTTCGTTGATGATCGTCGATTACTGCAGATTGCAGCAGCGGTTAGATGAGTCATTCTGCAGGAAATCACTCGCAGTTCAGTATAGGGCGGTAACGATCTGTGAGCCGCTAAAGCGGCACAGTAGACATCACTCCATAGGTGTGTCTCTGCCAGTACTTCAAAGAGCACCGAGAATAGCGTAGGAAAATAAACACCGCCGGTGGACGGCCTAAATAAAATCTAACAAAAAAAACGACTCGCCACGGGGGAATTATCCAAAAGAGACTGAAATCGGTAGATGTGCCTGTATAGAGAAACAGATGTTTAAAATTTCAGAAAAACTGGACAATTTACTCAAGAGAAGGAGCGTCATCTAACTGAGCAACAAACGGGATGAAATTCGCAAAGACTTTATTCTCTGGTATCGACATGTCCCCTGTTTGCTATCCTTGCCAACTGCGCAGTAAAACTGCACTGCAGCGTCATATACTCATCCATCGGCCACCAAACTATACAATTTTCCTTTTTCCGTCTGCATCTTGTAGTGGGACGCGAAATTGAAGCGTCACCCATCCACTAGTGTCAGCCCAGTTTGCAGGTGAATATAAGTTTAATTTAATATTTTGTTTATGAATTTTTGTAGTCTTTGTAAATGCTGTGAATTATCTAAAGTTCTGTATCTATTTTTTATGTTTCATGTACGGAGAGGGCTGCGCAACGAACGGAGACAGCAACTTCACTGCCGGGGCCAGAGAGAAAATTGTTGGCCACTATACGTCGCGGGTCGACAACCAAGGAGCAACAGAAGATCCTGAAACCGAGTTGTTGCGTCCTACTTCTAAAAACTGAAAAAATAAGAATTTGTTATGTTTGTACAACAATGACGTCATAGAAAGTTAATCATGTTGTAAATGTTCAGTCCTATCTTGTCAAGGCTCAGGTTCACGTCTATATGTAGTATATAGGAAGATAATAAACTAGTGTATACTATAAAAGTTTAAACACGTGTTCCGAGAATGTATTTATGAAAAATTATATAAAGGAAGAAGTATCACTGATTTAATTAAAGGAAAATTCCAGGCAAAAATTGGAATGATAAAAGATAGAAACGGGAAAGATCTGAGTGAAGCAGAGGATGTTAAGGAAAGATGGGCAGAATATGTAGAAGACCTATACAAGAAAGAACTGCATCATGACAGGGCTCCTACTGCTGATGTTAATGTTAATTTAGAACTAGAGCCAGATATTTTGGAGAGCGAAATCCAGTGGGCCCTTGAAAATATGGCCGATAACAAAACTAGTGGACATTATGAAATACCAGCAGAATTGTTTAAAGTCACTGGAAAGGATGCAGTGAAAGTGCTGCACTCAATATGTCAAAAAATATGAATCACGCAGCAGTGCCCAGAAGACTGGAAAAGATCAGTATTCATCCCCATTCCAAAGAAGAAAAGTTCTAAAGAATGCTTAGATTACCGAACAATCGCACTTATTTCACATGCTAGCAAAGTTATATTGAAAATCTTACAAAATAGACTTCGCCAATATCTAGATCGAGAGCTGCCAGAAGAACAAGCTGGATTTAGGAAAGGAAGAGGAACTAGAGATCAAATTGCTAACATTCGGTGGATTATGTAAAAAGCGAGAGAATTCCAGAAAGATGTGTACCTCTGCTTTATTGACTACGCCAAAGCCTTTGACTGTGTCGACCACAACAAATTATGGAACGTACTGAAAAACATGGGTGTTCCAGATCACCTCATTCATCTGATACGGAGTTTATACCTTGACCAAGAAGCCACGGTGAGAAATGGAGCAACGAAATGGATAAAGATTCAGAAAGGGGTCCGGCAAGGCTGCATACTGTCACCGTACTTATTCAATCTGTATGCAGAACATGTCATGAGGAATGCGAGGCTAGATGAAGGAGAAACAGGAATTAAAATAGCTGGAATAATTGTAAACAACCTCAGGTACGCGGATGATACGATCCTGTTAGAAGGAAGTGAAGAAGAATTGAGAACACTCTTACTGAAGGTGAAAGACGAAAGTGAAAAGGCTGGTCTTATGCTGAATGTGAAGAAAACGAAAATTATGGCAACTACACCTACCAATTCGTGGGATATAGCAGGAGAAACCATGGAGGTAGTGACCACATTCAGTTATCTCGGTTCCCAGATCTCTGCTGACGGCGACTGCGGCCATGAAATCCGGAGACGCCTGTTGCTCGGTAGACAGGCTATGTCAAACCTTGACAAGGTTATAAGGTCCAGAGATATAACACTAGCAACAAAGATCCGTATTGTGAGGGCTATGGTCTTTCCAGTTGTGATGTATGGATGTGAGACCTGGACCATTAGAAAGGCTGAACGGCGAAGAATTGACTCCTTCGAATTGTGGTGTTGGAGGAAACTTAGAGTTCCATGGACTGCAAAGAGAACTAACAGATCAATATTGGAGCAAATTAAACCAGATTTCTCCCTGGAAGGTCTAATCTTAAAACAAAAGCTGACCTACTTTGGACACACAATGCGAAGGCATGCCTCGCTGAAAAAAACATTAATGCTGGGGAAGATTGAAGGAACTAGAAGGAGAGGACGTCAGAGGATGAGATGGATCGATGGCATCACAGAAGCAATGTGTTCCAACCTGGAAGGTCTACGGGAGAAAGTGCAAGACAGGAAAAAGTGGCGTGATTTGGTTCATGGGGTCACGAAGAGTCGGAACCGACTAAACGAATAGAGAGAGAGAGAGAGATCACTGATTTATTTGACAAGAATATTAATTTTTGACAACGTTCATCGCGAGTTTTAGTCTTAAAGTTTATTCAATGTGGTTTTAATATTTATTAAAGCAGATAACTTGCATTAATATATTTTCTGAGAAGAAACAAACGACATCTAAATTGAAAAAGTTTGCGCAAACCAATTGGACTGAGTGACGTAATTCTGCGCATACGACTCAAATGATGATGTTTTAATTACAGTTTCGTTCAAGACCCATTCAGAGACAATTTTAAAAAGAATTTAAATAATTTCGCAGTGTGTTGTAACAGAAGTAGGTGACGAAGTCTGCACATGGTCATAAGTCAAAAGAAAATCATTTATACAAAACTTACGTCGTTACACTACAATCTGTATGATTATCATTTTGCGACCAATCTGCGTAACTCCTCCTGGTGCGTCGTTTTCCCTTGAGTGTATACTTATAAGTCGACTGGTGTATAGTGATATACATAGAAGCACACAGATAGTGAAGTGCGAGTGCGTCGAAAACGTCATGAAACGATACATCTCACTTGTCAACCAGGCACAATTCAGACCGGTAATGGGTGTATTCCCCTGCGGGGTATGTTTAAGTGCGATTAAATTGGGACTTCCATATTTCCACCATCCTATCTCAACGGTGACCTATTACCGTTTATTCATCCTCAGTACTCCAAAATAACTTTCACCTCCAAGATAGGACGATTTCAGGAACAAGGCCATGGTAGTGTTTGAGTGGTCACCTGACACACCTGACCTCAATCGTGTTAGAACCCTATCGGAAGCCATGGAGAGAGATGTAAAGGCTTTGACCACAAAGATGATCAGCTTCGGTGCTTTTCGGGCAGCGGGTGCGAGGGCGTTCATCTGGTGCCTAGTGCAGTTTTTGCCATAATGCATTACCACCGCCATCAACGCGGAAGGGGTTGCTACATTCTGCTAGACCGGTGTCGCTAATTCAGTTGATCGAGACTGTAGACACACATAATGCTACAACTCTTGTCTCTTCTGTTGCTAGACACTATTCTTCTCTTTCAGGTATTTTATTTCCAGGACAACATCTCCTTATTTATGGTTTCGCATTATGTTCACAGCACCTGAAACTGATTGGTTAGTCTGCAACTACGTTGATCTAAAGATAATCTGCAAATAATAAAGCCGAAGTGGCCGAGCGGTTCTAGGCGCTTCAGTCTGGAACCGCGCGACCGCTACGGTCGCAGGTTCGAACCTGCCTCGGGCGTGGATGTGTGTGATGTCCTTAGGTTAGTTAGGTTTAAGTAGTTCCAAGTTCTAGGGAACTGATGACCCCCGATGTTAAGTCCCATAGTGCTCAGAGCCATTTGAACCATTTGAACAGATTGTAACGTTTCAGTAATTCAATAGTCGTGGATTACTTCATGTAACAGTATGTCATTTCTTAATATGCTCTCTATACCTGAAAACTAAGCTGGGTCCTACATAGAAACCAAACAAGAGCGATTTAAACTAATCATCGGATGCCATAACATTTAACAGGCTTACTGATTAGATATTCTAGGATGTTGGGTAGAACCCGACAGAAAAATATATTAAATACACTGAAGCGCGAAAGAAACCGGTATAGGCATGCGTATTCATATAGAGAGATATGTAAACAACGCCGCGTTAGGCAAATCCTACATAAGACGACAAGTGTCTGGCGCAGTTGTTAGATCGGTTACTGCTGCAGTGGGAGGTTATCAAGATTTAAGTGAGTTTCAACGTGGTGTTATAGTCGGCGCACGAGCGATGGGACACAGCACCTCCGAGGTAACTATGAAGTCGGGATTTTCCCATACGACTATTTCACGAGTGTGCCGTGAATATCAGGAATCGGTAAAACATCAAATCTCTGATATCATTGCGGCCGGAAAAAAACCCTACAAGAACAGGACCAACGACGACTGAAGAGAATCGTTCATTGTCACTGGAGTGTAACCCTTCCGCAAATTGCTGCAGATTTCAGTGCTGGGCGATCACCAAGTGACAGCATACGAACCATTCAATGAAAACTCATCGATAAGGGCTTTCGGAGCCGAAGGCTCATTCGTGTACCCTTGAAGACTGCACGACACAAAGCTTTACGCATCGTCTGGGCCCGTCAACACCGACATTGGACTGCTGATGACTAGAGAGCTGAAGGACGTGTGCGGGTATGGAGATAGCTTCATGCCCTACATGGCAGCAGGGGACTGTTCAAGCTGCTGGAGGCTCTGTAATGGTGTTGGCGTATGCAGTTGAAGCGATATGGGACCCGCGATATGTCTAGATATGACTCTGACAGGTGACACGTACGTAAGCATTCCAGCAGAACAAAGCGACATGTCCAGAAGTGCTACAGAGTGGCTCCAGGAAGACTCTTTTGATTTTGAACACTTCCCCTGGCCGCCAGACTCCCCAGACATAAACATTATTGAGCATATCTGGGATGCCTTGCAACGTGCTGTTCAGAAGAGATCTACAACTCCTCGTACTGTTACTGATTTATTGACAGCGCTGCAGGACTCATAGTGTCAATTTCCTACAGCACTACTTGAGACAGTCGAGTCCACGCCACGTCGTGTTGCTGCTCTTCTGCGTGGTCGCGGAGAACCTGAACGATATTAGGCAAGTGTACTAGTTTCTTCGGCTCTTCAAAATATAATATGGAGAATTGTAGTATTACGTGGGAAAACCTTAGAAGCAGCATTACAGAGAACTAAGACATATTGAACAAATGAATTCTACAAAATCATGGCCGGAACTAGTTTCCTAAATATTACTGATCAACAGATTTTAAAACAGAAGAACGAAGACGAAATTCAGGCTGCACAACTGACATATTTTAGGGCGTTCATAGCAGAAGAGAGAAGAGAAACGCGGACATACGTTGGCAGTTGAAAATCTGAAAAATTATTGTATTTTGCAGACAAGAATTATGCAACCACGTACGGAGAATTTCCAGTGGACTCGCTAAATAGGAGATGGATCCATCAGTGACAGACTTTTAGCGGCTATACCAAATGCACTTGGTTTTCTGCTTTAATTACTCTTTGTTTGCCTCTAATCACACCTGTCTTCCATTAAGGATGCGTTTCATAGAAATCTTTCGCATACTATACATTCTGTTTTTTATTTATATATTTCGTACCATCTCTGTTCATTCCCCCTGTAGCACCATACTTCAAATACATCGAGTTTCTTTTTCTGTAGTATTCACTATTCATTATCTACATCCATCGAATGCTTTCCTCCAGACGGACAGTTTCAGAAATCAGTTCTCCGTTTATATTATATAGCAGCACAGCCCTTTTATTAACCAAAGATTCCTCCCTTTGCACATGCCTGCTTCAAATATCTTCCTTCCTTGGCTGATCTGGTAGGTCGTGTTTTGAAGATACCACTAATTGCTACTTCCACTCCCTCTTCCCAAATTTTGGCATTTACATAACATCTTTTACTGTCTGTGAATGAATCGTTATTCACCATTTCCCATGGCCTTGGGGCACAGTCTGTGGGAAGAAGGTTTCTCTCATTAGAGGATTCCCAGCAATTAGCAAAGCACACACTCCGTAAAACACCAGTCGTCCTAATTAATGTAACTGTGAAACTCATTAATGTACTTGTGTACGTGCAAGGAATCACTAGACAAGCCAACTCCATCGTGCGACAGACTAAGCAGCATACGAATACGCTTGTTTAGCGTTGTCCTGTTTCTTTCTCTCTTGTCGCTAATATGGCTACAAAGTACAGCTCAGCGATTTATAGCTGGCCGGAGTGGCCGTGCGGTTCTGGGCGCTATAGTCCGGAGCCGAGCGACCGCTACGGTCGCAGGTTCGAATCCTGCCTCGGGCATGGATGTGTGTGATGTCCTTAGGTTAGTTAGGTTTAATTAGTTCTAAGATCTAGGCGACTGATGACCTCAGAAGTTAAGTCGCATAGTGCTCAGAGCCATTTGAACCATTTTGATTTATAGAGCTTTCAGCATGCTGAAACAACATCATGCGCATTTCTTAGCGGGTCCCTACATGAATTGTGCTAATGTAATCAGTGCTGTAGTCACTTCAAATTATACTGATGACCTCTATCGATTGTACGTCTGTTAAAAAATTGCTCCACGTAGACAATTCTACGAGCCATTATATCATAATTTCTTATAGACTGCTGACAGATAATACCGCCTATCACTTGCGTACGTAAAACAAACTGAATTAACGATATAATTCAATACGCTGCTAGTATGTTTATAAGGTCCGCGATATCAAATTATTTATGTAAAATTCATTTGATAGCACTCTTAGAGTTTCGGTGCACATGCTTTTACACATAAAAGGACTAAATGTTTTAAATTATAGTTACATACTTGCTGCTCTTCCTGACAGTCGACGTAGCCTGATGATCGGGTTCATGTTGTGTATAACAACTAATAAAACACATTAAATCGTATAGCCAAGGAGAAATATATGAATACACGAGAATGCCCTATGTCTTAGCCGTTTCTTTAAGACATCAGCTGCTAGGGCCGACAATAAGCTGTTAAACATTCCATTATAAGAACAATGGCGGAATACTTGCATAGACCAGACCGAATCTCCATCTGGAATTCTCTGTATGAGCCCCCTATTCTCGCAGCACAAATGGACCCACTTCATAAAATTAAATAAATAAAGGGAATGAAGTGGTTCCATTCACCTTAATGTCGTTATAGACGGAGCAGAACTGGAGAAGGTTAGGAAAGGAATTGCCCTTACTTAATGATCCACCCCGTCCGCCATCGTATGAGTTAGATAAATCAGAAAAAATAATCGACAGCAACCCGCTTTTGATCCCAACAGCTAAACTGATAGGTCTAAATTTCCATTCTGTCAGAGTCGTCGAACAACTTTCAGGAGCCTTCTTCAAAGTTTTTCGCCAAAGCAAACTCCCTTATTTCCTGTTTTTATCGTGATTTTGGGATTGTTACATTAAAAACCATGCGTTGAGTTAAAAGTTATAGTTTATTTAAGAAAAACGTTTAGATAGGATAGACATGGGAGTACAGTGCTTATTCGTGGAGCTCCTTCTCCTTGTCCTCGTACTTCTTGCTGTAGGTGCCATCAGGGTCGTACTTGGACTTGAGCTGCGCCCAGACGTCGGGCTTGTGGTTGATGAGGTGCTTCAGCACCTTCTTGGTGCCCTCCTTCTGCTTCTCGTTGCACTTGGCGCACTCGTTGCTCAGCGCGTCAGGGACGGCTTCTGTATGAAAAGACAATACTTAGTGACCTGGTAGACCCGCTAACCTAATCTAAACTGAACAGAACAAAATCTCCTGCGAAATGGCTCTCTCTTTACAATTCTGCTACCTCCTATGTATATGAAATACAACATTTATTTACTGTTCCTAAAAACTTTAACAATCACCTTATTTAAAGCATGATTATTATCATGCACATCATATTTTCAGGAAATCTATACTGTGGCATTATCTCTGAACTTCAGGTCTGATGTAATTCAGACGTGAATTTAGAAAAATGTGTAAATGCTACATACTCGTGTATCCATTGACTTCCGCAGTGGAATTTGCCAAGTACTGAACCAGACATAGACAGTGTATAAGATTATCTTCTTTGATAATATGTAATACTTTCTGACTTGTGTTACCTAATCGACACCAGCCACCCTACAAGGATATTTAGCAAATAGATTTCTTTTGAATATTTCTGTGGATTACTACATATCAGTCATAATGAAAATATCTTTAAAATGATTAAAAACGGTCTTCACCACAGTGAAATATTTATTTGCAGTTGTTACCAGTCTCAATCAGAATGTGATCATCTTCAGACTATTTGTACCATGATTTTAAGCGGTAGTGGAAAACGGAGCAACTGCTCCGCTCACCACCACCGCTTACCATCATGGTATAAATAGTCTGAAGATGATCACATTCTGGCTGAAACCGGTTACCATCACAAACAAATATTTTACTGTGATCAAGACTGTTTTTAATCAATCGTAATACGTTGAAACAACTTGTAGTTCCACTCTCATTTGAAATACTTTAACCAGTTATAATTATGGTGTCGCTTTATTGATCTTACCATTGACCCTGCCTCCCAACACTAACATCTCCACTTCACTAATTCAATTTACAGAACTTGCTGTGATTCCTCTGTTTGCATTACAACGAGATTAAGTACTGTGAATTACAGTGCAGCGCTAGTCATACCTCCACACAAAAGTGTTTTATGATTTTGAATCTACAAGGACGAAGAGAATGTTCAATGGGCACTTTATGCACAACCCATATAAATATTTAGTTAACCTAAAACATACAAATCTAAGTTACAGGACTCGAAAGAAAACATTGACAATGGGTAAATTATTATAATGGTTTCTTTTGTACACCACCAAAAATGTATAAAACGATTTAAATAAATAATAATTAATCAGCTGGAAAAAATGAGAAATACTTTTCTACAAGGTAATAGCACAGAATAACGCTGTTATTTTGCTTGAAAGGGTAAAGTACGACCTGAAATTAAAGTTTTACACGGCACACAAGAAATGACTCACTATAGACACAACATACCGAAATAAAAGCTGACTTACAGGAAATGTGGTGAATATTCAAATGGTATAGCGTCAGTGAGAAATATGAATTCTAGAGATTCAGGACTGGATAGAGAGAAAATTATACTCTTTAATCAGATTCTGTAGTAATCAAGACATTTGTTCACAATAGCAAACACCGATCTATAGAACAAAAAGTCGAAAAGTATATAATAGAAAAGGAGTATATCTATTTCCAGATTAATTATTTCACCTATAAATTATCAGCTGACTTAAAATTGTTTTGAATTAACGTACAGAGCAGCATATGTACAAGAACTGAAAGTGAGACGAAAGGTTTTATTCTCTGCCGGAATGGAAAACGTTGATGCATTTAACAAACGTTAGAGGACGGTTGCAATCTGAGCAGTACTTCTGATTTTAGACGTAATGTAGGTGACATATTAAAGGTAATTTTGTGAGAACATAATGTAGAATGACGCTGCTTTAGAAATCGAGAGAGATACCGCAGAAATGGGAGGAGGTAACAGAAAGGTAATGAAGCAACTGTCGCTTGATATTCGTGAAGCATCGCTAGATACTTCATAGCGATCAGCGCGCTGGAACACCTCTGGCAAGTTTTCTCTGTCTGCCTGTCTGTCTCTCTCTCTCTCTCTCTCTCTCTCTCTCTCTCTCTCTCACACACACACACACACACACACACACACACACAAATGTACATATACTCCAAAAGAAGTGAGGCGGCAGAACCACGTTTGACGCATACAGCAGCCTGGAACAGCAGCCTTCAGTGTTACACTGCTGTCTCTGGAAGCATGGTTTGGGGATCTGCTTTAGAATCTGAAAAAAATTGAAAAACAGAAAAAAAGAACAGCCCCTTGCGTTGTATTTTCTCCTCGGGTACAAGTCCCTGCTCACAACTTATGGTGTGTAAGTAAAATAAAAAAGGTAAATCACAACAAAAATTAAAAAACGAAATACGATGTTATGTACTTCGATAGCTAACTCATTGTGCTTGACGGGCGAAAATTAATATTACATGGAACCTGCAAAGTAAATAATTGTAGCTCTCAAACATGACATGTTACAATTTTATTGCAATGTCCGCAGGCACACACACACAAACATACACGCATTCTCCCATGCGAACCACGTAAGTAGGAAGATTCTCTTCCATGGAGATATGTAGCGACCTAGCAGGGACTTGAGGTACAGAGAACTGATTTTTCAGAAAAAGAAATTTCTGAGACAAGGGAGACAAACACAGTATTATTTCTCACAGAGTAGTAAAACAGTAATCTCCTACAGTGGAACCATAAGTGGACACAATTTTTCATAGCATTCATTCATATCGACTTAAGGACGGTTCTGTATCATTAACACTGTGAAAATAGTCTCAAGATATGCCCTCCAGATTCTGTCTATCCTGTTCTTTCCTCAAAGGTTCGTATTGACCAAGCGGTGCAAAAGATAACGCAAAGATACAAAAAAAAAGTATTACAAGAAAGTCACCTGAATAACCTGGATTCAGAGAGTAACCATGAGAAAGCGCTAAAAAGAGATAAAAGCTGCTCTTTAGCGAAAAATAAATGAGGAATGTTAGTATCTGGTAATAACAAATTGGAAAACAAACATTTTTCAGGCAAAATACCTGACAAGGAAGGATAGAGCCCGCCTCAAGAGTAAATATTCTGTGTCACTGGTACAGAAAATCTACAAAGTGACGAATATTGGGAGACGGAACGTAGTGACTAAGCTCACAAGGGTTAGGCTTCGAATATATATGATGAAGACACGATTACATCTTTCAGTGGTGCTCTGAAGATAGATACATTTAAGAATTTCCTCTCAGAATGGGAGTAGGGCATGGGCAGTGACACTTGTGCGGAAAGCGCCTCTGATGCGAGGTGATCTGAGTAGGAAAGGCACTGAGAGCCGCAACTGCCTACAGAACACTTACTCTTGAGTTCCTTGCCATCAGCGGTGCAGTTGGCTTCCCCATCCTCCATCAAGCACTGGACGTACTTGTTGAGCAGGCGGTCGTTGGCGAGGATCTCGTCCAGGTTGACGTTGTCGTACTTGGTGGTGTACTTCTCCTCCGCGGCGACGACCACAATGACGGCTAACGCCGCGACCAGTACCAGGGCGGCCTTCATGTCTGCTGGGAGTTGGGTCTGCGGGGTCACTTCAGATGCAGAAGCGGGTACTCTGCGCGTGTATATATACATGCAGCAGGTGGATCCCCCACTCCGCAACGCACATCTTGCGCGTCCGCGGAGGCTCACTGCGTCACTCACCCAGCAGGTTTTTTTCCACTTCTGTTTGCATCGAATTTCTTCGCTCTGGTGGGAACTTCCCTGGCTAATTTTTCATCTCACTTGCACGTCAATCTTCGTTCATTTCGCTATAACTCCTCTGAATACTGCTACCCACAATTCAGGCCTGGTTTAGATATCTTTATAGTATATTACTAGCCTCGTTGAGTAGTTAGTTGTGAGTAGTTATTGTCCTGTCTTCGTTTCCTCCCATAGCTACCAGATATTTTAAGGATTACACAAACTTACGTTGCAGCTTCTTATTCACTCTAAATGATATAGTCTACGAGTATAGGAAGTCGCCCGAACGTGTAACTTATCCGTCCTCCCACAGTCATGTTACCGAGCGAGGTGGCGCAGTGGTTAGCACACTGGACTCGCATTCGGGAGGACGACGGTTCAATCCCGGGTCCGGCCATCCTGATTTAGGTTTTCCGTGATTTCCCTAAATCGCTTCAGGCAAATGCCGGGATGGTTCCTTAGAAAGGGCACGGCCGATTTCCTTCCCCATCCTTCCCTAATCCGAGCTTGTGCTCCGTCTCTAATGACCTCGTTGTCGACGGGACGTTAAACAGTAATCTCCTCCTCCACAGTCATGTTCTGAACGTATTTATTCCTAATTGTATATCTGACATCAAGATTTTTTCGTTTCCAAATTGATACGTCAAAGTTCCCAATTCTTTTTAGTTAAAACACTACCAGAGCTGCGAACGTAGATCAGTTTATTTTTTTTTTTTCTTTGTGACTAGCCTGTGAGTCTTCCATCACTTCATTTTCTTCTATGGTGCGTGTTGATTTTCTCCCTGCTTTTTCAAATCATCGATATTACGAAATTCAGTCTCAAATTGAAAGAACAGAACGAAAATAAAGACAAGATTTTTAGTTCTTTTTTTCCACGCAGTTAGCCTCCACTGCTTTGTGGGTTTGTGTACTTTTCCTTTCTACATTTTTCTCCTTCTTCTGTAGTTTATTGGTTAGTCTGATCACAGTCACAAGTTACATTTGCACAATTTTCTGTTCGTCCTGTGTCTCTTCGTCCATTTGGATCGTTCATAGCACAAGTTTCACTTACAGGTAATAGCGCACTTTTTTCCAAGAATTTCATTCGTACGCTCTGTATTCTACTCATTGCTCTATTGGTTTGAATCCAGCTCTCGGTGACTTACAGAACTGGAATAACCTTAGTTTTATGAAAGTTTATTCTTGTGAACTGCCTGGTCTTATTGTATAGTTTTCAGTGGATATTGAAAGGTCTCTGTTGGATTCCTTTCATGTTTGATTTCTTAAATCTGTTGTCATTTATGGAATAAATTCCTCTTCTAAATTTACTGTGGCGTTTCTGACTATCTGGGAGGAGACTGAGTAGTGGAACGTGTTACCTTTACACGTAGACAAGAACGATCTGTCACACTACTACACTTTAAAGCACAGTTTATATGTAATTCTTATATGTAATTCATGTCACACAGTCTCATACGGAACCTACATCCGCTTTCTTTTATATACTGTATATGATAAGATACTGTCATCCCCGTTCCCTTTTGTGTGAGAGGATGAATGAGCATATGTATTTCTAGTTGCATGCTTGAGGGTAGCAGACAAGGCTGTCTGCTAGAGAACAGTAGGACCAACGTCGGAACAGGTAGCTACGCTTTCTTAAAGCAGAGAGGTTTCTAACCTTAGTATGGTTCTGTCCGTCCGTTGTCATGTTGGTATAGGAAGCTGCCCCTCTGGCCCCTTCCGTTTGTCTTTGTGAGCCACCCTCAGGAAACACGCTCGGCAGTAGGCAGTGGCAGTCTGGCGGTGGCGAGCGTCTGAAGTGGTAAGATCTCCGGCTAAGCGCGTGTCTGCTAAGTCCGTAGGACAATGGATTTGTTAAGTTCAGCCTAACTGAGAATTTAATCACCGTGATTTCAGGTTTAGCTCTAAAATATCCGATGTTATCTTAAATTGCAGCGCAGTATTATTCTCGTGTGAAGTTCAGATTAGTTTCCGGTAGTTGCTTTGTTACTACTTTGTGAGTAAAGTGGAACCACGTGTTGATCAGTAACTCTAACTAAGATTAATCTTAAATGCGAATGCTTGTGGGATTATAACGTCTCGTCTTGACTATATTTTCAATATAGCAACTTTTCTTTATGTTCAACCCACGTGGGGTGTACTTTGCGAGACCAGTACCACGTGCTTATATAACTGTTTGACCCATCAGGTTAATAGTAAGACGTTAGTAACCAGTTCAAGGTTTTGCTTTTGTCAATTGCTTTTCGATCTAATGTATTTTAATTATCAAAATTATTGTGGAGTTGTACGCTTTGTGTAAACCAAGTTGACCACGTGGAGCATGTGGTGTAATCATCAAAGTAGCCCTCAGCTATTCTTTTTGCGAAGACTTCACAAAGAGTTAATATGAATTTAGTATACCAGTGTGTGGTAATTACATGACGGACAGGATTGTGCTACGAACGTAATTTCTTTGGCTGAAAACTGAATCTGTTGGTTGTGGTTAACTTTCTCTTGCATGTGTTTCAATGTTCTTTGTGTGTTGTTTTATGAATCCAGTGTTGTATCCAGTCTCCCAATCTTGGCTCCATATTTGATGTGTTCCGTAAGATTTTCACCATCCTAAATAAGGCACCAGCTTGTTACGAATAGAATTTAATATGCTGAAATTTCAATGAACAATCTTAAAATAAATTTCCAAATATAAACTGATTTCTTTCTTTTTATTTAAATTCTCTTTATATATATATATATATTACCGGTTTTGTATGACTATTAAAAGATTATCATTAATGTTAGTCTGCTTGGTAAACCTAGACTAAATATCTGATGAAACAGTTGCCCAGTAATCCACGGTTAACTTCCCCAGACAGCTCACAGCTTTTAACCCGCTTTTATTCTACTATTAGCACCAGATTTCAGCATAGCAAATTCTTGTAGCAACATTACACATGGCGACCCTGTTCTGTGATTCCGCTAGACTCTGGAATCTCTGAAACGTTAGATTGCGAGCGTGTTATAATCTTAATTTTTTTTCCCTACAGCGCTAAAACAACTTCTGCGTTGTTTCCGAGCAGACGTTCAAAAGATTCACGGCGTTGTTGATCGGCGTTGTGTTGTTTGTCTTGTTTTGTTTTCTATATTTGTGTGTTTTATATGTGTGTGTGTTTTTTGTTCTCGCTTGTACATTGCACTGTTTCGATCAAAGATAAAAATTTGTTTTGCATGTGAAAAAGTGCATACTAGGTTGGGTATCTTTCGTGTGACTGTCGTAATTTTTGGGGGACACATTTATTTTGATTAGTGTGTCACGTACCGGGTATAAATTGCACTAATGCAGACACGTAACCAAGCTAAAAGTAAGCGGTCCGACAACTTAAGCAACATGGACCAAGGAGATAATAATTTGATTTCGAATGTTAATGCGTCGGGCAGTTCCGAACATACAATGGGAAATACTTCAGACGAAATGCAAAACAGGACGAACGGGCTCACAGCAGAGCCAGAAATAAATTTGCCTCCTACTAACCAAATTGATTTGGCAGAACTCATGAAAACCTTATTGCAACAAAATAAAGAATCATTTGAAAAATCGTTCCGAGAACAAAACGAGTCATCCGAAAAATCGATCCGCGAGCTAGGCGAACAAATGACGCAGAAATCTGAAAAATCTATCCGCGAGCTAGGCGAACAAATAGACGAAAAACTAATCCAGCAGACAAATAAAGTCGACAAGTCGATGCAGAAAGTGTCCGATGATATCTCACAAAGAATAAACAATCTGGCAAGTGAAATAAAAAGTGATATTATGAAAGAATTAGGCCGTACATTTGAACAAATCGATGATCGTCTGCAAGCCTTAGAACAGAGTAAGCGGAGTGGCTATGCCGAATCTAAAGAAAGCGAAGAACGGCTACTTAGGAATTTCCAAGAGCTGAGGGAAGAATGCCAAAGGGAACATAAGCAGGTACTCTCGAGGGTGCAAGAGGCAGAAACGCATTGTCCCACGTCCGTTAGCAACACAATAGCGGACAACAGTTTAGCGATCCACGCGTTGGAACAGCAAGTAGAACAATTGAAGCAGACTGGGGCGGAGGACAAGAGACAAATAGATGATAAGACTGCGGCATTAGCGGACATTGTAGGCACGATGAAGCTGACGGAAAGCGAGAACAATACTACACCGGTAGCGGCCGCAGAGACCGAAGAAGTGCGTTCGCTTCTGAGATTTCAGAAGGGACAATTCGAAGTGAACAGGCAACACAAGGCTGTAACAGGCGAATTACAAGAACGCGTGGCGCATCTGGAAAACCGCATGGCGTGTGATTCCGAACTCGCCAATAGCACTAAAAATAGCCGTAGGAATAGTGCAGAGAGGGACTCCGGCCACGAGGGAGATTTTGACGACAGGGAAGAATGTAATTTGAGGGGCAGACATGAGAAAAATAGAAACATTCAAGGGCCTCGACAGGAGGAAATGCGGGGATTTGATTTCAAACATTTCCTTACGGTAAGAAAGTTTGAGATATTCCGAAATTCGCAAAAAGGAATACATCCACGAGCATGGCTCGAGCAATTTGAGTTCTGTCTTCCTCCCGACTGGGCAAGTTCACATAAGATAGAATATATGTGTGGCTATTTGGAAGGCGAACCGGCGATTCGCATGAGGTCGGCAGCGCGTCACTGCAACTCCACTCGGGAGTTTCGACAAGCCTTTCTCTCCGCCTATTGGTCGGAAGCGGCACAAGATAGGGTCAAACATGGCATAATTATGCTGCCAAATTTGAACCAGTCTGGTTTCGGCAGCCCTGCACGCCTATTCGACCACATGCTGCAGGCAAATCAATTTTTATACGACCCATACGGGCCTGCGGAACTAATTAGGATATGCATCACCAAATTGCCGATGCACTTGCGGCACGTCATTCTTGCGGGACGATGCAAAGAGGACGTGGAAACGTTTAAAACACTTCTCCAAGAGTTGGAATATAATACAGCAGAATGCCCGCCTAATCAGGCACAAAGTTATTACGGGGCACAGCAGCGCGACCGCAGTCGTGGCCGTATTACTAATCAACGGCGTGACTGGTCGTCGCGACGCGAACGAAACAATAATCGGGACCGGCCGTATAGAAACTGGGGTAACAGTCGCGAACACAGGTGGAACAACGGAAATGATCGAGGACGTGGACAAGATCGTGAACGCTACAGGTACGGCAACCAGAATCGATATCACGGTGAACACGGTGGGAATAGGACTGTAGGCGGAGCACCTCATGATGTTGAAATTCGGCCGGCTAACCCTAGACATAATCCAGCAAATAGAAATGAGCAAAACCGGCAATGACTAACGATCAGTGCAGAAGGCGCCCAATCGGAACAAATGAGCGACATGGCAAATAAGTAAAAAGGACAGTGAGAAGTAGAGAGGACGGTGAGGAGAAAGAATTGATTAGTTTAAATTTGTGACATGCATTTTGAATAATATGTTGGTAAAAATTAATGATAAAGATGTTTTTATGTGATTGATTGAAGTGATGTTGTTAATTTGTTTTCTTTCCTTGTGCAATTAGGATTTAGTTTGATTCAAACGTAAAGATAAAAGGTTTCCTTGTGAACGAGTGAAATGCTGTTTTCTTTGTGTGTGTAAATTGAAAAGAGCCGCTCCTGAGAGAAGCAAGATCGTTGCTGAATTAGTGCATAAACTCAGGGGAATATCCGATCTGTGGGTATTATGGGTCTGGCAAACCCAGGTCCCCAGCTGTTAGTAGCCTTGTTTCCGATTTTCTGCTTTCAGTGCTACTATCTATCTATTACTATTCTATATCTGTCAGTATAAATGAGGATCTCTTACTATAGTATGCGTGCTGTATGAATATTTTAAGATAGGAGAACTCTGAGAAAGGAATGAGTAAGTTTGGAATCTTGAAAACAGAATGCGATAATATGATTGTTTAACCATTGGCTTCCCAATATGCGATGATATGTTAATATTGATGATATATGTCTTTTTTGTTCTTTATACTGAGTACGGAAAGTGCTGTCTGTGGATTTCGTAAGTAGATTGATCCCCTTCAAGGTGAAAGAAGAATTGTGGTTTGTGTAATTTACGTCGCCCTGAAATATTATTGTGGCAGTCAAATACGAGCAGTTTTCCAGCAAATGGAGAATGGAACGGGAATGTGGATCCTTTCGGTAGTCTTGATTGATGTTGAGCCAGAGCCTAAAAAATTATTCTGCGTTAATACTTGTCCTAGAAAAGCGATGTTTATGTATTTTTGCTGATGCTGTGAGCATTACAGCTTACCGTTTTCGCTGGTGCGGGATGCACTGCAGCCTATATGATTTGTACTGAGGAAATTGCCCTCTTGAAGGTAGAGGATGATTAAATAATTTTGATTATGGGAACGAAGGAAAGCTTGGTTTAAGGTAATAAGGATGAAGCAAAACATTTGTCATTTAAACTGCAGGAGGATTCGGATCTTTTGTGTCTGTTGTAAGTTCAATATGTTAAGATGATACTGTTTTACAGAACAGAGGTGATCACAATTTTGCCATTCATGAGAAATGAATCCAGAATAACCACCACAGGCGAAATGACTGATTTGGAAACGAGAGGTAACTTAAAGAAGGAACGAAATCGCAGCAAAATGGGTAAGAAAACGTAGTATAACCTGTATAGTGCAGACATTTTTACCGTTCTCAGAGCCATCTGTGTGATTAATTCTTGTGATAACGTAATTTTAGATGAAATTTTCTTACTGTTTTATGTGTGAATATATGAGTATGATAAATGTATAATTGCGAGTCTCTTTTCAGGTGTGCGAACTGGTATAAATGTTTTGGTGTGTAAATAACCATTGTTCTTTTTACTGTGTATGTTTAAGGAAAGTTTCTCCACATTTATCATGTGACAAGACGTATGCCGCGAGCGTCAAGAAGAGGACGAATTAGAACAATGTTGTAGTGGTATATACACGGTGTTGAAATAGCATTGAAGTAGCTTATTGGCTTAACTAGTAGTGGATAGAAGTAGAATATTGAGTAATGCATGTTTATGGGTAGTTAGTTTGTAGAATAGACAACAGGTGTGCATGTATGTGTGTGTAAATAACATGTAAACCCTATGCTGTCCTGACCTATACTTGCACAAGGCATAATCCTATTCATTTTAGTGAATTAATAAGTAGCATTGGATTTATTAAAACGTAAGTGAACCACATTAGTGATGTGGATTTAAATATTATATTGTCAGTTCATTTAATTTTTTATTTTTTTTACATTGTAAAGTCATTTCACTTTTATTTTTTTTACATTGTCAAGTCATTTAAATTTTATTTTATATTGTCGATTCATCTAATTATTTTTATAAAAAAAAATTAAGTCTCACTTTGTTCTTAAAAATTGTGAAAGACAATACTAAGTGGTATTATGTATGACATTGTGTAATCACATAAGGATGATGAAAAATTTCTGTGAATGCAGTTGAGAACGTGAAAGCGAACCGGCAAAACTCTTAAGAGACAGCGGGAGCAGCCGGACTAGTTGTAAACTGGCGGGTTTCCCAGCAGGACACGCTGTCAGCCAGGCCACTTCGGGAGCGCGGCCGACAACAAAAGAAGGGTACGCGGCAAACACTTTCCCTTGCACCTGGAGCTAATGGGCGGCCGCCCCGGGCGACCCTTCCTCGAGGCGATGACCTGAGATGGGCGAGCGGTCCACCGCGCGGAAATCCATCTGCTGGCAACGCACCACACGCACGCGACCGTGACGAGACGGCCGCGGAGAAACAACACAAGGGGCGTGGAGCCTTTTGACAGGTACTGTCCAGAGAAACTTGCAGACGTCAACGACGCCTATCGACATTTCCTGACGGATGCCTACTGTCAAGCGACAGTAAATTATGGTTCGATGTTCTCTGGTCGCTAAGGGTGGCACAAAAGAAGAGCCATTAAGTGTCATCCTTGCCCAGGAATATCAAACCGGCGAGTCAATTGGGGATAACTCAAGAATGTAACAACACAAAGGGCGTGGAGCCTTTTGACACATACTGTCCAGAGAAACTGGCAGACTTCAACGACGCCTATCAACATCTCCTGACGGATGCCCACTGTCAAGCGACAGTAAATCGTGGTTCGATGTTCTCTGGTCGCTAAGGGTGGCACAAAAGAAGAGCCATTAAGTGTCATCCTTGCCCAGGAATATCAACCTGGCGTGTCAATCGAGGATACCGCACGAATTTGACAACACAAACATGGAACCAAATCGAGATGTACGTGACACAGACCACCAAGAGAAACTTCATGAGAGGGCAGAGACGGCGGGATTGCACGCAACAGATGGACAAAAATCCCCACTGACAGCTGCGGCGACGCACCCCCTTCCCCTCTCCTTATACTGTGCCTTGGAACAGTGGAACTAGTGAGTGTATCAGTGAACAGTGATTATACGGTTCTTAGTTCAATGCATATACGTGTGCTTCTGTCACAGAAACTTTGACTCGTGTGTTTTGCAGGGATTCGATTTATTGGTGTTTACTAGACTGACTCTTGTATTTTGCAGGTGTTCTATTTATTAATTTTTTTTAGACTTTGACTCTCGTATTTTGCAGGTGTTCTATTTATTAATTTTTTTTAGACTTTGACTCTCGTATTTTGCAGGTGTTCTATTTATTGTTTATTTTAGACTTTGACTCTTGTATTTTGCAGGTGTTTTATTTATTGGTGTTCTTTATTAGATATTGACTATTGTACTGTTTTATTGATCAATGTTTGTTCTTGTGTGATGTATTAGATTTGTGTTATTTTGTTTCGTAACTTAATTCATGTGGCATTGCTTCGTTTATCAGTCAGATTGCTATTCATTCTCATTGGACTGTGATCGATTAGCCTTTGCATGGGGCATATTTATAGTGAGGAACCCCTTAAGGGTAACAATCACATAATTAATTGTATTTTCAGTATAATGACACAGTGCTCATTGTTTGCTAACTAACTGAAATATAGTAGAGTGATTAAATTAATGCCACATAGTTATGTTAATTCTACAAATTATTAGTTTTATAAGATATAGAATTTTTTTTTTGATAACCACTTTGTAAAACATGTTTTTTTTATCAATTTTTGCTTTTGCAGATTGTGCATTGTAATGTTCTGGTTTATAATACTGATGTTATTTCATATTCTTTTTTAATTGCTGTGGCACCTTTGCTATTTTCATAAATTTTCCTTGTTAATAAACAGTCATAAATTTGCCTGTGATCAGTTGGCTCTTGCAATGAGCAAATACTGGTGAACTCCATAAGGGTAACAACCAGAAATTGTTTTCATATTAATGACACAGGAACCATTGTTTTTACTTGCTGACCGAATTAGGTCTACACTATCTTTTAAATAGGTGTCACAGATTGTGTTTTTTTTCTGTTTGAAATTAGTAGATTTTAAAGATTTGTTGAAATTATTGTGTTTTAGCAAGTAGCTGGTGACCTTTTGCCTTTTCTTTACACTTTTGGTTTAAGTAGGGTGTGAGAAGCCTGCTTGGGAATGTCCTAGCATGGCCAGAAAATTCCCTGCACAGTCTTTTCCCGGAGCGTTGGGGTTATGAAAGGTCTCTGTTGGATTCCTTTCATGTTTGATTTCTTAAATCTGTTGTCATTTATGGAATAAATTCCTCTTCTAAATTTACTGTGGCGTTTCTGACTATCTGGGAGGAGACTGAGTAGTGGAACGTGTTACCTTTACACGTAGACAAGAACGATCTGTCACACTACTACACTTTAAAGCACAGTTTATATGTAATTCTTATATGTAATTCATGTCACACAGTCTCATACGGAACCTACATCCGCTTTCTTTTATATACTGTATATGATAAGATACTGTCATCCCCGTTCCCTTTTGTGTGAGAGGATGAATGAGCATATGTATTTCTAGTTGCATGCTTGAGGGTAGCAGACAAGGCTGTCTGCTAGAGAACAGTAGGACCAACGTCGGAACAGGTAGCTACGCTTTCTTAAAGCAGAGAGGTTTCTAACCTTAGTATGGTTCTGTCCGTCCGTTGTCATGTTGGTATAGGAAGCTGCCCCTCTGGCCCCTTCCGTTTGTCTTTGTGAGCCACCCTCAGGAAACACGCTCGGCAGTAGGCAGTGGCAGTCTGGCGGTGGCGAGCGTCTGAAGTGGTAAGATCTCCGGCTAAGCGCGTGTCTGCTAAGTCCGTAGGACAATGGATTTGTTAAGTTCAGCCTAACTGAGAATTTAATCACCGTGATTTCAGGTTTAGCTCTAAAATATCCGATGTTATCTTAAATTGCAGCGCAGTATTATTCTCGTGTGAAGTTCAGATTAGTTTCCGGTAGTTGCTTTGTTACTACTTTGTGAGTAAAGTGGAACCACGTGTTGATCAGTAACTCTAACTAAGATTAATCTTAAATGCGAATGCTTGTGGGATTATAACGTCTCGTCTTGACTATATTTTCAATATAGCAACTTTTCTTTATGTTCAACCCACGTGGGGTGTACTTTGCGAGACCAGTACCACGTGCTTATATAACTGTTTGACCCATCAGGTTAATAGTAAGACGTTAGTAACCAGTTCAAGGTTTTGCTTTTGTCAATTGCTTTTCGATCTAATGTATTTTAATTATCAAAATTATTGTGGAGTTGTACGCTTTGTGTAAACCAAGTTGACCACGTGGAGCATGTGGTGTAATCATCAAAGTAGCCCTCAGCTATTCTTTTTGCGAAGACTTCACAAAGAGTTAATATGAATTTAGTATACCAGTGTGTGGTAATTACATGACGGACAGGATTGTGCTACGAACGTAATTTCTTTGGGTGAAAACTGAATCTGTTGGTTGTGGTTAACTTTCTCTTGCATGTGTTTCAATGTTCTTTGTGTGTTGTTTTATGAATCCAGTGTTGTATCCAGTCTCCCAATCTTGGCTCCATATTTGATGTGTTCCGTAAGATTTTCACCATCCTAAATAAGGCACCAGCTTGTTACGAATAGAATTTAATATGCTGAAATTTCAATGAACAATCTTAAAATAAATTTCCAAATATAAACTGATTTCTTTCTTTTTATTTAAATTCTCTTTATATATATGTATATTACCGGTTTTGTATGACTATTAAAAGATTATCATTAATGTTAGTCTGCTTGGTAAACCTAGACTAAATATCTGATGAAACAGTTGCCCAGTAATCCACGGTTAACTTCCCCAGACAGTTCACATCTTTTAACCCGCTTTTATTCTACTATTAGCACCAGATTTCAGCATAGCAAATTAATGTAGCAATATTACAATATTACCGCATATATTTCCATACTTTGCTATTATTGTTATGTTATTACTAATTCCTTTAATTCCTTATGTGGAGCATAGGGCTGCAACAAAGGATCGCCATCTTGTTCTGTCTTCTGCAAGTGTTTTCACTTCTTCCCATCCTGTTCCTTGCTGTTGACCTTCTGCTCCAGCTGATGGTCTTTATGTCATTCTGGGCCTGCGTCGTCTCCGTCGTCCCTGCGGGATTCAACGAAGGGCTTCCCTCGCAATGTGTTCATTTGGTCTCCTAAGCGTATGTCCTAACCATCTCCACTTCCTGCTTCTTATTTGCAGCTCAGTCAGCTTCTGGCTGGTTCTTTCCCAGAGATGACATTTAGCCACCGTAGCCCCAGGATGCTCTTCAGCCATCTGTTGTTGAATGTCTGCAGCTTATGGATTAGCTGTTTTGTCACTTTCCATGTTTCACATCCATATATATTACTTTCAAATATCCGCAATTGGGTCCTCAATGTTATGTCTTTCGATCCCCAGATAGAGCGGAGGGTTGTAAAACCGCCTTTTGCTTTGTTGATGCGGCTATTAATGTCCTTTGTTGCACCACCATAATCATGCTTTCATGGTAGCAAAACTTATCCACCCTTTCGATTATCTGGCACCCAAGCTTAAGTTATACGCTGTTGCTTTCTTTTTCCCGCATGTCATTTGTTTTTGGGGCATTAATTTTCAAACCCACTTTCTTCGCAGCAGATTTCATATGTTCTTCTTTCCTTTTCATGTCGTTGAGGATGTGGGACAGAAGGCAAAGGTTATCTGCAAAATCTAGGTCTTCTAGATGTGTTTCATTGCTCCATTTTATTCCTCTCTCATTATTCGTTGCTTGCGCCATTACAAGATTCAGTACTATGCTAAATAGTATCGGTGAGTGCATGCAGCCCTGCTTAACTCCTGTTTTCACTGCTATTGGATCTGAAAGCAGACATTGATATTGAACCTGGCACGCGTATTTTTCATACATTCACTTGACAAGAACAGTTATTTCCTTGGGAATTCCAAACGTTTGCACTGAGCTCCCTATTTTTGTTCTACTCGTAATTATACTGAGGAAGGCCTTGTCAAAGTCTACAAACAGTATGCAAAGCGGTGACTGGTATTCGTATGAATGTTCAGCTATTATTCTTAAGGTTTTTACCTGAATCCTGCTTGTTCTCTTCCTATTTTCATGTCTACATATTCTTTATCGTATTTAGCTTTATTCGCGAGAGGATCTTGCTTGGGATTGACAGTAGGGTGATACCTCTCCAATTATGACAAACAGTTAGGTCTCCTTCCTTGGGGAGGTTGATGAGCAAGCATCTGTTCCAATAATTTGGTACTTTTTCATTCATTCATTTGGTTGTCGGGAGTGGATGTAAAATTTCTGCGTTATACGGGAATCTACTCTAAGTAACTCTACACTGATGTTGTCCAGGCCTGGAGCTTTTCCATTCTTTATCTGTTGGACTGGTTTAGCGATTTCCTCTTTGGATGGCGGTTAATTTATATATCTTGTGAGAGTCCTTCCCCATCCATATGTAGTTGAGTACACTGTCATCTATAGTTTCAAGCTTCAGAACGTTCTCAAAATGTTGTTTCCACCTTTGCACTTGGTCTTCTCGAATTGTGAGTAGTTTTCCTTGCTTGTCCCTAATTGGCATATCATCCCCAAGTTTCTTATTTGACAATTTCCGTATGATTTTATATAGTGTCTTGTTATTGTCTCTGTTAACTGATGCCTCCGTCTTAGCTGCGAGATTTCTGATGAAAGTTCTCTTATCTTTTCTGTAACTCCTCTTCACCATCCTATTTAATCTGCAAGTTCCTGTTGGAGTTCTCCTTTTACTTCCCTTATCTGTGAGCAATTTAGCCGGAGTTTTGCCTTCCTCTGTTGTATTGCATCCCATGTGTGGTCAGAGATGCAGTCTCGTCTGCTGTGGGCCTTTGTTCCAAGAATTTCTTCAGCAGTCTGTGCACAGGTCGTTTCCACTGAATCCTATTGACCCTCCATGTCGTTCTCTTCAATTCCTGTGCCAAGCACCTCGAAACGATTTCTCAGTTGGATCGAGAACTCCTATCGCTTTTGTATTGTCCAGCTTTCCAAAATTATACTTAATCCTCTTCTGCCTGCAGTGTCTCTTGTGTGCAGCTATTTTTAGACGGACCGTTGCCAGCATATGGTGGTGGTTGCTTCCGACATCTGATCCTCTTTTATTCCTCACATCTAGGAGTGATTTTTGCCAGGTCCTGCTAAATTCAGAGTAGTCTATCCGGTTCTCTGTTCCGCCGTCTGGTGAAATCCAGGACACTTCGTGCTAACGTTTATCGGGGTAAGTGGAACCTCCAATGATCAGGTTAAATATGCCGCAAAAGTATATGAGACGTCCGACATTGGCATTTCGGGTGTCCAATACATGTTGCCCGATAATCTGCTCTATCCCATCCTTGTCATTCCAAATGTTTGCGTTAATGTCATCCATCAGCAGTAGTATATCTCTTCTTCGACACTTTTGCCGTGTTTCTTGGAGTTTGCTATAAAACTTGTCTTTCTCTTCACCCTCAGACAGTTCTGCTGGTGCGTAACATCGTACAGTGGTCACTGGTCTTACCCTCGTTGCAAAGCGAGCGACTATGATTCTCTTTGAATTGGGTACCACTCAGTCAAAGACTGCTTCGCTCTCTGGTCTAATATTAATGCCACTCCTTCACTTTGGGTTTCATCCTTTCTTCCAGAATAGAGAAGGATATGTCCTTCCTTTATTCTTCTTTCTCCAAATCCAGTTATTCTTATTTCACATATTCCTAAAATTTCTAATCCGTATCTTTGCATGTCTTGTACCACTTCCGTTTGTTTACCTGTTTACTATACCCATACCAATAACTCTGTTGCAAGAAGGGCAACATTTTCGCAAAGACCAGTCAGCTAGAATAAACAATTTTATGTCATTCTGTCAGTTTCGACATATGCGGCATTGTGAGGTGCACATGAAACATAACGTCGCTCTGTGTCAGCGTACACTCTTGCCAGCGCGCTGTATCACTTCCATCAGTGCGCCGCGACGAATTATCCGTCACAAATCACATCTGCGTAAGTGAGGTCCTTGGAACCGTAAGGATATTTCGGTGTAAAAGAGAGCCAAGGAAATCGCGCTGCTCAATAAAAAAAAAAAAAAAAAAAAAAAAAAGGTTAGAAGTAGGCACAGAGAAGAGACCGTATGTGGTTTCTTCTAATACTTACCAGAAGGTGGCAAGAGAGTGTGGGACGAATCGCCTCAGACACACTGCAAATCAACACGGCAAGAAACTACAGAATTAATATTTTTACACTTACACGACGCAAAAATCTTTATTTGGAATTGCCATCCATTCATTGTAAGAGATTTTAAGAATATTTTTTCAAAGTGGTCGTGAGTCGCTTCATGTTTTAGAGGCACTTAGGAAAATTAAAAACACTGGTCGTGTCTGTTCTGATGGAACACAAACCAAGCACGTTAGTGTTCCACCAGTGAAAATGACGTCCAGTGGAATCCAATGGAGCATTAACAAGTGCGGAAACGAGGAAGTTACCAACATTCTTATCATCACCTCTGAAGACATTATTTATTTACGCGTATCAAATTTGAAACTCATTTAAAAATAGGAAAGAATAGATAGAAGTCGACCATAAGGTATTTAAATATTAAGATATATTACAAAGAAAGTAAACACAATAAAAATGAAGTCATATTATACGAAAATTTTCTCCCATTTCATCTAGTCCACCGAATGTTCAGAACAGTTTCTGATTTGATGTACAATTTGTTAATCACCATGTACATAAGCAGCATCAGTATCTTTGGAGAAACCCCAAGTGTAACTTGCGCTCTTGTGCACTAGAGCGCTGGCTATCCAGAGCTTTCTTGTACTGAATGACATTCTAGCCTAAGAGACAATTAAGAGTAATAGGAGTCTTCTTCTTGATATAAGTTTCTTGTTACACTCAAGTCTGCTGATAGCCTGTGCAATGGAAGTCGAAAATCATCATGCATTTTGTGGAACTGTACATCAGCTGCCACTCCTATGATCACTGAGGGCGGGGTTACGAAGCATACGGTAAACTGACGAAAATGGGAAGTCTTACACCTTAAACTCCTTTTCCGAACACTACCAGACTAATACTCTAATATTTCCAAGTCTGCTAGATTTGATTAAAACTACACCTTACTTATACGATAACTTATTTTCAGTACAGACAAAAACCGTTCCTACAGAAGAAGAATAGTGTGAGTACAAGATGGCTGCAGGTATGCCTGAAACTACTGGAAATCTTTAGGTGGACGTCGCAACACACTATGCACACTGCTGTTTGTTGCCGTCTTTCGAAATGTGAGAGAGATCGTGTCTGCGCAACGAGCTACGACGAGGTGGCAGTGGATTAAGAAACGGTTCTTCCATGTGGACTGTTGTAATAGAAGTTGTAAGATCGATCGTTTCGCTGGCAAACAGGCGGATGCCCACAGCTGAAATCCAGGCAGAGGCTATAGGCAGTGTGTCACAGAGAATCGTTGGGAACAGACCCTGGATGCTGGATTGAGATCACGAACTTTGAAACATCGTATATATCATCATCGTCTACCAGAGACAACCGAGGTTTGGATAGTGTAGAAGCAGACTCAATCGGGACACTGAGGGGCGACCAGTGGTATTCTGAAATGAGTTCCATTTCTGTGGCAGTCAGAGCGACACCAACATGTCCGTAGACGATCTGGTGAAAGACCATGGGTTCCGACGATTCTCGACACCTGTAATGGTGCGAGGAGCTATTGGCTACGACACCAGATCTGACTTGGTAACTGCAGACGGGAGGCTGAGTGCTTACCAGTATGTGACAAGAATGGTACAACCTATTCTCATATCCTGTTGTGTTCCCGCGAAATAAGGGAGAGCGTGTCACGGATACGATACGTTCCGGGATCCACTGCAGATGCAGGACCGGGTACTCTGCGCATATATATAAACACACACAACAGGCGCACCCCCATTCCGCAAGGCACGTCTTTCCATTCGCGCAGGTGCACTGCGTCACTCACCTAGCAACTTTTTTCACTTCAGTTTGCATCTAATTTCTTAGCTCCGATGGAAGCTTCGCTGGTTAGTTTTCCATCTCACTTTCCCATCAGTCTTCACTCATTTAGCTACAGCTACATACTATTAATTCCCGATTTTAGATTCCTATATAGCGTATCAATAATCTTGATTAATAGTCAGTAGTGAGTAATTAATGTTCTTTCTCCGATGACTACCAAAATTAGTAAAGACCTCAAGCATTAGTGAAACTTACGTTTCCGTCTTCTTGTCACTCACTCTTGATGATATTAAGTGGAGTCGTGTGAACATATGCACTACTGGCCATTAAAATTGCCACACCACGAAGATGACGTGCTACAGACGCGAAATTTAACCGGCAGGAAGAAGATGCTGTGATATGCAAATGATTAGCTTTTCAGAGCATTCACAGAGCATTCACACAAGGTTGGCGCCGTTGGTGACACCTACAACGTGTTGACATGAGGAAAGTATCCAACCGATTTCTCATTCACAAACAGCAGTTGACCAGCTTTGCATGGTGAACCGTTGTTGTGATGCCTCGTGTAAGGAGGAGAAATGCGTACCATCACGTTTCCGACTTTGATAAAGATCGAATTGTAGCCTATCGTGATTGCGGTTTATCGTATCGCGACATTGCTGCTCGCGTTGATCGAGACCAAATGACTGTTAGCAGAATATGGAATCGCTGGGTTCAGGAGGGTAATACGGAACGCCGTGCTGGATCCCAACGGTCTCGTATCATGAGCAGTCGAGATGACAGGCATCTTACCCGCATGGCTGTAACGGATCGTGCAGCCACGTCTCGATCCCTGAATCAACAGATGGGGACGTCTGCAAGACAACAACCATTTGCACGAACAGTTCGACGACGTTTGCAGCGGCATGGACTATCAGCTCGGAGACCATGGCTGCGGTTACCCTTGACGCTGCATCACAGATAGGAGTGCCTGCAATGGTGTATTCAACGACGAACCTGGGTGCACGAATGGCAAAACGTCATTTTTTCGGATGAATCCCGGTTCTGTTTACAACATCATGATGGTCGCATCCGTGTATGGCGACATCGCGGTGAACGCACATTGGAAGCGTGTATTTGTCATCGCCATACTGGCGTATCACCTGGCGTCATAGTATGGGGTGCCATTTGTTACACGTCTCGGTCACCTCTTGTTCTCATTGACGTCACTTTGAACAGTCGACGTAACATTTCAGATGTGTTACGACCCGTGGCTCTACCCTTCATTCGATCCCTGCGAAACACTACATTTCAGCAGGATAATGCACGACCGCATGTTGCAGGTCCTGCACGGGCCTTTCTGGATACAGAAAATGTTCGATTGCTGCCCTGTCCAGCACATTGTCCAGATCTCACAACAATTGAAAACGTCTGGTCAATGGTGGCCGAGCAACTAGCTCGTCACAATACGCCAGTCACTACTCTTGATTAACTGGGGTATCGTGTTGAAGCTGCATGGGCAGCTGTACCTGCACACGCCATCCAAGCTCTGTTTGACTCATTGTCAAGGCGTATCGGGGCCGCTATTACGGCCAGAGGTGGTTGTTCTGGGTACTGATTTCTCAGGATCTATGCAACTAAATTGCGTGAAAACGTAATCACATGTCAGTTCCAGTATAATATATTTGTCCAATGAATTTCCGTTTATCATCTGCATTTCTTGTTGGTCTGTCCTCTAACGTTCATGTCCTGTACGCATACGTTATCTGAATTTATTTTTATTTCTGAGCCGGCCGAAGTGGCCGTGCGGTTAAAGGCGCTGCAGTCTGGAACCGCAAGACCGCTACGGTCGCAGGTTCGAATCCTGCCTCGGGCATGGATGTTTGTGATGTACTTAGGTTAGTTAGGTTTAACTAGTTCTAAGTTCTAGGGGACTCATGACCTCAGCAGTTGAGTCCCATAGTGTCGCGAATAGTAGAAGATGGTGTCGCGAATAGTAGAAGATAGAATTAAAATCATGTAGGCTGTAGGCTGGAAAATTATTGCTACAGATCAAGCGAGGCGGACGTGACCAGACTATCTCATGTGTAATGTGTAATGTGTACTCGACTAACAAGAGCGGAGTATGCTGTATCACGAGGCTCAAACACAGTTAGTGGCAACCCGTGGACACAGCAAACAGTGGAGAATGGCTAGTTCATCACGTAGGCATCACATGCTGCCGCGTGACTAGCCTACTCAGGGCTCAAAGTTCGGGGTGCTAGAACCTTCTAGAACCTTCTAGAACAAGTGGTGCCGGGTGCACTAACCCCTATAAAAGCGGATAGCCGCTAGATCGAAAGAGAGTGATGGAGTGAGGTACTTAGGAAGCCGGTCCACGTCTGTCTGCGTCGGGATGCTGCAAGAGTTGCAGAAGAGTATTGAGCACAGCAACAAGTAGGGACTTAGGCTGAATCGACACAGCTGACACTTAGTCTGGTGCGCTCGCCTCTGCTGTATTAGGACTTAGGTTTGGGAAGTTAGGGATGGCAACTGCATAGCCAGATAGACAATCGTTGGAGACTGTATATAGAACCTTATTTAAATCACAAGTGCCAGGGGTACTTCCAGTATAATCGTTCTATACATCGAGTGTTCATATACGAAAGCTTCCCTAAGATCCTATCCGAGTTCCGTACTCTAGCTCACCTTGCAGCCTTCTCTACAACGGAGCAGTGAGGAGTTGGCGGCCCACACCACCGAGACCTCATGCCAAGTAAGTTCTCTGACGCGCACCAACGCAGTCCTTCCACTCCCTCTCAGGACACGTCAGTAGGACACGACAGAGGTTTAGACCATTTTTCTGGTGCCAAGTGTGGGGTATAGGTGAGGTATCTACGGGTGAAGAAGCGACTGGAATAGGCAGAGGGGCGTTAAGCAGCACCAGCATCACAGAACGAGAGGGTCGACACATCGCGCCGTCGCAGAACGAGAGGGTCGACACATCGCGCCGTCGCAGAACGAGAGGGTCGACACATCGCGCCGTCGCAGATCGAGAGGGTCGACACATCGCGCAGCTGCGGAGCCAGAGGGTCGACGCAGCGCACCGTCGCGGGTCCAGGGGGTCGCCGCGGCACGTCTAAGCAGAAGGTGCTGATTCACGCCAACGCAGCACCAGCGTCGCATCGCGCCGCCGCCGGGGTAGAGAGGCGCCGGTCCGCGCCGTCCCAGCAGCTGTACCGTCTCGCACCGCGCTCATCTCGAGCGGATCTACGCGCCGCCACCGCGACGCGCCACATTCAGCACCAGCCAGCAGGAGTCAAGGTTAGTGGAGATGTCAACCTCCAATGAAGTAGACTCGGGCGAAGGCCCGCAGACACTCTCCAGTGTAAGCAGGCTATATTTAAGTTATAGTGAGGCTACCAAGTTGGTACCCCATAAATTTGATGGGGACAGAGAAAGATTGTCCGAATTTATTGATAATTGCGATAATGCGTACCATTTAGTGAACCCTAGTTATAAGCAAGTGTTTCTGAAGTTCATTATTGGTCAGATAACGGGCTCAGCCCGCAGTAAACTATTGGTTAGGGATCATACAGAGACTTGGTCTGCCGTGAGGTCTATATTGTTGGAAAATTATGAGAGCAAACGCACAATTGACTACTATGCTTGTACTATGTTTAATAGTAGGCAGGGAAACGGTGAAAGTGTGGCTCAATGGGGCTCTCGCGTTGATTCTATGCAGTTCCACTTTCGAGAGGCAATGAAGAGGGTCATGGATGAGGACGAGATTGCAGGATGCAATGCGCTGATAGGGAAGCTAGGACGGGCCGTGTTCATACAGGGATTATACGACGAGAGAATAAAAACAG
Source organism: Schistocerca serialis cubense (assembly GCF_023864345.2). Lineage (NCBI taxonomy): Eukaryota > Metazoa > Arthropoda > Insecta > Orthoptera > Acrididae > Schistocerca > Schistocerca serialis. The sequence continues at coordinate 310,953,021 of NC_064643.1, forward strand.
TAATACGGGCACAAGGCGAACGGATAACCTTGTCAGAGGCTATTGACTTATCCGCAACGGAGGAATGTGCGATAACGTCCGAGCGAGATAAACGCCGAGTGGCGACTGCAAGCAGGACAGGACGGAAAAATAGTATGAAATGCTTTAGTTGCGGAAAAGAAGGGCATGTAGCGCGTGAATGTAGAACAAAGTATACCGTCCGAAAAACAGACGTGGTAAAGGGCGGCTCCCAGGGGACAGACCGAAATCGATTACCAGTCAAGGAAATTGACGTGCGGGAATTTAGGGGAAATGGGGGACGAGCTCAGTGTCCTCCACCCGTACGGTGTACAGCATGTAACCTACCGGGACACACACCCCCGTGTACCAAAGCCAAACCAGTGACATGCTTCACGTGTCACCGACACGGACACTATGCTCGAGATTGCCACGAAAGTAAATGGGTTAACATCCGTGGGAAGAATATGCAGGGAAACGAGAAGAGGGCGTAATGCCGCAGTTCCATTACGCTGCGTCAGGAATAATAAGAGCTGCCGAATGCACGGGCAAAAATGACTATATATGTGTGAGGAGCAAAGATGTAAAAGGAACTGAGACGAGATTACTAATAGATAGTGGGGCCCACATTAACCTCATTAAATCCAGGGTTTTGAGGGATGGTGTAAAGAAGGAAACCGACAGGGCAGTGACAATAAAGAGTATCGTCAACGAAGAGGTCAGGACGGAGGGTCCTGTATTAATCGAATTAAGTAGCGGTATAGGAAGAAAATGGGTTACTCAGTTTCAAGTTGTAAATGAATGTATTGATCTGCCGTTTGATGGGTTACTTGGACGGGAGTTCCTGGACGAACATAAAGTCGTGCTGGATTATGGGCGACGGAGAATGTATGTGCAAGACGAATGGGTAGAATTACGAGAAGCGTGCGAAGAGGACACTGCAAATCGATTAGTTGCGCAAAGTGGTAAGATTGGGACGGAGGTAAGAACCAGTTACGCAGATGTAGCGCGAGGAGATAAGGCGCCGGTCGAGGTTACGACGCGCGCGCGCGCAGTCGCTGGGAAACAAATAAGAGATAGCGGTCCAAGTTATACAGACAGTAAGGGTGGCGGTTACTCCAAATACCCGACGAGGCGAGACAGCCGAGTGCCGGTTGCGCCAACTTGTAAGAATTGTGCGACGCCAGATGACAGTGAAGTTATTCCAAACGAAGAGCTGCCAGAACGAGCAAAGAAGCCCTGTAATATCACGACGAGTAGGCGTGACAAGTCGCTAGCCCCGGAGGATCTGGAAGAAGTCAGGATAGGACCCCGGGAAGAGAGGTTTATAAGAGTCCGCGTGACGCGAAAAATAGGTAGGGAGGCAGTAATTCCCAAACAAGAGATTAGGCCAGGGGTCTATATACCAGAAGCCATAGTGGCCGTCCAAGATGGAACATGTATAACGAGCGTAATGAATACCCGAACCCAAGAAGTGCGGTTTAGGGTGCCGGAAGTACTAGCAGAAGAGGTCCCACCGCCCAGTAGCTACAAAGTTAGACGTGCACCCCAGAACAGGAGGATCGAGAGAAAAACGCGGCAAAAGTTGTTAACGGAAAATATGCGTATAGACCACTTAAATCGGGAGGAGCACAACGCCATACGGGAATTGTGCTTGGCGTATAACGACGTGTTTCACTTACCAGGGGACGTGCTCACCTACACTACCGTAGTGAAGCACCAGATCCCACTAACGCCGGAAGCTGAAGGGACAGTTATAAATCAAAGACCGTATCGCATCCCACAAGCTCAGCAGGATGCACTGCAAACGGAAATTCAGGGCATGTTGAGAGACGGCATAATCTCGCCGAGTACCAGTCCATTTAATTTCCCCTTGTTATTATTGCCAAAGAAACTTGATGCTAGTGGTAAACCCAAATGGAGAGTAGTTGTTGATTATAGGAAACTAAATGATGTCTCGATAAATATGGTTTACCCGTTACCTAGAATTGACGAAATTCTAGATAGCCTAGGAAAGGCAAAATATTTTTCAACGTTAGATCTCGCGAAGGGATACTACCAAGTATTAATAGATGAGAAGGATCGAAAAAAAACGGCATTTAGTACGCCGACGGGACATTACGAATATAATAGAATGGCCATGGGCTTAAAAACGGCCCCATCTACATTTCAACGGCTAATGAACACCGTGCTGACGGGCGTGCAAGGGAATAAAGTGTTCATTTATCTAGATGACATCGTCATCGTAGGTGCGTCGCTTGAGGAGCATAACGCACGCCTTGAAGAAGTATTTGAACATTTAAGAAAAGCGAACCTGAAGTTGCAGGTCGACAAATGCGAATTCTTGCGGACAGAAGTTACGTTCTTAGGACACGTTTTAACGGCAGAAGGTTTGAAACCCGATCCCACGAAAGTAACGGCAATAGAAAATTACCCGCCGCCAAAGACAACTACGGAATTGAAATGTTACCTGGGAATGGTCGGATATTACCGACGGTTTCTGAGCAATTTTAGTAAAATTGCCAAGCCTCTACATGAACTACTAAAAAAGGGAGTTCCGTACGAATGGGGCGAAGTGCAACAGGAAGCTTTCCAGACCTTGAAAGAGAAGTTAACCAAACCTCCAATACTACAGTACCCGGATTTCACTAAGGAATTTTTGGTAACCACAGACGCCAGCAAATACGCGGTAGGAGCGTATCTGAGTCAAGGTCCTATAGGAAAAGATTTACCGGTTGCGTATATATCGCGCACTCTCAATAAAGCAGAGATAAACTATAGTACAATAGAGCGAGAGTTAACTGCTATAGTGTGGGCTGTTAAATATTTTCGTCCTTATCTGTTTGGGAGGAAATTCAAAATACTCACGGACCACAAACCCCTGATGTGGTTAGGCAGTATCACAGATCCATCGTCTCGATTAATGAAACTTCGGCTAAAATTGGAGGAATATGATTACCAAATCCTGTACAAGGAAGGGAAACAAAACCGCGTAGCTGATGCATTATCACGGATTCGGAGTGTACAAGACAGCGATAAGGAAGTACCGCAGGAAATAAAGGCGGACGCCGCGCAGCGGGACGAGAACCGAGAAGTAGATAACGAGGCAGCGACAGAAGCGGTAGCGACAGCTGAGATAACAGACCCCGAGGAAACAGCTGACGCGACCGAGATAAGTGAAGACGGAGCCGCACCGCCGATAAACGAAGAAGACGCTCTAAGCGCAGAGGACAAATTGGAAATCCTAAAACAGATGCACATATCTCCCATAGGAGGCCATCAGGGAATGGGAAGAACATATGCGCGAATAAAGCAGTACTGTACCTGGCCGGGTATGAAAGCCGATATAGAAAAATTCATAAGAATGTGTGAAAGTTGTCAAAAGAATAAGATAACCCAAGCAAAAACGAAGCAACCGATGGAACTAACGCCGACTCCCGAATTCGTATTTGAGCGATGTGACATCGATATAGTAGGTCCCTTACCAGTTACCCGAGTTGGCCACAAGTATATTTTGACCTTTCAAGACTCTCTTACGAAGTTTGTAATAGCTGAACCGATACCTCGACAGGACGCGGATACAGTAGCTCGAAAGTTAGTAGAAAACATTATTTTGAAGTTCGGCGTTCCGACCGCCCTATTAAGTGACATGGGGAGTAATTTTATTGGTGATACGATGAGACGAGTCTGCAAATTACTGAGAATTGAGAAGATACAAACAACGGCGTATCATCCGCAGTCGAACGGAGCATTAGAACGTACGCACCGCACGCTAACAGAGATGTTACGACATTACGTGAACCGGGACCAGACGGATTGGGACGAATGGGTATCGTTCGCATGTTTTGTGTACAACACAACACCACACAGTACCACGGGATACACTCCATTCCAGTTATTCTTCGGCAGGAAGTGTAATCTGCCAGGGTGGTTACAGAAGAAGCCAGCCAACGTGATCTACAATTATGATGATTACGTGACGGAAATCCGACAGCGACTGCAGTTAGTACACCAAGAGGCCCGTAAGGCAACACAGGAAAGCAAAATCAGGAATAAAAGCGATTACGATAAAACACAGAACCCGAGGGAATTTAAAAAAGACGATCGCGTATTACTGTATGATGAAAGCGTGCGTCGGGGACGCTCAAGGAAGTTAGACAGCCAGTGGCGAGGACCGTTTACTGTAGTAGATGTACAGGGACCGAACGTGATAATTAGACTGAAAGGAAATAAATGTATAAAAGTGCACGCGAATAGACTGAAGGAATTTTACTAAGCAGGCAAGAATATCTTTTAGTTGTTCGTGGTAGAGGAAGTGAACAGATTGCAGGCGATAGCAAAACAGGAGAGTGGCACGTGCGTTTCTATTACAGATGCCACTGATGAGGGCGTTGTGGATGACAGCGATATTCGGGAGTATATGGCAGATCGGACTCGCAGGACGCGAGGCAAACCCACAAGATGTAAGAGTGCAAAAATTCCAGTCTGCACCAGGAATGTATTACGACAACCAGGGCAGTGTGAAACTATACAGCACAACGTGGAGAGTGGTGACCTATTTCAACCTCAAGGAATTGCATGACAAATTTGAAGAGACGCAGGTGGGGGCCAATAGAGCGATAGCACATTGTATAAGTACGATGAATCAAGCAAAGTTAGATGCCAGAGAATGTGAAAATGTACAACAAACTGTAAAATGGCAGGTGGGAGAGATTTCTAAATCAAAGGACTTGATTGACCAGTTGGCTAGACATGAACGGCCCAGAACCAAAAGGGGGATATTGAACTTTATTGGGGTAACAAGCAAGGTATTGTTTGGTACACTAGATGAAGATGATGCGGAATTCTTTAAAGCTAAGATAGATGTTTTAGAGGAACAGCAAAGGGAATTATTGCGATTGTCCAAGGAACAAGTAACCATTGTGAGGGCGTCACTGACGGGGGTGAACCAAACAATTAATGCAGTCACCAGGAATACTCAAATAATTGCGGATGGGATAAGGAAGTTGAGTAAACATGTCGAGGATTACGAAAATAGTACCAACAGGAAGATACAACACACCCTGATTGTTTTGACTATTACGGAACAACTGATGCAAATCTCTAATATGTTCAATGAGCTCGAAAGGGAATATGATCTATTGATCTCTGCCATAGTTAATGCGCAGAAAGGGCTATTGGAACCACACTTGATTAACCCTGTACAAGTAGTCACGTATCTCGAACTGATAAAGGAGGACTTAAAAGACAAGAAATTTCCCGTTGAACTCACGAAGGACCAAGGGTATCTGTTACTTCGTATAATAGATATAGATGTAGTTCTTGCCGGCAATACCTTAAGTTATGTACTAAATATACCTTTAGTGGATAGTAGTGTATACACTTTATATAGAGTATGGCCATTACCCGCAGAATATGATGCAACTAAGAAGTTATTTGCGTATATCGAGCCTGAACGAAACTTTCTACTTATTGACGATGCGAAACGACAGTACGCACTACTGTCTCGGGACCAATTGCAGTGTAAAACGGTTACGGCGAGAAATCAAATTTGTAAACAACGGTTCGTTCTGATGTCGACCTATGATCACGAGCGATGTGAAGCTCGAATGCTACAGCCTATAAGGGAAATTCCGAAAGATTGCAATCAAAAGTATGTCATACTGAACGAAAGTATCTGGACGCAGATACAGGACAATGAGTGGCTGTATGTCGCTCCCAAGGATGAAGGACTGACAATATTATGTAACGGATTACCCCCAAACGACCTTATTGTAAGGGGTACCGGAAAGTTAACCTTTACGAGTCAGTGTAAAGGATACGGTGCGCAGGTCATGTTACAAGCTGACCATATAATTAGTACTAATGTAAGTAAGAATGATATAGTACCTATGCTAAACTTAAATATAGATTGCTGTATCATAGACGAAACAAAGCAAGAGGTCACACGTATACCTATAGATTTACCCTTAGAACATATTGTTAGACACTTAGATGACCTCAAGGTAGCCAGTCACAAAGTGGATGAACTGCAGAGTGAAATAGAATATCAGCAGCGAACCACCTTTAGTGGATGGTCTAAGAGCGTATATTCCGTATGGGGGTATACGGGTTCAGTAGTGTTAGTTGTCTTAATTATATCATGTTGTTTATGCATCTATTGTGTTGCCGTATGTGTGGCAAAAGATTGTGTGAAATCGGAGGACATTGTTGCGCTAAAGTGTGTGTGACAAATACAGTGGTAGCGGATGGCCGCTGGGAACGAAGTGTTCGGTACACCCCTGCCCGACAAACCGAGCACTGTGAAGCGGCAGCAGAAGGTGGAGAGTATGAATTAAGTTGTACACGTCGCACTCCTCTCTCCGATAGGGTACAATGGAGAGAACAGAGTCAAACGCCACAACTCTCTGAGCCCCGTGCCAGAGCAATGGAGCTGTCAAGCCCCAAGACAGACAGGAGATAACACAATTGTATGTTTATTGATAATCTTACACTCCTGATGTATCCTAAATTGATGACAAATCAAATCTTTTGTATGTGTATAAAACTCAAATGTGTACTTATGTATGTAACTATTCTGTATGCTCTTGGTAAAAATTTGCAGCATTTTTGAATATGTGACATGAATTTTGTTTGTTCTATGCACATTATGGACGGCACTCAACTGTATCTTATAACTTCTTGTGTTTTTTTATTTTTTTTTTGTGCCATGTATTTTTCATGTTTATAACGTCAAGTCTTGATGGCAATAAAGACTGGTAAGTTTTACTGGCACCGCGAGTAGAAAACGAAAATTTTGTAATCTCGAGGGACCGAGCTTACAAAATTTTCCCCTGGGGATGGGGAGGTGTCGCGAATAGTAGAAGATGGTGTCGCGAATAGTAGAAGATAGAATTAAAATCATGTAGGCTGTAGGCTGGAAAATTATTGCTACAGATCAAGCGAGGCGGACGTGACCAGACTATCTCATGTGTAATGTGTAATGTGTACTCGACTAACAAGAGCGGAGTATGCAGTATCACGAGGCTCAAACACAGTTAGTGGCAACCCGTGGACACAGCAAACAGTGGAGAATGGCTAGTTCATCACGTAGGCATCACATGCTGCCGCGTGACTAGCCTACTCAGGGCTCAAAGTTCGGGGTGCTAGAACCTTCTAGAACCTTCTAGAACAAGTGGTGCCGGGTGCACTAACCCCTATAAAAGCGGATAGCCGCTAGATCGAAAGAGAGTGATGGAGTGAGGTACTTAGGAAGCCGGTCCACGTCAGTCTGCGTCGGGATGCTGCAAGAGTTGCAGAAGAGTATTGAGCACAGCAACAAGTAGGGACTTAGGCTGAATCGACACAGCTGACACTTAGTCTGGTGCGCTCGCCTCTGCTGTATTAGGACTTAGGTTTGGGAAGTTAGGGATGGCAACTGCATAGCCAGATAGACAATCGTTGGAGACTGTATATAGAACCTTATTTAAATCACAAGTGCCAGGGGTACTTCCAGTATAATCGTTCTATACATCGAGTGTTCATATACGAAAGCTTCCCTAAGATCCTATCCGAGTTCCGTACTCTAGCTCACCTTGCAGCCTTCTCTACAACGGAGCAGTGAGGAGTTGGCGGCCCACACCACCGAGACCTCATGCCAAGTAAGTTCTCTGACGCGCACCAACGCAGTCCTTCCACTCCCTCTCAGGACACGTCAGTAGGACACGACAATAGTGCTCAGAGCCATTTGAACCATTTTTTTTTTATTTCTGAACATGACATCGAGGCTTTTTCGTTTCCAAATTGATCCAACATACTTGGTTGTTTTAGATCAACACCCTGTCCAAATAGTACATATAGGTTAGTTTATTTCTTTCCTTGTCACTCGTCCGTGAATCTTCAATCACTTCCTTCCCCTGTAGTGAGTGGTGGTTTTTTCCGGGAGACAGAATCAGCTGAGACACTGAGTAGCAATCAGTGATGTTCTGAGATGAGTCTTACTTCTACTTGTGGCGCTCAGAGAGACGCCAGTGTGTCCGTAGACGTTCTGGTGAAAGATCATAGCACCCAGTGATACTCGAGATCCACAAGCCTGCAACTCCAGGAATCATGGGGCGGAAAGCTATTTTCTGTGACAACATAATTGATTTGTTAAATGCTAAAGGTGGCTGAATGCTACCCAGTATGTGGCAAAAATGGTGAAACCTGTTTTCATTCCATTTCGTATTGTCGTTAAATAATCTAGAGGGTGTCACCGATACGATACTCTAGTAGGGGCGGCAGTAATTAAACCAAAGGTGTTTTTCGTTGCGACGAAATCTTTTCACGCAATTTCAGTCGTCCACTTTCTCCTTCGAATGCGAAAATATTTTGTTGAATTCCAAGTACATTGGGAAAAATGACCATCGTAATGAAGGAAGAGAAATCAGAGCTCGCAAGGAAACATTTTCGTGTTACTGTTCAGGAGTGGAACAGTCAAGAAATTAACTGAAAGTGGTACTATGAACCCTCTGCCAAGCAAATAAGTGTGAATTGCGGAGTAGTCATGTAGCTGTATATCATAGGGGCACCAAATGGCACATTCTAGCATGATAACTGATATCAAATTATTGTCAGGTTTCCAGCCGTTTCAAACTGCCATCTGAGCACAATATTTCAGCGGTCCACCTGATCGCCATCATCAGATGAGAAAAGCTGCGCTGCTCTCGCCGATAACTGATTCCACTTGCAAATGACTGCACCTTTATATGCATCGGAAGTACAACAGCGCATACGCTAGATACAGTGGGCGCACACTCAATCATTCCTGCTACCCCCTGGGGCAAAAAGAGTTGCAGCGCCTCCGGTGGTGAACACTGTCGAAAACGATATATCGTTACAAATGATTATTCACAGCCGGCCGATTCAGATGCCGTTGTTTCTTCATGTCTGAAAAAACAGGATTCCATTATCACGATTAATGATATTATCAGATAGTCTGATTTCTACAGATTTTTTTAGAACACAATCCCAATACGCTAAGAATTTGCAGCTACTTGCGCCTCATTATACAACATCCTGTGTCTCTCTGTAAGGCAATCCTCAGCCATCGCAGGTCTATCTGGTTGTAATAATCGCGTATGGTGATGATGTTCAATACATGTAAACTTCCCCGCAATCACACGCTATTTTGTAAACGCCAGAGTTCCTCAAACCTAAATCATCTTTGACAGAGCCAAGAAGTGATCGAATCTTTAAAAAATGGCTCTGAGCACTATGGGACTTAACATCTGAGGTCATCTGTCCCCTAGAACATAGAACTACTTAAACCTAACTAACCTAAGGACATCACACACATCCATGCCCGAGGCACGATTCGAGCCTGCGACCATAGCGGTCGGACGGTTTGGAGCGCCTAGAACCGCTCGGCCACACTGGCCGGCCACTCGAATCTTAGCTGGTGGACGAAAAACACATGTGATCTCATATTTCTTCAAAAGTCTATCTATATTGGCGCACACATTCCCAGCATACGGAAGAAAAGCCACAGACCTAAAGGTGTCTTCAGAAGGTTCAGGCGGAGGTCCAAACTCAAAAGCACGTCGAACTTGTCGGTCCGTATAGCCGTTATTATTGAACACGTCGTTAAGATGTTGCAGCTCCTGTGGTAAATTTTCAGCACCCGAGACAGCATACGCTCCATTAACCAGGGTCCGAAGGACTCCTGTACGTTGAAAAGGTGGATGGCAACTGGTAGCATGTAAATACCTGTCGGTATGAGTCGGTTTCATGTAAACCCTGTGTCCAAGAGTTCTGTCTTCTTTTCTATAAACTAGTACATCCAAAAATGTAACTTTCCCTCCTTTCCAATTTCCATCGTGAATTTGAAGTTCGGATGAAGACAGTTAAAATGGCCCAGTAACCGGTGCAAAGAGTCTATTCCATGTGGCCAAACAACAAACATATCGTCAGCATATCTCAGAAAACACGAAGGCTTCAAAACAGATGTTTTCAGGCCCGTATCCTCAAAATCCTCCAGGGGGCAGCAGGAATGATTGAACACGTGCGCACTGTATCCAGCGCATGCGCTGTTGTACTTCCGATGCATATAAAGGTGCAGTCATTTCCGAGTGGAATCAGTTATCGGCGAGAGCAGCGTAGCTTTTCTCTCCTGATGGAGGTGACCAGGTGGACCGCTGAAATAGTGTGCTCAGATAACAGTTTGATCCTGCTGAAAACCCGACAATAATTTGATATACTAATACGCCGGGAAAGTCTACATAGTCATGATAACTAATGCTCACACCACAAACGCCTTGAGGAATTTAGGGGTTCCTGCCTGACCTGCCGTGTCCCCTGATTTGAACATCCAAACAGTATGTTTGGGATGTGATCGGAAGACGAATACCTTCATAGCAGACTCCAACCAGCAATCTTCATGAACTTGCACAGGACGTGTTTCAGAGACATGATAAGAAATTATTGAAGATGGCGATCGGAGACTGTCACAATTAATACAACAGTTTATTGATGCCCATGTGAGGCCACACCTCATACTGATGTTGATGGACACAAGGACGTAATGTAAGCGTAATCATTTAATTTTTGTTGAACACCTCCACAAAGTCTGATTAGCATGGGACTTGTGTTTCGTGGAGTAAGACGGTCCACTTCCAGTTATCGGGTGACACGTTTCACATGTCCTCTGTGGAATGGCCAGATCTGCGCCGGGCTCTGCAGATGTGTTCTACAGCTATGAAACAGAGTGTAAGCACGGCAGTGCAATTCGTACCAGTCCTTATTCCCTATCTGAAGCCAATCAGATGATACAGGAGACTCTTACGACTAACGAAGTTTAACTTTATATTGTTAGAATTCCATTCGAAAGTAGGTGCACTATGTGTATTTAGGCTAATAATACTCCACTTTGTACAGGCGAAACGTCCCTTTGTTGCACACGCTGGCTCTGAGTGCTTACTAGTTCCCCCTACGTTTTCCGAGGGTGATTCCAATGCCTCTCACACAACTTTCACAGGAAGAAAGGTACCGCATGTGACAGTGTATCAAACTGTATGCTCATATGATGCAGTCACAACAAATGTGACTCATATGTCAGGGATAATCCTGTGAGACGGTTGCTCTATGAGATGGAAACACATGTGCGGGATGTAGACCGACTTTATACAAAAAACATTCCAACGACCAACTCTTGGGATAATGATGCCTAATACAAGCAGGCAGTTAAATGTCATGCTTGTGACCTGCCTTCGGACAGAAAAGCGGGAATTCCATGCAGAGACACCCGTCTAACGGGGATGTTCCGTGGTGCAAGTCACAGTGCTTGCAATTTGAAGTACAAAGTGCCACGACTCTTTCCTGTCTTCTTCCATAATTTGAGCGGGTACGATGCTCACTACCTTGTTGAGCACTTGGGTGACTTTGGGTTGGAGGATGATGAAGTCAGTGTCATACCTGACAATGTGGAAAAAACATTTCATCCTCCAAGCGAATCACGCCAAGAATATCCCTCCGCTCCCGGGATTCGCTACGATTTGTACAGGCACTTCTTCAGGAACATGCTGAGAAGATGCGTCTGGAGGATTTGCTTATCACTCTAGCTGCATTTTGCGACGATGCAAATTTTCAACTTTTAACGAAGAAGGAGGTCTTTCCATAGGAATAACCTGGATTCGATGGATAGGCTCCCCGAAACCACGTTGCAGGATATAACCACACTCACCTGCAAACTCACAGGCACTGCCATAATGGGTGCGGAGTATAGCCATGCAGTGAATGTTTGGCAGGTGTTCAACATCTCCGATTAAGGGGGCTATGCTAAACTCTATGTGGAGGTCGATGTCCGCTTGCTTGCAGAAGTTTTTGAGAATTTCCAGAGTGTATAGATGGGCGCATACACTCTGGATCCCGTCTTCTATTACACTACGACAGGGATTTTGTGGGACGCAATGTTAAAAAATTGGCATAGAAGGATTAATATAAAATTTTTATTTACTTACTAAAATATGACCGCAACTTACATTTTGTGTCTGCATGCAGTAATGTTCGTCTGTTACGCTTTTGAAAGGTGATGAATGCAATGTGTGTTTTAATAGCAAAAAGATATTTTTTATGGCATCGAACGATCTTCAAAATGGTTCAAATGGCTCTGAGCACTATGCGACTTAACTTCTGAGGTCATCAGTCGCCTAGAACTTAGAACTAATAAAAGCCAACTAACCTAAGGACATCACACACATCCATGCCCGAGGCAGGATTCGAACTTGCGACCGTAGCCGTCGCTCGGCTCCAGACTGTAGCGCCCAGAACCGCACGGCCACTCCGGCCGCTCGAACGATCTAAGCTGTAAACAATCTCTACAAGCAAGCCATGCAACAAACTCTACTGTTTGTAGGATTCCGATTACTATCCAAATATCAATCGTCGGATTGAAGGATGAAGTCCAAGATGTGGCTGCTGTAGCTGGTAAAGGATATGTCCTTGAGGCAGACCTGGAATATCCACCGAATTACATGACGAGCGCAGTGAGTTGTCTCTGTGTCCAGAGCGCCTAGCCACAAGAAGTGGTTCCATCTCCACGCTGACGACAACGTTGTGGAATCAGCATAGATATATTCTACACTATAGAAACCTCCAGCAATGTTTCAGGCTGGGGATGCAGCTTCTTAGAATCACTTGCGGTATCTCCTTCGACCAGCATTCCTGGTTGAGGGAGTACATAGGTTTAAATACGTAACAAGGGGTCCTCGCAGTGAGTGACTTTCGAAAAGATTGGGCGTTACGGTGCAGGAGATTATATCACCAGGCCTAGTCTTAAGAAATAAAGGACTAGTCGCTGTGGAGATGGCTAATGTTTTAGTGGAGTTCACGAAGCCTATCTATACCGATATGTGCGCTCTGGATCTCCCCTGACATCACATGTACTGATTCCACTACAAGTTACCAAACTTCGCTGATGTCAGGTTACTTTATACAGATAGAGACAGTTTCATCTGCTGGGTGCAACCCCAAATAATTCGACACGTTTGGATACGTGGCCGGTAATTCTTATGGCAAAACACCTCAGAACAAAAAGGTTATCACCCAAATGAAAGGCGAGGCGAACGGCTCTCAGATTATGGAGTTTATAGGGCTCCGATAGAAGATATTTGCACACAGTGTCGATGCAGGCGCCTGCCAGAGAGTGGCTTAGGATGTACATCTGCCGCCTCACAGGCGCTTACGATCAAAGACTATAAAGAGTTTATGCTTGCTGATGATGAGTCTTCTCAAATGGTGCAGCAAGCAATCTTTCGGTCGCATGGTCATGAGGTGTGTACTGAACTGCAACTGAAAGTCTGTCATGTCATTACGCCGAACGCTTCATTTGTGTGGATGGGATCAAAACCCTCCCGCTCTCACACTATACGCTTGAGTCACATTGTGTGTGTGTGCATGTGTGTGTGTATATGTGTGTGTGTGTGTGTGTGTGTGTGTGTGTGTGTGTGTGTGTGTGTGGAGTAGATATCTGATATATATATGTGTGTGGTTCTTCATCTGCTGCTGCTACTAGTACCCATACACAGTAAATGTTGAAAATAGAAAAAAATCGTTCTCCTCTATTTTAATATAATGTATCTCTGCTGCTGTATATATTGAATAGTTGATCAGTTGTTATGAAAATAAATAAAAATACTCTGCATTTATACAATCCCTTTTTATGTATTGTTTCTGATAACAAACCATGACTTAATTTACTACAATTGCGTTATTGTTACTTAATCCTTTCACCATTAAAGTTACTGTAGTGTGGAGCAAATAGGAACAACCTCATAGAACTTTTTTTTATTTACACACAGTCATTCAGCTTTATAGATGCATACGTTTTTTATATACTTCGAATTCAGTCTGAATTGTATTCAGACCTACATGTGCAGTTGCATACACTAGCATTTCTTCAGTAAATTTAGCCTCCACTGATTTTATAGTAGCAGGCTCAACACTGAAAGACATTAGCATAGTAAGAGTACAGGCATAGATGCATTGCTCCATTTGGTCTATATTTACACTGATATTGTTCAAATATTAAAAAAGTTCATGGTACATCCCTTTCATAATAAGGACGCCAGCAGCTAAGTCTCTCGATATTAAACTACAAAACATTGTACAGATCATTTAATTTTACCACACTGGAAAGTTTCGCGGACATGCTCGCACCGTCAGATTTTAAGAAATGGTTCCTCATACATATCAATAATTCATGCCTCAAGAAGCAATGAGGGAAATAAAATAAAGGTTCAAGAGTGGAATTAAAATTCAGCGTGAAAGGATATAAGTGATAAGATTACCAGATGACATTTCTACCCTCAGTCAAATGAAGAAGAATTGCGGGATGTGTTGAATAGAGTGAACAGTCTAGTGGGTACAGAATATGGGTTGAGAGTAAAACAAAGAAAGACAAAAGTTATGAGAAATAGCAGAAAAATGAAGAGTGAAAAACTTAACCACAAAATTGGGAATCACGAAGTAGACGAAGTTAAGAAATACTACTACCTGGGCAGTAGAATAACCTGTGACAGAGGGAGCAAGAACGACATAAAAAGCAGACTAGCACTGGTGAGCAATGCATTCCTGGAAAATATAAGTCTGCTAGTATCAAACATAGGTCTTAACTTGAGGAATAAATTTCTGAGAATGTACACCTCGAGCACATCACTGTATGGTAGCGAGACATTGACTGTAGGAAAACCAGAACAGAAGAGAATCGAAGCCTTTGAGATGTTGTGGTATAGACGAATGCCGAAAATTAGGTGGAACTATAACGAACTGAATGAGTAGGTTCATCGCAGAATCGAGGAGGAAAGGACTATATGAAACACGGACAGGGAGAAGGGACAGTGTGATAGGAGATCTGTTAAGCATCAGGGAATAATTTCCATCGTACTAAAGGGAGATCTGTACAGAGTAAAAACAGTAGAGGAAGACAGATTGGAATACATACAGCGAACACTTGACGTCGTAGGTTGCAATTGTTACTCTGAAATAAAAAGTTAGGCACTGGACCGGTGTTAATGGCGGGCCAAAACAAATCAGTCAGAAGACTCATGATTCAGAAAAATAAAATGCTGAGAACAGAAAGGGCACAATACGGCTACCGTTTAGGTTCCTCCAATGAATGCGTTTTCAACAAAGCACTACCTTCGTCTTGACGATACCTGAACATTACATAAAAAATACCTAATGTTTATCTGGGTTTATTACGAGCAATGATGCCAATGGGATTCCATCTGCGGGGTATCCGTTGCAATCTGTCCTTAATTGATCATTAATCAAAAGATTTGTGTCATGTCCTAAGCTTTTGCTGAATGCAAGTCTGCCTACTTTTTTAAAAACTGCCCTCGGAGAAAATGTTGTGGAGCAGAGCGTTATACCCAGTTCCTAATGCGTGGTGTTGTGAAAAATTATTCACGACGCTTCGAACCGCTGGGACGAATCAAGACCGGTTTACTTGCCACAAGTCAAGAAGTGATTGAGTTCTGCGCGCTGATAAGTGGTTCAAAGTAAAAGGAAAAGAGTGTTGATTCGCATATACTAACCCATAAATCAGAGTAGAGTAGATACACAATGAGAACGAAAGTGAAGAAACACTAGTTTCATGAAATATCATTCTCCTAAAAAATTAAATTTGATAATGTTACAGAGTAGGAAAGAAGCAGGGCAAACTGGTCTTATAACTGTTGTTCAAGCCAAAATGAGCATTTCGGACAACACAATGAAATGTAAGTTAAAATATTCTAATACCGCAAGGCGTAAGAGATAGTGAAAATAGGTAAAATATGTGAATCAGATCTATACAATGAGAGGAGATAGTCAGCCATGCAGTGTATCTAGTATGCAAGCTAGTCGATGAGGGGGCTGATACGTAATTTACGCCAGTGCCACAAGTTTCTCACTTTCCTATTTAATAAGTGAAAGCACAACATCCACTACATTATGTAGAATGGTAGTCAATAACCAGTCAGAAGGAGTGTACTGCTACTTCAGCAAATCAGGGATCTGGAATGTCTTTATTAGAACGCTCTAAACTGTAAGGTTTTGCCTCAATAATTTAAGAATAGATGTAGGGAAAATAGCGAAAAAAATTCGAAATATTTCATTGCATAATTTATTAGACTGATGCTTCTAGAAGGACATCTCACATTTTCATAATCAAAATCTGTCAACAAATACGTTTTAAAATTATTTCTTTGGTCACTAGTACTTGCCATGCCCCCTTCTTCGGATCTATTATCCATGCCTTCTCAATGTTAGCCATCTTTCTGTGCCCATTTTTCGGTCACAAAGTCTAAACGAACTGTAGGTATATCTAGAAGGCTGTCACAAAGATTATACGCAAATTTTTCTCTCTTTATAAATTATTAATTACAAGATGGATTACCACAGCGAGGTTGTCAAACAAATTCACACATCATAAATATATTATGGAAAATCTATCAGGGACCGTGTACATAGTGTGCAAATAATTAAACAGTGGTGTGCACAATAGTCTTCCACAAAATTTCCGCAGATGTTAATTCTCAGAACTTCCTCTGTCACTTACAGTGGTGCAAATATCTTCGGGAAAAGTCAATGAAAGCATGGTTTGACACTTCCCATTTTAAATGTTAGAAAGGTAACTTTCAGATACATAGCCAATCTTGAACTGCTGAAAAAATGTGTATACGGAAAAACACAAAATACGGATAAGAACTACAATCACCTTATATGAATGTATTGTCCAAAAACAGGTATATGTGCCATCAAATGTTGTGAAGACAGCTGCATCTAATAGCTGTCTAGTGTTTGATAGTGGAAATGTAGGACAGATTAAGTGCCTCCAGATATTAGGATTCCATTCAGATGCATTCACACTGAAGATACTTAGAACCATCGATGTGTAACCTTCCCACAAAAATTTTACATGAATATTATTTAAGACTGCTAATGATCATTGATCTAAGTGTAACCTTTCCGGAGAATTTTTAAAAAGACAATATTTAATAGAAATGGGAGCCAAACGTAACCTCCCTAGCAATTAAATTTAATGACAATAAAAATGAGAATCGCAATCTGACTCAAAGTATAAGCTGTCACGAAAATAATGAAAAAAGATAATTCAGTGCTAATGAAACTTCAGTGACAATGAAAATTCAATTAAACCGAAATATCGGTCTTTGGCCCTGTGCAAAAAATCATAATTAATTTCTTACCTCAGTATAACTGCATGTCAAATTTCTGCTCTTATTGTTGGCCACGGCTTGGAGGAAATGCATTGCAAATAATATTTTTTTTTTAAATTTAACTGAAACTGTTCTTTAAAGGAAATGGAAGGAGATCGTTGGTTCAATTAAAAGGTTCTTTATCAGAATGCATTGAAAACAAAATTATTATTAGGACGATTCTTGCACAAATTAGTTACAGTTAATTTACATTACTAGCTGAGCATTGCTGATTCATTACCTTGTTTAAAATATAATATACCTCGTCCTGAATCTTGACCAGAATGCCATGTCGACGCCCGCCGACTCCTCACACACAACTGCACTCGACTGCTACTACCGACATACTGCACTGCTCACAGACTGCCCACTGACAGACTGCTCGCAACTGTACTGCACGACTACTACCGACATAGTATACTGCACGACGACTACTGACCGACTACTACCGACGACTACTGACAGAGTACTGCTCGCAACTCTCGCGCGGTCAAGCGCAGACTAACCACAATAAAAGGCTCTCTGGTCAAAGATTTTATCATGCCTCACCATGGCTGCTACGTTACATACGTGTTTCATAACCCTCCACTAGGGGGCAAAAAATTTGGCAGCGATGGTGAGTCATTTGGACTTGCCATCGCAAGAAATTTTTACAATTTACAGAATATTCAAATGTAGTACATAAATTAAATGTCGTGCACACGCACCAAGTACAAAATATATCAGACAAAGACAAAATGTGAGTACAAAACATAGTAGCAAATCAGAAAAATGTATATACAAATTATTTGACAGATTACAAAGTGCGCACGCACTGAAAAAATTCTTTAGTATTTTCAGAACAAATAAACAGAATGGCAGAAAATCATGTTGACATGAGTGTACTCGCACTGGAGTTGAGAACATATCAGCAAATGACGAAATGTATATACAATGAGTAACAAATGACATAAGTGCATACACACTGAAGTATTGAACATACAGAATGAGTACAAATCATATTGAAAAATGAGAAAAGTGCACAGGTACTGAAGTTCAGTAGAAAACATATTAACACATAACATAAGTGCACATGCACTGTGGTTCAGAACATATCATCAAAATAAAAATGTATATACAATATAAAAAACAAGAGTGCACATATACTGTACTTCAGAACAAATCGAAAAAAATGTCTTTAGCATTTTCACATCAAATAAACATAATGGCAAAAAAATCATGTCGACAAGTGCCATAAGTGTACTCGCACTGGAGTTCAGCAAATCGAAAAAAAAATGTATAACCCATGAACATAAATGATGTTAGCAAAAAATGATCTTCACTATGTGACAAGAATTAGGATAGGAAAGGGAAGGATTGCATCATGGTTGTAGCACTTTAGATTGCACACAGCTGTTCTGAAAGCCCATATCATTCCACAGAAGTACAACACCAAGTGACACAATTTGAAGTTCTTTTCCCATCAGAATTTATCAGCGTAGCCAAGACACTGAACTGTCGTAGTAATGTTCCGTGTTTTCATTTTGGCAGTACACTAGGTACACCAAACAGTGCGACCATAATAACGTCTTCATCGCTCACGGTGGTGGACAGCATGTCGTGTCAACACCACGCCCTTACAAGGCACACCAACGTAGAATTAGTGCAAAAACCAAATATAGTGCTCCATGATCATGAGGATGGACAGGACAAATCGACATTCCAGTAATTCAGGGTAGTTAGCTCATAAGGTGAAGGACATTAAGTCACATAATATTGAGAATTACAGTAGTAGTTTGCGGCATTCATAGCCTAGTTATTGAACATTTCTGTACCATGTCTTTAGTATTACAGAATAATGTTCATAAAATTAAATTATTGGCATCATGGGTAATCGTATTACAATAAACAGTGGCAGTCCTTGGCCAGTTACAAAGCATATTTAGTATGACAGAATAATGTTCATCAGACGTCTTAATTGAAAAGGAGAGTCAATTATTGTCCTAGCATTAACATAATACATTGAGTGATACAAATTATTGGCACTCATTGGCCATTTACCAAAACATGAAAAGTCAACATTGAAAACAAGAGCTAATTAACAGCATAATTAATAACATAATCCATTTAGTGACATTAATTATTGGCATTCAGTGGCCAGTAATAGAACATGAAATATCATCATTGAAAACAGGAGCTAATTAATGGCATAATTAATAACGTAATTCATTAAGTGACACTAATTATTGGCACTCAGTGGCCAGTTATTATAACATGAAAAGTCATAATTGAAAACAGGAGCTAATTGATGACATAATTAATATATAATTCATTAAGTGACACTAATTATTGGCACTCAGTGGCCATCAAGTATCGAATAGTATAAAACATTGTTCCTCATTCAGTATTATTTAGATCATTAAGAAGTCATTATTAAAAATCAGCTAATTACAATCATAGCATTAATAATCATGGGCATTATAAGTAGTCTCATTACAATAAACAGTGGCAGTTATTAGCCAGTTACAAAGCATTATTTTATATATATATATATTTTTTTGTCTCATTAAGAAGTCATTACTCAAGTGACATACTATTCAGAGCTAATCAGTATTATTCAGAATTATCATAAACTAGTGACATTATGTGGGACTGGTAATACATTTTTTTTTTGTTAGCAATGCATTGCGTTGGGATCGATAATTAATTGCTGAGGCATAACAATATTTGCTTTTGACCTATTGCTGCAAATGAGGATAGGTAACGTCATTCGTCATGAGTCAGCTGTAGCAAGGTTATGTAACAAGGCAGTTTATGTGATCACATTTATAAATGATAGACACAAATGGGTAAAAAAATAAAAATGCAAGTACTAGAACAGGTATAATAAGTAACAGGTTTAGTAAGTATCATGAAAAGCTTCTCCTGGAAAAGAAAAAAAAAACATACAAAATGGATTATTGACCTGAAAGAAGAAACGCATACTTTGCTGAAAAGTAGTGAACTTCGAATTAACAGGTAGTGAAATGTGTATAAAAATGTGTTCCATAGCTGTCCTTTCCAAAACTTTCCGTCATCCTACTATGCAATATAACACCTGCTGTCAAAGCAAACTGCAACAAATACTTAAATAACTACATAGCATAAATACATAACTTCAACATTATCCTCATCTGTAAAGAAAAAACTTCATTATCAATCACTTCATTATCCATATTATCATAACTTCATTATTATCATCACCTATAAAGAAAAACTTCATTATTCATAACAGCATATCCTTCATCATTATTCATCAGCATTCATTATCATCTGCAAAAAAAATCACTTCATTACTCATTACACAACTATTCCTTATCTCTAGCATATTTCATCACTGAAAACTAAGATGTGTAGTTCTGTCTGACAGCCTGCATCAATCACCTTGTATTCTGAAAGAAAAAATTAGTTAAGACTGCTATTCTACGATGAGTATAGTATATTCTTGTTAATGCTTGCTAATCCTGATCCATTTACTCTTCCTCATAAAGTTATTGCATCTTCTTTCGTTTATTCCGTAGGTGAAATTCCCATTTCTGTTGAATTTATTTCTTACACGCATCATTTCTTTCTGAAATTGATGAACAAAGATTAATGTCTTGCATTTAAATCATATACCCACTAAATAATGACTGGTTTATGGTGACATAATTAACCATACAGCATAACATGACAGAAAACGTAATATGTCAAAGACATTGACAGTGTTCAGAGGCAAAATGTACAGAGAATATCACAATGCAGCAGCAAAAAGAAAAATGTAAAACAGTCACGATGTTGAGATATCATAGGGCAACAAAAATGTCAAAGTCAACAGGTGTGTGTTATATCTTAACTATTTCACAGTACATACAAACAAAACTGGAATACAATCATATACACAAAAAAAATGGAAAATGTGCACGGTCTGATGTGTAACGACAAGAAAAGCGACCTGCTAACCTTACCTTGTCGGGCACTTGCCAAGAAAAAATACGATAATCATCAGTAATTAGTCATGTGAATATAATTGCATTAGTAAATGGCATCATAGTGTGTTGAATCATACAGTGTCTTCATTCAATAAAGGGTTTAATATTTGACCAATGGTGGTTGCCTTTCGATTTTCTGGTTCTCAAAGTTTCGACGTGTACAACATTGGGGTGAGGGATGCTGCGAATCCGATATGGACCTGCGTATAGAAGTTCAAATTTACTGCACTTACCTTTTAATTTGCTGGATAAATAGTGTGTACGTACTAATATCTTCTGTCCAACGTGAAAGTCGCGGCGTGTACAAACCTGTTTTTGCTGTCTTCTCCGGCGCTCTGCGGCACGTTTGATGTTGTTCAGCGCAATGTCAATTATTTCGTGGTGTCTTAGTCGACGACAGGTAGGGAAGTTTACTAATTCTTTAATTTTGTTTGGTGGTTCAACGTTTTTCAGTATAACAGACAGAGATAGCATAGTGGATTCATTTGGAATGGAATTAATTACATCTTGGAATGAGAGTATGTGTATGTACGGACTAACTGCCGGTTCAATAATTCCTTGGTCAAGCATATCCTGCAACTCTTTTTTAACTTGTTCTCTGTGGATATATGGAATGGGATAATGCTTTGCTTTAAATGTGTCGTGCTGTTTGACTTGAAATTCATACATAAAACCGGACATAGTACCAGGAATGTTGTCAAAAACTGGAGCTTGCAGTAAAAGAATTTTGTGTAAGTGCGTTCGTTCGTCGTCTGTAGTTGCACTGCTTTGTCTAACTTTATCGGAAATCATCTGCATTACGTCGTAGTCAGCTTCGTCTGGAGTATTATAGTTATGTACGTACGTATCCGTGAACAATGTGGGATTACAGTCTATGTTACGTGTTGCGGAAATGACCTCTGTGCGGTTAATTGTTTGTTCTTCCGCAGATAAAGAGTGCTGGAATTCTAAAGCAAGTTGTACATTTTCATCCTTTAACATTAATTAAGAATTCTGAAAATCAATGACTGCGTCGTGTTGTACCAGAAAATTCGTACCTAAAATAACGTCTGTTGTCAATAAAGGAACAATCCAAAAATTTGAGTGGAAAGTATGACCTCCAATACAAAATGATAAATGCGTCTGTAATTTAACGTCTAGTCCTTTACTCGATACTGCTCCTTTTACTTTCGTCTTGCCTAAAGGTAATGTGGGATAAGTATTCGCTTTGTTGCACTCGTTGAAAGTTTCTTCATTTATTACTGACATAGGTGATCCGGAATCGATTACTGCTGAAAATTTCGATGAACCAATTTTAATTTCGATAACAGGATGTGAAATAGTTTTCTGAACAAATGGTCTTTCCTGCAAGAGAGTGTCTCTGATATCGTCAAAAGTAATTACATTTTCTTGAATAACATTCTGTGTGTCTAAAGTAGTACTTGTATTATTGGAAGATGCGACCTGTACAGTATCTAGTCACATTCTATCTGATGTGTTACTATTTTCAGCTGTGGCATTTCTACTATTTGAACTGTTCTATTACTTCTTCCAGACGTATTACGCTCTGGATGATACCTACTGTCGGGTTCATTCATGAGAATAGGTTCTTGTGGATAATTCTGCTGTTGGTATGACCGACTGTTATTATATGTACGCTGATAATTGTGCTCATCGTTTTTACGTCTGTCGTGAAAGTCATTCCTATACGGTGCATTGCGATAGGAATTGAAATACTGTCTTCTTTGTACGTAGTTGTTTCCTTGCTGTCGTGCGTTACTATTTGTTGGGTCTGGGACTATACGTGCACGCGGCGAAACATTAAAGTTTGGTTGACCTTGTAGATTGCATTGTTGGTTAGGTATGCTAAGCGGCTGACTTTCATGCTATTGTGGTGGAAAACGTCTATTGTTACTAAAATGCATTCGCTGTTGCTGCTAATATTACACATACTGATGATTAAAATTTTATCTGATAGTAAAATTACGCCGGTAGTTCTGGAGTGCCTAAAGAGAATTGTCATTTTCGGTAAAATTTGTCACATCGGGTTTTCGGTACATATTCTTAATTCTAGATAGAGCAATAGTTAAAGAGCAGTTTTGATAGATATAAAGGATAGTAGAAGAGAAGGCAGCAGTGCAGAAAACTAAAGATGAAACAGCACTACTACAGCTCAGGGCCCTATGCACGCTACGGCACATATTCATTAAAGCGTAATGAATCCCCTGAGGTCCTTTACGCACTGCAAATAAATTTTAGCTTTTGCGTTGCAGGCAATAGCGGTAAAAATTCAAAAGCAAATAGTTGTATCCATGTTAATTCAAGTTTCCTCATTACAGGCAATGCTGATGAAAATGCAATAGCAAATTGTCGCATCAGGTTCAAAGCTAGCTTCTGCATTACAGGTAATAGCGGTGAAAGTACAAAAATAAATTGTCGCATACAGCTCAAAGGGTGTACCTGTGTTCTGTCATTATTAAATTTTTTACATTTTCTTGCGGATAAAAATTGCTCATAATCTACGTTCTCGTCACTGAATTTGACAACACGTTCGGGTTTGTGTGAGAATTTGTTTGTCTGTGTCATTTCGTACTTCAAGTTACGTAGCTTTTCAGATTTTAAGTCGCGTGGCTTTTCGGATTTTAAGTCGCTTAGTCTTAGTAAATTGCACACATTATACGCGCTACGTGACTCTGATAAATGCTCGCAACGTGGCGGATTCTGTGACGTGTTGGTGACTGAAATAGTTTTCAACTCTGTTACTGTAACACTTTCGTCAATTTGGTTGATCTGTCGTGCAAATTTCTCGTCAACTTCCGTATTCGGAGTGTGTGAAACTTCCACTGACTCTAAATTAACTTCGTCGCGAATCTGTACTGCGTTTTTAGGGCATTGTTCAGTGACTGCATTAATTTCGTGTATCTGTGTTTCGTTTGCTGAACATTGTTCAGTGACTGCATTAATGTCATCTTTATGTGATTCTGTTGTGTCTACACGTGTGCTACTTAATTCTTGTGCAACAGTGCCAACTTCTTCATTACTGTTATTAGCACAAGCCTTAGTATCCTCACGTAATTGTTCTTTACTGTCTTGACATTGCACGGTAACAGCTGTAATTTGCTCACTAACTTGTTTGTTCTGTTCTTTAAGGTCGTCTTGTTTTTCGCTTGTGAGTTCGAAACTTTTATCAATTGCTTCGCTAAGTTGTTTGAAATGGTTGTCTAATTTTTTATTTAAGTGTTGTTTGAGTTTTTCGTTATCTTGTTTGTTATCTACACTCTGTTGTTCGACCTGTTCATTAAGTTGTCTGAAATTTTCATCAATTTTATTAAATTTTTTGTCCTGTTCACTAAGTTGTTGTTTGAGATCTTCAAGTTGTTGTTGTAGCAATCTTGCCATAATTTGTTCCAAGTCAAAATTAGCATTTCTATTCTCTGTGCTGTTTAGTGATGTACCTGTAATTGTCACGTTTTGTGTGACCATTTGGTCATTCTGTAATTTACAAAAACGTTTGTCACTCGAGTGTACATTGTCAGTCACTATTTCGGAATTAAATGAATCCGTCGTATTTTCAGTACACTGTCCATTTTCGTTAGACAAATTTGTCTGTATGTTACTTGAATTTTCCAAAACGGGTGTGTTATGCTGGGCAGCGCTCATTACAATAGAGCTCCCCGCGTCATCAATTGTCGTCAAATTAACCGAGGAGACAATTGAGTTCGTTTGTTCATCAGTAGGATAATAATCATCATTAGAGCTTGGAACGCACTGATTGTCGGTGAACGCAGGATTGTCATCATTACACTGCGTGTCACAATTATTATCGGTCACGTTGTTTGAGTCGGTGATTTCATTCATAATACCTCGCGATACACTATTCACAGTCTTTCGCGGCATTTTTACAATAGTAACAAATATTCACAAAACAAATAAGCACAAATACAAAAAGGCAACAAACAAATACAACAGAGCAACGAATTGCCGTTGACCTGTAGAAAGAAAGTCACAATATTAGTAAAAGCGTTGCACCAAATCCTAATTATATCTAAGCAAATAAGAGCAGATATCTGACTGTTGTTCAAAAGACTCTCAACGAAATTCGATCCTGGCAGGGTCGCCAAGTGTAACCTTCCCACAAAAATTTTACATGGCGCTCAGCTAATAATGTAAATTAACTGTAACTAATTTATGCAATAATCGCCCCAATAATAATTTTCATTTCAAAGCAATTTTTTTACAAAAAAAACCATTTAATTGAACCAATGATTTCCTTCCATTTCCCTTAAAGTAAAGTTTCAGTTAAATTTCAAAAAAAAAAAAGAAAATATTATTTGCAATGCATTTCCTCCAAGCCGTGGCCAACAATAAGAGCAGAAATTTGACATGTAGTTATACTGAGGTAAGAAATTAATCATGATTTTCTTTGCACAGGGCCAAAGACCGATATTTCGGTTTAATTGAGTTATCATTATCACTGAAGTTTCATTAGCATTAAATTGTCTCTCATTATTTTCGTGAGAGTTTACACCTTGAGTCAGATTGCGATTCTCATTTTTATTGTCATTAAATTTAATTGCTAGGGAGGTTACGCTGGGTTCCATTTCTATTAAATATTGTCTTTTTAAATTTTTGTGGGGAGGTTACACTTGCTCTCTGGTCAAAGATTTTATCATGCCTCACCATCGCTGCTACGTTACATACGTGTTTCAGATGAAGCACGACTTGACAGAGCCCACACAGCAGAAGAAACTATGCAAAAGTTGGTTATGCAAAGGAAGCAGAGAAAGAGATCACTGCCGGAAGACAAGGAACAGAAGGAGGGTTATGGGTACGGACTGCATTAGTGGCCAGAGGTAAGGCAATACTGTTAAAACTGAAATAAAATCTTTAAAATGAGATTTGCTATAAATTGATTTTTTGAGATATAATGTGCCTTTCTTCAGGCGCTATAAAAGCTAACGTCCTGAAATTTGACACAGTCCTTGAAAATCACTTACTTAATAATACTGTACAGCAATTTTTCTTTGTGTTCTGTGTGGTTGGAAGGGTTCTCCTTTACTTTATAGGGTTACGTAAAAGTGAAAAGTTAATTTGATTGTAACTAGAGCTTCAAAAAAATCTGTTGCACATGTTTTACCAGCCTTTTACGCTTAAGTAAGCTGTAAAGTTACAGCTTTAGTACTTGGTTAGATTATGAGAAAAGGTACATGACATGTACCTTGCTAAATAGACATTCAAATCCTCATATAATGCACGTCCATGAACATTATCAAACAAAAATTGCAGAATATATCGTGTACTATGCTCTACATAATATTCTCCTCACGTTTTGCTTATTGACTGTAGTTCTGTAAGTGTTGTCGATGTTTAAATGTCATTATGTATTTTGGCCTACACCTGCCCTTCAAGCACATCGCCCTCTAAACGCATCGTCAATGTCACGAAAGTGTGAAAGTTAAAGGCACAATGTCCGCATAAGAAGCATTAACCATAGAATCACAATAAAGGAGGATAATTATTCATTCACAACTGGTATGGATATTCAATACAAGAAATGTATTCGCAGTTGCGAATATGGACAACCATCAGCCATATAATGGATTGACGACAACGAACATTTGTGTCGGACCGGGGCTAGAACCCGGAATTCCCGCTTATCGCGAGCTGTCACGTTACCATTTGGTAACACGAGCTCAATTCATGGCCAGAAGCTAACTTCCATTTGTCGTCAACTATGTTCCTACACCCTTTACTAATACATCCATTACGTATATTCCCGTACAGCGGTGACATTTTACTTGAAAGTCGCTTTCCCGGTGTCGGCGGATAAATACGATATTGCAGTGCCTGTGTTATTCCGAATTACCAAGCAAAGTTCCTTCGGACATGCGATTTTCAAGTAAAATGTCTCCCCTGTACGGGAATATATACAGGGTGTAAATTTTAAGTTGACAAACCAGAATAATTCGAAAAATAAGCTTCACATGAAAAAATGTGTAGAATCCAGAGTTGATTATTTGACCAAAAAATTGATTTTTTCCGCAGATTCGGATGTTTGGGTCAACATTTATAAAACTCTAAATCCTCTCTCTCAAATCCCACCCCATGGCGAGAGAAGGAGAGTTCTAGTTTTACCGAATCAAAATTTATGAAGTAAATAAGTATTTTCCATTTATCCGTAACCATTTTCCACGCAAAAATGTGTACATGGATTTTCTTGAATTACAGCGCCAACTACCAAGAATCAAAGCAATTGCTTAAGACAAAATGTACGTAGTTTTTTATGTACAATATGATTCTGCCATAAAAAATGAGGGTTCCCATTTGAATTTTTAAAGTTGTCTCCCGCCCCACGCCCATGGGGATGAGGTGGTGGGCTAATTTTAGCACCAGCAGATGTCCCCCTCGAAAATAATCAACTTTGGATTCTACACATTTTTTCGTGTGAAGCTTATTTTTCGAGTTATTCTGGTTTGTCAACTTAAAATTTACACCCTGTATAATGGATGAATGAGTACAAGTTGTAGACGCCTGGTTGACTACATATGGAAGTTTGGTTCTGACCATGCCTCGTGCTCGGATAGCCTAATGGTAACGCGACAGTTCGCGATAAGTGGGAAATCCGGCTTCGAGTACCGGCCCAGCACAAATTTTCATTGCCGTCATTACATTATACAGCTGACGGTTGTCCATATCCGCAGCTGAGAATACATTTCTTACATTTCATAAAGGCTGCAGTAGCCGCAGCGCCTCTTCCTTGGGAACTTTGCATCGTAATTCGGAATGACACAGGCATCGTAATATCGTACCGATATGGATATTAGCTACGTAAAACTCACGTGAGAGTAAAACAATTACCTGTAAAGTGAAATGGAAAAACACGCCAGGCTTGGGAAGCAAAAACGCCTCCCGGGACGTCAATGACGTCAGCAGCCGCGTGGTGGGGGACCCTGCTTGCTGTATATATACTCGCTGGAGGAGAGTGTCCGCATCAGCAGTGAACCCCGCACCGCAGACTCACCTCCCAGCAGACATGAAGGCTGCCCTGGTACTGGTCGCGGCGTTAGCCGTCATTGTGGTCGCCGCCGCGGAGGAGAAGTACACCACCAAGTACGACAACGTCAACCTGGACGAGATCCTCGCCAACGACCGCCTGCTCAACAAGTACGTCCAGTGCTTGATGGAGGACGACGAATCCAACTGCACCGCCGATGGCAAGGAGCTCAAGAGTAAGTTGCCTGGTTCTCGCTAGAACCTTCCCTACTATTCATTATTTTATAGCCTCAGAAAATACATATATCCGCTAAAAGCCTTTCTCTATGGAAGTTATTGTGGGTGAAGTTCTAATACTAACCAGTTTCAATGTAAAACTGGAGCTAGATCAGTATTTAAATCGATACTATGCACGTGGCGGAAGGAGCTTCAGTACCACTATAACTTCCTCCTTTCACGTTCTGTTTACACTAGGTGTCAGACGAGGGGCACTCGATGACACTCCGCAAGGGCTCGAACTGGTGTCATTGAACCGCCACGTTCATTTTATCACGTCTATACATTGCGTTATTGTTCGCCTTTTAGGTTTTTATTTCCTTCTCTGAGGCACATCGCGTCTCTCGAGGTGTCTGTTACTGAGGTTTATTGAGCAGATCAGTTACTTTCTAAGTAAACAAAAACATGACAACTCATGCTGAACCTCCTTTTTTAACCCCGTCTGGTAAGGAACGGGGCTGCCGAACAATACTCAGCCTCGGTCGTCTGTCGTATGCTTATATCTTCGTGGATGAACTACATCTCGCTAGGGTTCTTCCAACGAAACGCAGTCTGTCGCCTGTCGTTCTTACAACTCGTCTGATATGATCGTTCTACTTCTGGTCGCTCAGGACAGATGCTCCGAGACTTTTCCGGTTTTTAGTGATTTGTCATTGTTACTATAACCAAACAGTATTGGACTTTCGCGCCTACTTCTCCGCACTGCGTTAATTTATGCACTGTCAGTGCTGCACCAAGCGTCGGTCCTCTACAGATCTTCCTGTGTTTTGCTGCAGTTTCTTGGCGTCACAAGTTTCCTACATACAACAGCACTATTTGTAAAAATCCTCACGTTCCGTCCAATTTTATCGAAGAGATATACAGAGTAATGAGGAGCACTACTGCACTCCTCCATTACTACACGCCAAAGCTCGTTTCACATCTTTATATTTCCGCCCGTGCTGAAGTCTAACTTAGCTTCTCAGTTCAATTACCATACAGCAGAGGTAAAAGACGAAAAGATGTTTAAGGGCATTTGCTAGGAAAGATGTCTGTGGAAATTATTTACACACATTGTTACAATGTGACGTGTAACAAGGCGCCAAAAAGTAAATAGTCTGTAGCTAGATGAGGAAGAAGCAATAAAAATTTGTTGCAACTCCTAGCAGAAATTTCTCAGTCCTCTAGATTTGGTGCATAGGGAGAAATGAGACAACCGTTAAGGATCGATAGATATGGGGAACTGTCATGTATTAGACGACAGTCTGGTAACTAAATTAAAGAAGAAATAAATTAGTTTTTCACTGTGTGCAAACAGAAGGTGAAAGTAGAGAGGAAGCAGTATCACAGAGATTACTGTCATACTGAAAGCAGCTTCAGTGTTGGATTTTTATCAGCGATATTACAGGCGGTTGAGCTTGTAAATGATGTCCTAGCTTTCGTGCGCTAATACCATAATCGCAGTGTTAAGCCTCAGTGGCAAATTTAATCCTGTCCAGTGTACAGTATAGAATAACTTTGGTATCAGTAGCAATTACACTGCTGCAATATAAATATTTTCATCTAGTTTCAGAAATATACAGTCTGTAAAGCTCTTAGAGATAGTCAGCGGTTCTCATAGAGTAGATGATAGCGCACGGTACTGCCCATCCTTTGGCTCGGGCTCCACCTCGCTCCCATCCATGTCCAGTTTCTTGTATCGCGCCCTTATTTGGTTTTAGAAAACCATACGAAGAGCACGTGTGACGACACCGTCTCTGGCGAGTCACTTGAATTTTGCGCGCCCAGCACCCTAACTAGCTAACTTCCATGCTACTGAACTCTGAAACAGTACAGCGTATCCCATTTTTGCTTAACAACTATTTCTCAGTACAAAGTAACCCGCAACACCCATGCAGCTTTTCAGACGGTTTCTGGCCACCTTGTATATCACTGTAGTTCAATAATAAAAATCTATACAACGAAAGAATGAAATACGATTGATACATACCACAGTAAATATCACAGTAGATAATGGTGTTTTTTGTTATGTTACAATTACTCCATATCATTCTAATTTCTCAACTAAAAGGACTGAAATATTATGAGCCCAATAGGTAGAAAATAAGTCTGCTGCAATTTAAACACGTTTTATGGGATACCCTTTATAAATCGTTGTTAGAATTTCACAATCATAATTGGACTCCTTGACTTCGTAACTCATTAATTCTTGTTTATATGCTATCTACAATATGGGATATGATCAATATTATTACTTAATCTAAGCTTGTGTTGTGCTCATGTGTGCACTTGTTTACTGAGCAACGGACATCAGTACCTTGGAAGTTTGCAAGGAGATGATAACCGACTTTTAGTTCACGTTATGCCTTTCAGATGTCAAGTTCCTAAAACAAAGCGATCATTACTTAAGAATTAAGGAACGATAGTAGTTTCCACAACGATCTGTAATAGTAGCAGTCTTCTAAGCAAACTCTGAGCACAAAGAATTTTATTCACTGACGGGTATTCCAGGCTGTGCTTCACACGTGATGTGGCGCAGGTTTACTAATACTCGTACGTTTTTCTGCTTGCAGAAGACATCCCTGACGCCCTGAGCAACGAGTGCGCCAAGTGCAACGAGAAGCAGAAGGAGGGCACCAAGAAGGTGCTGAAGCACCTCATCAACCACAAGCCCGACGTCTGGGCGCAGCTCAAGGCCAAGTACGACCCCGACGGCACCTACAGCAAGAAGTACGAGGACAAGGAGAAGGAGCTCCACGAATAAAGGCTGCACTCCCGCGTCTCTGCTGTATAAATGTTCTGTCGAAATAAACTATGTTCTGTAACTACCTGCATTGTCTTTCAAAATGTAAATTTGTTATCAGAATATAAATTATATTGATATTTAAAAAACCGTTTAAGCAACGTCATTCATTTTTGAAAGCCCTCGTTGATTGCTGGGTGGTATCTCATTGAACCACTACAACTTTTTAGTTATATGACTACACCAATTACACAGTTTTCATCAACGGTACAATTATTGTCATCCTAAGCAAATGCTTTTAAGATACAATTTCTCTATAAATTTAGTTAATGTGTGAAACTACGTGGATGCACGACATAGACTTTTTTTTCAAATTGGAAAGATTCGTTATCATAAATTTTGAAGATAAGTTTAGAGGCAAGCACATTATATCCCTAATACTGTATCTTTGACTTTAGAGTTTATATGTGACAGTAGATATTTCAGGTTTAGTATAAATAGCAGGATAATGCATCTTATGTCACAACTGGAATTTGGAAACGCCTACATATCTTATAAGAAATTCTTACCACCTGCCTCTACCAAAATGAAATCACCTAATTCACATTTCTCACTTAGAACTTTTTTAGCAACAGTAAGTAAAACAGGGAAAAAGAGGGCTAAACAGTTGCTTCTACAAATGCTTTGTATTTAAATACAAAGATTTATTACATGTATCATATCTGCTTCTATAAACACTATGTGTTCATAAACAAAGATACACACGTATTTTATATCTCCTTGAGTTCGTTCTGATACATTCTATTCCAGCGAAAACTGTTTAGCCAATAGTTTTATAATAGTAAGCAGTTTAATGCAGACTTATTTCGTTGATCCTGTTCATTGTATCGGATGCTATCGTTTCATCTCTCAGTAAGGGACCAATAGGTGGTTGATGACTGACGTTAATAATTCCGTAAAATAGCCTGGAAAGGGCGATTTTGAGAGAAGCACAGCCGCTGAAATGGAGGACAGGTGCATTACAGTTATTAACAATTACATGGCTGGGTAAGAAGGGGGCAGCATGGCTGACAATATTATCGCAATGAAGAGCTTGAAACGGTGATTCCAATGCATTTTACTATCGTAGGCCTTTTCGTGGTCACTGAACACGAAAATTATGTGATCCTGGTTATTCACCCAGTGGATCTTGGAAGTGTGAGGTGATGGAATGATCACTGCATATTATTTCAGGCATATGCGCCAATACTTAACATAAATGGTGTTGGTTTGATGTTTAGTGACACGCTGGTGACTATAGTTTCGATGACTCTACCAAACACCGAAATAAGATAAAATTTGTGGTTAGTGAAATGTTAAGTCAGTGGAGGTTCACAGTCTAAAAGAACTAGAGTATATCTTCTGAAGTTTCAGGACACAGTTCGTAAAATCATAACACCATAATGGCTCTGAGCACTATGGGACTTAAATGCTGTGGTCATCAGTCCCTTAGAACTTAGAACTACTTAAACCTTACTAACCTAAGGACATCACACACATCGACGCCCGAGGCAGGATTCGAACCTGCGACCGTAGCGGTCGCGCGGTTCCAAACTGTAGGGTCTAGAACCGATCGGCCACTCCGGCCGGCATAACACCATAAGAATGTCGCAAAGCGCAGGAAAACCTTCAGAGAATCGGCACTTGGTGTAGTGTTTGCCTGTTGACTCAAAATGAACTACTTTAAGGTAGAATGTCACTTTCTTGTTTGATTACTCGATTGCCGAGAAACCGCTGCAAACATAACCATTAAATACCACGGAGTATGCTCTTTAATGAAGAATGAACGCATAAAACTAATCCTAGAAAAGGCACGTGCTACTCTGAGATGCTTTTGGAGAATAGTCAATAATTATGGTCCACCAAGGAGGAAGCCAACAATACTAATTTGGCCGACACCTGAGTATTGCTACACAGACTAGGAACTTGTCAGGTCGAGTTGATACAAAAAATAGAGAAGAACCAAAGTAAAGCAGTCGATTAGTCACAGATTCCTTTAGTAAATGCGAAAGCAATAAGGAACCACACATCCAACGGCAATGGAAGATGTTAGAGGACCGACATGCATGAAGAAATGGTTTCCTGTTAAAATTCTGAAAACGTAATGACCCTACAGATCAAAATACAGCTTAGCACAAAAAAACGACGTTTCACGAAGGAATTATCCGGATGGGACAGATATCGGCATGTGTGATGTAATAGTACATACAAACAAATGATTAAAATTTCAGAAAAATTGAACGATTTATTCTCACAAACAAAGTCAATAAAGCGTTGGTCCATCTTTTAGCCTTACGCAAGCAATGTCTGGGTTTGCCATTGATAGAGTTGCTGGATGTCCTCCTGAGGGATAGCGTGCCAAAAACTGTGCAAATGGCGCCTTCGATAGTCAGAATCCCGAGATGGTTAGTGCGATATAACCACAATGCTCCAAACGGTCTCAGTTTAGGAGAGATCCGGAGACCTTGCTGACCAAGGTAGGGTTTGGCAAGCATGGAGACCAGCAGTAGGAACTTGGGCAAGCATTATCTTGCAGAAATTTAAGCCCAAGATGACTTGCAGCTAAGGTCAACAAAACGGGGCGTAGAATATCGACGACCTCCCACTTTGCTGTAATTGTGGTGTCACCGCCAGACACCACACTTGCTAGGTGGTGGCCTTTAAGTCGGCCGCGGTCCGTTAGTGTACGTCGGACCCGCGTGTCACCACTATCAGTGATTGCAGACCGAGCGCCGCCACACGGCAGGTCTAGAGAGACTTCCTAGCACTCGCCTCAATTGTACAACCAACTTTGCTAGTGATGGTTCACTGACAAAATACGCTCTCATTTGCCGAGACGATAGTTAGCATAGCCTTCAGCTACGTCATTTGCTACGACCTAGCTAGACGCCATGTTCAGTTACTACTGATATTGTGAATAATGTACCGTCAAGAGCGACGTTCACCATTAATGGATTAAGTTAGGTATTCCACCAGCTACGTCCGTTTTTTCTAAATTCTAATTTCCTTGTCCTGTTCCAGACCTCACGCAAGCCTGCGTGAGCTAAAACGCTTGCCTTTCGGCTTCCTCTAGTAACATGGTGTTGGCTCTCCTGCCAACCACAACATTGGCGACGAGGCAATACCACGTTCTTAACTATACTGCCCTGATTTACTTGTGTAATGGCTTCGCCATCATCTCCAGATGTACTGTCCGAATTTTATCGCTTACAGAATAAACAGACGCAGGCCTTACTGGATGCCCTTGGACAGCTCGTCCAGGGTCAACGTGCGATGCAAAACGATGCGGCAGCCGCCGCTCAACCGCTAAGGCAGCCACAACACGCAGTTGCACCAATTTTTCGTCCTTTTGATGCTGCACTGGAAAGCTGGGCGGAGTGGTCACGCCAATTTGGATTCCATCTCGCCGCCTACAGAATTCAAGGTAACGAGCGGCAGCCGTTTTTGTTGTCTTCGATCGGCGTACAAACGTACCGTATGATAGTCAAATTATTTCCCCGACGCGACGTAGCAACTCTGTCCTACGACGAAATTTTGTCTGCATTAGATGCATATTTCAAAGACTCAGTCAATGTAGTTGCCAAACGGTATACCTTCTTTCGTACAAAATGTATGGCAGGTCAGACTAAGCGGGAGTGGGTTGCAACCTTGCAAGGCCTTACTAGGGATTGTGCTTTTGAGTGTCACTGTGGACTCCCTTATTCAGATACTATGGTACGTGATGCAATTGCACAGAACGTTTCTGATGTTCGTATAAGGGAACAGATTTTGAAACTAGTCATTCCCCCCTTCAACAAGTGATGGACATATTGGATCGGCAGGACACACTTGACTTTGCTCAGGAATCATTTGCAACTTCGCCACCCGTGTGTCAGGTTAAACGGCCCGCCAGGCGAGCTGCACGGAACAGTAAACAGCCCTTGCACCCCGCCGCGCTGCTGCCGCCAGGCTCTCAGCCACGTGTACCGCGCCGGCAAGCAAATGCAGTGCTAAAATCATGCCGGCGGTGTGCTACTAGACATTCGCGTGAGAATTGTCCGTCACGCCAAGCTATTTGCTTTTACTGTAATAAAAAAGGACATGTCCAACGTGTTTGCCAGAAAAATCTCAGATCAGAAACTCAAAATCATTCCAGGCCCTTTGCTTCACACCGGAATCGGAATCGAACCAAGGATACTCAGGCTCGTGAAACTTTGCCCGTGGAAATTCATATAGTCCATTCCACTCCACCCAGTGCCACTCTCTCTAACAGTGACTGTGTTCGTCCCACAAATAGTGTGCATCGACATCGCCGGAACTCCTGTCAAGTTGCAAGTGATTTTGTACCAGTGTCAGTTCACGTTGCATGAGACAGTCGCTCTTGTCATCAGCAGGACAATAAACTTTTTGTGGACTTGGACATTAACGACAAAGTGATACCATACCAGCTCGATACCGGGGCTGCAGTTTCACTGATCCATCAAGGCACTTACAAACTGCTGGGCACACCTCCGTTGCGTGCCGCAACTGTTAACTAGCTATTCAGCTCAAGACATCCCTTTGTTAGGACAGTGCAGCCTTCTTGCAACATACAAGGGACAAACAAAACTTGTGTCATTTTACGTCCTTCGTTCTTCTTCTGCAGTGAACTTGTTTGGTTTCGATTTATTTCAGTTGTTTAACTTGTCTATAGTAAATCAGGTCCTATCAGTGAACCAGACTGTGCCTTCCGACAGTGTTTCTCGTCTATGTGACGAATTTGCAGACATTTTTGCACCGGGCCTCGGTTGCGCTAAGAACTATAAAGAACATTTGGAACTGAAAGTAAACGAGCAACCGAAATTTTTCAGAGCGCGCAATGTTCCCCACACATTGCGTGATGAGGTCGCAAAAACATAACACGATTTGGAATCACAAGGTGTAATTGAACGTGTGCAGGCTTCTCTCTGGGCATCACCCTTGGTAATTTTGCCAAAACCTTCGGGAAAATTGAGACTTTGTGTGGACTTCAAGGCAACAGTGAATCCACAACTAGTGACTGCAACTTTTCCTTTCCCCGCCCGGAAGATCTTTTTGACAAACTGTGCCCGGCTAAATATTTTTCGAAGTTGGACCTAGCAGATGCGTACTTGCAATTACTGGTGGACGAAGAATTCCAGCGCGTTTTGGTGGTTAACACGCATCTGGGTTTGTATCGATTCAGACGAATGCCATTCAGGTGTGCATCCGCCCCTGAATTGTTTCAGCAATATCTACAAATTGTTTGTGTGTCGGTTCCTACTGCAGTAACCTATCTGGACGATATAGTGATCTCCGGACAGACGGAAGAAGAACATTTAGCCAATCTCAGAACATTATTTCAGGTCTTGCGACAAAATGGTCTTCGCTTGCGGAAGGACAAATGTGTGTTTTTTGCTCGTGACTTACCCTATCTGGGCCATGTACTCAATGCCCAAGGCATACATCCCAGTCCAGAGCACCTCCGTGCCATACAAGACTTGCCTTCG
Source organism: Schistocerca serialis cubense (assembly GCF_023864345.2). Lineage (NCBI taxonomy): Eukaryota > Metazoa > Arthropoda > Insecta > Orthoptera > Acrididae > Schistocerca > Schistocerca serialis. The sequence goes on from NC_064643.1 coordinate 310,989,715, forward strand.
CCGCAGAATTTGAAGCAGCTGCAGACTGTGGTGGGAAAAATAAATTACTATAACAATTATGTCCCACACGCCTCTTCCATTTCAGCTCCACTTCATCGCTTGCGCCGTAAAGGTGTTCTGTTCGTCTGGACGACGGAATGCTAACGCACCTTTCGCCAGTTGAAATCGGCGTTGCTTTCCAATACTCGCCTTACGCCATTCGATCCCCAGAAGCCCCTTTTGTTGATGGTGGATGCATCGGATTTCGGGATCGGTTCTGTGCTTGCGCGCAAAGATGGTTCGCACGATCGCCCTATTGCCTTTGCGTCCAAATTGCTCTAGTCTGCGCGAAGAAATTATTCACAGATCGAGAAAGAAGCATTTGCTCTCGTATTTGGTGTTACAAAGTTTCATGATTTCTTGTATGGTCGTCACTTTACCATCATCACAGACCACAAACCTTTGACATCGCTTTTTCATCCGACCAAGCCTGTACCTCCACATACAGCGCAGAAATTCATTCGCTGGTCTATTTTCCTCTCGCAGTACCGCTACGATATCTAGTCTCGGTCCACTGCTAAGCACGGAAACGCCGATGCGTTGTCCCGTTTGCCTGTTGCTGAGGATAGAGCATTCGATTCCTCCGAACTTGCTTGCATGTTCATTGATTCGGAAACCGATGACGTGGTCGAATCGTTTCCGATTGATTTTCGTCGTGTAGCTACAGCCACAGCTGCCGACCCTGTCCTTGCTACCGTTCTGCGTTTTGTTGCTACGCAATGGCCCTTGTCAAAGTCACGGATCGGGGATCCGTTGGTTCGCCGATTTTTTGCTCACCAGGAGAGACTTTTTGTACGACGTGGTGTTTTGCTGTTGCGTTCAGATAATGATCAGTCCAGGGTAGTGGTACCACGTTCGTTACAGCTTCTCCACCAAGGACATTGGGGTATAGTAAGAACGAAACAACTTGCTCGTCAGCACTGTACTTGGTCCGGAATCGATGCCGCGATTACGAATATGTGCTCTTCTTGCATGGTGTGTGCCGCACAACAATCAGCACCACCGCGGAAATTCTTTGCATGGCCAAAAGCCACTTCCCCTTGGCAACGCTTACACATCGATTTTGCTGGTCCATTATGGAATGCTCGATGGTTGGTTGAGGTAGATTCATTCAGTAATTTTCCTTTTGTTGTCCGGATGTCTTCCACGACGTCATCTGCCACCATCCAAGCGTTATCTGCTATCTTTTGCATTGAAGGTCTTCCACAGACTATTGTTTCCGACAATGGTCCACAATTCATGTCCGCAGAATTTCAGTCATTCTGCTAGGCCAATGGTATTCAACATCTGACGTCCGCGCCGTTTTCGCCACAGTCAAACGGTGCCGCTGAACGATTGGTCAGGACTTTCAAGTCACAGATGTTGAAGTTGAAAGAATCGCATTCTCGGGAGGACGCGTTATTGCTCTTTTTGTCCTCGTATCGCTCTCAGCCCCGAGATGGTCGCTCGCCGGCTGAGTTGCTCCAGGGTCGCCCTCGTCTTTGCTACATCCGCCGCATCAGGTTCCTGTGCAGCGGCAGACACCTGCTTTTGCCCCAGGCGACTTGTCTACTACCGCCACTATCGACGTTCACGGCGTTGGCTCGAAGGGCGCTTTCTTCGCTGCCTCGGCCGCGCTATGTATCTGGTTTTGGGGGCTTCTGGCGAGGTGCGTCGGCATCTCAATCAGCTGCGCCTCTGTAGTCGCACGAGATCTGCCGCTCCCCGTCTGCTTTCAGCGACGGTGCCGTCCGGTCAGCACCCTGGGGACCTATCTACTGGCTCGCCTCGGCCCCAGATGTTACCGACGCTGCCTTACATTTTGCAACATGGCGACGAGCCGCCGCCGCCGACCCCGCCGCAGCCTGTTCTCCCGCCGGCGACACCCGCAGTGGACGCGTCGCTGCAACCGCCGGGCGCCTCCCTGGGTCACGCGCCGCCGATCGCTTCCCGTGACCAGTTGTCCTCCGACGTGGCACTCTTGCCCGCTCCGGACCATATGTAGTCTTCGCCCGTCGGGTGCCCCAGCCCGATGGAGATCGACCCATCGGCCCCTCCTGTCTCTCTGCGAGCGCATACACCGCATGTTGGCGTGCACCCTGGAGCAAGTTTTCAGGCGTTTCCTAGCTCCCCGCGGTCCGAATGGCAGGGTGCGGGTGACACAGCCTCGCCTGTTGTTAGGCTCCCCACCTCGTCGCATACGTCAACATGGGGTCCTCCCCACGGCGGGCGGAAGCCTTATGCCACAACCGTACGCCGATTTGCGAGGGAGGAATGTGGTGTCACCGCCAGACACCACACTTGCTAGGTGGTAGCCTTTAAATCGGCCGCGGTCCGTTAGTATACGTCGGACCCGCGTGTCGCCCCTATCAGTGATTGCAGACCGAGCGCTGCCACACGGCAGGTCTAGAGAGACTTCCTATAACTGCCCCAGTTGTACAACCGACTTTGCTAGCGATGGTTCACTGACAAAATACGCTCTCATTTGCCGAGACGATAGTTAGCATAGCCTTCAGGTACGTCATTTGCTACGACCTAGCAAGGCGCCATTACCAGTTACTATTGATACTGTAAATCATGTACCGTCAAGAGCGACGTTCATCATTAATGGATTAAAGTTAAGTATTCCACCCGCCACGTCCGTTTTTTCTAAAGTCTAATTTCCTTGTCCTGTTCCAGACCTCACGCCAGCCTGCGTGAGCTAAAACGCGTGCCTTTCGGCTTCCTCTAGTAACCCGGTGTTGGCTCTCCTGCCAACCACAACAGTAATGTTGCCGCGGATGGCTACCAAATGGGTCTTGCTATGAAAAGAAATGACACCCCAGACAATCACCCCTGGTTGTCGGCCGGTATGCCAGACGACAGCTAGGGTGGTGTTCCACAACTGTCTAGGGCGTCTCCAGACATGCCTTCGGCCTGGAATCTCGTTGAGTGGAGTAGAACTGTCTTTAGTGATGAGTGCCGCTTCGAATTAAGCCCCGATGACCAGCGAGAACGCGTCTAGAGAATCCCAGGACAGCGATGGGATACCGAAGTGGCTGTGGCTCACGATACTGCACGATAGCAAGTAGTGGTGGTATGCGCTGCCATTTCTTTTCATACCAGGATCCCTTTGGTTGTCAAACGCGGCAGCCTTACAGTACAGCGGTACGTCGACGGTATTCTACACCCCGTTCTGTTGCCCTTCATAGCCAGCCATCCTGGGCTTACATTTCAGCAGGAGGGAGTTTCTAGGAGGGAGTTTCTACTGTTTGTCTTCGTGCTTGCCAAACCCTACCTTGGCCAGCAAGGTCGCCGAATCTATCCCCAGTTGAGAACGATTGGGGCATTATGATTACGGCCCTCAAACCAGCTCGAGATTTTGTCGATATAACACATCACTTGGACAGAATTTGGTACGATATCCCTCAGAACGACATCCGACTAGTCTATCAATCAATGCCAAGCCGAATAACTGCATGCATAATTGCCAAAGGTGGACCAACGCTTTGACTTCCTCAGTTTGTGAAGTTCTTTCTCTTGAATAAATCATCCACGTTTTCTGAAGTTGTAATTATTTGTTTTTCTGCACATTTCTTTCAGGATCTAGATTCGAGCTTATAAAGAGACTTACCAAAACTCGTTCTACCCTCGCTAATTCTACGTCTGGTACACGAAAGCGGGGAAGCAACATTGGTACCTTCCGCTACACACCGTAAGGTGGAATGTGGAGTATATAAGTAGGTGTAGAGGTATAAGTTCTTGGCGTGTGTTTACCGCCATAGGACATATAGTAGAGATTCACGAAGAAAAATTAATGTTTATGGATGAAAAGTGAGGCAGATCGATAGGCTTATAGTGAGAAAGCAGTGAAGCACCTCTTCAGCCCGCAATATGTGCCATTGCTGCTAAGATTGCGTCGGCCTTCCCTTCCGAATGGTTATCTTACAGTTCTTGTTGATAGGAAGTCCTAACATTTTCTTAACAGCCAATTGTTAATATCTGGCACGAATTAAGAGGACCCGTTGTGAAACAACTCTGCGGCGCACCTATAGAAGGAATAATTTCTCAGTATAGGCCAATCATCATCCGCTTTATTCGTCTGCAATGATCTAGTCTTTGAAACGTAACCCTTATTCCTATTTCAGTTTTAAATGTATCGATAAGTATTGCGACATAGTAGATAGTTGGCCGTGTCTTATGCCCGTTGACCTGCGTTCACATGAATAGAACAGTTTCCCAAGAGTCGTCGTTTTAGGTAAAGCAGGGTCATGTAGTCAGAATGAATTTTACTCGTGCCATACCTGAACTCGAAATGAAATATTAGAATCTTTTCCGATCAAATCGTTGCATTAGGTGCAAATTTTCTCATCTCCACACCTAACGATACGGACAACATCTTTTACATAATCTCTTCTTTGTATCCTTTCCTATTTCTATTGTCCATTTGTACTTCCAATGCCAAAATAACTATTACTGAGCATCGTAGCACATGATCCAGTAATCTCTCCTTTCTTCTCACAATGGATTCTGACAGGTTTTCTGCACTTATTTCTTTCAAGTAGTCTGCTTAATCCAAAATTTTAAATTTCACTCTGTACTTCTACATTAGTAGGATACCAGGCCGGTTTCCGTTCAACGAACGCTGATGTCAGCACATTCCGCTGATTAGATAAAAGGACACCATTGTTGGGTTACACACTTGCGCACCTTGCTTCCGTAACCCCTTTCCCCCTGAGAATCACCGGCAACTGATTAAGGGAAAACACCCAGGCAGTTGTGTCACGCGAGATAAAAATGACGGAAATCCCCTACCCCCCTTCCACCTCATACTCTTCCCTAACATCTTTTATAACCAGTTCATCTATGCGCTGGTCTCTTCGTATACGTACGAAACGAGCGTTACTATACTTTCTACTAGCTAGTTTTAGCTACTTTGTAAGCTCACTCAACTACACACAACTCGTATCCGAAACACATGCGCTTAGATCATCGTAAATAGGATAACAGTTAGGATTTTTTCTATGTTAGCGAATACGACACCCAAATATTCTAGTACAAAAACTTTATTAATTTCAACATTTACGTTCACACACAGGAAACAACCATTTCTTTATGTTTGTTTGGTGTAGTTTTAATAACATCTAGCTTAATTTTTAATATATAATTTAAATCTACGGTGGACTCTGCTAATTCTTTCTCCGTCCACTAACTTGACAGGCACAAAGATGTTATGTTGCCGAATTCCAATATGTATCTAGTTTTTTCCCTATAACTGTTTTACAGCTTTAACATTTATTTCGGATCCTTCCTGCAAATTTTCTAGCCGAGAGCGCTGGGGGAGTTTAACGTTACCTCTTATCTTCTGCATAACACAATGGTTATAACACTCTATGTCTTCCTAGGTGTACACCACGATCTCTTCTACGGCACAATCTTTCGCACTTCCCATGTAGAATTTTAAGTTTACAGCTTTCGCAAACGAATTAACATTAAATTTTGTTGTTATGTTACTTTTAAGCTCTGCAGACGGTTGTTCTATTGCGAGGTGCACAACATCCAATATTACTATCATTTTTAAGCAGATTCGGGTGGGAATGGAGCTTTGTAAACAGATTTCTTCGTATGTCCTTGAATGTAGCCACACACTGTATTTAAACCAATATGTAAACCTCGCTTGAACATCTGCATTTTCTTTTTCCAATAGAAGTAGATGTATGGAACTATTTAATATCAATGGACGACTTCTGTATGGAAGGAGACGTCCAGGGGAATATCAATGTGATCATAGACAACGATACGACAGTTTAATTGGATTGTTTGAAGTGGATGACCTCTAATTTTAGAGTAAAGATCTATAATAAACTTATATGTCAGATCACAAGCCCAACCAACCATTCATCACAAGACCAGGCGTGAACAAAGTTATCGGTAATCACCCTATAGAATTTTTAAAGTGCCCAGACATGCGAATACAAGAAACTTTTACGTCCTCCTTGGCTGAAAAACATGGTATTGCTAGACTGGAGGCTACAATATAAAACTACAGAATAGATCATGTGTTTGATCTTGCGTGACACTGTTTAAGTGTTCTAAATTCTAACAAACACTATTTACATAGTGCTGCGTTGTGCTGTGTGCCACTCACATCCATGTGGTGCCAGATAACTAATATCTTAGAGAACAGCTGCAGTAAAGTGTGTAACAACGTTTTGAGGTTTGTCTGTTGTGGTAATAAGCAAACCCGAAAATTGACTGGTGTATTGCAGTCTGGAACCGCAAAACCGCTACGGTCGCAGGTTCGAATACTGCCTCGGGCATGGATGTTTGTGATGTCCTTAGGTTAGTTAGGTTTAACTAGTTCTAAGTTCTAGGGGACTAATGACCTCAGCAGTTGAGTCCCATAGTGCTCAGAGCCATTTTTTTGACTGGTGTACAAACAAACCTACCAGACATTCTAGACCGAGAAAAGATTATAAACTCTTTTCTGTCTGCATTCGGTCTTAATTATCTGCCAGTAAAAAACGTGGAGGTTTTTGATACTTACTCCAACAAAGAAGATATAAGTAATACACAGAAGTGGTATATTACAGCAGGAGAAACATACACTCCTGGAAATTGAAATAAGAACACCGTGAATTCATTGTCCCAGGAAGGGTAAACTTTATTGACACATTCCTGGGGTCAGATACATCACATGATCACACTGACAGAACCACAGGCACATAGACACAGGCAATAGAGCATGCACAATGTCGGCACTAGTACAGTGTATATCCACCTTTCGCAGCAATGCAGGCTGCTATTCTCCCATGGAGACGATCGTAGAGATGCTGGATGTAGTCCTGTGGAACGGCTTGCCATGCCATTTCCACCTGGCGCCTCAGTTGGACCAGCGTTCGTGCTGGACGTGCAGACCGCGTGAGACGACGCTTCATCCAGTCCCAAACATGCTCAATGGGGGACAGATCCGGAGATCTTGCTGGCCAGGGTAGTTGACTTACACCTTCTAGAGCACGTTGGGTGGCACGGGATACATGCGGAGGTGCATTGTCCTGTTGGAACAGCAAGTTCCCTTGCCGGTCTAGGAATGGTAGAACGATGGGTTCGATGACGGTTTGGATGTACCGTGCACTATTTAGTGTCCCCTCGACGATCACCAGTGGTGTACGGCCAGTGTAGGAGATCGCTCCCCACACCATGATGCCGGGTGTTGGCCCTGTGTGCCTCGGTCGTATGCAGTCCTGATTGTGGCGCTCACCTGCACGGCGCCAAACACGCATACGACCATCATTGGCACCAAGGCAGAAGCGACTCTCATCGCTGAAGACGACACGTCTCCATTCGTCCCTCCATTCACGCCTGTCGCGACACCACTGGAGGCGGGCTGCACGATGTTGGGGCGTGAGCGGAAGACGGCCTAACGGTGTGCGGGACCGCAGCCCAGCTTCATGGAGACGGTTGCGAATGGTCCTCGCCGATACCCCAGGAGCAACAGTGTCCCTAATTTGCTGGGAAGTGGCGGTGCGGTCCCCTAAGGCACTGCGTAGGATCCTACGGTCTTGGCGTGCATCCGTGCGTCGCTGCGGTCCGGTCCCAGGTCGACGGGCACGTGCACCTTCCGCCGACCACTGGCGACAACATCGATGTACTGTGGAGACCTCACGCCCCACGTGTTGAGCAATTCGGCGGTACGTCCACCCGGCCTCCCGCATGCCCACTATACGCCCTCGCTCAAAGTCCGTCAACTGCACATACGGTTCACGTCCACGCTGTCGCGGCATGCTACCAGTGTTAAAGACTGCGATGGAGCTCCGTATGCCACGGCAAACTGGCTGACACTGACGGCGGCGGTGCACAAATGCTGCGCAGCTAGCGCCATTCGACGGCCAACACCGCGGTTCCTGGTGTGTCCGCTGTGCCGTGCGTGTGATCATTGCTTGTACAGCCCTCTCGCAGTGTCCGGAGCAAGTATGGTGGCTCTGACACACCGGTGTCAATGTGTTCTTTTTTCCATTTCCAGGAGTGTATTTCTCCCAGTCGAGTATCGTTGTAGCGGTTCCACCTGCTTTTATTTCTTCGGTCGTTGATTGTCCTCAGTGTCGACGTACTGTGTTGCTACACTGGCTGAAAAATGGGTTATGGATTCCGACACTGACTACAGTAACTAATGTAGCCGATAGACGCACAGTTGCGTTTCACAGTACCTTTACTTTCAGTTTGCACAACCCCCCAATGTTACACAGTTATATATGTATGGCCAGTGCACTATTGTTCAAATTTTCCATAAGCTTCATTAATAGTTTGCAGGCGAATCTCCACAATAGCTTTCTGTTGAACGTGTATGAGCAGTAAAACCTAACCACAAAGTTCACGGTTCTTGAAGAACAATCAGGTACGTATGGAGCAGACACTGTCATTGTTTTTACACAGGCCTAATTGTTTAACACTTATTCCACAGTTAAGTTGAAGCATTGTTGTAGTACTAACCAACACAGGTTCCTCGTCTGAAATTCGGCCGTGGACAGACTGTCTCGTGACCAAAAATCGGGACCTTATATATCATCACAATGATAGGTGCTGAAACTACCCATTGTTCGAAGGACCGGAAATAGCTGTTGAAGCTATAAAACAGGTAGTTATAGGAAAAAAACTAAATACACATTGGAATTCAGCAAGATACCTTCTCTGTACCTGTCAAGTTACTGGGGAGAGAAAGAATTAGCAGAGTCCACCAAAGATTTAAATTATAAATTAAAAATTAACCTGAATGTTATCAAAACTACACTAAACAAACATAAAGAAAAGGTTGTTTTCTGTGTGTAAATTCATATGTAGAAATTAGTAGAGTTTTTGTACGAGAATATTTGCTTGTGTTATTCGTCAACACAGAAAAGTCTAATAATTGTCTTATTTACGATCAAACCGCATGCATTTCGTGTACGGGTTGTATGTAGTTCAATGACCTTGAAGAGTAGTCGAAACTAGGTATCGGAAAGCATAGAAACCCTCGTTTCGTACCTATATGAGAAGAATAGTGTGTATGTCTTTGGGATCAGTTTGCCGTTGTTACCGCCTGCGTGAGATCTTTCAGCCAGCATAGCCTGACACCGACGGCAGCTCTCTCGGCAATTGCTGGGCACTATGTTCGCGATCATCGGCGTTCGCGGCTCTGTCCCGTCGCGTCGGACTCTGAGCGTTGGGTGATCTGCCCTCGAACAGGCGGCGTGATTTTCGCTGGGGTTGGTGCAGATACGGTTAGCCTCTCTTTAGATGTGTGCTAAATGTGTCTTCGGTTATAGGCATCAGAATTTTATTATGCCGTGACGTAATCTAGTCATGTAGCGTGGTATGTCTTATACAATATCTTTGTCTTCTAGAATTATATATGACCTCATCATTTCTACCAACGTGGTCGTTTTGTCGTTTCTAATACTATGACGTCACACATTGGTAGTTATACGTAAATCGGGACCAAAATTGAGAGGATCATGACGTCGACCTGACATCGGAAACAGTGTTACTTTATTGGACAAAATACATAAAATTGTGGGAAACGCTGTAATACGTAAAATTGAGGAAAATATGTAAAACTGAGAGAACTTACATATCTGGCTAGGTGGGGGGCAACGTAATATTGTCATTAACAATTAGACCTAGAACGATATAATTACTTATAAAGAAATAGACACAGTCAATCCCTGTGCAACACAGCTCCAGAGCGTCTCCAGTAATGAAAGATGGAGTATGGGAGGCGTGCCTTACTTAGTAACAGTGATATCTAATTCTGCGCTATGTTTGCCTGAGAACATCATGACATCGACACGACAAAATACGTAAAATTGCGAAAAGTCCTGTAAAAATACGTAGAATTGACAAAAATACCCAAAATACGTAAAACTAAGAGTACTTACATATTTTCTGTCTGGGTGTGGCCTCTGCTGGTGTCACGTAATATTGATATTAACAAATAGAACTCAAGTGACGTGACTTAACGTTATTTATCATTAAAAAATTGACACATTCTCTCCCCTCCTGAGTAAACCCTCACACACTATTGTCCCAGTTATAAAAGACGAAGATGGGGAGGGGGTTCATGGTCCTCATCCGTCCAGAGGGGTGAGGAGGGGGTTCCAGCCATTGCTATGTCACGTGACACAATTTTCTAGATTGCTCCACTGGGTGGCCCTGATTAATTCGCAATGGTTCACCAGGAGAGAGGGAGTCGGGCGCCAAAAAACGTAAATGTCTAGCCCGACACCAGATGTCCTTATCAGTAACCTTGAGATGAGATCGTTACCGGCGCTTGAACCCGTCCTGTAGCTCCGATTTATGTTTCATCTCTCTCTCTCTCTCTCTCTCTCTCTCTCTCTCTTCCTTCCTCTCCCTCTACCTGTCACTTTTGTCATCCATGTCTTTCTTAGATACAGTTCTCTGCTCTAGTGGCACGTTATACAAATTGCCTTCCATATTTATGTGTCCTATTTACATGTCAGTAGAGTTTTTAATGCAAAAATATAAACATATTTGCTTAATCATTTTTCCCAAACAACACAACTTTTTCTCTTCTTCGACCTTGTACTAAGAGAGATCTGTGATAGGGAATTTTTTTCTCACTAGGGGCGTTTCAACAGCTACAGCTGCTCAAAAGGGGAAGACAATTGCGTAAAATTAGGTATGGATGAATATCTCATATACTTTATCGTAATCACTAAATTTTTAGTAATTAATATTGAGTGTCATCTGAAGTCCAAAGAACTGGTAAATACACTACAAAAAAATAAGTCATCAGCATGCTATGCCCTTAAGAGCTCTGCCCTCAATATTTAACGATATGTAACAGAGAGTAAAAAATGCAGAGGAAAACAAATATTGGAATACATCCAGCAAATAATTGACGAAGTAGCTTGCAATTGCTAAGAGGTTGGAAAGATTGGTACTGGAGATAAATTCGTTGTGGGCCGCATTAAACCAAGGCAGTACTTTACAGTTACATGCTCCGCCTTTAGCTATGGACTAATTCTTTTGAAGGTCCCATTAAGAAAAGATGGACGCTGCCTTCAACCTAGAGAAAAGGTTGTTCTAGTAATAACTGAAAATAGTAACCGAGTTGCCCGTAATTATCTGTTAAACCAGCTTGGGGCACTCACAGCGCAAAGTGAGTGTATCACCATCTGTTAGGCACGTGAAGAAAACATCAACAATTAACTTACAAACAGCAGCATTCATGAACATGAGAAAAGAATCAGACCAAACTAATATACACTGACGAGCCAAAATGTTAAGACCACTTGCTTAATAGCTGGTTTGTCCGTCTGTGGAACGATATACGTATCTAATTCTGTGTATCAGGGATCCGACAGTTTGTTGGTAGGTTTGTGGAGGTGTGCGGCATCAGATGTCTACGCACGGGTCTTGTAATACGCGTAAATAAGGGGCCGCTGATTTTGTACGTGGGCCCGACAGTGACGCAGATGGGTTCCATAGAATTTGCATCAGGCGAATTTGGTAGTTGAGACATCAACGTTAGTTTAGTAAAGTGGTCGTCAAACCACTGTAGCACGGTTCTGGCTCCAAGACACACACAACTGTATTGCTGAAAGATGATATCGCCACCGGGGGAGACATCAAGCATGAAGGGCGTGGAGGTGGTTCTCAGCAGTCAGAGTGTCCGCGACTATTACCACAGGTCCCATGCAAGCGGACGGGAATGCTCCCACAGCGTAACCCTGCTCCCACCAGCCTGCGTCCGTGGAGTGCTGCACGTTTCGACTCGTCGTTCACTTCGATGACTGCGTTTGAGGAGACGACCATCGACCTAGTGTAGCAAAAATGTGAATCACCCGAAGAGCCAACAGGTTTCCACTGTTCGGTGGTCCCCGTTGGGTCAACATATGAACATGTAGGGGTAGTATGCTGCAGAGCACCATGTTAAACAATGTACGATGAACGGTGTGCTCCGAAACACTTGTGCATGAACGGTACGCTCTCTAGGCAGAGATGCCACAGATCACCATCTGTTCTATTTTACAGAGCAGACAAACCTCCGAACACCGCGTTGTGTGAAGAGTCGTGGAAGTCCAACCATTTAGCTTCTAGTGGTAGCTTCACTGTCCTGTCTCTTTCCGTAGATGCTCAAGACAGTAACACTCGTTCACAGGCTCTGCGTAACAGTAACATGCCATTTGTAAGGGCGTAAAACTGTACAATAAGCTGCCCAACGAGATTAAAGAGGCAACTAAAATCTAGATACTTGAAAAGTCAGTTAAAGCGTACCTAGAAAAGAGCTCGTACTACAAAGTCAAGGATTGTTTTATATAACACATAATAGCGTGAGCTAAAAAAAATAACAATTTATTTATTGATAAACAATTATCATTCTATAACAAACTGCTCTAATTTAATCACTGTTACTGTAAAATACTGTGCCCAGGGTTTGAGAAGGACCAGTCTAAATATTTTCCAGTTTCTTGAGCTCAAGAAATTATTCATTGTGGTATGAAAAACAGCTTTAAAAGACAGGGCAGGGGGACAATACGAAGAATTCAATAGAATGGTGACATAATGGTCAAGATCCTGATGCCAGCTGTGTGTGTGTGTGTGTGTGTGTGTGTGTGTGTGTGTGTGTTTAGTGTACACAGTGTACAGTGATGTGATACAAATAAATAGTGTTAGAAAAACTTTGATGTGTTTTTTTTTTGTTATAGTTTTAGGGCGCAAAACTGCTACGGTCATTAGCGCCCGCTCTGTGACTTCGGAAAAGCTAAAAAACCAAACTGGAAACCAGCAGCAATGGGAGCAAAACTCAAAAACGTGGGGAACCCAAAAACAGAAGGAAAGCTTAAAAAACCACTATAGAAGGGGGGTTGTTGGTCCCCAAAAAGAGCTTCAAATTACTGACGTCATCTCACTGGCACTAATGAACTCGAGAACGCGATCGGCTGATTGCGTGTCATCTGCTAAAATGGAAGATATATCAGGCGACAGCTGTAGACGGGCGCGTAACGGAGTAAAATAGGGGCACTCAAGTAAAAGGTGTTACACCGTCCACAGTTGAGAGCAGTGAGGACAAAGTGGGGGAGGATCGCCGCTTAAAAGATGTCGATGGCTAAAAAGACAGTGCCCTATCCGGAGTCTAATTAAAATTACCTCCCCCGACGACGAGTTCGGGGAGGAAGAGGTCCAAGCACAGGAAAGAGCTTTCACGTCCCGCAATTTATTACTGGGAAGTGTCGACCAATGTGCGTGCCGTAAAAGAGCAACACGAAGACATAAAACACTCCCTAGATCGGCGAAGGGAATCATGCGAATAGCTGGCCGAAGAAGAGAGACTGCAGCCTTGGCCGCTATATCGGCCGCCTTATTTACACAGATACCAACATGTCCTGGGATCCAGAGGAACGCCACAGAGACGCCCCACAAGTGGAGCAAGTGGAGGCAGTCCTGAATCCGGTGGACCAGAGGGTGGACAGGGTAGAGAGCTTGGAGACTGAGCTTGGAAGGGGCAGTGTCAGAAAGGATTTCGTCATGAAAATTAAATAGGGAGGTAGAAGAAAGGAAAGGAAAGAGAAGGAACCAGTGATATCAGCTGCATCGGGACTTAACACGGAATCAGAGGCGACGTGAGAACATGATTAACGAACTGGGACTCAAACCTGGTACCTCCTGCTTACCAGGCAGTTGCATTAACCACTGTCCCACCTGTACTCAGTGTTTATTGCAAATGCGCAGAATATCTCGGCATGCAACCCGCTCGACTCACATTCCCGCATAGCGCCACCTATCAGCAACCATCATCCATTTCTTTCATGCTCACTAATTTGTGGATTCTTTGCCCAACGATGCATGAATGCATGTTTTTTGTTCTCTCTGACATGCCCGAAAGAACAGACAACATGCAGGATCCACAGCTGTGATACGTTTTATGAAAATTGAGGGCGGAGATGAGACAAACGACAGTAAAGGAAAGGAAAGGAAAGGAAAGGAAAGGAAAGGAAAGGAAAGGAAAGAGAAGGAACTAATGATATGAGATGACTTGGACAGGATTTGTGATTGGTGTAAAGAATGGAAGCTAACTCTAAATATAGATAAATGTAAATTAACGCAGATGAATAGGAAAAAGAATCCCGTAATGTTTGAATACTCCATTAGTAGTGTAGCGCTTGACACAGTCACGTCGATTAAATATTTGGGCGTAACATTGCAGAGCGATATGAAGTGGGACAAGCATGTAATGGCAGTTGTGGGGAAGGCAGATAGTCGTCTTCGGTTCATTGGTAGAATTTTGGGAAGATGTGGTTCATCTGTAAAGGAGACCGCTTATAAAACACTAATACTATCTGTTCTTGAGTACTGCTCGAGCGTTTGGGATCCCTATCAGGTCGGCTTGAGGGAGGACGTAGAAGCAATTCAGAGGCGGGCTGCTAGATTTGTTACTGGTAGGTTTGATCATCACGCGAGTGTTACGGAAATGCTTCAGGAACTCGAGTGGGAGACTCTGGAGGAAAGGAGGCGTTCTTTTCCTAAATCGCTTCTGAGGAAATTTAGAGAACCAGCATTTGAGGCTGACTGCAGTACAATTTTACTGCCGCCAACTTATGTTTCGAGTAAAGACCACAAAGATAAGATAAGAGAGATTAGGTCTTCTACAGAGGCACATAGGCAGTCATTTTTCCCTCGTTCTGTTTAGGAGTGGAACAGGGAGAGAAGATGCTAGTTGTGGTACGAGGTACCCTCAGCCACGCACCGTATGGTGGATTGTGGAGTATGTATGTAGATTTAGATGTAGAACTGCATTGGAACTTTATGTGGAATCAGAGGCGACAAGTGAAAATGTGTGTCGGCCTGGCACTCGAACACAGATCTTCTGCTATGTCCTCCATGCTAGCTAATTTTAGATACTCCGTGGAGGATGAACGTAAATGTGCATCCGCAGTGGATCTGTGGACTGGTCGCCCATCGAGGCGGATCAGCTGTATGAATGCGTGGTGTCTGTTCTTTCCGACATGTCGAAAAGAACAAAGACCACACATACACAGAGGGTGTTGCGCATAAAACCGGTGCGCCTCACGACTGAGATTCAAGTAGCAATGAACTAACTAAAAAAGTAACACAAAAAGCATGAAGTACATGTTCGTAAGCGTTGCTGGAAGTGGTGGCCATGGGCATTTCGACACATTGTTACCTCTTCATAAGTAATTCGACAGATATGATTAATCGGTAGTGAGGCATAATAGTTTTGTGTGGGGCGCTGTGTATAATTGATTCGCCTAGATGGCCGTTTTCACTTGTCGCTGCGATTCCGCATAAAGTCCCGATGCACGTCATATCTTAGTCCTTCCCTTTCCTTTCATTTAGTTCCTCCCCCCCACCCCCCCCCCCCCCTCCACTTTCAATTTACATTATATCACAGCTGCGGATCCTGTGTGGTGCCTGTTCCGTCGGACACGGCCGAAAGAATAGACACCATGCATTCATACAAAACGGATTTTGGGCTGACCGGCAATCATGTCAGAGTCTTGGACTCACCAGAGGGCGCGCCAGACAGAGCAGTCGGGCCTTGAACTGCGAGCAGCGGTGCACGGCGGACTTCATTACGATGGCGGCAAGGGACGGCGGCCCGCAGTCGTCGCTGACACCGTGCGTACCATTAAACTGACCCCTCCATGAAGACCAGTGCTTTCCCGTGTAGCAGTTAGAGTCAGTCAATTGGTGGAGAGCCAAGCGCGAGAAGCCTCCTCCAAGTTGGTTCACTAAGGATCTGTCTGTGGGACCTCACTAACGGTCAGTGCGGGGCATGGCCACTTTGTGGACAAAAGCAACCCAGTGGAGCGGTTGGTGTCTTTTTCCGGGCGAGAGGAAGGTGACAGGGGCTTCCAGATCACAGGAGGAGCTCTAACTGTGTGCTCTAGAGGCCGACAGCTGTATTTTGATCGGGCGAGTGATGTAACGAAGTGTAGAGTGAAGCGCACGTGGTGCATTCGGTGTATCAGATGACCAGTAATATTACAAACGATAGATCCATGGGCACAGTGCGTCGGTTACGGATAAGTATGTGAAGGCGCACTGAGTGTGTGGATGTTATCTTTACGCGAGAGCGATACTGATTTTGTTATTTGCATTGTCTGAGCGTGACTGATTTTATACGTGCAGTTATGCAGAATAAGATCTTTTGGTATAACGCTGTGAGGGTGAACGATTTTGTTAAAGCCATTGTATCGACATTTATCTTGTTGTTTTACCCTGTAAGACTGATCTGTTCTGTCTGTCATATTGTACAGAAAACTATATTGATAAATTTGCGTAGGTAATCCTGTAAATGGTTGATAGTAGCTTTGCTTTAGTGACCATAAGGGGTTAGGCATAGACCAGCACTGATAGCCAGAACATTATGACCACCTGCCTAATAGCCAATATGTCCAACGTTGCCACGGATAACAGCGGCGACGCATCGTTTCGTTGAAACAATGGGATCTGGGTAGATCACTGGACGGAGTTGGCACCACAAAATTCACCTGGTTCCAGTAAATTGGAGGGAGGGGCAGGTGATGAGCTCTGACGCCATGTTGAATCACATCCCAGACGTGTTCCATCGGGTTAAGATCTGGCGAGTTGGGAACCAGCACGTCAACTGGAACGCGCCACTGTTTTTCTCAAACCATTCTGTCACACTCCTGGCGTTGTGACTTGGAGCGTTATGATGTAGAAAAATTCCACTGCCGTCGGCAAACATGGAAGTTATGAAAGGGTGTGCATGGTCTGCAACCAGTGTGAGACACTCCCTGGCGGCCATGGTGCCTTGCACGAGCTCCACTGGACCCATGGATGCCAACGTGAATGTTCCGCAGACCATAATGAAGTCGCCGCCACTTTGTTTCCATCCCGAAGTGCAGCTGTCAATGAGTTGTTCCCTGGAAGACAAAGAATTCGTGATCTCCCATCTGCATGATGAAGAACGTAGATGGATTCATTCGACTATGCAGCGCTCTGGCAATGCGCCAACGTCTAGTGTCGATGGTCACGCGCCCATTTCAGTCGTAGTCACCGATGTCATGGTGTTAACATTGGCACATGCTTGGTCGTCTGCTGTGGGATCCATCATTAGGAATATTCGGCGCACCGTGTGTTCAGATACACTTTTGTACTCTGCTCACCTTTAAAGTCTGATGTTCTTTCCACCACAGTTCATCGTCTGTTCAGCCTTCGACGTCCGAGATATGCAATAAAGGACCGCCACCCAAAATACAACGTCTGGACGTGGTTTCACCTTGATTTCGCCCCCTGTTCAGGACACTCACCACAGTATTCTTCGAACACCCGACAAGTTGTGCAGTTTCCGACAATTTCGTGCCAAGGGTACAGCCCATCACAATCTGGTCTCGGTCAAACTCAGGCAGATTGTGCGCTTTCCCGAACAGCACGCTCACTGATAATACACGTACCATGCGTGTATCTGAGCAGCAATCATTCCTCGCCAGTTGACGCTGCTATCGCCTGGACGGGTTTATATCGACAGTATGCCGGTGTTCATAATGTTTTGGCTGTTCTGTATATATTTAGTTGAGTGCTAACGGAAGTAGTCTTAATTCAATCAGAGAGTTGTCTTGCATTTGCTTCCCTGCAGTTAACTGCATAATTTAATTTTTACTGTCGTTTTTCTGTTTGTGGCCAAGAGCTAGATATTGTAAGATATTATAATACCATAAACTATTTTTGGCCCCATTATGACTGAATTTTGTTTCCATTATGTTAAAGGTACCGTGTTGTCCTCTTGTTGACCCCTGCCTTCAAGAACTGTATTGGACTATTAATTCTGCTTTGTTATCATTTCTCTGTTGTCGAGAAGAATCTTTTATGTTCAACAAATTAGATGTTAAACATCTGCTGCATGCACAAACGCTAGCCCGAAGCGCACTCCACCCAAATTCTACAGTACAAAGATAATATTACTGTGTGCACAAATCAGTTAATTTTAATTTTTTTTTTTATTCCGATAGCGTGTCACGTCTGATACCAATCAGAATATGATCTATAGACTAAAAAACATTAACTAACTGGTTACACACATTCGCTTTGTTGGGTGTTGTCTCTGCTGATTTTTAGGACCTTACTGTCTGAAACTGCTTTGTATGGTTTCATTTTGTCTTCGAATGTCTTCTATTCCACTTCGCCTTGTTACATTTTAGCAGTAAAGCCCTCGAAAATATGCGCTCACGAGCCAAACGTTAAAACCAGTATCCATTGCGAGATTGACTGAAGCTTGATTGTGATGTGGATAGATGAAGCGCTAAGTAAATTATTTAAGCTGTGTAGAGTCGAATAGAAAATCGTTCTAGCCACGATACGGCCGTAAATGAGAAAACATGAGAATATTCTTTGACATAATCGACACTGACAAAAGTTACGGCCCACTGCCTGAAAATGATCATCTCGGAATGAGCAAAGTTGGTCGGCTGTTCGCGTGTTAATTTTGTAAGCATTTGTGGAGTGGCTGGTAGATGGTAAGGCCACGATTAGGCGACAACGTGTTGCATGTCCACGCAGCATCACATAAAGTGCAAGTCGGATGCTTGTTCACTCTGTATAGTAGGATAGGCGGCGAGATGTGGCAGATCTGAAGGCAGTGAATAACGCTGGTGTAGGCACAGTTGTTTCACAGCACTCCGTTCAGTGCACGCTGTTGAGCATGGGGCTCAACAGCCGACGACGCCTGCGTATTCGCATGTTGGCTTAACGGCATTCCCAGTTACACTTGCAGTGGACACAGTGTGATCGAACTCTGGAAAAATCCAGACAGGCAAAGTTGCTAGTAAAGTATTTATTTAAGCGACTGGTTTCGGCAAGGCTATGTGAGGATCTTTGGAATATCAACTTTACAATTCATATAATCTCCACTATCTACGCTTTGTACACCGTGTCATATCACAAATTACGGAGAGTTTATATATTGTAAAGTTGAAAATCCGAAGATGGTATCGTAGCTATATCGAAACTGGTCATTTTAATAAATACTTTACTACCAGCCTTGCCTCTGGATTTTTTCCAGACTTCATTATGCTACAGATCACTCACGTTCTGGTAACGTCAAGAATATACAAACTGCCATCGAGAACGGACCGTGGATTAATGGAAACGTGTAGCCTGATCGGATTAATCACGTTTCTTGTTACAGCAGGTCAGTGGTCTTGTCTGGATACGCGGTCCTTCGGGTGAACAGCTCCTCGAAACATGCAATCTTCCAAGCACGCAGGCTGATGGGGGTAGAATCACGCTATGTGTGACAGTGATATGGGATTCTGTGGAACTTGTGGTAGTAATTAAAGGCACTGTGACAATTGTAGGTTACGACAACGTTATTGCGGACTGTCTGCATCGCTTCGCGGATGATGTCTTTTAGGACAGCGATGGTATCTTCCAGTAGGACAACATCGTATCACATCGACAGAATGGTACTTCGAGGAATCGTGGTTTCAGGAAAAAGAAAGTATACTCATGTATAAATTTGTCTTCTTCAGAAGGTGGCAAATTAGTACATGGATCTTGCAGAGCTCACAACCGATTGTGAGCTGCGCAAGATCCACGCACTAATTTGCCACCTTCTGAAGAAGACAAATTTAAATTTGTTGAAACCTAGGTAAAGAATTCTTTATCCATTGCAATTGGTCGGCTGTTTATAATTTTATATAGTATACTCATGCTTATGCTCTAGCCGCGATACTCGATTGATCTCAATACCATGCAATACATCTGGCTGCAAGATTCAAGTCCTCAAACTACCGATCCATAAGGTACGGAAACTATTTGATCTCTCCAGAAGGATACCAAACAGTTATCGAATCCCTGCCACACAGAACCACTGCGGTATCTGTGGTGTGCGTACTGTAAGACCTTCGGTACACACACCATCAGATTATTTGACTTGTCGCTCTAACGAAGTAGGCGAGTGTCAGCAATATGTCTCGTGGTCTTATCGTGGCGTGTTTATCTTCTGCCGTTAGGTCAGACGATAGAAATGCCACTTGCACGCTTAGAGTAGCAGATTGACGGTGACCAACTTTCAACAGAACTTGATTAATTTTCACACACATTTATTAAAATAATAAAAAATATAGACATTACGTAACTTGATTCTGGATGCTGTTAAAATTGACAATCTGAAGTTCCTTTGGTCTTGGTACGTTAATCTTATTCTCACATCTCTGATGCTTGACAAAGTGTCTATACATTTCTCTTCGTGGCTATGTACAGGAATATGATAATCTTATTAGGCGCAGACTGAAACATGACTATAGACTGGTGCAGACAAATGCAGACTGATCGGAGGTCTGTACACTCGTTATAGTACCTCGCGCGTTCAGGTATCACTGCGCGAGTGTGATCCGCGAGGAGAAAAGGTTCTACGTTAGCAGCAATCTCATTGGCTGCGTTACATATTAATACGCGGATCGGCGGAAGCAGAATTTGGTCCGTCTTTATGGCAGCGCCATCTCGTAGAGCGGAGACGGACGAGCGCTGCACCTGCGCTGTTGTGCTTAGCAGGGCGCGCTTTAGTGGGGAAGTTGTGTACGCGCTGACTACGCGGAACTATGTACACAACAGTATCCCAGTCCGAAGGCGGACCTGCACGATATGAAGCAGATGGTCATAATGCTTTAGCTCGAGAGTGTGTGTCGGTACGCATATTTTTCATCGCATCTTGGTGTCTCTTGTAACTGACGGATTACTGCTGCAATCTCATCATATAAGAAATACTGAGACCATAAGGAAAAATGGGTTGTTTCAAGCTCGTTCCAGTCACAAATGCATATTGCCACTTTCCACGTTAACATAACATAACTGCTCCGTGCTACTGATACAGACTGTAGAGACTCCAATATCGTGATTATTTTCAAAATTTCGTATCACACTAATAACGGGAATTTGAAACAGTTGTCAGTGTACATGTGGGAATGAGACGTAGGAATCGGATACCAATGCCTAGCAGAACCCTAGGACGCCTAAGGGGGGGGGGGGGGGGGGGGTTCGTTGAACGCATAATTTTTTTATGTCCTCTGCTTTTGCCCAAATAACTTTCATACTCCATATTCCCTTTGAGTTATTGTTTGTTGGCTATTCTATGAAACGTTAGTGTCAATAAATTTTATTGAAAATTCCTGCTTTGAAAGAAAAAATAAATAAACTTATTATGGGTCCAACAACCCCCGCCCCCTCCTTTAGGCTTCCATCCTATAGAAAATTTCTCTTAGTAGGATTTCGTATTTCTCATCTCTAGAACAATGCAAGTTAGTTTCTTGTTGGTTGGTATTCTTGATATTCACAACAATCGGTTTACTTTCAGAGGAAGGGATTGTTGATGTCAGTCAGTTGTTATTTATCTTGTAAACTTGCAGTGAGTAAGTGCAGTTCCCTACTCTTCACACCCAGACTTAGAAATGACTAAACGAATACGTGACTCGTCTTTAGAAAGAGTTCTGAAAGAAATTTTAGATGAAGATTCTGACTCGGGGAGTGAAAGTGACTATGAGGATGGTGCTATAGAGTATGCTTCAGATCGGGAAAGAGATGTGGATGTTAGAGAAGATGAAAATAGCGCAGCTTCAGGCAGTGACCATCAGGATGTTATTGCGGCCAAGTCTGGAAGAATGTACGTAACCACACAGCTTAGAATTCTTCGGAGGTCTGTTCCTAATATAGTAAGAGAGCAGGCAGGAGTAACTCCAGCTGGTGTTTGCCATTCACCTGGAGAAGCCTTGAAGTTACTTCTTACGCCTAACATCATGAAAGAAAACTAATACATTCAAATGAAGAGGCAGTTAGGCGAAATGTTACTTTGACTAATGTTAAAGAATTGTATGCCTTTATAGGAATCCTGATACTTATGGGGGCAAATAAGGACAATTCTGTCAGTGTACACGATCTTTGGTCAGACTTAGTGAGTCGGCCAGTTTACAAGGGTATTATGGCAAGAGAAAGTTTCAAGGAACTTATTGCAATCATAAGATTTGATGACAAAAGTACCCGCCAGCTAAGAAGGGAAGCAGACAAGTTCACAGCAATCCGTGATGTTTTCAACAAAGTGAATGACAGGTTTCCACTACTGTATAAACCAGGGTTCCACCTCACCATTGATGAGATGCTCAGTTCATTTAGAGGGCGCTGCACCTTCAGAGTATTTATGAACGATAAACCGGGCAAGTATGGCATCCTTATACGCATGATGTCCGATGCAGTTGACAGATACTTCTTGAATATGGAACCCTACGCAGGTAATGTTCGGAATTTGTCGAAAGAAGAACAGGGTTCAGCAGCTGTCGTCAAACATCTGGTAGCACCTGTGAAAAATACTCGTCGAAATATTACTACAGACCGATACTACACGTCGGTGGATTTAGCGAAAGAGTTATACCAAGACTACAAAGTTACTACAGTAGGAGCTCTCCAGTCAAACAGGAAGCATATTCCAGACATAACGAAGAACACGTCAAATTGAGAGCTATATTCATCAGTGTTCTTGTTCACAGACCCATCAACAGGTAGGCCTCCAGTAACTTTGGTGTCCTACATAGCAAAAACGAAACCAAGTAAAAACTTACTGATGTTGTCAACAATGCACCAAGATAAAGGCACTGTTGGAGGAGAGAAGAATAAACCGAGATAAATGCATATTATAATTCCACTAAAGGTGGAATTGATACCATTGATCAAATGGCACATATGTACACCTGTAAGAGAGGAAGAAAAAGATGTCCTCTATCTGTATTTTACTCTCTCATCGGCATTTGTGCTATCAATGCAACCACAATATTCATCCAGAAACATCCAAGATGGAATGAAAAGAAAAACAACAAACGGAAACTTTACCTTCTGCAAGCTGGGATGGAACTAGTGTAATTGCAGGTAGAAGACAGAAATGCCAATGCAAGAGGGTTGTCTAACCAAATTGTTCAATTAATAGAGACTATTCTACGAAAGAAAATCAAAGAAGTGACAACAGAAGCACGTCAGCCTTCTGCAGGGAAAGGCCGGTATCATATTTGTGTAAGAGAAGCTAAAACAAAGAAGCACAAGTACAACAATCTAAGTAAACCAAAACAGTATTGTGGTCAGTGTCATAAACATGTGTGTAACACACATTCAGAAGAAATTGTGAAGTTAAAATGCATAAACCATTTTGAAAGTTGTAATTTTTCGTCAGTAAACTTACTTAATACCTATGGGCTCGCCGAACCTCCCCCCCCCCCCTCCCCCCTTAGGCATCCAAGTTAGAAAAAAAGGCTTGGTCGTCCTAGGGTTAAGTATAATGCAACCGTCTCGATATCTTCTATAAGAGACATATACACAACATAATTAACGTTATCTATAGCTCCGCCTCAAAATCTTACATGAGAGACACCAAGACCAAGACTAATGTTATCTTCTTCGTAAAGGTAATTAATGACTACAGCGCTTTACAAGTTGTGCTGAAGTCAAAGAGAAAAATTTCAGATAAAACAGCAACGGTGATTTGCATGTAGCATTTTTTGTCGATGAGAGCAATGTTCGTAAGTGGACGTTCAATAATTAACGCTACACAGTATTTTTTTTTCCTCGGCCAATTTACGAAGAAAATGTTAAATTAGTGGTGGGACTTCGTGAAATATTCCCGTTGCAGCCCCTGTACTTTCATGAAGTTCAAATAAGTGGTGGCGCTGCAAGTAGCCTTAAAAATGGTATCTGAAGTGGAGGTGCGTTTCAAGCAGAGAGCTGTAATTGAGTTCGTTTTGGTCAAAGCCAGAGCATGTAAGGTATACATAGCGGCTTGCATAATGTCTACAGACCCCTGGCAGTGAACAAAAGCACATTGAGTCATTGGGCTAGGAGTCTGTCATCGTCGTAACAACGTCGCGCAAACGTGTCCGATCTCCCGCATCCCGGCCGGCTGCACACAGCTGTGACTCCTGCAGTGTTGGAACGTGCGGACACTCTCATTCGAGGTGATCGACTGACCACTATCAAACACCTCTCTGCTCAACTGGACGTCTCTGTCGGTAGTGCTTACACACTCAATGGCTCAGACGTCGACCTGTTGAGTGATACTATACCGGCATGTAGGCCCTACCATTAAGGCGGAATAATGCCGTCGCACTGAACGTTTAATAACAGGGTTCTGTAGCCAACAGAATAGGTAACTATACGGTTTATTGTAATTAAGAATAAAACCGTCCTCATTTCAGAAAGAAATGCATTGCGTTAGTAATCATTGTTAGAAACTTGAGTACACAGTGTTAATGTTGCATTACCCATTGAGTGCCCTTCACATGTGTCAGCAAAACGTTATTAAAACTCTTTTGAAACACGTCTAGATTATCATTGACACATAGCTGCGGGCTATGTACGATGTCTCTTCTCACACAACGCAAACACGAAGTATTGACAATATTCTACAGGCAAGCCATTCAGGTGAGATAAAATTTGGATTTATCAGCGTTTTTAATCAATGCAATTATGATTTTTTTCCATTTTTGGATGTAATTATTGATAATTGTATGAAAGACATCGCGGGTAGTTACAGGATATATTTTATTATAACAGAACATTTATTCAGTGGCAACGCGAGAGTACAGTGCTTATTGGTGGAGCTCCTTCTCCCTGTCCTCGTACTTCTTGCTGTAGGTGCCATCAGGGTCGTACTTGGCCTTGAGCTGCGCCCAGACGTCGGGCTTGTGGTTGATGAGGTGCTTCAGCACCTTCTTGGTGCCCTCCTTCTGCTTCTCGTTGCACTTGGCGCACTCGTTGCTCAGCGCGTCAGGGATGACACCTGCAGGCAGAAAAACATTTTAGTAAACCTGAGAGCTTCTCAGATGTAAAGCGGAGTCTACTAATTTTACTTGTGGATAAACTCTTCGTGCTTACAAGTCTTTGCTTACAACTGTGCTATGTACTACCAATCAATACACCATTTTTATTCGTTCTGGAAACTTAGATAGTGACTTTATACTTTAATAATGAATTCCACCTTCAGATGCTTCACTGCTGAAGTAGGGCATACGTAAAACAAACTTTAGAGGTTCAGCAGTTTTTTAAATTCTGAGTTATTTATTTTTGTGTTCTGCACAGAAGTATGTGCCTTAGGTCAAATGATAGTGTTAAACAAGCCCAAAAAGATAGACAGTTACAGAAATGAACAGAAGTAAGTAAAATATAATTGTGATACAGGAACGAAGTATTGTATGAAACATACAGAAAACACAGGGGATCTACTTTCTGCCCAACAGCTTGATCTAAATACTCCTAATATCCTCCTAGTATTTCAAGCTTTATATTTGGGAAATGAATAATACATGAAAACTATGTAATTGAAGTTCATATAAACGTACTAGTACAGCATGGTACGTCAATAATTCGAGCTAGCAGCATAGTATTATCGCCCACAAAAAGCACTTCTTCATTTAAGTGGAGGAATAAATGAGAAAAGTTTATCAAATTGAATCCTTACGGCTATATAGCAGCAGCAACTTCACTGACGTAGTTGGTTGCAAATTTGATCTGCAGAACAGACGGTAACACTCTTGAAAAGTTATGTTCCTGCGTAAGAATTAAGTTCTGATGAAGAAATTTGTATTTTAGCTAACCTGCAAGTTGAAACAAGTTGCATGCTGTTTTTTTTTTTTTTTTTATACGACACTGATAATGCAGCGATTATTGTTTTTAAGTGCGATGATGGTAATTAAAGACCATGTTCAGTAACAATTACTCATAACTGGATCTTTTCTTTGCAGCCAACATCTGTACGTCGTTTTTCTGCCAAGATTTTTCTTCCCTGTGGCCATCCGCTGTCTGGTTTCTATTCATCGTGAGAGCTTCAAACCTGTCCACCTCTAACCTATACTTTGTCGGCAGAGATGTCACCATATAATCCAGTCCATTAAGGATCCTTTCTTACGTCCTACGTCTATTGTCAATTACCGTAGAAAGATGTTTTGAGAATCTCTTCACATCCATCCCGGACTGATCCCCATAAAATTTTAGTAGTCCCTTACTACAGGGTAACAATTAGTAGGACAGTAACACTTTCGGATTCTTTATATTATTAGTAACGTTAAAATTCTTATAAACCTCTGAAACAACGACCTGCTGTTTTGACATTTCACACCTGAGAACGTAACTTAACGGAAAACTATGTAAGCTAGCGTCTATTCTTAGTTCTCAGTACGACTCATCACTAATACACTCACTACGTGTACGTATCAGATAGAATCCTAAACAATTTCTACAAGACAATCCCACATGGTTCTTTTCCACCTATATCATCTAGCACGAAGATACCCACCTGTTAATGAAACTTTATACAGAGGCCTTTTCTCCACTGCTTCATGTGACATCTTTTCATACTAAGTCTCTGTATTACTTTTTCATTATTATCAGGTAACACAGTACTACAAAAGTTTTCTGTATATCTTTTTTTTATGTTTTACACAGTTGTCAAAATCACTCATTCTCTGCATCTAATTTGTTAGTTACAGAATCTTGACTTTGCAACCGAAATATTTATACATTTTCTAGGCTCATCAGAGCATGGAAGGTAGTGAACGTTGTCGGGTGCTCCAGGCAACTTACTCTTGAGCTCCTTTCCGTCGGCCGTACAGTTGTTTTCGTCGTTCTCCAGCAGGCACTGGGCGTACTTGTTGAGCAGGCGGTCGTTGGCGAGGATCTCGTCCAGGTTGACGTTGTCGTACTTGGTGGTGTACTTCTCCTCCGCGGCGGCTACCACAATGACGGCCAGTGCCGAGACGAGTACCAGGGCGGCCTTCATGTCTGCTGGGAGGTGAGTCTGCAGTGCGGGGTTCACAGCTGATGCCCACACTCTCCTCCTGCCAGTATATATACAGCAGGCGGGTCCCCCACCACACAACCGAGGGGTCTTTGCCGTCCTGGGAGGCGTTCGTGCATCACCAGCGTGGCGTGTTTTTCCATTCCACTTTACAGCCATCCACGTACGCTTTCCTTAATATTTCCGAATCTCAGTTGTAACTGAACCATCTTTTGCGAGTATGCAAAGCATTCAGCATATGCGCTTTTATCTTTCATTCTTCTTCTCCTGTGATATCGACATTCCGGTTAGGGGGTGGTGAGCTTTCACTTATTAACTGAGAAACAAAACTTCAAGTATTTCAGAATTTGACATTCCATACCCTCTCACAATTTGCTGCAGTAGCGTACGTGTTATCTGACTAGGTGAAACATTTACTTCGTCCCTCCCTCGGAGAGATCGTAGAGTAACTCGAAGTTCAACCGCTAGCTGTGTCCAGAATTCATACACTCTACCGGTTTACGGTTCATGGGGCAAATTATGTGACGTGTTGCTTCACTGGATTATTCCGAAGTATTTATTGATGGGTTAAGATTTATTCTCTGCGCTCTATGTTATTAAATCACTTTATTAACCATCTTCCAGCCTCTCTTCGACCTCCTAGGCCCACTTAATATTACTACTACTCCTGTACAACTACTTCCACATAGCGTCTCAGATACGACTAAGAGACTGCAAAAGCTATTAGTAGTAGTAGTAGTTTTATTTATGTGCTGGTAAGTCTTACGAGAAAATTGGCCTTGTGATAATACTACAGTTTAAGAACGAAACAAAATTTATACGTACAGGCATTTACAGACTTATGGATCTAGATTTTACATGGAAGGGAAGGTCGCCACATACTGTCAGTACAGAGGCTCTAACACTTCCCACCGATAATCTCCTCCAGATGAAAGAGGGTAACAGTTAAAATTATTTTTTTACTGAAAGATCCGCCATTTGAGTGTATAGATTGGTTTTTTCTATTGTAAAATCTTGATTTCGACCCTTCGGCATTTTCAGGTATCACACTGTTGGCCGTGATCACACTTCTATAAAAGTGGCCATCGTCGAAATACCCTGCATATTAAATATGGTTATATAATGCAGGAGTCACAGCATAAAAACGAGAACACATTCAGAAAATGTCTGGCAGAAATAAAAGGTAACATTTTGTCAAGATATTACCGTTTTTATGCTGTGACAACTCCATTATTTAATTAAATTTAACATATTTCGACGATGACTTCGTTTATAGATGTCTGATCATGCCCAGAACTGTCGTACTTGAAAATAGCCAAAGGCCGAATTCATTATTGTACATCAGAATAAACGACGTATACAGTCAAATGGAGGAACTTTCAATTAAAAACAATTACATGACTACGGCCCCGAACCATTTCAACGTTATCATTTATTGTCTTCAATGAGATTTTGCCGCCCACCATCTGCAGGCTCTGGCGCCACCACAACCAATAGGACGATTTCACAGGACTAGGCCCGGAGCGATATGTTTCATAGTAATCGCCTCCCACTGTACTGTCACACCACTGTGGTCTGACGTTTTCTATTGTCGATCTGTCAATATCAAATATTTAAAAAACTGTAGCAAATACCGGGGAAAGGTTTTCCACAACTGATATAATGCAAGATTTTCCTGGATGTGGTTCGTAACATTATGCTTTAGCTAGTGACAGAAAGAGGTTACATTTAAATACTCTCCTTGAAACAAATATATTGCCATGTTCACTAAATCTCTTTAAGAGACTGGCATGGACTCATTTCCTTCTGAAATTCTTCACCTATAAGGATTCTTGGAGATTGTGGACTGTATTGTGACTTGCATTGTCCTGATGGAAGTTCAGGGAATGGGGTTGTTGGACATCGATTCCGTAGCACAGCGCTATTTGTATTTGCAGGTAACTGTCGTCCATGACCAAAACGATAGCTGATGGTTTAAAAATTGTCACTCCAGACAGCTGCGATACACAGCTTACATCCTGTTGTGTTTACCAGCTATAGATCTGGATTCCTCAACAAGCTGTGCGATTAATTACTCGTCAAAGAACACAGTGTGTCAGCTCTCTCTCATCTAAATGTTTTAGTGCATCAACCACCGCCAACTCGAAGAGGCTGAAGAGAGCAGAAGACACCTTGCGGAATTCTAGGCTAGGATGTGTCTGATGTAAAAATACACGTATAGGATAGGTCTGCGAGCTGCACACATTCACTGAAGCAGGTGAGATTCTTACTGCATGTCGAAGTGTATGCGCCAACACTTCTTCCCAGTAACATTACTGTCAAGTGTGAATGCGTAAGTTGCTGTGGCTGTTATTCATTGATTTCCTGACTGGAAACTGGAAATATCACTGAACAGTGCATAGACATCGGCTCTCAGGACGTAGCATCTTGTGAACAAGGTATGGTGTTGTGGCTGCGGCCTTCAGTCCGAAGATAATTCTCATGGAACTCTCCAAACCAACGTATGCCGCGGAAAAGTCTTCATTGTTGTACCACTACTATCACAAACCTAACTCATTTCAGTCAAGGCAAAATTCAAGACCATAACTGTCAATTAAAACCAGGAACCAGGTAACAGACCCCAAGATATTTGTCACAAAATTAAAACTAAATAATGTCATGAAATTACACTGAGGCAGCATCTGGATTGACAACAATTTAAAACACATTCAGGTTTAAAAATGAATCAACTACTTACTGTAACTGTGACAACATATATCTATGAATGTTTGCCCTGAACGATCGTGCCCACAGTCTCTGCCAACGACAATAACTCCAACAAGGCGTAAGGCATTTTATTGCAATTCTAAAACACAATACAATAATATAGTGTTTACAAATAACTTCCCATAATAGTTTGTCAGAACCTCAAAACCAGCGTTGTGGGGAAAGACATTGGCAGGAACATGCAATGCTCACTAGGGTGTTCCTTTTCAGACTTCAGTGTTTTGAGTAGTCACCCTCGAGTGTTGTTTAAATGACTATAAAACAAGGCTGTACAAAATTTTGTTCCGGCCGCAGCACTGCACCTGTGTCGACTTGAGCATGAATATTCACAGACGTCGCTCAGACGTCCCCTCCGCTTATCAGTCAGTGTTGCTGCAGTACAGTCAGTTGTTTATTTATTTCCGATCGTGTCGCACGTACTTTGGAGTCGCAGTCTAAGATGTTGACATCGATTACGCAGTGCCAAGGAAGGCGTCATTTTAGTAAGATGTATGAAACACAAAATTACCGCACACATATTACTACGAAACAGAGAAGTGCTGGAAGCATTAAACTACTCTACTGGCCATTAAAATTGCTACACCGAGAAGAAATGCAGATGATAAACGGGTATTCATTGGACAAATATATTATACTAGAACTGACATGTGATTACATTTTCACGCAGTTTGGGTGCATAGATCCTGAGAAATCGGTACCCAGAACAACCACTTCTTGATACGCCTGGTCATTCAGTAAAACAGAGCTCGGATGCCGTGCACAGGTAAGCTGCCCATGCACGTTCAATACGATACCACAGTTCATCAAGAGTAGTGAATGGCGTATTGTGACGAGCCAGTTGCTCGACCACCATTCACCAGAAGTTTTCAGTTGGTGAAAGATCTGGAGAATGTGCTGGAGGGGGCAGCAGTCGAATATTTTCTGTATCCAGAAAGGGCCGTACACGAATTGCAACATACGGTCGTGCGTTACCCTGCTGAATTGTAGGGTTTCGCAGGGATCGAATGAAGGGTAGAGCCACGGGTTATAACACATCTGAAATGTAACATCCACTGTTGAAAGTGCCGTCAATGAGAACAAGAGGTGACCGAGACGTGTAATCAATGGCACCCCATACCATCACGCCGGGTGATACGCCAGTATGGCGACGACGAATACACGCTTCCAATGTGCGTTCACCGCGATGTCGCCAAACACGGATGCGACCATCGTGATGCTGTAAACAGAATCTGGATTCATGCGAAAAAATGACGTTTTGCCATTCGTGCGCCCAGTTTCGTCGTTGAGTACACCATCGCAGGCGCTCCTGTCTGTGATGCAGCGTCAAGGGTAACCGCAGCCATGGTCTCAGAGCTGAGAGTCCGTGCTGCTGCAAACGTCGTCGAACTGTTCGTGCAGATGGTTGATGTCTTACAAACGTCCCCATCTCTTGACTCAGGGATCGAGACGTGGCTGCACGATCCGTAACAGCCATGCGGATAAGATGCCTGTCATCTCGACTGCTAGTGATTAGCGAGGCCGTTGGGATCCAGCACAACGTTCCGTATTACCCTCCTGAAACCACCGATTCCATATTCTGCTAACAGTCACTGGATCTCGACCAACGCGAGCAGCAATGACGCGATACGATAAACCGCAATCGCGATAGGCTACAATCCGACCTTTATCAAAGTCGGAAACGTGATGGTACGCATTTCTCCTCCTTATACGAGGCATCACAACAACGTTTCACCAGGCAACGCCGGTCAACTGCCGTTTGTGTATGAGAAATCGGTTGGAAAATTTCCTCATGTCAGCACGTTGTAGGTGTCGCCACCGGCGCCAACCTTGTGTGAATGCTCTGGAAAGTTAATCATTTGCATATCACAGCATCTTTTTCCTTTCGGTTAAATTTCTCGTCTGTAGCACGTCATCTTCGTGGTGTAGCTATTTTAATGGCGAGTTGTGTATAATATACGGGAAGTAAAATTAACCGTTCGTGAAAGTGCTAATCTTCTGCTTCGAAGTGCATTATTTTTCGGGAGAAAGCAAGATTTTCTATAAGAGCTATTGAGCATTGTTCATGAATAGTTATTAACTTGCGTTCGGAGGGGAAAAAGTCGCGTAAATCGCAAAAAAGTGACCAGATGTGCGTAGTAATAGCGTCGCACTATACTATGACACCACTGCGGTGTGACATTGTCTAGTGTACAGCATGTGTTATCGTTTCATAACTTTTTGTGGTAACACAGAAGCTTACGTTTCATAACTCGGAAGTATCACATTTGTACATTTTACTTTATCTGGCAGGCCTCCGCAGCATTACTTCACGCATGATAGATTCCTAAAGTTTTTTTTTTTTTTTTTTAATCTGTAATGTTGAAAAACTTCATTTTCTTTGTAATATTTGGATTGCACTGGTTCGAACGTGAACACCATGAGAAGCTTGTAAATTAATTGGGTTGAATAAAAATTAAGAAACCTCAAATTCCCAAATAAACAATTCGTCTGGCTAGTTGGCATGGATTAACGTCATCTTATTGAAATGATTTTTTTTTTCAGTGTGCATCTAACCAAATCGAAAACACTGGGAAGATGCAAAGATCTATTAAAGAGATTCCCTGCACTGCACTCGTCCTTTCCCTTTTGAAATACTGCTGCCGCGATGTGATATCTTTGAAATATAGCAACAATGGAGTACACAGAGTAAGTTCAGAGGAGGGTAGCACGTTTTCTATTATCGAGAAATGCTGGAAAGAGTGTCACGGACATGATACAGGATTTGGTGCCGGTATCATTAAAACAAAGGCGTTCCTCGTTGTAGCGGGAACTTCTCATGAAATTTCTCACTTACTTTCTGCTCCGAATGGGAAAATATTTTGTTGACGCCGACCTACATAGAGAGAAACGATCATCGTAATAAAATAAGGGAACTCAGAGCTCGCACTAACTTCGACAGCGGAATAACAGAGAATTACTGTCCATGAACCATGAACCTTGTCGTTGGTGGGGAGGCTTGCGTGCCTCAGCGATACAGATGCCCGTACCGTAGGTGCAACCACAACGGAGGGGTATCTGTTGTGAGGCCAGACAAACGTGTGGTTCCTGAAGAGGAGCAGCAGCCTTTTCAGTAGTTGCAGGGGCAACAGTCTGGATGATTGACTGATCTGGCCTTGTAACACTAACCAAAACGGCCTTGCTGTGCTGCTACTGCGACCGGCTGACAGCAAGAGGAAACTACGGCCATAATTTTTTCCGAGGGCATGCAGCATTACTGTATGGTTAGATGATGATGGCGTCCTCTTGGGTCAAATATTCCGGAGGTAAAATAGCCACTCATTTGGATCTCCGGAAGGGGACTACTCAGGAGGACGTCGTTATCAGGAGAAAGAAAACTGGCGTTCTACTGATCGCAGCGTGGAATGTCAGATCCCTTAATCGGGCAGGTAGGTTAGAAAATTTAAAAAGGGAAATGCATAGGTTAAAATTAGATATAGTGGGAATTAGTGAAGTTTGGTGGCAGGAGGAACAAGACTTTTGGTCAGGTGAATGCAGGGTTATAAATACAAAATCAAATAGGAGTAATGCAGGAGTAGGTTTAATAATGAATAAAATAATAGGAGAGCGGGTAAGCTACTACAAACAGCATAGTGAACGCATTATTGTGGCCAAGATAAAGCCCATGCCTACTACAGTAGTACAAGTTTATATGCAACCTAGCTCTGCAGATGATGAAGAAATTGATGAAATGTATGATGAAATAAAAGAAATTATTCAGGTAGTGAAGGGAGACGAAAATTTAATAGTCATGGGTGACTGGAATTCTAGAGTAGGAAAAGGGAGAGAAGGAAACATAGTAGGTGAATATGGATTGGGGGTAAGAAACTAAAGAGGAAGCCGCCTGGTAGAATTTTGCACAGAGCATAGCTTAATCATAGCTAACACTTGGTTCAAGAATCATGAAAGAAGGTTGTATACATGGAAGAACCCTGGAGATACTAAAAGGTATCAGATAGATTATATAATAGTAAGACAGAGATTTAGGAACCAGGTTTTAAATTGTAAGACATTTCCAGGGGCAGATGAGGACTCTGAACACAATCTATTGGTTATGAACTGTAGATTAAAACTGAAGAAACTGAAAAAATGTGGGAATTTAAGGAGATGGGACCTTGATAAACTGACTAAACCAGAGGTTATAGAGAATTTCCGGGAGAACATAAGGGAACAATTGACAGGAATGGGGGAAAGAAATACAGTAGAAGAAGAATGGGTAGCTCTGAGGGATGAAGTAGTGAAGGCAGCAGACGATCAAGTAGGTAAAAAGACGAGGGCTGGCAGAAATCCTTGGGTAACAGAAGAAATATTGAATTTAATTTATGAAAGGAGAAAATATAAAAACGCAGTAAATGAAGCAGGCATAAAGGAATACAAACGTCTCAAAAATGAGTTCGACAGGAAGTGCAAAACTGCTAAGCAGGGATGGCTAGAGGACAAATTTAAGGATGTAGAGGCTTATCTCACTAGGGGTAAGATAGATACTGTCTACAGGAAAATTAAAGAGACCTTTTCCGATTGACTACTTCTGCATATTTCCTTTCTTTATTTGGTTGAGAGAACATCGATCGTGTCGTGCCCATCTAGCAGGTGAAAGATGGGTTAAGACACGTTTTCTGGTCCTCTACACGCGACTTTTAAATTATAAGAATGATTTGGAATCTGTTGAAATGAGCGTGGGGCATTGTTGGCCGGGTGGCCCCATCCAGGGAAGTTTAGCCGCCGAGTGCAATTCTTATTTCCGTTGATGCCACATTGAGTGACTTGCATGCCACTTATAGCGAGGAAATAATGATGAGGACAACACCCAGCCCAGAAAATCTCCGACCTTGCTGGGAATCGAACCCGGGCCTGCTGCGTGGGAGGCAAGCATGTCACCACTCACTTTTGAATCTGTTATATCACCGTCATCGGTGTTCGCGAGTGGAGATATCAGTTTCCTCTATTTATTTCAAGTGTTCACGATAAGATCTTCGCAGATGGGCTAAGTTTATAGTAACTCAGTGTTTTACAGCATGCTGCACCTCGCTTAAGTTTTGGGTTTTAAGATAAATAATTTCCAGTCCATATCTTCGGAATTACACTGTGCAAACGATACTGCTATTCAAGCGATATTACTATGTGCCTGATATCGAGAAGTATCGCGTAAGTGGTATAATATTCTGGCAAATCATGTGAAAATACATGTGTTCTTGTAATCCCAGAGGCTGGAGTTGGGTGTAGAAAGTAAGCAAGAATGTTGGGACCATAAACAGTGACGCCTTTGTGCTGAGATGAACTGACCCAGCCTTTGTACAATAATCTTCACGGTATATGAACAGGAGTCTGGTGGTCACTACTGTGTGTCCTATCGTGAGGTAGGTATAGATTCAGCACATCCATAGCCATAAGGGGAATGAAAGATATTTTTTACATGGAAAATTATGTGCCTATAGATATTGAGATTCTTTCCAGAACCACGGCCGTCAAGAGGAGACATTTCCCGTACATTGATCCGTGTCAGACTGTGGCAGCAATCCTAATATTTAATTGTAGTGACACTGATAAATATGCGCCTGGTTCTTGTGAGTCTGGAGATAGCCGTAGAAAGCACAGTATCAAACAAGTAGGTCGGAACAGGAAACACCATCTCAGCAGATGCTTTTGTTCGAATATGGGGCTTGCCCATCCTTTTGCACACCAGTTCATAAAGTCCACGAAAGCTTCTGGCTTATGGCAATTTAGCTCGCGGCTCCCCTGTACGGGTGAATAGTGAACTAAGACCAAGTTTGCATTAAGTCACCATCGGGACCAAGTCTGTCGCGTGTATACTCTGCGCAAATTTGAGAAGATTCAATACGACGAGTGTTTTTGAACTCTTACCACTGAGGTTCTCCTGGGGTGTGGGGTCATTCACGGCCAGTTGGACTCTCTCTGGCGGACACGCTCTTCCGCAGCTGTGGTCATGGGCCACTTTGACGGCGGCAGTTTCCTCCATCAGTGCTGCAAAATGGCATGGTGGGTAAGTGGGATGTATTTGACGGTCTGTAAACCACTTTTGCGGGGTTTAAGAGTCAGTGCAATATGGCGATCTGTACAAAATAGTTTGGTCACTGAAAGTCTCGTCTGCAGAAAAAAGTGGCGGACAGTGCTCTCACAATGGCACCATCAGTAACTTGGACGGTAAATTCAGTAAGAGCCAGTCAGAATACCCCATTCATTCGCAAGATGTCCTTTGTGCTGGGGCGTAAGAGCCTCTACAAATTAGTTCGAACAAGATGGAAGCAAGGTATGTATGGAAAGTTCTGAAAAAGCAAATGTTCAAAGACATGTTGAAGCATACTAACAGTATCTGGTGGGCTGTCCCATTAGGATCGCTAGCAAGAATGTATCCTGTGTTATTCTGCGGAGCATTGCAAAAGGTCTCTGTAGCCCATTGCAAAAGGTGTTGACTATTATTTACATAGACGTGTGGCGTCAGTATACCCCTGACAACCTTTCACCTACACCTGTGAGCCGCTATGCAAACATGTCGCTGAGGATGATCCTCTATACGAACGCACGCTACACCGCACGTGCAAAGGCTATGCATCAGGGATCCAGCAATGGTGTCTAGGTAGACACGTGTTATGACAGGTATTTCTCAGGTGCGTGAAGTATGAAAGGGATGCTGACACCTGATGCTCGTGGGACCCGAACTGGCTCCTGCTTGTGATTCGGCAGCTGACGGCCAAATCATCACTCTGTCGGGTCGCATGTGCATCCTGACTCTTGGGATTGTGTGCGGTGGCGTTCTGTGCAATCAAGTGGACAGGGGACAGTGGGCGGTGAGTGCTTCACGATCTAAATGTTTTTAACCGTGTAATTATGTGTGATAGATGTTTCATGACAATATTTCCTGTGTGATCGCAATTAAAAGAATGGGGATCGATTTAATTATTTCTTACAAGACCTGCATCTTTGCAAACAGCACGGAATGATGAGCAAGAGAAATGTAAGCCCTGCAAACTATTTTTTTTTTATAAATTAACAATTTACCCCTTAAATTTCCCTTTGTGAGATCCTGGGGGAAGAAGGAGGGATGGGATGGCGGGGAGGGGGGAATAGATTTCCTGAAAAATTCTTTAAACAAATAAACTATATTCCATACACTGTCCTGAATCACATAAATTGTTTAAATAAACGGTATACCAAACATTGTCTAAATTTTTTAACAATATTCCGTAGACTGCAATCGAATTCCCCCTAAATGACCGATCAACTGAGCCCTTTGCCCGCCAATTTCTGGGAGGAAAACAGGGGGTGTAAGGGGTTTACCAGAGAGAGAGATGTTAATTAATTGATCAATTTAATTAATTAGCCAATCAAATTGATAAGAGTAAGAGGGGCTACTCCAGTAACTCAGACCTGAACGTGTTCCTGTAGCAGCGATGGGGATGGTGTGTGTTGGCGGTTTCCCAAGGGGAAGGGGGGGATGCTGAGGGGGGAAGAATATCTCAAATGTGCATACCTGCACATGATATAGGCAACCCACACTAAGGAAACGAATTGCTGCCGCCCTTGCCGCTTACTCTCGTTCCAGTCACAAACGCACTGATACATACAGCCACTTTCCACTTTTCTGTGCTGGTGATTCGGACTGAAATTTCGTAATAACTTTCTTAAATTCAGATCACACTAATAATGGGAATTTTATGCAGTTGTCTATGCACATGTGGAAACGAGTCGTAGGAATCCGATACCAGTGGCATGCAGATGATGTATAATGCAACCATCTCTATATCTTGTATGACAGACATCTCCACAGCGAAACTAACATTATCCATTGAATCCCCTGAGTATCTTACATGAGAGACTCCAAGACCACTAATGTTATCTTCTTTATAAAGATGATTAATGACTACAGCGCTTTGTAAGTTGTGCTGAAGTCACAGAGAAAAATATCAGATAAAACAACAACTGTTCGTAAGTGGACGTTCAATAATTAATGCTACACAGTTTTTTCTCTGAAAGTTTACGAAGAAAAAATGCTAAGTTAGTGGTGGGACTTCGTGAAATTTTCCGGCTGCAGCCCCTGTAGTTTCATGAATTTCACATAAGTCTTGGCGCTGTAAGTAGCCTTCAAAATGGCATCTGCAATAGAGATCCGTTCCAGGCAGAGAGCTGTCATTGAGTTCGTTTTGACCAAAGCCAGAGCATGTAAGGTATTCATAACGGCTTGCAGAATGTCTGCGGACCCCTGGCAGTGAACAAAAGCACAGTGAGTCATTGGGCTAGGCGTCTGTCATTGTCCTAACAACGTCGCGCAAACGTGTCCGATCTCCAACGAGCAGCCGGCTGCACACAGCTGTGACTCCTGCAGTGTTGGGACGTGCGGACGCTCTCATTCGAGGTGATCGACTGATCACTATCAGACACCTCTCTGCTCAACTGGACGTCTCTGTCGGTAGTGCTTACACACTCGTTGGTGCGGACGTCGACCTATTGAGTGATACCATACCGGCATATAGGCCCAACCATTAAGGCGGAGTAATGCCGTCGAAGTGAACTCAGATAATGTTTAAAAACATTGTTTTGGTGCCAAGAAAGTGGGTGATAATATGACGTTTTGGAATCCTGAACAAAACTAACCGCTTTCCAGAAAGAAATGCGTTATTAATTACTATTAAAAACTTGAATACACAGTATTAATATTGCATTACTTTATGAAAGCCCTTCACACGTGTCAGGAAAACAATATTAAACCTCTTTTGCAACGCGTCTAGGTTTGCAGTGACAAAAGCTGGCAGGCTCTGTACGATGTCTCTTCTCACACAAGACAAACACAAAATATTGACAATGTTCTACAGGTAAACAATTATGGTGAGTGAAAATTTGCATCTCTCAGCGTTTTTAATAAATGCAGCTCTGGTTCTTTCGTTTTTGGATGTAAATAGTAATTATTGCCTGAAAGCCAATGCAGGTGGTAACAGAATACAGTTTATTATAACAGAACGTTTATACAACAGAGACGCGGGAGTACAGCCTTTATTCGTGGAGCTCCTTCTCCCTGTCCTCGTACTTCTTGCTGTAGGTGCCTTCAGGGTCGTACTTGGCCTTCAGCTGCGCCCAGAGGTCGGGCTTGTGGTTGATGAGGTACTTCAGCACTTTCTTCGTGCCCTCCTTCTGCTTGTCGTTGCATTTGGCGCACTCGTTGCTCAACGCGTCGGGGATGAGACCTGCAGGCAGAAAAACAATTGAGTAAACCTGAGAATTTGTCAGATGCAAAGTAGAGTCTCGTAATTTCACTAGTGAATAAAACTCTCCGTCCTTACAACTCTTTGCTTGCAACTGTGCTATGTATTTCCAATCAGTACGCATTTTCTATTCGTCATGGAAACTAAGGTAGTGCCTTTATTCT
Organism: Schistocerca serialis cubense; assembly: GCF_023864345.2. NCBI lineage: Eukaryota > Metazoa > Arthropoda > Insecta > Orthoptera > Acrididae > Schistocerca > Schistocerca serialis. The sequence goes on from NC_064643.1 coordinate 311,028,702, forward strand.
TTAACAATGAATTCTACTTTCGGATACGTCACAGCTGAAGTAGGGTATATTTAAAAGAAACCTTAGTCGATCAGCAGTGTTTTAGAAATTTCAAATTCTAAGTTATTTATTTTTGGTGTCCTGCAAAGAAGTATGTGCTTTAGGTCAAGTGATAGTACTAAGCATGTCCCAAAAGACAGACAGACAGGGACAACCATATGAACAGAAATAGTCAAAATATAATTGTGATACAGGAACGAAGTATTGGATGGAACATAAGGGAAACATTGGGGATCTCCTTTCTGCCTAACAGCTTTATCTCAATACTGCTGATATTTCATAAGTGTTTCAAACATTATATTAGGGAAATGAATAGTGCATGAAAACATTGTAATTAGAGCCCTTATAAAAGTACTAGTACAGTACAGTACATCAATAATTCAAGCTAACATCACAATGTTAACGCCCACAGAAAGCATTTCTTCATTTAAGTAAAGGGATAAATGTGAAATGCTTTTCAAATTGAATCCTCACGGTTATATAGCAGCAGCAAGTTTACTGAAATTCTGGTTGCGAATTTGATCTGCACAATAGACGGCAACACACTTAAAAAAATCTGTTTCTGCATAAGAATTAAATTCTGATGAAGAAATGTCTCTTGCATGTCAACTACAAGTTGAAACAACTTCCATGCTGCTTTTTTATGTGTTGTTGTTGTCTTCAGTCCTGAGACTGGTTTGATGCAGCTCTCCATGCTACCCTATCCTGTGCAAGCTGCTTCATCTCCCAGTACCTACTGCAACCTACATCCTTCTGAATCTGCTTAGTGTATTCATCTCTTGGTCTCCCTCTGCGATTTTTACCCTGCACGCTGCCCTCCAATGCTAAATTTGTGATCCCTTGATGCCTCAGAACATGTCCTACCAACCGGCCCCTTCTTCTTGTCAAGCTGTGCCACAAACTCCTCTTCTCCCCAATTCTATTCAATACCTCCTCATTAGTTTTGTGATCTACCCATCTAATCTTCAGCAGTCTTCTGTAGCACCACATTTCGAAAGCTTCTATTCTCCTCTAGTCCAAACTATTTATCGTCCATGTTTCACTTCCATACATGGCTACACTCCATACAAATACTTTCAGAAACGACTTCCTGACACTTAAATCTATACTCGATGTTAACAAATTTCTCTTCTTCAGAAACGCTTTCCTTGCCATCGCCAGTCTACATTTTATATCCTCTCTACTTCAACCATCGTCAGTTATTTTGCTCCCCAAATTTTCTTTTTTATATACGGCACTGATAATGCTGCGGTAAGTTCGATGATGGTCATTAAAGACCATGTTCAATAACAATTAAACATTACTCGATCTTTTCTTCGCAGCCAAAATCGGTACATCCTTTCTCTGCCAAGGAATCTTATTCCCCATTACCATCCATTGTCAGATTTCTGTGCATCGTGAGAGCTTCGAACCTGTCGATCTGAAACCTACACTTTGTTTGGTCAGAGATGTCACCACTTACCCCTTAACCCAACCCACTCAGGGTCCTTTCTTATATCCTACTAAGTTTACCTCTGCTATCTTAGAAAATTGTTTGGAGAACCTCTTCTCATCCATATAAATCTGGTGTCTGTAAAATTTTAGTCCTCACTTACCGCGGGATGACAATTTGCATGACAGAAGCAATTTCTGTTCCTTATATTATTACTACCGTTAAAATTCCTATAAACCCCTGAAGCAGCAAACCTGCTGTTTCGACACTTCACACCCGACAGTGTAACTTAATGGAAAACTTTGTCAGCTGTCGTCTTTTCTGATTTAGTCCTCATGGTTTTTTTTTTCGCCTTTATCATCTAGCGCCAAGCTATCCACCCGTTAATGAGAGAGTGGTATACACACCTCTTACACATTTTATACAGAGGCCTTTTCTCCACTGTTTCATGTGTCATCTTTTCGTACTACGTCTCTGTATTATTTTTTCATTATTATCAAGTAACACAATACTACAAGTTTTCTGTGTATCTTCTGTTTTATGTTTTACACAGTTCTCAAAATCACTCAGTCTCTGCATCTAATTGAAGTTGGTTAGTTACAGAATCTTCACTTTGCAATGGAAATTGTGAGTGAATATTTATGCATTTTCTAGGCTCATCAGAACATGGAAGGTAGTGAACGGTGTCGGGCGCTCCAGGCAACTTACTCTTGAGCTCCTTTCCGTCGGCTGTGCAGTTGTTTTCGTCGTTCTCCAGCAGGCACTGGGCGTACTTGTTGAGCAGGCGGTCGTTGGCGAGGATCTCGTCCAGATTGACGTTGTCGTACTTGGTGGTGTACTTCTCCTCCGCGGCGGCTACCACAATGACGGCCAGTGCCGAGACGAGTACCAGGGCGGCCTTCATGTCTGCTGGGAGGTGAGTCTGCAGTGCGGGGTTCACAGCTGATGCCCACACTCTCCTGCTGCCAGTATATATACAGCAGGCGGGTCCCCCACCACGCAACTGCACGCGTCTTTGCCGGCCTGGGAAGCGTTTGTGCGTCACCAGCTTAGCGGGTTTTTCCATTCCAGTTTAGAGCCATCCACGTACGCTTTCATTAGCTGTTTCCGAATGTCAGTTGTGAGTGAATCACCTTTTACGAGTATGAAAAGCATACATCGTGTGCAAAGAGTGCGCTTTTATGTATCATATTTCTCCTCCTGATACTGACAATCCGGTCTGTCAATATCAAATATCTACAAAACCATAGGAAATACCGGAAAAAGGTTTTCCACAATTGATACAATTCAAGATTTTCCAAGATGTGGTTCATGACATAATGCTTTAGCTAGTGATTGAAAGAGGTTACATTTAAATACTCTCCTTGAAACAGATATATCATCATATTAAATAAATCTCTTTAAGAGACTGCATGGGCTCATTTCTTTTCGTAATTCTTTACCTAAATGGATTCTTGGATATTGTGGTCTGCATGGTAACTTGCATTGTTCTGATGAAAGTTCACGAAACGGGGTGGCGGGACAACATTTGCGTTGCACACCGCTATTTACATTCGCATGAAACAAGCGATATGTGATGATTTTGAAATTGTTACTCTATACAGTTGTGATACACAACATACACCTTTTAGTGAGCGACTGTTATGTTTACCGGCTATAGATCTGGATTGCCGCGCGGGATTAGCGGAGCGGTCTCAGGCGCTGCAGTCATGAAATGTGCGGTTGATCCCGGCGGAGGTTCGAGTCCTCCCTCGGGCACGGGTGTGTGTGTTTGTCCTTAGGATAATTTAGGTTAAGTAGTGTGTAAGCTTAGGGACTGATGACCGTAGCAGTTAAGTCCCATAAGATCTCACACACATTTGAACATTTTTTTCTTTATTTTTTTTTTCTTTATTGAGACCTGGATTACATATCCATCTGTGCCATTTCTTACTCTTTTCGTCTAACTGTTTGGCTGCATCAGCCACTGGTAACTCCTGCATGGTCCCGACTTGAACGTGAATGTCCACAGACGCCGCGCTGACGTCACCCTAGCTTGTCAGCGGGTGCCGCTGCATTGCAGTCAGTTGTTTATTTGTTAGCGATCGTGTAGCAGTTATTTTCCAGTCGCTGACTAAGATTTAAACTTCGATTACGCAGTGCCAAGGAAAGCGTGTTTTTAGAAGGAGATATAAAACACAAAATAACTACACTCATATTACTAACAAGCAGAGAAGTGCTGGAAGTTTTATTTTGTGACATACAGCAAGTAAAATGAGCCGTTAGTGAAAATGCTAATCTTAAGCTTCACAAGCGCATCATATTTCGGGAGAAAGCAAGATTTCCTGCAAGACCTATACTACTAGCCATTAAAATTACTACACCAAGAAGAAATGCAGATGATAAACGGGTATTCATTGGACAAATATATTATACTAGAACTGATATGTGATTACATTTTCACGCAATTTGGGTGAATAGATCCTGAGAAATCAGTACCTAGAACAACCACCTCTGGCCGTAATAATGGCCTTGATACGCCTGGACATTGAGTCAAACAGAGCTTGGATGGCGTGTACAGGTACAGCTGCCCATGCAGCTTCAACGCGATACCACACTTCTCCAAGAGTAGTGACTGGCGTATTGTGTCGAGCCAGATGCTCGGCCACCATTGACCAGACGATTTCAATTGGTGAGAGATCTGGAGTACGTGCTGCATCCAGAAAGGCCCGTACAGGACCTGCAACATGCGGTCGTGCATTATCCTGCTGAAATGTAGGGTTTCGCAGGTTCAAGTGGTTCAAATGGCTCTGAGCACTATGGGACTCAACTGCTGTGGTCATCAGTCCCCTAGAACTTAGAACTACTTAAACCTAACTAGCCTAAGGACATCACACACATCCATGCCCGAGGCAGGATTCGAACCTGCGACCGTAGCAATCGCACGGTTCCGGACTGCGCGCCTAGAACCGCGAGACCACCGCGGCCGGCGGGTTTCGCAGGGATCGAATGAAGGGTAGAGCCACGGGCCGTAACACATCTGAAATGTAACGTCCACTGTTCAAAGTACCGTCAATGCGAGCAAGAGGTGACCGAGACGTGTAACCAATGGCACTCCATACCATCACGCCGGGTGATACGCCAGTATGCCGCTGACGAAGACACGCTTCCAATGTGCGTTCACCAGCCAAACATGGATGCGACCATCATGATGCTGTGAACAGAACCTGGATTCATCCGAAAAAATGACGTTTTGCCATTCGTACACCCAGGTTCGTCGTTGAGTACACCATCGCAGGCGTTCCTGTCTGTGATGCAGCGTCAAGGGTAACCGCAGCCTTGGTCTCCGAGCTGACAGTCCATGCTGCTGAAAACGTCGTAAAACTGTTGATGCAGATGCTTGTTGTCTTGCAAACGTCCCCATCTGTTGATTCAGGGATCGAGACGTGGCTGCACGATCCGTTACAGCCATGCGGATAAGATGCCTGTCATCTCAGCTGCTAGTGATACGAGGCCGTTGGGATCCAGCACGACGTTCCTATTACCCTCCTGAACTCACCGATTCCATATTCTGCTAACAGTTATTGGATCTCGGCGAACGTGAGCAGCAATGTCGCGATACGATAAACCGCAATCGCGATAGGCTACAATCCGACCTTTATCAAAGTCGGAAACGTGATGGTACGCATTTCTCCTCCTTACACGAGGCATCACAACAACGCCGGTCAACTACTGTTTGTGTATGAGAAATCGATTGGAAACTTTCCTCATGTCAGCACGTTGTAGGTGTCGCCACCGGCGCCAGCCTTGTGTGAATGATCTGAAAAGCTAATCATTTGCATATCACAGCATCTCCTTCCTGTCGGTTAAATTTTGTGTCTGTAGCACGTCATCATCGTGGTGTGGCAATTTTAATGGCCAGTAGTGTATTCAGCGTTGTTCATGAATAGTTGTTAACTTGTATTTGGGCAGGAGAAAGTTGTATAACTCGCAAAAAAGTATCGAGATATAAGCGCCGTGAAAAGAAGCTTATAAATAATCTGTACTTACTAAAAACTACGAAACTTAAAATTACCACTATAATAATTTGGCACGCTAGTCGGCATGGGTCTAACATCACCTCACTGAAATGAGTTTTTTTTGTTTCAGAGCAAATCTAACCAAATACAAAACACTTAGAAGATGCAACAGAACTGCTAAAGGGACTGCCTACACTACGCTTATCCGTCGTCTTTCGGAGTCCTGCTGCGCGGTGTGGGATCTTTAGCAGGCAGGATTAGTAGAGTACACCGAGAGAGCTCAAAGAAGAACGGTGAGTTTTGTATTTTCGAGAAATAGGGGAGAGAGGGTTACAGTCATAATACGGGATTTAGTGTGGACATCATGAAAACAAAGACGTTTCTTGTTGTGGACGGACCTTCTCACGAAATTTCAGTCACAAACCTTCTCCTCTTAATGCAAGCAAAAAACAAATAAATAAAATGTTCATGCCGACCTACATAGGGAGAAACGATCATCAAAACAAACTAAGGGAAATCAGAGCTCGTACGGAAATATATAGGTGTTTGTTTTTCCTCGCGTTGTTCTAGAGTGGAATGACAGAGAATTATTGTGAAGGCGGTTCGACGAACTCTCTGCCAGGCAGTTAAGTGTGATTTGCAGAATAGACATGTAGATACAGATGCAGGTGTAGAATTAAGTGGTTTACTGAGCACTGCTGCACAACTGCCCAAACAGCTTATAATACAAGTACTGAGAATCAGAGGTAATCTATCACAGAAGTGCTTAACAGGCGGCAATAATATATAGTCACCCTTCCACAGACTAAGAGCCTATGTACTCACCAGTACCAATGTCTGCTGTTACCTATAATCACGATATGAGTGGTAGTGAGAGTTAACAACTTGCGCCAGAAATGAGGAGAGCGCTGTATGACAACACACACACACAGCTCAAGACGCTGCCCCAATTCGTGCATTTTAGGAACAGCCAGGAACAGACTGTCGTGTCAAATCCGTCCTTCTCGGCTGACCGATGGTACTCCAGGGCTCCATCTCATGTTACTGGTTGGTAGTACTCCAAATGGTTTCGCACACACAGCGTCTCGTACGTGAGCTGCTGTAGCAGCCGCCTCGCGGACAGCGCCCTCAAGGAGTCGCACTGCCACAGCCACAATTCTATTCGTGTGACATAATTTGACACAAACATCCAGGAGCTTCACGACAGTTATACAACGGCTGCAATTTAATCTTTGGATGTTCGATAGACACCAGCGTCGAACTGAGCCTGTGGGAGGACGTGACATCGTAATTAAATGGGGCCTCAAGTCTGCTTTGAAACTGATGCATTTATAATGTATATTTTGTAAAACATAAATAATATACTTGCAATGTCTGACAAAAAAAGTTAAGCATTTATATTGTGTGTACTCTACGCTCTGTTAATCGTAGTATACGAGGGCTATTCAGAAAGTAGGGAACGTTTCCGTCTGACACCGATAGGCGACGCCGATCGCGTATATTTTGGTATGTGCGTGCTCGGCAGCTCAGTCGGCATCCATCCGTGATAGCGGGAACGTCTCTGCCCGTCCGGTTTTCTCGATATTCGAATTTGAAATGTACGTTGCAATCGGAGATCCCGCCAGTTGTGAGGTGCGGCCTGTGACACGGTTTTTGTTGCCAAAAAACCTAAAAGCTATAGAAATTTATCGTGAACTGTGCGAAGTGTACGGGAAACAATGTAATGAGTGAATGTTCCGCCCGGAAATGGTGCATTCGGTTTAAGAATGGCCGAACCAATGTTCATGATGAAGCGAAGCGTGGAGGCCCAAACAATGTGACTGACAATCTTGTCGCTTTAGTTGATGCAACGATTCGTGGAAACCGTTGCTTCACAATAACGGAGCTTTCGCTTTCTTTTCTCACGAGTTTCACGGACATTGTTGTTTGAAATTGTCACTCAAAACTAGGGTGCCATGAATTTTGTGCACGATCGGTGCCCAAAACGCTTAAACAGCGCCATAAAGAACAGCGAATGGGGGCAATGTTGACATTTCTGGACGCCTACCACAAACATGATGATTCATTACTGGATCGAATTGTAACCGGTGACGAGACTTGCGTGAAACACGTCAGTTGCGAGACAAAATTACAGTCCTTGGAGTGAGGGCACACAAAGCCCCCCCCCCCCCCCCAAAAAAAAACCAAGAAAGTGTTTGCAAACCTTGTCAGCAAGGAAGTTGATGATGACAGTGTTTTGGGATAGGCAAGGTGTGCTTTTTATTGATTTTCTCGAACGTGGAGCAACCATAAATTCTGCCCGGTACTGTCAAACTTTGCACAGCCTTAGAAGAGCAGTTAAAATCTAACGCCGAGGAAAGCTGACGACCAAAATTTTGTTTTTGCACGACAATGCCCGACCTCACACGAAAAAGTGCACTAAAGAACTACTTAATTAATTCAAATGGGAAATTTTTCCTCAGCTGCCCTACAGCCCCGATCTTGCACCAAGCGACTTCCACTTGTTCCCCAAGATGAAGAACTAGCTTGCAACGCTGCCCTTTGATCACGGCGCGGAAGTCCGGGCTGAAGTCTCAGGCGGCAGAATGTGACGACGAAGGTCCTTCAGACCTTGTCGACCGCTATGATAAGTGCCTCAATGTGTTTGGTGACTATGTGGAAAAGCGTTATGTTAAAAAAAATTGTTCAAATGTGTGTGAAATCTTATGGGGCTTATGGGACTTAACTGCTAAGGTCATCAGTCCCTAAGCTTACACACTGCTTAACCTAAATTATCCTAAGGACAAAAACGCACACCCATGCCCGAGGGACCAACCGCACAGTCCATGACTGCAGCGCGAAAAGCAGTATGTCAATCGCTCTTTCAAATGCATATAATAAAATGTATTTCTTATACATAGTTTTTTTTTAATGCCAAAACGTTCCCTACTTTCTGAGTAGCCCTCGTACCTAATTGAAGATATAAGTGAGAAACCTAGAATACGAATAAGCATTTAGCGCAGCAGCCATCAAGAGAAGTGCAAAGAAATAATAAAGAATAGAAGAACAAAATTACATTTTATTTCACATTTCTAGAGACAAAGCTTGTACACTTATAATACCAGGTTAGTTTTGTAACTTTAGTACGAGGTAGTTTCTTCATAAAGAGCGAAGATAATTTTTTATTAGTTTCAGCTTAGAGAAGCTTCTCTCTCATGATGCATATAAGACGCAATTGGTTAGAAGTATTGAATAGTAAGTGACATTTACGATAATAATTCACTGAATTCTCACAGGTGGGGTGTACAAAAAAGGAGAAGGAGGAATTTGAAGATGACATGCAAAAGCAGCTAAATGGAGGTAATCAGATTATAATAGGGGACCTCAATGCACATGTTGGCACAGACAGGAAAGGATTCGAAGAGATAATGGGACCAGAGGGCTGGGGGAACCGAAATAGAGAAGGAAAAGTGTTGCTGGAATTCTGCAAGAGGAATGGGCTGGCGATCGCAAATTCGTGGTACAAGAAGAGAAGTAGCCACAAAATAACTTGGTACAGTGAAGACTGGTCCAAACTTCAGTAGTAGACTATGTACTAGTGGATAGGCAGATGATGAGCAGCCTCACAGATGTTAAGGTCATTCCATCTGAGGCCTTAGACAGTGACCATCGACTGTTGGTAGCCACCCTGAGAGAGCAAAAAGATAGGAGGGCAACAGACATACAGGAGAAAAGGTTGAAGACATGGATGCTGAAAGGGGATGAACGGAGGACCCAGTACCAGACACTGATCAGGAAGAAGCTGCGGAAGGAAGATCAGAGAACAGTGGAAGAAGAATGGGGAGATTTTAAGAGGGCTCTAGTTGAGGCAGCTGAGACTGTGTGCGGAAGAACTAGCACAAAGAGGAGAAGTAAGGAAACCCCATGGTGGAACAACATATGTAAAGAGGCAGTACTTCGAAAGAACAAAGCCTTCAGAGAATGGTTCCAGACCCGAACAGAGGAAGCTAGGGTAAAATATAAGGAAAGCAAGAAAGCGGCACAGACCATAGTAAGAAGAAGTGGATGGAAAAATGGACAAGAATGTTAGAAGAGGACAGTGAAGGGAACAAAAAAGTACTTTACACCGTGGTAAGAAATAAGAGGAACGACAGAAGCGAGTGCCTGAGGATCATGGATAATAATGGAAGAGTTGTGGAGGAAATGCATGAGCTCAAAAAGATTTGGAAGGAGTACTTTGAAGATCTGTTGAATGCCGTCAAGCGGGTAACTAACAGCGATGGAGAGTCTAAGGCAGCAGACGATTATAATAGTGGGGAACTTGATGATCTAACTTGGAATGAAGTGGAAGAAGCCATAAAGAGGATGAAAGGGGGCAAGGCACCAGGTTGGGACAAAGTAACAGTGGATATGATACGAGCAGCAGGAATCCAGTGGCTATACAGAGTGCTGAGGGTGGTGTGGAAGAAGAACAGAATTCCTGAGGATTGGAAGAAAGGAATTATAGTCCCGATCTTCAAGAAAGGGGATAAAAGGAGATGTGAGAACAGAGGAATCACCCTGCTATGCCACTGTGGAAAAATCTATGAAAAGATCCTGGAGAAGAGAATAAGAACCAGTATTGAAAGTAGACGGCAGGAGGAGCAGTATGGTTTCAGACCGGGAAGATCAACAACGGACCTCATATTTGAGGTAAGGCAACTGCAGGAAAGGCACTATGAGTACGGGAAGGACTTAATCATGGCCTTTTTAGATATTGAGAAGGCGTATGACAGTATCTATAGGGGCAAGCTCTGGGATGTGCTGAACGCAAAAGGGATAGATGAAGAGATAACACGAAAAGTCAGAAAAATGTATGAGGGAAGTGAGAGTTGTGTGAAAGTGGGGAGGGAACGTACTGCATGGTTCAAGCTGGAAAATGGGCTGCGACAGGGAAGTGCACTTTCGCCTTTATTGTTTATTATTGTTATGGATGAAATCCTACAGCAAGTATCAGATGCAATTGGAGATCATAAAATGAAAGCAGTGCTTTTTGCCGATGACCTGATGTTATGGGTAAATTGCGAGAAGGAGGTGCAAGAGCAGTTAGATGTATGGGAGGCAACGGCAGCACAATATGGAATGCATTTCTCTGCAAAGAAAAGTGAAATAATTGTCACAACAAGGAAGAAGAATAGGCCAAATGTGGATATAACTTGTGGAGGGGAAAAACTACAAGTGGTAGAGAACTTCAAGTACCTGGGAAGCATGATTGAAAGTAAGGGGGGGAACGCAATGGAAATAAATGAAAGGTGCAGAAAAGCAGGGCAGTTCTTCAAATGCATTAGGGGGCTTATTTGGAGCAAGGAGGTGCCACAGAAATCCAAGGGAATTATATACCGAACCTACTTTGTCCCCATACTGGCATACGGAAGTGAGACATGGGTAATGTACAAAAGCGACAAAAGTAGAATACAAGCTAGTGAAATGAAGTTCCAGAGGAGCAGGTTGAGTGTAACAAGATGAGACAGATTGCGAAATGTGTATGTGAGGGAAAGACTAAAGGTGGAACCAGTACAGGACAGGATAGAAAAATCAAGACTGCAGTGGTATGGACACATGAAGAGAATGGATGAGGGAAGAATTCCAAAGAGGATATTTGATCTGCAACTGGAGGGGAAGAGGCCCAGGGGAAGACCAAGAGATAGATGGGTGAAGGGAGTGAAGGAATGTGTGACGAGAAGAGGAGAGAACTGGACGAAGGTGGAAGAGGGGGAATGGTGGAAAGACAAAACACGATGGAGAGGCTTGTGTTCCCGACAGACCCAGCCAGTGGCTGGAAACTGTCCAAGATGATGATGATGAATTCTCATTTAATCATAAACTGAAATATTTCTTGGGCGTTCCATCGAGCAGAAAAGTCACATTTGTATCGTTTGCTTGTAGATGCCAACCATACCTGATCCCTATCAAGCTCATAGTAAATTCCTACCAGATTCTCCAGTGTTGTAGCCAGAGCGTCATCGGAAGTTTGAATCATAAATTTTGTTTCAACGATTTCGAAGATTTTAGTTCTTTCCTTCATGGCCGCGTTTCGTTGTGACAATTCTTGTGTAAACAGAACGACGAAGTTCTCCTTGAATCGATAAGCTAGCATCATGCGCTAGTTCACCCGATACTGTTTTATTCGTCGGTCACTGATAGTGTCCACATCATTGCATTTTTACGGTCTAATGTATCAGTCTTCTCTAAAACTGCAGTTCGTTTCGTTCCCCGCTAAAAAACTCATTCAGAGTTTTTAATCTGGGAGTCCTTTATCTGAAGTCAGTTTTGGAGACTGTAGATACCGATGAGCTAAATTTACTTGTAGCAGTATCGTGTGCCAAGAATTGGCGTAGGTGAAAGGAGAAACCTTGCTGGAGATCCAATATCAATGTTTACCTTGAACAGATTTTCATATCTTCCACAGTGCTCATAATTGTTTCCACGATTTCTTTTACGACCTTAACTGACTCGTAATGAGCAGTGCAGCGAGTATCAAGCAATCGCTTCAGATTTTTGACTGTCTTTTCATTCTGCAGCTAATGTCAGTCTATATGCAGAAGACGAGAAGAGTGAATGTAACTTATCTACAGTACCAAAAAAGGGACGCCACAGATTTTTGGAATCCTTAACAAAGGAACTGAACAGAGTTTTTGGTTTGACTTCTCGAGTTTTTCGTTGTACTCCTCCTTGTACAACTGACACTGAGCAGCATTGTCATTATTATGAGCCCTACACACCGCAATAGCCAGTCTATATTTTTCCAGCTACTGCTGAATACCTTTCGACTTATCCTCTGCAGTCTTCTCCGGCACAAAAAAACGAATAATGTGTTCTCGCACTTCCACACTGTTGTCTTCTAAATAGACGTATCTAATTATTTAACTCATTTGGTTAGCTCTGTTTTCATCAGAGGTGCTATAGGAATCTATTTCGTAATAGTTAGCCTTTTCTGTGTCTGCAATAATTTTATACTTAACATGTTCACCTAAAATAAAAATAATTTCATTTTGTATCGATTTGAAAACCAAGAGGGTACTCTCTTTAAAACCAACAGTGGGTTCTTCAAGTTTGAAATATGCTTTTTCAATACTGGATCACATTTCGCCATCGCTTGCACCAATTCTAATAAATTTTTATTTGCTTCCCAATGAAGCGTGTTCACAACGATTGTACGAGTAGAAAGCAACGTTTTTCTAGGCTAAAAAAAGTTCAATATCTAAAAGACAATCTACAATGTTTCTCTTTCCGTGGTCTCATTACTAACAATTTTTGATTATCTTTCTCAATGGTTTATTGAGTTTCAAGCCCATAGAGAGTGTTTTCCATATTTCTAAATTTGATAGAATTTCGGGTGATGATTCATGCTGTGATGTCATAGGATTCAGTTTCTCGCCATAAAAGGAAAATAATCAGTACTAAAAACAGTACATTTTATTTATTGATAGTGAGTGCAGCATCCATTTCTTTAAATACTATATGTCTACAGTACCTTTGGTTCTTTCGACAAGGAATCGTCGTAAAGTAAATGAATGTGAATGAAACCATGACGAAGATAGACAACGGTGTTTACCTTTAGATAGATAACTTGGTTTTTGTATATATTCAAGGTCCCACACTGTTTTGGTATACTTCACTCCCCTTTTCAATAATCACAAATCTGATATGCTCTGGAACAGATGTTGGGAAATGTGTTAATAAATAAGAAAGTGCTTTCTTTGAACTACCAACGGCTTACAAACTGTTTTAAGCAATGCTCTTCCAATACTGTATCATATTTTGTCGTCAACCGCACAATTCGGATGAAAGGAGACGTACTTAGATGGAACAAAAAATTCTAATTCTCATCGTTACTTTCCTTATTATATTTTTATCGGTGACTCTTACGTCAAATTCTTCATTAAAATTACATAAAGTAGGCTTTTCACATGTATTTGTAGTTTCAACAACAATAAGAATTGTACACCGTAGCCAGATTCAACGGCCTGATTACACTTTCCTTTTCCATCTTCATTTTCTTCATGAGCATAAAGATATTTCGATAAAGATTCAGCGAATGATTTAGCCTCTACAGTCTTTGCTTTTCTTAGTTTACTTTCCTGGGAGCCGGATAGGTTAATTCTTATCACAAAAAAAGAGATTCGCAAGATTACAGATTATAGCATACACATCCATTAACTGTAATTTTTTCTCTCCATGTATCCTGTCTGTTCGTTCATGAGAGTAGACAGGTACCATCATGGCCAAGAACGTATGGTCATTTTCAAATGAATATTGTGTATAGCGTTTATACGGTGAATGCCAATAAATCCAATTTCTCCAGTATATAAAAATATTATTTTTAATTTACTACTTCATGAACAATTATTTGATTGTTAAACATAATGCTTCTAGAATTTGTAACATATTTCGACATTACAACAAATTCTTTATTTGCTGCAAAAAGTGAAAATAAAGAATCTAATGTTTGTAAGTGATTATAGAACTTTAACTGTCTATGCATATCTGATCCTGATAATACACACTAGAAAATTTCGAAATAATAAGAGCCTACTTACAAATCTAGCTACCACTTTTTGGGCTCTTCTTAGTTCACTGTTTAAACTCATTTAAGCAACCACGACAAAAATCAACGAAAAATTCATTAATTGCATAGTACTTCTAACAGGGCTTTACGAGGGATGAAATTAAATGGAAGTCAACACGAAGCACAAGGCATTGCATTGTAGAGTGCGTGCAGGTGTGGGCCGTTTGGGTTTTCCTGATTCTGAAGGACATTCCCTGACAATTTCAAATGGATGTCGAAGTGAAGTCCCACGGTGGCTTCTATCTTCTAGCACTTGGTCTCCTGAGAGTTTTAAAATTATCCGGTGAACTGAATGTTCAAACAAAGTTGGGGCTTTCAATCAGTCATCTTTTAATCCATCGCACGATATTTCAGCTTCTCACCTGCCAGTCACCTTCAAGTGAGCCATCGAAGGCTGTTAAGCTTCAATAGCTCACCTGAAGATAACTGGCAGGTGACAAGTTGAAATATCGTGCGATGGATTAAACGTTGACTGACTGAAAGCACGAAATTTGTTCGAACACTTGGTCTCCTAACATCTCACAAGTTATGACGTAATATTGCGACAGTACGGTTGAAATAGCAATTTTTTAATAGATATGTTGTTCCTTTCACGAAAGAAATCATCACGCAATATCTCTGTTGTTCGGATCTATACTGAAGCGACAAAGGAATCAGTATAGGCATACCCAATCAAAAACAGAGATATGTAAACAGACAGAATACGGCCCTGCGGTCGGCAACACCTGTATAAGGCAACAAGTGTCTGGCGCAGTTGTTTTGTTAGTTTGAAAGTGGTGTTATAGTCGACGCACGAGCGATGGGACCATGGAGGTAAGAATAAGGGGAGATGGCGCTACGTATCCCAGCCGTACTACGTTTTGAAGCCATGGGGGCGTGGCTCGCTGCCATGACACTCTGACCAAAACGTACATTGCCAGTGTGCTACAGCGCTGCGTGTATTACAGTCGCTAATTGCACCATATACGCATGTAACGTCATCAGATTGAATGTTTTAAAGTTTTTGTTTAAAATAAAATCTCGTAAAGGCGAAATTCCGCGTTTCTTCTGATTAAAAATAGTTTTTAATGTAATATTACGAATAGCTAGCCTTCAATGTAAACTATACAATTTTGTTCATTCAGTAATAAACGTGTATCACAAACTAAACAATAGAAACTGAAAACTAAGTTAGCTATATCCTCCCTCAAAAGCCCCATAAATACATCTTGTTTGTAATACGTCCTGGGACATTTCAGTTACGTTACACTACTGGGAAACACGGTTCATTACCACCAATATTTATTGAAATACGGTACATAGAATGGCAAATCTACACAGTATCCTGTTTAGGCCTATACTTTACGCCAGTTAATGTAGTGTTAGCTTTTAATTTGGTACATAATGAAGACAAAGTGAGTTAGTCAACACTTCGATTATCGACGAGACGTACGTATTACACTGAAACGTGAACTTGAAAACTAAGAATTTAATCCTTTGAATTAACATACCTTTTGCAAATGTTTTGGATGTGTAGGGAAAACTGATGGTACAGCATTTTCTCGGAGCCTTACTGCTGAAAGGGAAGTTCGGTCTATGTCCTCTTCTCGGAAATGCTGAGAACATATAGTGCTCCATTTAGACGCACGCCAATTCTTCCTCCTCATGGCATTCTCCCACAGAGCTTTCCGACTTTCAATTTTAGGAAATCTAAAATCATACAGGAGGAAAACACGCTATAGAACAAGTACCGATGTAGCACACGTTCATTCACAATGAAGTTGTAAAATCACACTTAACGAGACAACTTACACATGAAATGTTATTCCCTTCGATTTCGCATCACAATCAGAACGATTCGTACGTCCGAACACCACACAAGTCACCATAATAGCGCAAAATCCTTCCAAAAGCGAGCGATAAGCCTATGCACACAAGCTTAGAGGCAGGAATGTTTTGGTCGGATTGAGATGGCTACCCTCGGCTTCACATAGCTTCACAGCTGTGACGTCACGGCGTCTCCCTCTATTCTTACCTCCATGGATGGGACACAACACATCTGTGGTAGCGATGAAGTGGGGACTCTCCTTACGGCCATTTCATGAGTTTACCAGGAATATCATGAATCCGGTAAAACATCAAATCTCCAACGTTGCTGCGGGAGAAAATATCCTGCAAGATCGGGGTCAACGATGACTGAAGAGAATCGTTCAACGTAACTGAAGTGCAACTCTTCCGAAAATATGTGAATATTTTAATACTAGGTCATCAACAAGTGCAACGTGCGTAGTATTCAACGAAACATCATCGATATGGGCTTTCGGAGCCGAAAGCCGACATTTGTACCCTTGATGACTGCACGACACAAAGCTTTACGCCTCACCTAGGCCCGTAAATACTGGCATTTGACTGTTGATGACTGGAAAAATGTTGCCTGGTCGTAAGAGTCTCGTTTCAAATTGTATCGAGCGGATGGACGTGTATGGGTATGGAAACAACCTCATGAATCATGGACCCTGCATGTCAGCAGGGTACTGCTCAAGCTGGTGAAGGCTCTGTAATGGTGTGAAGTGTATGCAGTTGGAGTGATACGGGACCCTTGATACGTCTAGTTATGACTCTGACAGGCGACACTTACCTAAGCATCCTGTCTGGTCATCTGCATCCATTCATGTCCTTACGTCCATTGTGCATTCCGACAGACTTGGGCAATTCCAGCAGGTCAATGCGACACCCGAAACGTCCACAATTGCTGCAGAGTGGCTCCAGGAACACTCTTTTATGATTAAACGCTGCGGCTGGCCATCAAACTATCCAGACATGACCATTATTGAGGACATCTGGGATGCCTTGCAACGTGCTGTTCAGAATTGATCTCCACCCCCGAGTACTCCTACGGATTTATGGACAGCCCTGCGGTTATCATGGTGTCAGTTCCCTCCAGCACTGCTTCAGACAGCAGTCGAGTCCATTCCACGACGTGTTGCGGCACTTATGAGTGCTCGCGGGGGCTCTGCACGATATTAGGCAGTTGTACCAGCTGAAACTTCTTAATATGGTTTTTACTTACTTGGACTGAAATAACTGGGAAGGTGGAACTTCTAAATATGATTTTACTTAAACTGCTAAATGCTTACTCAGAGTTCTTAAACTGCTGAGCTGAAACTGAACGTACTGTCACTTTGTTCTTTTTATCTTTTGAACACTGACTTACAGAATTTTCTCTGACAAGAAAGGTTCAAGCTAAACCTATTCATTTATTATCCATAATATACAAGCGCAGCGCAATCTGACTGATAATAGTTAACACAAAAGAATGGCCCTGAATTAGAAGAAATCCTAACAATGGCTCATACATTTCATAACACACTTTGTTGTTGTTGTTGTGGTCTTCAGTCCTGAGACTGGTTTGATGCAGCTCTCCATGCTACTCTATCCTGTGCAAGCTTCTTCATCTCCCAGTACCTACTGCAACCTACATCCTTCCGAATCTGCTTAGTGTATTCATCTCTTGGTCTCCCCCTACGATTTTTACCCTCCACGCTGCCCTCCAATGCTAAATTTGTGATCCCTTGATGCCTCAGGACATGTCCTACCAACCGATCCCTTCTTCTAGTCAAGTTGTGCCACAAGCTTCTCTTCTCCCCAATCCTATTCAGTACCTCCTCATTAGTTACGTGATCTACCCACCTTATCTTCAGAATTCTTCTGTAGCACCACATTTCGAAAGCTTCTATTCTCTTCTTGTCCAAACTATTTATCGTCCATGTTTCACTTCCATACATGGCTACACTCCATACAAATACTTTCAGAAATGACTTCCTGACACTTAAATCTATACTCGATGTTAACAAATTTCTCTTCTTCAGAAACGATTTCCTTGCCATTGCCAGCCTACATTTTATATCCTCTCTACTTCGACCATCATCAGTTATTTTGCTCCCTAAATAGCAAAACTCCTTTACTACTTTAAGTGTCTCATTTCCTAATCTAATTCCCTCAGCATCACCCGACTTAATTAGACTACATTCCATTATCCTTGTTTTGCTTTTGTTGATGTTCATCTTATATCCTCCTTTCAAGACACTGTCCATTCCATTCAACTGCTCTTCCAAGTCCTTTGCTGTCTCTGACAGAATTACAATGTCATCGGCGAACCTCAAAGTTTTTATTTCTTCTCCATGAATTTTAATACCTACTCCGAATTTTTCTTTTGTTTCCTTTACTGCTTGCTCAATATACAGATTGAACAACATCGGGGAGAGGCTACAACCCTGTCTTACTCCCTTCCCAACCAATGCTTCCCTTTCATCTCCCTCGACTCTTATAACTGCCATCTGGTTTCTGTACAAATTGTAAATAGCCTTTCGCTCCCTGTATTTTACCCCTGCCACCTTTAGAATTTGAAAGAGAGTATTCCAGTCAACATTGTCAAAAGCTTTCTCTAAGTCTACAAATGCTAGAAACGTAGGTTTGCCTTTCCTTAATCTTTCTTCTAAGATAAGTCGTAAGGTCAGTATTGCCTCACGTGTTCCAGTGTTTCTACGGACTCCAAACTGATCTTCCCCGAGGTTGGCTTCTACTAGTTTTTCCATTCGTCTGTAAAGAATTCGTGTTAGTATTTTGCAGCTGTGACTTATTAAACTGATAGTTCGGTAATTTTCACATCTGTCAACACCTGCTTTCTTTGGGATTGGAATTATTATATTCTTCTTGAAGTCTGAGGGTATTTCGCCTGTTTCATACATCTTGCTCACCTGATGGTAGAGCTTACCTCACAGAAAATCTTCATTAGACGAATTACAGCGATACAGCGAGCACCAGTACAGCCAGCTAAATTAAAGATTCTAACTACTAAAGGCTCTAACTGCTAATAGCCATGTGGTTAGCAAAGGAAAGATTTTGTTGCAGAGCAAACAACGTATTTAGAAAATTTTACCTTAATAATGTCACATTCAGTTCAAAAAAATTATAGAATCGTCCGTGACATCCAGTTCCAAAAATTATATAATCATCAACAAAATTAAATTTCCATGACGGACACACTGTAGACCGTTCGCTGGCCCTAACACTTCACATCTCTCACTTCCATCACTGCCAACTATTAACATCCAACTTCCATCACTGCTGGCTATTCACCTCCAACTTCCGTCACTGCTGGCTATACAACTCTAATTGCGAGTCCGACCAGCCACGCAGAGTCTCTTACAGAGGAGTCTCTTACAGACTACTTACACAGTTTCATTCGCTCTTCAAAGTGTTACTTATGTCTAGCGCCGAAGCCGCCACGGAGCAAGCTGGATGCACCCCCTAAGGCGATGACTATAACTATATAAATATTTGCGTGATATTGGTGTGTTCAGCAGGAAAAACGTTGCAAAACGTTTTCTCCAGTTAATTATGGCGTATAAAGTTTAGATGACTCTAGTGTTGATCTTGGTGTTTATAGTTGATAAAAACCTTTGCTTAAATCTAGATGACTCCAATACATCTAGTTGGAATTTTATATTCATAAAATAAACTGTGAGAAACATGGACGATGAATAGTTTGGACAAGAAGAGAATAGAAGCTTTCGAAATGTGGTGCTACAGAAGAATGCTGAAGATTAGATGGATAGATCACATAACTAATGAGGAAGTATTGAATAGGATTGGGGAGGAGAGACGTTTGTGGCACAACTTGACCAGAAGAAGGGATAGGTAGGTAGGACATGTTCTGAGGCATCAAGGGATCACCAATTTAGTATTGGAGGGCAGCGTGGAGGGTAAAAATCGTAGAGGGAGACCAAGAGATGAATACACTAAGCAGATTTAGAAGGATGTAGGTTGCAGTAGGTACTGGGAGATGAAAAAGCTTGCACAGGATAGAGTAGCATGGAGAGCTGCATCAAACCAGTCTCAGGACTGAGGACCACAACAACAACAACAAAATAAACTGTATAATAATTATGTACAAACTTCGGAAAAGTAATTTTTAAAAGGCAATATTTAAGTAAAAAATAATAAATCAGTAGAAAGCTCTTCACTGCACTTACGCACATATTTTTAATTTATACTTACAGTACACCTGTGTAGATGGCGTAGGTATCAAAAAACGTTTCATGTAGAATAACTGCATATCACAGACAACTGGTTATCATTCTGCAGTTTTTAAGTTTCATGCACTGTTTTACAAAATTTCTAAAAATTCTGAACACACCCATTGACAAATGACATGGTCTGATAATATGTAGGTAAGTAGGTACCTAGATTCATATTTTGCATACGAACTGCAAGCTGCCTCTTTTTTACTGAACGAATTATGACCTTGTTTGAGATTTGATGAAAAAAGGAGTGTCCCGGGGGGGGGGGGGGGCACCAAATCTTCATGCATTCGATATTTGGACTGGCAGCTCCTTTCGCCCCTACCCCTTTTATCTGCCATTGACAGACACCTCTTTCGGTTCAACCTAAGCACCACTCTTCTATGTGTTTGTGGAAAGGAAGAAGATCCAAACCGCATGTTCCCACAATGTCGTCAGAACACTTATCACATCAACGTCTGTACAAGTAATCTTCAGGCGGTTGGTCATCACTTCCTAAGCAGCCAACTTTGTTAGCATCCAAAGGTACAGCAACGTAAAAAGTACTGTAAGAATTCCTTATCAATGCCAACATCCTGACGTAGCTCCCTGTGCTACTAATTAGTGCTCTTGGTAATTAAGCTGCCAGGAAGAGATCTAAGCACAGTTGATTGACTACGTTCCCAAGTGTTACTCAGCAGAATGTGGAACGCTCAGCCTTTAAATGTGTGTCGCTATGTTCCTGGTCCTTGTTTGTGTCTGAATACTAGTGTATCTATGTGTATGTCTACAATACCCAAATCTGCTTATTGCATACTGTTCTCATTTTCTGTCTAGATGTATTTATAGACCTGCACAAATATAAACTTATCTATCCGCAGCTTTTGGAACAGTTCTCGCACATCATTCAAAACAGCACTTTACTGTTAATTTAGATACACAGTCATTAATATGGATTGAATTGGGAGTGTCCCAGACGTGTACTAATAGCATTTTATCACTTTTACTGTGTTGCCATCAGGATTTTTGTAGCATGCTTCTTCTGTGTATCCTGTGATACATTTTCCTCTTGTCTACTCGTTTCAGTATACTATAAATGTAAAATTTGTTTTAGGTCGGAATCTGTACTTTGTTAAGCCCATGTAACTTCGTACCATGGTATGACTGATGTATAATCTTCATTGTCAAATGAAACTGTAGAATCACATTTCTATTGTTGAGATGGCTGTATGTGCACGTACAGGAACCCAATAATTTTAAAAAATTTAAAAAAATAAAACGATATGTTCGTGTGGCTTTTCAAACTGCCGTGGCTGAGTGACGTCTTCTGACGGCACAAAGACAGTTATTATGGGCCATCTGTAATCGAGGTGTATTAACGAATCACGATGAAATGAATATTTATTTATCAATACATTCGTGTGCTTATGAAGTGAAGTAATACGTGACTATACATGCTTCGAATAATGTACACGACATTAGCATTGTTTCTGGAGCATCAGAAGAAAGCAGCTGTGACCTGTAGCAGTGGAATGGACCAGGGCTGCCTATTTTCCTACAAGCTGTGATGATGAGCGCTTTATTTCGACGCTAAAAGGGATGAGTTGCTAGACAAGAGTTCAGAACTGCTCAGGACACACGTTCTTTTGTGAACATTACGTAGATACATTTTCTGTATTTTTCATACGGAGCCTTTACGAGCATCTTTGGCGGTGACTGAAGAATCATCACACGAGTGTTTGGTGCAAAATCGTCAAAAAAAAAAAAAAAACAAGGAAAAGAGAGATGACGTGACTTGGGCGCAATAAGGGCAGTTCTGTCTGTAGCCTGGCAGCTTATCAGGTTAAGCTACGCCACTGCTTGAGGTCTGGTGCTAGCATGTGGTACTGAACAGACTCGCAAATCTTTGAACCTCGATTATTCGGAAACGCCTGAGGCGAGCATCATACGGGAACAGTATTCCTTGTGTCTAAGTACATACTACAATTGTGCGAAAACTGAACAGATTCAGTAACTCGTCGGATGTAAGCTTCGTTTATTTGTACAAGCGCAGGACACAGTCTTAATGTGTTTCCGGGGGATCCATCGTAACTTCGCCGAAAATGCGTCGGAGTATAGCTCAAATGTCGTGGCAACGTTCCACAGTTTTCGGAAACCAGCCCTGTTCGTGAAATTTGTAATGGCCGTCGAACCTGTCCCTAAGTGTAGCCATTTATTTCGAAAACCGTCTGAAGATCTTCTAATTTCTGGATAGATTCTCTGGGTCGGAGTGCGAAAGCGCCCTGTGTACTAGAGTTTTTAGCACACTGGTTCTTTGCGCTGGATGCTGCCCATTCTGAGTACGTAGGTACAAGTCTGCGGTATGTGCTGTAGTCCAACGGTCGGTCCGCTTTTCCTTTCACCAAGACATCTGGGAAATGCTAGATTATGGTCCTCCTCGATCACCTTCGTCAACTTTATATTTGAGTGAGTATAGTTGACATGTGTAAGGAATCTGTTTACGTCACCTTGAGCATCCGTCATATCCATCTCAAATGTCTCTTCTACTTTCCACTTTTCTTGGTTCTTTATTTTCTCACTGCTTGTTTGAGATGGGCCCAAACTCCTTAGCTCTTTCGTGAACCAGCTAATTTGCACCCTCAGCCCAGCAACCAATAACAAAAAAAGAATTTAATAAGGTGAACATAAGAAAATGCTTGCCGTTTTCCTATCCAAGGATGACACGTTCCTCCAGTTTCTATCTGATTCGTTTCATGGAATTCAGTCTCGGCCTCCTTTTAAGATTAATTTTCGCCAGTCACGTCAATATAAGAACAAGCAAATACCAGTTAGAGCAAAAGTAATACCAATCTAATGAGTTGCTAGCGCCTTACTACCACCATTTATGTCTAATTAGATGTTCCTCTTAACATGTAAATGAATGAGCACTTCAGATTTTATTTAAGTGATAGAATTTCCGTCTCATGTGATTGACGCCTTGTCGGGTTCTCACTTGAGCCTTTCTAGGTCGTTTTCTGGGTTTCCGCCCTGCCTGTTCTTCACAGACAATGGGAGACGCCTTCCAAAAGATAAATGCGGGCAGCTCCGCTGCACACAATTTCGGCATGTTCTTTCAGACCACGGGGGAGCCCAGCAAAGTCATTTGCGTTAAAATATAGTGTTCGAGCTGCTTTCTCAGTGACGAGTTATGCTCACGCAAGAACGCCCAGATTCGTTGGCGACAGCTTCGGTCATTACATGTTTCCACACTAAAGGGCGCACTTTTTTTGTGTTTAGTTGGTCTGTCCAGGTATTTCTAAATTCTCATAAGAGGGGCAAACATTGCAAGCGTTTCCTCTTGTCCGACAGGTTAACAACGAGCCATTTGCTTTGACTTCATGCTAATAGTTTTAGGCGCGCACCTATCTTGGACACTTAAGAAGAGGAGGTAATTCGAGACAATTTCCTCTTGTCTGATAAGCTAAGAAATAGTCATGAACCTTGGTTGACTTGCACTAGTTCCTTCTGTGTTGATGGAAGGGTGTCTCTGATGTCGTAACAGATGTCCTGTCATTCTGTCCCTTCTTCTTTTCAGTGTTTTCCAAATTCTTTCCTGCAACAATCTGTGGGGAACCTCCTCAATCTTTACCTTATCAATCAACCTAATTTTCAAAGTTCCCTTCTGTTTCGATTTTCCCACAGTCTATGATTCACAACCAGATAATACTTTCCTCCTATGTTTGATACAGACTTCTCTTGGCCAGGAATGCCCTTTTTGCCACTACTAGTCAGCTTTTTATGTCCCTCTTGCATCGTCCGTCATTGGTTGCCTAAGTAGCAGAATTTCTTAACTTCTTTTCTGCTAATTCTCACTAATTTCTTCTCTCCTCGATTTATTCTCAGTTCGTCTTCTGTACTCATTAGTATGTTTATTCCATCGTCTGCCTGCTTAGCTTGATGGTAACATGCTTGCCTCCCATGCAGCGGGCCCGGGTTCGATTCCCGGCCGGGTTGGAGTGTTGTGTTGTCCTCATCATCACTTCATCCTTATCACTGGCACGCAACAATGTAGCGTCGACTGCAGTAAGACTTATACCTGGCGGCCGAACTTCCCCATATGGGTCCTCCCGACCAACAATGCCATACGCTCATTTCATTTCATTCCACCACCAGATGTTGTAATTCTTCTTCACTTTCACTGAGGATGATAATGTCATCAGCGAATCTTATCATTAATACCCTTTCACCTTGAATTTTAATCCCACTCTTGACCCTTTCTTTTATTTCTGTCATTGGTTCTTCGATGTGTAGACTGAACAGTAAAGGTGAACGATTGTCGTACACACGTTGTAATGCGAGCACTTCATTCTTGGTCTTCCAGTCTTATTGTTCCCTCTTGGTTCCTGTATATATTGTATATTATCTGTCTTTCGCTATAGCTTACCCCTATTTTCCTCAGAATATCGAACAATTTTACCAGGTCGACAAATCCTATGAACGCGTTTTCGTTTTTTTCAGTCTTGTTTCCATTATCAACCGCAACATGAGAACTGCCTCTCTGTTGTCTTTACCTTTCCCAATGCCAAAATGATCGTCGTCTAACATGTCCTTAATTTTTTCCGTTCTTCTGTATATTACTCATTCAGCAGCACGAATGTACGAGCTGTTAAGCTGATCGTTTGATTATTCTGGCACTTGTAGCCACTTGGGTTGATGACGTTTCTTCGGAAGTGTGATGGTACACGAGGGTTGTCCAGGAAGTAAGTTCCGATTGAAACCACAGTGAAAATCAGAAGCCGCCCCGACTTAGACATTTGGCGAAGCGTTATACCAAATTTCCAACACCATCGTCATAGAAGGCAGCCGCCTGTGCTTTCCGATAATTCTCTACGCTGGTCTATAGCTCGTAGCCTGCTCCCAAGTGTTGTCTTCGCATCCAGCGTGGGTGATCGAACACTTCCCATCGAAAAGGCTGCAGGAGCGTCTTCACTGCCCCTGCAGAGTGCGGCTGAGAATTGCCATGAAGAAGGAAGTGCGTGGCAGTTGTGTTAGGTGGGCTGCATTCATTAAGGCGAAGCCTCTCAGCGGGCCCTCCTACTTGGCGGGAGACATCGTTGTTCTAGGCTCCTTTACTCGCTCACAGTGCGCTCACAACTGAAAAGAGCGCCTTGATGCGATCGACGGTCATACTAGAGACACTACCCAACACATCTGTGCAAAGCTTCATCGGGTGTTCACTGTGGTGTTCATTTCGTGACCGATCGGAACGTACTTTCTGGACAACCCTCCTATCACCAGTCTCATATCTTCTACACATCAACTGGAATAGTCGTTTTGTTGTTCCCCCAGTGATTTTAGAATTTCTGATGTAATGTTATCCATCCCTTCAGCCTTTACTGATCTTAAGTCGTCCAAAGCTCTTTTAAATTCTGACTTTAACATTCGTCTTCCAGTGACTCGCACCCCTCAAGGAATCGTTTGCGCCATTCCACAATACTGGAGCGGCTCAGACTGTACTCACCGTACACAGCCTTCATCCGTCGATACATTTCACGGCCTCTAACTCCCTCCGCCGCCAAAACTCGAATCACTGTTCATTGTTCCTGCTTACTCACCTACATGTTAGGTAGTGGACGATAACTTGTGTGACAACATTCTCTTCAGCGTGAAACCACACTGGCGCTATGTAATGTCAAACGGTGCACAGGCGTCAATCTCTCTACCAATAGATGGCGCCACCATACCTGCAGTTATGTGGCGCTACCTTACGTGTAAGGCAAAGGTAGACGCGCTGACCAGGTTTCATTTGAATAAACCTCATACTTCCTGTCGGCTCCTGTTTCTTCTTCTGTCACGTCGTCAGACAAGTCTTCCCCACTTATAGAATCCGTCGGAGTAGTCTTTCCACCTGTCCGCTCTCTCCTCTGCATTTAACAGTGAATTTCCCATTGCACTCTTGATGCTATGGCTCTTGCTTTTAATTTCACTGACGGTTGTTTTAGACTTTTCTATATGCTTAATCAGACCTTCTGACAATCATTTCTTTTGCTGTTTCTTCGCATTGTTCATGTAATCCTTTCGATCTAGCTTCCCAGTGCTTTCTGTTTATTTCATTCCTAACTGGCGTTGTACAAACTGGTAAGTGTGTCTCGCTACAGTGTTTGACATTCATTGAGACGGGATAAGATGTAGTTGACCAAGCCTCTCGTGGTTTCTGGGAAAATCCCTATAACATTCGGTTTTGCTGAATGAAATATTCAAGACTGCTTGTTCAGTTACTTCATTTCTTTCGCGATTCGCGTGTGGATCTTTATTATGATGAAACTTGTACTGTCATATCTTGCTTAGTAGACTGCCATGCACGTGTATTAATCCCTGTGCCTGTCTGGATAGCATTACTCTTTGTACCATGGGTAGCGCAATTATTTTTTCCTCGTCGATTAAAGAGGATCGGTCGTGATTCCTGGAAGTCACAACTCCCTTTTCCTATTATCCACAGTACCTTGCGGGGCAAATCACGTATTTACAAATTGTAGCTGACGTAATTTAATACTTCATGTGCATTTTCTTTAGTTTTGAATGTACAGTCTTCTTTCCCAAGACCAAACGTGAAGATTTTTGTAAAATAACTAATTGAATTCCAGTTGCTTTGATTCCTGTAGCCAGTTAACCTGTGTCACTCTCTCATCGTCGGCGATGTTTATATACAAGGGTCATTTCCTTTTTAACAGTTCCGTAGTGAAAATCATTTCCACCGCGTAGTTACCTTTTAATCTATTCGATGTTGTCAAATTATAAGGTCTCTCTATATACCGCTTGAAACAGTTAGCTTCCAGAACGCAGATTCCAGGACATCATGTTCAGAGTCGAGCGATGGGTGCCACTCTGGAATCAGTGGAATTTGTCATGGAATCGACTATAGAGAACATCATCGTCTCGTAGCTAGTGAGATATTGGTATAGACGACAATCAGTAATATTTCCGTGTAAGGAGGGAAGTGCACAGTTATTGTTGTTATGCACACCTGAAATGTCCAAACCAGCCAAGAGACATAGCACTGATAATAGCACAACAGAGCCAGTATTCTGCCGTCTGGTAGCACAAAGCTATCGTATGGACGCACATTTAGGACTCAGATTTCAAGAGCAGGGTACTTCTTAACTGATCCTACTAGATTACGCATTGTCTGCTGCAGGTAACATAGTGTTTGATCACGATAAAGTGCGGTGACTCACAGGAAAAGTGAAAGACACCTTGTGCAACTATGAATGGAAAACAGGACCAACTTATCAACGTAAGCACCCTAAGATTTCTTCTGAAAGTAGAAAACGACCATACGTGCCCAAACGTATATCGCAGTGTTGAGCTCATATGAGTCCTAGGAAAGCGCTTGGAGTAGATTCTAATTCAACATCAATAACCGGAACTTGCTGGGAGCAGTGACAGGACAGGATTTCCCGACTCTACTTTCCAAACTTGAGAAGACCTATGACAGCACTTGAAAGAATAATGTTCTGGGACAGTCCCAAAAGTATGTCTTCCAGTAATGTCTCCGTAAAATTTTTCAGACGTCCTCGACTCGGAGATATTTTAGGCACCCAGTCTGGGAAAGCCTATTAGTTCGGTTTCAAAAGAACAGTATCTCTCAAGCAACCAACTATTACTTCCATCAATAGCGGAACACCCACAGTAACGAATCTCGTACTATGCTTCTTACAAATGAATGATCTCACAACATTCATCTCCACCTCCAACTGTGATAAAACAGCACAGAAAGACCAATTTTAAAGAGAGGGGGGGGGGGGCTGCGGTACTCGTACATACACTCTAAGATAAAAAAACGACGCAGCACAAAGGAATTACCCAAATTGGATGTAAGTCGGTAGATGCGATGTTCATACACAAATATAGAAATGATTCTACTTTCATAAAAATTGGATTATTCATTTGAGAGAAAGAGCTTCACAAAATGAGCATGTCAGTAATGTTGTGGTACATCTCAGGCCGTTAGGCAAGTTATTCGGCTTGGCATTGATTGATAGCCTTGTTTGAAGTGAACGTGAAGAGTAAGGTGCAAAATTCGCTCCAACTGGCGCTTTAAATGGTCAGAATCCATAATGCTCCATTGTGGAGTGATCGAGCGACCTTGCTGACCAAGGCAGGTTTTGGCAGGAACGAAGAGAAGCCGCAGAAATTCTCGGCGTGTGCGTGCGGGCTCTTCTTGCTGAAATGAAAGCCCAGGATGTCTTGCCATGAAGAACAATAAAACGGGACGTAGAATATCGTCGACGTACCGTTGTGCTGCAAGGGTGCCGAGGATGACAACCAAAGTGGCCTTGCTATTAAAAGAAATGACACCCCAGACCACCACTTGCGGTTGTCGGGCCGTGTGGCGGGCGACAGCCAAGTTAGTATCCCACTTTTGTCCGGGACGTCTCCAAATAAGTTTTCGGCTTGGAAATTCATTGACTGGAGTAGAATTTTCAGTGACGAGTCCAACTTCGAAATGAGCCCCTATTGCCAGCGAAGCTGCCTCGGTCAGCGGTGGGATACCTAGCTGTCACCCGCCACACGGCCCGACAACCACTACTGATGGTCTTTTCATAGAAGGACCCCTTTGTTTGTCACCCACCACACCCTCATAGCACTGAGGTACCCCGGTGATACTCTACACCCCGTTTTGTTGCTCTTCAAAGCAAGCCATCTTGGGCTTACATTATAGTAAGATAATGCCCGCCCGAACACACGCCGAGAGTTTTCACTACTTGTTTTCGTGCTTGCCAAACTCCACCTTGACCAGTAAGATCGTCAGAGATATCCACAATTGAGAATGTTTCGAGCATTATGTGCAAGGCCCTCCTTCTGGTGCAAGGGGCCTCCTTCTGGTGGTCAATCACTGCAGTGATTTACCACCAGAAGTAGGCTGCTCCTCACACAGCATTTTGGTCTGAAGATGACCACAGGCGTGGTCGAAACCGGTTACCAGAATAAATAAATATGTGATCAAGGCTGGTTATAATAGTAACTATTAGTAATAACATTGATCACTGTCTGCTCCCACGATGTATTCAAAAGTGATTTGTTTGTCTGTACAGGTACAGCACATCAGCTGCTTTCCGGATAAGTCCTTCGTGGCCCGTCGGATGTTTTTTTTTTTTTTTGTATTAGAGTGTATATCTGGTTCTAACCATGAAAAAATCAACCTATCAGTCACAACTCAGGACTGCGCTTACACATTTCAAGTTCTCAGAGAATACAGTGTGCATAGACTTCCACCGCTCACGATGCGCATTTAAAACATCGGCATTGAAAGAAAAACGCCATTCAGGGCATGATGAAGTCCATGTGATTCTTGGGCCTCATTTTGACTGCCCGTGAATTTAAAATGAATGAAACTGAGGAACGAAACATCTTCAACTACCTGGGGAAGAGGGATACTGTGTGTCCTCCAGTTTTACAAGTTAATCTCATTAACGTGACTGCATACCATTTCCGTGGGTTAGCGAAGCCACCAAATCTTAAGGTTATTGAGGCTTTCTACCGTGAGGTGATCAGGCTGGTCACACTAACCTATATGAAAAGTTCAGGAAGCCTGTTTGCTGAACCACGTAAGCTGTCTCTGTCCATCTGTCCATCTTGATGATGTAACAGGCATATACTCCGTGCCTAGTACACAATCACCAATATTCCAATGAAAGGCCATTCGTAAGTCGGGCTCAGACAAGTTATTTGGAATCCTCACGACAGCAAACCTTTAGCACTTAGTCTGAACTGTATTTTAGCCCTGAAACCTACTGGCACCTGAACCTATTGGCACGTCGGGTAACGAAGAGGCTCAGGGGCATTTTAAAGTCACTCAAATAGCGGAGGGAAAGCCAAATCACGTTTTACAGCACCATTATACAATATAAAGTGTGAACGCTATTACCAAAGACCTACTGACATTATAAGTCTGAGCATACATCCTTGCAATCTTGGCTATTCTATGGTTTTCCACTATTGTTTTTTACTACTATTTCGAAGTTAATGGCGAGACATTTACGATTCTCGGAGCATTAAAGCAAATGAAATGTTTCTAAGCCATAAAATGTATCATATGCTCACATACCTTGATATACAGCGACTCACCTCGTGTGTGTAACCAGAAGAGAAACCAGTGTAGCCAATTCGGGTTTACAACAACAAGGAATAGATGTGATTTGCTCCTGGACATCAGTGTGGGAACTCTAAGAAACCAAGGAACCATACACATGCCATTTTGTCCCAAAACGCATGCTTTCGACTAGGAATATATAAAGATACACACCATACAGGAGGACTTACCAGAAATACTAGATAACTTGTGATGCACCAGTCAGGTGCAAGGGAAATCTTTCTCATCCACCTGATCCACTAGCCTGTGTTACAGGGATTCCAACTCTGGCAAAAGTATCTGCCTGTGTGCAGTGTTTGTGATATATCACAGTCAAAGAACCACACTTTGAAATAATTCCCCCAGTTTGCTAATGAGATAGCAATTGACAAAGTATTGCAGAGGTAATTTTTATCTACCTTATGTGATGACACACAGAGTATCATTCATGTAATGAATTGTTGTCTGGCTATTTAATTTTATATAATTTGTCGAGCACGATCCCTTAACTTGGACCTCAAAAGTTATTCGAGCAACAAACCTTACGTATTCCGAGGCTCTCTAGAATCTTCTACAATTGTTTGTGTATAGTAATTTTTAGAATGTTATCTTTCTTACACGTTCTGTTGAGTATCACATTTCCTTCCACAGTAATGACTGTTCTTTGGAATTGATATATCTTATATAGAAGATGTATATGACAACTGTTTACAGCGTACCACTGTGGTAGAAGTGAAATCGAGATGAACAAATTAATGTACTACAGTTCTTGTCTATGAAGCTTGGAAACAGCCTCAAAGTGGCCTACAAAGGACACCTACGCTACAGCGAATGTGTGCCGCACAAGGTTTTAGCTGAAATGGTTCTTGAATGTTAAAAATCCATTTTTATTACACTCACAAAGTGTAAAAATAAAGTTTGTGAAAATTTTACCTTATAATATTGTGAATTTCAACAGATTTAAATTACTATGAGACTCCTGCGGTGTGAAATTTAAGATTCGATCGAAAATATGTAATTTCAGACGATTAAGTTTGTGGTTTCCTTTCTTATGTGTGCACTTGTCCTTGCCTAAGAATGCCTGTGTAGCAATCCCCAATGAAAAATGTAAACCCATACATCGTGGCCATGACACACGATTCTCGTTTTATACAATGTTTTTTGAGTGTCTTTAAACAGAGGAGTCCCTTTTTACTGCTGATAATAACACCCTTATCAGGTTTGAAACACAGAGACATGATGTCACTAGCACAAACAATGTGGTGCCTAGTACAATGCATTACCCATGAAATTAATAAAACACTCCTGTCTATACTTGAGATATTAGCTACATGCGTGTCTGAAGGTGCTATTATACTGAAATCATTATTAAAAACTGAGGTGACAGTGAGAGTCCGAATCTGAAACTTCCCTGTGAACAAGAAGAACGAGCCACAGGAATCGGAGACCTCCAGTAAATGGATCGCATATTCTGGCCACCATGTTCTTTTTATTCTCGATAGATATTTGCACAGAAAAATAACGCTATTGATTAGAAACACATCGTTATCCATCTAGCAAATACTTTACAAATAGTTCTGAGATTAGTTAGCCTTTCATACTGAAGTATAGTATTTCTCAGGAAAAAAGAAGAATCGAAAGTCCTTCGGTGCATAGCTAGATTTGTAATGATTCTTAAGTTGGCACTCTTAGTGTGTTTCATCATCCGCCATAGCGCAAATCATATTGCAGTAATACTGATCTACAGATCCGGCAGCGAATCAAACAAGAGTGAAATTGCTTAATGTTTAGTGTCAGTTTAAATTTGATATTGAAGTCATTTTTGATGTTATTGCTAATTATTGTACTAAAGGCGATACATGTAGCACATGGAACATTTTATTTCAGCAGAACATCTACACAACAGAGACGCGGGAGTACAGTGTTTATTCGTGGAGCTCCTTCTCCTTGTCCTCGTACTTCTTGCTGTAGGTGCCATCAGGGTCGTACTTGGCCTTGAGCTGCGCCCAGACGTCGGGCTTGTGGTTGATGAGGTGCTTCAGCACCTTCTTGGTGCCCTCCTTCTGCTTCTCGTTGCACTTGGCGCACTCGTTGCTCAGCGCGTCAGGAATGACACCTGCAAGCAGAAAACCCCACTATTAAACCTGAGAGCTCATTGAGATTTAAGCAGAATCTGACAATTTTACCAATGAACAAAAGTTTTCCTGCTTCCAAATATTTGGATTAGAACACTCTTATTAATTAGTAACTACTGAAAAAATATTTTTTCAACATTTTTCTTTCTAGAAACTGCTGCATTTTGTTAACTCATACATAAATAAAATATTGCTTTCCGAAATTTCATAGTTACCAGGTACGAAACAAACTTACGTCAGTCAACATCTAACTGCAAACTTCAAATTCCTAATACAGGATGACACAGAATAACGAGAATGTTTGAAATGAGTAGTGACAGCCATGGGCACGTGGCAGCACTGCGGGTTCGTGACAGCGAGTAAACAGTCCGCCATTTTAGTAATCGTGGCTAAGTGAAACGGAAAACAGCGTGCGTTAGCCATAAAAATGTTTCATAAAAACAATGATAGCTTAGTAGCGGCGCAGAGGGAGTTTCGAAGTTTTTATAATTTAGGACTTCATGATGCCATTCCGTCGATACACGCGATAAAATGTTGGATTAATAACTTGGAAGAGATGGATCTGCCCTCAAGAAGAAACAAACAGTACGACCAAGAAGTGTGCATTCTTCAGTGAACATTGATGTTGTACGCGAGTCTGTCTTACTAAGCCCACGGCGTTCAGTTCGTAAGCAAGCAGCAGTGGTTGGAATGTCCGAGAGAGTGTTCACAGGATTCTTCATTTTCATGTAAAATTTCATCCGCACAAACTACAGATGGTGCAACAATTGAAGGACAACGATTACCGGTTACGATTAGGATTCCGTCAACAAATGATAACAAAAATAAACAATGACGATGAATTTCTAACGAGTTGTGGATATCAGATGAGGCACATTTTCATCTCACGGGTTATGTGAATAAACAGATGTGTCGTTACTGGGCAAACACAAAACCTAACGACGTGCATGAGCGCCCTTTACACGCTAGTAAAGTGACAGTATAGTGTGGTGTTCCATCACATGGGATTATCGGACCATATTTTTTCGCAAATGAACAGGGAAATGCAATAACTGCCAATGCCTATCGTTACGCAGAGATGTTACCAACTTTCGTTACACCAGATTTTGAACAACTTTCCAGACGTTCAACAAGCCTGGTTTCAACAGGACGGAGCGACTTCACATACTGCACGGCAGTCAATCGCATATTTGCGAGATTTATTCGGTAACAGTGTGATCCCACGATTCGGTAACATTCCCTGGCCCCCTAGATCGCCAGATTTATCGGTTTGTGATTTTTTGTTTGTGGGGCTACCTCAAGAGCAAAGTCTACGCGACTCGATCAAGAACCCTGGATGAGTTAAAATAGAGAATTTGGGATGCAATTCTTAGTATCCCAGCTGAGATGTTGCAGCGGTAAATGAGGAATCACAACAGCAGATTTCACGAATGTATTCGTAGAGGAGGAGGCCATCTAAAGACGTAATTTTTTTTAAAATGATAAATGCGACCAATGTTTCGTAAATGGCAAAGTTTAAAGGTTTCAATAACTATGAAAGCAATTTCTTTCCTTCATCACTTCTAGTTTTATTGGATTGTGGAAACGTTCCCGTTTTTCTGTGTCATCGTGTAGTTTACCTTTGGTTTTTTGTACACAGTCAAGTTTAGATTTAAGCAATAATGTTTAATATACCACATAAGACAGAGAGACCATAGATTAGAGAACAGTAGATCAAAACGGGTCATAACGAAGTATTATAGATAAAACATCACATAACCAATATTAACTCCGGCGAAATATATTAAGACGATTGCAGTTACTCCAGTTATTCCTCCTATTGGTTTTCAACATTTACATATCGGCATACATGTAAACTATAAGTTGAATAAAGACATTTTTATGTAGCAGCAGAGACCTATCTGAATTACTGGCACCAAATGTAACGTTTACACGCTTTAAATACGCCAATATCTTCTTACAGCAACTCTTATAAAAGTTGATTATAAAATAAGTCTCAGGCGCGTTTATTTAATGATAAAGCTGTTACAGCTTTGCGCAGAGTAAACCTCTACCCAACATTTGACTGGTATCATTAAGTATTACCTCGAATCTCACGACGCTGTTGTTTAAATCTTTTCTCACAATGGCATACTGACCGAAATCGCTAACAAAATTAACATGAAATAAACAAGGTTGATACCGTCTTTGTAGTCAAGATTTGAAAATCGTTGTAGTTCTCGGGCATTATACATATCCAAAATTATCGACCTATGAAAGTATTATATGATTACTATTCGAAGGCACTGATTAAAAAGTTTTTACTGTCGTTGATTTATACGAAAAACGTGTATCTTTTCGTTTATTTAAATGCAGCATTTATGACGTTGTGATTATAGTCGTATTAGTAGTATTTTTAAAACTATTATTTTGTTTTGGTCCATATGATGTAATTTCATATTTTAATTTCGCACTCATCTTGCAGTTTTCGCCACTACCAAAATCATATGTCGTGCCAAGTTTCCTGCACCTTACATTTCGCTCACTTTACTGTACTGTAACTGGTTGGTTACAGAATTCTGACGCTGATTAATTGTCCTACTGACTTCGTTAGTGGTAAATTTATATTTTCTAGGCTGGTCATACTATTGATATTGCCGAACGTTGCCGTGTGCACCAGGCGACTTACTCTTGAGCTCCTTGCCGTCGGCGGTACAGTTCGTTTCGTCATTCTCCAACAGGCACTGGGCGTACTTGTTGAGCAGGCGGTCGTTGGCGAGGATCTCGTCCAGGTTGACGTTGTCGTACTTGGTGGTGTACTTCTCTTCCGCGGCGGCGACCACAATGACGGCTAACGCCGAGACGAGCACCAGGGCGGCCTTCATATCTGCTGGGAGTTGGGTCTGCGGTGCCGGGTTCACTGCTGATGCGGACACTCTCCTTCACCGAGCTTATATACAGCAGGCGCTGTCCCCCACCACGCGGTTCCTCTTTTCCGTCCTGGGAGGTAATCGTGCGTCACCAGCCATGCGTGTTTTTCCATTCCAGTTTACGGCCAATTGTTTTACTCCAACGTTAGCTTTACTTAGCTAATTTCCAGTGTCGGATGTAGATAAATCAACATGCAGTTTTGTTGTGCTATTGTGAGTATTACTACGTATCCAGAGACCTTGCAATGAACTTTTAATGTTTTAGTTTTGGTACATAGCATAGTAGGTGATCAGAACAGAAGCTGAAACGTTGCTGGAAGACACATTCCTCCCCTGTAACTGTTTTACGTCATTAGCAAATGGGCTGTCTGCCATGTTACAACCTCCTACCGTACTGCTCTGTATTACACCAGTCTCACATTCTCTCTTCAGCTGC
Organism: Schistocerca serialis cubense; assembly: GCF_023864345.2. Taxonomy (NCBI): domain Eukaryota; kingdom Metazoa; phylum Arthropoda; class Insecta; order Orthoptera; family Acrididae; genus Schistocerca; species Schistocerca serialis. Next base: position 311,064,390 of record NC_064643.1, read on the forward strand.
AGCAGATAGTTCTCAAGCTAAATTCCAACAATATGCCTCGTAAGTGTCGCACAATTACTCCAGACGTCAATAATTCCGTTAGTTTAGTTGTATTCCAATCGGCAATAATGTATTTACATCTGGCATTGAATGATTGGAGTCAAAGAAAGTCATGATACACTATGTGATCAAAAGTATCCTGACACATGCTTGAAAACGACTTACAAGTTCGTGGTGACCTCCATCGGTAATGCTGGAATTCAATATGGTGTTGGCCCACCGTTAGCCTTGGTGACAGCTTCCGCTCTCGCAGGCATACGTTCAATCACGTGCTGGAAGGTTTCTTTGGGTACGGCAGTCATTCTTCAAGGACTGCTGCACTGAGGAGCGGTATCGATGTCGGTCGGTGAGGCCTGGCACGAAGTCAGCTTTCCAAAACATCCCAAAGGTGTTCTATAGGATTCTGGTGCGGACACTGTGCAGGCCAGTCCATTACAGGGATGTTATTGTCGTGTAACCAATCCGCCACAGGCAGTACATTATGACAGGTGCTCGACCGTGTTGAAAGATGCAGTCGACATCCCCGAATTGCTCTTCAACAGTGGGAAGCAAGAAGGTGCTTAAGAAACATAAGGGCAGGCCTGTGCTGTGATAGTGCCACACAAAAAAAAGCTAGGGGTGCAAGCCTCCTCCGTGACAAACATGACATCATAACACCACCGCCTCCGAATTTTACTGTTGGCACTACACACTCTGACAGATGACGTTAACCACATTCTGTACCGTGGTGATTCGTCACTCCACACAACGATTTTCCACTATTCAATCGTCCTATGTTTATGCTCCTTATACCAAGCAAGACGTCGTTTGGCATGTGATGTGTGGCTTATGAGCAGCCGCTCGTCGAAGAAATCCACTTTTTCTCACCTCTCGAGTAACTGTCACAGTACTTGCAGTGGATCCTGATGCAGTTTGGAATTCCTGCGTGATGGTCTAGATAGATGTCTGCCTATTACACATTACGACCCTCTTCAACCGTCGACGGTCTCTTACCAGTCAACAGAGGAGGTCCACCAGTACACTTTGTGCTGTACGTGTCCCTTCACGTTTCCACTTCACTATTACATCGGAAACAGTACACCTAGGGATGTTTAAGAGTGTGGAAATCTCGCGTACAGACGTATGACACAAGTGACACCCAATCACCTGACCAAGTTCGAAGTCCGTTGAGTTCCGCGAAGCGCCCCATTCTGCTCTCTCACTATATCTAATGACTACGGAGGTCGCTGACCTGGAATACCTGCCAGAAGGTGGCAGCACAATGCACCTAATATGAAAAACGTATGTATTTTTGGGTGTCCAGATACTTTTGATCACATAGTGTAGATACCTACTTTGTTAACATTTTTTGTGTGTGTTTTTTGTGATGTCACCGCCAGACACCACACTTGCTAGGTGGTAGCTGCGGTCCATTTAGTACATGTCGGACCCGCGTGTCGCCACTGTGTGATCGCAGACCGAGCGCCACCACAAGGCAGGTCTCGAGATAGGGACGAGCACTCGCCCCAGTTGTACGACGACTTTGCTAGCGACTACACTGACGAAGCCTTTCTCTCATTTGCCGAGAGTCAGTTAGAATAGCCTTCAGCTAAGTCCATGGCTACGACCTAGCAAGGCGCCATTAGCCTTACATAGTTTGATAGTTATCGTATGAAATGTCTCATCAAGAATGCTGTATTCACATGAAGGAATAAAAGATAAGTATTCGAGGAGCTGCATACTTTTCTTATGAGAATTCACTACTTATCCTGTTCCAGAATTCACGCCCGTCTGCGTTAGATAGCGTGCATTTCGGCCTCCTCTATCTACAAGGTGTTGGCACATTTGTCAACACATCATTTATTGTTTACGGTTGTGTGGCTTATGAACATTCTTGCGTGCTTTGATTCTTTGGTACTACTTTTTAACGCAAATGTAGTAACTTCAGAAAGTAAGTTACATGTCGTCTCACGCTGCGAACATTGTGTAATAACACCAGCGTATTGTCAGAAGAGGGTATACGGGGTCGCGAGAAAGCTTGAAAGAATATTGGAGCGTAGTTGCGCTCAGACAGACTTGTTAAGAAAACAACTCGATAAGTTGCACCGTTTCCGAGTTAATTAGGATCGAAATTAGGTCCGCGGCCCGCCAGATACAATTAGTGTCTGTTGTTCTCATAGCGTGGATGATGGCGCACGAGACTGCCCAGCTTGGGCTCGAGTTCGATCCTTGCCACCGTCCCGTGTCCGGGTTTTATTTCGCTCTCTACTTTGGCTTTAGGAAATCAAAGAAAAAACGTTTGATTTTGCACACCGAACGACAACGCTCATTGACTCGGAAACGGCGCGACATATTTAACTTTTTTCTTAACAGTTATTTCTCAGCAGAACCTATCCTGCAACACCCTTACAAACTTTTCAGACTGTTTCTGGCCATCCTGTGTATGCTAGTTTTCATGTAGATACAGTTCTGCTGCGCTACGGGTAACAGGTGCAGTACAGTGCTCTAGTGAAACGACGCGGCAATTGGAAACGTACTACAAAGTTAAAGCACACGTAACTGTATTGTTCTTGTGGGCAAAACGTCTAAATTGCACACAGATTCACCGTGAATTCCTGGCGATATATGTAGCAAATGCAATGTTGCGTCCAACCGCAATGAAATGATGTCAACAATTTGACCAAGGCCGCACGGGCGGGGGTGTTGATGACGAGGAAGACCAGATATTGCACCATGTAATTTTTTTTTCGACAAGCTGAAAAGTCATCTGGATGGAAAGATATTTTACGATGATGACGACATTCACACTCTCTCTGCTCCTTGACCACGGAGAGAATTTCATCGTCTAGGAATTGATGGGTAGAACTTTTCGACAGTTGTTTACAAAGACTTGGTAACTCTGTTAAAAAATAGTAAAAATGGAAAATTGTGGTAAGGTCTTATGGGACCAAACGGCTGAGGTCATCGGTCCCTAGGCTTACGCACTACTTAATCTAACTTAAACTAACTTACGCTAAGGACAACACACGCACCCATGCTCGAGGGAGGATTCGAACCTCCGACGGAGGGAGCCGCGCGGACCGCGACAAGATGCCCTAGACCGCGCGGCTACCCCGCGTGGCTGAAAAATAATGTCACGTCTTTGTGTCGCTTTGAAGTATAATTTAGCATTCAATATAAGTTACTTGATCTGCCATTAGAATGCGTGAATTGCTTTTTGAAGTCTCCTCGTAGCTATTTTCACGTCATTTACTCCTTTTCAGAGAAATAAGAACGACATTGGAGAAGGAAATGTTTCGGTATTCACATCCAAGGATTCCGAATACTCAGCAAACGTAGTGTCAATGTAATGTATACTTTGCCTGGTAGTAGAGAGCAAATTAAAATAGTTGAAAGAGCCACCTCTAATGTAATTGTTGACGTACTGAATTTAAATTCGCACATTGTTTTCTGTTAATTACTGATTTGTTTTCCTGGCAGTTAAAATAGCTACCGCTTATATAGGTGATGAGTGTATTCAGGCCATGGATGTTGCGGAACGTACCCATTGTTCGATAAGCGAAATGATCGTGAAAAGTATTAACTAGTTTCCATCTTAATTAGTGATAGTAACAGCGATTCGTTGTGCTCATTGAAGGTACATACGCTCTGTTTTAAATGAAATGCTTGAACAGGAAGACGCGATACTTGATCAGTCTGATGGCTGTCTAACAACGTACTTACCCCTCCTTTCTAGAACAGAAAATACATAGCCTGATAAAATATGTGAGAAATCTATATAAGACGACGTTATCATTCAGAACAAATCAAATTTTATGGTTGGCGCTCGCACGTGCAACTGTCTCAGCCGAAGGGACAGGCGAAAGTAAGGTTAAATGGGAAAGAGCCTCTTCTCTGATAATAGTTTGTCCTTACATATTAATATAGCTATCAAAAATGGTTTAATTATAGAGTCATCCTTATTTTTACTCATTTATCGGATATTGAACGTTTTTATGTTACGTTCGCACTGACACATCTTAATATGGTACTAAGGACAAAAATATTTAAAAACAAATATGGTGTCTTTTTATTTCACATACTTGACTGTTTCCCGAAAACCTGGAAGTTACACTTGACTACACTTCCAGGGTTCATTTATGAGAAATTACTTAAAATGAGGCTCGTTCATTTAAACTCATTTTATATTTAATTTTCTGTATTGCACTTATTTTGTAGATTTATAGGTTTTTATTTTGGTGCACATATTTTGAGCTTTTAACTGACGCGCTCGGGTAATGTGAAATTAATTTACATTTAACTATGGTCCGACAGTATTTGTTCTCCAGCACGTTCACCCTTTCGGGCATGTGACCAAGGGAAACGGACAATAAAACCTCAGTCTGAAAGCTCATACTTCCAAAATTACAGTAATTTGTTTTAGTGCAAAATATCTCTGATAACGAATATAATCATATACAGTAACAACATAATAATAAACTATTTCTTGAGCTGATGCTGGAATAGTGAACCTCCGTCTCATTAGTTATGAAATAGTAAATGTCTTTTCCTTCTCGGTTGTCATGATAAAAAACCTTTAAGATTATTCAAAAAGTACTTTATGACTTTGTACTTACCTGTTCGACAACTAAGAAGTTTGTTCGGTGTTCTAAATGTCCTTCGTTGTACAATGGAATAGTTCATCAATAAAGTTACATTTGACTGTGTAGGCTGACATAATTCCAATATTTTAGGGAGAGTGTATTCTCAGCTATTTTATCAAACATCGTTGGGTGACGGCGACGTGAGTACAAGCGCGTAATGTATCCTTTATCTGGCAGTAAAGAGCAAATGAAAATGATAAAGATAATTGTATCCGCTTAAAGTATGCAGCGTATAAGTCAAGGTTCGTCGTCTAAAGGATATATCACACCTAGCACATCTTTATCATCTCACACAGTGTCTCACGCGTTAGAGATTATCCTGGCGAACGCTATTCTTCTTCATTTTCTCAAAGTTAAGAACACTACCACTGTTCTTGCAGTCTTAAAAAGTATTTCGTCGCTGCCTTGATGTGAGTATTACAACGTGTTTCTGCAGTGAAGCAATGTCTAAATCTGAAATATTGTGTATTCACCTCTTCTCTAACTGCACTTATACACGCTGAGTCACCGAAAACGCCAGACTCGAAATTTTCGAGATCCTTTGCAGGCAAAAAATAAAAAAAATTCTTTACACCCTATCGTATAAGATTCGATAGTTTTTTTTGCCTTATCTGCGAAAGTTGATAGTTTTGAACAAAACTGCTATAAAGCAAACCTATGTCTAAATTGCAATAAGATTGGTTTGTGAAAAACTTTTATATAACTTTCTCTAAAACAATTTATTTCTGAATAAGATAAATGTGTTAAAACATTGTCAATATGAAAAGTGATTCATGAAGAGGACATTAGAGTTGTATAGACCTGACGGAAAGCCAGAAAGGCGAAAAGGTGTAATGGTTTGGGGTGCTGCATCTAAGTAGAACAAAGAAAAGTGAAGTTAGTTAGTAGGCAGCACTTATTTATTTAAAAGCAAAATGTCTTACTATTTTGATAAATAACTTTGAATATAGCATATTCTTACGAGCTAAAGTACAGTAGTATACTGAAAGTAGTTACAGTAGAGAATATCATACCGTTGTGCAAAAGATTTAACTGCTTAAATCCAGTGCTATAATCAAAATAGAACCTAACTGGTTAGATTTGTATTATTTTTCGAACAGTGTTTGGTGAATAAATATTTCATAAGAGTTGAAAGCTTTTACCGTTCCCAGACAAAGTACAGTCAATGAGCCACCGTTTGGTTAACTGCTGAGATGGTCCATAAATAGAATGATAATTCCAAATTATATGTTCATATTGTGTTAGTATCATAGCATGTAAGTTCGCTTCACAAACTTAGAAAAATAATCTGAATTACAGAGATCCCCCATGGCCGATTTTTCTTTGCCTCCATTTGAATAGTATTACCTACATAAACTACAGAGAAAGTGTTAATGTATCTGGATGCTGTAGTATAATTCCTTTGAAGATAAAGTTTGAATGAAAGTTAGTTAAGGTGCTGTAACTGAGAAACTGGTTCTGCTTTCAGTAAGGAATAAACAAAATAGCAGACCACAATTACACCTTAGAATAACCCAATTAAGATATCTTCGTGGCTAATTAGTTTGGTGACCGTTCAGATAGTCTTCACCACATGTAAGGCCTGGAACCAAAAGGTTACTGATTCGATCTCTGATTACTTGTAATAAAAGTAATTCCTTCAGGATAACAAATTAGCGGTCTGATACTTGTATCCGTCGGACATACACTACATGGTCAAACAGACTTAAAATTCCTGTAAACTGGGTAAAGGTAACTTAGGAAATGTAAGTTTCAGAAAACTTTGGAAGTAACATTTATAGGAATTACTAGAGAAGGCACTGATTCGATACTGACAGCAGGTCATGTTTTGAAGAGAACGTTACACACGAGTAGTGGTATACATACCTCTGAGTGAAAGGGCGTTTTAATATTAAACATGGTTTTCTCCTGTGACAGTACTAACAGTACTCTAAAAGAGTTAAATGCTATAGCTTGTATGGCCGAGCACATTTCCTTGGATAGTAGCACTGCAACAATGTCCTGCGCACGTTCGTGTGCATCTGAAGAGTTACTCGAGGGTTAACAGCCCCGATTGAGACATCGATATAAGCAGCCAGGTTAGCGATTCTTTGTCACGTACCTTCTCCATTTCTAACAGGGAGAGAATGAAGCAACAGTCAGTGAGTAGGGAAAAGTATCCTGAGCGTGATCTTTTTCATCTGCCGAGATAATGAAGCTTTCAAGAATACCTGACAAGAGTGAAGACAGCGTCAGCCTCCCCACCAACTCTACCAGGAAACGCACAATCTAGCTGAAAGACAATCTCTGACCCCTGTCTACACTGCATGGATTACTGGCGTGAAGCGAGAGTTACGACTTCATGTCTCCTGGGTAATTGCCACTATCTACACAAGGCGGAGGTCGACTGCATTTATTGTCTAGATATTTCTTGAGATGATGCAGCCTGATAGATTGCCAATATCGTGAATAAAAATGAAAACGATTGTTCTCTTCCGTCTCGATATGGTTTATGACGTAATACCCTAGCTCATGCTAGGGAGAAGCGAGCTTCACTTTTTCACATTGTTTCTAAATCACTTCATGTGAATGACATACAATAGCTCTTTCCCCAATGTTTTTGTTCAGTATTATAGGTTGAATGGTGACTTGCATTTTCCTCACAATACAAGAAGTTTGACTGGTGGTAATCCTTTAAACACAGAATCGCGTCCGTAAGAAAGAAAGGTGACGTTCGGAAGGGTAGCTTACGACCTCCCAAACGCTTCACAACGCTTTCGCGACACAATCTGCGTTCTGCCCTTAGAAGCGTCTCCCATTCCGTTAGCCTAAAGACAAAATGGTTCAAATGGCTCTGAGCACTATGGGACTTAACAGCTGTGGTCGTCAGTTCCCTAGAACTTAGAACTACTTAAACCTAACTAACCTAAGGACATCACACACATCCATGCCCGAGGCAGGATTCGAACCCGCGACCGTAGCAGTCGCGCTGTTCCGGACGGAGCGCCTAGAACCGCGAGACCACCGCGGCCGGCCCTAAAGACATGGTTGTTGGCTTATTTCCATAGATTTTCCATAGTTTCACTCCCTGCCGTCTCATGTTTCTGGGTCAGTGAACCCAAAGTAAATAACTGTTTGTTGAGCAGAAGCTAGCAGTGAGAAAATTTTGTAGAATACCGTACATCTTACAGAACCGTGTCTCAGGATGTTAGAAATCTTACACTCCCTTCTCAGTGCGTTTACACCTTAGCGGTTTTTGTTGTTGGCGATAAAAATCAGTGTCAGCTGAACCGAGATTTACACAATAGCAGTACTAGACACAATACAGAACACAAATCTACACCTAGAGTCCTTATCTAGCGTTTTAAATAGAGTAATGTACTCTAGTGAGAAGATACTTAAACAGTTTTCATCTAAAGTACGGCAGGAAATTTGAAGTCCTTACCAGTTCAAAAGAAAATTAAAAAACAAGTCACTAACCACTCACTCTGGAAAAAATCTGAATATCTAGATTCAAGAAAGTGGTGAAGCTGCGGGATTGCTAATAGTGCACCGTAATTAAGACTCGGTATTTACATATGCCACCTTCAGAAGGTGGCATGGGTAAAATACAAGGTGCGAAAGGCTATTTACAATTTGTACAGAAACCAGATGGCAGTTATAAGAGGCAAGGACATGAAAGGGAAGTAGTGGTTGGGAAGGGAGTGAGACAGGGTTGTAGCCTCTCCACGATGTTATTCAATCTGTATACTGAGCAAGCAGTAAAGAAAACAAAAGAAAAATTCGGAGTAGGTATTAAAATCCATTGAGAAAAATAAAAACTTTGAGGTTTGCCGATGATATTGTAATTCTGTCAGAGACAGCCAAGAACCTCGAAGAGCAATTGAACGGAATGGACAGTGTCCTGAAAGGCAGATATAAGATTAACATCAACAAAAGCAAAACGATGGTAATGGAATATAGTCGAATTAAACCAGGGGATACTGAGGAATTAGATTAGGGAATGAGACACTTAAAGTAGTAGATGCGTTATGCTTTTGGGGAGCAAAATAACTGATGATTGTCGAGGTAGAGAGGATATAGAATGTAGACTAACAATGGCAAGAAAAGCGTTTCTGAAGAAGAGAAATTTGTTAACATCGAGTATAGATTTAAGTGTCAGGAAGTCGTTTCTGAAAGTATTTGTATGGAGTGTAGCCATGCATGGAAGTGAAACATGGACGATAAATAGTTTGCTGAAGAAGAGAATATAAGCTTCCGAAATGTGGTGCTACAGAAGAAAGCTGAAGATTAGATGGGTAGATCACATAACTAATGAGGAGGTACTGAATAGAATTGGGGAGAAGTGGAGTTTGTGGCACAACTTGACTGGAAGAAAGGATTGGTTAGTAGGACATGTTCCGAGACGTCAAGGGATCACCAATTTAGTATTGGATGGCAGCGTGGTGGGTAAAAATGGTACAGGGAGCCAAGAGATGAATACACTAAGCAGATTCAGAAGGATGTAGGTTGCAGTAGGTACTGGGAGATGAAGAAGCTCGCACAGGTTAGTGTAGCATGGAGAGCTGCATCAAACCAGTCTCAGGACTGAAGACCACAACAACAACAACAACAAATTTACAGATGCTGGTAAACACTTCCTTTGACAAGTAGCGTTTTTATGAATTAAATATTAAGCTAACTACACTCCTGGAAATTGAAATAAGAACACCGTGAATTCATTGTCCCAGGAAGGGGAAACTTTATTGACACATTCCTGGGGTCAGATACATCACATGATCACACTGACAGAACCACAGGCACATAGACACAGGCAACAGAGCATGCACAATGTCGGCACTAGTACAGTGTATATCCACCTTTCGCAGCAATGCAGGCTGCTATTCTCCCATGGAGACGATCGTAGAGATGCTGGATGTAGTCCTGTGGAACGGCTTGCCATGCCATTTCCACCTGGCGCCTCAGTTGGACCAGCGTTCGTGCTGGACATGCAGACCGCGTGAGACGACGCTTCATCCAGTCCCAAACATGCTCAATGGGGGACAGATCCGGAAATCTTGCTGGCCAGGGTAGTTGACTTACACCTTCTAGAGCACGTTGGGTGGCACGGGATACATGCGGACGTGCATTGTCCTGTTGGAACAGCAAGTTCCCTTGCCGGTCTAGGAATGGTAGAACGATGGGTTCGATGACGGTTTGGATGTACCGTGCACTATTCAGTGTCCCCTCGACGATCACCAGTGGTGTACGGCCAGTGTAGGAGATCGCTCCCCACACCATGATGCCGGGTGTTGGCCCTGTGTGCCTCGGTCGTATGCAGTCCTGATTGTGGCGCTCACCTGCACGGCGCCAAACACGCATACGACCATCATTGGCACCAAGGCAGAAGCGACTCTCATCGCTGAAGACCACGTCTCCTTTCGTCCCTCCATTCACGCCTGTCGCGACACCACTGGAGGCGGGCTGCACGATGTTGGGGCGTGAGCGGAAGACGGCCTAACGGTGTGCGGGACCGTAGCCCAGCTTCATGGAGACGGTTGCGAATGGTCCTCGCCGATACCCCAGGAGCAACAGTGTCCCTAATTTGCTGGGAAGTGGCGGTGCGGTCCCCTGCGGCACTGCGTAGGATCCTACGGTCTTGGCGTGCATCCGTGCGTCGCTGCGGTCTGGTCCCAGGTCGACGGGCACGTGCACCTTCCGCCGACCACTGGCGACAACATCGATGTACTGTGGAGACCTCACGCCCCACGTGTTGAGGAATTCGGCGGTACGTTCACCCGGCCTCTCGCATGACCACTATACGCCCTCGCTCAAAGTCCGTCAACTGCACATACGGTTCACGTCCACGCTGTCGCGGCATGCTACCAGTGTTAAAGACTGCGATGGAGCTCCGTATGCCACGGCAAACTGGCTGACACTGACGGCGGCGGTGCACAAATGCTGCGCAGCTAGCGCCATTCGACGGCCAACACCGCGGTTCCTGGTGTGTCCGCTGTGCCGTGCGTGTGATCATTGCTTGTACAGCCCTCTCGCAGTGTCCGGAGCAAGTATGGTGGGTCTGACACACCGGTGTCAATGTGTTCTTTTTTCCATTTCCAGGAGTGTATTATCACCTATTAAGAATAAGTTAGCAGACAACGGCTTTTTGCAATTAAGTCACCTTATTCCTAATTTATTCAGTTAAATTTAGCTAGCATAATCACAGCATAGTCTACAGAAGACGATGGATGGATGAGTGAATTAATGAATGAACGAAGTGATCAGTGATCATTGACCAATGGTGTCGACTGCCATGACCTTAATCTCCACAGCGACACTGCCTGCACTATTGACGATTCAACAGGAAACACGACGCATCGCCATTAACGTTTCTCGTTATTTCCACGCACCTGTCGCGATAAACTATGTTATAGTGAGTCGTCAAGACCGAAGAGCCCAGAGATCTCTGAGCAAACCACCTGACTAGAATGTTTCTCGTGGAGATAGATACATCAGAACATGAGCACAAGACGAGATTCTTCTGTAGAACAGGTACCAATGTTAATGCACGTCGATGGATATGTTCTAGCCTTTTTTCTCTGTAGCATACTTGTGAAGTGAAACTTTGTTCACAATGTAGTTTTAACTCGATTTTCTGAGTCAGGATTGTACACTTGAATCAACAGCACACAGTATATCGGCATCGGTCTCCAAGATGCTGCTCCGTTTTCCATTTAAAGGCTGGTTTGATGCTGCTCTGCACGTTAACGTTTCCTGTTCAGATATCTTCTTCTCCTTGCATGAAAACTACATCCATTTGAAGCTTTTGAGAGAGGTATACAGGGTGTCCCAGAAACGTTGCGACAAACTTTGAGGGGTTGTAGAGGGTGTCTTGAGCAACAATTCAAGGATAGGAACTCATGTCCGGAAACGTCGTCCGACTACGTTACACAGCGTCCAAGGCACAGGCGCCAGCCCTGCCACTAGCAGGCACCAATCGTCACATTTTATGCTGTCGGAACGTCTCGCAATGTTGTTTGTTGTTCAGTGATCGCAATTGGTTAGCATCATCGCCAGTGGAGAAGATCAAGCTACCTCCTGTGTAGAGAAAAGCCTTGCCCCTACGAATGCGACGCTCTATTTCCTTGGCGCATGACTGTTTCGGACACTGATTTCCATCAGCAGCTTATTTTTCTCCTGTATGCCATTGGACATGTTAAAGGGTTCCAGAAGAAAAATAAAATGCTATTGGTAAGCATAGTCTCAAACCGTCATTAACCAAGGCAACAGAGCATCGCATTCATAAGAGACAAGACCCTTCCACGGAATAGCTACACCATGTCGTCAAAAGTATCCGGACACCCTAAAAAACATAGGTTTTTAATATTCGGTGCCTTGTGCTGCCACCTACTGCCAAGTACTCCATATCAGCGATCTCTGTAGTCATTAGACGTCTTGAGAGAGCAGAATGGGGCACTCTGCGGAACTCATGGACTTCGAACGTGGTCAGGTGATTGGGTGTCACTTGTGTCATACGTCTGTACACGAGATTTCCACACTCTTAAACATTCCTAGGTCCACTGTTTCAAATGTGATAGTGAAGTGAAAACGTGAAGCGACACGTACAGCACAAAAGCATACAGGCAGACCTAGTCTGTTGACTGCACCGCCGACGGTTGAAGAGGGTCGTAATGTGTAATAGGCAGACATCTATCCAGACCATCACGCAGGAATTCCAAACTGCATCAGTATGCACTGCAAGTACTGTGACAGTTACTCAGGAGGTGAGAAAACGTGAATTTCATGGTCGAGCGGCTGCTCATAAGCCACACATCACGCCGATAAATGCCAAACGATCCGATGCCAGGGTGTGGGTGTGGCGAGTGCCCGGTGAACATCATCTGCCACCGTGTGTAGTGCCAAGAGAAAAATTCGGAGGCGGTGGTGTTATGGTGTGGTCGTGTTTTTCATGGAAGGGGATTGCACCCCTTGTTGTTTTGCTCGGCACTATCACAGCACAGGCCTATGTTGATGTTTTAAGCACCTTCTTGCTTCCCACTGTTGAGGAGCAATTCGGGGATGGCGATTACGTCTTTCAACACGATCGAGCACGTGTTCATAATGCACGGCCTGTGGCGGAGTGGTTACAAAACAATAACATCCATGTAATGGACTGGCTTGCACAGAGTCCTGACCTGAATCCTACAGAACACCTTTGCGATATTTTGGAACGCCGACTTCGTGCCAGGCCTCACCGACCAACATCGATACTTCTCCCCAGTGCAGCACTCCGTGAAGAATGGAAACCTTCCAGCACCTGATAAAAAGTATGTTTGCGAGAGTGAAAACTCTCATCAAGGTTGAAGGTGAGTACTTCATGTAGAATGACCTGCCATTCCCAAGAAACCTTGTAGCACCTGACTGAACGTATGCCTGCGAGAGTGGAAACTCTCATCAAGGTTAAGGGTGGGCCAACACCGTACTGAATTCCAGCATTACCGATGGAGGGCGCCACAAACTTGTAAGTCATTTTCAGGCAGGTGTCCGGATACTTTTGATCACATAGTGTACTCCATCTTCTCCACTGGTGGTCGTGGCAGTCGCGGTCACTGAATAACAAACAGCATTGTGAGACGTTCCGCCAATGGTGCGGCAGCGTACAAAGTCACGTTTTATGCCGAAGGGCTGGCCTACTGGCAGGTGCTGACGCCTATAACTTCGACCCTCTGTAGCTTCGATGGATGACGTTTCCGTAAACGGGTTGCTATCCCCGATTAGTTCTTCAAGACATCCTCTACAACACCTCAAAGTTTGTCACAGCATTTCTGGAACAACCTGTATTATTGCTCAATTACTGTCACGATGTATCTGACTGGGTGGAATAGCGCACAGGTTAGCACACTGGACTCGTATTCGAGAGGACGACGGTTCAAACCCGTGTCTGACCATCCTGATTTAGAATTTCCATGATCCCCCTAGATCAGTTATGGCAAATTCTGGGATGGTTTCTTCGAAAGGGCATGGCCGTTCTTCTTCTTCATCCTTCCCTAATCCGAGCGTCTGCCTCATCTCCAATGACCGTGTTATCGATGGGATGTTAAATACTAAACGCCTCCTCTCTCTTCCTACTACCTCGACCAGTGTAATTGACCTTAAAATACTGCACTTTAATCTAAGTCATACTGTTTTATCTAGGTTTGATGTACTGTTGTTTCATACACAGAGCCCCGGAAGGAAGTGACGTATAGGCCTACAATAGTAGGGGGACAACAAGGACATCAGTCCATTTTGTTAGTACAGGTTACCTACAACAGGGGCAGGTATGCACTCAGGAGGCAAACCTATTGTCCTCCTTTGATTGACAGATACTTAACCTATTGTTCTGTTAAGTGATTTTCCATGTCACCCCATTTCCTTTTGATTGACAGGCACTTAACATATTGTCCCCATCCCTTGCCCCCTCCTCCTCCCCAACACCCTCCCCCTCGCTGCTACAGGTACACTTTCAGGTCTGAGTTAATGGAATAGGCCCCCCTCTCTCTCTTATCAATTTGATTGACTACTTAATTAGTTAAACTCTCTGATGGGAAAGTGCCATTTCCCCCTGCCACGCCCCCTGGTGGGAAGTTCAGATTCCATCAGGACAATGCAACCTCTACTAACCTAAGAAAATGGTGGGAAGGTTACATTGACTATTTAATTAAATTGATCGATTAATTAACCTCTCTGGTGGGAAAGTGCCATGCCCCCTGGCAGGAAGTTCAAATTCCATCAGGACAATGCAACCTCTACTAACCTAAGAAAATGGTGGGAAAAAAGGGCACCTCCACTAACCTAATTCATCCAACTGCCACCTCCTCCTAGGAATTGGCGGAAAAAAGACTCAGTTGATCGACCATTTGCAGGGTATTCGTTTGTATTGTATGGAATATTGTGTAAACAATTTAGACATTATGTGAGCTAATGTTTATTTAAACAATTTAGGGGATTCAAGGCATTTTGTGGAATATGAGGAAATTGGTGGAGAGGAAGGATCTCATAACTGGAAATTCAAGGGTATATTGTTTATTTATTAAAAAATCAGTTTCTGGGGGTTGGACTTCTCTTGATCATCATTCCCTGCTGTCTGGAAACACATAGGTCTTGTAAGAAGTAATTACATGGAGCAAACATGATGCATAACCTAATGTTTGGCACTGTACTCTCGGTGTCTTACCCTAATGGTTCAAATGGTTCAAATGTCTCTGATCACTATGGGACTTAACTTCTAAGGTCATCAGTCGCCTAGAACTTAGAACTAAGTAAAGCTAATCAACCTAAGGACATCACACACATCCATGCTCGAGGCAGGATTCGAACCTGCGACCGTAGGGGTCGCGCGGTTCCAGACTGAAGCGCCTAGAACCACTCGGCCACTCCGGCTGGCCTCTTAACCTAATGTTTGGGCCTTTGTTGGCACTTAACCTTTTGTTCTGTTAAATGGATTCCCATGTCACCCCCATTTCCTTAAAATATTCTACCGCCATTGATACCAATGTAAGTAATCAGTTATGTCCTCCCACCATTTTCTAGTATACTATTCGAATTTTACATGCTTTTGAACGCCATTTCTGGCGCATTCTTCTTTGCCACACACACCCTTAAACTTTTGTGCTGCATTTTACATAAAAATTACGCAAATTAACCTAGTGTTCTGCACTTAACCTGCTGTTCTGCTCCATGTCACCTACTCACATATACTCTCCCATTAACTAATGTACCGATTACACCACATTGATATAAAAAATTTATGCAAATTAATTAAATCGGTATTCCTCACTTGGTCGGTGAAATCGATGGAATATAGATTAAACAAAAGGTTGCTAATAAAAAAACCATCCCGCCACTCGACGCCCGACGCCGCCGCCGCCCCTGCCGCAGCCGCTGCCAGATGCAAGCTAGCGTGGTCCATCGCTCTCACACCGCTGCAGGTGAAAGTTGGGTCTATTTTCGTGTACACAGTTAGAATTCTTCGAGTGTTATACTAACGTGCCAGAACTCCAAGGCGCACTCAAGGTGGTCCCATACACGATGACGCATAGCTGTCGTTTGCTCCAGCACTGAGAGAGATGTTCCAGTGCTTCCCAGAATAGCACAGGGTGCATTGTTCCTCGCGCAACATGAGAGACGCATCCAACAGTGCTTAACTGCCCAGCGTGACTGATGCAACGCCATGAAGTACGAGCATATAGCTACAAACCCTCGCAATCGTATCTAACAGGGTACTCAATCTTATAATGTCACATGACTATGTAAAAATAAGAATCTAGTCGACCTCGTGGAAACTCTATTGTGTTCCAGAAATAGTTAACACTCGCTTTCTTGATGTCCCAGCTTCTATGCACGGAAATTCTTACCCTAACAGAAACTGTTTTAAGTGCTTTATTTGAAAACTACCTTGAGCAGTTAAACAGAGAACCGACTCGTGGCGATAACATATTAGACCTTCTGGTGACAAACAGACCCGAACTATTTGAAACAGTTAACGCAGAACAGGGAATCAGCGATCATAAAGCGGTTACGGCATCGATGATTTCAGCCGTAAATAGAAATATTAAAAAAGGTAGGAAGATTTTTCTGTTTAGCAAAAGTGACAAAAAGCAGATTACAGAGTACCTCACGGCTCAACACAAAAATTTTGTCTCAAGTACAGATAGTGTTGAGAATCAGTGGACAAAGTTCAAAACCATCGTACAATATGCGTTAGATGAGTATGTGCCAAGCAAGATCGTAAGAGTTGGAAAAGAGCCACCGTGGCACAACAACCGAGTTAGAAAACTGCTGCGGAAGCAAAGGGAACTTCACAGCAAACATAAACATAGCCAAAGCCTTGCAGACAAACAAAAATTTCGCGAAGCGAAATCTAGTGTGAGGAGGGCTATGCGAGAGGCGTTCAATGAATTCGAAAGTAAAGTTCTATGTACTGACTTGGCAGAAAATCCTAAGAAATTTTGGTCTTATGTCAAAGCGGTAGGTGGGTCAAAACAAAATGTCCAGACACTCTGTGACCAAAATGGTACTGAAACAGAGGATGACAGACTAAAGGCCGAAATACTAAATGTCTTTTTCCAAAGCTGTTTCACAGAGGAAGACTGCACTGTAGTTTCTTCTCTAGATTGTCGTACAGATGACAAAATGGTAGATATCAAAATAGACGACAGAGTCAGAGTACGCGAAGGAACTTGCCCCCCTTCTTGCAGAGGTGTACCGTAGGTTTCTAGAAGAGCGTAGCGTTCCAAAGGATTGGAAAAAGGCACAGGTCATCCCCGTTTTCAAGAAGGGACGTCGAACAGATGGGCAGAACTATAGACCTATATCTCTAACGTCGATCAGTTGTAGAATTTTGGAACACGTATTATGTTCGAGTATAATGACTTTTCTGGAGACTAGAAATATACTCTGTAGGAATCAGCATGGGTTTCCAAAAAGACGGTCGTGTGAAACCCAGCTCGCGCTATTCGTCCACGAGACTCAGAGGGCCATAGACACGGGTTCACAGGTAGAAGCCGTGTTTCTTGACTTCCGCAAGACGTTCGATATAGTTCCCGACAGTCGTTTGATAAACAAAGTAAGAGTATATGGACTATCAGACCAATTGTGTGATTGGATTGAGGAGTTCCTAGATAACAGAACGCAGCATATCATTCTCAATGGAGAGAAGTCTTCCGAAGTAAGAGTGATTTCAGGTGTGCCGCAGGGGAGTGTCATAGGACCGTTGCTATTCACAATATACATAAATGACCTGGTGGATGACATCGGAAGTTCACTGAGGCTTTTTGCGGATGATACTGTGGTGTATCGAGAGGTTGTAACAATGGAAAATTGTACTGAAATGCAGGAGGATCTGCAGCGAATTGACGCATGGTGCAGAGAATAGCAATTGAATCTCAATGTAGACAAGTGTAATGTGCTGCGAATACATAGAAAGATAGATCCCTTATCATTTAGCTACAATATAGCAGGTCAGCAACTGGAAGCAGTTAATTCCATAAATTATCTGGGAGTACGCATTAGGAGTGATTTAAAATGGAATGATCATATAAAGTTGATCGTCGGTAAAGCAGATGCCAGACTGAGATTCATTGGGAGAATCCTAAGGAAATGCAATCCGAAAACGAAGTAGGTTACAGTACGCTTGTTCGCCCACTGCTTGAATACTGCTCAGCAGTGTGGGATCCGTACCAGATATGGTTGATAGAAGAGATAGAGAAGATCCAACGGAGAGCAGCGCGCTTCGTTACAGGATCATTTAGTAATCGCGAAAGCGTTACGGAGATGATAGATAAACTCCAGTGGAAGACTCTGCAGGAGAGACGCTCAGTAGCTCGGTACGGGCTTTTGTTAAAGTTTCGAGAACATACCTTCACCGAAGAGTCAAGCAGTATATTGCTCCCTCCTACGTATATCTCGCGAAGAGACCATGAGGATAAAATCAGAGAGATTAGAGCCCACACAGAAGCATACCGACAATCCTTCTTTCCACGAACAATACGAGACTGGAATAGAAGGGAGGACCGATAGAGGCACTCGGGGTACCCTCCGCCACACACCGTCAAGTGGCTTGCGGAGTATGGATGTAGATGTAGATGTAGAATAGCGCAGAATAACGTCGAATGCAGTCTCCCTCGCGGACCTAAAGTTGTACCCCATCCATCACGCGTTACCCTTCCTGCTTTCAACACACACAAACGCTCCCTCCGCTATGTAAAGGCTCCTATATCCCAGCACAAAGGACGTGAATGAATCGAGTAGTATGACTGGCTCTTATCGAATTTACCTGCCGAATTACTGGTGCCTCCGGTATCGAAGCATCACCTGCCTTTTGATTCTTTCTGCAGATGAGACTTTCAGCAGTTATTTTCCACAGATTGCCATATTGCATTGGTAATTAAAACTTACAAACTACCATACATATCATCAAACACGGAGAGACTCTTACTCATTTACACTGCGTTCCCATCGAGGACAGGAGCTTGATTGTTACAATGTGAAACCGACCTGTGACCCATCAATATATCACCGCCTGCCCTACATAACATTAAACGCGGAAAGACTCCTACTTAATTACACTGCTCTCCCACCAAGAACACGAGCTTAAATATTAGTGTGTGAAACCGATCTCCAATCCAGCAATATATCACTGTGTACTGTGTCGATGTAGAAAACATACAATTCGTATCCTGCACCAAACAAAATCATCCCTCGTACATCATTCGTATATATACCGTGAACATGGCAGTATGGTATATATACTCCTCTCAGCACTAGGTATTTTCCCTCTGCCGACGATCACAAGTCATCCACCCCCAGAGCGTGACCAGCGCACCCACGGCAGACCGAAGTCGCTCTCAGAACTGTTCTACAAATTTGGGATCGTTTCCCTCGACACAAACACGTTACTGTTTCCGCTCCGAACCTGTTTCCTTGCTTTCTCACTTTAATACAAACGTCTCCGGACTTGGGGATTACAAGAACACAAGTATTTTTTTGCATGGTTCGCAATAATATCATAAGATTTTTGCGGTACTTCTTGATATCAAGCACTAGGCAGCATCCTACCGATCGCTAGTGCAACATAATTCCCAAGATATAGACTGGAAATTAGTTCTCCGCAGACACGAAACATAAGCTAGATGGGGCGTGCTGTAAACCACTGACTAACTAGAAACTTGTCACATCTGCAAAGACATTTACTCGGCAACTCGAAACAAATAGAGGGAACTGATACTTCCACTCTCGAATACCGATGTCGGTGATGTAGTAGATTCCAAATCAGCCTCATAATTTACAAGGTCAACTAAAGTGTGTCTCATGTCTAGAGAACCAGCATACGTGTCTTCCACACACTAGATGCACACACCACAATCGATCTTCTCTCAACTAAATAAAGGCGCGAAATGTGCAGAGGTAGTCAACCGAACAAATTACAGGGCGGGAACAAAGATCCAGCGCAAGTGCACCTCCATATTCAATCTTCTTAAATTTCCACGCAATCACGAAAGCTATCCAACACATATTAAGTATTAGTTCGCTATTTGGTCGTCTGGAGGACAACACAGTTAATTCACGATCGTGGTCTCAGCTGAACGACATTCGAAAATGAGCGAAGTATCGGAAATACTCTCTGTTGACGGCTGTGGCTCTGGAAATAAAAATATCAGTACCATTCTTGTGAATCGACATACTGTTCCCATGCTATCACAGTACTCCATGTCAGATCCATACCTTACTTACGCCTCAACATAGTCACTTCGTCAGTACACAAACACATACTTTATAAGCCTGATGCACAAATGCGAACATATCACGCACCCCCTACTACTAAGTATAATACGCCGTCAATAACCTATCGCTGGCTATATGGAATAATACTGAAAGAAAATCAACCATGGGTGGACATGTCTCTTAAGTTTTTCTTGCGAGTGCTACCACCATGTCCTAGAAAAAGAGAGATAATCGACCAGATGTTAAAAAAATTCGATCGCAGCAACTACTGTATGTTACTGTCACAAGTGGTCATGGTTCTACTGGTGCACACAAGTATCCATGTTAAAAGCTATACTGACTTTATAAATCGAGGTACGACATTACCTCTGAATGAGGTGGTTTTTCTGTCCGGACAAATACCGAGATGGTGATCGCTGGACTGTACATTATCAGACCAGCACTCCAGTTACAGGTAGCCCACGACGCAACCACGTTAGAAAATCACTGAATTTGGAAAGTGATTTGGCTAAGGGACGTGGTATGTAAGCAGTATTTGCGACTCCCTCACACCGCTCCACCTAGATATATTTCTATAGTACATGTAACATATTCTGACTCAGTACCATATAAGAGGTTCTGCGATGTAGCCACTGAGTTATAGGCACCATTGGTGCTAATACGACGGAAGAGTATCTATTGAGAGGACAGACAGATGTGTGGTTCCAGAAGAGGGGAGTGTACTTTTCAATACTTACAGGAACAGTGGTCTGGATGACTGACAGGTCCGGCCTTGTAATATCAGCTAACATGGCCTTGCTGTGCTAGTGCAGCGAACAGCTGAAGGCAAGAAGAAATTATAGTCATAATTTTTCCCGTGCAGCTCTAACGTACAGTTAAATGATAATGGCATTCTCTTGCGTAAAATATTCAGGAGATGCAATAGTCCACCATTCAAATCTCCAGATTGGGACTAATCACGAGAATGTCGTCAAAAGGTGAAATAAAACTGCCATTCTAGAGGTTGGAACGTGTAATATTAGAAAATTTCGAAAGGGAAATGGATAGGTTGAAATTAGGTACAGTGGGCATAAGCAAAGGTCGGTGGCAGGAGGAACAGCACTTCAGATCAGGTGACTACAGGATTATAGTACAAAATCAAGTACGAGTAATGCCGGAGTAGATCTAATAACGTATAAGGAAACTGGAATGCAGGTAAGTTACTACGAACAGCATAGTGAACGTGCTGTCGTATCAAACACATACATGAAGCCAACACCCACTATAGTAGTGTACGTTTGTAGGCCAACTACTTCCGCAGAGCTGAAGAGAGTGAAGAAACGTATGACGAGGTAAAATAAATTATTCAGATGGTTAAAAGAGACGAAAATGTAATTATTATGGGTGACTGGAATTCGATAGAAGGAAGAGAAACAAAAATGGTAAGTGAATTTGGACTGGGGTAAGGAATGTAAGAGGAAGCTGCCTGACGGAATTTTGCAGAGGGCATTATTTAATCATCAGTAACAATTGGCTTAAGAAACAGGAAAGAAAGTTGTATACATGGAAAAGACCTGGAGGTACCAGAAGGTTTCTAGATTATTATGTAATGGTAAGACAGAGATTTCTGAACCAGATTTTCAACTGTAAGACATGACGAGGGGCAGATTTGTAATGTGGCCACAATTCTTTGGTTATGAACTGTATATTAAAAATGAAGAAATTGCAAAAGTTAGGTAATCAAGGAAAATGGGAAATGTATAAGTTGAAACAAGAGAGATTGTTGAGAATTTCAGACGGAGTGTTAGGAAACTACAAGAGGGAAAAGGAATACAGTAGAAAACGATTGGGTAGCTTTCAGAAATGAAATAGTGAAGGTAGAAGAGGATCAAATAAGTAAAAAGACAAGACCTGGCAGAAATCCTCGGACACCACAGGCGATGCAGAAATTAATTCATGAAGAGCGAAAATATAAAAATGCAGCAACTGAAACAGGCGAAAGGAAATACAAACATCTAAACAATGAGTTTGACAGGAAGTGCAAAACGGCTAAACAGGAATGGCTAGGGTACAGTTGTGAGGATAAAGAAGCGTATATCACTTGGGGAAAGATATATAACGCCTGTATGAGAACTGAAGAGAACTTTGTTGAACGGAGGAGCAGCTGTATCAGTATCAACAGCTCAGATGGAAAACCCAGTACAAAGCAAAGAAAGGAAAGCTGAAAGATGAAACGAGTATATAGAGGGGTTACAAAAGGAAAATCAACACGAAACTAATACTACATAAGGGAAAGATGGCTTAGATGAAGTTGAGATGGAAGCTATAATGCTGCGAGAAAATTTGACAGAGCGCTAAGAGACCTAAGTCAAAACAAGGTCCCTGTAATAGAAAACATTCCGTCAGAACTATTGATGCCCTGAGAAGAGGCAACCATGAGCAAACTGTTCCACCTAGTGTGCAATATGTACAGGAAGAGCGAAATACCATCGGGCTTCAAGAAGAATATGATAATTCCAATTCCAAAGAAAGCATGTGCTGACAGACATGAATATCACCGAACTATCAGTTTAATGGGCCACGGTTGCAAAATACTAACACAAATTATTTCCAGAAGAAAGAAGGAACAGGTAGAAGCCTACTTCAGAAAAGATCAATTTTGATTCCGTGAAAACGTAAGAACACGCGAGACAATACTGACCCTCCGACTTCTTTTAGAATATAGGTTAACAAAGGCAAACTTACATATATAACAGTTGTAAACTTAGAGAACGCTTTTGACAATGGTTACTGGAATCCACTCTCTGAAATTTTGAAGATAATAGGTGCAAAATAGAGGGGGCCAGGGCTATTTACCACTTGTACAAAAACCAGACGAAAGTAATAAGAGTCGAGGGGCGTGAAGGTAGTGGTTCAGAAAGGAGTAGACTGGATTGTAGCCTATCCTCAATGTTAGTGAATCTGTAGAATGAGACAGCAATAAAGAAAAGCATAGAAAACTTTGGAGAAGAATTAAAAATTCAGGGAAAAGAAGCAAAAACTATGAGGTTGGTCAATGACATTGTAATTCTGTCAGAGACAGCAAAGGACTTGGAAAACGTCTGAATGGAAGATATAAAATGAACATCAACAAAAGTAAAACAAGAAAAATGGAGTGTCGTCGAATTACCTCAGGGGATGCTGAGGGAATTAGGTTACGAAACAAAACACTAAAAATAATGGCTTAGTTTTGACATTAGGGCAGTAAAGTAACACGATGGCCAAAGTAGAGAGGATGTAAGAGGTAGATTGATAATGGAAAGAAAAGTGTATCCGTAGAAGAGAAATTTTTTAGCACCGAATGTAGACTTAAGCGTTAGGAAGTATTTTCTGAAGGTATTCGTCTGGAACGTTGCCATGCATGGAAGAGAAAGATGGACGATGAACAGTTTAGACAAGAAGAGAATGGAAGTTTTTGAAATGTGGCACTACAGAAGAATGCTGGAGATTACATAATTACATAGGTAGATCACTCAACTAATGAGGAGGTACTGAACAGAACTGGGAAGAAAAGAAGGGATAGTTTCATGAGATACGGTCTAAGACATCAAGGGATCATTATTTAGTACTGGAGGGAGGTGTGGGTAGTAAAAATTATGGAGGGGGAAGAAGAGATGAATACTGTAATCAGGTTGAAAAGGAGCTATTCGGAGATGAAGAGTCTTGCACAGAACCGAGTGGCATGGAGAACTGCATCAAACCAGTCTTGGGACTGAAGACCATAACGACAACAAAATGTCGCTTACAGTTAATTGTCTGTCCTGCTTAATTATGCGCTTCTACTCATCTGGCCATGGGTTAGAGGGCGCACTACTATTTCACTTATGAAAAATCGGCAAATATTCACGTTCTTTTCTTCTGGTTCTTTAGCTTTCATACTTCATTTTTCGTTGGCTAACAACTGTGAAACTTTTCACTGCTCATATTGTAAGAACTTCATATTTGTCTCACGAGAACTATGAGCTATTTTTGTTGTAACACTGATCGCTTGGTGTCTTTCTTCTTGTTTATGGTGAAATGTGTGGCCAACCAATTGTCTACTGTGTGTGTGTGTGTGTGTGTGTGTGTGTGTGTGTGTGTGTGTGTGTGTGGAATTGCCGGAATGCACGTACCATTACGTTTTATATGGCTTGAATTTGGGTGTGATAGGGTGTATTCTATAGAGATGTTAACATCACGTTCATATACTGAGATATGGGAAAGCGGGTTTGTACACACTGTGGGAAGGGCTTTGTAAAACATTTACGTTGTCGGGAAGTGGACAATGGATGGGTCCGTGGTTGAGGGAGGATGGTGGTGGGAAAGGGACATGGGTAGGCAATCAAACGATTGCATTTTTGCTTTAGAATTTTTTTTTTCAAGGGAATCAGGCAAAAGGGAGGGGAAAGGGGTTGTTTAGTATTATTCCGATAAATATTCTATTAGGGCGTTAGCTCTGCTATTCTCTCTGTTAATGTTGACGATGAGTTGCTTGTCGTTCACTTGGTCGTTTAAAAGGGTTTTGGTTTTTGCCTTGGTTTTCTGTTAACAATAATTTCCGTGAAGGCTTATAACGTGTTGCTTATTGTTTATTCTCAATATTTTCATGTCTTATTTCCTAGCGGTTGGCTTTTCGTTATGTTCGCTGAGATTTTCTGGCATATGTGGTGTGATTTGTCCCTTAAATCTTCTTTGTATCGGATATCGAACAAGCTACCTGTTAGCCACAAAGTACCTTTCCCTGTATGTGTTGCACTGTGAATGATTTATTTATTGACTTTCTAATATGTCATTTGTTAGTTTTGGAATTTATTTTTGGATGTAATTATCTGTCGTGTATGCTCTGTAGAGCGTCGAGGGGCATGAAACGGAAGCAGTGGTTGGGAAGGGCGTGCAGCAAGGTTGTAGCCTATCCCCAATGTTATTTAATATGTATATTGAAGTAGCAGTACAGGAAACAAAAGGAAAATTGGGAGTAAGAATTAAAGTCCAGGGAGAAGAAATAAAAAATTTGAGTTTTGCTGATGACAAATACTCGTAATTCCGTCAGAGACAGAAAAGGAGTTGGAACAGCAGTTGAATGGAGTGGACAGGGTCTTGAATGAAGGATATAAGGTGAAAATCAACAAAAGCAAAACGAGGATAACGGAATGTAATCGAATTAAATCAACTGCTGCTGAGGGAATTAGCTTAGAAAATGGGACGCTTCAAATAGTAGATGAGTTTTTCCTATTTGGGTAGATAAATAATTTATGATGCTCGAAGTAGAGACGTATAAAATGTAGACTGGAAATGGCAAGAAAAGCGTTTCTGAGGAAGAAAAATTTGTTATCATCGAGTATAGATTTAAGCGTCAAGAAGTTTTTCTTAAAGTATTTGTATGGAGTGTAGCCATGTACGTAAGTGAAACATGAAAGATAAACAGTATAAACAATAAGAGAATAGCAACTTTTTAATTGTGATACTACAGAAGAATGCTGAAGATTAGCTGTGTAGGTCACATAACTAATGAGGAGATACTGAAATGGAGAGCCAAGAAATCTGTTTTACAACCTGACTAGAAGAAGGGATCGGTAGGTAGGACACATACTAAGACTATACGGGACCGCCAATTTAATACTGGGGAAGCGTGGGGGGAGGGGGGGGGTAAAAATCGTAGATGGAGACAAAGAGATGAATACAGTAAGCAGATTCAGAGGGAGTTAAGTTGCAGTGGTTATTCTGAGATGAAGAGGCTTGCACAGGATAGAGAGCTGCATCAACCCAGGTTTCAGACTGAAGACCACAACAACAACTTGCTCCGTTTATGCCTTGTCTTTTGAAATATTGGTCGCTTTATGTGTGAGTTTGTTTTCGCATGTCATTGTGTACCATTTTAGTTCTTCTTTTTTATTGTCCTATTTATTCTGTGTTGTTGGCAAGGCATTGAGTATGTATGTTTATGTTCTTTTATATAATATTGTTGTTTGTTGGTTTTGTTGTTTACTTGTATTATTTGTCTTTTAATTTTATTGTTTAGTTTTGTGACTCTGTTACCAGTGTAACCATTTTTGTATTTATGTGCATTGTGATTTCTCGTTGTTTTTGGTATTTTTCTTCTTTGAGTGACAGTATATTGAGTCTATGGAGAACTTATTGAGGTGCTGGTTATTACTATGAGTTTGAATGATTAGAGGGTTGATGTATAATTTTGTCAGTTATTGTGCGGCTACAATAAATTTCAAGAACAAGCTTGTTGTTCCATTTTTAATTGTGAGATCTAAAAAATTAGATTGTCACTTTCTTTTGTATTGTAACTTCATTTTTTTTACGTATCTTGTTATTGTGAGCATGCAGTTTTTAAGGGTGGTTGATCTGTTAACCAGGGGATGTTATGCATGTATCTCACTCAACATAATATGTTGTATTCTTTTGAAACTTTTGTAAAAATTATGCATTCATCATGACTTATAAAAATATTTGATGAGGCTCCTAAAACTGATATAACGGTCCCAGGCTGCTATTTGCTATTATTAATAACTTTCATTCAGTACATTTTGATTAAAGGGGAGCAGGCTCAAGCTGCAATAATGACTTTTTTTCTAGAACATTTACAAAAAAAAAAAAATCTAACTTAGCCTGTTTAGTGACAAATGAAGACATTCGGACCATAGAGTTTTTCTCATTGCCTCTTCGTTATCGTAGAAACCAGATATAATTAGTTTTCTTGCACTAGGCTGTATATTAACGCTATGTACAGGTTTCGAATAATTTCTTAATAAACCAGCTGATACATCTAAAGCTTATATCATTTATACGAATCAACTTCCTCACCGCATTTTATTTGTTTTTGATGTCCTAACACCATAGAAGAGCTGGGTCCATCCAGCTATTTTCTGCTACAAATAAATCACATCATTGAGATAAGAGACAAGGCTTTAATCAATCTGCAGGGAAGTCCGATACTGTCACGAAGAATAGAAATCCCTCCCCAGCACATACGAATTGATTAAACTAGAAAAACCATTGCCAATCTATCATCTTGTAAATAAAATTCATTGTTAAATTGGAAGTAATTTTGCTGTGTTATAAGTTGCATTGCATGGTGTACCATCATACAGCGAAACCTTCAGAGGTGGTGGTCCAGTGTACACACCGGAACCTCTAATACGCATTAGCACGTCCTCTTGCATTGACGCATACCTTTATTCGGCACACTATCCACAAGTTCATCAAGGTAGTGTTGGTCCAGATTGTCCCACTCCTCAACGGCGATTCGGCATACATCCCTCAGAGTCGTTGGTGGGTCACATCGTCTCTAAATAGCCCTTTTCAATCTATGCCAAGCATGTTTGATGTCTGGAGAACATGCTGGCCACTCTAGTCGAGCGATTTCGTTATCCTGAAGGAAGTCATTCACAAGATGTGTGCGATGGGGGCGCGAATTGTTGTCCATGAAGACGAATGCCTCGCCATTATGCTGTCGATATGGTTGCACTGTTGGTCGGAGGATGGCATTCAAGTATTGTACAACCGTTACGACGACTTCCTTGACCACCAGCGGGGTACGTCGGCTCCACATCATGCCACCCCAAAATAGCAGGGAAACTCCACCTTGCTGCACTCGCTGGACAGTGTGTCTAAGGCATTCAGCCTGACCGGGTTGCTTCCAAACACGTTTCCGACGATTGTCTGGTTGAAGGCGCACGCGACTCTCATCGGTGAAGAGACCGTATGCCAGTCCTGAGCGCTCCATTTGGCGTGTTGTTGGGCCCATCTGGACCGCGCCGCATGGTGTCGTGGTTGCAAAGATGGACCTCGCCATGGACGTCGGGAGTGAAGTTAAGCATCATACAGCTATTGCGCACAGTTTGAGTCCAGCGTTATTCAGCATGGTGGCGTTGGTGTCAGTGTTTCATAGGTAGCGGCCATCGACCTCAGTAGTGGCCCTTGGGCGGCCTGAGCGAGGCATGTCATCCACAGTTCCCGTCTCTCTGTATCTCTTCCATGTCCGAAAAACATAGCTTTGGTTCACTCAGAGACGCCTGGACACTTCCCTTGTTGAGAGCCCGTCCCGGCACAAAGTAATGATGCAGACGCAATCGAACAACGTTAGTGACCGTCTAGGCATGGTTGAAGTACAGACTACACGAGCCATGTACCTCCTTCCTGGTGGAATGACTGGAACTGATCGGCTGTCGGACCCCCTCCGTTTAATAGGCGCTGCTTAAGGATGGTTGTTTACATCTCTGGGCGGGTTTAGTGACATCTCTGAACAGCCAAAGGGACTGTGTCTATGATACAATAGCCACATTCAACGTCTATCTTCAGTAGTTCTGGGAACCGGGGAGATGCAAAACTTTTTTTGATGTGTGTACATCACTGAGGTGTAAGAATAATGGTGGAGTTGCAGGCGAGTGATCGTTGCTCGCAGACTGTGTTGCCAGCACCAACAGTCACAGTCGTACGCACGAAAAATGGTTCAAATGGCTCTGAGCACTATGGGACTTAACATCTATGGTCATCAGTCCCCTAGAACTTAGAACTACTTAAACCTAACTAACCTAAGGACAGCACACAGCACCCAGTCAGGCTCCTACGCACGATTTCTCGTCAGATGTATGTGAGTCTCGAGGTAGTATAGCTCAGTGAACTCGGCATAATTGCAGTCTGCAGTTATGGGTGAGCCGTTAGTATCCAAAAGACAGTTTGTGTAAGCATATACTGTAATTACAGGGCTTGTTGACTGAGTATATCACCTAATTTTAGGTACTATTTACATTTTAGATACAGTGTCATTTACGATTTGAGTAATTTCTATAGCACTGATCTTGTTCACTGCTTTGCTGAAGGAATATATGCTAGTTAATTAGTTACCTCAGATTTGCTCGTTGTATTTTGTTTTATTAATTACACTGAGGTGACAAAAGTCGAGGCATAGAGATAAGCATATACGCAGATGGTGGTAGAGTCGCGTACACAAGGCACAAACGGGCAGTGCATTGGCGGAACTCTCATTTGTACTTAGGCGATTCATCTGAAACGGTTTCCGAGGTGATTACGGCCGCATGACGGGAATTAATAGACTCTGAACACAAAATGGTAGTTGGAGCTAGACGCACGGGACATTCCATTTTGGAAATCGATTAGGAATTCAGTATTCCGAGATCCACAGTGTGAAGAGTGTACCGAGATTACCAAGCTTCAGGCGTTACCTCCCAACACGAACAGCGCAACAGCGGAGTTTGCGTAGAGTTATCAGTGCTAACTGACAAGCAACACTCCGTGAAATAACCGCAGAAATCAGTGTGGGATGTACGACGAACATATCCGTTAGGACAGTGCGGTTAAATCTGTCGTTAATAAATTATGGCACCAGACGACCGAAGCGAGTGCCTTTGCTAACAGTGGAACATCGAATCAGCGCCTCTCCTGGGCTTGCGACCACACCGGTTGGACCTCAGACGGCTGGAAAACCGTGGTCTAGTCAAATGAGTCCCCATTTCAGTTGATAAGAGCTGATGATAGAGTTCGAGTGTGCTACTGACGCCATGAAGCCATGGAATTAAGTTGTCAACGAGGCATTGTGCAAGCTGTTAATGGCTCTTTAATGGTGTGGTCTGTTTTTTATGATCTGAACCGATCATTGACTGTAGACCAAACAACGATGGAATTTTCATGGATGACAATCCACTCTGTCACCGAGCCACAGTTGTTCGCGATTAGTTTGAAGAATATTCTGGATAATTTGAGTGAATGATATGCCCGACATGAATCCCATCGTACATTTTTTGGACATAATCGATGGGTCAGTTCGTTCACAACATCCTGAAGCGGCACGCTTTCGTTGTTATGGATGACTATAGAGGCAGTATGGCTCAATTTTTCTGCAGGGGACTTTCGACGACTTGATGAGTCCATGCCACGTCGAGTTGCTGCAGTACTTCAGGCAAAAGGAGGTCCGACGCGACACTAGTGTTATCCCATGACGTTTCTCACCTCAATGAAGACTGATTAGTGAAATTTTGAACCCGCTGTCTGTATTAATACTGTTCCAGATGCTTTATTGTACAGCATTTCTGTTGGGCACCACATCTGATATAAGGCATAGCCTGAAAAAAGAAAAGAGTTAAATCAAAATTCTAAGCATTCCCATTCTTTGATAATTTACGTGACCCGTCATTCCAAATCATCGCTGTTGTAATTGTACTCATCTCGTACAGACGCCGTGTGACGACAACTCAAATCATAACACACACGAAATATGGCGTAAACATATTTTATTAAATGTATGTTTCAGTAACATTCCATTTAAGTTAGCACGTCAAGGACATTGGAGATTAGTCTGGGACGCCAGCGTTGAGGCCATACACATTTACAACCTTCACTTTTCAGATATGTTTATCTTCCATTTGTCTCTGTATGGTATCCAGATTCGTCACTGAATTTAGTTGCACTGTATTGGTTCTCTACTGGCTTCTCGCTTGAACGACATAAGACCAGTCTTTTGTAGGATTTCCAACACACTGGTGCAGTCAGAGTAGCTCCCTGTCTCTTTTTATGGAACTCTAACAATATTCATGAAAATTATTGCAGGAACTGTTATTTTTTGTTTAACATTCTTGATCACCACTATTTACACTCTGAAGAATGAACATTTAATTGAAGAATATCAGCTCTCACGCACACTACTGCCCATTAAAACTGCTACACCAAGAAGAAATGCAGATTATAAACGGGTATTCATTGGACAAATATATTATACTAGAACTAACATGCGACTACATTTTCACGCAATTTGGGTGCAGAGATCCTGAGAAATTAGTACCCAGAACAACCACCTCTGACCTTAATAACGGCCTTGATACGTCTGGGCATTGATTCAAACAGAGCTTGGATGGCGTGTACAGGTACAGCTGCCCATGCAGCCTCAACACGATACCAGAGTTCATCAAGAATAGTGACTGGCGTATTGTGACGACCCAGTTGCTCGGCCACCATTGATCAGACGTTTTCAATTGGTGAGAGATCTGGTGAATGCGCTGGCAAGGGCAGCAGTCGAACATTTTCTGTATCCAGAAAGGCCCGTACAGGACCTACAACATGCGGTCGTGCATTATCCTGCTGAAATGTAGGGTTTCGCAGGTATCGAATGAAGGGTAGAGCCACGGGTCGTAACACATCTGAAATGTAACGTCCACTGTTCAAAGTGCCGTCAATGTGAACAAGAGGTGACCGAGACGTGTAACCAATGGCACCCCGTACCATCACGCCGGGTGATACGCTAGTACGGCGATGACAAATACACACTTTCAATGTACGTTCACCGCGATGTCGCCAAACACGGATGCGACCATCTTGACGCTGTAAACAGAACCTGGATTCAGCCGAATACTTGATGTTTTGCCATTTGTGCACCCAGGCTCGTCGTTGAGTACATCATCGCCTGTCTGTGATGCAGCGTCAAGGGTAACCGCAGCCATGGTCTCCGAGCTGATAGTACATGCTGCTGCAAACGTCGTCGAACTGTTCGTGCAGATGGTTGTTGTCTTGTAAACGTCCCCATCCGTTGACTCAGGGATCGAGACGTGGCTGCACTATCCGTTACAGCCATGCGGATAAGATGCCTGTCATCTCGACTGCTAGTGATACGAGACCGTTGGGATCCAGCACGGCGTTCCGTATTAC
The DNA here is from genome assembly GCF_023864345.2 of Schistocerca serialis cubense. Lineage (NCBI taxonomy): Eukaryota > Metazoa > Arthropoda > Insecta > Orthoptera > Acrididae > Schistocerca > Schistocerca serialis. The sequence goes on from NC_064643.1 coordinate 311,095,937, forward strand.
CCTCCTGAACCCACTGATTCCATATTATGCTAACAGTCATTGGATCTTGACCAACGCGAGCAGCAGTGTCGCGATACGATAAACCGCAATAGCGATAGGCTACCATCCGACCTTTATCAAAGTCGGCAACATGATGGTACGCATTTCTCCTGCTTACACGAGGCAACACAACAACGTTTCACCAGGCAACGCCGATCAACTGCTGTTTGTGTATGAGAAATCGGTTGGAAACTTTCCTTGTGTCAGCACGTTGTAGGTGTCGCAAGCGACGCCAAACTTTTGTGAATGCTCTGAAAAGCTAATCATTAGCATATCACAGCATCTTCTTCCTGTCTGTTGAATTTTGTGTCTGTAGCACGTCATCTTCGTGGTGTAGCAATTTTAATGGCCAGTAGTGTAATATAACTGTACTTTTTCATTTTTTTCTGAAGTGTTCCACCTCAAACGAAGTTTCTTCTAGTGGAGTCTATTCCAAAACCAGTCTGTCGAATCTGATCGAAGCTCCAGGTCGACAGAAGCATTTACCTTACGCCGCTTGACGACAGCGTTAGCAGGGAGCAGCGGTGCAGCGCACGTCTGCCTGAAGAGCGAGGCGAGCTTGCGAGAGGTCAGGAACGCTTCAAGGACGACGCCTCGCGCTGCGTGAAAGGTCTAGCCTCTCTAGGCTGCCGGCGTCCTAGGCGGTGCGAGAGGCAGGGAACGATTGCACCTGACCTGTAACGACCTACAAGCTTATCTTGCGGGTGAGATGCTATCGGAGGCTGTGTATGCTACATACGGCGTCTAGAGCGTCACATTACCATACTTTCGTCTGATTTTCAGTGAATACAAAAACAAAGGGGGCGATTTCTACTTAATACAGTGTAGACTTTAGAAGACGGTACATCATATCTTTACTCTGTAAGCCACCTTATGGAGTGTGGCGGAGGGCACTCTGTGACCACTGTCACATCGCTCCTTCCTTACTTCGTTGTGAATCGTACTCGGAAAGAATGACTGTTGGTATAATTAAACGTTTTAAGTAAACAGAGTGTCTTGAAAGGAACATCAACAAAAGCAAAACGAGGATAATGGAGTGTAGTCAACTTACGTCGGGTGATGCTGAGGGAATTAGATTAGGAAATGAGACACTTAAAGCAGTAAAGGAGTTTTGCTATTTGGGGAGCAAAATAACTGATGATGGTCGAAGTAGAGAGGATATAAAATGTAGACTGGCAATGGCAAGGAAAGCGTTTCTGAAGAAGAGAAATTTGTTAACATCGATTATAGATTTAAGTGTCAGGAAGTCGTTTCTGAAAGAATACGTATGGATTGTAGCCATGTATGGAAGTGAAACATGGACGACAACTAGTTTGGACAAGAAGAGAATAGAAGCTTTCGAAATGTGGTGCTACAGAAGAATGCTGAAGATAAGATGGGTAGATCACATAACTAATGAGGAGGTACTGAATAGGATTGGAGAGAAGAGGAGTTTGTGGCACAACTTGACTAGAAGAAGCGATCGGTTGGTAGGACATGTTCTGAGGCATAAAGGGATCACCAATTTAGTATTGGAGGGCAGCGTTGAGGGTAAAAATCGTAGAGGGAGACCAACAGATGAATACACTAAGCAGATTCAGAGGGATGTAGGCTGCAGCAGGTACTGGGAGATGAAGAAGCTTGCACAGTATAGAGTAGCGTGGAGAGCTGCATCAAACCAGTCTCAGGACTGAAGACCACGACAACAACAACAACAAGTAAACAGACATGTCACGAAAAATACGTATAATTAGGAGGAATGACTGGATAAATTCAGTGGAATTAATGATATTGACGACACCAGAGAGCTATACAAGGTGGTCAGAAACAGTCTCGAAAGCTCGTAAGGATGTTACAGGTTACGTTATGTTGAGAAATAATTGTTAAGAGAAAACTCGATACGTTGCGCTGTTTCCGAGTTAACTAGCACTGGAAGTAGTCTAGCGGCCCGTAAGGGAAAGTGTCGCCAAACAGGTTCTTCGTTTGGTTTCCCAAAACTGAAGAGAGCGGTGCAGAAATTGGGCATTGGACGTGCGCTAAGATCTACGCTGTGAAAACAGCTCACACTAACTGTATCTGGCGGGCCGTTTGAATTTGCGCGCGAAACGGACTGACTGGCTTACATCACTGCTAACTCGGAAACGGCACAAGGTATCGATTTTTTTCTTATCAGTTATTTCTGAGCACAACCTACCCCCTAATACTCTGATAACCTTCCCCGGACTCTTTCTGACTACCCTTTATTTTAAACCAAATAAAAATTTATTAAATAATGTACGCACACATGTGAATTCGGAACAGGCAAATTGTCTTAACTTTGAAGTGAAGAAGAAAAAGAAGAAGAAGAAGACTTATGTCAATGGTTCCCTCTTGAGACTGTCGGATTCAAATTAAGAACAATTAAACAATAATCAACGGATGTAGTTCAAGCACAGCATCGAATACAGAAATACGTGCGAACGTAGTAGGAGGAAGCAGCATGCTAACAGAATGGAATAATCACTCTGCAGCAGAGTGTGCGCTGACATGAAACTTCCTTGCAGGTTAAAACTGTTTACCGTAGCGTGACTCGAAACCAGGGCCTTTCCTTTCCCCGAGCAAATACTCTACCAATTTAGATACCTGACTACAACTGACGACAGTCCTCACAACTTCACTTCCGCAATTATCGCACCTCGTAAATTCCTAATTTCAAAGGTCCTGCGCTCGAGTCCCAGTCCAGGACACAGCTTTAATCTGCCAGAAAGCTTCATGGAATCAATATGTTGTTGGACTACACGTCCTGAGGATTCTTCTAATGAATTTTAGTCTCGCATCAGCCTTCCGGCAATTATTTTCAAGTAGTTGTTCCACTTCAAGACTCTCCGTGCACAAATTGGCAAAAATTTAACGGGTGTGGCTGTTTTCACCGATTATTCGGCAGTCGTGAAATCAAACAGAAACGTTTCCATCCACCTACTGCGTCAAATTTGTTTAAAGTGAAGTAAATTGGCAAAGCCTTGCGCCAAGTGTCCTTCTTCTTCAAGTCTTCCTGCTCTGGTTGACTCTTCAAAGGAGGTGCGCTCTCGGAATTTCCTCACATTGTGATGCACGGCGCATGTCAGGTAACACCTGCCTCTGGAGTTCGATGAGGGCGTCGTGATGCACAATGCCACTCTTTTGGTGTGTACCAAAGGATCTAAATGAGCATCTGACTTTCGCTAGCTTACTTCACTAACCCGCGACTAAACGCACTGCCATCAATTATATGTACTTCGCAAGGGTCCTAGACGGACCTCAAGTATGACAGAACGCTCTGTGAACCTACCCTCGTCCATGGTTGGCCTTCACCTCTTGAACACTCTTCCAATCTGTCTGATCTTTCTTAAGATTAGTTTTATGTGCCTGTTTCACTTTAAATCGCACAGTGCACAAGCTCGCAGATATTTAACCGACGTGACTGTTTCCAGTGATTGCTCGAGCATCGTGTAATCAGACAACAATGGATCCTTCCACTTAATTATATGGGGCAGTTTCATTTTAAAATCTTGACTATTTGGTGCTCTGTAGCTTTAAGATATTTATCGAACAACATCTTCTAAACAGCTTGAGCTGCACTTAAAATCTTCATTTGCCAAACAGTTATGCGGGTATACAACCCATCGTCAATGGCATCTTAATACAGAAGAACAAACAACTCCATTTACATCGACTTCTAAAACATAACAACTGTATATACAATACCAGAAATGTAAGTCTACCTACATGACGAATCGCACGATGAAATCCGTCGTATCACATAGTACACAGGTTGTCGTGTACGTTATTGCTGTCAGATCTTAGATAGTGACAATTTGTGGTCACGTCTGACATAACTGTCATGCAGTGTAAAAATGGAACTGACAGGTATGAGAATCTACGTTTCCAGTCTTTAGCAATTTCTAAGGTCATATATGTCTGTGACATGCATTCATATATTTTAAAACGTAGTCTTTGGACAACTGGTAAATGAAGGCAAAATATAGTAAAGGTGTAAAAATTGCTATATAATCCAACATATCTTGTCGCATTTGACAATTTTACATGCAGGTTAGGGAAAGACCCCAAACCAAAATTATTCGGCTAAAGCACTGTTGAAATTTTGTATTCTTACAAAACTCTGTTTGTTCACTAAATATGCTGTAAGGTTGTTTCGTCATATGGGTATATATTTCAGTTTCTTCTAGAAAATTAAATAATCTGTCTTTTTCTCTTTTACGAAGAATGGTGATGTTTTTATTATTTTCATTAGCAGAATGCTTTTATTCTCTTAAATCACCGAATGCTGAAGGATTGGCGCCACTAACATTAATATGTTCTTTAAATCTCGTTCTGAAATTTCTCCCTGTTTGCCCAACGTAAAATTTATCACATTCACTCCCAGTTATTTAATATACACCTGACATGTTATACTTTTTACTCTTATCTGTATTGCGTATAAGATGTGAACTTACATTGTCCTCTGTCCTAAAGCCAAAATACACCCTAACTTTTTGAAATAAACAACTAAATTTGCCGCAAAAATGACCCCAGTGTGGAAAGGTTATAAAGTGATCTTGTTTTACTCGCTCACTCTTTTCCAATTTGATTTGATTTCTATCCTTAGTACGTTCGTTTCTTGTGTATAATTTCGTAACTAGTTTTGTGTCATAGACATTGTTAGATGCTACCTTCTCCAGTGTATGAAATCAGCATTAATATTCGCCTCGTTTAAAAAGTACTTGATGAATTTGGAAACCGCTGAGCGGAAATATGACTATTTATGGGATCGTGGATGGCAAGAATTGCTGTGCCATATGAAGTCAGGTGTAGTGGCTTTCCGGAATATTTTGAGAAGGTGGATATCTAGTTCTGTTTTAACTGTCAGGTCCAAAACGTTAATACTTCCATTGTCTTCATGTCTGATTTGTTTAAGATGAGGGTCAATTGCCAAACCCTGTACCGAGTTTCGATTCACTGCAGGCGTTTCTCCATTTCGCCACAATTTTCTAGATTTTTGACTTCGCTATACACAACACCATTGATCACGTACAGCCTTATGGAACTTCGGACATTATCCACTTGGTTCTTTATGTATATTGTGAGGAGAAACTGTTTTTTAAAATTCGCTTGGCGTACAACCTAGTCTACTTTACGTCTGAAGATATCTATCCGTTAAGAAATATTTAATCCAATGAGAAAACTTGTCTGCATCACCCACATATTTTGTTGATTAGATGACAATGTGAAACTGTCTCGAATCATCGAAACTCCTCCTAAAAGTGCATTCGTGAGCCGCATGCCTTAAAGATGCGTCCGACCATCGAGGTTACGGTTTTAACGAGCTTTCCCGAACCGCACGGAATGGTTTGTTCCGCACGACACCGATTTTCTTGGTGCACCTGTTATTCAGAACTCGCCCTGTATATATTGGTCACTAGATACGCAAATTAATGCTGAACTGTGCGTGTTGTTGTGTAGCGTAAAGCACAATGTAAGACATAAACTTCTTATAGAAGTTAGAGACCATTTTATATTATCGCGTGTTCAGTATGAGTCGCAATTTATTGAATTGCTTTACATAAAAAACGCGTTTCGGCCAACCCCATTATCAGAATCAGAAAGATTTACAAAAAACCTAATGCATCACGTGGCTGTTAGTACTTTGACGTACTAAAGTTAGAGTAAAACTCATTTGCACTTATTGGTGATCCCTCTAAGTATTCATACTAACTTGATATCTTGGATGCACTGTAATTGTTCATGATTCTGATGACCACGTTTGCCGAAACACATACGTTATACGTATAAGATTATTTAGTAAATTTTAATCTGTGCTGAACATTGCAGCGTAAATGACCAACATTTCCAACTGATGAAAGAGATTAGAATTTAAAGACCTGTAGATGAAAATGTCATCAGAAACGGAGCTCATATTTAGATGGGACAGGGATGGGACAGGAAATCGATCGTTCCGTTTTCAGAAACACCATTCGCCAAGACTGGTTTAGGGGAACAATATACAAATGAAATATGTATGGCAGTGAAGCACTTGAACACAGTTGTACTCGAAAGCGATAACAGCCACAGATTTTCATTCAATCTCAGAGTGCATTCAGCGTCTGTACAACGTGTCTGTTTCCAGCAACGCGGGCGCAGCTGGTGCTGTGCAGGAATATAGGCGTGTTTAATTTCACATCAGAGTACAGGATTATGTTACATCTGCAGATGTGTAAACCGACAAGTGAATTGCACCACCATTGCTACGTGACATGGGAAATGCGCTGTGTATTGCACAGCTCTGGGAATGAGGTGCTGTCCAGGAACAGTACTCTCCAGACAATAGTCGTACTCAGAGTTCTTTTGTTTCTTTCCTTCCTATAGAGGATCCCGAAATGTGGGAAGATGTATTGTCGTCCCAAAACAGTTTGATGGATGTTAAATTCAAAAATTAGTACGTCGGGGTACTGTTAAATGGATTAAAATACAAGGATTTCTGCATTTACAATCTTGGGATGTAGACAAAGACCACAAGGGCAGCACCAGACTGAAATGCTATACCTTCTTAACGGGTCGAGTACGCCATTTCATTCTGGGACTGACGATTCCGCAACGGGAAACCAACTCTGCTTCATTAGGAAACCAGGCCCCTGCCTTAAACACTGCGACATCTCGTCCCGTCAACCATTTACCGAGGTTTTTCTTTCCTCTGTGAAAGGAAAATATGACTCCATTCTTACGGATTATACAAAACAGTATAGTTTCTTATGATGTCCACGAAGCAGCCAGTGTCTTACACTGTGGTCTCAGCCCCCTCCTCCCCCCCCCCCCCACCACCCCCCAAACCAGAAATGCTTCAACAAGTTTCAACAGAAGGAAACATAGAACCCATGCCTTTTTATAGCAAAGGAAATCACTAAACATGTACTGACCGTCTGTAGCGCCACTGAATCGAAAAATGTAATCTGGTTTTAACAAAATTTAACTTTTATCTATCTCTTACGTCAAAAGTTTCATATGGTTGATGATAACGGAACGAATCTTGGTAACTGATTTTATTTTACAGTTATGGCTCCGAACAAGAGGGGCTACCTGGAATAGGGAAAGAAAATGTTTCATCAAATAACATAAGTTCTAAATTGTCGAAGTTTTCGTGTCCGCTTGATGCTGTATTTAGTGACACTCTTCTCCGTATCTTCGGACAAGGGACTTCTAATTCTTTTATCATTGTAAATAAAGTCCATGTAGTCCACATTGTTTGCAACTATTATTATTACTCTTTTGTCTTTGAACAGCTTCTCGTATATAAGCTCGCACATACTAATATTAGACTGTTTCTTACATCTCACAGTGCCCTATTTTGTTATATGTTTCATTACGTTACGTAACTCATTATTTTGTAATACATACTCGATCATGTTTGTTTTCCCGACAGCTCGCGTAATAGTCAAAAATTGACTACTCTTTACTGGCGATAGATATGAATGCACTGTTCAATTTACGAGTTCTTCCAGCAGCCTTATTTGTGTCAAGTGATGCCTCTTGTCACTTCAAAACACGAACAGTGGCCAATTCTCTCGGTAAACACGCTCCCTCGATGAGAAGCGTCAAGAGAACTTCTTGGTATCAAATGAGCACTCTGCTAAGACTTCCCGCTTTATACGAGGAAGTGCCGAAAAGTAATGCCTCCAAATTTATTAAAAATGCATCTTTCGTCTTCATGTGTATGTATTTATTCCTCAACATTGTCACCCTGACCACGAAACCATTTCTCCCAAGGAGAGACCAGTTCGTTGACACCCTAACTGCAGACTTTTTGACTCTGTTGACATAGCCACAACCTTACCCCTGCTTGCACCGCTTTATCATTAACGAAATGAAGTCCTCTAAGGTGTAGTTTAAGTTCTTGAAACAGATGAAAATTGGATGGGGCCAAGTCGGGACTCTATGGAGGATGATCAGTGACAGTGAATCCAAAGCGTCGGACCGTTGCAGATGTCGCAGCGCTCGTGGCTGCTCTGGCATTGTCGTGCTGAAGGAGAAGATGCTCTACGTGTTTACGAACTCTTCGAATTCGGAACTCGATTACAGCAGACTGTTTCTCACGAATTGGCATAGTTATGTTACACACCACCATGTTACACGCTACAATTTGGAGCCCACTAGGGGCAGAGGGCTGCAAATAAATAGACATGAAACGTTGGTATTATTTAAAAAGCTTTAAGAGCTTTCACATAAAAAATTCGGAGGCATTACTTTTTAGCACGCCCTTGTATAAAAATTGCTTTCAAAGTTTACTTTCTTGCTAAAGATAGATTTACGTTGTTTCAGTGAGCTTGATATCATACTCTCTAATAACGAACTATCCTAACGCGTGGATCACAACGAAATATTGGCAGAATGACACGAAGAGATAGACACGTCGCATTATTCTAGCCAATCATGAAACTATTAATGAAGTGCTACAGACAGAAGACATAAATAACACCTTATCCTCGAAAAAAAAACCTTTAGCTGATAGCTGATTCGAAATGTAAAAACTAAGTTGTTGTTGTTGTGGTCTTCAGTCCTGAGACTGGTTTGATGCAGCTCTCCATGCTACCCTATCCTGTGCAAGTTTCTTCATCTCCCAGTACCTACTGCAATCTACATCCTTCCGAATCTGCTTAGTGTATTCATCTCTTGGTCTATCTCTACGATTTTTACCCTCCACGCTGCCCTCCAATGCCAAATTTGTGATCCCTTTATGCCTCAGAACATGTCCTACCAACCGGTCCCTTCTTCTAGTCAAGTTGTGCCACAAACTCCTCTTCTCCCCAACTCTATTCAATACCTCTTCATTAGTTATGTGATCTACCCATCTAATCTTCAGCATTCTTCTGTAGCACCTCATTTCGAAAGCTTCTATTCTCTTCTTGTCCAAACTATTTATCGTCCGTGTTTCACTTCCATACATGGCTACACTCCATACAAATACTTTCAGAAACGACTTCCTGGCACTTAAATCTATACTCGATGTTAACAAATTTCTCTTCTTCAGAAACGCTTTCCTTGCCATTGCCAGTCTACATTTTATATCCTATCTACTTCGAACATCATCAGTTATTTTGCTCCCCAAATAGCAAAAGTCATTTACTACTTTAAGTGTCTCATTTCCTAATCGAATTCCCTCAGCATCACCCGACTTAATTCGACTACATTCCATTATCCTCGTTTTGCTTTTGTTGATGTTCATCTTATATCCTCCTTTCAAGACACTGTCCATTCCGTTCAACTGCTCTTCCAAGTCCTTTGCTGTCTCTGACAGAATTACAATGTCATCGGCGAATCTCAAAGTTTTTATTTCTTCTCCATGGATTTTAATACCTACTCCGAATTTTTATTTTGTTTGCTTTACTGCTTGCTGAATATACAGATTGAATAACATTGGGGAGAGGCTACAACCCAGCCTCACTCTCTTCCCAACCACTGCTTCCCTTTCATGTCCCTCGACTCTTATAACTGCCATCTGGTCACTGTACAAATTGTAAATAGCCTTTCGCTCCCTGTATTTTACCCCTGCCACCTTTGGAATTTGAAAGAGAGTATTCCAGTCAACATTGTCAAAAGCTTTCTCTAAGTCTACAAATGCTAGAAACGTAGGTTTGCCGTTTCTTAATATTTCTTCTAAGATAAGTCGTAAGGTCAGTATTGCCTCACGTGTTCCAATATTTCTACGGAATCCAAACTGATCTTCCCCGAGGTCGGCTTCTACCAGTTTTTCCATTCGTCTGTAAAGAATTCGCGTTAGTATTTTGCAGCTGTGACTTATTAAACTGATAGTACGGTAATTTTCACATCTGTCAACACCTGCTTACTTCGGGATTGGAATTATTATATTCTTCTTGAAGTCTGAGGGTACTTCGCCTGTCTCATCTAAGTATCAGAGCGAATTTTTAAATTAAGATAGCCAAAGCGATCCAAATAATTAGTGTGAAATCAGATATATGTTCTCGACAGTCCTGCCATCGGGATGGGCAGTTGTTGACCCGGGATCTTGAAATCAAGTTATTTCTGCGGTTGAAGACGATTCCCATGTACACTTCCCCTTTATCCTAAGATGGGTTGGAACGTTGTGTACGTAGTCTTCCTCGAACTGCGTTAGTCTATACTTTATATATTCGTATTTCATCCGTGTTTCGTGCATTTTTGAAATTACTAGACTGCTAAAAATCATCTGATTGTCAAAATTTTGAAGCATATCCAAGGAATCTTTTATATAGCTACGAAACCTAGAGATTTTCCTATAACTCTGTTATCTGTAGTAATGCAGCTGCTTCTTTCCCTGGTATGTGCTTTGGACACATTTGTTGGTTGGCTAAATGTTAAACTCGGACAAGATATGAAATAAGATATGAACTTTTCAATTCTACAAATGAAGTAGATAAAGTAAGACTCACGAAAGACATTGTAGTAAAGGTTACACAAGATAAAAAAGATTTTTATAAAAATAAAGAATTGCTAACATGCCAAATATATAGGGTGTCACATTTATCTTCACTAACCCAAGTAACTTTTTTCCAGAAGTGAAATAAAGAATGTAGCAAGCAAATATTGTTTAGGTACCAGAAGAACATTAACCAGCATGATTGTTTTCTTGTAACTTTGTTCATTATGAACACATGAACGCAGTATTATTTTTTTAAAATAGCACTCTTTATTTTTTATTCAGTATTCCATTTCTCTCTTCAGGACATGTTCAGAAACATATGACAGTGTAATCAATCACGTAAACCTGATTCCCTGCATTAGCAGTTGTTTCTTGTTACTGAAATCGCTTTTACCTTCTGCATCTTTTCTGCAATGTCTTTTCTGCATCTTACTTTAACGTTCTTTTTTCAGGATTGTAATCATACATATTCGATAGATGGGAAGTATATTTGTACCTTCTCTACGTTGGTGTACATGACATTCACAGACCAACAGCTGAAGACGTCCTTGTGTTTCCATTTGCCTCGTTTCAGCTACAGCAAATGGATCAACTACGTTACACCGAGTACACGCACTGTGTCCCAGTGCAATAAAAATCAATTTAGTGTTATGTTTTAATAAAGTGATCATGTTTACGTGAATGATACGCTGTTACACGGTTTAGAAAGGTCTTGCCTAGAGTAGTGGATTATCGAATAAGAAATATAGGACATTATTGCTTTTCATATATTCGTCACGAAGTTATAAAAAATACAATCAAGTTGTTTAATGTCCCCCTTGTTGCTCAACAACATGTATAAAAAATTGGAAATTTGTGGTAAGGACTAGGCGACCAAACTGCTGAGGTTATCGGTCCCTAGGCTTACACACTTACTAATCTAACTTTAACTTACGCTAAGGACAACACACAACATAAACATGACAATTTTAGTTTTACTTCTGGACAAAACGTTGTCAAGGTAAATGGTACATCTTGGATAAACATGGAGACCATAAATATACAGCATGGCAAAGAAAGGGAAGCATCCAACTGTAACGTCAGTTTATAGTGGCCACCAGAGTGCATCAGTGTTGTTCGTGTTTAGTGTTGTTACAAGGACTGGTCCTATATAAATGGGGCACGAACAACACCAGATGTTGAGTGATCACTCTGATGTACATGAAAATGCCACGTACTTGTATGAGACAGCGTTGCCAGCACATGTTTGGCCTGCTTGTCGAATCATGCATCCGTGTTTGTGTGACATTCAGGTATGACAGATGCCTGATGTTCGACTGCATTGGAATCTGAAAACAGACATACTCATCCTAAGGTTCCGGTCGATCACGCCTCACCATAGCCCTTTCATGTCTGTGCCTGTCATCTGAGAACAAGTAATGGACCCCCTGCAACACTGAAACGTGGCACGCAAATTTGCATGGCAGTTTCATTGAAAGCAGCATTGTATTTGTCATTAGAGGGTGATACTGGACGAGGTTCCATAGAGAATGTCTTTATGCAAATATACAGAATCCCAGTGACAGTAAATTCTGAACTCTTTGTAGCCTCATTTCCTTTCATTTAACATGGTGCTGGAGTCATTAGTTTCTGTATGATTTTGTGTGCATGAGCAGGCACAACGTATTGGATTTGAGATGGAGCGGACTGAGAATGCAACAAAAAACGGGTCTTTGTAGTGAGATCACGCCGGTGCCTCGGTGTTGAGTTGGCGGGAACCAAGGCACAATAGCCCACCCAGCGTCTGTTATGTACGAGGGTTGTCCAGAAAGTAAGTTCCGATCGCGAAATGGAAACCACAGTGAAAACAAGAAACTTTTTATTTGCAACAGTTAGGTACACCTTCCACCTATTCCTCTACTTAGTCGCCGCTCCAACTTAGAGTGTTGTCCTAGTGTTGAATCAACTTTACAATATCCTCGTCATAGAAAGCAGCCGCCTGTGCTTTCGGCCAGTTATCTGCACTGGTCTGCAGCTCGTTGTCTGTGGAAAAATTTTGTCTTCATAGCCAGCAGTTCTGGTGAGCAGAGATGAGACTCTTGGGAGCCAATTATGGAAACACTGCAGGAGCGTCTTCATTGCCCCTGCAGTGTGCGGCCGAGAATTGGCATGAAGAAGAACTGCTCGACAGTTGTGTTATGTGGGCTGCATGACACAGGCGAAATCTCTAACCAGGCCCTCATATTTGGCGGGAGACGCTATTCCCTACGCATCTTTACGTGCTCACTGTTCACTCAAAACTGAAAAGAGCGACGCGACACAATCGACGGGCATACTAGAGACACTGCCCAACACATCTCTGCAAAGCTTTACCGGATATTCCCAGTGGTTTCCATGGCGCGACCGATCGGAACTTACTTTCTGAACGACTCTCTAATTTACCGCCTCACCTTCCCAAACGGCCGACATGACATTAGCAGCAGCAGTGCGCAACTTTCTTATCTTTTTTTCGGAGGAGCTTTGCAGATAGCATTTTGACGGTTTTAGGAAGAAAACACGCCCTGCATCTCCGCAACCTGCTCTTGGAACTTGGGGTCACCTTTGATGCCAGGCTAGCTGCTGGTCATGAATACGTGCCACTGGGTATTAGTCAGTGGCGTCACGGAGACACCACTGCAGCGGCCGTTTTGGCGGGATTTCGTTTGTACGAACAGAAAGAGCTTCATTATCGGATTTCTGTGTTTGGCATTTTCCACTATTGGTGGGCAGGCCTGGTTCGGAGGGAAAAGACAGCGGGGCGTTAGAATCCGCCAAAATTAAGAGACTTTTCGGAGAGTCACAGATGAGCACACATCTAGCCTTCTTACGGGGACACGGAGCTGTACGCATCTTGTGCATGTCAGCCACGTACGTGGAAGGCGAAGATCAGCGCATTTCAGAACACGAGCAAGGAGCAGAGCTGCAGCAGCAGCAAAGTGCACTTGTCTTCATTTGAAAGCCGTCCGCACATGGGCAGCATTTACCGAGGGGTTCGTCAATAAACACGTTGAGCATATGCAGCAGCACGAACATCGTAGGGTATTCTTCGTCCACACTTGCAGAATTCTGTATGAGTACCTATCTCAGATTCAGCCTCGATGTGTGAGCTTCGCAGTTAGTCACCAGGTTTACAGTCAAGCTGTATGATTGCTTTTCTGATCGACTTTAACGTCAACAGAGTCCTCTCGTCCAGTCAAGTAACACTGCTAGTCAGTTAAAGTCACTAATTAGAATTTCGAGAATTTGTTTTGTAAACCATTTCACATTTTTTCATGATTTACGCACGTGATTGATGTTTTTGTGACTAAACGAATGTGTTCAAACGAATTATTCTTTCTGTCAGAGACCTTCGCTTCACTTTAATATTCTGTGTATAAATCCACACTTTAGGATCTACAGGTAGCGTTACCCAATTGAGTTCTGCATATTAAATTCATAACGTAGATCTTGAAGGCGTGCTCTGCTCACAGTTAGTTTTCTGGGTTGGAGTAACTCCCCAGACGCGGGACTTTTGCAACGTTATGTGCCAGCCCACACCTCTGGTCGGAGACTGTCAGCAGCCAGACTAGGGATTTACAGTCCTATTCGTAGGCTGTCTTTAACAGCGCAACAGAGTGGTGTAGAGTCTGGGAAGCATGGACTACTAACAATAGCATTACGTTGTATCACCTCTGAATCCTGGTTCTGCACAATCCAAGGTGACCAATGTTGGTGAATCTGCTGGCGACCTGAGGAAAAATCTCATTCTCTCAATTTTTTTAAAGAAGCACAGCGTTGTTACTCCTGGCGACTTCACCCCAATGCCAGTACCTAGTATAACAATGGCCAGTGCGACAGCAGTGGCTCAGCTTGCCTCAGGATACGACGGCTTTATCACATCTTCCCCCTCAATGGATGCATCCAGGCCAGAGGAGGTGCAATGTCGTACTGATAAGTGGGCTCAACTTTGTAAATTTGGCTGAAATAATATCGCTTACACTCGCAACATGTGAAGTTTCGATTCCTCATCCCCTTATGGGAGCTTCATCTTTTCGTCAGGCAGTATAAATTCATTAGTACCTACGTTTAGAACAGTCCTATATAAATGCGAAATGTGGACAGTGGCGAAGACAGGAACCCTTTTTATTATTGTATTAAAGGAGACAGTTGAATATAAGGAGTAGCAAATGAAGAACACAACGAAATGAAGATAAAGTATGACGTTGCACGTACACCCTAAGGTGAAAAACGCTGCACCACGAAGGAATTATTCGAATGCGATGGAAATCGGTAGATTTCACGTACGCGTACTGACAAATAAATGATTAAATTTCAGAAAAATTGTATGATTTATTCAAGTGAAAGACCTTCGCAAACTGAGCAAGTCAATAACGCACTGGTCCATCTCTGGCCTTATACAAGCAGCTACTCGGCTTGTCATGAGTGACAGAGTTGTGGGGCGTCCTCCTGAGGCATAGAAATTCTAATTGGCGTCTTAGATCGTCAAAATCCTTAGCTAGTTGGAGGTCCCTACCCATAATGATATAAACGTTCTCTGCTGGGGGAGATCCGCCTGCCCCATTGGCCAAGGTAGGGTTTGGCAGGTACAAAGATAAGTGCGCGAAACTCTCGCCGTGTGCGGGCGCCCATTGTCTTTGCTGAAATGCAAGACCAGGATGACTTGCCACGAAGAGCAGCAAAACGGGACAGAGAGTATCGTCGATGTACTGCTATGCAGTAGGGGTGTCGCGGATGGCAACCAAAAGTGCCCTGCTACGAAATGAAATGGCACCTCAGACCACCACTCCTGGTGTTTGGCCGCATGGCGGGCGATAGCCACTTTTTATCCCAACGCTGTCTGTGGCGCCCCGAGATACTTCTGGTGATCGGGGCTCAGTTCGAAGCAGGACTCGTCACTGAAGACAATTCTACTCCAGTCAATGAGATTCCAGGCACCGATGGCCAGCGAAGACGTGTCTGGGGAAGCCCTGGCCAGCAGTGAAATACCAAGCTGTCAGCTGTCACACAGCCCGACAACCAGGAGAGGATGCCATTTCATTTCATAGAAAGCCCCTTTGAATGGCATCCTCGGCACCCTTTCAGCACAGTGGTACGTCGACGATATTCTACGCCCCGCTTTGTTGCTCTTCACGACAAGCCATCCTGCGCATATGTTTCAGCAAAATAATGTCCGCTGGAGACGGCGAGAGTTTCTAACGCTAGTCTTCGTGCTTGTCGAACCCTACCTTGTCTAGAAAGGTCGGCAGATCTCTCCCCAATCGGGAACGTTTGAAATACTATGGGCAGCGTCTTCCAAACAACTCGGATTTTGACGATTCTACACACCAGTTGGACAAATGACAAAGTTTGGCACAATATCCCCTAAGATGACATCCAATATCTCTATTACTCAATGCCAAGCCGAATAACTGCTTACATAAGGGTCAGAGGTGGACTTAATACGTGGTGCTCTTTCTCTTGAATAAATGATCCATTTCTTCTGAAATTGTGATCATTTGTTTGTCTGCTTTCTACTTTTTTTTCCTTGAGTATATTTGGAGTGTATTATAACACGAGTCAAGAACAGTTTTATGGTGAAAGGCCTGTGTCAACAGAAATGATCCAAAACTCTAGGAAATACATCACATTCGTAAAGCAGGTATGAAATAGAGAGTCCTACACCAGGTTAAAATTTTGAGTCAAAGAACGGTCCTTGGATAGCATGGTTTGTACCACGCTAAATACCTAGGTATTACAGTTACGAACAACTTAAATTGAAAGGAACACATAGAAAACGTTGGGGGGAAGGCTAACCAAAGACTGCGTTTTATTTACAGGACACTTAGAAAATGTAACAGACCTACTAAGGAGACTGCCTATACTACGCTTGTCCGCCCTCTTTTAGAATACTGCTGCGCGGTGTGAGATTCTTACCAGGTAGTACTGACGGAGTATATCGAAAAAGTTCAAAGAAAGGCAGCACGTTTTGTACTATCGCGAAATGTGGGAGAGAGTGTGACAGAAATGATACAGGATGTGGGCTGGAAATCATTAAAAGAAAGGCGATTTTCGTTGCGACGGAAGCTTCTCACGAAAATCCAATCATCAACTTTCTCCTCCGAATGAAAAAATATTTACTGGCACCGACCTACATGGGGAGTAACGATCACCACAACAAAATAAAGGAAATCAGAGCTCATACAAAAAGATATAGGTGTTCACTCTTTCCGCGCGCTATACGAGATTGGAATAATAGAGAATTGTGAAGGTGGTTCGAAGAACCCTCTGCCAGGCACTTGAATGTGATTTGCAGAGTATCCATGTAGATGTAGATGGAGACTGCCCACAAAAAGCAAGTACCCTTTGTAAGGTAGCAGAACCGTAACTTCAGCCTGTTGTATATAAAAAAGCATTTCTGTTGCATAGTTAAAGCGACACAAAAACATTAGATAACTAAATATTACAAGTACTAAATAAAAATGAAACTTTGAAACATTACTACATTTTTCCAGGGGCCACTGTATAAGTATAGAATAAAGGGGAATAAGCATTCACCATAAGGTGACAGTTATTATTGTCCAACTGTAAACTGGAGAGGCATGTCAACAGATAGGGTTCAATGGTTCAAATGGCTCTGAGCACTATGGGACTTAACTTCTGAGGTTATCAGTCCCCTAGCACTTAGAACTACTTAAACCTAACCAACCTAAGGACATCGCACACATCTATGCCCGAGGCAGGATTCGAACCTGCGACAGTAGCGCAGTACAGTTCCAGACTGTAGCGCCTAGAACCGCTCGACCACTCCGGCCGGCGACAAATAGGGCACGCTTATTTAGGACACGTAGGAGAACATTAAGTTGTTCATACAATGAAGGCTTTCACGATCGGATGTTTCAGCTGCCGAGAATTCTTCCGGGATGTATGGCCGTGGTCCTTGAAACTCTTCTATCCCTGACGTTTTGGACATCTTCCGAGGTGCTCCTGGTTGTCTGACTGACGAGTCGGTTGTCGAATAACGGCCTAAATACCGTGGAAAGTGGGGGTGGTCTGGATTTCACGTGATACCAGAGATAAACCTTGTCCAAAATATAATATAACTATCGATCATAGTACGTCGAAGATAAGAAGTTCCCATTCATTCTGTAGCGCCACTGTCCATATGTCGCTGAGTTTCATGGCTTCTTCTTTTCTGTTAAAATAATCCCCATGTTTATATTTTCCGATGGCTTCTCTATATAGCGGTGGATAATTTTTCGTCGTAGTACATAAAACTTCAGTTACCGAAAATTTCACTACGTGATTACCCGACTGAAGAGCATGTTCCACCATGGCTGACTTGTCTGTTTTCCCTAGTCGGCAAAGACTTTTATGTTCCTTCAACCGCGTATTCACACTTGTCTTTGTAGTTCCAATGCAGACCCTACCACATGTACACGGAATCTTGTATACACCATTTGCAGAACATGCTCTTCAGTCGGGTGATCACGTAGTGAAATTTTCGGAAACATGCTCTTCAGTCGGGTGATCAAGTAGTGAAATTTTCGGAATCTGAAGTTTTATGTACTATGACGAACTATTATCAAAAAAATGGTTCAAGTGGCTCTCAGCACTATGGGACTTAACATCTGAGGTCATCAGTCCCCTAGACTTAGAACTACTTAAACCTAACTAACCTAAGGACATCACACATATCCATGCCCGAGGCAGGATTCGAGCCTGCGACCGTCGCAGCAGCGCGGTTCCTAACTGAACTATTATCCACGGCTACATAGAGAAGCC
Source organism: Schistocerca serialis cubense (assembly GCF_023864345.2). NCBI lineage: Eukaryota > Metazoa > Arthropoda > Insecta > Orthoptera > Acrididae > Schistocerca > Schistocerca serialis. The sequence continues at coordinate 311,114,160 of NC_064643.1, forward strand.
ATCGAAATATATAAACATGGGGATAATTTTAACAGAAAAGAAGAAGCCAACTCAGAGATATATGGATAGTGGCGCTACACAATCGATAGGAAGTTTTTATCTTTGACGTATTATGATCGCTGGTTAAAATATCTTTGACAAGGGTTATCTCTGGTATCACTTGAAATGCAGATCAGAGATATATGGACAGTGGCGCTACAGACGCGATAGGAAGTTTTTATCTTTGATGTATTATGACCGCTGGTTAAAATATCTTTGACAAGGGTTATCTCTGGTATCACGTGAAATCCAGACCACGCCCACTTTCCACGCTATTTAGGCCGCTCTTCGACGTCCGACTCGTCGATCGGCAAGACTCAGCACAGTCAGGAGCACCTCCGAAGGTGTCCAACGTAGCCTTGGACGAAATGTCAGGGATAAAAGAGTTCCATGGACCACGGCCATAGAACCCGGAAGAATACTCGTCTCTAAGTTGTTCAGCTTTTTGAACGAAGTACGGACGATCCCATAGCGTATAGGAAATTTCCAGGTTTGTTTCCTCCGATAGGAAGAAGCAGTTCGGTGTTGGCGACTGTGGGAAACGACGAGGAGCAGTGAACGTACGTTGCCTCCCTAGACAGGCTAGATGCGCGTGACGTGGTGGGGGTAAGTGTGTATATAAGGGCGGCGACCGGCAGCACGGGGACTCTCGCACGGCAGCCAGCAACCTCTCACTGCGGACATGAAGGCCAGCCTGGTGCTCGTCGCGGCGCTAGCCGTGGTCGCCGTCGCCGCCGCCGAGGAGAAGTACACCACCAAGTACGACAACGTCGACCTGGACGAGATCCTGGGCAACGAGCGCCTCTTCAACAAGTACGCGCAGTGCCTGCTGGAGGAGGGCGACTCCAACTGCACCGCTGACGGCAAGGAGCTCAAGAGTAAGTGTCGCACCGCGCGCGCCACTGCACGCTGTAATACAGGGTGTCCCAGGAGGAACAGTCAGTACTCAGGTACAAGACAGGCATGACCAATCGAAGCAAAAAAGTCTAGTAAACATGGGGTCCAAAATGCGTACCTTAGGAGGTATGAACACTTGTTCGGCCTCACTACTGTGGAACGCATCTCTTCTATCGAAAAAATGGTTCAAATGGCTCTGAGCACTATGGGACTCAACTGCTGAGGTCATTAGTCCCCTAGAACTTAGAATTAGTTAAACCTAACCTAAGGACATCACAAACATCCATGGCCGAGGCAGGTTTCGAACCTGCGACCGTAGCGGTCTTGCGGTTCGAGACTGCAGCGCCTTTAACCGCACGGCCACTTCGGCCGGCTTCTCTTCTATCGAACAAGTGCTCGTAGCTGTTAAGGTATGAATTTTGGAGCCCAAGTTTAGCAGAAAATTTTTTCTTGTTTTGGTCCGTACTACCTCCTCGCAAAATATGGAAACCAAAAAAACCTGCACTAGAAGAGATTTGTTTTATACTACCGACGATGAAGACTTAAGTGCCATAGCTCTTAATGTATGCATTTTAGAGTCAATGTTTACTAGAATTTTTTTGCTTCGAATGATCGTTCCTTCAGGCTGACCATTTTTCTTGGGACGCTCTGTATACTGGCATTCTCCATCCAGTGAAATTTCCAGTTATTGTTTACATTTCTCTTCTGATCCCCGAAAAAAAGCAGTCCGTCACCCACACATGTCCGTCATTGCTAGAGCGCTTTGTATTTACAGGATATATAAACGACACGAGAAATGTCATACTATCTACAGCATTCCCGATATAGTAATAATCGCTAAGATTGTGAAACTTTGAACCGAAAAGTGTCACTAAAGATTCGAAATACTGTTATAGCACATTTGTATGCTTTCTTTCACCAAAAGTCTAAATCATTGACTGAAAATGACAAGGGTTTTTGTCAAAACTTTGAGAATATTTGGCATCTACACCATCGCAACTCCTCACAGTCACCAAATCTCTTTCTGTTCACGGACCGTTCACGAGGTTACTCGTTACAGGTTGAAACAGTCAGCGAGAACCAATTTTACACGAAAGTGCAATTTTCATTTCTTTTGATTAGCAGTCATATTGAATTTCTTATTTGCACAGCTTTTCTAACGGTGAAGTGTGCAGTATAATGTCCAGAGGGACGTTGACAGCACAAATGATAAATCAGCCTGCAATAAACTCTGTTTTGTGGGTGTATGGAGGAGGGGGGGGGGAGCGAAGGGGGGGGGGGCATGTGTGGGATTATTATTTGAGGTTCATGTTGTAATAGTTTTGTTTTTAAGATTAACATATTGTTTTATAGTTATTTCATCAATTTTTTGGAATAAACATGATACATTCGAAATTCTTCATATATTTTATGTTAATGTGTTTCCTTTTAATATTTAATTTGCGTCTGATTTCAGTTCGACCTAAATATTTGCATCGCGCTCCGTTAATGTGGATGTATACTTTCAACATAGCTGTCGTAGACTACAGCTAGTTACTAGCCTCTTACTAAGGATGGACAGTTCATAAAACTTCTTCTCCGTCTCTACTGGCGCCGTTAGCGATGAAAAATTGAATCACTGTTAAGCAGTAAGCGCCTGGCTGCAGATGAATGCGCCTAAATCATTATTCTTTAGCCAAAGTTACTGCCTCTTCAGCCTTGCCGATTACTGTTAATAGAAGTTTCCAAGTTTCTAAAAATAATGACATTTCACAGGAATGTTTCCAAAACTTACTCGATTAATTTTTGTAACACCTGTCTTCAGCCTCACCATTGCCTTAAACATTTAACTTACGTTGGCAAATATAATACAGAAATAGATCTAACCCAATTTCTATTTAGTACCGCGTTATTTTCGTTATGGCACTCTACTCTGCGACACTGGATTCCAGAAGTCTTTCTCCCGTGTTCCAATGCACTACTCGAGGACGTACTCACCGCTACAGTGAAGTGTCACACATTGAATCGTATCCCTAATCAGAAAGTCTGATCTCGTTACAATTCCCTTCTACTGGCCCTTATGCAGTTGATTGATATCAGCTCTGCAATTATCGAAAGGTGTCACTTGCGAAAACTTTTAAATCAGCGATATACCAGAGGAATTTCCTTGCATTCACCGTAACAAAACTCTCGAATCCAATAGCGTCACATCAGGTCATCTTCAATTGGTTAATGAGCCATTTGCAAGTAACTGCTATGATAACTAGTTTTCAGACGAAACAAGTTCCTGTAACTTGTTTTCGCGTACCCTGATTTCAAGATACCTTTCTGAAATATTAATTGTATGTTGCAACCGCAAGAAAATAATCTCGTACCAGAATATTATAAACAACTCTATAAATCAAAATCTCAAAGCAGACTCTTCTCTTTTTTTCTTCCCTTACACGACATTAAGATATATCATATCGTCAACACGAAGGTCACTGCAAACAGAGCACAGTTGAATAAGAAAGCGAGAAGGAATTAGTAGCAGTCTTGCAGAAGCAACTGGTTGGTGAATTGCGGATCTATAAATCTAAACCATCGAAAATTTTCAGCAGGGTTGCGAAACAATTTTTCAGCCTCTCCTTCCCCCCATCCCCTCACTCTTCACCCCTCCCCCCCACCACATCTGACTTTACGCTCACAGCAGAGCGATTGCAGAGACGTTGTCATATGACCATTAACGTTCGAAAAGATCTCTTACTTCTGATGTTTTAAGACGTCGCACAGCTACTTCGCAAGATTCAGGTTCACTTAAGATTTGTAAAGAGATTTGCGAGAGATTTAAAAGAAGAAGTTCATCTCTAATGTTCCAGGTAAATGAATTCGGAGAGCTGTAATAGTACAGATACCTTCTCTGCATATTCAAAGACTTCGAGGAACGCGAAAAGTAGAACAGTTACTGAACGGAAGAAAAGCGACAGAAGCCAAGGAAAGAAATCTGAGCTTCAGGTCAGCAGAAAAGGCATCTGGCACGACAGCAAAGTTGCGTCTAATAGCGCTAGACCAGGGATCCCCAAACTATTTTGGACAAGTGACCCCTTTTCGAAAATGAAAGGTTACCTCAGACCCCCATTACCAAATTACCTACCTACTTTTAAGATCAACCCCCTTATTCATAATGGTCCGCTAACTTAAAACAGCTCCCACAGAGTGTTATTTTTCATTCTGACTTAGCTCAATAGAAGAAGACAGAGTGAGAATTAGCAATGCTTTAAGTTAGCAGACTATTATGAATAAGGGGGCCTATCTTTAGTTTTTTCCTATTGATACAAAATACCTAGGTACTATGGTACCAATTGGAAAACTTAGCACTTGGTCTAGTGAGTAAAGTTCACTTCATTTTCTCATCAAAATTAAATAAAATAAAAAACGTTCGCTCGAACTCATTATCTTACACAAACTTGTCCACACAGACTTGGCGAGTTTTTCATCTTGTACGAACTTGAGACTTTACCTTACTACAACAATGCTATTCTCTACACAAATATTAATTATTCTTAGTACACGTAACACAACATAATCAATACAGTACCTACCTATCTTGAAAGTTTTAAATAAGAACTTGTGTTAATTTAATAGGGGTCGATTTTTAGACCCCGTCGACCCACAAAATCAGTTTTCGTTTATGTCGACCCCTAGGAAACCGATATCGACCCCAAGGGGTCGATATGACCACTTTGGGAATCCCTGCGCTAGACGAATAATGATACAGAAAAAATCCAATTATGTTTGAGTATATCTACAAAGGTACTTCTGTTCAGTTATACAAACTGTCAGCTAATACCCGCTGCATTGGGAAACCCAATGAAAAGAAACAGATGTTGGTGTTTTAAATTATATAACCTTGTAACACCATACCATTTCTAATTACATTTATCAAAGTGTTTTCGTTGTATTCATACTGTCTGTCGCCCTCTAATGAGTACGTCGAATAGCCGGACACCGAACTATTGGAGAGAGTAAGATAGGAGATTACGTAGGGTTTAACGACAAGTTGACGATTAGAGATGGTGCACAAACAGAATTAGAATATGGATGAGAAAGAATCATCGCGATATTCGCCTAAACCTATTAATGGAAACCAGAGGAAATCTAACTCTTGGCTGGGTGGGTGGGGATTTTAACTTCACCCATTCCTAAGAACCGTCCAATGCCTTTACCACTGCACAGACTAGATCAGTGCGGAATTTTAGGACTGACAATAAATTCTAGATAAAAGATCTCAAAATTCCCCAGATGACATCCTACATAATCTCATGGTTAAGATAACAGTTTACAATAATTTAGGGGACAGTTTTATTTGTTGCTGTTAGTATTACGTAATTCAAAATTCTTAAGCCAGTGTAACAATGTATGTGCGATGTAAAATATGTGTAATTTCAATCTCTACTCAAGCAGCAACTGATACAGTCTATTAGGCACAAATCCATGTCTAGCTCGACTTTTAATGTTGACTGAAGGTAGCCATTCGTTCATTGTGGTAGTAAGAATTGAGATAGGTTATCGACGGCAAGAGCGTTAAGCTAACAGAATAATTTGTTTGAACTGGAAAGAAATAAATATTTTGTGGTTCTCTCCGATCAGCCAGACCGTCTATTCTCATAAAACATGCATTTCTGTTTATTCCAGAAGCCATCCCCGACGCACTGAGTAACGAGTGTGCCAAGTGCAACGAGAAGCAGAAGTCCGGCACGAAGAAAGTACTGAAGCACCTCATCAACCACAAGAAAGACACCTGGGAACAGCTGAAGGCCAAGTACGACCCCGAGGGAACGTACAGCAAGAAGTACGAGGAGCGCGAGAAGGAGCTCCATGAGTGAACGCTGTGTTCTAGTGTCTACGTAACACATCTGCTTCCAATGCATCTGGGGTTTCGTACCTGGATCCCTTCATTTCCGACGTAATCAAGAATATCATCAGCAGCTGGCAGCATGAATTTCACTTTTGTTGTAAACTGATTGTGACAAGACGTATGTATAAGATTTTTGAAATGTTACCTCGAAATATTGGCATCTGTATATTTGAGCATAATAAATTAATACAAATGAAGGCAAGATGTAAGTTTTGAATTTATACAGAAAATATTGCTAATTCCCGTATTCCGTAACCAGTATATTGCTTGGAGGTATTTAGTACTTTCACCTGTCAACCATTTCTTTGTTGATATACCATTCAATATTACGAGAGAGGTGAATTCATTCCTTACGCCAGAACCACAAAAAATATTCATAGTTGTCATAATGGAGAAAAAATGAATAAATATTTCTGACTCCCAAACATAAGGAATAAATCTACAGATATTATAAGAATGGAACTGTGTATGTGTGTGTGTGTGTGTGTGTGTGTGTGTGTGTTTTCCACATCTCGTCTTCCTAAACCACTGGAGCAGTTTCAACTAAACTTTCTACACAAGTACCTTACTCTCAGGCAACAATTGCTGTAGGGTAGAACCACCGACCTAACACAGTTCAGAAGATGTCTTAAATACGCGTTAAAAACTTCCGCATCATGCACAACGTTTAAATGTATTACTTCTGTTCTACTGACTGTATTGGCAATAAGTTTCGCAGACAGTGTCCAAATAAGCCGCTAAGTGCACATAAAAAAAGTGTATTATTGTATCACACATAGCTCAGGTGACATGAAGTCATAGACACCGAAAAGTGTGAAACACTGCCGTATTGTGCCTGGAGTTGAAACTGATTACTCCTTTTCTACTAATTCTGTTCTCAAAACATTTCCCGCTGAAAGTATCTCCTCAAGTACGTCATTGTACGACACATAATTCAAGAGATTGATGTCATAAACACCGAGATGCGTAAAAAATTGCCACATATTGTGTGAAGTCTTAATACGTTTATTCTTTACAGCTCGGCCACTCGTACAGTCGAGTCAAATTAAGGAAATTCCTGACACCTGGCATCGCTTTAGACAGCCTTCAACTGCGAAGCGAAAGCGTTTGTATGCGAAAACAGTAGCCTTCTATAGAGATATGAAGAGGCGTTTCCATAGAGACGCGTTGTAGATACGCGAAGCAGCTGGTCTCAGCGTAGAGAAACTGTCCGAGGTCATGTTTCTTAATTTGGATACTGTACTTATACAATTGTACGTTATGCTTATTTCTGTGTACGACTGTTCAGATGACTGAAAATGAACCACACACTGTAACAACACTATAGAGTTTGTAGCTTGCTTGGGTGCCTTATGATGTCGTTACATCAATGCGATAAAGTGCAACGAACAATAAAGAAATATTTATCATTGGTGCTGCTTGATAACAGAATTACTAACTTTCCAGACCGGCAGTTCAACAGTGTACATCTACGCCTGTATTCCTTGAATTACTGTTATGCTTGCGGCAGAGAATAGATTTATTGCAGTAAGGTAACGTTACCTTGTAATTAATGCACTAACACATTCTCAAACACTCCAACAGTTACGCCAATGTCACATTGGCCTTGCACTGTGGAATACTTAGCAGGCTGCTGGCAACGGAGCTATCTGGCACTCGCGGCAAAATATGTACGAGTATCACTCCAACATGTCAAATACTGTTCCTGCGAACTTCAGATGACATGCGACGGCTTACATATAATGTTCCTGTTGCTGAGAAAGCACTCAGTGACATAAGTTTTTATTTTAACTTGCATTTATGGAGTTTATCTGAGTTACACGAAAGGAACGAACCAGAAGAAGAAAATATGTATAGAAAGCAAGATGAGTAATAAAAATTGAGGATCAAGGAGGGCAAGTTTGTAGCCTATTAAGGAGATAGTGAGGTATTCTTCTTCTTTCTATTTATTTCTACGGTCTGTTTTCAGATTAATATGACGAATAATCAGCTCAAAATGGAAAACAATGTTAAACCTGTTGTTAAAGTACAGAATCAACAGGTAGTTGTGCTACATTTCGACGTAGAATAATGAAAAGACTTGAACAGCATATTCCGCACAAGGTATAACGTTATAGTTAACAAATGGTTCAAATGGCTCTGAGCACTATGGGACTCAACTGCTGAGGTCATTAGTCCCCTAGAGCTTAGAACTAGTTAAACCTAACTAACCTAAGGACATCACAAACATCCATGCCCGAGGCAGGATTCGAACCTGCGACCGTAGCGGTCTTGCGGTTCCAGACTGCAGCGCCTTTAACCGCACGGCCACTTCGGCCGGCTATAGTTAACAAAACAAAGAAGCAAAATAATACATGGAAACAATGGCTTGTTTAGCGTACAGACTTATGACAACAGAGTTGCAAAACCAGTAAAAGATTTCTCCCTGCTAGAAAGCAGACATAAATATGATTGAAGCAGAGATGTCAAAAGTGACGTACTACAATGCGAAAAACCATTCTTCAACACAATAACTCTGTTGGTTCCAAAATAGTGACATGAAAGTGAGGAAGAATTGCCTGTAAGCGTACCTCCGTATTGACTGGAAGCGCACTGTGGAGCATAACAAAGCTAGAGAAAAAGAAACTTGATGCGTTCATTACAGGAAAAGTTAGAAAGGTAACAGGTCAAGTAGTCACGTCGGTACCAGTGTCGGTACCAATGACGTGTGTCAGTTTGGTTCAGAAGAGATTCTCTCTGGATTTGAGCGGCTGACAGAAGTGGTAAAGGCTGCCAGTCTTGCTTGCGAGATGAAAGCAGAGCTCACCATTTGCAGCATAGTCGACAAGACCGATTGCGGACCTATGGTGCAGAGCCGAGTGGAGAGTGGGTCAGAATCAGGGGCTCAGACGGTTCTGTGACCTTGTAGGCTGCAGATTCTTCGACTTGCGCCCTAGGATTCTGCTGCATAGATCAGGCGTCCACTACACGCAGGAGGCGGCTACACGGGTAGCAGGGGCTGTGTGGTATGGACTGGGTGCTTTCTTCACGTTAGAGGGTCTCGGGGAAATACAAAAAGAACTTCAGTCTCAAAGGGTGCAGGAAGAACGTAGATCGATATAACAGTTGTAAATTGTCGTGGCAGAGTTGGAAAAGTACCAGAGCTCCAAGCGCTAATAGAAAGCATCGATGCTCAAATCTTCATAGCTGGTTAAAGCCCGAGATAAGTTCAGCCGAAAATTTTGCGAAGATCCTAACGGTGTTCCGAAAGAATAGGCTAAACACAGTTGGCGATGGCGTGTTTGTTGCTGTTAGATATAGTTTATCTTGTAGCGAAATTGAAGCAGACAGTTCCTGTAACTTACTGTGGGCAGAGATCATTCTTTGAAACCGGAATAAAATAATAATTGGATCCTTTTACCGATCTCCCAATTCAGATGATACAATTGCTGAAAAGTTCAAAGAAAACTTGAGTTTGATTTCAAACACGTACAACTCATGCGATTACAGTTGGTGGTGACCTTAATTCACCCTCGATATTTTGGCGAAAATACATGTTCAATTCAGGAGGTACGCATAAACACCATCCGAAGTTGCGCTAAACGTATTATCTAAAATTTATTTCGAGCAGTTAGTTCATGAACCCACGTGAATAGTAAATGGTTGTGAAAATACACTTAACCTCTTACCAACAAATAATCCTGAGTTAGTAACTAACAACGAATGCATAGATTAGTGAACACAGGTTGTCGTAGCCAGACTGAATATTCTAACCCCAAAATCCTCCAAAAATAAACGAAAAATATATCTATTCAAAAAAGCAGATAAAAAGTCACTTGACGCCTTCGTGAGAGACAATCTCCACTCATTCCAAATTAACAATATAAGTGTATACCAGATGTGGCCTGAATTCATAGAAATAGTCTCGGCAGAAATTGAGAGATACATACCAAAAAAATAACAAACGACGGAGCTGATCCTCCTTGGCACACAAAACTGTTGCAGAAACATGGAAACAAACATGCCAAAATTAAACAGACGCAAAATCCCCAAGACTGACAATCCTTTACAGAAGCTCGAAATTTAGGGCGGACTTCAATGCGAGATACTTAATAATAGTTTCTACAACGAAACTATATCTCGAAACCTGGCAGAAATTCCAAAGAGACTCTGGTCGTATGTAAAATATGCCAGCGGCAAGACATAGTAAATGCCTTCTCTGCGCGATGGCAGTGGCAATGCTAACGACGACAGTGGTGCGAAAGCAATGTTACTAAACACAGCCTTTCGAAATTCCTTCACCAAAAAATACTGTAAATACTGTAGAACTCTAATCAAGAACAACTGCCAACATAAGTAACTTAGAAGTAGATATCCTTGGAGTAGTGGAGCAGCTTAAATCACATAATAAAAGCAAATCTTCTGGTGCAGACTGTATAGCAACTAAATTCCTTTCAGAGTATGCTGACGCATAGGTCCATACTTAGCAATCATATTCAACCGTTCACTCTACGAAAGATCCGTACCGATAGTCTGGAAAGCTGCATATGTCACACCAATATTCAAGAAAGGTAGTAGGAGTAACCCACTAAATTACATGCCCATGTGATTGGCGTCGATATGCAGCAGGATTTTGGAACATATATTGTGTTAGAACATTATGAATTATCTTGAGGAGAACGGTCTATTGACACACAGTCAACACGGATTTAGAAAACGTCGTTCTTGTGAAACACAAGTAGCTCTTTACACACGAAGTGTTGAGTGATATTGACAAGGGATTTCAAATTGATTTCGTATTTCTGGATTTCCAGGAGGCTTTTGACACGTTACCACACAAGCGGCTTGTAATGAAATTGTATGATTGTGGAATATCGTCTTAGTTATGTAACAGGATTGATGATTTGCTGTCAGAGAGGCCATAGTTCGTAGTACCTGACGGCAAATCATCGAGTAAAACGGAAGCGATATCTGGCGTTCCGCAAGGAAGTGTTAAAGGCTCTGTGCTGTTCCTTATCTATATAAACAATTTAGGAAACAATCTGAGCAGTCGTCTTTGGTTTTTTTGCAGATGATGCTGTCATTTATTGTCAACTAAACTCGTCAGAAGATCAAAACAGATTGCAAAACGATTTAGAAAAGAGATTTGAATAGTGTGAAAATTCGCAATTGACCCCAAATAATGAAAAGTGTGAGGTCATCCACATGAGTGCTAAAAGGAATCCGTTAAACTTCGGTTACACGATAAATCAGTCTAATCTAAATACCTATGAACTACAATTACGATCAATTTAAATTGGAAAGAACACATAGAATATGTTGTGTGGGAGGCTAACCAAAGACTGCGTTTCATTGGCAGAATACTTACAAAATTTAAGTGATAGTCTTCCTACACTACGCTTGTCCGTCCTCTTTTGGAGTACTGCTGCACGGTGTGGGATCCTTACCAGAGAGGATTAATAGAGTACATCGAGAACTTTCAATGAAGAGCAGCAGATTTTGTATTATCGCGAAATAGGGAGAGAGAGTCACAGACATGATACAGGGCATCATTAAAACAAAACATTAAAACAAAGGCGTTTTTCATTGCGGCGGAATCTTCTCACGAATTTTCAATCACCAACTCCTCCTCCGAATGCGAAAATATTTTATTGAGGCCGACCTACATAGAGAGAAACGCTCATCATAATAAAATAAGGGAAATCAGAGCTCGCACTGAAAGATATAGATGTTTGTTTTTTCTGCGCGCTATTCGAGAACAGAGTAACAGAAGTATTGCAAATGTGGTTCGATGACCCTTCTGCCAGGCACTTAAGTGTGCTGTGCAGAGGTTCAAAATGGCTCTGAGCACTATGACACTTAACATCTGAGATCATCAGTCCCCTAGAACTTAGAACTACTTAAACCTAACTAACCTAAGGACATCACACACATCCATGCCTGAGTCAGGATTCGAACCTGCGACCGTAGCGGTCGCGCGTTCCTAGAACCGCTCGGCCACAGCAGGCGGCGCCGTGCAGAGGATTCGTGTAGATATAGATGTAGACATGCAGGTATGTTGCAAAAAATAGCGTAGTTAAATGAAACAGTTGAGGTGTCTGTTCTGACTTCCAAGAATATGTAGAAGTAGATGGGAAAAACTGTAGAGGTGGCAAAGAAGATAAGAACAGTGTGAGTCGTGCGTGGCTCGTGTTCGTGCCATCTCTTTTTTAACACCCTGCTTTACCGTACTGCCACCTCTTTACGTTAATTTTCAATTAGTGGTGTCACTGAGTTGCTGCCTTGCCTGCACGTGAGCGGCAGCATCATCGCTTATCGATATAGGCCCTACCGTATTTTCTTTGCTGGACTGCTATTACTTCCTGGTCGCCGTGTGTCGTTCAACGAGTTGGAACGCGCCAACAGTGCAGTTCGGACAGGGCAATGAAGTCAGCTGGAACGCGCCAGCAGTGGAGTTCGGACCTGGCAGTCGGACAGTTGGGACACGACAGAAGTTCGGTCGGGTTGGAGCGGCAGTGGGGTTCGGATAGCCGTGACTCGCCCGACCGTTGCCGGCACACGTGGCTAGGAACGGTCATGGTTGATCACTGGTTGGTCGTCTTACCGGACGACGTGTATTGCTCGCCGATCGCTTATGGGTTGGCGGTGTGTGTCTCCACTCGTGGTTCGTCCTGGTGATTGCACAGTCAGTGCATTTAGCATTGGCCGCGTTCTTCGTCCAAGTGTTTGTGAAATTGTGTGTAGCCTGTGATGGTCACTGCACAGTTATTTTAGTGCTGTCTCCGTGCTGATGTGTAGCACCAGTGGGGCATGCAGCACCAGGGAAGCGCGGGTAGCCATCTCTCGCCGATGATTGCCAACACACATGATTTGAGTGAGGACGGCTTTGGTCGATCATCGGTCGGTCGTCTAGGCAGACAACGTATATTTGGCCGGCGATCACTTATGGGCTGGCTGTGTGTACCAACTCGTGATTCGTCCTTGTGTTGCTCAGTCACTGCCGTTAGGATTTCCTAGTTCTTCGTACAAGTGTTCGTGAAACTGTGTGTAGTTTATGTGGTTTGACTGACAAGTTATTTGAAGTTTGTCTGTGTACTGGCTCTGAATTGGTCGGTTGGCGTGGAGTAGGAGGAAGGACAGGACAGCCATCACTCACCCTACGATTGCCGACACACACGTTTGAGTGGCAACGACCTTGTTTGGCCGTTTGGTCGGTCACCTGATTAGACGACGTGTATTTGGGTCGTCCACCGCTTATGGGTTGTCTGTGACCCGTTCTGGTTGTTATTCCAGTCTCCGCTGTTGGCATCGTTTGAGTTTTGGTGCAAGTGTGGACCATTGGTCTGTTGACTGTCCATCGGTTGGGTTCCCAGCGGACTGAAAATGTTTGGGCCCACTGTCTGTCTCACCTAAGCGAGCGTTAGTGTTCGAATTCCAGGCCGACCCTCTAACATCTGAGCACCCTTGGTTGTATTGCCCTATTTTTTTAAAATTTGTTCTTGTTGTTTGTACTTGTTTGGCTTCTAGCCGAGTTTTTTAAAATTGGAATTGTTTTGTTCTTAAGGCCTTCAGCCTAGTTTAAAGTACTGTTTCACGTAAGCCCTTTGGCATTTTAAAATATTTTTAATATTGTTGAATTTTTTTAAGTCTTGGACCTTCAGCCGATTTTGGGTTTGAGTTGTTGTGCTTAAAGACCTTCGGTCTAGTTTAATGTACTGTTTCACGTAAGCCATTTGGCATTTTAAAACTTTTAATTTTGTTGAATTTTAAGTCTCGGGCCTTCAGCCAACTTTGAGGTTGAGTTCTTTTGCTCTTTAGGCCTTCAGCCTAAATTAAAGAACTGTTTCACGTAAGGCCTTTGGTATTTAAAAAAAATAATGTTCTGGAGTTTTAAGCGTTAAGCCTTCAGCCGATTTGAATTTAATTTGTTTACTTCACCATAACTAAAGAACTGTTTTAAGATAAGGCTTGCCTGTTAAAGTTCTGATTATGCTTGCGTTTTAAGTTATTGGCCTTCAGCCGTTTTTAAATTAAAGTGGCCTTCAGCTGGTAATTAATTCCCAGGGATTAAAGCTGTGTGTTTTAAAAAATGGGATCTTGTAATTTTCGATCAAATAATAAAGTTGTATGTTCGAGTGTTGGCCCCTTTCCACAATTTATACTATCAGTCCTGTCCCGAGGGATTAGCAGGGCGTCTCACAGTGTTTGGTACGCACGTATAAAAAATCAGTGTACAATACGAAATGGTAAATGGTCGCTTCACGTGAGGCGAAAGACTGACCTAAAAAAGCGATTACCCTCTTCCAGAAAATAAGTTTCAGTATTCCAGAACAGTGAATTCGTAAGTAGCATTTTTCTTACATACATAGTAAAACCTACATATACAATAGGATTTGGGATCAATAACTCTTCTGAAAATACTTTTTCTACAAAGCTAGTGGAATTATATGATAGTACTAATTTACGCTTTGAAATAATCTCAACTAATGCACCTCCTATAAAGACGATAAGAGTAAGGAGAAAACCTCCTGGGATCACCTCAAACACTTCATGAATGCCAGAAATGCAGCACACAGGAAATACAATGACACCCGAGTAAGTCAACGGGGGGAACGGATCCGTCGTCTTCCAGGAGAACAGCTCTTTGACACCTGTACTGTCAAATAATACTTCTTTTATCTTTGTCGCAGTTAGTCCTCGTGCAAAGAGAGTTGACAGAAAGGAAACCATATTTTGCTACAGTTATAAACTTCTTTTCCACGTTCATCTACGCTGTAACCTATCACGGTATTATGTATTCTATTTATATTAGAGTATGAAGCAAATTGAAATAAATATTTGTAGAAAAAATCCCACGTGAAGGCCTGTGACTCAACGTATTGCTAGAAGAGAGCCATTAGCCAGTATTCCCATTGCGTTCTGCTCGCAGGCTCCTCTGTCCCGACGAGTGGAGCTGGAAACCAGCCTGGCAGGTTAAGAGCCAGCCAGACCTGGTCACTCTGCTAACAACAAAAAAGCAGAGCGCTAGTAGCCACAGCAGGCGGCCTTGGGCAGGCGCCACTCGATACCGGGTTCACTTCTCGCTTCCAGCAAACATTCGCTGTTACACCTGCCTCTGCTCCAACCGTAGCCCGAGAGCATCTACAAATATCCACTCATGATATCCGAGAAGTAGTCATAAGATTTTAAATACCACTCCTAAAATAAATCAACCGAGCCAGTTGGTTCGGTGGTTAGCACACTAGGCTCACATTCGGGAGAACGACGGTTCAAATCCGCGTTCGCTCATCCAGATTTAGGTTTCCAGTGATGTCCCGAAATCGCTCTAGGCAAATGCCTGGATGGTTACCTTGAAAGGGTCCAGTCGATTTCCTTCCTCATCCTTGCAACATTCCAAGCTTGTGCTTTGTCTCTAATGACCCCGAAGTAGACGGGACGTTAAAACACTAACTCCCTTTATTTTTAAAAAAATTCAAATTGCTACATTGAAACCATACTCACTCTTAAATGTGACACAGTTTCCCCAACGTTGGACGATTTGGGGGAGACCTAAGTTCTAGAATCGCATTTTGGCTGTTCGAGAAACTTTTCACCTGGAACGTCACGCCGTCGTCTTTCTGGAAATAGGAATTTGGGGGAGGGGGAGGGGGCCAGTCGTCAGACTATGGCCAGAATCTAAGTGTTGTGCGGTCCGCTGTTCTGAACATCATTTTACACTGAAGAGCCAGAGAAACTGCTACACCTGCCTAATATCATGTAGGGCCCCCGCGAGCACGCAGAAGTGCCGCAACACGACGTGGCATGGACTCGACTAATGCCTGAAGCAGTGCCGAACGGATCTGACACCGTGAATACTGCTGGGCTGTCCATAAATCCGTAAGGCAGCGAGGGCGTGGAGATCTCTTCTGAACAGCACGTTGCAAGCCATTCCAGATATACTCAATAACGTTCATGTCTGGGGAGTTCGGTGGCCAGCGGATGTGTTTAATCTCAGAAGAGTGTTCCTCGAGCCACTCTGCAGCAATTTTGGACGTATGGGGCTTCGCATTGTCCTGCTGGAACTGCCCAAGTCCGTTGGAATGCACAATGGACGTTAATGGATGCAGGTGATTACACAGGATGCTTACGTGCATGTCACCTGTCAGAGTCGTATCGGAACGTATCAGGGGTCCCACAGCAATGCAACTGCATACGCCCCACACCATTAGAGAGCCTCCACCAGCTTGAACAGTCCCCTGCTGACATCCAGAATCCATGGATTCATGAGGTTGTTCCCATACCCATACACGTGCATCCACTCGATACAATTTGAAACTAGACTCGTCCGACCAGGCAACATGTTTCCAATCATCAACAGTCCAATGTCGGTGCTGACGGGCCCAGGCGAGGTGTAACGCCTTGTGCCATGCAGTCTTTAAGGTACTCGAGTGGGTCTTCGGCTCCGAAAGCCCATATCGATAATGTTTCGTTGAATGATTCGCACGCTGACACTTTTTGATGGCCCAGCATTGATATATGTAGCAACTTGAGGAAGCGTTGCACTTCTGTCACAGTGAACGATTCTCTTCATTCGTCGTTGTCCCGTTCTTGCAGTATCTTTTTCTGGCTGCAGCGATGTCGAGCATTTGATGTTTTACCGGATTCCTGATGTGCACCATACACTCGTGAAACGGTCCTATGGAAAATCCCCACTTCATCGGTACCTCGGAGATGCTGTGTCTCATCGTTCGTGCGCTGCCTGTAACAACATGTTCAAGCTCACTTAAATTTTGATATCCTGCCATTGTAGCAGCAGCTAACAACTGCGCCAGACACTTGTTGTCTTATAAAGGCGTTGCCGACCGCAGCGTCATATTCTACCTGTTTGCATATCTCTGTATTTGAATACACACGCGAGTACCACTATTTTTGGCGCTTCAGTGTATAAAAATATGATTCTATCATCTAACAACAGAATCCAAAAACGTCAATTGACATTAAGACCTTCTCAAGGGTACATTTCTCTTGCTCACGAGGAGAACACTGCAAGCGCCGTAACCCGATTTCCCAGAATATTCGGTCAGTGGAAGAGGAGTCAAAATAAGCCAATACGTGTCTCGACTGTTTCAGAGAAAACGGCGGTCGAAGTTTTCGATGTAACTCAGATGCCTTTTAGCGCGCGACAATCTTAGTCAAAATGCTGGCGCAGTACGTAACGTTGATGTTTCACTTTTTGAACCCCGTGTTCGAGACCCGATTAATTTTTTATTTATTTTATTTTATTGATTTAATTGTTTATTTTTCATTTATCTACGCATGTCTGTAGAAGGTTACTACACCAATGTTTCTTACCAACTTATGGGATACAAAAGCGTTATATTAATTGTAAAATTACAACAGGTTTTCACAATATAGTATCAAACATTTACTACATAACGTACGTGTATATGGTATTTTCAGCGGTTACTATCCTTTTAAATTCTCGTATTTTCATTCATGTATCAAATTTTATTTTAATTCTTACATTTTATTATTTGTTTATTCTTCATGGAGACTTGGTGCAATCTCATGGGTGATACCGATCGTAGGAACATTCGAAACATGGAAACTCCGAAAACTACTAGCAATGCACAAGGGCAGGTTTGCTCAAGTGACGTTTCTTCGTATGAATCCTATTCGGCAAAGAAAAGCTGTTTAACATTGCTGAAGATTTCACTCGTTGATAATAATTTCGCAGCAAACAACACATTATGGATTACTTTTCTTGAAAACTAGTGGTTACAGTTCATTATAAATCAAGGTACATTACAAGAATTTCACCGGAAACAATTGCAAATAAATCTCATTATTTTACCGTTTTTATTTATTTGTTTTAATTCATTCACCAGGCATATTAGTAGGCGCCTATCTGCATCGTTATTCCATATATTGGATAACATTAGTGTAGTAATATTTTTCGGAAAAGAGTAGATAAATTTAAAAAAATAAAAATAATAATGTATATAGACAGAAGCAGCAAGTGAAAATTTTTACAAAGGCCGGGAATCGGACCTAGGTCTCCCTCGTACTATAAAGGTGAGTTAGCCGCTAAACAATCTTGGAAAAGCAGTTCACAGAACTCTGCGGATTACCCCTCCCTCCTCGCTCCAAATTCTCACTGTCGTCCCAGTCTACTTTAAATTTCCCCTTACACATGGTCAGAATTTCTGAGGCTCTCCACGTTCTGGAATATCACCTAAGCATCGAACGTAAATGGGATACACGGTTTCGAACGCGGGGCACAGAAGTGTGAAGCTGCGATGTTAGCCAGTGCGACACACTTTCCGCTGAACAAATTACCCGCTTAAAAGCAGGTAAAGTACCTCGGAAACTTTGACTGTCGTTTTCTAAGATACTTGGGAATATCTACGGATAAGCCGAGACACGTGCTCGCTCATTTTGACTCCTACTGGGCAAATTTTCTGGGAAATCGGATTATGGCACTTGCCGTGTTCTCCTCGTCAGAAACAAACAGTGACATTAATATTTTAAGCTGTGCTTCATTTTAATTGAAATTGAAGAACTCCGCCTTGAGCTAAGGAAAGTTTGCCCCTTCGTCAAGTCTCTTCCCGAGCACGGGGTCCCGGGTTCGATTCCAGGCGGGATAAGGGATTTTCACCTGCCACGAAATGACTGAGTGTTTTTATTGACCTGATCATTTCATCATCATTCATTGAAGTGGCGAGTCTGGATTGAGCAAAGGTTGGGAATTTGTATGGGTGCTGATAACCGCGCAGTTGAGTGCCCCACAAACCAAACATCATCATCATCTTCATCTTCGTTAGGAGCAGAGTGGTATGTAGCGCGGTCTCTGAGGGATTAATAAAAATTGGAGGGGTATTATTTTATTGTTTGCCTCACTTGTTAGAATTCCGATAACTCATTAGCGTTCGCCAACCAGCGCTGATCAGTGGCAAAAGTATAAATGTCAAACGGAAGTAACATGGATTCGTGAATGGGCATTAAAGAGACGGTCATCTTCAAATGTGGTACATATTTGTAACAAGTAATATGAAATCAAATTAAGCCTGTTGTAAAGCAGTGCAATGAGTGAACGAAAAATGTCATTCAAAACATTTAGTAGACATTTTTAACGCGTCTCATTATGCAGTTACTTTTAATATTTAGTATAATATACTAATTTATATACGTTATCAATTAATATTCAGATCGGTAGGGGAATGTGTGGTAAGTGGTCGGGACGGGAAAAGTGGCCACCGCATATTTTTGGCCCTGTCGAGAACTGGTCCGATTATTTCTAATATACTTTTCCTATTTAACACGTTATAACACTGAAACTAATTACCGAACGAGTATCAAACTTGGTAGCTTTAATCTCAAGAGTATGGGCTGCATGATTTCCATGTGACACACAGCCACCGTCCAGTTCCAACTATGGCCAACAGGTATCGTGATCAGTCTCCTAGTCTCACATACCTGACCACTCGCTGTACACTTTTCGACGTGTCAACATGAGCCTGAACAAGAGGAGCAGGTCATTATTGGTGAAACTCTATTATCAAAACAACAGTAACGCTGCAGCTGCACTTCGAGAATATCGCCGGCTGAAAGGATTACTGAATGGTCCTCTTTCTCCACCTCCTTTAGGGGCCGACGTCCGGATGCGCCACAGGTGGCAGATGAAATCGCTGTTACTATAGCAGACAACGCTGCGCGCAATTCCCGACCGCCAGGCAGTGCGCCTACTGTATCACGACAGTTGAACATCCCGTGGTGTACTGTACGGAAGGTGATTCGCACCATTCTCGAATGATATCCATCCAAGATCCTTATCGTACAGCAGCTTGCTCCACAGAACGCAGAACGACGTGTTGACTTGGCTCTCCACTTTCTCGGAAGGATGGAAGTTGATGAGGGCTGGCCCTGGACCATCCTATGGACAGAAAGAGCTCATTTTTCTCTGACGGGTGAGGTGAACACACAGAATTGCCGAGTGTGGGGATCTTCACCTCCAGTCACTGCACATGAAGTTCCTCTGTATGGTGAACGTTTCACCGTATGGCGTGGCTTCACGGCTACGTTCATCATTGGCCCATTCTTTTTTGAACAGGTTGGCGCTCAAGAACCAAAGACGTGCAGATCGACTGGCCAGCATTACTGCGATATGCTTCGCCAGCATGTCATACCCGCCCTACAGGAGATAGACGCATTGAACTCAACATTTTTCATGCAAGATGGAACCCCACCGCACATTGCTCGTGTTGTGTTCACCTGATTCTCCGAAACACATTTGGAAACTATCGAATTATCAGCCGATCGTTTTCAAATGCATGGCTGGCACGATCACCTGATCTCACTCCCTGTGATTTCTGGTTTGGGGGGGGGGGGGGGGGGGGAGGGGGGGCGGCTATCTAGAACATTCACACATGTGTTTATAAGCGCAGTATATCAACAGAGGTAGCCAGCATACCTAAGGAGCATACTTCGTTCTGCTGTGCAAGAATGCAATTCTGCGCCATATTGAGTCCCATTTGTAGCATTAATGATACCGGTATGTAATGGTATGATGTACCGCAGCAGCATTAAAAGTGTTTCAATTGAATTGGTTCTGTATTATTTCTCTTCCTCATGTCCTTTAGATGGTACTCGTTTGGTAATCGTACGGTAATTAGTTTCCGTGTTATAACGTGTTTATAGGGAATGTTTAATTATAACCATCCGGTACTTCGCCATTGTTGTTCCGTTCTTTTTAGTAAAAGATTTTTGTTTTTGCGTCGTCTGATGTAAGATAAATCATTTGAACGAGGCGTTCTCAAATGAAAAGCTACGAAACATCGTAGCAACCAAAGCAGCTGAAATTTGCATATGCCGCTTTGGGATAACAATAACATGTGAGACATCTAGGGACGCAAAGCATGCGCCGTCACCTCACCCCAAAATATTCAGAGCTGTATCATCAGCAGCCAAGGCGATGCTTACCGTATTTACGATATCCGAAGTCCGATATTCATCGAATTCCTCGAGCATGGAAAAACTATTAAGTGTCTTGGGTTGTGAGACACTCCGTAGCTTACGGAAGTCCATCCAGGGCAAACGGCCTGGCCTGCTGACGGAAGGAGCGATTCTGCTCCACGGTAACGCGCGTCCACACCTCTTAGAGGTCACACAAAGTGTAGCGGCCAAGTTCAAGTGTGAGCAGGTTGAGCATTCGCCCTACAGCCCGGAGATGTTGCCCCGCTACTTCCATGTGGTTCGTCCGCTGAAACATCATCTCAAAGACAAGAGCTTCAGCTCTGACGTCGAAGTGAAGCACACATTGGAGGACTGGCTCCTGTCACAGACACAGGAATTCTGGAACAGATAATCCTTCAGCTCGTGAAACAGTGGGATGTTGTGCTCGAGTCTCTGGTGATTACTTTTGAATAAAGACTTCAATTATACCCACAATGTTGTATCATACCCTTTCTTCTGAACACCCTTTATATCTTTATTGTCACTTCTATGCACAGTCAATATTTTGAACATGGCTGCAATGCAGAAACGGTTACAGAGTAGCAGGAATAAAGGACAGCTTTTACTGAGTGAACTGCTAATGTGAAGTTGTCTGTCCTTCTGAAGAAGACGGGTTTAGAACCGTCGAAACCGTGGTCAAAGTTATAAAAAAACCATCATTTTTTTGCACCTGGTTGGCTGTTCTTTATTCCTGCTGTCAATGCAGGATATTAATGTTTTACGGTATCGGTGTTTAAACAAGGTCCTTTGATGTACAGATGTTGTTTCTCGATATTTATTTCAATTTCATAGTTTCTTCTGTGGATCACTAGAGCTGAGATGGCTTCCGTTTGGTAAAAGTGGTCGCACCACTGGTCGGGAAAAATGGTCAAGGTGTTCATCGCGTTAAGGGTTAGTTACCGGTACTCCAAGGAAGTTTCCTATACAAAGGTATCATCCGCCGTTCTTTGTGACAATTTTGAATCAATTAATTATAAGCCGGCCGATGTGGCCGTGCGGTTCTAGGCGCTTCAGTCCGGAACCGCGCTGCTGCTACGGTCGCAGGTTCGAATCCTGCCTCGGGCATGGATGTGTGTGATGTCCTTAGGTTAGTTAGGTTTAATTAGTTCTAAGTTCTAGGGGACTGATGACCTCAGATGTTGTCCCATAGTGCTCAGAGCCATTTGAACCAATTAATTATATTATTTAAAATTTTCTCTCTACTGTTGTATTTGGCCTAATACAAAAGTCCGGTCTACTCCATTTGCTTGGTATTCTGTCAGATAGTAGATCGAGAAGAGTCCTAGAAAATGTGCCCCAAAATCAGAACACTAAACATGGGATTCTGTTGCAATGGCTCTGGTCACAGCACTTGCTTAGATACGGAAAATTAGTCACAGTATAAGCCATTAGAAAAACGCATATAGTTGCAAAATACCGGATGGTAGTAATTAAATTACCGCTACTCGCAGATGTCCAATACGGGCTGTAATTACCGTTTGGCAGCGAAATGTGAAACCGATTTAAGTTGGAAAAAATTAGGTCCAAGTTTGGACGTCAGGTGCAAATCTGCACTGTGAATGCAAGAAAGACATACAGAAAGGATTAGGAACGTGATATGGACAGAAAAGATTAAACAAGTGAGAAAGGCATAATGTTGATTTTATTATTAACCGTCATGGGTTGACAAATGAGAGCGTAGATGTGACACTGTCACACTAACAGTATACAGCCCCAGATTTGTACCTGGTGGCCAAAATTTTAACTATTATTTCCTGCGTAAATCGGTTCCACATAAACGCGTTAGCAATCTACCAAACTTCTGTGGCATTCGACAATTACAAGCTACACTGGACCTCTGTAAATAGCTGCACTTTAATTATAACCGTCCAGTATTATTTCCTTTTTCACTTAAGAATATTTGGTATGATAGCTTATAATATGTAGATTCAAAATACCTAAGCCTTTGGTTGTGGCATAAATCAATAAACTTGCATTGGTGAAAACTGATAGGCCATTCCTCCCTCCACCTTCCCCGTCTTATGTGGCCCGAGGTATCAACCCACACTGTCAATATTGACCTTGAAGCAGGAAAGTTTAACGACGTTAGGCATTTTTCCCAGACGCTTTGTCTTGACAGTTTCCCGTAACCTCTTCAGGGCGTTTCAGTAGTATGCTCACTTGACACTTTAACCCTTGCGATCACAATCTGTTGGTACCGCACCATCACAGACCCATTTCAAATGGGCTCGATGTCCGTTAAGGTCTTCGCCTTTTTCGACGATGGTGATTCCACATGTTTTCACTGTATGCTTTTCTCCTTTGTCACAGGCTCATATCCAACACTCGTTCATGGTGATAAGGCGACTGAAGACATCATCTGTATTGGTGCGACACGGCTGCTGCAACATTTCGCTGCTGCTTCGGTCTCGTAGGCGTTACTAATGGACGTCGGAACCCAGCGAGTGGCTACTTTTGTCTTGTTCAAGACGTTCAGGGTGTTGAATACTGACTCATGATTGATTTTCACTTTTTCTACTATCATTTCGATTGTGATGCGGCGGACCTCGACCACCAGGGCTTCCACTTCCCTTGCTGTTCACTCACGTTTCTCCACAGAGTGAGTCTGTCATTTCGTTCTTCGTCATTCAGATTTGTTTGAACACACTGGGAGCGCCCGTGCCAAATAAACGTCGTCTCATGCGGTGGTGCATCGCTGCCGTACACTTCCACCACTTTATCAATGCGATATAGCAGCGCCTGTGTTATTCTGAATTACAATGCAAAATTCCTTTGGATATGCATACAAGTCCAAAGGAACTTTGCATCGTAGTCAGAATAACACAGGCACCCCAATATCGTATTTACTGTTGACACCGGGCAACTGACTTTCAAGTAAAATGTCTTCACCTGTACGGGAATGTACATACTGGATGTACGATTACAGGTTGGAGACACGTGGTTGACGACATATGGAAGTTTGAGTCTGGGCGTGAGTTGTGGGCGGATAGCCAAATGGTAGGCCATCGCTACGATTAGCGGGAAATTCGCGTTCGAGTCCTGGTCCGGAACAAATTTTCATTGTCGTCATTCCATTCTACAGCTGACGGTTTCCATATTCGCAAATGCGAATACATTTAATGTGCTTCATCAATGGGTTCGCCAGTTTGTTTTGTTTCCTGTATAGACATGCTTTGGTACTTTAGCGCAGGTATTTCATTGTATGTGCAAACATAAAAAAAAATTAACGACGTGCTTTTATGTCTTGGAGATGGTAATTAAAACACTGTGACCACCCGTCGCTCGTTGTAAGTTTCCATCTTTGCAACTCTGTGTCTGTGTGTGTGTGTGTGTGTGTGTGTGTGTGTGTGTGTGTGTGTGTAGTGTGTGTTGTGTACAGTGTAAGCGTGCGAAACAAACGTCTGCAAAATGTGGTTACTTAAGACTCGTATTGTACATTCGAGCAAACAGTGGTGTGTTGCCTGACGTCACAGTGAACAGTTCCGACATTCCAAAAATACGCCAAAATAAAACCAATAAAAATTACACATCAACTTGACTACTGAACTTAGGAATTATTCAAATTACTTTAATAAAAGTTCACAGCTCATCTACGTAGCTACTTTCCAAAGCAAAACTCAGAATATGAAAACTGTTTCACATACGGATATATCACACCGCTTACTGAAATGTAACAAGAAAATATCTTTCAAACTGAATGTACACTGTCTAACCTAATCACTGATTAACTGTGTAATGAAATTATTCTGTATGTATAGTATAACTGTATGGCTGTGGCCCTGAACTATTCTTGCACTTACCGAGGTAAAGTAAAAATTTTATCTCAATAGTGGAGCACAGAAAGCAGCGCCACAGAAGAGCAAAATGAAAATAGTAAACTAAAAGTGATTTTCAACGGCGTGTTTATCGCCAAGTGCTATGCGGACACAAACAACATAGAATTTCTTGCAAGGGAATAATTTTGGGTACTAATGTTCTACAAATGATTTTCCTAAAGCAATTTAATAGCAAAGAATCACTTTATACCTTCAATTCCAAGATCATGAACAATATTAACTTTACACATGAATGACGTTTTATGAACAGTTCTAATTGATTGATTATTCAAAAATTTACTTTGCACAGAAGATTAACCTACCAAAACGACTCCCAATGTTGTTGTTTTTTTTTTGCAAAAATGCATATTTGAGGGAAGAGAACTAACTTCTCTACCTGTGAGCAGTCCATGGAATAAATGTCTCAATCAAATCTCGGTAGGACAATTAATTTTACAATAGAGTGATAACTGCGCATAGGTATGCAAAACTGCAGATTTACCTTCAATCAATGAATCACAATTGTCCACAAAACTCTTTTTGAAATCCATATGTACTGTCATCACAATCTTATTCAATCATTTCCATCAAATCTGTACTGAATATTTAGCAGCTCAATTGCAGATAAAAATATTTTGACTATTCAGTTACACAACTGCTTCCCAAAACACTTTGACTAATAATAATAATCGCTCTCTCTCAGTCTCTGTCTCTCTCGCTCTCTCTCTCTCTCTCTCTCTCTCTCTCTCTCTCTCTCTCTCTCTCTCTGAGAGCCCAGTCAGAGACGATGTAATAACACAACCAAAGATCGCGGATCAACTTGGTTTACTCTGAGATTTATGCATACCGAAGTTAACTACTCAGTAATAGCCAAGATTATATGCCCAACTCACAACGTGTCACACGCTAATGGACATTTTCCCTCGACCCAATTACGATCATTGTTATTATTAAGCCTTTGGTTGTGTTATCATATGCAACCATTAGCCACCAACTAAATCTCTGGCGCATCCACGTTGGGGAGGAGGGGGGGGGGGGGGAGGGCGGTATCTTTCTGTACGAGCTCTGATTTCCCTTATTTTATCGTGGTGATCGTTCCTCCCTATGTAGTTCGGTGGCAACAAAATATTTTCTCATTTGGAGGAGAAAATTGGTGATTGGAATTTCGTGAAAAGATTCCGTCGCAACGAAAAATGCCTTTCTTTTAACGATTTCCAGCCCAAATCCAGTATTATTTCTGTGACACTCTCTTCCATATGTTGTGATAATACAACACACGCTGCCTTTCTCTGAACTTTTTCGATGTACTCCATCAGTCCTATCTGGTAAGGATTCCACACCGCGCAGCAGTATTCTAAAAGAGGACGGACAAGCTTAGTGTAGGCAGTCTCCTTACTAGGTCTGTTACATTTTCTAAGTGTCCTGCCAATAAAACGCAGTCTTTGGTTAGCCTTCCCCACAACATTTTCTGTGTGTTCCTCTCAATTTAAGTTGTTCGTAATTGTAATACCTAGGCATATAGTTGAATTTACGGCTTTTAGAATAGACTGATTTATCGTGTAACAGAAGTTTAACGAGTTCCTTTTATCACTCATGTTGATGACCTCAAACTTTTCGTAATTCGGGGTCAACTGCCACTTTTCACACCATTCAGATATTTTTTCTGAATCGTTTTGCAGTTTGCTTTGCTCTTCTGATGATTTTATTAGTCGATAAACGACAACGTCATCTGCAAACAACCGAAGACGATTGCTCAGATTGTCTCCCAAATCGTTTACATAGATAAGGAACAGCAAAGAACCTTTAACACTACCTTGGGGAACGCCAGAAATCACTTCTGTTTTACTTGATGACTTTCCTTCAGTTACTACGAACTGTGACCTCTCTGACAGGAAATCACAGATCCAGTCACATAACTGAGACGATATTCCATAAGCACGCAATTTCACTACGAGCCGCTTGTGTGTCACAGTGTCAAAAGCCTTCCGGAAATCCAAAAATACGGAATCGATCTGAAATCCCTTGTCAATAGCACTCAACACTTCATGTGAATAAAGAGCTAGTTGTGTTTCGCAGGAACGATGTTTTCTAAACCCATGTTGACTGTGTGTCAATAGACAGTTTTCTTCGAGGTGATTCATAATGTTCGAACACAATATACGTTCCAAAATCCTGCTACATATCGACGTTAACGATATAGGCCTGTAATTAAGTGGATTACTCATACTGCCTTTCTTGAATATTGGTGTGACCTGTGCAACTTTCCAGTCTTTTGGCACGGATCTTTCGCCGAGCAAACGGTTGTATATGATTTTTAAGTATGGAGCTAATGCATCAGCATACTCCGAAAGGAACCTAATTGGTATACAGTCTGGACCAGAAGACTTGCTTTTATTAACTAATTTAAATTTCTTCACTACTCCGAGGATATGTACTTCTATGTTACTCGTGTTGGCGCCTGTTCTTCATTCGAATTCTGGAATATTTACTTCTTCTTCTTTTGTAAAGCATTTCGGAAGACTGTGTTTAGTAACTCCGCTTTGGCAGCACTGTCTTCGATAGCATCTCCATTGCTATCGCGCAGAGAAGGCATTGATTGTTTCTTGCCGCTAACACACTTCACATACGACCAGAATCTCTTTGAATTTTCTGCCAGGTTTCGAGACAACGTTTGTGGGTCTCACCTACTGCACCGGAATCGACAGAGTTCCCAAGTTCATCAGATTCTGAGCCACCCAACACACCGGACATCCACGATGCTCAACCACCCAATCAGGACGAAGGCAAAGAGTTTCAACTTGCTGGACTGTACGGCTGGTCCCGACAGAGGTTCGAGTCCTATCCTCGGACATGCGTGTGTGTGTTTGTCCTTAGGATAATTTAGGTTAAGTAGTATGTAAGCTTAGAGACTGATGACCTTAGCAGTTAAGTCCCATAAGATTTCACACACATTTGAACATTTTTTTTCAACTTGCTCTCCGTCAACGATAGGGAAGAAAACGCAAAAACTCGAATGAAACAGAGGACATTGCAAAACGACGGCCACCTCTAACAAATGCACGCAGCCTGACGACGATCAGATGTAGATGTCAACAGATCAGCGTGCAACTGGAATAAGCAACGACTGAAGCCCTGCACCGACGCAAATCTCTCCAATACCACCAGCGAGGATACCACCTATAACCATCCAATACTCAGTGCAGTGCCTACTCGTGAACAGTGAACTAAAGAAACATGTCGCAGGACACATAAGAGCGATTTATAGAGACGATACAATGTAGTATCACTTCTCATCATTGGCTGACCAGAGGATCGGCCTGTGGTTTTTGAAGGATTCAAAAATTTCTTTTTTGTAGCTACACATCAACGGACAACCGATAAATCTCTCAATGTCGACATGAAGTAACTTCCTGCGGAAATCACAGAAGAGGACACAGAACATGCTCTGTACAACATTGGTTTCCAGCAAGCCTTGCTCCATCAGTTTTAATCGAGAGACGAGAAAACCAGCAAGTTAATATCACAGCCTATCTTCTGTGTGATCCTGTCAGCAGGCCCAACCATCAAATCACTTTATGAGGTCAAACATCTTTTCCACACCAAGTGGTAATTGAAATATATCTTAATTACTTTTGAACACATCGAGGGAACAGACAGTGATCAATGCTATTACTAATAGTTACTATTACAATCAGTCTTGATCACAAATTTTTTTATTCTGGTAACCAGTTTCGACCAAGCCTGTTGTCATCTTCAGACCTGCTCATACAGTATTTTCGACTGAAGATGACCACAGGCGTGGTCGAAATCGGTTACCAGAATAAATAAATTTCTCATCAAGACTGATTGTCATAGTAACTATCTGAAATATATCTATCAAACGAGGGGCCTCCACAATGCAGAAGATGTCAAGTTTTCTTCCATATGCTTATTGTTGCCACGTGCCACCTCGCTGCGGGAAGTGCACGGACAACCACCCGTCCAAGGCTTGCCAAAAACCTACAAACCCAAAGGCAAAACCTGTAGATTATGAGGACGCCCCAAATTCCAGGACGAACTGCGGATTTACAACGTGCAGGGACAAGCAGCACAGACCGGACAACAACTGGTCGCTGCCACCACTCAACTGAATTTTGCCAACGAAAAGGAATTTCAACCTTTACGTTGGAGAACGACGCAGTCCGCTGTCACCTGACACACTTCAGGTGGTACCAGAGGTCAACAACCTAGTGCGACTATAACAAATTCACATCCACAGTTTGACTTCTCAGACTCATAAAGTTGGTCACGAGTGTAATACATATTTTAGCGACTATCCGCCAGAAGAATAGTTTTACTGTCATTCAAGATATCTTACGAAGATTTAAAGAAGCACCAGACATCCTATGAAAACTATACACCTTAGTATATGAAGCCATGAAGATACTCGCCCCTAATAATCACCCACAGACCAAAAAGGCTGGATAACCTTTCGCTCTGTGTATTCCACGAGAACAGCACCTGCAATAAGAAGGTGGAAATCGAGGATTTCCTCACAGCTTTTAAGACCAACAACATATTCCTAAAGGAAACACACCCCGCCCCACTCAACCTTTCAACTTAGGCAACATGGTGGACTACCGACGGACAGAGCAAATGGCCCAGCGATCAATCACACATGTTCCTCTTGCACTGCCACAATTTACATCTCTGCGAGCAACCACAGTTACCATCTCCACCCGTTTTGCCATCATTACACTAGTAAAAACGTACCTTAGCCTTCAGAGGCCGTTTCCTCGACACGGGAGAACTCTGCTCTGCAGGAGCCTCAATGCCAAGCACTTCGCGCGCAGCACCAACCCACGAGGGAACCAGTTGAACTGTTTGGAGGAACAACTAGAGGCCATTCTATTCTATTTCGGTCTGGGTGATCCAACTCACGTCCCAAACAATCCAGCCCACAGGCTCGACTTGTTATCTATCGTGAAAAATCTAAGACTCGATCTGCACCTTTAAATTACTAACGGTCTGACGTCTGACCACAACCCATTGGTAGGTATAATCACAGAGAAGCTGATACATCTACGCCCTCCAGTACAACACACCACAATCTAATACCGGCTCCAAGCGTTCCTTAGCAACAATGTGCACCCCACAACAGATGTATCGCTAACAACAAGGCCTTAACAACGTTGGCGGGAAAGATCTGAAGGACCTATTGTCAGGCTACGGTCACAACTGAGCGGCATGCGTTCTACAGTGAAGAGTTTTCAGCACTGCTGCAGAACTTGAAGAACCTTAAAAATAGGTGCGAAAACGCTGGCTGCGGTACCCATAACCCCGAGGACCGCCGAGAACTGAAGCGTCTCTCTCGGAAGTTGCATCACCGAGCCGTTGAATTCCGCCAAGGAAAGTGGGAAGGTGAGATGGCTGTTCTCACCTTACATACCAGTGATAATGGCGCCTGGTCTGGGCCCTCCAAAACCCAAGACCAGAGAAAGAAGTACTTCTAGGACTAGTGAGCCCGTTGTTTGACCCACTGAGCAAGGTCCTAGTGGAGCTGGTTTGCCATTGCCTTCCTACGACCGTAATGGGGATGAATGATGATGCTGAAGACGACACAACAACACCCAGTCATCTACAGGCAGGAAAAATCCCTGACCCCGCCGGAAATCGAACCCGGGACCCCGTGCTCGAGAAGCGAGAACGCTACCGCGAGACCACGAGCAGCGGACGAGTATGTGTACCGATACTAATTTTGCTACGATTGTAGGGTAGACAACTTTTACAGGTGGTAGTATGAACCAAACAAGAAAACATCATCTATTAAACATCGGATCTAAAATTCATCCCTATGAAAGTTATGAGCCCTAGCGCAGCAGAATAGACGTCTTTCACAGTAGTGAAAGTGACTTGCTTATAGTTCTTCAGGTATGCATTTTAGAGTTCATGATTAGTAGACATTGTTTTCTCGTTTTGGTCCATTCTACCACTTATGGAAGTTGCCTACCCTACAGCCTTAGCAACAGCAGCACCACTACATGTATTGCACTGTCAGAGGTATCAGAATTGTTTCCGCTTATAACCTTAAACTCTGTCCTTAAGGACTAGAGTCCCTTACCTCAGATTGATACATTTATCCTTATTCATCGTCTCTGAAAATCTGTAACATTATCACGAAGTCACCCTGTATTATTGTAAAAAATTCGGCACGATTTAACAGGAAGAGTAAATCTAATTTTGGAGAAGTAAAATGTAAAGTTATTCAACTACGTGTTGCAGGTAGAAGACCTCTACTCAATACGGAAGAAAGAACAGAATATGATAGAAGTACATCGATAGTTTGCGCAGTGAAGAGGAACTGGCCCGCAGTGTGGTAGAAGAGGAGAAGGAAGTTAACGGGAAAGATAAGTGTTTCACTTATTCAATCAGAGATAGGCTGAGCACTTAATGAACTGGGCTCAAAGTTGACGATTAGTTACGGAAATCGCTGAGAGACATAAGGAATTGAATCTTTCTCTTGATGCAACCACGTTGTTAATGCCTTGATTGAGCCCACAGCTATCTTATTTATTTTGTAAAGAAAAAGACTTTAGCGAACACCTAAATTTTTTTCTCTGGGCTTTATATGTAGGTATATTTTCTTCCCTTCTCAATGGAAATAAACTTTTCGAAACCAGCCTGTAAAAAAAAGATCGATGTAAAAAATGTTTTGCCCTTTGGTGGATGGTTTTCTCTACGAAAAACTGTAAAGTTATCTGAGAAGCGAAAGACTCAGCTTCGTAGTTCCAGAGAAGCAGTGTCATCACATTACCAAAGAAGGCACATGCGGAAGAATGAGAAAAGTCATTCTGCAAAAGTCATGCTTGTAAACAGCTGACTACAATAAGACACCGAGAAATGGAAAGAAAAATTGAAGTACTGGATGAAGATCAGTTTTATTTCAGGAGGAGAGAAAGTACCACAGAAGCATTTCTGACATTGCGCTTATTAATGGAATTTGCGGATACGTTACTAACATTTGCAAACCTTGTGAAGCCCTTGTGCAATGTGAAAATAAAATAGTCATAATCCTCACAAGATTGGGGATAAAATACAAAGGCTGACAAGTAATCTGCTGTTAAGAAACAGAAGTGAGATAAATAAAAGTGGAAGGCCGAGATAGATAGTTTCGCGCTAAGGAGGACATATGGCTGGATGGGAGCTCATAATCCCTGTTGTTCAGTTTAGAGGTGGAAGAAATAGTGAAGAAATAAAACAAAATTTCGAAAGACGAGTAAAGGTGCAAGTGACACAGAGGACAGGTAGCAGGCGACACAACCCTTCTGACAGGATGTATGGATGACTCAGGAGACATGTGGAACTGAACAGACAGCATACTTACCATAGAAAATGGCTTATGAATAAACGAAACAAAGGCGAAGGTGATAAATAATACAAAAGAGAATGACAATTTATTTAACGTCAGTATTGAGAATGACACAATAGTGGGGAAGTGAAAGAAGTCTCCCCTCTAGAAAGAATACGCAGCATGGCCGAAGCAAGCAGGATATGTGGAGTAGATTGTCACAGACGAAGAAGGCTATCTGCAGTAACATGGTTTTGCAAATAGTGAAGAAATTGCTGAAAATGTACACAGAATTGTTTGAAAGTGACACGTGGACCATAAGAAATACGAAGAAGATGAAACTAAAACCATTTTAAATGTGGCGAAATAGAAGAGTGTTCATAATTAAGTGGACAGAAGTAGTACAAAATTGGGAAGTATTAAAAGAGTAGGCGAGGAAAGTAGTATCAGTCGTCATTGTTCTGTCGTACTCGAAGTAGCAAAACGTCATTGTGACTCGGCACATACTGATGCCGTGACCGATGGAAGAAAGGACAGTTCCTAGTAGGTCGGTACCAATAAAGTCCAAGAAGCGAATGGCTGACTAGAAATAGAGTCGAAAACACAGTAAAATCCTCGCAAGCGTACAAGATCAGTCTGTGGTGAACAGCGAAGAAGAGAAAATCGTAGGCCTACAGCAAACAATAGTTAAATACTACATTTAACGGCGCGGCCCAACAGCTTCGAGACAGACTTATTTATCTATTTGTTAACTTTACCATTTGATCTTCGACCTTGGTGATTTGCTGCTACTAAAAACTACAACGCTGCAGAGATGATCTCTTCATTTATTTCTACAGCTTCTCTCAGTACTGTTATTTGCTTCTCTTTTACGTAACTGAACCGTTAATTAAAAAAAAAGACACATGTGATACATAAAATAAGGTAAATAAAAAGTAAATAAAATTTTACTATGTTCTTAAGAAGAAAATAATAGCCGATATGAAAAATTTGTATTGAAAGAAGTCCCTTTCCGTGGCTATTTCAAGTGAGAGGGCTTCGTTAAACAATTCGAGCCTGTCTCATCTGAATTAGCATATTCTATTCTACTATTGTTGCTACTATATATATATATATATATATATATATATATATATATATATATATATATATATATATATATATATATATATATACAAGTCAGGAGATTAGCTCTGCGTGGTTTGTGTATGATGTATAATAGTGTTATTTGTTACAGCAATTATTTTCTCCATTTGTTCTCGTCATAAGCGGGAGAGGGGCCTCGGAAGGGTGACCACGATCCTCTGCTCTCCGTGTGATCTGCGCTTTGCCCTATGTGTATCTGTATCTGGTGCGTTCAAGTTATCATCAGTGTTTCTATGTTCATCTGCTTCCATATCAGTGTTTAAATCTGAGTTGTCCCATGAATCGTATTGTGGTGTGATGTAGAGTTTTATCCATCATTTTGATTTGCAGCTCCTTGTATAGGCCGTGTTTGCAGTTAAAATAGTTGGATGTGAGGTCCGCCAGTTATGCAAAAGACCGTTTATCTCAGTACCCAAACATGTTTCGGCACCACTGAGCCTTCATCAGTGGGTTTTCGTTTTTATTTATTCTGCAATGTGAACATTTTTGATAAATGATTATAAAATTATGTGCATTTTTAGATCAAAAAACAAATTGTTTCTTTTTGTAAATACCTTTACATTTGGTGTGCATGAATTTCCTGGATCACTTGTGTGTTAATTACTACTGGTAGCTTGTCATCTGCAACCAAACGATGTTGATGACAAAGTTTTTTGCTGGGAGTTAACCTATCTTCTAGAATGTAATCTAGTTTTTTGCGATGTTTTCACGCCTGTATTCGTTTTTACTTAGGTTTTCCTTTGGCAAGCACTTCCACTCTCTGCATCACGCTGCGGTGTTGTGATGCACACGTAACTATAACAAGTATTTTCCACAAATAACGTAGTAAAACACTTTTCACTTCACCAGAACACAATGTGATTGTTGTTTTGTTATGTGTCCCAGGCCAGTCAGTATTCATTTGTTCACCAGAGAGTTCGGCGTCAAATTTGAATTTTGTTTGCATTTTATCTTTGTGTGTGTGTGTGTGTGTGTGTGTGTGTGTGTGTGTGTGTGTGTGCGTGTGCGTGTTCGTGTGTGTGTGTTTTCTGTGCGCTTCTTAGCTGTATGTGTTGTCTTTTATATGGTATTCCTTTTGTGTGTAAATGTCGTCTTCGCAGATTTTAGTGTATCTATTTTTCGTGTGTGTGTGTGTGTGTGTGTGTGTGTGTGTGTAGACTTGATCTGTTGGTGCTGTTTTCATTTGTAAAGTTCCTTTAATCTGTTAAATAGTGTGCCCTTGCAGAGTGTAGTGTATTCGTTTAAGATCTTCCTTCTGCTATTGCCTTCTGTATATGGAAGTTTTCCTCAATGGTCAGTTTGTTGTATAGACTGTGGCTGGGTTTTAGTAGAGTTTAGCAGAGTTTGTGTGTGTGTGGTAATGATCTTGCATATGGTCGGTCCTTCTTATAAGTCTTGTGTAGCGCTCTTGATATTTAATCAGTTGTTGTTGTTGTGGTCTTCAGTCCTGAGACTGGTTTGATGCAGCTCTCCATGATTATACAGTAAAGCTGCATGCCCTCGGGAAAAGTTACGGCTGTAGTTTCCCCTTGCTTTCAGCCGTTCGCAGTACCAGCACAGCAAGGCCGTTTTGGTTATTGTTACAAGGCCAGATCAGTCAATCATCCAGACTGTTGCCCTTGCAACTACTGAAAAGGCTGCTGCCCCTCTTCAGGAACCACATGTTTGTCTGGCCTCTCAACAGATACCCCTCCATTGTGGTTGCACCTACGGTACGGCTATCTGTTCAGTAATGTGGTTAAATGTACTCAATATATCTGATTTTCTTAAAGCTTACCTGTTTCTTCGATCTCTCGACCGGTCTTACTTGCGTGAGCATGGCAAAATGTAGTGTTATCCATTCTAGAGACCCATGTTCCCCACATGCACATATTTCACTTTAGCTGAGGCCAAAATGATGCAGGTGTGTAGGGTAAGGCCATGGCCCGTCACGAAGTGCGCCATACCGCGACTTGGCTCAACGTGTCTCATTTTCAACCGTTCCCGCATGTTCGGAAAGAAGGAGAAGCCCCGAGGGTCCTTGTCAGATACTTCCCACGCCTTTTGCCATGGCTCACCCTTCCTAAGGTTTAATTGTCGTTTTTCTGTGATGTACTCCTCTGTTATGTCATGTGTCTTGTCTACTCTTCCCCTTTTGAGACAGTATGCTGCTGCTCTATGTATGATAGTTATGTCAACGGGGTATGATATAGGTACAACGCATAGGTCTTCCACGGATGTGGTGCCAAATGCCCCTGACATTCTGAGCAACACACCTCTTTGACAAGGCCTCACAATGCTTTTGTGGTTCATGAGAGACAATCGATGTGGCCAAGCACGTCCTGCTACGCACATAATAAACTAAAAGAGAAATGTATGATATAGTCGTAACATCTGTTAGTAGTCTGTAGTGAATTAAGTGCAAAACGCTGTGCATTAGTCTCGTCGTTTTCTCAATTATAAGTCTCATGTGCACGTTGAAGGTCAATCGTTCTTCGAGGTGTATCCTCAGTTATCTTATTGTTGCGTTTCTCTGTATGCTAGTGTTGTTCAGTCTAATGATGGTTTCCTCAGCAGCGCCCCTTTGATCAGTTAATGTGACGTCTTGTTTGCCGCAATCGTGAGCTTGTTATGGCTGCGCCAGTCACGTATTTTTATAAAGAGTTGTGTGGCCTTGGTTTCGAATTGCGCTATCGAGTTTGCAATTATTAGTACTGGAGAGCATAAGCCAATACACCCTCCACACTATCACCTTCGCGCAGACTTTAGGAGTGGTTCTATGGCGATACCCCAAAAACTGACCGGCAGATTAAAACTCGTGGGCATTCTTCATTTATAGTTCCAGTCTTATTTCCCTCTTCTGTTGTTTTTGCTTTTTGGCAATGTTTCCTTTTGTCTGTAACGTCTTTGCTTAGCCTTGTTAACTCAGTGGATCAGTGGAGTTTCTGCTTCAGTGGGCAGTTGGTTTTAGGGATTGCTAAATGTTGTGCTTTTTGAAGCAGGGCTGTCAGAACGTTTGCTTTACAGTCTATGTTACCACTGACTATAAGGAGGAGAAATTCATTCAGCCACATCCCTTAGTTTGACCTCGTTTAGAGAGAACTGTTGTTTGTGTTGTTGAAGTGTGTGTGTTCGCCTGGATGAGTATGGCATTATGGTCACTGTGTATGGCACTATCTTGTACTTTCCGTTTCTTGGCGTATATCACGGACTTCACATTTGCTAGTGAGATGTCAATATTGCTGGTTTCTCCTGCATTGTTGTAGTACAGTATGTAGGTGCTTGTCCTGCTTTGTTCAGAGCAAAGAGGCTGCATTCATTTATTGTGTCAACTACGATTTCTTCCCTGCATGCCACAGTATCGATCGTGTATTGATGTCACTAAGTATGAGTAGTCTTTTGTCTCCAGAAAATTGTACTTTATCTCTTACTTGATTAGCGAAAGGTTCCATACCAAAGGAATACTGTGCGTACATGGATGTGATAATCTAGAATTTCCGTCCATGTGAAATTTCAGCTCTGGCTAGACGTTCGGGACAGAATTTGTTATTTTTATGACCGTGTAATTCATATTCGCTATTACAGTCGCAGCGCTGGTTGACATCTTGGATCCCAGTATTTGTTATGAAATGTTTGGGAAAGCCTGAAAGTTCCCTGACATGCTTATATGGCTCTTGGAGACGTATTGTATCTGCCTGTACCTCGTTCAGGAGCCTATCCAGTTCTGCTTCAACCAAAGTGCTCCTATAGCAGTTTAGCTGCATGATCTTTACAGCGGGTATCTATTAAAGCAAAAGCACTTAAGTATTGTCCCTTTAGTGCCGAAATTATCGCTCCCATGCGTCCTCACGAAATCCTTATAAATTTTATCTATTTTTAAACGCATGGTTCCACTAAGAGTCTGCATAGCTCATGATGGTCGGTTGGCTGGTTCTCTGTCCTAAGTAATCATCCTGTCTGTCTGCACGGTTGTCGGGAAACATATTTCTCCCCATTACGGATGACTGAAGCGTATCTCCAGACACAGAGCAGTC
Organism: Schistocerca serialis cubense; assembly: GCF_023864345.2. Taxonomy (NCBI): domain Eukaryota; kingdom Metazoa; phylum Arthropoda; class Insecta; order Orthoptera; family Acrididae; genus Schistocerca; species Schistocerca serialis. The sequence continues at coordinate 311,151,243 of NC_064643.1, forward strand.
TGGAAAATTTCCCTATTTTCTAACCTGTTTATTACTCTCAAGATTATCATCCTCAGTTACATTGTTGTTGTGTTGTTTGAAGTTTCTGTCTGAGTGCTGTGATACATTCTGACGTTTATCTTCCTCTGCTGTTTGTGTACACTCGGAATTGTCTGTGGCTGAAATATTTGTAAGTGTATTATTGGGTTGATTGTTTTGCTTTGGGCTTTCGGTGTCTTATGTTACTGGAATGTTGTTTTCCTATCTCGATGTTCTTTGGCAACTCAGTTCTTCTTTGTGGCTACTTTCTTGTGTGTGTGTGTGTGTGTGTGTGTGTGTGTGTGTGTGTGTGTGTGTGTGTGTGTGTGCACTGCCACCATATATAAATCGTACAAGCTTGCGTTTATTAGAGTCGTTTTCTGAATGTAATGTTAATGATGTGTTTTGATTTAGTGAACTGTTTACAGGTGTTCTATGTTTTTGCGTTTCTTGTACTAGTGTGTCAATACGTCTATCTTTTCTTTGTTTTCCGGTGTTATTAGATGAATATGTGCAGGTATCATTGAAGTGCCCTAGGGTATCAAGAGATAACAGGAAGTGGCTGTACTTGATCGTCCGCGCGCTTTAAGAGCAGAAACCTGCCAGAGAGCGCGCCTATTGTACTCTCTGCCTACTGGCATCTCTGACTCAAGATCGATACTGCACCATTCAGTGGGGAATCGGAAAAACTGTGAGATAGAAGATAAGAGTTTTTGGAAGACCATCCAAGAATAATTAAGTTGGCGCTGGGAGGAGCAGTGGAAGAGGAACAATACAGGGGGAAACAAAGACTAGATTATATAAAACAGATTGTAGAGCGTGGTATGTGTAATAATTACGTAGAGATGAAAAGGTTAGCACAAAGTACGAAAAGATAGAGGACGGTAATAAACTAGTCTACAGGCTGGTGTCTTACGAAATTCCTAAATATGGGAGCGTGGTCTCACGCGTGGAAGGCCTCTCCCGGTTCGCGCTGAGCTTCAGGCATCTTCATGCAACAAGGCAAGTCGCAGTCGGTCGACTGTGGACACCCTTTGTTTGCACCTCGAGTCATAGCCGTAAATAATGGTTTCTCTTGATGACACAACAAACAGACTTGGATCATAAGACCCTGTAAATATTGCTTTGCCCCCCCAATCACCTGCTAAAAGCCAGCGGCAACTCCTTTGTGCTGGACAGGTACTGAGAAAACTGCAAGGCGTGGGGTAATTGGACCTACATTCTGCATATGGATCCTGGGAGATTTCGAGGGACTGGCCCGTAACAGGTTAAGAATTGTGGAGCCACGTTGTGTATATGAATATGGGAGGTCAGATCCCTGGGATTATTTATGGCGTGGTGGTGTCTAGGGCGTAATCGGATGTATCTGACCGTTTCGGAGCCACGGCCTCTCACAGTCCACTGGTGCAGCCTGTCTTATGTAACTCATTGTAAGTACCCTGGAAGTATCGTGTAAGGGACTGGTTCAGCGGCACCATCTCTGTGTGATTCCTTGTGGGCACTGTCCGAGTTTTTGAAAACACTGTTGGACAGTTACTAAAGGTGGTGCATGGTTGTGGTCTTTGCAATTTTCTTGAGAACGCGCTAGATGCAAGTTCGCTCTTACCCCTGTTAGTGATCAATTAAATGTGCTGATTATACACACATCAAAAAAGGTTTTGCATCACCCCGGTTCCCAGAACTCCTGAAGATAGACGTTAACTGTGGATATTGTATCACAGGCACAGTCGCTTTGACTGTTCAGAGATGTCACTAACCCCGCCCAAAGATGTAAACAACCACGCATGAGCAGCGCCCATTGCACGAAGGGGGTCCGACAGCCGATCAGTTTCAGTCATTCCATCAGAAAGGAGGTACATGGCTCTCATTGTCTGTAGTTCAACCATGACTAGACGGTCACTACCGCGGTTCGATCGTGTCCGTATTGTTACTTTGTGCCAGGACAGGCTCTCAACAAGGTAAGTGTCCAGGCGTCTCGGAGTGAACCAAAGCGATGTTTTTCGGACAGGGAGGAGACACAGAGAGACAGGAACTGTCGATGACATGCCTTGCTCAGGCCGCCCAAGGGCTACTTCTGCAGTGGATGACCGCTACCTATGGATTATGGCTCGGAGGAACCCTGACAGCAACGCCACCAAGTTGGATAATGCTTTTCGGGCAGACACAGGACGTCGTGTTAGACTCAAACAGTGCGCAACAGGTTGCATGATGCGCAACTTCACTCCCGACGTCCATGGCGAGGTCCATCTTTGCAACCACGACACGTTGCAGCGTGGTACAGATGGGCCCAACAACATGTCGAATGGACCGCACAGGGCTGACATCACGTTCTCTTCACCGACGAGTGTCGCATATGCCTTCAACCAGACAATCGTCCGAGACGTCTTTGGAGACAACCAGGTCAGGCTGAACACCTTAGATACACTGTCCATCGAGTGCAGTAAGTGGAGGTTCACAGCTGTTTTGGGGTGGCATTATGTGGGGCCCACGTACGGCGCTGGTGGTTATGGAAGAAGCCGTAACGGCTGTACGATACGTGAACGCCATCCCCCGACCGATAGTGCAACCATATCGGCAGCATATTGGCGAGGCATTTGTCTTCATGGACGACAATTCGCGCCCCCATCGTGCACATCTTTGTGAATGACTTCCTTCAGGAGAACGACGTTACTCGACTAGAGTGTCCAGCATGTTCCCCAGACATGAACTCTGCCAATATGTCTGGGATAGGTTGAAAATGACTGTTTATGGACGGCGTGACCCACCAACTACTCTGAGGGATCTATGCCGAATCGCCGTTGAGGAGTGGGACAATCTGGACCAACAGTGCCTTGATGAACTTATGGATAGTATGCCACGACGAATACAGGCATGCATCAATGCAAGAGTACGTGCTACTGGGTATTAGCAGTACCGGTGTGTACAGCAATCTGGACCACCACCTCTGAAGTTCTCGCTGTATGGTGGTACAACACGCAATGTGTGGTTTACATGAGCAACAAAAAGGGCAGAAATGATGTTTACGTTGATCTCTGTTCCAATTTTCTGTACAGGTTCCGGAACTGTCGGAACTGAGATGACGCAAAACTTTTTTTGATGCGTGTATGTGTGTCGCATTGTCTGCAACACAGATACTTATCTGCAGCTGGACGTGTGCTCCCAATTTACTACCAGAACACACCGCACTGTCTCTCAGAGCTTCGGCGTGTCACTGACTTCTCGCTTTTCCTTCCCATCCTGTTAGATCCAGAACCAAACCTCAGGCTCCGAAGAAGTCAATTCTCCACTACTTCCATTTTCAGTCGTGTCATGGTCCCACAGCATCATGAGAGAACAGATACTAATTTTCGAAGGAAACCGTAGTAAACTCTGGTAAGTTGAAGGTCCTATAGTTTTAATCTGCCACGCTGAGGCAAATGTCTCAGTATTGATCAGCTACGTTGTTTGTTTATGAAGGAATTACGTTTGGAAAGCCACCTCCACGGACGTCAACGGGAAACCGCTGTGTAGTGACGTGATTTCAGAATCAGGCCGTCCTCATATGAACGCCAGCTTCTGGAAATACCGCTTCAAGGATTGCAGGACGCCATTTAAAAGACAGCGCAGACTCTCATGTACTACTCACACGTGGTAAAGAAACCGGTCACACACCAGCTGTCCTTGTTCTATGTTCGCCCACTTGGGCACGAATCGATATGATTGCTGCTTAACGCCGTGCAGCAGCATGCGAATGTTATATTAGCGGTGTTTCCAAGGTATGCTGTGTGTGTGTGTGTGTGTGTGTGTGTGTGTGTGTGTGTGTGTGTGTGTGGAAGTAGCAGTGGGAGCTATCCGTAGGATCGTGACACGAATCCATGTTAACAATTACTGTGTAACTGTGTATGAAGCGTCACGCGTTCGAGGTTCTACTGAGGGCAGTTAGCCATTGTTTTACTCTGACGTGAGAGATGTTGTGGGAAACGCAGTAAGGACACCTCTGAATCATAGAAACACAACTGGCTTAAGATCCGGCTGAGAGGAAGAAGGACGTTCGCTCGGGACCATGCTCTAGTCGGCGTACTTTGAAGATAATTTTTTGTCTTTAGTGCACATAACGTTAGGTAGTTATCGCTCGTGCCCTTTTTTCGTTCCCGGCTGTTATGGGTGCGAGACATGAAATGAAATACACACGTGCTGATATGATTAATAGGATTGTACAAAGAAAGAAATAGGAGAGAAGAAAGAGTTTTAATAAAATATTCGCATACAAGTACATGACTCAATACTAGCTGAGAAAAAAAGGTGAGAGAAAAAGAGAAAAGGAATAAAGCTAATCTAAAATGGTTGAATACGATAAAAATGAATGAAGCATTGACAAAGTAATATATCCTACTAAATTCTTTTCATCCGAATCCGCACAACATACAAAAGTGTAAATAAAATGTTTTCTACGCTCCTCACGTTGTAACCTAAAATAACGGACACGTCTTTACGTAGACTAACTGCTAACCTTTTTGGAACGCAAAAGACAATCAAACAAAATATTGTACTACGTACTTGGCACACTGACTGATATTCCCGTCGGAGGAGCTACATCAAACTAGTCTTGGTAGTGAAGCCCGTAACAGCACGGACTTCAGAGTTCTTGCAATGAGATCCTTCCAAAGTGCCATAAAGTGCCTCGTCGTCAAGGCTCAGAACTTTAAAAGGTACCACGAAACATGGTGATGATTCAGGTACATGAAACATATCACTCGGATTTGCGACATATAGTTGGCGCTACAGATCCAGAAAACCATCGAAACACCCTTTTATCAAAGCCGACAGTGTCCGAGGGATGTCTCCTTTTGGCTGAACGTTGATCGTACACACACTTGTAATGTTACTGAGTGTACTCTCCAAGAGTCATCAGTCTTCTGACTGGTTTGATGCGGCCCGCCACAAATTCCTCTGCTGTGCTAAACTGTTCATCTCAGAGTAGCACTTGCAACCTACGTCCTCAATTATTTTCTGGATGTATTCCAATCTCTGCCTCCCTCTACAGGTTTTACCCTCTACAGCTCCCTCTAGTACCATGGAAGTCATTCCCTAATATCTTAACAAATGTCCTATCATCCTATTCCTTCTCCTTGTCAGTGTTTTCCACATATTCCTTTCTTCTCCAATTCAGCGCAAAACCTCGTCATTCCTTACCTTACCAGTCCACCTAATTTTCAACATCCGTCTGTAGCACCACATCTCAAATACTTCAATTCTCTTCTGTTCCGGTTTTCTCACCGTCCATGTTTCACTACCATACAATGCTGTACTCCAGACGAACATTCTCAGAAATTTCTTCCTCAAATTATGGGCGATATTTGATATTAGTAGACTTCTCTTGGCCAGGAATGCTCTTTTTGCCAACGCTAGTCTGCTTTTGATGTCCTCCTTGCTCCGTTCGTCATTGGTTACTTTACTGCCTAGGTAGCTACTCCATTGGCTATCAAAATCATCACTACTGTACCTCACTGAGTTTGTGTAGTAACTGATGGGACGTCGTTTGATCTGGTCTGTACTACCAGTCATATGAGACAGTGGTAGAAGAATGAACGTTCATTCTGAAGTCAAAAACCTCCACGCCACTATGAGCCTCGTAATAAAACAATGCTTTGTTTTTCTTACTAGACAGTCTCACAGGTACCCCAAAGTTGTAAAACGACACATACATCCAATATTAATCCACAAAAAGCTTTCTGATTATGAAGGGTTTAAATTTCGAAACGCCGTTGAAACAAATAAATAGTGAGTGGTAACAGCAAACTCCTTGCCTTATTAGATATCATTTAAGACAAAGTCTAACCAAAAACTTAGCATTTAAACAGACACATCTTTCATGTATTAAGACATCAGAGAATAGTTTGTATGGTACCAGAGGTAGCTGCAGAGAGCAAAAATTGTAGGGGAAGACAGAGAATGGTATACATACAACAAATCCCCCCCCCGTGAACCATGGACCTTGTCGTAGGTTAGGAGTATTCCGTGTCTCAGGGATACAGATAGCCGTACCGTAGGTGCAATCACAACGGAGGGGTGTCTGTTGAGAGGCCAGATAAACGTGTGGTTCCTGAAGAGGGGCAGCAGCCTTTTCAGTAGTTGCAGTGGCAATAGTCTGGATGATTGACTGATCTGGCCTTGTAACACTAACCAAAACGGCCTTGCTGTGCTAGTACTTCGAAGGACTAAAAGCAAGGAGAAACTACAGCCGTAATTTTTCCCGAAGGCATGCAGCTTTACTGTATGGTTAAATGATGATGGCATCTACTTGGGTAAAATATTCTGGAGGTAAAATAGTCCCCCATTCGGATCTCCAGGTAGAGATTACTCAGGAGATTTTATCATCAGGAGAAACAAAACTGGTGTTCTATGGATCGGAGCGTGGAATGTTAGATCCCTTAATTGGGCAAGTATATTAGAAAATTTAAAAAGGGAAATGGACAGATTAAAGTTAGGTATAGTGGTAATTAGTGAAGTGCGGTAGAACAAGCCTTCTGGTCAGGTAAATACAGGGTTATAAATACAAAATCAAATATAGGTAATGCAGGAGTAGATTTAATAATGAATGAAAAAATAGGAAGGCGGATAAGCTACTACAAAAAGCATAGTGAACGAATTATTGTAGCCAAGATAGACATAAAGCCCACTCCTACGACAGTAGTACAAGTTTATATGTCAACTAGCTCTCAGATGTCGAAGAGATTGAAGAAATCTATGATGCGTTAAAAGCAATTATTCAGAAAGTGAAGGGAGACGAAAATTTAATGGTCATGGGGGAATGGAAACAGTAGGAAAAGGAAGAGGAGGAAAAGTATTAGGAGAAATGGACTGGGGCTAGGGAATGAAAGAGAAAGCGGACTGGTAGAATCTTGCACAGAGCATAACACAATCATAGCTAACACTTGGTTTAAAAATCATGAAAGAAGGTTGTTTACGTGGAAGAGGCCTGGAGACACTGGAAGGTTTCAGATAGGTTATATAATATTAAGACAGAGATTTAGGAACCAGGTTTTATATTGTAAGACATTTCCAGGGGCAGATGTGGACTCTGACCACAATCTATTGGTTATGAACTATAGATTGAAGAAACTGCAAAAAGGTGGGAATTTTAGGAGATGGGTTCTGGATAAACTGAAAGAACCAGAGGTTGTAGAGAGCTTCAGGGAGAGCATTAGGGAACGATTGACAAGAATGGGGGAAAGAAATACAGTAGAAGAAGAATGAGTAGCTTTGAGAGACGAAATAGTGAAGGTAGCAGAGAATCAAGCAGGTAAAAAGATGAGGGCTAGTAGAAATCCTTGGGTAACAAAAGAGATATTGAATTTAATTGATGAAAGGAGAAGATATACAAAAGCAGTAAATGAAGCAGGCGAAAATACAAACATCCCAAAAATGAGATCGACAGGAAGTACAAAATGGCTAATCAGGGATGGCTAGATGTAAGGATGTAGAGGCATATATCACTAGGGGTAAGATAGATACTACCTACAGGAAAATGAAAGAGACCGTTGGAGAAAAGAGAACCACCTGTATGAATATCAAGAGCTCAGATGGAAAACCAGTCGTAAGCAATGAAGGGAAAGCAGAAAGGTGGAACGGGTTTATAGAGGGTCTATATAAGATGTAATTGGCAATATTGTGAAAATGGAAGAGGACATAGATAAAGATTACATAGGAGATATGATAAAGCGTAAATAATTTGACAGTGCACTGAAAGACCTAAGTCAAAACAAGGCCCCGGGAGTAGATAACGTTCCATTGGAACTACTGATAGCCTTGGGTGAGCCATCAATGACAAAACTCTTCCATTTGGTGAGCAAAATGTATGAGAAAAACGAAATACCATCAGACATCAAGAAGAATATAATAATTCTAATCCCAATGAAAGTAGGTGTTGACAGGTGTGAAAATAACCGAACTACCAGTGTAATAAGTCACTGTTGCAAAATACTAACACGAATTGTTTGCAGACGAATTGAAAAACTGGAAGAAGACGATCTCGAGGAAGATCAGTTTGGATTCCGTAGAAATGTTGGAACACTTGAGGCAATACTGACCCTGCGACTTATGTTAGAAAATAGATTAAGGAAAGGCAAACCCACGTTTCTAGCGTTTGTAGACTTAGAGAAAGCTTTTGACAGTGTTGACTGGAATACTCTTTCAAAGTCTCAAGGTGGCAGGAGTAAAATACACGGAGCGAAAGGCTATTTACAATTTGTACAGAAACCAGATGGCAATTATAAAAGTTGAGGGACATGAAAGGGAAGCAGCCGTTGGGAAGGGAGTGAGACTGGGTTGTAGCCTCTCCCCGATGTTATTCAATCTGTGTACTGCGCAAACAGTAAAGAAAACAAAAGAAAAATTTGGAGTAGGTATTAAAATCCACGGAGAAGAAATAAAAACTTTGAGGTTCGCCGATGACGTTGTAATTCTGTCAGAGACTGCAAAGGACCTGGAAGAGCATCTGAACGAAATGGACAGTGTCTTGAAAGGAGGATGTAAGATGAACATCAACAAAAGCAAAACGAGGATAATGGAATGTAGCCTAATCAAATCAGGTGACGGTAAGGGAATTATATTAGGAAATGAGACACTTAAAGTAGTAGATGAGTTCTGCTATTTAGGGAGCAAAATAACTGATGATGATCGAGCTAGAGAGGAAATAAAATGTAGACTGGTAATGGCAAGGAAAGCGTTTCTGTAGAAGAGAAATTTGTCAACATCGAGTATAGATTTAAGTGTCAGGAGGTCCTTTCTGAAATTTTTTGTATGGAGTGTAGTTATTTATGGAAGTGAAACACGGACGATAACTAGTTTGGACAAGAAGAGAATAGAAGCTTTCGAAACGTGGTGCTACAGAATATTAGATGGGTAGATCACGTAACTAATGAGAAGGTACTAAATAGAATTGGGTAGAAGCGGAATTTGTGGCGCAACTTGACTAGAAGAAGGGATCGGTTCGTAGGACGCGTTCTGAGGCATCAAGGTATCGCCAGTTTAGAATTGGAGGGAAGCGGGGAGGGTAAAAGTCGTAGAGGGAGACAAAGAGATAATACACTACGCAGATTCAGAAGCATGTAGGTTTCAGTAGTTACTCGGAGATGAAGAGGCTTGCACAGGATAGAGTAGGAGAGTTGCATCAAACCAGTCTCTGGACTGGAGACCACAACAACAGCAACAACAACAAATCAGTGAGGATGTACGTTGCAAGCACTGTTTTGAGATAAAGATGTTGGTGATTGTAGGCCACTCGAATGAGTAAATACATGTCACTCTGCTAGCCGACTATTTAGAAGTAATTAGACTTCTTCATTTGGCAGCAGCGATGTGCAAATTTTTATCCTGTAGTCTATATTTAGATTATACGTTCTTTGCCTGAAGGCGAATTACAGCATAGTTGATTTGAAAAGGACACCGCCCATTTCCTTCGCCACTCTTAGCGTGCTTTAACCTTGTGCTCTGTTGTAATGAGTTCGCTGTCGCCGCAACGTTACCCTGTGATCTTCTTTCATCCTTCTAACAATGTCGACGTACCATTGGACTATAAACTTCATTCTTTCGGGGTCCTCATTTGCTCTTCGCGACTTGCTCCATTTGCACACTTGCGGCAATCATGGGAATATCCAGCAGACTTTAACAATGAAAACGAACATCTTTTTGCGGAAGTCCTTTGGGTAACGCTAGGAATAATTATTTACAAAGACTGGATTTTAATGTCTATATCCATAATTTATTTCGTACATGTATTATAATAAGTTCGTACCGTTTTTCCGTAAGTTCAATAAACACAACAGATACACTTAACAGAGACTTTCGTCATCAATAACACATTCTCCTTCACTGTTTACAACAGTCTGCCAACGATTGGGAAACTATTCGATTCCACGACAGTAGAAAGACGACTTTTGAGGCGAAGAGCTCTTCGTTCCATGTTCGGTGTGCATTTTCATCCGGAAAGGAAGTTCCTTGAAGGTTGTTCGACTGAGAGCGGAAGATCAGATGACTAAGGACGGTGCGAATGACTTCCCAATCCAACTCCTGTATAGTGTATTTTGTCAGGCTAGTAGAACATAGGCGGGAATTATTGCAGAGTAGCGTCACTTCACGCAGTCCTCCTGGTTGTTGTTCTTGAATTTCGTCCGCAAAACGTCTCAGCTGTTGACAATAAATGTCAGTAGTGCTGGTTACATTTCGCGGAAGCAATTCATACTACATACACCAGACCGTCGCTGTTCTACGAAAAGCATAACATTATCTTTTGTGGATGAGCGCAGGTATTTGTATGGGAAGTTGCTGCTTTGTTTGGGCTCAGTTATTTCTTTCTTTGCTTACGTTAGCTTAAATACACAATTCCTCATCGCCATTAACGCCACAGGGTAGGAATGGTCGGTGTTGCTCACGTCACGATTGATGACGACCAATAAGAGATGACCCCCGATGATTTTTGTGATTTTGGCATGCGGTACCCATACATCCGATTTCCGAATCTTTCCTACTGCGTACAGATGCCGCATGACGGGGGAATGATCACAGTTCATATCACATTTGCAAGTTCTCGAGTACACTGACGTGGATCATTGTGGATTAGCGCGTTTAAAGAAACTTCATCCAACCCCGAACGTCTTCCTAAATGTGGAGTGTGACTAATGCCACAGCGATCCTCTTTAAAACAAGAAAACCATTTTCTTGCTGTGTTCTATCCAAAGGTATTATCCCCATACACGGTGCAAATGTTTCGGGCCTCGTCCACTACTGTCACCTGTCTACTGAACTCAAACAGAAGAATATGCTGGAAATTTTCCAATTTCTCCACTTGAAACTCCATTTCCTAGCGTCCCCAGCTCCACTCATTATCCATAAATGACAAAATGACAGCATGTAATCTCAAATAGCAACGGTGAACTACCAGTAAAAAATGACAGTCGATAAATAAACCCACGGCAACCGGAATACCTACATGCAAAATAAAAACTCTACGAACTTTGGCACCAACCTAATATAATAACAAAAACGCTATGTCCATGAGTGTGATAGTGACAGCGGCTAGCGATGTTCCTAGCATTCTATGAACACTGTTATTGGTAGAGGACATACACTGAAGAGCCAAAGAAACTGGTACACCTGCCTAATATAGTGCAGGGACCCCTCGAGCAAGCAGGAGTGCCGCAGTATGATGTGGCATGGACTCGACTAATGTTTGAAGTAGTGCTGGAAGGAAATGACACCATGAATCCAGCAGAGCTAGCCATAAACCCGTAACAATAAGAGGGGGTGGAGGTCTCTTCTGAACAGCACGTTGCAAGGCATTCCAGATATGCTTAATAATGTGTCTGAGGAGTTTGGTGGTCAGCGGAAGTGTTTAGACTCAGAAGACTGTCCCTGGAGCCACTCTGTAGCAATTCTGGACGTGTGGGGTGTCGCATTGTCCTGCTGGAATTGCCCAAGTCTGTCGGAATGCACACTGGACATGAATGGAAGCAGGTGATTAGGCAGGATGCTTCGTACGTGTCCCCTGTCAGAGTCGTATCTAGATGTATCAGGGGTCCCATATCACTCCAACTGCATACGCCCCACATCATTACAGAACCTCCACCAGCTTGAGCAGTTCCCTACTGACATGCAGGGTCCAAGGATTCATGACGAAATCTCCATGCCCGTACACGTCTATCCTCTCGTTGCAATTTGAAACGAGACTCGTCCGACCAGGCAACATCTTGCCAGTCATCAACAGTCTAATGTCGGTGTTGACGGGCCCAGGCGAGGCGTGAAGCTTTGTGTCGTGCAGTCATCAAGGGTACACAAGTGTGCCTTCGGCTTCGAAAGCCCATATCGATGATGTTTCGTTGAATGGTTCGCGCGCTAACACTTATTTATGGCCCAGCATAGAGATCTGCAGCAATTTGCGGAAGGGTTGCACTTCTGTCACTTTGAACGATTCTCTTCAGTCGTCGTTGGTCCCGTTCTTGCAGGATCTATTTCCGGTCGCAGCGATGTCGGAGATTTGATGCTTTACTGGATTCCTGAATGTCACGGTACACTCGTCAAATGGTCATACGGGAAAATCCCCACTTCATCGCTACTTGGGGGATGCTGTGTCCCATCGCTCGTGCGCCGCCTATAACACTCACTTAAATCTTGATAACCTGCCATTGTAGCAGCAGTAACCGATCTAACAACTGCGCCAAACACTTGTCTTATATAGGCGTTGCGGACCGCAGCGCCGAATTCTACCTTTTACACATATCTCTGTATCGGAAAACGCTTGCGTGTATCAGCTTCTCTGGCCCTTCAGTGTATATGTATATTGATATTAGTGGAAATCGCTGCGCCTGTATGGATTGTGACCGCAGGTACAGTGTTTCCGTCTGTACTGGAATAGGAATTCTGGGACAATAAGGATTAACCACGAAACGAGAGTGAAGTATCCATTCTCTACAAAAACCAAGTGGAAAGTGAATGATCAAGAAAGGAAAATTCTAAATAGCGTATACAGCAAGAGTGTAGACTATCGCCACTGTTAAATGTTGACACCAAATGAAGAAACTCAAAGAAAATGAAGACTATTTAAATGTGGTAAGAAGAAAAGATAGCAATCGTGAAGTAAGCGGATGGCATTGCACTTTTGAAAGTAAGGAAGACTTGAGACAGAACGTGGATTAAGCTGTAGCAAAGTTACGGTAAGAGTAAACAGTAGTTGAAGGAACGTCAAGTTACTTAAATGAAAGTCAGCTGTGACGAACTGACAGAAGAAGTGAAAGTAATATCCAGTCTACGAATATGTACGTCATGGACGTAACCTATGAAATGAAGTGGTGCCAGAATAAATATCCTAGTAAAGAGGTCGACTGAAAACGTTTACTAAAAAGTCCTACATCTGCGCTAACTCAGTGTAGAAGCAGCAGTAGAGTGGTAAAAGTATAATGACAGGAAATCAATTTACGAAGGCTGATGGGTATAGCAGGTATGTGGAGACATTAGGAAGAGAAGTATGATGGCATTAAAACAGTCAAAACTGATAATCAAAAAATAACTAATTGACTTCTGTAAATGATAAAATCGTTAATCCGTGCTCACATGATTACACAATTCTGTCGAAGCACCGTTCTATGGTGAGATGCAAGACGTGAAAGTGTAGCTTCAGACGGCGAGAGTACATCCTGAGCTACTCCACGCCTCCTCATAGACGGGGAGTGCATACGAGTAATGTGCATTGCTGGATTTCTTACGCTGAATGGTTAATGATGTGTTACAAGCATGTTTACATTGTCGAGTGTAAAGGGAAAAGTATTCGCACATGTGCAGACTTTTAATCTGTTTCATAAAGGTTATGTTGCACCAATGTAAAGAGGAAGGAAGGAGGTAGTCGAACTCAGCAACGAATGTACACTAAGCAGCTAGAAGAATCGCATTTATGGCGCATGTACAATAAAGATTCCTAAAACCATGGCGTATAGATGCCATCGTCACAGTTATGACATTCTGCAACAATACATGTTTAAACTACAAACTTGTGACATTTTCATCAGAGTACACAGCGGTGTGATTTAATATCTCGTAAAACCAAAACAGAAGGAATCCCGTAGCAATAGCCAATAATAATAATAATAATAATAATAATAATAATGGTAACATCCTGTGAAAAATGAATCCACAGCAAAAGTTTGTGTACGTATTGTATTTAACACTGTTTTCGTAAACGAAAAGGATATTTCTGGAGTGAAACGACGTCCCGCACATAGTCTAACAGTCTAACAAAGCTTGAAGGCTAGCAGGCACTTACGTGTCTGGTTTTAACAGAATCGGGGAATGTCGTTCTTATGTTTGGAGATCTAAATTGTGGCAGGTTATTGCGCATTACGAAACAGTGACCTTCACTTTATGACGTGTTTTCAGTACCCCTACAAACATTTTGTTGGACTAGAAAGTATAAGACCTATAACAACTTATGTCTTCAGATGTATTAAAACAAAGTAATACATTAAGTTTTTTGATAACGGGTGTCATAGACATAAATTTATTAAAAAACAATACCATTTTGCACCTTGGGTGTATTACGAGTGGGATCATAGCAATTTATTCCACACGATCAGAACTGCGGCAGCAGAGGTACACTACTGGCCGTTAAAATTGCTACACCAAGAAGAAGTGCAGATGATAAACGGGTATTCATTGGACAAATATATTATACTAGAACTGACATGTGATTACATTTTCATGCAATTTGGGTGCATATCCTGAGAAATCAGCACCCAGAACAAATGGCTCTGAGCACTTTGCGACTTAATTTCTGACGTCATCAGTCGCGTAGAACTTAGAACTAATTAAACCTAACTAACCTAGTGACATCACACACACCCATGCCCGAGGCAGGATTCGAACCTGCGACCGTAGCGGTCGCTCGGCTCCAGACTGTAGCGCCTAGAACCGCACGGTCACTCTGGCCGGCACTCAGAACGACCACCTCTGGCCGTAATAACGGCCTTGATACGCCTGGGCATTGAGTCAAACTGAGCTTGGATGGCGTGTACAGGTACAGCTGCCCATGCAGCTTCAACATGATACCACAGTTCATCGGGAGTAGTATCTGGTGTATTGTGACGAGCCAGTTGCTCGGCCACCATTGACTAGATGTTTTCAATTGGTGAGAGATCTGGAGAATGTGCTGGCCAGGGCAACAGTCGAGCATTTTCTGTATCCAGAAAAGCCCGTACAGGACCTGCAAAATGCGGTCGTGCATTATCCTGCTGAACTGTATGGTTTCGCAGGGATTGAATGAAGGGTAGAGCCACGGGTCGTAACACATCTGAAATGTAACGTCCACTGTTCAAAGTGCCGTCAATGTGAACAAGAGGTGACCGAGACGTGTAACCAATGGCACCCCGTACCATCACGCCGGGTGATACGCTAGTACGGCGATGACGAATACACACTTTCAATGTACGTTCACCGCGATGTCGCCAAACACGGATGCGACCATCTTGATGCTGTAAACAGAACCTGGATTCATCCGAAAAAATGACGATTTGCCATTCGTGCAACCAGGTTCGTCGTTGAGTACACCATCGCAGGCGCTCCTGTCTGTGATGCAGCGACAAGGGTAACCGGAGCCATGGTCTCCGAGCTGACAGACCATGCTGCTGCAAACGTCGTCGAACTGTTCGTGCAGATGGTTGTTGTCTTGCAAACATCCCCATCTGTTTACTCAGGGATCGAGACGTGGCTGCACGATTCGTTACAGCCATGCGGATAAGATGCCTGTCATCTCGACTGCTAGTGATACGAGACCGTTGGGATCCAGCACGGCGTTCCGTATTACCCTCCTGAACCCACTGATTCCATATTATGCTAACAGTCATTGGATCTCGACCAACGCGAGCAGCAGTGTCGCGATACGATAAACCGCAGTCGCGATAGGCTACAATCCGACCTTTATCAAAGTCGGAAACGTGATAGTATGCATTTCTCCTCCTTACACGAGACATCACAACAACGTTTCACCAGGCAACGCCGGTCAACTGCTGTTTGTGTATGAGAAATCGGTTGGAAACTTTCCTCATGTCAGCACGTTGTAGGTGTCGCAACCGACACCAACCTTGTGTGAATGCTCTGGAAAGTTAATAATTTGCATATCACAGCATCTTCTTACTGTCGCTTAAATTTCGCGTCTGTAGCACGTCATCTTCGTGGTGCAGCAATTTTAATGGCCAGTAGTGTATTTAAATCGTTGACGAGTAGGAAACGAAGTTCTCCTTCAAGTCTACTACACAGCAGTTATATATTTAAATGGTAGAAGTACATTACACAGATCCACACAGGGTGACTATGTAAAAATTACGAGGATATATGCTTCAAAATAGCACATCGCCGAAATCAGATAGTAGTGTGGAATAAAATACCGTGACCATAATACAGTGGAGGTGCACAATCGATTTGTGCTTTCATAAAACTAATACCCATGGGATGAAATGTAGTTATATTGACTATCCGATAGCAATAGTGAGGGTTTAAAACTGGTTTTCAGATACATGTTGCAGGCTGGCATAATATCGTCTAAATTAGTCAATGTTTATATTTTCTGAAATTTCGAAAGAAGTATACATGCAAACGCGCGCGCGCGCGCGCGCGCGTGTGTGTGTGTGTGTGTGTGTGTGTGTGTGTGTGTGTGTGTGTGTGTGTGTGTGTGTTTGTGTGTGTGTATGGGTTTCAATACAATTCATTGACAAATGTAGTAGTTTGAACCAAATTACGTACATACACCCAGAACTCCTGACTCCTAGCCCGCGTTTGAGAACCTGTACAACGAGTTTTTTGGTCAACTATTTCTGTTTCTCTTCCGTTATTTTACTTGTTGTAATTGGAACAGCAGGTAGTTGTTTAGCTCTAAGATGCTGCGTAACGCATGATAAGTTAAGCATTTTATCACACGGTTGTAACATCACAACTCTGTGGATGATCTTAGATTTTCTACGTGTTTTGCGAAGGTTTCTTTATTAATTGTGCTGAATATTATTCTTGTGAATATGTTGTCTAGTTAAAAATGCTATTTGTTATTTAAGAGTGTAATAAATTGAAAATGCATTATCGCTGGACGTGCGAGCGCGAATTATCTTGTTGGAAATCCACTGACATCGGGAAACATGATCGTGATGTAGGGGTTTACGTGGCCTGCAAGCAGTGTGCGATACTCCTTGACCGTCATCGCCCTTTGCACGAGCTCCACTGGACCCTTGGATGGCCACGTGAACGTTCCCCAGAGCATAAACAGGCCGCTACCAGCTTGTCTCCATAGTGCAGTACAGGTGTAAAGAAGCTGTTCTCCTAGAAGCGATATATTCATGCCCTCCCATCGGCTTGATGAAGAAAGTAGAGGGATTAATCAGACCATGCAGTGCTCTTCGACTACGCTGACACCCAGTGACGATGCTTCAGTGCCCACTTTAGTCATGATGTTACCATTGATACATGCATGGGTTGTCGGCCGCGGAGGCCCATCATTAGGACTACCCGGCCCACAGTGTGTTCAGACACAACTGTACTCTGGCCAGCTTTAAAGTCTGGTGTTGATTCCGCCACAGTTCGCTGCCTGTCCTGTTTTACCAATCTGCCCAGTCTACGACGTCCGACATCTGTAATGAGGGGCGGCGGCCAAGCCCCACGGCGTCCTGACGTGGTTTCACCTTGGATTCCCAACGTCTTGAAGACACTCATCACAGAACCCTCAAACACCTGGCAAGTTTCCGGTTTCCAAAACGCTCGTGTCGAGCCTCCGGGCCATCGCAATCTGCCCTCGGTCAAACTCAGACATGTCGTGCCCCTTTTCTGTTCTACACGGAGGCGGCACGCTCACTGATACCATGTGTCTGTCTAGCAGCCATTTCTCACCAGCGGCGCTGCTATCGCCTGGACGGGTTTGTACCGATATTAGGTCGGTGGTCTTAATGATCAAGCTGATCAGTGTATTTCATTGATTGTGACATTTCCCCTTGTGAAAGCTTACGTTCTACATTCACACATTTCCACTGGATAAGGCTAGAAAGAATGAGAAGAGGAAGAAGAAAAATTACCTTAAAATAAGTACCCGGGAAGCGTGAACTATAACATCTCTATAAAAAGAAGAGAGTCCTCCTGTTGGCTCGGCGGATGAGAATCTTCAGCGCTTAACGTGACTGGGGTACCTATACAATTTGTACTAGTCATGGGCCTAACAGTTGAGAGAATCATGGGTGAGGTGTGCTCTCTCAGCACGTCTCATTCCTCACTGACCTTCGTAGCCAGCAAATGAGATTTAATGTATCGTCGTGTCAAGGCGACTACTTAATAATTAGTGGAGGAAAAATCGCCGCCATCAGAGGCAACAACCCTATGAAAAAATGTGTTTACAACAGGAAATGACGACTGTCGCAGTTGTAACAGTGAAACGTGGGCCTTTGAGAAATCAGAAAAGGTATGGACGGGGCCTAATCGGTTACCGTTGGTTGCACAGAAAACACATACACTTTATTTTTAAAAAACAAAACTCTCAACAATCATTTTTAAAGATTTTACTACAATGGCGGCTGAAAGACGTATCAGAATAATTGCAAGTTATTGTCGGCTGAAGGCCACAAGCAATGTTACACACAATCAACGGCTGAAGGCCTGATTAAGAAGGTTCAAAATTATTCGTCGGCTGAAGGCCAGAAGCAATTTAAAAAATGCACAACAGCTGTACGCCTGAATTACCAATAAGGTGGACAATTACACGTTAAATATACCAAAAACCCTTTTAACAATCTTAATAATTGTAACAAGGCCTTATCAAACAGAACTGAAACTATTTGTCAGCTGAATGCCACAACCAATTTTACAAACAATTAACGGCTGAAGGCCTGAAAACAAGTGAGGAAGACAGTTACACATTAACAAATACTAAGATATTTTCCTCTTAGCAATCAAAACCGTAACAAGCTATAGTACTGGCTGAAGGCCTTATTAAGAAAAATTTGCAAATTATTGGTCGGCTGAAGGCCACAATCAATGCTACACACAATCAACGGCTGAAGGCCTGATTAAGAAGGTTGAAAATTATTCGTGGGCTGAAGGCCACAACCAATTTCTGAATACACGAACGCTGAAGTCCTGAATTACAAATAAGGTGGACAATTACACCTTAAAATTACTTAAACCCTTTCTAATAATCTTAATAACTTGTAACAAGCTATAGCGACGGCTGAAGGCCTCACTAAAACAGAATTGAAAATTATTTATCGGCTGAAGGCCACAAGCAATTTTCAGAATACTCAACGGTGAAGGCCTGAATTACAAGTGAGGAATGCAGTTGCATGTTAAAATACTAAAATCTTTTTTAAAAAATCTTAACGAACTGTAACAGGGTATAGTGACGGCTGCAGGCCTTATTAAGAGAAAATTGAAAATAATTTGTCGACTGAAGGCCACAAGCAGTGTTACAAACAATTAACGGCTGAAGGCCGGAATTACAAGTGCGGAAGGCAATAACAAGTTAAAACAGTAGGATAAATTTTAACCAGTTATAACAACTTGTCCAAATAAGACGGAGTGATTCACAGGCAGTGCTCCCTGGATCGACCTGAGGAAGGTGACTGCAGCTGTGTAAGCGGTGAGACAGGCAGCTAAGAGCTGTACTCACTTAACAGGACGGAAACTCTCCCTAGGGGTAGCTTAAGCGCCGACCGACCGACTAACCATTCCGCCTAACGTCCGATCATCGATACAACGATGGAATATTTTTAGGCAAGGGCGAAGAGAAGGACAGCTCTACGTCTTCAGAAAAACACCCGAGGCCGAAGGAAACACTAAAACCAAGGTAGACTTGCCAAAAACATATGCACAGTACAATTCAAAAGGCTGTCGAACTACACTCCGTGTCGGGCAGCATCAACATGACGAGGAAAGGTACACTGCCGCAAAAGTACGCTAACCTCCATGGCAGGTAACTGGGGCATTAGTGGCCACGAGACAGAAAATACCGCTGGTTGCACTTCACTAATGAGAATAAAACTAAATCCAAACTAACATTAAGGAGTAGAAGGCGGCTAATAGCTTCCGCCAACCTTTCAGACTCCACTTGTTGCGGCTGATCTCACCGACCCAAACAACAGCGTGATCTCAACAGTAGAGGTTTCAGAACTGGACACGGTTCACTCAACTTCAAACTTTCTGGGTTCGGTTGTCGGCTACAGCCCCTCGATCCGACAGTGCCTGCACGTCATCAGTGGTCCCAGCTTGCCCTCGCGCTGCGGACCTCCTCACTGCACCGTCCGACGCCCTAACTGATCTCCGTTGGCAACTGCTCTCCAAATCCAGTTCGCAGACAGCATTAAAATAACTGCTCATTCAAAAGCACAAGATACACACGGATCCGGGAAAACAATTCCATCAACAATTCACAATACTAAAACCAGTCATTGTGAAACAACACAGACGAATTATAAGTCGGCACAAACACAGAGAAGCCAGAAGCGATCGGAAGACCGAATTCACGTCGACCGCTGCGACGACCGACCGAACGACCAACCAACAGTCTTTCCCACTCAAGTCAAACACGGGAAAGATCCCAGTATAAATCGTCGACTGACAACTTATTGCCATAAGGTGATTTCGACGGGTGGACACACACATAAATGAAGTTGCACTACTCGAATATCACGGTCCATTGAACTAAAACTCGCTGAATCCGGTCCTTGACGTGGTCGTCCTCTCTCGGGACCACACCCTTCCGGCGGATAGTGCATGTGTGTCGCCAGCGGTCGGGTGAGTACTGGCTGTCCAGACCTCACTGCTGCTCCGTCCCAACTCCCCTAGCTCAACAAACGACTACCGGGAAATACTCGAGGCCACTCCAAAGATGCGCTATCGATAAGCGCTGCTGCTGACACTCACAGACAGACAAGGCGAGTAAACGTAGTGGCGCCAGAGAACACTAAGAAAATGAGACGCCACTATCGCTATTACAAGATGCCAAGTATGAACGGCACCAGTTTATAGATTGTGATCATTCGCCACGAACTAGTATGGGTTATCAGAATTTAGGCATCGAAGTGACCAACTAGTATCATGGTTCGCGTCCGTAGAACACTTATGTCGGTAAGAGTGATCGTGTGCCCCCATAACTACAACTACAGTTAAACTTACAACCACAATTACACACGGTGTGAACGTTAGTAAAACCGACGATTTGCACGGACCGACACCTGACTGGGATTGGAGAAGAAAAGGTCTTGTGAACAGGTGTTCAGAAATGGATGGTGTGCGTGCAACGACAACAAATCGTCCCGGAACACAGTACAGAGCTCCATCGTATCAAGTCGCAACGGATGTTCAAGGTGGCCTCCATGAGACGCAAGGCACGCGTCCACACGTTGCATCGTGGATTGCCGCCCTCTTTCACACCCGACAACTCGTGTTGTTTGCGGGATGCTCGTGTGCAGCCTCCGCGCCATCACAATATGCCGTCGGTCCAACTAAGATTGCGTGCCTTCCCGATTCTACGAGGGTCACTCCAAAAGAAATGCACACTATCTTTTTTTTTGTAAATCCATCTTTTATTCTACATGTTTGAAAGTTTTACGGTGTGTAGATACATCCTTTAGGAACAATGTTTTCATTTCTCCACATAATTTCCATCCCTCTCAACTGCGTTACGCCATCTTGGAACCAGCTCCTGTATACCCGCATTGTAAAATTCCGGACCAACCTGTTGGAGCCACTGTTTGCCAGCGTGTACAAGGGAGTCATCATCTTCAAACCTTGTTCCACGAAGAGAGTCTTTCAGTTTCCCAAAGAGATGATAGTCACATGGATCCAGGTCAGGACTGTAAGGAGGGGGTTTCAGTGTTGTCCATCTGAGTTTTGTGATCGCTTCCATGGTTTTTTTGACTGACATGTGGCCGTGCATTGTCGTGCAACAGCAAAACATCCGCTTTTGCCGATGTGGTCGAACACGACTCAGTCGGGCTTGAAGTTTCTTCATCAGAATTTATAGTGGTTCCACTTGGCATGATGTCCACAAGCAAGAGTCCTTCGGAATCGAAAAACACCGTAGCAATAACTTTTCTAGCAGAAGGTGTGGTTTCGAATTTTTTTTTCTTGGGTGAATTTGCATGATGCCACTCCATTGATTGCCTCTTCGTCTCTGGTGAAAAATGATGGAGCCATGTTTCATCACCTGTCACAATTCTTCCAAGAAATTCATCTCCACAATTCTCGTACTGTTCCAAAACTTCGCTGCATAATGTTCTTCTTGTTTCTTTGTGAGCCACTGTCATCATCCTGGGAACCCACCTGGCACAAACCTTTTTTAACGCCAACACTTTCATTATTCTGCAAACGCTTCCTTCCCCTATCCCAACGTAGGGTGACAATTCGTTCACTGTGATGCGTCTGTCAGCAGTCACGAATTCGTTAACTCTCTGGAGTGTGAGCAGTACGAGGCCTGCCGCTGCAAGGACAATCCTCAATATTGCCGTGCCAGCTTTCATCACGTAACCTGCTTGCCCACCGACTAACTGTACTGCGATCGACAGCAGCGTTTCCGTGCACCTTGCTAAAGTAAGAGGTGAAACAATTGTGAGCTACTCCCTGTATTCCATAATGGTCCAATGTCTGGAGTAATATTTTGTGATCAACACAATCAAATGCCTTAGTTAAATCAAAAAATATGCCAAACATTCGAAACCTTATGTTTAACTCATACAGAACCTCACAGAGAAAAGAGAATATATCATTTTCAACTGTTAAACGACTTCTAAAACCGAACTGTACATTTGATAGCAAATCGTGTGATATAAAATGATCAATTATCCTTACATACATAGCCTTTTCAATAACTTTTGCAAACACTGATGGCATAGAAATAGATCTAAAATTATCTACATTATTCCTCTCTTCCTTTTTATAAAGCGGTTTTACTGCTGAGTACTTTAATCGCTCAGGAAACTGACCATCCCTAAAGGAAAAATTACAAATATGGCTAAATATAGGACTAACACGTGCTGCACAGTACTTTAATATTCTGCTAGACACTCCATCATAACCATGAGAGTCCTTAGTCCTCAGTGATTTAATTACTGACTCAATCTTCCTCTTGTTTGCATCACAGAGGAGTATTTCAGACATCAATCTCGGAAAGTCATTTGCCAAGAACGTTTCCTGTAGAAACTAAATTTTTAGTTAACTCAACAGCAATGCTCAGAAAATGATTGTTAAATGTTGTTGCTGTTGTTGCGTTCTTCAGTCCTGAGACCGGTTTGATGCAGCTCTCCATGCTACTCTATCCTGTGCAAGCTTCTTCATCTCCCAGTACATACTGCAACCTACATCCTTCTGAATCTGTTTAGTGTATTCATCTTTTGGTCTCCCTCTACGATTTTTACCCTCCACAGAGCCCTCCAATGCTAAATTGGTGATCCCTTGATGCCCCAGAACATGTCCTACCAAGCGATCCCTTCTTCTAGTTAAGTTGTGCCACAAACTTCTCTTCTCCCCAATCCTATTCAATACCTCCTCATTAGTTATATGATCTACCCATCAAATCTTCAGCATTCTTCTGTAGCACCACATTTCGAAAGCTTCTATTCTCTTTTTGTCGAAACTAGTTATCATCCATGTTTCACTTCCATACATGGCTACGCTCCATACAAATACTTTCAGAAACGACTTCCTGCCACTTAAATCAATACTCGATGTTAACAAATTTCTCTTCTTCAGAAACGCTTTCCTTGCCATTGCCAGTCTACATTTTATATCCTCTCTACTTCGACCATCATCAGCTATTTTGCTCCCCAGATAGCAAAACTCCTTTACTACTTTAAGTATGTCATTTCCTAATCTAATTCCCTCAGCATCACCCCTACTTAATTCGACTACATTCCATTATCCTCGTTTTGCTCTTGTTGATGTTCATCTTATACCCTCCTTTCATGACACTGTCCATTCCGTTTAACTGCTCTTCCAAGTACTTTGCTGTATCCGACAGAATTAGAATGTCATCGGCGAACCTCGACGTTTTTATTTCTTCTCCATGGATTTTAATACCTACTCCGAATATTTCTTTTGTTTCCTTCACTGCTTGCTCAATATACAGATTGAATAACATCGGGGATAGGTTACAACCCTGTCTCACTCCTTTCCCAACCACAGCTTCCCTTTCGTGCCCCTCGACTCTCATTACTGCCATCTGGTTTCTGTACAAATTGTAAATAGCTTGTACATATTTCTGATTTATCAGTAACAGAAATATTTTTACTGCGAACTGACTTTATATCGTCGACCTTGTGCTGCTGGCCAGATACTTCCTTCACAACTAACCATATGGTTTTAATTTTATCCTGTGAATTAGCTATTCTATGTGCATACCACATACTCTTTGCCTTCCTGATAACATTTTTAAGCGCCTTACAATGTAATGGGCTACTGTGGCTTGATTGTGACTACTTTTAACATTTTGATATAATTTCCGCTTTGTTCTACATGATATCCTTATCCCACTAGTCAGCCACCTGGGCTGCCCTTTACTGCTAATACCCCGTTTATAATGTTCTAATGGAAAGCAACTCTCAAAGAGCATAAGAAATGTGTTAAAGAAAGCGTTGTATTTATCATCTATGTTGTTGTTGTTGTTGTTGTTGTTGTTGTCGTTGTTGTCTTCAGTCCTAAGACTGGTTTGATGCAGCTCTCCATGCTACTCTGTCCTGTGCAAGCTTCTTCATCTCCCCGTACTTACTACTTCCTTCTGAATCTGCTTAGTGTATTCATCTCTTGGTCTATCTCTACGATTTTTACCCTCCACGCTGCCCTCCAATGCTAAATTGGTGATCCCTTGATGCCTCAGAACATGTCCTAGCAACCGGTCCCTTCTTCTTGTCAAGTTGTGCCACAAACTCCTCTTCTCCCCAATTTTGTTCAATACCTCCTCATTAGTTATGTGATCTACCCATCTAATCTTCAGCATTCTTCTGTAGCACCACATTTCGAAAGCTTCTATTCTCTTCTTGTCCAAACTAGTTATCGTCCATGTTTCACTTCCATACATGGCTACACTCCATACATATACTTTCAGAAACGACTTCCTGACACTTAATTCTATATTCGATGTTAACAAATTTCTCTTCTTCAGAAACGCTTTCCTTACCATTGCCAGTCTACATTTTATATCCTCTCTACTTCGACCATCGTCAGTTATTTTGCTCTCCAAATAGCAAAACTCCTTTACTACTTTAAGTGTCTCATTTCCTAATCTAATTCCCTCAGCATCACCCCACTTAATTCGACTGCATTCCATTATCCTCGTTTTGCTTTTGTTGATGTTCATCTTACATCCTCCTTTCAAGACACTGTCCATTCCGTTCAACAGCTCTTCCAAGTCCTCTGCTGTCTCTGACAGAATTACAATGTCATCGGCGAACCTCGACGTTTTTATTTCTTCTCCGTGGACTTTAATACCTACTCCGAATTTTTCTTTTGTTTCCTTTACTGCTTGCTCAATATACAGATTGAATAACATCGGGGACCGACTACAACCTTGTCTCACTCCCTTCCAAACCGCTGCTTCCCTTTCGTGCCCCTCGACTCTTATAACTGCCATCTGGTTTCTGTACAAATTGTAAATAGCCTTTCGCTCCCTGTATTTTACCCCTGCCACCTTTAGAATTTGAAAGAGAGTATTCCAGTCAACATTGTCAAAAGCTTTCTCTAAGTCTACAAATGCTAGGAATGTAGGTTTGCCTTTCCTTAATCTATGTTCTAGGTTAAGTCGTAGAGTCAGTATTGCCTCACGTGTTCCAAGATTTCTGCGGAATCCAAACTGATCTTCCCCGAGGTCGGCTTCTACTAGTTTTTCCATTCGTCTGTAAAGAATTCGCGTTAGTATTTTGCAGCTGTGACTTATTAAACTGATAGTTCGGTAATTTTCACATCTATGTTATCGGCACTATAAACATCCTGCCACTCTTGTTCCTTGACAAGGTTTAAAAAACTCTCTATTGCTGTTGGATTAACTTTCCTACATTGTTTGTAATTAAATATGACATTGGTTCGAGTACAAAAGCCTTTTAGTATTAAATTTGTGAATCATGGTCTCAAAGGCCATTCACGCTTTTACTAACAGAATGCCCATTTAGTAATGAAGAATGAATAAACGTATTGTCTATGGCTGTGCTACTCTTCCTCTGCGCCCTAGTTGGAAAAAAAACACGTTTTGCAACAGATCAATTTAGGAGATCTACCAACATCCTATTACTTGCACCATCATATAAAATTTATATTGAAGTCACCACATATAACTAGTTTCTGGTACTTCCTACAAAATGAATCAAGTACCCTCTCTAGCGTGTGTGAATTGCTCTGAAGTCGGAGTTAGGCGACCTATAAACAACAATAATTAGAAGTTTAGTTTTACTAAATTCAGCTACCGCTGCACAACATTCAAATATCTGCTTAGTGCAGTGTCGTGATCCGTCTATGGATTCAAATGGAATACTGTTTTTTTTACGTACAGAGCCACTCCCCCACCCCGCAAGGAACTCCTTGCGAAACAGCCAGCTGTTCTGTAGCCTGGTAAAGGAAGCCTCTGAATTGTCAAATTATTTAAGTGGTGCTCTGATATACCAAGAATTTCATAGTCAATATCTGTAAGCAGTTCACTAGCTTTATCTCTAATACTTCTTATACTTTGATGAAATATGCTAATTCCTTCTCTACTTGGAAACATTACATCCTCGGAAGGTGAGCCCTTAGTTAGAGGGACTTCCTTTAAGCAGGTATACATATCAGCTGTCTTCAATCTAAAAAGGTGCACCTCTAACACCAACTACTAGAGGAATTATTCCAAGAGTGACACCACCACCACAACCCACTACACTGTCACCTATAAGCTTAGCCAGCATCCCCTTCCCATACCTATTGAGGTGCAGGCCATGCCTAGTGAAACCCGATCTACTGATAGACCCAACTGGAACCACTGAGATGTGCCAGCCGGCCGTGGTGGCCTAGCGGTTCTAGGCGCTTCAGTCCAGAACCGCGCGACTGCTACGGTCGCAGGTTCGAATCCTGCCTCGTGCATGGCTGTGTGTGATGTCCTCAGGTTAGTTAGGTTTAAGTAGTTCTACGTTCTAGGGGACTGATGACCTCAGATGTTAAGTCCCATAATGCTCAGAGCCATTTTTTTTTACCCATGCCCTCTGCCACCTGCTCCTTCCCCAGCCCTAAGTTAACGCGCCTAACAGCCGCATTAAGGTGAGGTCGATCATGACGCTGAAACAGTTGCACGAAATGCACATTAGTGCCACCAGTTTGAGTAGCTATTTTAACCAAGTCACCACCTACATCATATTTCCCGTCCCTATCGAGACTGTTCCCTGCTCCACCCACTATCATTACCTGATCCTCCTTCGAAAAATTCTTACATAACTCCCCTATGCTGTCAGTCACCTGAGCCAACCCTGCACTAGGCTTCACAATGCTGGTGACCTGGTACTCACTCCCCAACACTTCCTGCAACTACTGGTCCACACCTCTACTGTGAGAACTACCTAGCAGCAGAACCTCCTTATTTCTGCTAGACTTTGCGACTAACCTATGCCTCCTAATTGCTGGGGACTGCTGCATGTTCCCTACATCTACAGCTACACGAGGCTCCTCTCCACTCAACTCTGACAGTTGGTCATATCTATTGCACGTTCGCAAAGTAAAACTGTCTGAATACCTCCTCTTCTTAGCTACCTTCTTGCCAACTGCCAGTTCCCATTCTGCAACACCCTTCACCCTCCTCAACCTATCTAGTTCCTCATTTGCGCACTGTAACTGCACCTGAAGGACACAGATCTTACACTCCTGCTCTTCTATCAACTTATTACTATTACAGATACTGCATTCCCAGGAGAGGGTCTCACTAAAATGACCACTGGCTTCCCCACTGCATTCCCCCCAATGAAAATACTTTGAACAAATCCCACACCATAACCCACTACTCACAAACCAACGACAAAGCCCATACTTCTCACTCATGGTAAAATTTTACAGTTACTGAAAAAACTATACATCTACGTCACCAAAGTTCAGTTACATCAGTAGAACTATTTAAGAACTAACAATAATGGTCTCGAAATTGTCTGCCTACTAAGAAAGCAACTACTCGTATTAATGCTTCTACACCACAGCTAATACCAATAGCAACAAAATTTCACAAAATTATTAGCTAAAGCCAAAAAATTCAAACGGCCACTGGAGCACTAAGCGAAGTTAAGACACTGAATGAAAATTTTACAGAAATATTTCACTAGAAACAATAATAAACGTCAGTTGGAAAACTAAAGCATGAAATTTACTAAACGACATCGACGCACAGAAAACTCTAAAAAACACAGCGAGCGAATATTACAAAAGTTTATTAAGTCGTTATTTCGCCACAAACGGCACGCAACACCGCTTAGAACTATTAAATTTAATACATGTATTACAGAGCACAAATAAGTTTGTCAGCACTTAGCTTTATAACCGCTACAGCTGCAGTGCACGCCGCAAAATGTAAACACACTACTGAGGCGCGAGGCTCAGTAGTGCGTTGTGTCTTTTGCGTGGTCATTGTTTGTATTTTGTGTTTTAATGGAAGTAGGCTGGAGGTGGCATATTAAGCAATAAGAGAAGTTTCAATCAAAACGCAGAAGGCCTTATCTTAAAACATTTCATATAAAATAAAGAATAACACTCTCATGCCTTAAGGGCAAGACAAGGACGTTAATTTAAGAGATATTAATACTCGGCTTAAGGCCACACATCAACACAATAATTTAACAGCTTAAAGACTTAAGAGATTTGATGTAAAATTCGGCTGAAAGCCCCGTATAAAGAATGACAATCTTATGTCTTAGGGGCAAGACAGAAACATTAATTCAGGATATATAAAATCTCGGCTGAAGGCCACACATCAACCAAATAACCAAAACTCAGACAGGGAAGTTCCTATGTAACAGACACAGAACGGCGCTCAGAAGTTTCCGAGAGTCGGCCTTGAATTGTAACACTAACGCCCGTTTAGGCGAGACAGGCAACCTGACCAACCATCTCTAAATCGGAAGGCAACCCAACCGACAGGCAGCCGACGATCCAACCAACTACCTGATTCCGGTCACCAAACCAAAAATACTACAACCAAAATGCCAGCGAGGCGAAGAGACTGGTAACACTCGTCTTCAAATATTGGTTTGTTAATAAGCCGAGGCAGAATAACTACTGACATACATGAACATCGCAACGGCTGTGGAACTACATGCCGTGGCGGACAGCATCAACACGGTAAGAAAACACTCACTCCCTGCTCTGTCGCAGCTGACCAACTGGCTACTGCAGTACGCAGACAGCATTACAGCATTTAAAGCATTGCTCAGTCGAAGTGACACAGGGTACACGGTGTTGCATGAAACTCTGCCAGTAGAAACTCGAATCACTGATGAACAACTAGAACAAATCAACAGCGGACACACACTCAAACCCGAAGGACGGTCTGTGACAAAACAGACGTCGTCTGACCGACAACCAACTAAGGTCGTTGGTACTCAAACCATGAGTGTCCGCTGTCCATCGGCAACTGGGAGACACGGCGATTCGGGCACACTGGCTCGGATCCAATCATGCAGAGGTAATTCTTGCGCTTTGACCACGACGTTTCCGCACAAGGGGGACCCGAGCCACGCCAAGCAAAGATGATCAAGCGACGAGGCCCAGAAACGGGCAAAGCCCAAACACACGTCGCCCAACGAGGCGACCAACTGAACGACCGACCAACGGTCGATCTGCCTCCCATCTCCGTCTGTCGGACAGTCCATACTGTGTCGCGAGCGGTCAGCGAGTACTGTCAGTCCGCACCTCCCTGCCGGTCCGTTCCCGACTGAACTTCTGCCCCGTCCCAACTGACTTCACTTCAGCCACTTCAGCCACGTTCCAACTGCACGACTGCCAGGTTACAACTCTCTCTCTCCATGACAAAGAACCACCGGGTCGTAATAGCCGTCCAGCAAAGATAATACGGCAGGGCAAATTTCGATACGTGCTGCTGCTGCCACTCACGGGCAGGCAAGACGGTAATTCAGTGACACCAGTAATTGAAATTAATGACGAGGCGGCCGTACAGTAAAACAATATGTTACATAATAGATGGCACGACCATGAGCCACGCACGGCTCAACCTCCCCCCCTCAAACGTCAACCCGCAGGTGATACGCCAAAATGAAATAGACTGGGAGCTCCTAAACGAAAGCAAGGACAATGGCTGAGTAACCGCAAGCGTAACACTCTCTCGGACCCACCCCTGCAGAGGTAACACAGACGCACCGGCCGACCGACGTGCCTGCGCCAGGAAGGGACCGACCTAAGTCCTGCAAGATGACCAACTCAAAACCATTGCTACGTCAGCAACGAAAGAAGCGAGATACCCGCTCGGACTTCAACTATGCAGAGGAAACACATGCCCATAAGCAACCCGACATCCCTACACGGAAGAAGGTACCGAGTTAAGCGTCACAAGATGACCAACTTGAAAGATAATCCGAAGCTGAACAACGAAAATGGACTTCGAGAATTTAAAAGGTCATCAAAGTTTGGCCACCTACTCAAAAACGCACGAACTGTGCCTGCACGCTATCCAATTGGTTGTCACCAGTTAAGTGCCTTCCCAAAACACAAATAGTGTCTTTAATACCTCTAACAGCCTTAAACAACAATGACCGCTCCAGTCTCACCCAGCACCGCCGGCGTGACGTCAACCCGATGAAGAATGGCAGCGGGCGGACGGGCCACCAAAACGGGAGCACTAGCCTCAAGTGGTAGGCACCATATTGACAACTCGTAAACAAGATGGTCTTTCTTGAGCAGGCCAATCCCCGGACACTGTCTGACTGTCATTACAATAAGCACCTGAAACAACAACAGCTAAAACAATACGATGCCACAGAACAGAAATAAAATTGCAACTGACAGTAACTGGAATGGCAATCACAAACGTTAACCACGCTCTGCAACCAGTGAAATGCGTATACTAGCAGGACAGAGCGGATTAGGTTATGGAAAGGAGGCAAAATAAGTTCCTGTTAGATGCACTCAACATACAAACGTTATTTGTCCACACATAATATTACACAAGGATGCAAAACACTCAAAGTTTTAATCGATCTCCTTTGATTAACTTCAGATCGGCTGAAGGCCACATTCAAAATCCAAGGCGCAAGGCCTAAGCAAGAAATTAAAATACAAGGTTCTTCTGGAGGTTTCACCTTTTAAGCCCCAATTTTTTTAAATCTTCAATTTAAACAGGCTGAAGCGTTTAGCAATTTAATTTTAATGGAACTTGGCTTTAGGCCGTCTATTAATCAATAATTTAACGGCTTAGGCCTAGAAAGAAGAATTTCAATTTAAAAGGCAGAAGGTCCTATCTTAAAACATTTCATGTTCAAGACAGGAGCATTAATTTAAAAGATATTAGAACTCGGCTGAAGACCACACATCAACACAATAATGTAACGGCTTAAGGCCTTAAAAGATTTGATGTATAATTCGGCTGAAAGCCCCATATAAGGAATAACAATCTTACGTCCAAAGGGCAAGAGAGGAATATTAATTCAGGATATATAAAAACTCGGCTTAAGGCCACACATTAACCAAATAACTAAAACTCAAGCAGGGAACTTACTATGTAACAGACGCGGAACGGCGCTCAGAAGTTTCCAAGGGTCAGCCTGGAATCGTAAGACCAACATCCGTTTAGGAGAGACAGGCCGCCTGACCAACAACTTCTAAATCGAAAGGCAGCCCAATCGACAGAGAATAAAATTCTTTATTGAACACAAAATAATTTTGTGATCTTATGGTCTTGAGTATAATTGTTATTTCATTGATGTACGTTCTGGTGTGTTTTCTTGTTGTTTTAATCTTTGTGTGATGATGCTGATTGTTTCATTTATTGAAATACAACTGTACATTTATGTGACGTCGAATGATATGAATGTTGTTGTGTCTGGTACGTGTATGTTCTTGATTCTGTCTACTAACTCCTTTGAGTTTTCCAGGTTCGTGTTGTTATCAAAAGTGTACAATTTTTTTAAGTAGTTTGTGTGTCTGTTGGGCGTCCGCAGCTCGTGGTCGTGCGGTAGCGTTCTCGCTTCCCGCACCCGGGTTCCCGGGTTCGATTCCCGGCGGGGTCAGGAATTTTCTCTGCCTCGTGATGACTGGGTGTTGTGTGATGTCCTTAGGTTAGTTAGGTTTAGTTAGTTCTCAGTTCTAGGCGACTGATGACCTCAGAAGTTAAGTCGCATAGAGCTCAGAGCCATTTGAACCATTTGTCTGTTGGGCTAGATCGTAGGAAGTTAATGGGATATTATCCTTCTGAACCTTTGGTAGCGAATTTGGAGTGGCTGCTTTTGGATTTTTCTGAGTCATCCTCTTTACCTGGCCTACTGAGAATGTACGAGGCCTGTTCAGAAAGTAAGCTCCGATTGATTGCCAAATTGAAACCACAGTGAACATCAGAAATGTTTTACTTGTAACAATTAGCTACACCTTTCAGCTACTTCTCTACGTAGTCGCCGTTCTGACTTAGACTTTTGTCATAGCGTTGTACCAACTTTTCAATAGCCTCATCATAGAAGGCAGCCGCCAGTGCTTTCCGCCAATTCTCCACGCTGGCCTACACCTCGTTGTCTGTGTCAAAATGTTGTCTTCAAAGACAGCGGTTCATGTGACCAGAGATGAAACTCAGGGGGAGACAATTGCGGACTGTATTGTGGGTAATCTAACATTTCCATTTGAAAACGATGCAGGAGCATCTTCATTGCCCCTGCAGAATGCGGCTGAGAATTGTCGTGAAGACGAAACAGCACGACAGTTATGTAATGTTAGCTGCATAGCTTCAGGCGAAATTTCTCACCAGGCCCTCGTACTTGGCGGCAGACACTATTTTCTAGACATCTTTACGCACTCACTGCGAGCTCAGAAATGAGAAGAGCGACGTGATGCTAACTGGGGTTATACTAGAGACACTACCCAACACATCTGTGCAAAGCTTTATCGGATTTTCATAGTCGTTTCCATTTCGCGACCGATCGGAGCTTACTTTCTGAACGCCCCTCGTATTTTCGATGTATTTCAGTGTCTGTTGAATGCTTTTCTGGTACCTAGCTGTTGGGTCACTGATCAGTTTTGTCATGTTGTTGTTTTTGAGAAAATCTAGTGTTTTCTTTATATATTCCTACAGTAACATTCCCTTTGTCTGCCTTTGTCTGCTCTTGTTACTATGACATTGGTCTGTTTTTAATTTTTGATTTAGCTTGTTGGCTGAGATTTCCTCTGATGTTTTATGATTTGAAATAATTGTGGATTTGTGTAATCTGATTATCTGTGCTATTTCTGTAGCTACTAATTCTCTTGTCTAGTTTGCATTAAAATTTGGTGTTCCCATTCTTTCTTGTTCCTTTATAATGTGTTCTGATTCAGTTATGAGGTATTCTATTGTTTTGTGTGATATATTTCTGTTAACGCTGTGTTTGGTCTTTTTCTAGTACGCTCTTCACTTTCTTGGAAAGATTTATGTCAGTTAGGTTAATGATTCTGTTCATGGAACTTATATTGTTGCGTGTGATTGTTTCTAGTGGGTGTGCTTGTGCTGTTGATTATTCTGTTGAGATTTCTGTTTTGTTTCTCCTGTTTTTCTTGCGTTACTTTCTGGTTGTATGCCTGTTCTCTCTGTTATTTCCTCAAAGTGACATGATATTGCAAATTTGTTCGCCAATTCTAAATTGTTTTGGTAAAGTTCAGTGTTGAGCGCCTGCATTTTAGCATATAATTCCCTAATTCCCGGCTTTACCCACAAAATCTTCACTTACTTGTTCACTTTTTTGGTGCAGATGACAAGCTATTCACACAGTTTCTGATATAATCTGGAATTACATTATTAGCTAGGCAATTTTTATTAAACTGTATATTGAGAGTTATCTTCTGAAGCTTCATTAAGGTGTTCTGTATTTGTTGTAGAGCTTGCTGTGGAATGTTGGCTAGGCGACGAGATATTCATCATTTGGATTTGCTGCTCCTTGTGTTGACCGTGATTGCAGTTAAAATTGTACGATGTGAGGTCCGCCGGTTATGCAAAACACCGTTTTATCTCAGTACCAAAACATGTTTCAGCACCACTGTGCCATCGTCAGTAGGTTTCCGTTTTATTTATTCTGTAATGTGAACATTTTTATTAAATGATTACAAAATTATGTGCGTGTTTACTTCAAACAAGAGTTCGTTTCTCTTTGCGAATACCTTTCACTTGGTGTGCATGATTTTTCCGGATCACTTGTATATTATTTACTACAGATAGCTTGTCATCTGCAACCAAACGATGTTGATGAGAAATTTTGCTGGGAGTTAACCTATCATCTAGAATGTAATTTGGTTTGTCGCGATATTTCACACCTACATTCGTTTTGACTTACGTTTTCTTGTGGCAATCACTTTTATTCTCCGCATCACGGTGAGGCGCCAAATTTGAATTTTGTTTACATTTTGTCTTCGTGTATGTTTTTTTCTGTACGCTCCTTGGTTGTTTGTGTTGTCTTTTACATGGTGTTCCTTTTGTGTGTAAATGGCGAGTCTTCACAGACTGTAATGTATCCATTTGTTGTGTGTGTGTGTATCTGTTTGCGTTGTCTTTTTTCTTTAAGTTCATTTAATGTGTTAAATAGTGTGACCTTGCAGAGTGTAGAGTATTCATTTAAGACCTGTTTTTCTTCTGCTATTGCCTTCTGTATGTGGAAGATTTCCTCAACATCATCACAAAATCAACATCATCACATAAATATTAAAACCACAAGGCAACACACCGGACATACAAATCAATGAACTAAGAACTATACTCAAATACCATAACATCATTATTTTGTGTTCAACAAATAATTGTTTTCTCAACATGAAGGACTGCCAATTGGCTCACCAATTAATGGCCTACTAATTAACATATTTATGAACAACCTGGAGAACATGATTTTCAGACACACAATAAAACGAAAAAACTACACAGTTATATACTGGTACCGTTATGTCGATGAGATAATATGCCTGTTTGATGAACCACATACACACATAGAACAGCTACAAAATGAAATAAACAACTTATACTAAAAAATTTGCTTCACATAAGTATCAGAAACTAACAACACACTACATTTTCTGGATCTCACCATACATAAAACAAACAACACACACAACTTCACAATATTCAGGAAACTGACAATCACAAGCACCACCACTCACAACCTATCGAACCACCCACTAACGCTTAAGCAACCAGACTTCAGATACATGTTTTATGGATTAAACAGAACATCCATGAACAAACAGAACTACACACAACAACTAAACACAATAAAACAAATAGCAGTAGAAAATGGATATTATACCAATATGGGAGACAAGTTTAATCAAAAAAATATGTAAACAATACAAAAATGGACATACCACACACACACACAAATCCTCACCCAATACAGAACAATGCAAAGCACAAACAATTACCACACACGAGACACAACAGAGCAACAACACACACACACACACAAAACGAAATGGCACATACCTACAATAAATACATTGTTCACAGAATAGGCAGCATGTTAAAGAAACAAGGACTAAAAATAGGATACAGGACAGAGAAAACAACACAGAAAAAGATCAGAACACAAGAAACACTCATGGATAAATTTAACAGATCAGGAATTTATGAACTCACATACAGAAACTTCAAACACCACCCAACTACAATAGAAACAGACGTAAGAATACTAAAAACCAGCCGCAGCAAACTGACTATTGCAGAAAACTCCCGTATACAGAAGGCAATAGCAGAAAAAAACAGGTCTTAAATGAATACACTACACTCCGCAAGGGCGCACTATTTAACACATTAAAGGAACTTTACAAAAAAGACAACACAAACAGATAAAATCTACACACACACACACACACACATACACACGAAAAATGGATAAACTACAATATGCAAAGACTCGCCATTTACACACAAAAGAAACACCATGTAAAAGGCAACACAAACAGCTACGAAGCGTATAGAAATCACACACACAAGGATAAAATGTAAATAAAATTCAAATATGTCGTCAAACTCACTGGTGCACGAACGAACACTGACTGTGCTGGGACACACAACAACCACAATCACACTGTGTTTTGGTGAAGTGAAAAGTGTTTTACGACTTTATTTGTGCAACATACGTGTTATATTTACGTGTGCAGCAGGACACCTCACCACGATGCGGAGAATAAAAGGGCTTGCCACACGAAAACGTAAGTAAAAACGAATATACGCGCGAGATACCGTGACAAACCGAATTAGATTCTAGATGATAGGTTAACTCCCGGCAAAATTTCTCATCAACATCGTTTGGTAGCAGATGACAAACTACCTGTAGTAAGTATTACACGAGTGATCTGGAAAAATCATGCACACCAAGTGTAAAGGTACCAACAAAAAGAAACGACTATTGTTTGAAGTAAACATCCACATAATTTTGTAATCATTTAATAAAAATATTCACATTACAGAATAAATAAAACGGAAACACACTGATGATGGCACAGTGGTGCTGAAACATGTTTTGGTACTGAGAACAAACGGTGTTTTGTTTAACTGTCTAAAATGAATACACTACTCGCTGCAAGGGCACACACACGTTAAAGAAATTTTACAAAAAGAGAACACAATCAGATAAAGTCTACACACACACACACACACACACACACACACACACACACACACACACACACACAAAAATGGTTACACTACAATATGCAAAGACTCACCATTTACACACAAAAGGAACATCTTGTAAAAGACAACACAAACAGCTAAGAAGTGTATAGAAACCACACACACACACACACACACACACACACACACACAAGGATAAAATGTAAACAAAATTCAGATTAGGCGCCGAACTCTCTGGTGAACAAATGAACACTGATTGGTCTGGGACACACAATAACCACAATCACAGTGTGTTTTGGTGAAGTGAACAGTATTTTACGACTTTGTTTGTGCAACATACGTGTTATATTTACGTGTCATCACGAGACGTCACCATGATGCCGAGAATAAAAGGGCTTGCCACACGAAAACGTAAGTAAAAACGAATATGGGCGCGAAATATCGTGACAAACCAAATTACATTCTAGATGACAGGTTAACTCCCAGCAAAATTTCTCATCAACATCGTTTGGTTGCAGATGACAAGCTACCTGTAGTAAATAATACACAAGTGATCCGGAAAAATCATGCACACCAAGTGCAAAGGTATTAACGAAAAGAAACGAACTATTGTTTGAAGTAAACATCCACATAATTTACTAACCATTTAATAAAAATGTTCACATAACAGAATAAAAAAAACGGAAACCCACTGATGATGGCACAGTGGTTCTGAAACATGTTTGGTTACTGAGAAAAACGGTGGTTTGCATAACTGGCGGACCTCACATCCTTCAATAAGTCTATTTCCTAGTCCCAAAAAGATTACTAGTGGTCGCTCAAATTTCTAATTAAGTCATCAGCTTGTTCGGCAATCTTTTTATTTGCCAAAGAAAAATCACTAAACAGCCATATGTTTTCAGAAAATGCTATTTTATTTATAGAACCAGTTTAGCAGAACATTAATGCCATCTTCAGGACCCTATGCAAACCATAAACAGAGAATCAAATACATCGATGCATGCGTAACTGGAAGCCATTAATACCTATACTCTGTGCATTCCTTTTGGAGTGCGTACTCTAAAGACTTGACAAGGTGAGTTCTTAGTTATTAGTGAAGGAAAAACCGCAGCCATTTCTTTATTGTCTTCTGGACGCGGACCTCGGCGAAAATCTTCATTAAATTACACAATATTCAACCTCTCCGTAATCACCACGATAGTTAACGCCATCGTGTATATAACACTCAGAGTAACGCCTACTTAAATGCTATCCATTGTCTGCTCTGTATATTGCTCATACTGTACAAAACGACTTCAGAGACCCTATTGTGACCATGCACCACCACCTTCGCCGAACTGTTTTTGGTCGTACCGCGCTGTGCCTATAGTATTTGATCAAAAGTATTCGGACGTCCTTGCGTACTGCGAAACAGTCCACTAGATGTCACAAGAGACAGACCTGTCCATATAAAAGGAGGCGGGCAGTGTTGTCTAGAAGAAGCAGTAACCCCAGAATGGGTCTCTCAGAGAAGCTCACTGACTTTGAACGTGAACTTTATGAGGTGCCACATGTATAACAAATCCACCAGCTGCCCAAGTCCACTTTTGGTGGACTTTATGGTATGCCAACTGTGTAACAAATCCACCAGGGACATTTCAAACGTTCTAAAGCTGCCCAAGTCCACTCTTGGTGATGTTATTGTGAACCGGTAACGCAAAGGAACATCAACAGCTAAACCATCATCAGGGAGATCTCAAGAACAGACGGACGAGAAACGTCGAACAATGCGGAGGGCAGTTGTAAAAAATGTGCGGAATCAGCTCTCGAGTTCCAAAGTTACTACCGACAGTCCAGCTGGCGCAATACCGGGCTTGGGGTACATAGATCAAGCAGCTCCTTATAAGCAACAAAATTCAGTAGTCAGTGCTATGTGACGATTGAGGTGATGTAAGGATCGAAGCCACTGAACAGTGGATGAGCAAACGAGTGATTTGGAGTAATGAACCACTTGGGCAGTCTAGTGCAAGGGTTTGGGTTTGGCGATTATCCGGAGAGCGGCACCTGTATTGACGCCAGAGAAACATGAAAGAGGTAGTGTTACAGCATAACATGATTAGAGTGTTTCCCCCTTATTTCATTTAAGAAAACGCCACACGCAGATGGATGTGAAAACATTTTACACCATTGTCTATAGTGAACAGTAGAGGAACAGTACTAAGACGATGACTATTTGCATCAGCCTGAAACGGCACCCTGTCAGAAAGCAACATGTGTGAGGCAATGGCTTGTTGACAATAACATTCCTGAAACCGACTGGCCTTCGCCAAGTCCCAACCTGAGCCCAATGGACCCTCTTCTGGACGACTAGAACTTCAGTTTCGGTCCAGATCCCAGCGGTCAACATCACTAGCTTATTTGGTTACGGGTCTTGAAGAAGAACGCGCTGGCATTCCCCCAAGACATTTAGGCACATCATTGAAAGTAGCCCCACCAAAGTTCATGCCATCATAAAGTTGAGGTGTGAACACACACATATTTATGTCCACTAACAGATGTTTGGATACTTTTGATAGAGAACTACCGGTGGAAAGAGAAGGCGACATCGTCCCAACTAAGCGCCAGCGAAAGTGGTACACTTAAAGCGGGTCTCTGTGCAGCAACTCCTATTCAGTTCCAGATAACACCAAGCGGTTAGCAGCTATACCATTCATGGCAAACATTGTAATTACAGGTTCCAAATTCCACCGAACCATGCGTGTATCTTTTCATCACACGACATAGGATTCAGAGAGTAGCCTTATCGACTTTGCATGCTTTAAACACGGAAAAATCCTCTCTTTGACTGCTGCGTCCCACAACATTTCGGTGGACGCCGGTAGCAGAGCACGGATTCGCTCTGAATCACATAAGACATTCCACATCCTATGTCAAAAGTGCGCCGATCAGACTGATGGTGTAGCTTTTCTCGTGTTGAGGACGTTTGGCCCTCTTAAACGTTTCTTATAGCCTCTCACCATCAGTAGGAACTTTCCGTCCTATAACATGCATCGGTCTGTTCGCACTGGCTACTTATCAATACGTAATGTACCACCTACGCATTCCCAAATTGTGTGGTTTAAGTACACTGTCTAATTTATTAATTGTGAAGTTCGAAAGTTCACAACCAGACACTTTTTCAAGCACTGAGAAACAAAAATATTTTGAACTTTTGTTTTCCGCTCCAAGCTGATGTAAACTACAGACACCGATTTCGCTATCAGCACTCTATCATCAGTAACAAGCTAGTCGGTTCAATTGATAGCACAATGGACTCGCATTCGAGGAACTTCAAATCCCTCTTCGGCCCTTCCGATTGAGATTTTGCTTGGTTATCCGAAATTGGCAATTTTGGGATGGTGGCTTTGAAAATGCCAACATCTTTCCTTAGTCTTGCCCTATCTGAGCTTCTGTCCCGTCCCTGAGAACATCGTCGCCGAAGGGAAGCTGAACGCTCATATTCCTCTCTTTTCTGTTCTTCTATTACTAACCTTGGTCTGAGGAACAGTAAAGAGAAGTGTGATACAATCGTGGATTCGTCTGACATCAGTCTGCATTCTGAGAAAGATATAATAAATACAAAACTACTGCATACAGCGAGTGATTAAAGAACGTGTCAAATATTCCTACACAAGATGGTACAAAGTAGAAGAAAAGGTCCTATAATAGTATGTCTATCTATATCCGGATCCCGTTCCAGCTACTGCCGGGTCTGGGTGCTGACGAGTCCTCTCCATTTGGCTCGGTCCTCCCACCACTTTTCTTCCTCCACTTGCTGCCAGGTCTCACCTCTCCTTTCCACAGATATTCTCACTCCCATTTTCCACCGTGTTCTTGGGCACCCTCTAGGTCTTTTTTCATCCATCTTTAGTTCTTCCATGATTTTGAGGAGTCTCTGCCCATGCATCCTCTTAACATGCCCGTATCGTCTCAATCTCATTTTTTCAATTTCTTCTCTCATACTTTCTTGTTTAAGGTCCTTTCTAATCTCTACATTCCTTACTCTGTCCATCCTCAGACCGGAACCGCGCGACTACCGTCGCAGGTTCGAATCGTGCCTCGGGCATGGATGTGTGTGATGTCCTTAGGTTAGTTAGGTTTAAGTAGTTCGAAGTTCTAGGGGACTGATGACCACAGATGTTAAGTCCCATAGTGCTCAGAGCCATTTTTTTTCTGTCCATCCTCGTTTTTCCCTTAACTGTTCTGAGAAATTTCATTTCCCCTGCTTGCAGTCTGTTCCAGTCCGTTTCTGTCACTGTCCATGTTTCTCAATCACAGGTGACAATTGGGAAGTAATAATTCTTATACATAAGGAGTTTTGCTTTTTCTGAAACTTCTTTATTCCAAATCAGGTGTTTTATTGTTTGGTAGAAATTGCCTCCCTTCTGTAACCTCCTATTAATTTCGTTGGTTATTCTTCCATCCCTAGATATTTCACTCGCTAAATAAGTGAAACTTCCTACCACTTTGAGGGATTCTCCATTCAAGGTAATATTTCCGTTGATCCCTTTCTCTCTTCCAAATACAATTACTTCACTCTTATCTTTATTTATTTTTAATCCATACCTTCTCATTTTTTCCTTCCATGCATCAAGTCGTAGCTGTACATCTACCTCTTTATCACCCCATATTACCACGTCATCTGCAAAAATCATCTTTTCGTCTTTTTCTTTTATTATATCTTTAGCTGCTCTAGTCATTCCCTCCATCACAACATTAAAAAGTGCAGGAGATAGAATACTTCCTTGCTTAAGTCCTTGTCTTATTTCGAAGTATTCAGAGTTCCACAATGGTGTTCTAATTCTATAATTGTGTCCTCTGTACATTGTCCTTATTACATTAATGTATCCATTTTCTATATCTATCTTCTTCATTTCATCCCAGAGTCTTTCCCTGTTAACTGAGTCATATGCCTTTTCTATGTCTATAAAAACCATTATCACCCTTTTGTTATACTACCAACTTTTTTCCATCAATTGACGGATAGAAAATATTAGGTTGATCGTGCCTCTCCCTTTCCTAAACCCATGTTGTTCTTCAGTCAGCTCCTTTTCTATCTTTTCGCTTATTCGATTTAGTAAAATTCTTTCAAAAATCTTGGCTGTATGACTGATAACGGTTATTCCTCTGTACTTTTTACAAAGTCTTTTATTGCCTTTTTTGAAGATGGGAACATTGTCTCCTCTTCTCCAGTCGTCAGGTGTTGTACTATTTCTGTACACACTTGATAGTACTCTATACAGCCACTGCATTCCCACTGGGCCTGCTGCTCTTATCATGTCCACTGATGCTTCATCAGGTCCTGGGGCTTTCCCCCATTCATCTTCTTCACAGCTATTTCCATTTCTTCCAGTGTAATTGCCCTAATTCTGCTTCCCAACTTCTCTCAATTTCTCCATTATTTGTTGTTTCCTCGTGTACCTGCTCCTCAGCGTTTAACAGTTTCTTAAATGTTCTTTCCAGAGATTTTTTATATTCCCTGGATCTTCAATCACGGTACCGTCCTCTGTATGTACGAAAACCAATACCTCTTGGGATATGGGCCATTGAAGACCTGTAGTTCACAGCCTGTATTTTATTTACGGAGGAGGTAGGATTCACAGGATAGGCCCGTCCACATGTTGGCAAGAGTGTTTCGAGTGCACTGCAAAAGATTCGAAAGCGCTTTCTCATCCTCCATACAGTCTCGATCTCCCCCGATGCTATCTACATTTTTTGGACCTCTTAAGGAAGGCATTCGTGGCCGTCCGTTTGGTGATGATAGTACGGTTTTGTGGTCGCCCGACAGCAAGATCTTTAGCGCCCGCGCTATCGATTTATTTCGGATTAAGAGGTGCACAGCTGGATGCAATCATTGTTCCGTAAGCAACTCTAAACGTTTTCCCTTGAAGGTATCGACCTCTCTGCCTCACAGTGGGATAAATGTACAGGCTGTTTCAAAAAGGACTTTACAACTTTAAAAATTCATATGAATTAATTCATAGAGAGGTGATTGTTGTGTCGATTTGTAGCGAAATACATCAAGTTCTATCTCGCGTAGTTCGCCAGTGCCGAATCGCACCGTAAGGGGCGCTAGCGGCAGTTGGGCTAAAGATGGCTGCCTTCACTGGGCCCGAGCGTGCTAGCTGTGTGTTTTGGTTTGATGAATCGAAGGCAGCGACAACAGTTCAGCGTAATTTCCGTACCAAGTACGCCAAAGAGCCTCCTAATAGGACTACAATTTAGTAGTGGCATACATGTTTTGTAAAAACAGGGTGCTCGGTAAGACATGGGAATCATCAGGTCGTCCAAGCACATCTGACGACGTCGTTCAGCTAGTGAGACAACGTTTTGTCAACATCAACAGCCCTACGAAATAGACCCAGCGTGCATCTCGTGAACTGCAAATCCCACAAGCGACTGTTTCGTATGTGTTGAGAAACCGCCGGCCGCGGTGGTCTCGCGGTTAAGGCGCTCAGTCCGGAATCGCGCGACCGCTACGGTCGCAGGTTCGAATCCTGCCTCGGGCATGGATGTGTGTGATGTCTTTAGGTTAGTTAGGTCTAAGTAGTTCTAAGTTCTAGGGGACTGATGACCACAGATGTTAAGTCCCATAGTGCTCAGAGCCATTTGAACCATTTTTTTGTTGAGAAACCGTTTGCATTTGAAACCGTGCAGATTGACGATCGTACAACCCATAAAAGACACTGATAATATTGCTCGCAAGAACTTCTGTCCAGGTATGTTAAATCGATTTCATGAGGACGAATATTTCTTGGACAAAATCATCTTTTCTTACGAGTCGACTTTTCACTTAAGGGTCAAGCTTAAAACACATAACTGTAGAATCTGGAGCAGTGAAAATCCACATCAAACATTGTAACATATTCGTGATAGCCCTAAACTGAACGTTTAGTGTGCACTGAGCAAGAACGAAGTGTACTGCCCCTTTTTTTGATGAGAGGGACTGTGTTCCTGGATGTGTCACAACAACTTTTGATACCGCAGATCAATGAGGATGATCAAGAACGTGTAACGACAACTGTACATATAACAAATCCACTGACATTTTTGATTCACCACAGATAAAGAAAGAACCGAAAGAAACTTCTGAAGTAGAATCGGAACACATCGATCCTGTAGAACAAAACAGTATAAAAATTTTAAGTATGAACGACTTATTTGAACAATTAACCAAACAAATTGCAGGACAGAATGAGCAGCTTAAAACGCACGTTGACGAGCAGCTCAAAACACAGAATGAGCAACTTCAAAAACAAGTCGGCAATCAGGTTAATCAGCTTAAAACGCACGTTGACGAGCAACTCAAAACAGAGGTGGATCAAATTAAAGCACAGGTTGAAGGACAGGGAATTAAAATTAGTAAACAAATAGAACAGGTAGAACAAAAAGTGGGTAATTTAAGTTCTGTGGTAAATACACTGAAACTTGAAATTGATACCATTAACAAAAATATGGATACTATGCAGGAGGAAATTGGAAACATTAATAGTAGATTCTATGTTGAAATTCTCAACATCCAAGAGAAAGTAGAACCTTTGGTTGAAACTAAGGTAGACGAAAAAGTTTT
The DNA here is from genome assembly GCF_023864345.2 of Schistocerca serialis cubense. Taxonomy (NCBI): domain Eukaryota; kingdom Metazoa; phylum Arthropoda; class Insecta; order Orthoptera; family Acrididae; genus Schistocerca; species Schistocerca serialis. Next base: position 311,195,138 of record NC_064643.1, read on the forward strand.
CGGTCTCAAAACTGAGATCGTAAACGAATGTCAACATGGGATATCACAATTGAAAAAGGTAATTTTAGACACTGAAAAGGATTTAAGTAAAAACGTAACCGGATGTGTTCAAAATTGTGAACAAAATACTACGAAAATTCAAGGCAGAATTTTCGATCTGGAGAGCAAAATTAAAGATAGGCCTGGTGTTGTCTGTAATGGCACTCCAATTACGAAGCTGTTAGAAGGCGAGGAACGCTTTGATCCAGCCAAGAAACATAACGGGTGGCATCCGTTAGATTTTATCAAAAATTGCGAGAGAGTATTTCCTGAGCACTTGTCTGATCAGGAAAAGATAAATGTAGTAATTAGCGCCTTAGCAGGTGACGCTAAGCGCTGGGGGATAAATTTAAATACCGAACGAATGACGTTCGAAGAATTTAGGCAGAGATTTAAGGAAGAATATTGGTCTGAACAAAAGCAGGACCATTTATGGCGCGAGTTTATCATGGCCAAACAGCATGATAACCGGGGCAGAAATTCTTTGAAAGATTTCTGTGAGTATTGGTACCGAAAATTGACACACTTAAGAGGTAGAAGATCAGATTCGGAAATTATCTGGGAGCTATATAAAAAGCTTCCAGAGGATTCAAAGAGGTATGTAGGAAGCAATCATCGTAGCTTCCAAGCATTTCTAGAAAGGGTCGAAGATGAAGACCATTGGCGCGAAAGTCGTGCCAATTATCATAATTTTGGTAACCGTAATAACCGACACAATGACGAACGAAACGACGGCGATGGATTTCGCGTCAATGTAATACAAAGAGGAAGAGGCAGAGGAAGAGGCAGAGGAAATAATCCAGGTCGCGGTAGAGGGTATACCGCGCAAAATAATAACGACACGGGAAACTAATTTCCGCGAACGTTGCGGGCCAAACGGAAGCGGACAACACATACAGGCCCCGATTTAAGAAAAGATATCGGACCGACCGTAATGTAATGAGACAGGCTAGGGTCGGACATGGAACGCCGCGACGTGTTGTGGCGAAACAAGCGTCAGGTGCGAGCCAGAATGAATCATCTCAGCCGCACAGAGCGCTACATGTTAACAGGCGAGTGGAGTATCAGAGGGCAACGGCCCAGCCTAGCAGAACATCTGTTCGGAAAGAAGCCGCTAGCAATACGGCAGCAGTAGATACGAACATAGCCGTCAGAGCTAAGGAAAAATTTACGAGTGAGAATTCCGTGGCAAAGGAAACAATAAATGAAACTGTGAATACACAGAGAGGTGCGGTTAGCAGTGTTTGCAATGAGATAAAAGGCAAGGATGAATTAGCAGAAGTAAGTGATCGGCGTGTGCAGATCGATGATCTGTACAAGGGCCTAAAGCAATGTGAGTGGGAGGATTTTAAAAGGGAGTATGAGGCGAAGAAATTAGTTAATAGGAAAGGAAATGATAGGGACGTCAATAAGGTGACGTGGCCCAAATTTGAAGAGGGGAGAATAAATAGCGCCGCGCAAAGTACGCGTACTGCCGATAGGAGGAAGGTTAATGATAGGAAGGATTTGGAGGATGAAATCCTCAGCATTGACGAAGAAATAACTTCTGCTAACAGTCCGCCAATAGTACAAGCTGCTACCGAGAGGCACCGTGGAGAAGGGGTAGATGATTACCTGAAAGTAATTAAAGTCCACGAGGATTACACTAAATATGAAGTCACAGTAGATGTAAATAAAGCTGATGATGAGGCCGTTTTGCCAAAAGAGGAGACTGAATTAAAATCCAAGCCTGACGACAATACAGAGGAAGAACTTAGTGCCTGTCTCAGAAAAGCTTTTATGTTAGAACCTGAAAGCGATCCGGAATGGTCGGATTCCGACGATAGTTCAGATGATGAAAGGTACGCAAATGTAAACAAAATTGAATATTCTAACTCTCCCTATTGTGCAAAAGTAGCGTGCTTAAGTGAATCTGATGTTGAGGAAGAGAGTAATGATGAATCTAGTGAAGATGAATTTTCAGGTGTAAAGGAAAATGAATATACTTTTACTGAAAGAGGGTATGAGAAAATCAGTGAAAATAATAGGGATGCAGTTAATTGCGGTATTGTACCTAATGATGAAGAAACTTCAAAGCAAAATCCAGACGTTGAGACCGAACAAAGAAAGAAAGAGCCACCGGACGACTCAGTGTTTATTTTGCAAAGAGTTCAAGTAAGCAAAGACTTTGAACTCCAGAAACCAAAAAAGCCGCCAGATATAATTGGTTCACAAGTCAGGAACGTATCTTGGGACGATGTCACAGTCGACCAAGGTGCGTTGCGGAAAAAAGAGGAAGGGGCATAATTTAGAGCCTGGGGCAGGTTTATATCGGATTTTGAGAATGTCATGAACACATTACATCATGAAACTACAGGATTTCCACCGGAAGAAATTTTGTTAGGCAGAAGTAGTAAAATTTTAATTGAAGAAAAATTAGAGTTTCCACCTTGTACAAGTTTGGGATTGGATCAAAAGAAAGAATTGGTGATAAAAAGGGCAAAGCAAAAAGCTGAATCTAGATCTAAAAGACACAATAAAAATTTAAAAGTTTCAAAATTTAAAATTGGAGATTATGTTCTTTTAAAAACCCACGAAAAGTCTAGTGAACTAAACCATGAAATTTCAAAATTTAAATATATTTATAATGGACCATATATAATACAGAATATTCCACACGACAATGCTTACTACCTGATCTACCCAAAATCCAAAAGACCTTTAGGTGTAAGAAATATTGTGGACCTGAAACTGTATGTTCCTAGGAACGAGTAAATGTGCTGTATCTTATGCTGAACCCAAGTTATTCTAAATGTATGTAATCTCTGTAAATGTCTGTATACCCTTGAAAGTGTGCTGATGTAGTTATGTGAGTTTCAGATTACCAATTGTACTGTAACTGTAAAAATGTATGGAGAAAAGGACTGAAAAGAAAGGATAAATGCTATCAGCCAGATAAAAGATGGGACTGTCAAAAATGAAAATGGGCAGTGTATGAACCATAATATGAAGGACTGCCAAATACCAATGAGGGCAGATAAATAATCGATGGAAAATTGTAAATGTGATCCAGGAGATGTGACAATATGAAGTAAAAAGGACTGCCCAAATCCGCATAATAGGCAGCAAATATGTATAGTTAATTTTCTGAATATATGTGTGTGTGTTTTGTTTAGTGAGTAAGAAAATGGACTGCTATTCAAAGCAAGCAGCGACAAATTATCTTATAGTGTATACAAAATATGCAATTGTTTTTGTAGTTAAATGTTTGTATTCCAGAATTTTAAATTATTTCTTTGAGAAATTTAGAAAAAAATGATTAAATTGCTATTTTAGTGATGTTATGATGGGAAGTTGGACTGTGCAAAAGGCACTTGAGTAAATGACAAGTAATTATTCTTGAAGTGTTAAAAAAGTGTAAACCTATTTACAGTGAGTAAAAGGAAATATGTAGTGTAAATCTTTTTGGACAATTAAGTGAAGATTCGGAACCACTGTATAATTGTAAGATTTAGTGTTCCCATAAAATTTGGACTTAAGAAAATTTTCTGGAAACAGGGACATGTGTAACGACAACTGTACATATAATAATTTTTTTTCTTTATGAATTTAGATAAATTAATATAAGCAATGTTTTGAATTTCTTTTTCGATTCTTTTCGTGTCATGTTAAAGAAACTGTGAGCAACTTTTGAAACGAATATTATTATTTATGTTAGATTTCAAATAATGTGGTAATCAAAGGGAAGTGTATTTAATGTTAAAACTATTGTAAGATGTGAAAATTGTAATTTATACACTTGGTCCATACGTAGGTAATGCATTAGGATATGTGTAGTAGAAAACCTGTGGTGAATACCCTACCTGTAGGGGAGCGGGAAAAGGCGAGGCGGGAAAACGCACACTGGCGCGGTTCGGCACAACGGGCACAGTATAACAGTCGGAGGCGAGCAACAGTCGGAAGTACACGTACTGTACCGAGGAGGCTACCCAGGAAAAGTGAATTCCATTGAGCCTCGGATGAACCGATTCCGACGACTACTTGGCATGGCTATATTCTGAGGCACAAAGTTGGAAAGATAACGACGCTAAGAAGAAGGAAAGTGCCGCTGCAGTGAGAGCCTTAGCCGTGCTTGCATGTGTGCCGTGCTTCTCGCTATCTCGCTGCCCGCCAACTGTCTCACCGACTTGCACAGGTCAAACATTTATTTCATCTTTAGAAGTGTATCTGTGTGGACCAGTGCCGAAACTGTTTCTAACTGTTCAATAATAACGTGACTTTTACCAGAATTGCCTTAGCCATTACTGATCCTGATCACTGTCCTAGACAGGGTCCTTACCTCGTATTGTGCAATCCGAGTATCCTAAACTGAAAGTTTAATGTTAGTGTTAATGAAAATTACCAGCAGATTAATCTATGCCATAAAGGAATCTAAAGTGCTGTGTGTTATTGCAAATGTTGGTAAATAACAAAAGCATGACTAAATTGGAAGAGAGTTTTTTTTTTTTTTTAATTGAGTTAGCGATGTTATTTAATTAATTTGAGACAGAAATAATGACAGTTAAATTACTCAGAAGTAAGACAAAAGAGTAGTTATCCATAGATTGATAATTTTGAGTGTTAATTTGCCTTCAGTACTTAATAGTTTCAGTATAACGACCATCACAGTTTCAGGCCCCCCCCCCCCTTCTCTTGTCCATTCTTTCAAACCTTGAAATGTGTTGATCAGATTTGACCAGTAAGGCTAAATTCTATATTAATCCTAAGTGTATTAGTGTTTTTCCATAATTAATAGTGACATTGTGTGTGTACTTTCAAGATTGTCGATGCTAGGGCAATCTATGCCCGATTTTAGTCTGCTCAACATACAAAAATGCAGTTCGTAGTAATCATTGCTGTGTGGTGTTGTGTAAACTTAGTTCGTCCAAAGTAGTACAAAAAGAGAAAACTTTAGTTCAGTGGATTTTTCTGGTTCCAAACTTTGCCATATAACGCATCATTACTACGTGTTACTATGCTTGTACATGCACCCACTTGTACAAGGAAAAACTCACTCATTGCCTAAGTAGGCTGGCGACCGAATTATTAATTATAGGTAGCATCTACTGTGTGTACTTCTTGTCTATGCTGAAGGGTAATTATACTTTACATTTGCTTGACTGCATCACTGTAGTTATTGACTGAGTATAAGTCCGATCTTGCTTCTATTAGGTACACGCGGTCAACTAATGTACTAAAATCCTTGTTTATAAGGTGAAGCCCGTGAACTTATTGCAGTACAGGCTTTATAGAGCTAACGTACGTCCGAGTAGGGCGGAAGCGTTACAAACGAAATGTTTACTTCATGCAAGATGGTGCACCACTCCGCTACCTGGCACACGTCCGGGATTTTCTCAGTGACGGCTTTCCAGGTCAATGGATTGGCCGTGAAGGGCCAATTGCAGGGCCCCCACGTTCCCCAGACCTGACTCCACTCGTTTTTTCTCTATGGGGATTCATCAATAATATCGTGTTTGTACCTTCCGTGCCAGCTTCTCTACCTGAACTTAGAGCAAGAACTTACGCCGCCACTGAGCAAGTTACACCTGCAATACTATAGCGAGTTTGGGAAGAAATTAACTTCCGATGGGACGTGTGCAGGATAACCAAGCCACATACAACATATTTAGTTTAAAGTAAAAAAACTTGATGTGTTCCCTACAAAGTAACATTAAACCAGGCTCTATATTTTCTTTCAATAAATTTAAATGAATTTTTAAATTTGTAAAATCCTTTTTGAAACACACTGTATTAACAGTTATGGCCATTACTTTTGAAATAATAAACAGTTTACTTACTTCTGTCTCGTTTCCATTTGACTGTCCCTTAACGGAAGTAGCGGTTCACAATACGCATTCATTCACGGTAGTATTAGTCGTGTTATGAAAACCATTTCATGTTACAGTTTCCTGTCCCCTCCTCACTCTTGGATTCAGATTGCTCAGTAAAATTTATTAGAGTTCAAACCTTCTTAATTTTAAACAAGAAAATTTACTCTAACTAGTTCTATACACAGTTTTTCCTTCTAAATTAAGACGTAACTTAGATATCTAAATAACTATATAACTATTATTGTATCTTAATATTTACATCTTTTTGTGTAACTGTGACCGTGCATATATCAGTGGAATTATGACAACCGTTATTAGCAAGGGCAGCTGTATCACGTATCAGTTCAGAGAAAGAACTTGTTTAGTACTGATGTGTTCTGACGAAACAATGACGAACGTGGAAGTAGAAACTCAAGTGTTGTTACTGATAGTGGCAGTTTGCAGGCCGTAAGTAATTCCTGTACATTTGTATTGGTGTTAGAATGATCTTCAAGAATACTCCAGTAATTAAAATGTTCTGCAGCGACATTCCCGCGTCGTTTAAGTAGACAATGAGATGGATACCGTTTAATAATTATAAAAATGACTCGTTGCGAGGTGTCGTAACTATGACCCACCACACAACATGCAAAGCCCTGAAAAGTTCAGTTGTTGCCTAGTTTTAGGGGCACAAAACACTCTGGGCAATGTAAAATGTGCAGTCCGCAGCTCGTGGTCGTGCGGTAGCGTTCTCGCTTCCCACGCCCGGGTTCCCGGGTTCGATTCCCGGCGGGGTCAGGGGTTTTCTCTGCCTCGTGATGACTGGGTGTTGTGTGATGTCCTTAGGTTAGTTAGGTTTAAGTAGTTCTAAGTTCTAGGGGACTGATGACCATAGATGTTAAGTCCCATAGTGCTCAGAGCCACTGTAAAGTGTGCGGAATTTTCCAAAATTTATGTTCTGCTTAGCTGAATGTTAGAAGGGATTCCTAACCCCATTTGTATTGATACATTTAATGACGGTTTTCTCTGGACTCGTGACAGCCTGTTAAAATTCATGAGATGACACTTATTTGAAGTATCACTATTTGGTCGACGCAGGATCATTACCTCGAGGCCTCTGTACCACCAGACTTGGAAATAACCAGTGTGGTCTGTTGCTTTGCTACCGCCGTCTCCTTCACGAAGGTACGGCCCGGCTCTCGTGGGACGGGTGCCTCAAGGTCACCCAGCAGCGAAGCCGTTCGAAGGGACGTGTGCGCAAGCAGCAACGGAAAAAGCCGACGACGCGATCTGGCTGCGAACCTGGTCCTTTTTTGCAATAAGGGAGAATGACCAGTCGTGCATGTGTGGCAGCATCGTTTGGAAATACCGAAGTGCGCAGCTGCAACCTTGTTCTCGAAGCGCGAGCGACGCAGCGCAACGATAAAACCCGCCTTAATAACAATTCGAAACATCTGACTTAAGTCTCCCCTTGTTTGGTTTATCTCCACTCCCTTATGAAAGCCGTTAATTTCCTTATCTACGTCACCTGTACAGCAAATAATCTCTCACCCATTAACTGTGCGGAGTTGTGATTCATTCATGAGCGAAAAGTAATTTTGTCATTCACGCAGTCACGTATCCTACTCGCAGAACAGGTGACTGTCGAATTTTAGACTCGAGCAACAGTTGGGGCTGCTCCACAGCTCTACATGAAAATTTTCACTATGCTAGTTGACCGGTAAAAATAGTCGGCCAATAGAGGGTCGGTTACTGCTGTTTGTGGACGACACTGCAATTGTCGTCCGATGATGTGCCAAGTGTGCTCGGTTGGAAACACATCTGGTGATCGAGCAATCCAAGGCAACATGTGGACACTCTGTACAGAATATTAGGTTAAACAGCAGTACGCGGGCAAGTGTTATCCAGTTGGAGAACACCCCTTGAAATGCTCTTCGTGAATGACAGCACAAAAGGTCGAATCACTAGACTGACATACAATTTTCAGTCAGGGTGCATGGGGTAACCACGATGGTGGTCCTGCTGTCATGCGAAACCGCTAGCCAGACCATAACTCCAGGTGCAGGTATGGTGTATCTAGCACGCAGACATGTTGGTTGCAAGCCCTCAACTGGCAGCCTTCTGACGAGCACACGGTATAACATCCACGAGGTAAATTTTAGCTACAGTGCGACGAGAGGAAATTATGCCTGTAACAGTTATAAACATTATCTATTCGACATATAAAAAAATAGTGAAAACTATGATAAATATTAATTATTTATATAATATTCTATGATGTAATTGGACATATCGATGTGTATCACACAAAGACAATGATAATTGTAAATTCCTTTTATGATCTGCGTTTGTCTTCCTTTGTTTTTACCTTTGTTGGTTGGCTTTTGTAGGTTGCGGACGCATATCAAACTGAGGTCTATTAAGAAATTGTAATTATTTCTTAATTATTACTTGAGAATAGAGTTCATTATCATTATAAATATGAGTGAATAATTATTTGTAACTTTAATTCCTCTCTCAGTAAGCATTATCTGTGTTAATTATTTCTTTCCGCTGCAAGGAGCGCAGCCATTGATGATAGCGATTTGTATCGTTTTCTTAGAAACAAATCAAATGTTTGCTTGATGAAGTCTAAATAGTGCACAATACGAAAGTAGAGTTTATTAAGCATTTCAAATACTTACTCATTTGCCCTAGCAATAGAAAGTCTCTATCAATTGTCTGCCGCCACCTTAACAATTAGCGGCAAATTCAAATTAGGCAACTCTGCAGACATAAATGCCGAACGTAATACAAATGTGTAAAAATAAATGTGCACCGGTGGTTCCGAACTCATTTTAATGAAAATAATTCGAATCAGATTGGTTCTTTGAAAACAGTGCTCATAGCACGATCCCTATAACAAACTTTTCTAGCTGATGTATGGAGCCGAAATTAATTACGCACGAGTTGCGAAGAATATTGTTTCAGGTAACATACGTCAGTGTTGTGCGGGGCTGATATTCGGTGGTATTAATGATCATTTTGCTGAAGATAACTATTTCCATCATAATTAATAATTGTATAGAATCTGTTGTATGAACTGTGATTTAGTGACACTTACACAACTTACAGACAACACTTTAACACAACGTTAACTTGGAGTTCTTTAGCAACTTGACCAAATCTTTAGGCGGGAGAAAATTTATTTAGTAATTACTCAATGTAATAAAATAAGATTATCATTTTCATTTACAAATTAGTTAAATACCAAACCACCGAATAACACAGCGAACGCCACAATGGCCATCACTGGCAGTGAGGCAGAATCAGCTTTCACCATAAAAAACGTAAGACCCCCATCGTGCCATCCTATGAACTCTCGCTTGACACCACTGAAGTCACAAATGGCACCGATTTGGGGTCGGTGGAATGCACGCTACAGGGCGTCTATCACGAAGCTACACTCCTGGAAATGGAAAAAAGAACACATTGACACCGGTGTGTCAGACCCACCATACTTGCTCCGGACACTGCGAGAGGGCTGTACAAGCAATGATCACACGCACGGCACAGCGGACACACCAGGAACCGCGGTGTTGGCCGTCGAATGGCGCTAGCTGCGCAGCATTTGTGCACCGCCGCCGTCAGTGTCAGCCAGTTTGCCGTGGCATACGGAGCTCCATCGCAGTCTTTAACACTGGTAGCATGCCGCGACAGCGTGGACGTGAACCGTATGTGCAGTTGACGGACTTTGAGCGAGGGCGTATAGTGGGCATGCGGGAGGCCGGGTGGACGTACCGCCGAATTGCTCAACACGTGGGGCGTGAGGTCTCCATAGTACATCGATGTTGTCGCCAGTGGTCGGCGGAAGGTGCACGTGCCCGTCGACCTGGGACCGGACCGCAGCGACGCACGAATGCACGCCAAGACCGTAGGATCCTACGCAGTGCCGTAGGGGACCGCACCGCCACTTTCCAGCAAATTAGGGACACTGTTGCTCCTGGGGTATCGGTGAGGACCATTCGCAACCGTCTCCATGAAGCTGGGCTACGGTCCCGCACACCGTTAGGCCGTCTTCCGCTCACGCCCCAACATCGTGCAGCCCGCCTCCAGTGGTGTCGCGACAGGCGTGATTGGAGGGACGAATGGAGACGTGTCGTCTTCAGCGATGAGAGTCGCTTCTGCCTTGGTGCCAATGATGGTCGTAAGCGTGTTTGGCGCCGTGCAGGTGAGCGCCACAATCAGGACTGCATACGACCGAGGCACACAGGGCCAATACCCGGCATCATGGTGTGGGGAGCGATCTCCTACACTGGCCGTACACCACTGGTGATCGTCGAGGGGACACTGAATAGTGCACGGTACATCCAAACCGTCATCGAACCCATCGTTCTACCATTCCTAGACCGGCAAGGGAACTTGCTGTTCCAACAGGACAATGCACGTCCGCATGTATCCCGTGCCACCCAACGTGCTCTAGAAGGTGTAAGTCAACTACTCTGGCCAGCAAGATCTCCAGATCTGTCCCCCATTGAGCATGATTGGGACTGGATGAAGCGTCGTCTCACGCGGTCTGCACGTCCAGCACGAACGCTGGTCCAACTGAGGCGCCAGGTGGAAATGGCATGGCAAGCCGTTCCACAGGACTGCATCCAGCATCTCTACGATCGTCTCCATGGGAGAATAGCAGCCTGCATTGCTGCGAAAGGTGGATATACACTGTACTAGTGCCGACATTGTGCATGCTCTGTTGCCTGTGTCTATGTGCCTGTGGTTCTGTCAGTGTGATCATGTGCTGTATCTGACCCCAGGAATGTGTCAATAAAGTTTCCCCTTCCTGGGACAATGAATTCACGGTGTTCTTATTTCAATTTCCAGGAGTGTATAACCGTTTAACAGCAGTTCGTTGTGCTGCTGTGATGCCAACTGCGGCTCAAATTGCTGCTGCAGATGCAGTACAATGCACCAGAACCATACCCAGAACACAATGGTCTTTCCTCTCGGTAGTGCCACGTGATCGTCCGGAGCCCGGTCTTCCTGCGACGGTACCTTCTCGTGATCACCGCTGCCAGCAGTCAGATACAGTGGCTACGTTCCTGCCAAGTTTTTTCTTAATATCGCAGAAGGAACATCCAGCTTTTCGTAGCCCTTGCTGATAACGACGTATTTGTCACCTTAAAGACGTTCTTGGCTAACAACTCATAAAGTCCAATCTCAAAGATAACTAACGCTCACGACCATTACAGCGTTTATTTAAAGCAAACCAGATTCGCATCCTTACATTGGCGCTACTAGCGCCACCCTTATTCGACTGGCTCAAATGGTTCAAATGGCTCTGAGCACTATGGGACTTAACATCTGAGATCATCAGTCGACGTAGAACTACTTAAACCTAACTAAGCTAAGGACATCACACGCATTCATGCCCGAGGCAGGATTCGAACCTGCGACCGTAGCGATCGTGTGGTTCCAGACTGAAGCGCCTAGAACCGCTCGGTCACACAGGCCGGCTATTCGACTGGCGCAAAATTTGAATAGACATCGTCTTCCAAATGTAGAAAAACGCCTACTAACTTTCTTTATCTCGCACAACTTCTCCTTGGTGTTGGGATCTTTTTTTTCCGTTACTGAATGTCATTCACTAAATGGAAATGCCGTGTGACTAGGGCCTCCCTTCGAGTAGACCGTTCGCCTGGTGCAAGTCTTTCGAGTTGACGCCACTTCGGCGACTTGCGTGTCGATGGGGATGAAATGATGATGATAAGGACAACACAACACCCAGTCCCTGAGCGGAGAAAATCTCCGACCCAGCCGGAAACCGAACCCGGCCTGTTAGGCATGACATTCCGTCGCGCTGACCACTCAGCTACCAGGGGCGGACATTCACTCAACGAATATTATGGAACTGTAACGAATGCGTTCCGGAAGTCAAGCAGCACGGCAACAACCCGAGTGCTGTTGTTCGCGGTCATTTTACATGTTTATTTTATGCTACAGGTCGGAAATTTTTTGGAATGTTTCAGGATGCTAGTTGGAGGAAAGTAGACAACGACATTTTATCAGCAGGAAGGAAAATACATATTCATTAATTATATACAGTAACCTTAATTCTAATTACCAGATGTTTCTAGAATAAAAGGATGTAGCTTAAATGACATGACTGGATTGGAAACTGCTTTTTACGAGGCGTGTTTTTTAAGTAAGTACCGTTTTGAAATTGCAAAAGACGTGCTAAGATATCTCAATAACTTTATTTTTACATGAAAATCTGTACCTTAATCTACTTTTCTACATAATTTCCGTCAATATTGAGGCACTAGTCATAACGTTGCACTAGTTTTTGAATATCCTCCTCATAGAAGTCTGCCGCCTGACTTGTTAACCACTGCATCACCACTGTTTTGACTTCATCGTCTTGAAGACGCTGACCGCCCAGGTGTTTCTTCAAGTGCAGGAACAGGTGGTAGTCACTGGGCGCAAGATCGGGGCTGTACGGAGGATGATCTAGAGTTTCCCATCGAAAAGATTTGATAAGATCTTTCTTCTGATTCGCCACATGCGGACAGGCATTGTCTTGCAGCAAAACGATGCCCTTCCTCAACTTGTCACGTCTTTTGTTCTGAATTGAACTTCGCAGATTGTGCAATGTCTTACAGTAAGCTGCTGCATTGATTGTCTCGTTACAAGGCAGAAATTCCACAAGCATTACTCCTTTTCTGTCCCAAAAAACTGTGACATGATTTTCCGGGCAGAAATTGTTTGCTTAAACTTCACTTTTCTGGGTGAATCTGAATGCCCCCATTCCATGTACTGTTGCTTTGATTCTGGTGTGACGTAGGCCACCGATGTTTCATCGCCCGTGACAATTTGGCTTAAGAAATCATCACCGTCGTTGTGGTACCGCTCAAGGATAGTCAATGTACTGCCTAAACGTTTGGTTTTGTGCATATCCGTCAACATTTTCGGTTCCCAACGTGCGCACAATTTCGGTAATTCAAATGCTCGATCACAATGCCATACAAAACACTACCAGAAACATTAGGAAAGTCATCCCACAAGGAGGAAATCGTAAAGCGTCTGTTTTCTCTCACCTTATTGTCCACTTCGTGCACCAAACTTTCAGTAACGACCGAAGGACGCCCACTCCGTTGTTCATCATGCACATTTGTGCGGCCATCTTTAAATACTCTCGCCCACTTTCTTACCATTCCATCATAATGTTTTCTCCGTAAACTGCACAGATCTCACGATGAATACCGATGACTTTTAGGCCTTTACCACTAAGAAATCTTATAACAGCCTGTACTTCAGAGTCGGCGGAAGTCTGAAGCATCTAAGTAAGACAGTTAGTGAATGCATAGATTCCAAGTATTGGCTGGCATATCGAAAGGTAATTTACTGATCTTCACAATAAAAACTGTAATCAAGTCAACGTGAGAACTAATGTTATTAACTGTATATTAGAATGTTCAGGAAGAAACACCTCCGTAGTCCAACAATTCACATCCTGCTAAGAGTTCACGTTGTGCTGCTAGAGCGGGTAAACTTTATGAAAACTGTTATTATTTTTCCAGGCGTTCATGGGCAAGTTACCTTAAACTCTATGAAACGCCTTCACTCCACAACAGACAGCGCAGAGGATCTGGATTTAACCCAAGATATTGCCAAAGTGTCTAGCGACCAGAAACTGCACTCTGAGTTACCTAGCAGTGTTCGTGTAACGTAGTGACGGAGGACGTATGTGAAAAGCAGCAATTTCTTTCGGGTGTACTTTATTGTTGATAAGGCGGAAGATTGGAAGAGTAACACAGGCAACATTGTGAAGAGGGAGGAAGAGAAGACCTTAACGTCCTGTCGACGACGAAATCTTTATACATCTACATCTACCTCCATACTCCGCAAGCCACCTGACGGTGTGTGGCGGAGGGTACTTTGGTACCTCTGTCGGTTCTCCCTTCTATTCCAGTCTCGTATTGCTCGTGGAAGGAAAGATTGTCGGTATGCCTCCGTGTGGGCTCTAATCTCTCTGATTTTATCCTCATGGTCTCTTCGCGAGATATACGTAGGAGGGAGCAATATACTGCTTGATTCCTCGGTGAAGGTACGTTCTCGAAACTTCAACAAAAGCCCGTACCGAGCTACTGAGCGTCTCTCCTGCAAAGTTTTCCACTGGTGTTTATCTATCATCTCCGTAACGCTGTCGCGATTACTAAACGATCCTGTAACGAAGCGCGCTGCTCTCCGTTGGATCTCCTCTATCTCTTCTATCAACCCTATCTGGTACGGATCCCACACTGCTGAGCAATATTCAAGCAGTGGGCGAACGAGTGTACTGTAACCTACTTCCTTTGTTTTCGGATTCCTTAGGATTCTTCCAATGAATCTCAGTCTGGCATCTGCTTTACCGACGATCAACTTTATATTATCATTCCATTTTAAATCACTCCTAATGCCTACTCCCAGATAATTTATGGAATTAACTGCTTGCAGTTGCTGACCTGCTATATTGCAGCTAAATGACAAAGGATCTTATTTTCTATGTATTCGCAGCACATTACACTTGCCTACATTGAGATTCAGTTGCCATTCCCTGTACCATGCGTCAATTCGTTGCAGATCCTCCTGCATGTCAGTACAATTTTCCATTGTTACAACCTCTCGATATACTACAGCATCATCTGCAAAAAGCCTCAGTGAACTTCCGATGTTATCCACAAGGTCATTTATGTATATTGTGACTAGCAACTGTACTACGACACTCCCCTGCGGCACACCTGAAATCACACCACATTCGAATAGGATAGAGATGTGGAAAGATATCGGCCACAATCTTATTACCTTGCGCAATATAGGAGAATTCTCCTCCACAACACGAATGTAGCCACCCAGCTCCTTATTGGCAGATGGTTCTTCCTTCGGTCTACTGAACAATACAGTCACGTGACAGACAACCGTGGCGCCGCGAGGGTCACAAACAGCTTGGTAAGTCTCACGAGTCACGGCCATGTAAATCCTTTGTTTATGCCAATTAAGTACCGCTAAGTCAGTCGCGTAATATGTCAAGGCGGCGGAGAAAATCTCCTTCTCCCAACAAGGTCGCAGAGACATCACAGTTAGCAATCTGAGCCGTTAATAGACGGGGAGGGAGTGTGTACGGATGAGACGCGTACACTTTGAAGCTTATAGATTAAGGGAAGGGAACAATAGTAGTTGCGGTTCAATGCGGACATTTGTTTTTTTTTCTGTTTAATGCATTGGCTTTTGGTACGTGCCCACACAATCATCTCACCAGTCGAATGTCAATGATGACAATACGGAAGTAAGGACAACATAACACCCAGTCCTCGAGCCGAGAAAATCTCCGACCGTTCCCTGTGTCGAACCCGGACCGCTTCGGTTAGCAGGCCGCCGCAATGACCGCGCAGCCAACCAGGCGGACTAGACGTAAGTTGCTGGGTGCTGATGCAGCACGTGGAATGCGGCAGACACGAAACGTACCACTCCAGAGACATACTTTCTTAGTTACTTTAGCCTAGCGAGGTGGTGTATTTACGGCGTCGAGGAGGGGCTCTGGTTTTTGACGCCACTCGTCATGACCTAATTGGTTCCGCCCTTTACCAGTTGTCAGTGGTCTTCCCTTCTGCTACATTTGTTTCAGTGTCTTAACAGCTTTGTCAAACCCCTGATGTGAGTTGTTACATCCTCCTTAGCGTTTGTTACATAATGTTACAAGAGAAACCGGGGCAGACTCATCTAACAATTTTCTGCTTAGCTGACTTGCAATCACACACAGAAGTGTTGATCTAGCACTCCAGTGAACGATTAGCTGTGTCGAAAGGTTTACGCCTAGAGACAACCTCATGTTGATATTGCTTGGGCAATGTCGTTCTCTTCGCACTTAGAAAATTCCATCTTCTGTTCCCTTACTTTCCGGAAGCGTAATAGCTGGAAGACTTTTTTAAGTAAGAGAACCCAATACGTCGTCACGCACTGCGAGCAATTATAAGAGCCAAGATATCATCAAGTGTGCTACAAGAAAATGTAATAGGTCCGCCCTGTTCTCTGACTGTAGGTGGATACACGATAGGATTTCTATTTGATATGGTGAGTGGCAGCTGGCTGTAAATGTCGTATAAAAGTCAATGTCAATAAGCGTAATGCTGGAAAATAGTATTACTGGTGTGCTGCTTCATATACTAATGTCGATCTTTATCTATGCGTAACGCTGCAAAGTGACATGAAACAGAACGAGCACGTAATAGCCCTGTCAAAAAAGAGTAAGAAAGGTCGAGTGGTAAAAACTTCGGGTAGTCACAAATTTTTTACAGTGGTATGCAGGAGCGCCCGGGACAACGTACTAAAAATCCTGTCTGGTGGGGAACGGGGATAGGGGTGGGAGGACGTTTAAAGCTAACTCTTTTATGTCTTTCTTGAATAACTCGAAAACCACGGCGAAAATGTTTCCCACTACAAAACTAAACTACGTTCAATGCTCTACAGAAAAGGTCTTATTCCTCTTTTTCTAGGATTAATAGTTTCCTCGTAGCAGGGGATGGCAAAATCGCAGGTTATTACAAACAGTATTTTAACAGCATAATATTAATGTTTATTGTCAAATGATGTGGATTAAGGACAAATGTATGTACCACATGTGACTGCAGTAAAGCTGTATTAAGGTATGACTATATTCTAGGGGGGAGGGTGGGGGGTGTGACGAACTGGATTTGGGGAGGAGGGGTGTCGGTGGATTGGTGGTCACCGCATCGTGTCGTGTATTTCCCACCTTCGTAGGTCCCCAAACTGAAGAGCGAGCAGGCGATTGGTCGCCCTCTTCACCCCACTGAGTCACAAGAAGCAACCGATGGCGTCTCACACTTACAACGGCCCTTCTGCAGCGCGCCTTATGAACCACTGGCGATGCAGTGCGCTGACATGCCCAGGAGGTGTTCCTTTTTCATAAAGTACGTTAACACTACATGGAATGTAGATACGACTACCCACGGTACTAACGCAAGAAATGCGAATGGTCAGTTACTACTTAAATCTCTGCACGCTGTTCTACGCAGCTAGAGAGGAAATTGACTTATGTCACTCTATTGGCAATTTTAGTGTTCTTTCGGGAAAGGTGCCTTCCGCCAATACAAGAGCTTCTCGCTTTTCAGTTTACAAGCAGACTGTACCTTCCTATCATTTCCTGCCCAGTTCGTTTATGTTAGTAGATAAAATTCCTTCACTGAGCTCGTTTTAAGTAGTGGAGCAGCGTTCTGTCTATTACATGAGTACTTACTTGCAGTTGTTAAGTCAGCTGTCATATAAAAATCCTGAACAGCTAGACCTGTCGTCTGAAGAGATTTATCCAAGTGTAGCGTTCTGTCAATCTGTATTCGACAATGTCGATTTCATTGTATCACTATCAACAGCTCAAATACTTTTCATTGTATGAAAGATGTAATGTACTCGTAAAAGCGTCAACGCAGCCTCAGCTCCCCCAACATCTGAAGAGGCATTTCACGTCACTGAGATGGAACTGGGCACCAGCAGAACATCCTTATATGGACAAAATCCTTGCATGTTACTCAAATATGGAAGGCCTTTTCTTCACAAACTTGAGTGAGACATCATCATCCCTTTCCTTATGACCACCTCTCCCATATAAACCATATCATTTGCACGGATATTATTGGTACTGGCTTTAATATCCGAGCTAATCCGTTGCAGAGCTCGAACGACGGAGTCGATATTACGACTAAGCTCTTTTCCCACATGATAGCCATCGTGAAAGCATCACTTCCCTAAATATGACGTTCTAAGACGGATCTTCCTCGGTAGGACTTGTCAAGTCAGCTGGACGTGGTCATCAAACTGTGCTACTCACTATACTCTACAAAGCACCTAACATCTAACACGCGTAGAACACACTCACTGGAGACTGCTACCGTGTCAACAAAGATTTCTAAATTTATAGAAAGGAGAAACAAGACCTTCTCTATTTTTTATAAAAGAATTGCGAGCCGCAATTAACGCAAAGGATGTTAATTGAGCCGGCCGCTGTGGCCGAGCGGTTCTAGGCGCTTCAGTCCGGAAAGGCGGTGCTGCTACGGTCGCAGGTTCGAATCCTGCCTCGGTCATGGATCTGTGTGATTTCCTTAGGTTAGTCAGGTTTAAGTACACTCCTGGAAATGGAAAAAAGAACACATTGACACCGGTGTGTCAGACCCACCATACTTGCTCCGGACACTGCGAGAGGGCTGTACAAGCAATGATCACACGCACGGCACAGCGGACACACCAGGAACCGCGGTGTTGGCCGTCGAATGGCGCTAGCTGCGCAGCATTTGTGCACCGCCGCCGTCAGTGTCAGCCAGTTTGCCGTGGCATACGGAGCTCCATCGCTGTCTTTAACACTGATAGCATGCCGCGACAGCGTGGACGTGAACCGTATGTGCAGTTGACGGACTTTGAGCGAGGGCGTATAGTGGGCATGCGGGAGGCCGGGTGGACGTACCGCCGAATTGCTCAACACGTGGGGCGTGAGGTCTCCACAGTACATCGATGTTGTCGCCAGTGGTCGGCGGAAGGTGCACGTGCCCGTCGACCTGGGACCGGACCGCAGCGACGCACGGATGCACGCCAAGACCGTAGGATCCTACGCAGTGCCGTAGGGGACCGCACCGCCACTTCCCAGCAAATTAGGGACACTGTTGCTCCTGGGGTATCGGCGAGGACCATTCGCAACCGTCTCCATGAAGCTGGGCTACGGTCCCGCACACCGTTAGGCCGTCTTCCGCTCACGCCCCAACATCGTGCAGCCCGCCTCCAGTGGTGTCGCGACAGGCGTGAATGGAGGGACGAATGGACACGTGTCGTCTTCAGCGATGAGAGTCGCTTCTGCCTTGGTACCAATGATGGTCGTATGCGTGTTTGGCGCCGTGCAGGTGAGCGCCACAATCAGGACTGCATACGACCGAGGCACACAGGGCCAACACCCGGCATCATGGTGTGGGGAGCGATCTCCTACACTGGCCGTACACCACTGGTGATCGTCGAGGGGACACTGAATAGTGCACGGTACATCCAAACCGTCATCGAACCCATCGTTCTACCATTCCTAGACCGGCAAGGGAACTTGCTGTTCCAACAGGACAATGCACGTCCGCATGTATCCCGTGCCACCCAACGTGCTCTAGAAGGTGTACGTCAACTACCCTGGCCAGCATGATCTCCGGATCTGTCCCCCATTGAGCATGTTTGGGACTGGATGAACCGTCGTCTCACGCGGTCTGCACGTCCAGCACGAACGCTGGTCCTACTGAGGCGCCAGGTGGAAATGGCATGGCAAGCCGTTCCACAGGACTACATCCAGCATCTCTACGATCGTCTCCATGGGAGAATAGCAGCCTGCATTGCTGCGAAAGGTGGATATACACTGTACTAGTGCCGACATTGTGCATGCTCTGTTGCCTGTGTCTATGTGCCTGTGGTTCTGTCAGTGTGATCATGTGATGTATCTGACCCCAGGAATGTGTCAATAAAGTTTCCCCTTCCTGGGACAATGAAGTCACGGTGTTCTTATTTCAATTTCCAGGAGTGTAGTTCTACGTCTAGGGGACTGATGACCTCAGATGATAAGTCCCACAGTGATCAGAGCCATTTGATGTCAATTGAATAACTGAGTACAAACGCCTTCAATGTTTACTGTTTTGATTAGTTCTGTAAGGGGCGCGTAGTGACGTTAAAAATTAAGCTTTCACGTATGAATACTGTCGACGTTTGTGTTCATGAGCCTGAGAACAATATGAAGGGCTTATTTCATTAGTGATACAAATCCATTTTTGTTCATTTTCCTAAAGTTAAATGAGCGCTGAAAAATCTGCAGCTGAGATACCAGAAATATTCAAGCATATGGCTTCCAGCTAGAGATGAACCTTTCTTTCTGTTTGTTTGGATCATTAATTTCAGAAGCATTATAGGCAGAAAAGTGGGGGTAATGGACTTGTACCACTACTGAAATAAGCCCTTCATATTTACTTAAAAGGTAATAATGGTTGTTTGATAGCAACCTTCATGATATTCATCTAAATATAATTTAATACACTAAGCAGTTGTAAATACCAAACTGCTCGAAAAATCTATCCAATGATACTTAACAAAACTGTTCAAATTTTCTCATTAAAGGCATAATTATATTTTTCTTTAGAAAATATCTGATTTGCAGTCTTCACAGAAATTAATGTCTTGCTATTTATTTAGTTTGCCTGTGGATGAAATTCAAGCCAATATCTATTAAGGCAGAACCACGGGTTATTTATTGACTTGCTTCATTCAGCGGAAAAACAACCAAAGCTAATAAATTTTAAGACTGTTTTGAAGATTAATCTTTCAGTTAGCAAGATATTACGTAATTTCTTGTTTAGAGCTCATAGCGCCACACGGAAAAACGATATACCTATGACACTCGCCGCCGGATTTCCCCGGCGATCTCGCTACAAACAGCAGATTTTTTGCATGTAGATCACTGTCAGGAATAGCGAGCGATGTCTGTGGGTATCTTACGTGGGTTCGCCGTATTCCGAAGGAGACCGCAAGGGCTAACCTGTATTGAGAATATCCAATTGCATCGCGTAATTTCCAAGCGTAAACAAGCCATGGACGGGCTACTTTCCACGTACAGCTGGAAGAAACATGCACGTGATTCTCTTCAGTTCACTGATGTTTGCGTTAAAATATTTTTAAAGTTACTGCGGAATAGGCCTACCCATTTTCTATGTAATGACGCCGCCTGATTAAAATTTCCCGTTGTTGTTTTTTGTCAACCTGGAATCACAAGCAAATAGAGCTATCAGTTCACACACAATGCAGAGGTTTACAACATTGAGGGTCGGATAACGAAACACCAGTGAAAATTACGTAAATGACGGCTGAAAACTTCAGGAAGATACAAATGCTACACGCTTTCTTCTTTGTCCTTGCCTTCTCCCGTTCCCCAGCGACGCCTTCCTAAGCACGCCACGCAACCTATCCCACGGGAAGGCACCATCTTCACTAATGCTTATTTTCTTCATTTCGCTTTGGATATCATTCAGCCAGGTGGTTTTGAGGTCTACTTCTTCCTCTCCTCTTTGTTGCCTTGGAAAAGTATTTTTTCACGACTTGGTCATCAAGTATTTGTATTATGTGTGCGTACAATCTCAATCTTTATTCTAAGAGTTTTTCGTTTGCGAGGAGACCAATAAGCTCTCTTAAGAACTTACTACGCTTTTCCAATTCCTGCGCTTTTTCTCTTTCAATACTACTCCTACCGCCCTTCGCAACATGTGCGCTTCTGTTGTACGGAGCTTCTGTTCTTGGGTATTTTTTGATGCCCACACTTCACTGCCATACAACAGAGCTGGTCTTATAGCGGTTTAATAATTGTTGCCTTTGGCTTTTATGGGCATCTTTGCATTGAATAGCGCCCCTGAAAGCACGTGCAACTTTTTCCAACCAGATGTGCTGTGAGTTATGTCTACTTCACTTGATCCGTCCTCTGGTATTACTGATCCCAAATGCCTCCAAGATGTTATCACATCGAATGGCAACATCATCAGAATGCAAAACATCCCACTGTCTTGGTATCTATATCTTTATGCTTAAATAATTCATTACAACATTGAACGATATGGGACTTAGAGCGCATCCCTTATTTTCGCCATCATTAACGTCAAAGCTCTTTGATACGGCTGCAGTACTTTCGATACAAATTTGCACATTTCTGTAGTTGTCCACCATGACTTGCATGTAGTACACCAGATCATGAAGTTCACGTCGAGTTTGACATATTACTGTCCTTAGTACTCGGTCCAAAGCCTTTTCTAGATATATAAAGACCAACTAACGACAGTGACTGTTTTATCGAGAATCTTCCATCACTCGTATTACTGCACGAAAAGCTTTTTTTTCTTTTATAGTAAAGACAGCGCACTGGCTTCAATGGATTTTATAGTCGCCTATAAAATCCATTGCAACCAGTGGGCTGTCTTTCAAAATGGTTCCAATGGCTCTGAGCACTATGGGACTTAACATCTCAGGTCATCAGGCCCTTAGAACGTGGAACTACTTAATCCCAACTGTCCGCCCCAGTAGCTGAGTGGTCAGCGTGACGGATTGCCGTCCTCTGGGCCCGGGTTCGATTCCCGGCTGGGTCGGCGATTTTCTCCGCTCAGGGACTGGGTGTTGTGTTCATCATCATTTCATCCCCATCCGGCGTGCAGGTCGCCCAATGTGGCGCCGAATGTAATAAGACCTGCGATATGGCGGCCGGACCTGCCCCGCGAGGGGCCTCCCGGCCAATGACGCCAAACGCTCATCATCATCTTCATCATCCCAACTAACCTAAGGACATCATACACATCCATGCCCGAAGCAGGATTCGAACCTGCGACCGTAGCGGTCGCGCGGTTCCAGACTGAAACGCCTAGAACCGCTCTGCCACCAGCGGCCGGCGGGCTGTCTTTACTACAAAAAATATTTTCACGGTTGCTGCACACAGCTATGTTTAAAGTTGCATGAATAGCATTCGTTGTTCTCTTTCCAGTTAAGAATTCAAACTGATTTTCTGTTAATGAGATAAGTTGAGCTACCACATCTCCAGGCTCTCTACCCCAGACTTTTGCGGGTATGATGCGTGAGTTTCATTCTCCTAGAGTTTTCACAGTTGCGTACGCCTCCTCTGTTTTTGCGGATAATATTATTAGCACACTGCTCTGCCAAGCATTACGCGTGTCCTCGCCTTTCAGGATGTTGTCAAACTGCTTTACAAGTCATATTTTTCAACATCTTCCAGTGTTTTCCACGCTTCCTCGGTGATTGGCCTTACACCACTCGCTTTGTTATTTTTAACTCTATAACTGCTCGTTTTATCTCAGTTACAGTGATTTCATTTACGGGACTAGGTATTATTGATGCTTTTATCTCTGCTCATTGTGGAAATTCCTCATTCTTTAGTAATCGTAATATTCATGCTATATTTCGCATTTGGCCTTATCAGCTATAAGCAGCGTGCCTTTGCTATCTTTGATGTATTTTGTTTTAAAGTTTTTAGTATTATTATGTCCGTATTTCGCTGTTTTGTAGATTTCAGCGTCCTCTCTTTTTCAATCCGTTTGTGAAGGCCGAGGTGAGCTACTTCTTTCTCGATAGCGATTGTTCTGAGGCACAATTTCTTCGCCACTTTGTAAGATCCCTTATTTATCTTTGAGGGAGTTTCTTGACATTCTTTAAATAATGTTTCGTGCTATCTGTTGTTAAACAACTCACTACTGGAATTTCAGTTGAGCCTTCTGGAGTTATGGTTTAGAAGGTTGTAGAACAGAGGTTCCCAACCTTTCTTAGCCCATTACCCCTGATTGCAGTCACATAATAGTTTGTCACCCCCCTCCTCCACCATCTTTAGCATTAGCACCTAAATAAACTTTAAGATGAAAAATAATTTTCCTTAAACATATTTTTAAAATGACAAAAGATAAATGATATTTAGTTTTTGTAGGTAGTTTTGCCCGCGAAAGGCAAAGGTCCCGAGTTCGAGTCTCGGTCTCGCACACAGTTTTAATCTGTCAGGAAGTTTCATATCAGTGCACACTCCGCTGCAGAGTGAAAATCTCATTCTGGAAACATCCCCCAGGCTGTGGCTAAGCCATGTCTTCGCAATATCCTTTCTTTCAGGAGTGCTAGTTCTGCAAGGTTCGCAGGAGAGCTGCCGTAAATTTTGGAAGGTTGGAGACGAGATACTGGCAGAAGTAAAGCTGTGAGGACGGGGCGTGAGTCGTGCTTGGGTAGCTCAGATGGTAGAGCACTTGCTCGCGAAAGGCAAAGGTCCCGAGTTAGAGTCTCGGTCCGGCACACAGTTTTAATACGTCAGGAAGTTTCAGTATGAAAATTGATCAACAGATAGGGCTGTATGTGTCAGCATACGTAAATGAAAACACCTGTCATGCTCACGACCCATCGAAGTTGGTATAAATACACCAAGTACATAGCTTTTCCTCCTTTCGAGTCTGAGAAGTTCGCCATGACTGTGTCCATGCAGGATCGCGCTCTGCTTGTAAAGCTCTATTACAAGAATGATGACTGTGCACACGTCGCTCTGCAGAAGTCCCGGACACTGAAGGGTTTGAAAAAAGGCGTTGGTTCGATGACTTCAGTGTGTCTGGAGAAAATGATTCGGAAATTTGAAAAGACGTGTTCTTTTGGTGTGCAACCTGGTAGGGGAAGGAAACGAATTGATTCGATGTCAGTGGAAGCAGTGGCCACTCCAATGCAGGAGGAGACGAGTGGTGGTGTGCAAACGCGTAGTGCACGAAGAACTGCCCGAAAATTGGACATACCCGTGAGCACGGTGCGTAAAATCCTACGAAACATCCTTCTGCATATCCATTCAAAGTTACCAATGTGCAAGAGTTGCATCTGTTGACCTGCCAACAAGAGAGACCTTTACTTTAGAATTTCTTGCTCGCACGGAAGTGGACAATGACCGGCCGTGAAAGATTTTGTGGACAGGCGAATCCCACTTCCATCTGACAGGATACGTCAGTTCACAGAATTGTCAAATATGGGCAACGGAAAATCCACACGGAAATCGACCAGTACCACTTCATCCTGAAAAGGCCACTGTGTGGTGCAGGTTTACGGCATCATTTGTCACAGGGCCATATTTTTTCGAAGAGACAGGTGTTTCCGGTCCTGTTGCATGTACCGTCACTGGTAAGCACTGTGAGGGTCTTTTGCGCGACCACACCATTCCAGCTCTCCAACAGCTTGGATGTGTAGATGGGATCAGTTTTATGCAAGATGCAGCACTTCCGCACATTGCAAATCCAGTTAAGCAGCTGCTGAAGCGCCATTTCGGAAATGCTAGGACTATCAGCCGTCATTTCCCTACAGCCTGGCCGTCCCAATCACCTAATCTTAATCTGTGTGACTTCTGGCTGCGGGCCTATCTGAAAGATGTGTTCAGTGTTCCGATTGCAAACTTAGCTGCATTGAAGTCACGCATTGCGCAACACATTCTGAAAGTCACCCCGAAAACACTTCGATCAGTTGTGGAACATGCTGTTTCTCGATTTCAACTTGTTGCAGAAAACGGTGGACAGCATATCGGACATGTTTTGCGCCAGTCACACGGGAATTAATAATCTGATTTGATTTTGATTGATGTGTTTTATGCGGTTTTTGGCTTCACAACAATTAAAAACCGATGTGATTGATGCTTTCTTGCGATTTTTAGCCTCTGGACAATGAAAAATCGATTTTCCCATCCGATGTGATATGACTTTGTCGTGGTGGATGGGCTTACCTAACTAACAGTATCACATCTGTACACCCATGCACACTGCGTAATTCAAATGATTCAAATGGCTCTGAGCACTATAGCACTTAACATCTGAGGTCATCAGTGGCCTAGACTTAGAACTACTTAAACCTAGCTAACATAAGGACATCACACACATCCATGTCCGAGGCAGGATTGGAATCTGCGACCGTAGCAACAAAGCGGTTCCGGAGTGAAGAGCCTAGAACCGCTCGGCTACAACGGCCGGCACTGAGAAGTATAGTTTGTTTAACGTCAAATGTATACCTTAGGCATTGTTGTATGATTGATTTGTCATTTTTAGTTGACCACTATTAAATTATGATGCTTATAGCCCCATCTATTGCTACGTTTTGTAACTATTAGTATTTCTTCTGCCATACGTTTTCCCCCTTCTCCGACAATATTCCATTGCAATATGACGTCATTCTGACCAGGGGTGTTATTTCTACAGCGATCTGAAAGTTTAACTTTAATTATAATCACCCTGTATGTCTCACAGTTCTACTGTCATAGATGCATGTTACTAATAGGGTTGCCATATCCAGCTCGGACCTTGTCGGGACATTGTGAGATTGGGGTGTAGAAATTAAGTAAGAATTTATTTAATGCAGTTATCTTTATTTAGAACACAATTACATGGAACCTGTTGCGGCAGAATTAGTTGTTACACAATATTTTTCGGAAGATTTCACCTTTTTCAGAATGTCTTCTTTCCGTTTTACGTATTTATAAAACTCCATGCAAGTCAACTTAACTGGCACCGTAAGGCTGATTCCACAGTCTCTGGCAACAGTTCATTTCTTTCATCAGTCCACTGGGCCCACATCAGCGAAAATACTCTTTCCACAGCGGCGTTTCGTGCGGGAAGAGAAAACAAATACCTGCATAATTTTATCAATTTACATTTTCGGTCAGGATTTTCGGTTTCCTCGTGAAAGTAGATCCAATTTTCTTGTACAGAGTGTTTAGAAGTCCATTCTTCTGCGGCACGCGGATTTTCTAGAAAGCTCTTCAGGTACGTATAGTCCTGAAAACAACTGTCGCCTTAAATCTTCATACCATTTTTAGTCAGGTGTATAATAGTGTTTTCAATCACCACCCAGTGTGGGGTCTCAAATAACGTCATCCAACTATTTACTAAAAGCGATAGTCCACTTCTCTATGTAATCAAATGCTACGATATATAGAAAGCCATTGGCCCTTCCTCAAATTTCGGAACCAAATTTATTATTTTCAATGTTGGACTCCATAAGGTTCCCTTTCTGTGCAGCAACCCTGGAGTATGAAATTATAAAGAATGTAGCAACCAGTCGCGGAAACCTAATTTATTTATCTTGTTGTTAAATCGATTTCAACTGATATCAGTCATAATCGCTGCATTTTTCTAACCGATACGTGCCAAAGCAGAACTACTGTCCTTGGTAGATTTCTATTATCGGTTGGAAAAATACACCGATGATGACTGATATCAGTCCAAATCGATATGCAACAAGATAAATAAATTATGTTTCTGCGACTGGTTGCTACATTTTTTATAATTTCAAATTAATTATATTTTGGTTAGGATTCTTATTCTTTAATTTGTTCAAATTCATCTTGGTTTGCATGCCAATAAAATTGGCAGTCTTCTTTTCATTCAAACACCTTTGAGGGTCGATTAATACATATTCCTTATTTCAATTATCGAGACTTTATTCTTCTCCATGTTTTTTTTCATATTTTTTCAAGCAGAGCCAAATTTGACTGCAAGGACATGGAGTAAATTTCACTGAACGGACTACGAAAAAACTCTGAAATTATTTTAGGTATTCTGTCTTCGACATCAAAAACTTCTTTTAACGGAATCCAAAGCTTAAGAATTCTTTCAACTGTGTGCGTTAACAAGACATCTGGTTTTTGAGTGAGACAGACGAGTCTGATATTTGACATCAACGTATAAGTAAAACTCTTTCAGCTTCTCTGTCCTTGCCGCGTATATATATATATATATATAAAGAATTAAATATTTTCATGACGGTTATTTCAGAGTCAACAAAGAAGTGTGTGTGAAATCTTATGGGACTTAACACTGCCAAGGTCATCAGTCCCTAAGCTTACACGCTACTTAACCTAAATTATCCTAAGGACAAACACAGACACCAATGCACGAGGGAGGACTCGAACCTCCGCCGGGACCAGCCACACAGTTTATGACTGCAGCGCCCCAGACCGCTCGGCTAATCCCGCGCGGCTTCAGTGTCATCACTTAAGACTCCAACAGTGCTTGATATAGTATTGTGGAGAATACAGGCGGTGCATCCAATTCCTTCTACATTTTTTCTGGTTCTTATATAATCTGGTGAAACTCATTCCGCTAACCGGAGTTGCTATTGGTACAGTCTCCACAAAAAGCTATTAATTTATCTAATGGAATTTGCAGTTGTCTTACAGTGTCTAGACAAAACTTTTTAATTGTCTCGATGTTTCGTTATTCAGCGACTCAAACTTCACCAGCTTCTGTTGGAATCTGTTGGTTTCGTTAAAGTACTGAACAACTAAAGTAAACATCTTTTCATCCTTGTGTTTTGATGCTTCGGTGCCTATCCCGTAAAATAAAACATCTTGCAATTGTTTTAGGCATTCGGACACGGAGTGCGGTGCGAGAATATTTTTAACAATCACTGTAGTTTTGGTCCTGGCTATAGACTGCTTTGTAGCGATTTTGCAGTCAGGATACATTGCAGCATTCAGTTTTACGGTACAGTCTAGGGAAATGAAAGATTGACAACTTTATAAGCTGTTGTTAGTTCTCCAGCAGCAATGAACAATTCGTCCTGAGTATCGTCTTTAATCGTGAATGTAGAAATAGGCTTTAATGTCGATGCTATCGCGAATTTGTTTGTATGATTCTTCGTAGAAATGTGATGCCTCACATCTCCCTTACCTTCGAGAGTTTCAGATATGAAACAGCTACAAATTTCACTCAACGCTTCCTGATCCGTACGTCCATGAGAAAAGACCACTCTTTTGTGTAATCGTTCCATCTTTAGGCATTTTCGAAAACTATGATAACTTTATTAGACGGCAAACAGTGGACAATAACACTTTAGTCAACAAAGTACACATCACTATACACTTCACGCCCTGTATACGCACAGTAAACGCTACAAACATTACTAAACTCGTACTCGTTGTTCATATTACGTTTAGAAAGAATCGTCTTATCAGATCGCTATACAAATGGGAACTGCCCCATTCTCCCGCGTGGCGCTGCTTGAATAGTTCCAGCCCCGTACTACTGGAGAAGTCTGGTATTTTCCCGAACTATGGCGCTAGATCCAGATGGTGCCTGCGTCGTCATTACAGGATGCGCAACATGCAACGCCACCTGTAAGACAACTTTGTCAACATAAACTTGTTGGCATAAATAAAACTAACTGAGGGTAAAGAAACTTCCTGGCAGATTACAGCTGTGTGCCGGACCGAAACCCATTGCCTGGAAATGGTCCCGAGTTCGAGTCTCGGTCCGGCACACAGTTTTAATCTGCCAGGAAGTTTCATATCAGCGCACACTCCGCTGCAGAGTGAAAATCTCATCTGGTAACTGAGGGTACTTTTACATGTTGCACTGAGCCAACTTCGTAACAGTATTTTATAAAACTGGGATCAAACTGGGTCTCGTCGAGATGTAGGGACAAGAACATAATGATGAGATCCCGATGTACTGGGACGGATGGCAACCCACGATACAAAGTATATGTGTAGTGGGTGGACTAGATGAAGAAGCTGCTCATAAATTCGTTTCATAAGCTGTAATCTCTACCAATTATGTCGCTGGCTAGTGCCAGTATTCGAAAAAATACGTAATTATTGGTAACTTGCATAATCAATATTACATTGTTACGAAATAGTGATAATACTAATGATATTTTAAAAATAATTTTTTTAGTGACCGAGAAACAGTCGAACTCTTTTGTTTTACCCCTCGAAGAATTACATTTTACCCTCAGGAAGTAATGAACCTCAGGTTGGGAACTACTGATTAGAAAAAGGACGTATAAGGGACAGTCAAATGAATACGAGACAGATGGGAAAAATCAAGTAATTTGTTATCTTAAAAGTAAACACCGTAGATGTTAATTGATTTATGCCTTCATAGAACAATGTTTGCAGCTGCTTATGGAACCGCGATTGTAGCTAAGCGTACATCTCATCGTCCAAAGCAAAATGATGACCACGGATGTATTTCTTCAAGTCACCAAAAATATACAACACGCAAGGGGAAGAGATCGGGGCTGTATGGAGGATGTGTAAGGGCTTCCCAGCGAAACTTTAGCATCGTAGTAGAAACAACTTTGGCAACACGTGGTCCTGTCCGTCACCTCACCGTCAACGTATCTCTGGAGGAAAGTTCTGACGGTGGCCGTGGTGGAGGGGACTGTATCGTTTGCTAACACCTCAAGCGAACATATTTTCGCCACGCTCATTCATGCTGTAGTAGTGCTTCTCATGCCGTTGTGCCTTCTTAATTTTTATTTTATTATTTTGCGCTATGTTCCTGGCAAATTGCAAGTGTTCCGTGACGACTTGGATAATTTTCGCTCGAGTGTTCTTCCATAAAACAGGCCATACATCTGAAAACGAAAAATGATTTAAGTTATGCAATTTCAGAACAGAGCTGACGCCTACACAGAGTACAAATAAGACCAGCATAAGTTGATTAAGCAATTTTCATGTGAAAAAGTCAGGCCTACTGAAGCAAAAAAGTACAGTTGTACGTTATTTACAACGTAAGGTAAAAAATAAAGGATAAGGTAAACAGCCTCTATGCTTTGGCCACTCTTTATCGTTAATTTCTCAATTCCGATACTTTACTCAGACTTTTTGTGTCTCAGCTAGAATCTCATAACATCACTTTCATTGTTCGATACTGGGCTAATCGATTTGACGTGGTATGATGTGACGTCTAATGTGAATACAGCCTGATGTGACGATGACATGAGGTGGCGTGACGGTCTGTTGACGTCTAGTGTGAGTCCGCAGTGAACAGATTCATGTTCCACACGTTCCTTCAGTTCACTCACGATGAGGCCTTCTTTTGCTCGTCTGCAAACTGGTGGGGGGGGGGGGGGGGAGGGGGGGCGGTCAGCCTAGTGCACAACTTCCGCATATTCAAGTCTCCCATAACAATGCAATATACACAACAATACAGAAGAATGCTGAAGACTAGATGGGTAGATCAGATAACTAATGAGCAGATATTGAACAGAATTAGGGAGAAGAGAAATTTGTGGACCACCTTGACTAGAAGAAGGGATCGGTTGGTATGACATGTTCTGAGTCATCAAGGGATCACCAATTTGTATTGGAGGGCAGCGTGGAGAGTAAAGATCGTAGAGGGAGACCAAGAAATGAATACACTACGCAGATTCAGAAGGATGTAGGTTGCAGTAGATACGAGGAGATGAAGAAGCTTGCACAGGATAAAGTAGCATGGAGAGCTGCATCAAACCAGTCTCTGGACTGAAGACCACAACAACATCAACAACACAAGGGTTTTCAGAACGTGTGGAGCGTCAGGTAACAGACAAATACTCACTCTATGGTCAGCATTCAATGACCCACACTCACGATCCACTGTTTCCTCAGTTTGGCTTGTTGATAGCCGTCCACAGCGAGGGCCATCATTCATCTTTTAAACTTGTTCAGCGACCTTGTAACATTCATATACGAAAGAGCAAAAACCCCATAGGATTATTGTTTAAGCAGTTCATGAGTGCATACATCTTTTTCGTCGGGTTTTGTGCAGAAATTGATTACCAAACGTGGTTTCGAAAGTACCAGCCATGAAGTGGTCTCTGAATTAGGGTGCACTAAATCAGGGATCCTGGCACCGCCGATGCCTAGAGCAGACTGACCTAGGATGCACAGCAAAGCTTAATGTCCCCTCCCCCTTGCTAAGTCGAACGGCCTGAAAGTGCGGCGATATGTCGGGACAGGGCAAAAAAATAATTTCATGACTTTTTGGATAACCTTGTACATTTTCAGATTTCTTTCCAAGCCCACTCCTAAACAGTCTATACCGGTTAAAAATGATACGCTATCTGCCAGACTCTGAGGAACAGGCCGAGGAATTCCCGGTGATACGACCCTGCCACATGTCTCCTGCCTCTGTCTCCGCTGTTTTAGTTTCTGCGCAGCACCGGACGCAGGGCTTCCACCCTACGTGAAACACCCCGTATATTCTTAAGTATAATAACAACCCTTGATTTCTCAAGCGCTGTCACAACAAATTTTTATTCTTTGCTTGATTAAACTCCATTGTTTATCCAATATAGACGGTAATAAGAGGGGGGGAGATTTCAATATGCAATGCTACACAATTTTTTCTCGGCCGACTCGGTCAATTTCAGTTTGAAAAATGCAGAACTCGTTATGGAAAACTCCCGCTTCAGCCCCTATAGTTTCATGAAGTTCCAATAGGTGGCGGCGCTATACATAACCTTCAGAACGGCGTCTGTAACGGAGGAGCGTTCCAAGCAGAGTGCTGTCTACTGCTTTCTTTTGACGGAAAACCACAGCATCGCAGATATTCATAGGCAAATATGGCCGATTTCCCGCGTGTAGGCCGGCTGTACCCATTGTAACCTCCCCACCGAAATTTAAAAGAAAGAAATAAAGCAATACTTAATAGAAATGGGAGCCAAGTGTAACCTCCGCACAAAGATTTGAAAGAAAAAGGACGATACTAATTAGAAATGCTGATGGACATGGCTCTATGCGTAACCTGCCCACAATGAAATGTACTGACAATGGCAACAAAAATGTGAAATTCGCAATCTGACTCAAATATAAATCCTTCAAAAAATTAAAGTCCATTCAGTGACAAGAAAATTCAATTAAACCGAAATATCGGTCTTTGGCCCTGTGTAAAACAATCAGAATTAAAGTCTTACCTCAGAATAAATGGATGTCACATATCTGCTCTTGTTGTTGCGCACCGCTTGGAGGAACTGCATTGCAAATAATAATATTCTCTTTTTTTGTGATTTTAGTGGAATTTTTCTTCAAAAGAAGTGGAATGAAATGGGAAGTGCAACGAAATCTTGAGTTCAATAAAAAATTAAATTTTTGAGAAAATGCTTTTGAAATAAAAAAAATTATTATTGGGAGACTTGTTGGAGAATAATTACAATAAACAAAATTTTTCATTATCTAATGATTATATTAATTAACAGTATACCTTATTCCTCATCTTGACCAGTGTTGCCGACCGCCTACATCACACAACCGCACTGGACTCGCAACGACTGACTACTGTACTGCACTGGCCTACAGCTACTAACAGACTCGACTGACTGAGAACCGCTCGCAACACTCGCGCGGTCAAGCGCATACTCTCTGGTCACAGATGCTACAATGCCTCGCCATCGCTGCTATGTTACATACGTGTTTCATAACCCTCCACTGGGGGGGCAAAAATTTGGCAGCGATGGTGAGTCATTTGGACTTGCCAATCGCGGCAAAATTTTTCTTTAATTAACAAAATCCTACAACTTACAGAATATTTAAATGTTGTGCACACGCACTAAGTACAAAATATATCAGACAAAGACAAAATGTGAATACTAAACATAGTAGCAAATCAGAAAAGTATATACAAATTATTTGACAGATAACAAAGTGCACAGGCACTGAAAAAAAAATTCTTTAGCATATGCAGAACAAATAAACAGACTGGCAAGAATAATTAGATGTAGTACATAAAGTAAATGTTGTGCACACGCACTAAGTACAAAATATATCAGACAAAGACAAAATGTGAGTACAAAACATAGTAGCAAATCAGAAAAGTATATACAAATTATTTGACAGATAACAAAGTGCACAGGCACTGAAAATTCTTTAGCATATTCAGAACAAATGAACAGACTGGCAAAAATATTATGTTGACAAGTGACATAAGTGTACTCGCATTGGAGTTCAGGAATCGAAAAAATGTATAACCTATGAACATAAATGATGTTACCAAAATTTTTTCTTTATGTGACAAGAATCAGGATAGGAAAGGGAAGGATTGCATCATGGTTGTAGCACTTTAGATTGCACACAGCTGCTCTGAAAGTCCATATCTTTCCACAGAAGTACAACACCAAGTGACACAACTTGAAGTTCTTTTCCCATCAGAATCGATCAGTGTAGCCAAGACACTGAACTGTCGTAGTAATGTTCCATGTTTTCATTTTGGCAGTACATTACGTACACCAAACAGTGGGACCATAATAATGTCTTCATCGCTCATGGTGGTGGACAGCATGTCGTGTCAACACCACACTCTTACAAGGCACACCAACGTAGAATTAGTGCAAAACCAAAGATAGTGCTCCATGATCACTAGGATAAACAGGACAAATGGACATTGCAGTAATTCAGGGTAGTCAGCTTATGAGGTGAAGGACATCAAGTCACATAATATTGACAATTACAGACTTAATTAGTAGTTTGTGGCATTCATAGCCCAGTTATTGAACATTTCTGTACCAAGTATGTAGTATTACAGAAAAATGTTCATTAATTGTTGTACATAGAATCAGTAGCCTTCTTTTCCTGGTTACAAAGCATTATGAAATAATCGCATTCTTTTCAGTTACAGAGTATAATTAAGAATCATTAACCTTCTCCTAATTACAGTTAATTAATCATTTGTCATTCCAATAATCATTAGCCTTTTCCTAATTACAGTTAATTAATCATTTGTCGTTAATTAATCATTTGTCTAATTACAGTTAATTAATCATTAGTATAAATCCAGTTAATTAATCATATTAATCATTTGTCTAATTACAGTTAATTAATCATTTGTCGTTAATTAATCATTTGTCTAATTACAGTTAATTAATTGATCATTTGTCATTTCAATATAGTAAGAATTATTAGCCTTAATTAATTACAAAGCATTATTAAACAGTACCATAGTTAATTAATTATGTGTCATTCCAATCTATTAAGAATCACTAGCTGGCATCATGGGTGATCGTATTACAATAAACAGTGGTGGTCCTTGGCCAGTTACAAAGTATATTTAGTACGACAGAATAATGTTCATCAGAAGTCTTAGTTGAAAAGGAGAGTCAATTATTGGCCTAGCATTAACATAATACATTGAGTGATACAAATTATTGGCACTCATTGGCCATTAACCAAAACATGAAAACTCAACATGGAAAACAAGAGCTAATTAATGGCATAATTAATAACAATTCTTCAAGTGACATTAATTATTGGCACTCAGTGGCCAGCAAGTATTGAATAGAATCATCATTCAGTATTATTCAAATTATTACGAAGTCATTACTAAAAATCAGTTAATTATAGTCATAGCATTAATAATCACAGGCATTATAAGTGGTAACATTACAATAAACAGTGTTCCTCCTTCAGTAGTATTCAGACCATTACAAAGTCATTATTAAAATCAGTTAATTACAGGCAAATCATTAGTAATCACAGGCATTATAAGTGGTATCATTACAATAAACAGTGTTAGTTATTAGCTAGTGACAAAGCATTATTTTGAATATAGTCTCATTAAGAGGTCATTACTCAAGTGACATGCTATTCAGAGTTGATCAGTATTATTCAGAATTATCATAAACTAGTGACATTATGTGCGACTGGTAATACATTTTTTTGGTAGCAATGCATTGCGTTGGGATCGATAATTAATTGCTGAAACATAACACTATTTGCTTTTGACCTATTGCAGCAAATGAGGATAGGTAACGTCATTCGTCATGAGTCAGCTGTAGCACGATTATGTAACAAGGCAGTACATGTGATCACATTTATAAACGATAGACACAAATGGGTAAAAAATATAAAAATGCAAGTACTAGAACAGGTATAATAAGTAACAGGTTTAGTAAGTGTCATGAAAAACTTCTCCTGGAAAAAATACAAAAACGGATTATTGACCTGAAAGAAGAAACGCACACTATGCTGAAAAGTAGTGAACTTCGAATTAACAAGTAGTGAAATGTGTATAAAATGTGTTCCATAGCTGTCCTTTCCAAAACTTTCCGTCATCCTACTATGCAATGTAACACCTGCTGTCAAAGCAAACTGCAACAAATACTTAAATAACTACGTAGCATAAATACATAACTTCAACATTATCCTCATCTGTAAAGAAAAAAACTTCATTATCCATATCATCATAACTTCACTATTATCATCATCTGTAAAGAAAAACTTCATTATTCATAATACCATATCCTTCATCATTATTCATCAGTATTCATTATCATCTGCAAAAAATCACTTCATTACTCATTACATAACTATTCCTTATCTCTAGCATATTTCATCACTAAAACTAAGATGTGTAGTTCTCTCTGACAGCCTGCATCAATCACCTTGTATTCTGAAAGAAGAAATTAGTTAAGACTGCTATTCTTCGATGAGTATAGTATATTCTTGTTAATGCTTGTTAATCCTGATCCATTTACTCTTCCTCATAAAGTTATTGCATCTCCTTTCGTTTATTCCGTAGGTGAAATTCCCATTTATGTTAAATTTATTTCTTAGAATCATCATTCCTTTCTGAAATTGATGAACAAAGATTAATGTCCTACATTTAAATCATATACCCCCTAGATAATGACTGGTTTATGGTAACATAATTAACCCTACAGCATAACATGACAGAAAACGTAATATGTCAAAAACATTGACAGTGTTCAAATGCAAAAATATACACAGAATAATACAATGCAGTAGCAAAAAAAAATGTGAAACAGTCACGATGTTGAGATGTCATAAGGCAAAAAAAATGTCAAAGTCGACTGGTGTGTGTTATATCTTAACTATTTCATAGTCCATACAAACAAAACTGGAGTACAGTCATATACACAAAAAAAGTGGAAAATGTGCACGGTCTGATGTGTAACGACAAGAAAAGCGACCTGCTAACCTTACCTTGCCGGGCACTTGCCAAGAAAAAATACGATAATCATCAGTAATTAGTCACGTGAAATAATTGCATTAGTAAATGGCATCATAGTGTGTTGAATCATACAGTGGTTTCACTCAATAAACGGTTTAATGTTTGAGATATGGTGATTGCCTTTCGATTTTCTGGTTCTCAAAGTTTCGACGTGTACAACATTGGGGTGAGGGATGCTGCGAATCCGATATGGACCTGCGTATAGAAGTTCAAATTTACTGCACTTACCTTTTAATTTGCTGGATAAATAGTGTGTACGTACTAGTATCTTCTGTCCAACGTGAAAGACGCGGCGTGTACAAACCTGTTTTTGCTGTCTTCTCCGGCGCTCTGCGGCACGTTTGATGTTGTTCAGCGCAATGTCAATTATTTCGTGGTGTCGTAGGCGACGACTTTTGGGAAATTCTATTAATTCTTTAATTTTGTTCGGTGGTTCAACGTTTTTCAGTATAACAGTCGGAGATAGCATAGTGGATTCATTTGGAATGGAATTAATTACATCTTGGAATGAGAGTATGTGTGTATCCCAATCAATATGTCTTTTGTGGCAGTATATTCGGCACAGTTTACCAATTTCTTTCATTAATCTTTCACAGGGGTTCGAAGAAGCGTGGTACTTGGATATATAAATCGGAGAAATGTTTCTAGCTCGTAACATGCGTGTCCATACGCTACTACGAAATTGAGATCCATTGTCAGAAATTACTTTCATTACATGCCCTACATGAGATAGAAAATGTTTTATAAATGCATTTGAAACAGTTTTAGCAGTAGCTTTGCGTAATGGAGTGAAAGTAACAAATTTTGAAGTGAGCTCAACAGCGACAAATATGTAGCAAAAACCTCTGTTAGTTCTGGGAATCGGACCAAAAATATCTACAGCGGCCATGTGTCTTAATTTAACAGGTATAATGGGATATAACGGAGGAATATGTGAAGTGGTGTCTGATTTAGCTTTCTGGCAAATTTTACAAGACGCTAAAACTCGTCGTATACGTTTTTCCATGTTAGTAAAATAACAGTTCTGTCTCAGTATAAGAAAACATTTTCGTGCTCCGTAATGTGCGTAACTTAAATGAGTGTACCAAATTAGTTTGTTAACCAGTTCGTCAGGAATGCATAATAACCAATTGTTGCTGTCAGGATGAGAGCGGCGAAACAGAATGTCATTGCGTACAGTGTAGTGGTTCCTAATCGTAACATTTTTCCTATCTTGCCAAAGGTGTTTAATTTCTTTCCACACATTGTCCTTATTTTGCTCTTGCGCTATGTCCTGTAGTGACGATGAAATAAAGTTTTCAAATGCGACTTGCTGAATGTACATGACACTGAAATTTGTTTTGCAGAAGTTGGTTGCTACGTCTTGCTGATTGTTGCCGAGAGAACGCGATAGTGCGTCTGCTACAACATTTTGTGTGCCAGGAATGTGAACTATTGTAAAATTAAATTCTTGTAAATAAAGTTTCCATCTGCTTAACCTGTCGTGAGTAAATTTAGCCGAAAGCAAAAATTGTATAGCTCTATGGTCTGTGTAAACTGTGGTATGTCTGCCATAAAGAAAGTGCCTAAATCTCGTGAAAGCCCATACAACACATAATGTTTCAAGTTCTGTAACAGAATAATTTCGTTCAGCGGGTGACAAAATGCGGCTTGCAAATGCGATGTTTTTAATTACTATTGAACCATCTTCTTCAATTTCCTGGAAAATATGTACGCCTAAAGCGGTTTGGAACTGTCGGTGGCAATGGAAAAATTTCTGGTAAGATCTGGGTGCGATAATAGTGGTGCATTCAACAAAGCATGTTTCAAATAACATTCTCGTGAGCAAAATTCTGCGTGTCAAAAGTAATGTTTGCGTTACTGTAATATGCAATCTGTGCTGTATCTGGTTAAAATTTATCGTACGTGTTATTATTTACGAGAGAATGTTGTGGCATATCCACTATATGAACTGTTCTGTTATTTCTTACTGACGTGTTACGTTATGGATGACACCTATTGTTTGTTCCATTCATGATAATATGTTGTTGTTGATGTTGTTGCTGCTCATAAGATCGACTGTTATTAAATGTACGCTGAAAATTGTGCTCGTTATTTTTACGTCTGTCATGATAGTAATTTCTATACGGCGCATTGCGATGCGAGTTGAAATAGTGTGTTGTCTGTACGTAGTTATTTCTTTGCTGCCATGCGTTACTAATTGTTGGAGCTGGGACTATACGTGCACGCGGCGAAACATTAAAGTTTGGTTGACCTTGTAGACTGCATTGTTGGTTAGGTATGCTAAGCGGTTGACTTTCATGCTATTGTGGTGGAAAACGTCTATTGTTACCAAAAAATGCGTTTGCTGTTAATTTTACACATACTGATGATTACGATTTTATCCGTTATTAAAATTACGCTGGTTCTGGAGTGCCTACTAAAATTGTCACATTCGGTAAAGATTTGTCATATCCGGTTTTCATTACTCGTTTCTTAATACTAGGTAGAGCAATAGTTAAAGAGCAGTTTTGATAGATATAAAGGATAGTAGAAGAGAAGGCAGCAGTGCAGAAAACTAAAGAGGAAACAGCACTACTACAGCTCGGGGCCCTATGCTCGCTACGGCACATATTCATTAAAGCGTAATGAATCCCCTGAGGTCTTTTACGCACTGCAAATAAATTTTGGCTTTTGCGTTACTGGCAATTGCGGTATAAATCCAAAAGCAAATAGTTGTATCCATGTTAATACAAGTTTCCTCATTACAGGCAATGCTGTTGTAAATACAAAAATAAATTGTCGCATCTGGTTCAAAGCTAGTTTCTGCATTACACGCAATAGCGGTGAAAGCATAAAAACAAATTGTCGTATACACCTCAAAGCGTGTATCTGTGTTCTGTCATTATTAAATTCCTTAGATTTTCTTACAAATGCAAATTGCTCGAAATCTACGTTCTCGTCACTCAGTTTGATAACACGTTCAGGTTTGTGTGTGAATCTGTTCGTCTGTGTCATTTCTGATTTCAAGTTGCATAGCTTTTCAGATTTTAAGTCGCGTGGCTTTTCGGATTTTACGTCTCGTAGTCTCTGTAAATTGTTCACATTATATACGCTGCGTGAGTCAGACAAATGTTCGCAAAGTGGCGGATTCTGTGACGTATTGGTGGCTGAAATAGTTTTCAACTCTGTTACTGTAATACTTTCGTCAATTTGGTTGATCTGTCGTGCAAATTTCTCGTCAACTGCCGTATTCGGAGTGTGTGAAACTTCCACTGACTCTAAATTAACCTCGTCGCGTATCTGTACTGCGTTTTTAGGGCATTGTTCAGTGACTGCATTAACTTCGTGTATCTGTGTTTCGTTCGCTGAATATTGTTCAGTGACTGCATTGATCTTGTCTTTATGTGATTCGGTTGTGCCTACACGTGTGCTACTGAATTCTTGTGCAACAGTGCCAACCTTTTCATTACTGTTATTAGCACAAGTCTTAGTATCATCACGTAGTTGTTCCTTACTGTCCTGACATTGCACGGTAACAGCTGTAATCTGCTCACTAACTTGTTTGTTCTGTTCTTTACGGTCGTCTTGTTTTTCGTTTGTGAGATCGACACTTTTATCAATTGTTTCGCTAAGTTGTTTGTAATGGTTGTCAAAAATTTCATCAAGTTGTTGTTTGAGTTTTTTGTTATCTTGTTTGATATCTTCCCTAAGTTGTCTAAAATTTTCATTTTGTTGTTTGAACATTTTATTTAGTTCTTCACTGAGTTGTAGTAAAAATGCGATAGCTTGAGCCTCAGTAACATTACCCATTTGTTGTGCCAATACTCTAATTTCATTCTTAGTAACATCACCTACTATATTCTCTGTGCTGTTTAGTGGTGGATCTGGAACTTTCTCGCTTACTGTAACCATTTGGTTATTCTGAGATTTAGAAAAAGGTTTGCCAGTCGAATGTACACTGTCGGTCATTATTTCTGAATTAAATAAATCCGTCGTACTTTCAGTACACTGACCATTTTCATTCGAAAAATTTGTCTGTACATTACTTAGATTTTCTAAATCGGGTGTGTTAACCTCGGCAGCGCTCATTACAATAGAGCGTTCTGCGTCATCAATTGTCAAATTAACAGACGAGACAATTGAGTTCGTTAGCTCATCATTAAGGTAAAAGTCATCATTAGTGGTCGGAATGCACTGATTGTTAGTGAACGCAGGATTGTCATCATTACGCTGCGTATCACAATTACTATCGGTCACGTTGTTTAAGTCGGTAATTTCATTCACAATACTTCGCGATACACTATTCACAGTCTTTCGCGGCATTTTTGCAATAGTCACAATTATTCACAAAACAAATAAGCACAATGCAAAAGCAACACACAAATACAACAAAGCAGCAAATTGCCGTTGACCTGTAGAAAGAAAGTCACAATATTATTAAAAGCGTTGCGCCAAATCCTAATTATCTAAGCAAATAAGAGCAGATATCTGACTGTCGCTCAAAAGACTCTCAACGAAATACGATCCTGGACTGGGTGTCGCCAAGTGTAACCTCCCCACCGAAATTTAAAAGAAAGAAATAAAGCAATACTTAATAGAAATGGGAGCCAAGTGTAACCTCCGCACAAAGATTTGAAAGAAAAAGGACGATACTAATTAGAAATGCTGATGGACATGGCTCTATGCGTAACCTGCCCACAATGAAATGTACTGACAATGGCAACAAAAATGTGAAATTCGCAATCTGACTCAAATATAAATCCTTCAAAAAATTAAAGTCCATTCAGTGACAAGAAAATTCAATTAAACCGAAATATCGGTCTTTGGCCCTGTGTAAAACAATCAGAATTAAAGTCTTACCTCAGAATAAATGGATGTCACATATCTGCTCTTGTTGTTGCGCACCGCTTGGAGGAACTGCATTGCAAATAATAATATTCTCTTTTTTTGTGATTTTAGTGGAATTTTTCTTCAAAAGAAGTGGAATGAAATGGGAAGTGCAACGAAATCTTGAGTTCAATAAAAAATTAAATTTTTGAGAAAATGCTTTTGAAATAAAAAAATTATTATTGGGAGACTTGTTGGAGAATAATTACAATAAACAAAATTTTTCATTATCTAATGATTATATTAATTAACAGTATACCTTATTCCTCATCTTGACCAGTGTTGCCGACCGCCTACATCACACAACCGCACTGGACTCGCAACGACTGACTACTGTACTGCACTGGCCTACAGCTACTAACAGACTCGACTGACTGAGAACCGCTCGCAACACTCGCGCGGTCAAGCGCATACTCTCTGGTCACAGATGCTACAATGCCTCGCCATCGCTGCTATGTTACATACGTGTTTCACCATCTGTGACTCCCGCAATACTGGAACGTGCAGACACTCTCATACGAGGTGGTCGACGGATCACAATCAGAGTCCTCGTCTGCTGATTAAGGTACTCCCCCCCCCCCCCCCCGCCCAAATTCTATAAGTCCCTCCAGATCCTCGAGCACCTTGCACTCTGCCTCACCTTCTGTATACGCCTCCCATCCCCCACGTGGATCCTCTACAACCTGATTGCTTTCCCCCATCTGCTCCTATTCCTTGAACGTATCTGCATACTCTACACCTCCCGCTGCCTTGATCCCCCTCATCCCCTGGTTGCTCCTCTCTTCTCCAACCGCTGCCCTCTGCCGCGCCTTCACTGTTGTGTCCCCCCTACCCTCCATCTCTACACCCTTCATCTCGTTTCCCAAGGTGGCTTCCATCAACTCCCCCTCCTGGATGATGCCCTCTCTCCCTCCATTTATCCCTCCTATCAACTCTGATCCTCACCTCCCCCTCCTTTCCTCTGTCCTTTCCCCAGGCTCCGTCTTCCCCCCCCCCCCCTTCCTTCCTGTTTTTTCCCTGCCTACCCTCTCTCTGCCT
Organism: Schistocerca serialis cubense; assembly: GCF_023864345.2. NCBI lineage: Eukaryota > Metazoa > Arthropoda > Insecta > Orthoptera > Acrididae > Schistocerca > Schistocerca serialis. The sequence goes on from NC_064643.1 coordinate 311,237,226, forward strand.
CCCTTCTCCCCCCAAGTCTTTTTACATCCCCCTCCTCTGCCTTTCCCAACTGCCCCCAGCCCCCTCCCCCAGCCCCCCCCCCTCCTCGTCCTTCGTTGGCTCCTTCCCCTCCCTCCTCCCACTTCGTTTTTCCTCTCCTTCCCCCTTTCCTTTCCCATCATCTGTCCATGTTCCCCCATCTGCCCTCGGCTGTGGTGTGTCATATTTGTGCCCACTTTTTAGTGCAGTGTTCAATGAGTGTTCAGTGTTGCACGTCTTTTCCAAAGTGTTGCGAACAGAAATCATGCTGTCATTGGGTGTGATTTTTATATCTCTTGCGAACAGAGAAAAATTCTGTAGGCTGAAGAGCGGTGAACTAAGCTGCCGCCAGCCCGCACCCTTCGGGGGGGGGGGGGAATCGTAAAGTACTGAAAGGCGTACGCCCCGTGGATTCTTCGCCGCCTAACAGAAGACCATAAAGAGCGACGGAGTATTATCTTTGCGGAATTACTTGCGCCTTACGAGGCTGACCGTGACAAATTTTTGTCGAACATCGCCACAGACGATGAAACGTGGGTTTATCACTTCGAACTGGAAACAAAACTGCAATCCATGCAGTGGCGCCACACCACTTCTCCTCTGAAGGAAAAGTTCAAAGTCGCAGCCTCAGTCGGTAAAGTCATGGCGACGTTCTCCTGAGACTCTGAAGCGGTTATTCTGTTTGATGGTCTCCCTCATGGTGCAACGATCAAGTCGGAAGTGTACTGTGCTACCCTCAGGAAACTGAACAATCGGCTTTAACGTGTTCGTCGCCATAAAAAAGCAAACGAACTTCTTTTGCATGATAACGCAAGATCTCACACAAGTTTGCGCACCCGAGAGGAGCTGACAAAACTTCATTCCACTGTCCTTCCTCGTCGATCCTACAGCCCGGATCTCGCACCTTAAGTCTTCCATCTGTTTGGCCCGAAGAAGGAAGACGCCGCGAGGAGCAGTACGTGCATGATGAGGAGACTTGATAAAGCAAGACGCTGGCGACATCGCCGGCCAGTAGAGTGGTACCAAGCGAGCGTCAGGTCCTCCCAGTAGGATGCCATTAAGGCCGTCACTTTGGGCGGTGATTATCTGGAAAAACAGGGTTTTGAAGCTAAAAGAGTGGGGAATAATATGGTGTTTTGGAATCCAGTATAAAACCAACCTGCTTCCAGAAAAAATGTGGTATGTTACTTATTCGGGGGGGGGGGGGGGGGGCGCTTGAAAAGTCCGTGCAAAACTAAAATCTATTTACTTGTTTGGGAGAAACCTTTGTTATGTTTCGACATAGTCTCCTTTTAGACTTAGACACTTCTTCCAACGCTGTTCTAATTTGTTGACCCCTTCCGAATAGCAGGAATTGTCCAAGTCTGCAAAATAGCTATTAGTCGCTGCAATCACCTCCTTGTTTGAATAAAATCTTAGTCCCGCCAGCCGTTTCTTCAAATTGGGGAACAAACAGTAGTCCGAGGGAGCCAAGTCTGGAGAATAGGGGGGATGTGAAACGATGTGGATTCCTATTTCCATTAATTTTGCGACCAGAATTGCTGAGGTGTGCGCTGGTGCATTGTCGCGATGGAAAAGAACTTTTTGCGGTCCAACCGCCGGCGTTTTTCTTGCAGCTCGGTTTTCAAACGATCAGATAACGATGAATAATATGCACCTGTAATAGTTTTACCCTTATCCAGATAGTCGATGAGCATTATCCCTTGCGAATCCCAAAAGACAGCTGTCATAACCTCTCTGGCCGAAAGAATCGTCTTCGCCTTTTTTGGTGCAGGTTCTCCCTTGGTGACCCATTGTTTAGATTGTTCTTTAGTTTCAGGAGTATAGTAATGTATCCATGTTTCATCCGCAGTGACGAAACGATGCTTAAAGTCCTGTGGATTCTTCCTGAACAGCTACAAACCATCCTTGCAACACTTCACACGATTCTGTTTTTGGTCAAGCGTGATCAATCGCGGAATCCATCTTGCGGATAGCTTTCTCATGGCCAAATGTGTATGCAAAATATTATGTACCCGTTCATTCGAGATGCCCACAGTACTAGAAATCTCACGCACCAGGGTTACAGCGCTGTACAGCTATTCCGAAGATTTCTCGTTGGTTCCATTAGAAAATAAGAGTCAAAACTGGCCTCTCTCGTTTCTCTTTGCGATACACGTCCTGACAAAAAAGGTGAAGCTGCCAGAAGGGGAGGAGGATTCGTAATGAAAGTTCACAGGTTGAGCGTGTATGTTCTGCAATCGTAACCTCCACGGGGCGTCCAGAACCTTTTGCATCACTTGTGCCTATATGCCCACTCCGAAAATTTTGAAACCACTTATAATCGAAGGTGCAGAGTCACCGTAATGTTTATCAATCTTCTCTTTAGTCTCCTGAGGCGTTTTTCCTTTCATAATGTAATGTTTAATCACCACACGAAATTATTTTTCGTCAATTTTTTGGCAATCACTCGACTTCCTTGATGCCAAACATAAAGAAATAGACGAAAGTGGCTGAACCTTGGTGTGCCGTCTTTCCAAAGATGCTACTAACTAAACATGACGTCGATAGGCGCCGGTAGTGCCATCTCTCGGACTTTGCACGGACTTTTCAAACTCCTCTCGTAACTTGTATGAATATCTTGGTCCCTGCACAGGAAAACCTGATAGAACTATAGTTTTTATGATTTGTTTGTCTCCTTTCCGGTAATGTAGAATAATTCCAGAGTTTGTTCCAGTTTTCTGGAATTGTCTCCTTTTATGGACAATCTGTAAACAAGTTCCTTTTGTGTTATACTAGGTGTGTCTGACAACTTCCCTGAATGGTTTCATAAAATTAAGGACATAAGAGGTACATACAAATTACCTTCACTGCCCTTCAAAGTAATTACCACTAGCTACTACACATTTCTCATAACGGTTGAAAAACTGCTGGAAACTGCAAGCAAACGCTTCTTGTGTAATCGCTCTTCTGCTCAAGCTTTCGGAGGATCGGAAGCGGTGAAACTGTGAGCAGGAGAGTTGGAGATAAGCAAAGACCGTGTAAGCACCGTGGACTGTGACCATTCGCAGATGTTGCACATATCCAACAACACGTTATTCCACAACAAGCATTTGCTAATAGTTTCCAACAGCTTTACAACCGATGTTAGAAGTGTGCTGCAGCTAATGATGATTAGTCTGAAGGCCAGTAAAGGTATTTCGTTTGTAACTCTTGATTCCTCTATTTGAGTCATTCACCGAACTTATCAGACGAACCTTGTATTTCATCTATCTTTGACTAGATAAAAATCTTAAGCTCTGTTTTAATAAAGTATTTCACTCTAAACACCATAGAATGTTACAGCACTGTACAGCTATTCCGAAGATTTCTCATTGGTTCCATTAGAAAATAAAAATCAAAACTGGTATTGTGCTTCAGAATAGATAGATCAAGAAGCTACTAGGATTAATCACGGGGAAAAAGAGGAGAAAATATGTATCTGTATCCTCAAATAATTATAAAATTTTAGAAGTGACCGCGTTAGAACTCTGTTTCACATTCAGAACATATCAACATTTGTCAGTTGCATATTTGTTTATTGTCCGAATTACTAGTTAGAGCAGAAGGATAGTTGGAGACGAAGGTATCATAAAGTATTTATGACTTTCTTCCCTGAACTACAATAAAACGCAGACATCGTGTAGTGCGCGGCTCTCTGCTTCCAAGAACGATTACGCCGCTGTCAGTAAACCGGCCTCCTTGTTTAACAGCTCGGTCATGGGCATTCACTGGAAAGACGAACCCCCCCCCCCCCCTATTGAGTGGAAAACACGACACCTTTGATAAAACAGTCAACAGAATGTGTTAATTTTCCGACTTCCGCGTATTACAAGTGAAGACTTCAGTGACGTAAGTTTGTGCTGTTTCTGTCTTACTTCGTATTTGATCTTTGTTAGATTTTAGCTATTCTTCGAAATAGGTTCTTCGGGGCTTTGGCATTGGCAATTTTTCGGAAATAGCAGATGAAGGAGTCATTTGCCGCCGTGGCTGTGAAATAAAAACGGCTTTCATCTAAGACAACGTAATGGATTGCCGGAAACATGATATGTGTTGGTCTGATTAGTCCATTGACGGATGTTTCAGGCGCAGTTTTCTTTAACAAAAAGTGGGGTGTCTCGTGTGCTGTGACTGAGGGGACGCAGGAAACAGGACGATTGAAAGCATTCCAGCATAACAACCTGGCCGGCCGCTGTGGCCGAGCGGTTCTAGGCGCCTCAGTCCGGAACCGTGCTGCTGCTACGGTCGCAGGTTCGAATCCTGCTTCGGGCATGGATGTGTGTGATGTCCTTAGGTTAGTTAGGTTTAAGTCGTTCTAAGTCTAGGGGACTGGTGACCTCAGATGTTAAGTCCCATAGTGCTTGGAGCCATAACAACCTGCCGACATCCAGAAAAACATGGAGAATACGCCGGATTTTAGGTAGATGGGACAGGAAATCTAATGCGGCCGTTTCGAAGGAGCCCACCCAGCATTCACCTACGATAATGAATGAGATCTTTGGAAAATCAGTCATAACCTCCAGAAAACAATGCCGTTAATATTGAATATCCATTGCAGCGGACTGATGGGAACGCAGCCGTTTATTACAATAGCAACAACTGAAATAGTCTGAGGCTATTTCTGTTATTGCTATAAATCCCATTAATCATTGCACCAGTCAAAGGGCACGGAAAGAAAAATTTCAACACGACCCACGACAATGGCTTGGACGATGCCACCATGACCACCACAGCGCATGAAAACAATGCTGATATTGCCTATCTGGATATGAAGGTATTTTGGTTATTACACACATGAATTACGTGTGATTTCTCTTAGTTGTTTATAGCGGATACTAGAAATGGTAAAAACGTTCTTTTGATGTGCATCTCTCATTTCTCTTTGCAATACTCTGCCTGACAAAAGAAAGTGAAGCTCCCAGAAGGGGAGGAGGATTCGTAATGAAAGTTCACGTGTTGAGAGGGTATGTACTGTCATTTAAGTGATTACAAAATCGGGTCAAAATTACAAAGAACTTGAAGTTACACATAGTCAAGGTGGTCCACAACTGTAAACTGTCCTTGATACCCTGGGTAGTGGTAGTAGGAAGAAGTTTACATCCGATGTGGTCCCACACATGTCCTACTGGAGATAGATGTGGAGAACGTGCCAGCCATAAGAGTACCTCAACAGCCGGCCGCTGTGGCCGAGCGGTTCTAGGCGCTTCCGTCTGGAACAGCGCTGTTGCTACTGTCACAGGTAAGAATGCTGTCTCGGGCATGGATGTATGTGATGTCCTTAGGTTAGTTAGGTTTAAGTAGTTCTAAGTCTAGGGGATTGATGACCTCAGATGTTAAGTCCCATAGTGCTTAGATCCATTTGAACCGTTTGAGTACCTCAACATGGCGCAGACAGTTCATAGAGACACGTCCCATGTGAGGATGACCATTGTCCTGTTGAAAAATGGTACCGTGATCCTGTCGCATGACAGATAACGCATGAGGACACAGGATATCCTTGACGTGCCGCTGGTGCCACCACAGTTCCTCAATCACAACCAACCGAGACCAGAAGTCATAACCGATGACTCGCCATACCTTTACGTCAGAAGTAACATCGCTGTGCCTCTCCAAACATTGGAAGAATGAGACCTCTCCCAAGTCATCGCCATACTAGTCTACGATGATCATCCGGGGTAGTGAAAACCATGATTCATGGCTGAGCACAGTATGATGCCATTCATCAGTAGATCAAGCTTTCTGGTCACGGCGTCACTCCAGAGGTAGCCATTTGTGTAGTGGTGCTAATGGCAGCCTACACAGTGGAGAGAAATTCCATTACCTGGCTGCTGCTAGTCTCAGACCAATGGTGCGGGGTTACACAGAATGTTGCATGGAGCACATTACTTGTTCTCGGATGGCAGTCGCAGATGTGAAGGGGTTACAGCGTGCTTGGTGCACAGTACTCCGAAGCTCCCTTGTGGCGGTCAACGTGGGCGACTAGAACCTTAACAACGAGTACACTGAGCATAATGAAGGGACAAAAGTCGTGGGATACCTCCTAATACTGTGTTGGACCTCCTTTTGCCCGGCTTAGTGCAGCATCTCGACGTGGTATAGACTCAACAAGTCGGAAGTCCGTTGCAGAAAGTTGAGCCACGTTGCCTCTATAGCCGTCCATAATAGCGACGGTACTGCTGGTGCAGGGTGTTGTGCACGAACTGACCTTTCAGTTATGTCCCATAAATGTTCCATGAGATTCGTGTCAGGTGATCTGGGTGGCCAGATCATTCTTTCGAATTGTCCACAATGTTCTTCAAACGGATCGCGTGCGATTATAGCCCGGTGCCATGAGATAGTTCTTCGGGAACATGAAGTCTCCAAGTAGCCAAACAAAACCATTTCATTCAACGGTCGGTTCAGTTGGACCAGAGGACCCAGTCCATTCCAGGTACACACAGTCCACACCATTATGGTACCACTGCCAGCTTCCACAGTGCCTTGTTGATATCTTTGGTTAATGGCTTCGTGGGGTCTGTGCCACACTAGAACCACACTATCAGCTCTTACTTACCCCGAGTGCAAAGGAGAGCTCCGCCAATTCACTGCGTACTTCTTAACATGGTTTCACTAATGTGTTAACATCAAATTGTAGTTTCACGTTATTTGCTGTTGCTGGCTTTCATACACGAAATGCCAACAGTTTATGCCCTCGCAGTTATAATAGAGATAGAATTAACAACAGTGTTACATGAATTCCTAATGTAATATTGTATGTCTCACAGTAAGGAGGGTTTCCTAAGGAATGGCTAGCAATAATCTAAGTGAGATATTGCCCTCGTGACATAACAACAATTTTTCAGTGAAGAGCGTGAGGTTCTCTCATTTACCCGGAAAATATGGTCCTTTATATGTATTGCCGATGTAATGTAGCCTTTGGTCAAACTTATGGAGAACATTTAATACTTTTGGCAGGAGCAAACAGCATAAGCTGTGTCAATGCTGGAACACACTCGTTGGTTTGCAGTATGGTGCACCTAAAATTTGCTGAAACTCTCGAAAGTCTTAATAGTAGTAGTTGTGTAATAACACGTCGTGATTAACAACGTAGTTTTTTTCGGAATAAGATGAGCACTGTGGCCGTATTTAAAGAATTTAGTAATAAAGGCACTTGATGATTTCCTGGCTGAAAAGCGTGTTCTGCTACAGCCGATTTATCTGTTTTTCCTAAAAGTTTTTTCAAGTGAAGTTTTCAGAAACAAAAATTTTATCTACGACGACGAACTATTACCCACGGCTTTGCAGAGAAGCAATTGAAATATATAAACATAGGGATAATTTTAATCGGAAAGAAGAGACCATGAAACTTAGTGATATTTGGACAGTAGCACTACAGAATTGCTAGACAGTTTTATCCGTGACAAGATTACGATCGATAGTTAAGTTTTATCTCTGACAAAGGTTATCTCTGCATATCACGTGTAACTCTGGTCACGCCCACTTTCTACGATACATAAGTCGCTCTCAGACGTCCGACCCGTCAGTCGGCAAGACTCACCGGAGGAGAAACACCCTCTGAAGATGTCCAGCGAAGCACTGGACGAAACGTTAGGAGCTGAAGAGTTTCGTGGACCACGACCTTACATCCCGCAAGGTTTACCAGAAGATATGTCATCCGGTCGTGAAAGCCTTCATACTATGATCAGAAGACTCTACGGGGAGCAATTCTCAAAATCAGTTAGACGCCTGGAAATTTTACGTAAGAAGAGAGCGCATTTAATTTGTACTTTAACATTCTTGTTGCGTTGTAGGGATTCGTCTACCATACCGAATTTTCTAAAGTTGAAGAGGATGTTCCAGACAGCCCGCGTTCATCGGATATTTGATTATACGGAAGCAGCACTACTTCGAGAGAGAATACATTATACAAGACGAGAGATGGATTCTGTTGACCGTAAGTTACTGCAGTTACATTTATTCCTTGCTAGTAAGATACAGAGAGCCCTATGGAATAAAATAGATTGCCTTACATTTCGATCTATGGAAACCATGATGGAAACGACTACTAGAAGGCATAAGAAGAAGTTCGAAAAGTTACAAACTCATGCAGAATCTACAAATAATATAGTGATGTCCGAAACTGTTATTAATAAGTCAGACAGAGTTTTATCTCAAGACGAAATTTCAGTTCTTGCAAAAGGAGGAAACTACTCTATAACACCTCCGAAAGTTCCTGTTGAGGATATTATTGCAAATGTAGAAGCAGGTATACGTACTCTCCCCAAAGAAACTGCAAATGCAATCCGGATCGAAACCACTAGAGTATTATGCCGCAGTAAACCTCTGGAAAGTAATTTAACCAATGGCGAAAGAAAGGCTCTGAGAGATTTAAATGCAGATGAAGACATAGTGATTGTTCCTGCTGATAAAGGGAATGCTACGGTCGTTTTAAATACAGAAGATTATCAAAGCAAAATTTTGAATCTTTTAACGGCAGGGCAATACAAAAAACTTAAGAAAGATCCTACAGCCAACGTACTACGGAAAACCAATAATTTGATAAAATCGGCCACTTCTATTCAAAAAGAAGAAAAAAGAGCTTTATTGAAGACTGAAGCTATGTGTCCTAGACTCTATGGCCTACCCAAGGTACATAAGAAGGACCTTCCTCTGAGACCGATTGTTAGTGCTATCTATTCTCCTACGTACGAAATAGCAAGATATCTAACAACTCGCTTACAACCATATTTAGGAAAAACGGATTCATATATAAAGGACTCACGTCATTTTATAGAGAAAATTGAAGGTTTAATTCTGACTCCTGAAGATATTTTAGTAAGTTTCGATGTAGTATCTTTATTTACTATGATTCCAGTTAATGAAGTTATGGATTTTATAACGGATATTTTTCCAGAAGATCTGACTGCTCTTTTCAGACACTGTCTTACTTCCAGTCATTTCCAGTGGAATAATGAGTTTTACGAACAACTTAATGGCGTAGCAATGGGTAACCCATTGGGTCCTGCAGTAGCTAATTTCTACATGGAGAAATTCGAACAGTCAGCCTTGGAGAAAGCAGATAAGAAACCATCTCGCTGGTATCGGTATGTAGACGATACATTTGTGGTCTGGCCACATGGTAGAGAAGCCTTAGACGAATTTTTTGATTACCTTAATAATATAAATCCAAGAATCCAGTTTACCATGGAGAGAGAAAATGATAACAAAATACCGTTTTTGGATGTTTTAGTTATGAGACAGACGGATGGAAGCTTGAAACAACAGATTTTTAGAAAAATAACGCACACAGACAGATACTTACATAAAAACTCTAACCACCATCCAAAACAAAAAAGAGGTGTGATTACAAGTCTCGTTGACAGAGCCAGACGGATTTGCACGCCAGAGTATCTAGACGACGAATTAAAACATCTGAAGCACGCTTTTGAGAAAAATGGCTACTCAAAGAAAGAAGTAAGCAGAATTCTGCACCCAAACAACAAAAAGGTTAAGGACAAGTGCGAAAAACGATGGAAGAATACAGTCTCTCTCCCTTTTATAAAGAAAGTAACGGATCAGATTGGAAAGATTTTAAGTAAACATGATATTAGACCTGTTTTTAGACCAACGAAGAAAATTTGTCATGTTCTTCGGTCTGTAAAAGATAAACGCGCTCCTCTATCAGCCAGTGGCGTATATAAAATTCCGTGTACATGTGGTAAAGTTTATGTTGGAACAACAAAAAGAAGCGTAAATACACGGTTAAAAGAACACAGAAGTCTTTGCCGATTAGGAAAAACAGATAAATCGGCTGTAGCAGAACACGCTTTTCAGCCAGGAAATCATCAAGTGAAGTTTTCAGAAACAAAAATTTTATCTACGACGACGAACTATTACCCACGGCTTTGCAGAGAAGCAATTGAAATATATAAACATAGGGATAATTTTAATCGGAAAGAAGAGACCATGAAACTTAGTGATATTTGGACAGTAGCACTACAGAATTGCTAGACAGTTTTATCCGTGACAAGATTACGATCGATAGTTAAGTTTTATCTCTGACAAAGGTTATCTCTGCATATCACGTGTAACTTTGGTCACGCCCACTTTCTACGATACATAAGTCGCTCTCAGACGTCCGACCCGTCAGTCGGCAAGACTCACCGGAGGAGAAACACCCTCTGAAGATGTCCAGCGAAGCACTGGACGAAACGTTAGGAGCTGAAGAGTTTCGTGGACCACGACCTTACATCCCGCAAGGTTTACCAGAAGAAACGAAAATCTCCTTCCGAAATTAATTCTGTAAATACTCAGAGAGAGGATGTTAAATTTGAAATAAATAACATCATTTATCACTTTAGCAAACATAAACTATATTTTTAAAGATAACAAATACATAATTTACGGCAATACAGACCTTTCACCAATCAAGCAAAATAAGAGCATCCAGATATTTCAATAAGCGCAGCGATACGACACAAAGTAGAATGATGTCAAAGAAGATCTCGTCTCTACATTACTAAAGAAACTATTTTCTTTAAGTATTCTTTGGTTTGGTCGCGTCAGAGTTACGACTTGCATGTGCTTTTGCAAACTCCGATAAAATTCCTGTGTCCTGTTTTTTACGTCATTTTGACACAATTCACTTGTATTGTACACAAAAATTTTCCAGAAGACGTTGCAAAGACTCCTGGAAAAGTCCATCTCATAATTTAATTGGATTAAACATTTCCACCTCGTTGACTGGAAAAAGTTGATACTTACATCGACAACAAGTCAAACAATTTTCAAAGTAGATAACCAGTTAAAAAATACATCTGTTTTACCATTATGCAAGTGTTAAACATGAAATATTCAACATTACATACGATAATCGTGTACCAGACATTTGTGTATAGTCATAGTGATAGTGGAAACAGTTGTATTATGATGTTAACACCTGTGGTATAATTTACTGGGTGATGTATGACAGCGTGAATACAGCTCGGAAAAGGTGTTCTTACCGGTATGTAGCTGTAAATGCTCTACCATTAGGGTTCACAGACGTTGGAAAACCCGTAAATGCTCTCCCATTGCGATTCACAGGCGCTGGAAAATCCGAGATAGAAAACGAGCCTGGAGCCTTCTAGCTGGATCGTCTGACCGTGCAGTGTTATCAAGTTCCTGAGTCACTGTAATTTCATGTGATTTGACTAGCGAACACATAACTTGGTTTATACATGAAGTGAAAATAATAACTTAAGGATATCAGTGAGAATGGAAAATATATCGTGAGATAACATTTTTCCATTGAAAAGTTTTTTTGTGCAAGTTTACATGAGATTTGCTCATTGTTGGGATTTTACAATTCTTCATACATTCATATTGTTGAACAGAATTTGCAGTCTTGCTTGATAGTGACATTCTTTTGTACGTAGTAGTTGGTTCGTAACAATCGGCGTCCGCCCGGCTCTGGAATTGTCGGCCAGACGGAACAGTACTTGGTCTCGACTGCGAGAGTGACAGGTGATGGAACTTGCGTCGCTCTGCTGTTCCCGTAGTCCAGACTGCAAGCCTCCCCAGAACCGCATCTCGTAGAATGGTCATGAAAGTAACGGATGGTATCAGGTTCATAAAATAGAAACTTTAAAACCCTACAAGGGAGGGTTAATGCCATTTACATCCAAACCCCATTCTCGCACAGTTTTTGGATATCACTGTTTATGTTGAAGCTGTGTTAAGCAATATATAGTCTCGGTCAACTCAGTAGGTGTACTATTCAGTCATGAGACTTTGCCTATCGACAGTGAGCACTAAGTTTTGAACTAGACTGTGCATCTTTGGTAATGCAAGTGCCGGTTATTTACATTTAACACATTTATCGGCGTCTGCAGCGCTCATAGCTTCCCAGCGATAGCATGGAATTTTCATTGTTGCGCGCTGCGTGAGTAATCTGTCTCTCAACTTGTAACACAGTTTTCACTCTTTCGCAGTTTATTGCTCTCAAAAAGGATTTGACCACTGTTCTTAAGTACTTGTTGATATACACAGTGAATGTTCTTCCGTTCGGATTAAAGCGTTGTTTGCATTCGTAGAGCATCTTTCATGGCACGGATTCCCATTACATTATATGATTTATCAGTTCACTCACAAGTTTTTGATAGCCACGATTATTTACACACAGACGTGGTAGGACACAAATTCAGATCAGTGTTCACTGTCCATACTTCACTGAGTTCATCATACACACATAAGTACTGCGATCAGTTGGTTTAGCCAACCACATCTTTGCAATGAGTATATCTTAGCAAAATTTTCACCATTAATGTATCATTACATAAAACTACATTTTACAGGTTATCTGTGATTTAGTAAAATAGAATCCTTTTCTAAGTTTCTGTCAGTGGACCACAGGACTACAAAAGCCGTGTATGTTTTAAGTTAGCGTTTCATTCATACAGCTTCATTCCCTTATTTAGTGACTTGCAACCTGAATGAGGACCTGTATGCATGCATCTCAGCCTAAACAAATAAACATACGCGAAACACGAACCGAAGAACTCGACTTTCCAGTACACAACAAACTTTGAGTAAGATGGACTAAAACTGTCCCGACTTTTTTAAACTGGAACTCGGTATGCATCTGATCCTGTATCAGTCAGTCTATATGGCATGCGTGTATCCTAACTGATAGACTGTCTAGAATCTGGATTCATATGCTCTGTATTTCACGCTGATTACTTATCCTTCCAATGCCCAACAAAACATGACACACATACACTGGGTGGTCCATTGATAGTGACGTGGCAAAATATCTCACGAAATAAGCATCAAACGTAAAAACTACAAAGAACGAAACTCGTCCAGCTTGAAGGGGGAAACCAGATAGCGCTATGGTTGGCCCGCTAGATGGTGCTGCCATAGGTCAAAGGGATATCAACTGCGTTTTTTTAAACAGGAACCCCCATTTTTATTACTTATGCGTGTAGTACGTAAAGAAATATGAATGTTTTAGTTGGACCACTTTTTCGCTTTGTGATAGATGGCGCTGTAATAGCCACAAATGTATAAGTACATAGTATCACGTAACATTCCGCCGGTGCGGACGGTATTTGCTTCGTGATACATTACCCGTGTTGAAATGGACCGTTTACCAATTGCGGAAAGTTCGATATCGTGTTGATGTATGGCTATTGTGATCAAAATGCCCAACGGGCGTGTGCTATGTATGCTTCTCGGTATCCTGGACGACATCATCCAAGTGTCCGGACCGTTAGCCGGATAGTTACGTTATTTAAGGAAACAGAAAGTGTTCAGCCACATGTGAAACGTCAACCACGACCTGCAACAAATGATGATGCCCAAGTAGGTGTTTCAGCTGATGTCGCGGCTAATCCGCACATCATTAGCAGACAAATTGCGTGAGAATCTGGAATCACAAAAACGTCGGTGTTGAGAATGCTACATCAACACCGATTGCACACGTACCATATTTCTATGCACCAGGAATTGCATGGCGACGACTTTGAACGTCGTGTACAGTTCTGCCACAGGGCACAAGAGAAATTACGGGACGATGACAGATTTTTTGCACGCGTTCTATTTAGCGACAGAGCTTCATTCACCAACAGCGGTAACGTAAGCTGGCATAATATGCACTCTTGGGCAACGGAAAACCCCCGATGGCTGCGACAAGTGGAACATCAGCGACCTTGGCGGGTTAATGGATGGTGTGGCATTATGGGAGGAACGATAATTGGTCCCCATTTTATCGATGGCAATCTAAATAGTGCATTGTATGCTGATTTCCTACGTAATGTTCTTCCGATGTTACTACAAGATGTTTCACTGCATGACAGAATGGCGATGTACTTCCAACATGATGGATGTACGGCACATAGCTCGCGTGCGGTTGAAGCGGTATTGAATAGCATATTTCATGATAGGTGGATTGGCCGTCGAAGCGCCATACCATGGCCCGCACGTTCACAGGATCTGACATCCCCGGATTTCTTTCTGTGAGGAAAGTTGAAGGGTATTTGCTATCGTGATCCACCGACAACGCCTCACAACATGCGTCAGCGCATTGTCAATGCATGTGCGAACATTACGGAAGGCGAATTACTCGCTGTTGAGAGGAATGTCGTTACAGGTATTGCCAAATGCATTGAGGTTGACGGACATCATTTTGAACATTTATTGCATTAATGTGGTATTTACAGGTAATCACGCTGTAACAGCATGCGTTCTCAGAAATGATAAGTTGACAAAGGTACATGTATCACATTGGAACAACCGAAATAAAATGTTCAAACGTACCTACGTTCTGTATTTTAATTAAAAAACCTACTTGTTACCAACTGTTCGTCTAAATTGTGAGCCATATGTTTGTGACTGTTACAGCGCCATCTATCACAAAGCGAAAAAAGTGGTCCAACTACAACATTCATATTTCTTTACGTACTACACGAATACGTAATAAAAAATGAGGGTTCCTATTTTTAAAAAACGCAGTTGATATCCGTTTGTCCTATGGCAACGCCATCTAGCAGGCCAACGATAGCGCCATCTGGTTTCCCCCTTGAAGCTAGACAAGTTTTGTTCTTTGTAGTTTTTTCGTTTGACGCTTATTTCGTGAGATATTTGGCCCGGTCACGATCAATGGACCACCCTGTATATGCGAACGTGAAATGAAGTCCACACAAAAAGAAATTAAAGCTACTCCATTTAATAACAAGTGATGCATGTTGCTTCTCACTTCAAATAATATCTCAGAATTTTCTCAAAAAACAAAGAGTTCCTGCATGCACAATCTCTAATTTTTTGTCACTGGTATGAAAATTACTATGCACTTATAACTAAACATACACATGTGATATAAATACAAGATAACAAAAAGAAAAGAAAAAAATACCTATAACTTATTTCAGAAGGATGTTTGGTTGCTGGTTCAGCAAAATAATTTCTTATATGTATGAAACCTCCTGAGGTCCACATGAGGATATAAACCTCTTACTTCATTAGTGTTAGGATTTCCCAGCACATAACAACCCTCATGAGGGTTTACATGGCCCATTATCAATAAATGCTATTTCTTATTTCTTTTTTTAATTAATGATGCTTTCGGATGGGACCTAGGCAACACTAAACCTCCAACGTCTTATGATTGTGTTTTTGTTCTCGTCAAATTCTTCCTTTCGAAGTCTAGCCCGCTCTGCAAGAGTGGCTAGAGCTTGATCTGCTATATCTTCCTAGGTTGTTTCATTTCTTTCTATCTTAGGAAGCTGATTTAACTATTCATTGGATCCCGTACTTGGAAACAAAGCTCTGAAGGTGTAAAACCTGTAGAGATATGAAGAAGATTATTAAAAATTGTTTCAAACAGAATGACGTAGTCGACTCATTTGGTTTGCTTCGCATGAACATCTTATAAATCGATTCAGCTCTCGAAATATTCTCTCTGTTGGATTACTACACAGGCTGAAGTAGGGTATTATAATAAGCATTTTATCCTGTAGCTGCGTGAAATATTTCCACTTCCTGCTTACAAAATAGAAAGCGTTGTCAGATAAAATGAAATAGGTTTACCCACCGTTGGTAACTGATGTGGATGATTCAGATTTTATCGGACACCTCTTCACATACTTACTAAGGAAGTCGTACGTGCAACTAAGTACTTAACACCTCCCCTGGCAGATGGAAGGTGTCCTTTTACATCGAAAACAATGATCTGCAACGATTTTACCGGCAATATTGGATGCAGTTCAGTTTTGTTACACGCGTTCATGGGTTTGGCCTTTTGAAATATAACACTAGTTCTTATTAACCCCTAACTGCTTCTTCAGGTTGGGGTAATGACAGTACTGGATTATATTGTTTCTGCACATTTTTATGCCAAAATGCCTCCAGGTATTATGAGTATACCAAACAAAATCCTCTAGATGACTAACAGCCAGCCACACATACACCATTTATTGATGTTAGTGTTGTGTCTGTAGTATAACACTTCTTCATTCAACTGATAATGTTGACTAAGTGCATCGGTTCTTAATGTTTATGTTTCTCCACATAGGATCTGCATCTACAGTGGTTCTATGTTCCTTCACATGTTTGGGCACCGTTGTCTGTACGTAGCAGCTTTTGTCAGAAGCACATTGTACTCTGAAGATTTTCTACAATGTTTGTGAATTATAACATACCTTGGGGTACCCTGGATAAGGCATCCTCTACTACGTTTTCCTGTCCACTCACGTGACAAATCTCAAAGTCATAGTCGTGTATGGATAATGTCCATCGAGACAGCTGCACATGTAATAACTTGCATGACAAAAGAAACTGATGGTCGCAGAATAGCTTAACATGTTTTCTATAAACATGATATTTTTAAATGCCCACACTACAGCAAGGGCCTTGAGTTCTGTCACTAAATATGCTCCTTCGCACCCTGACAGGACTTTACTCGTGAAACCAATTATTCTAACTTCAGTTTTCCCGGATCTTTTCTCTACCTGGAAGAGGCACACCTCCAAACCACAGCTTGAAGCATCTGTTGCCACACAGAAAACCTTACTCATGTCTAGGTGTTGCAGAATCTCTGAATTAACTACGGCCGCCTGCTTAATACCACTGAATGCTGTCTTACATTCATCAGTCCAACGCCAATGAGTATTTTTTCTCACTAGGCATTGTAGCGAATTGTATTTAGTATCTCCGCTGCCGTGAAGGGCCTAAAAAATGAGGTGAGTCTTTAAAATACTTTTAATTGTCTCTTGGACTTGAATTACGGAAATTTTTAATTGCATCCATCTTTTGTGTCTCAAGTACAGTTTAACTGGGTGAGATTATATGCCCGAGGAACTTTATCTGTTCATGTCCAAACTTGGATTTTTTCATGTTAACTGTGATGCCTGCATTCTCAAACTTAATTAGTACTTTCTCCACCAGTTCCACATGTTCTTGCCAAGCAGTTGTGGCAATAGGTAGGTCATGTACATAGACAGTTCCCTTGTCTAGAAGTTTTGGCACCAACACAGTGTCAAGTACAGTAATAAATACGCCCGCACTTACAGTGAACCCAAAGGTAGGACCTTAAACTGGTTACTACGTCCAGCAAATACGAAAGCCGTATACTTTTTCGATGACTACGACAATACAATCTGCCATTAGGACGAACGCGTGTCGATTGAGGAAAGGTATATAGTTCTGTAGGTCTGTTGAATCTATTCTTCTAAGTTTTCCGGTCTAGTCCACACCAGGATAATGACTTTACTTATGTCCCGTGCGTCGAGCACTAGGCGAATGCTCCCATCCGCTTTTGTAATAGCCAGCAGTGTAAGGTGAGAATGATGTTTCTATTACACCTCAAGCCAACATCTTTCTTATCTCCCTCATGACAGCCGTTTTTGGGTCCACGACACCGAGTAGGTAGCACGACAGTAGGTCTGATGGTTGTAAACTTGTATATCGTGTCCATATCCATAGATAGCACCATCTTTTTCCGAAAATACTTCACATTGATGTAACAGTTGTGAAAGTTGTCTCTGCTGTGCCGCACTTAAGTAGTTACATTCAACTACTTTGCATTGAATCAAATTAGTAATTTGCTGTGTCTCTTGCGTGTGATTCATTTCGTTATGACAATAACCCTCCTTTGATTGATTATTGCCTACTAATAACAGGTTGGAAACGATACACAATACTCGAGGTCGACATGTGCTTCCCTATCGCTCGTAATATCCCATCCCACGATAACGGGGACCGGCAAATTATTTAACAATAGAAAAGTGCATATTATTGCTCCTTTTCCAAATATCACTTCGGCCTACATCTGGTACTTGATTATTTGACTTTTTGCACCAATGGGACTAGCTGCTTTTCAATTTTGCATTGGCAACATGGGTAGCCTTTTAATATGATTCACATGTCTAAAGCAATTGCTATCCATAACCGAAATCGATGCTCCGGTATCGGTTAGCAATTGTTCTTGAATGCCATTTACGCTGTCGTTTACTGCAGCTTGGACTTTTTCGACACTTTCTTTCTGACAGCTATGGGTTCCCTGGGACAGTTCCCAACAGAGGTCCTGCCTGTCATTATACCTTAACATGTTTAGAACATTGTCCTGCGTGCCTTCACCCCGTGCCGCGGCCTCTTGCCGAAGACTTAGGAGGTCGCGCAGTTTGACGCTTGTGAAGGTTTACTCTGATTATTATCAGTCATCTCCAACGCATGTAGATTATGTTGCACTGTTTGATTTTGAGTATTTTGCTACGAAGGCAGCCAGTGCGACTGATGTCGTGCATCAGGTACAGAAATCGCAGTAACGTGATGTACTGGTACATTCTGAGATTATTGTTGTTGTCGCCCTGAATTAGGGTTCCAGCCACTGGGTCCGGGGTTCTGCCACGGCCCACTAGAAGTTCTCATGTTTTTATTTCTGTTTAAATTAAACCTGTTGTCATTTCGACTTTTGAGATTAGAAATGTTATATTTGTTCTGGTAGTTGCCACTGTTGGGACTACCAAATTGTGGCCCACCGTTATTACTGTTTGCCCTACTACTAGAATCCTGATTACGGTAGCCGTTATTTCCGTTACCATTGTTAATCGGTCTGAAACCATTTCCTCTTTGATTACCATCGCCTCGATGGTTGTTGTCGTTCTAGCGACGCTCCATTATTAGGATTTGCCACTTTGTCGCACTCGAATTCTTGGCACCGCCTGTATGAGGTCTAAAGAATCGATTACAGAAAGAAAATAATCCAAATTTGTACCGGGCATATGCACTAGTTTCTCTCTAATTCAGATTGTTAAGCGTGCATTTAGTATTCGTAAAACATCCCTGTGTGATATCGGCTCGTCGTATTCAGGTATTTTTCTGTATAATTTCAAAGAGTCCCCTGCTTAGGGCTATATACAGGGTGTTACAAAAAGGTACGGCCAAACTTTCAGGGAACATTCCTCACACACAAATGAATAAAACATGTTATGTGGACATGTCCGGAAACACTTAATTTCCATGTTAGAGCTCATTTTAGTTTCGTCAGTATGTACTGTACTTCCTCGATTCACCGTCAGTTGGCCCAATTGAAGGAAGGTAATGTTGACTTCGGTGCTTGTGTTGACATGCGACTCATTGCTCTACAGTACTAGCATCAAGCACATCAGTACGTAGCATCAACAGGTTAGTGTCCATCACGAACGTGGTTTTGCCGTCAGTGCAATGTTTACAAATGCGGAGTTGGCAGATGCCCATTTGATGTATGGATTAGCACGGGGCAATAGCCGCGGCGCGGTATGTTTGTATCGAGACAGATTTCCAGAACGAAGGTGTCCCGACAGGAAGACGTTCGAAGCAATTGATCGGCGTCTTAGGGAGCACGGAACATTCCAGCCTATGACTCGCGACTGGGTAAGACCTAGAACGACGAGGACACCTGCAATGGACGAGGCAATTCTTCGTGCAGTTGACGATAACCCTAACGTCAGCGTCAGAGAAGTTGCTGCTGTACAAGGTAACGTTGACCACGTCACTGTGTGGAGAGTGCTACGGGAGAACTAGTTGCTGCCGTACCATGTACAGCGTGTGCAGGTACTATCAGTAGCTGATTGGCCGCCACGGGTACACTTCTGCGAATGGTTCATCCAACAATGTGTCAATCCTCATTTCGGTGCAAATGTTCTCTTTATGGATGAGGCTTCATTCCAACGTGATCAAATTGTAAAGTTTCACAATCAGCATGTGTGGGCTGACGAGAATCCGCACGCAATTGTGCAATCACGTCACCAACACAGATTTTCTGTGAACGTTTGGGCAGGCATTGTTGGTGATGTCTTGATTGGGCCCCATGTTCTTCCACCTACGCTCAATGGAGCACGTTATCATGATTTCATACGGGATACTCTACCTGTGCTGCTAGAACATGTGCCTTTACAAGTACGACACAACATGTGGTTCATGCACGATGATGGAGCTCCTGCACATTTCAGTCGAAGTGTTCGTACGCTTCTCAACAACAGATTCAGTGACCGATGGATTGGTAGAGGCGGACCAATTCCATGGCTTCCACGCTCTCCTGATCTCAACCCTCTTGACTTTCATTTATGGGGGCATTTGAAAGCTCTTGTCTACGCAACCCCGGTACCAAATGTAGAGATTCTTCGTGCTCGTATTGTGGACGGCTGTGATACAATACGCCATTCTCCAGGGCTGCATCAGCGCATCAGGGATTCCATGCGACAGAGGGTGGATGCATGTATCCTCGCTAACGGAGGACTTTTTGAACATTTCCTGTAACAAAGTGTTTGAAGTCACGCTGGTACGTTCTGTTGCTGTGTGTTTCCATTCCATGATTAATGTGATTTGAAGAGAAGTAATAAAATGAGCTCTAACATGGAAAGTAAGCGTTTCCGGACAGATGTCCACATAACATTTTTTTTCTTTGTGTGTAAGGAATGTTTCCTGAAAGTTTGGCCGTACCTTTTTGTAACACCCTATATATATATATATATATATATATATATATATATATATATATATATATATATATATATATATATATATAAGTTCCTCAACTGTTCTTGTGCAGAACCTGACCTGAAACGCACTAAAAATAGTTCTCAAATTCCGCGAAGTTGTAGCAACTTATCAGCAGCGTGGAGTACCACTAAGGAGGCGTCTCTCTGTGTGAAACTGCAAACTGAATCTCTTGCCGCTGGTGCACGACCAGGGAAAGACACTACTAAAGTTCTCAATAATAACTACGGGATGAATTGTTTTCTTATCGTCGTTAAACGGTGCCTTATTAAGCTTTATTCCTGCATTAGATGGGTCAACGTTGGCTCACTTCAGGCAGATGTGGGCTAACTTCACCCATGTCTTCATGAAACAGGGGTTCAAAAACTGACTGTGGCAAATTTGTGTTCCCACACTATAATACAGGATTAGATACGTTCCTTTGCTCGAACTTTGTATTACGTCCTGTCCAGGTTCTCCGACTTAAATTCTATCCTGTTTTTACCATGTTGAAAACGTGGACTGAACTAGACTGCTTTTGCTCTCTAGCTTTTTTTGCAGATCTTGGCAGGTCTCCCCCTTGCTAAAGGCTATTTCGACAGGTGCAGTCTCCACTTCTATTTTATCTTCTTCCTTAATAATATCTCTCATTTTTTTTATTCCACTAATGAGACAGAAGGTCTGCAGGACCTTACCATCATTTTGCAGGACGAGGCTCAAGCACATACAGTGCAGGCTGTTACTGATTTGTTTGACTGATGGAGCTGCTAAGTGCTATATCACCTACTGCACTCCCCTGACTTACGCCCTCGTGAGTTCAAAAAATGGTTCAAATGGCTCTGAGCACTATGGGACTTTACTTCTGAGGTCACCAGTCCCCTAGAACTTACAATTACTTAAACCTAACTAACCTAAGGACATCACACACATCCATGCCCGAGGCAGGATTCGAACCTGCGACCGTAGCGGTCGTGCGATTCCAGACTGTAGCGCCTAGAACCGCTCGGCCACTCCGGCTAGTCTCGTAAGTTCAACTCGGTTTCTAAACTGAAGGAAACACTTCACGGCATTCGCTTCAGAACTGCTACGAATTCGTCGGGCAATAGACTGCGCCGCTCGAACTGCCAACACAGCTGGCACTGCTAAGAGTATCCTGCGACTTCCACCTCGCTGGCAACGGGTTATGCACAAAGCTGGTGACTACTTTGAAAGTCAGTAAAACTTTGAAACACGTATCTATTTTGTACAAGCTGTAAATAAGTAGTTGCCATTATTAAAGTTCCAACCCTCGTATAAGCTGGAATTGAGACACCACACTGCACCAAACATTGTTAAATACTCATTACTACTGTCACATCTGTATCAACAATACACTACACCCTCATTACCTCTTCATACAATCCGCATTCTTTCTCAGTGTAAATATAGCATTTTACAGCTGTCAAAAACAAAATCATCACTGAATCTTAACTGTCATACTTACTAAAATCTGCCATTCCACTAATGAGAAGTATGCTGCGCTAACACCGTTATAAAAAATAATTCACTTTGCGGATTCCATGATAATTTATTCACGTTCACGGTGGATGAGCATTGAATTACTTGATGAAATACAGCAACCAGCCATTTTTTGTACAACTTTGTTTGTACCAGAAAAAGTTTCGCTCTTTCATCCATCTTCAGTTGGTGTAATACATTTATATCTCAGTCTTCGTCATAATGATGACGATATGAATGTATTATGTTATCTGCAGGTAGTTCAAAGTCCGAAAGGTGTTCTGGGATATAAACTTCAACAAAACGCCGCTGGATGCTGTATTTCTTCAAGTTATTTCACCTTCATTTATTCCGTTATTAAGTTACATATTTCTGTTTTAACTAGTTCTAAATCTGAAACGCAGTCTTGTGTGCTTGCCAACCCAGCCCGAAGTAGCCGGAATATAAACAATTAAGAGTATAGTATGCAAGTCAGTATTGCTAAGAGGTGCTGGCCAACTCATCAGTCCTGAATACACGATCAAAGTTTTTTATTACCACTAATTAGTTTACTCTGTCATTCATATTGCTTTCTGCTTTCTTAGAAGCAAAATGCGTCACACGAGAGCGTAAATACGTCCGTGCTCCAGAACAGAAACACATTAGCAAGTTACATAACAGTCATAAACAATCTAATCTAGCACACAAGCGTTTCATTAGATCATGAGTATAAATTATAGCAACCAGTTCCAGAAAAACCCGACCGCAATGATTTTTTTGGAGTTACGATGATGTAATCGTTAAGCAGGCAACACATAGTCAGCTGCGCCCATTACCGCAGAGGTCTGCGAATCATGAAACTTGTGGCGTGCCCTGCTGGCGCCAACTCCTGGAATTCACGCGGAGATGGGCAGGACTTTCGCTGGGTAACCGGGCCCGCCACGTCTGAGCATGCGCAATTAAGCTCGGCCCGGTCGTCCTTGCAGGCGGCTACTGCACCTCGCTCTCAGACAATTAGTGTTCTTGGGATGTTGCGCCGCGTCATATACGAATTACATTTCCTCCCCGGATCTTTCCACATTCTTGCTGGCGCCTTGCTCTGAAGAACGGTGGCTGCACGCTGTATTTCATAATTTAATAGCTGGGGGAAAAGTAAAAATGTTATGCTTGTATTGTCTTTCACATCAAGCTATCGCTTTAGTTTGCTAAGCGGTAACCACTCTACTCATGGTGTAGGGACAGCGTCTTTGACTAATAATGAAAACATTCTGCTCCTCGCGCTCGAACTTCGGCACTGCTTGAATTTTGAGTAAAAATTATCAGCAACAGCGGCCGAAAACTTCCGGCTTAAGAAGTTACACTCGGTCTGCCAACGGTCTTGTCAAATAGTCGGATCACCAGGAGGGGAAAGGTTAACGTCATAAGAATCGGAGCGCGGAGTGTTAGAAGTCTGAATGTGGTAGGGAAGCTAGAAAACCTGAAAAAGGAAATGTTAAGGCTCAACGGGGGCCGTGAAGTGAAATGCAAAGACGACAAGGATTTCTTCTCAGATGAGTACAGGGTAATATCAACAGCAGTAGAAAATGGTGTAATGGAAGAAGGATTCGTTACGAATAGGAAGGTAGGGCGGAGAGTGACATACTGTGAACAGTTACTGATGCGGTTGCTTTCATCGGAATCGACAGGAAACCAATGACAAAACAATAGTTCAGATATACAGTACATGCCGATGTCGCGACCGGAAGATGAAGAGACAGAGAGAGTATATGAGAGGATATTGAACCAGTATTTCAACACGTAACGGGAGATGAAAAAGTTATAATCATGGGGGATAGGAATAAGGTTGTTGAGGAAGAAATAGAAGAAAGGATTATGAGAGATTACGGGCTTGGCTGTAGGAATGAGAGAGGAGAAAGATGTCTGAGTCCTGCAGTAAATTTCAGCTAGTAACAGCGGACAATGATGAAGACCAGGTTGAAGTTTAAGAGATTATCAGGAAGATTTAGTGCACAAAGAGGTGAAATACGCAAGTACTAAGGAATGAAAAGATGTGGTTGAAGTTTTCTGACGCTTTAAATACTGCGATAGTGAATATTTCAGTAGGTAGTTCAGTTGAAGAGGACTGGACATAAAAAGCTGGAAAAAAAAACATTGATACAAGGAAAGTAACTGCGAAGAAATGGTGGGTAAGAGTAAAATAATTCAGCTGATCGACAAAAAAAATTAAGTACAAAAATGTTCTGGGAAATTCAAGAGTACAGAAATACTCGCCATTTAAGAATGAAAGAAGTAGGAATTGCAGGGGAGCTATGGCGAAATGGCTACAAGAAAAATGTGAAAAAATCGAAAAAGAAATTATTGTCGGAAGGACTGCTCAGCGTACAGAAAAGTCAAAACCACCCGCGGTGAAATTAAAAGTAAGAATGGTAACATTAAGAGTGCAACGGGAATTCTACTGCTAAATGCAGAGGAGAGAGCGAATAGGTGGAAAGACTGCACTGAGGGCCGATATGAGGAAGAGGACTTATCTGATGACGTGATAGGAGAAGTATGGTGTGTCTAACTCCGTCTTGTAAGATGACAACTGCCGAGTTCCCAATGCTGCACGCACACGAACCTCGCTTCAAGAATACTGATGCATCATATAGCAATTCGACTGGTCCGCTTAATTACGCCATCGCAATCCCATAGAAAATGTCTTGAGCCCATTTTCGAAGATAGATGTGGGTTGCACGGTGTTAGCGTGATGTGTGCTGGTGGTGACTTTTTTTTTCTTTTTTTGTCCCGTGCCCTTCCCTTCAGCATCAGCCTTCTGAATAGTTTGATGCCAATCTCTCCATTTCAGAGTTGCACTTTCAACCTGCGCCCTCAATGAACTGCTTGATGTAATCCAATCTCTGTATTCCTCCATAGTTTTTAACTTCTACGGTTCCCTCTACAGCCATGGAAGTAATTACCTGGTGTCTTAGCAGATGTCCTATCATCTATCCCTCCTTCTTGTCAGTGTTTCTCATGTATTCTTTTCCTCACTGATTCTGCGGAGCACCTCCGTATTTCTTACCCTATCAGTCCACCAAATTTTTAACATTCTTTTGCGGCACCACATCTCAATAGCTTCGATTCTCTTCTGCACCAGCTTTTCCCACTGTCCATGTCTCACTGCCATACAATTCTGTGCTGTTAACGTACATTCTTAGAAATTTCTTCCTCAGATTAAGGCCCATGTTTGATACTAGTAGACTTCTCTTAGCCAGGAATGTCCTTTTCCCAGTGCTAGTCGGTTTTTTATGTCCTCCTCGTTCCGTCCATCATGTGTAACTTTGCTTCCAAGGTAGCAGAATTCCTTAACTTCATCTACTTCGTGTTCACCAATTCTGATGTCACGTTTCTCGCTATTTTCACTTCTACTACTTCTCATTACTTTCGTCTTTTTCCGGTGTACTCAATCGATATTCAGTATTCATTCGACTGTTCATTCCTCTCGACAGGTCCTGTAATTCTTCTGCACTTTCACTGAGGGTAGCAATGTCATCACCGAATCTTAACACTGATATTCTTCAATCTTGAATTTTAATCCCACTCTTGAACCTTTCTTTTATTTCCGTCATTGCTTCTTCAATGTGGCGATTGAAGAGTAGGGGCGAACGACCACATCCCTGCCTTACACTCTTTTTAATCTGAGCACTTCGTTCTTTGTCTTCCTGGCTTATTGATCCATCTTGGTTCTTGTACTCATTGTATATTACCCATCTTTCCCTATTTTCCTCCGGATTTCGAAGAGCTTGGGCCATTTTACTTGACGATCGCTTTTTCCTTGTCGACCAATCTTATGAGCATGTCTCGATTTTTCTTTAGCGTTGCTTCCATTATCAGCCGTTACGTCAGAACTGCCTCTCTGACGTCTTTACATTTTCTAAAGTCGAACTTCATTTTCTATTCCATTCTACTGTATACTATTCTTGTCAGCAACTTGGATGGATGAGCTGTTAATCTGATTGTGCAATAATTCTCGCACTTGTCAGCTCTTGCAGTTTTTGGAATTGGGTGGATAATGTTTTCCCGAAAGTCTGATGGTATATCACCCGTCTCATAAATTCTACAAACCAATGTGAATAATCTCTCTGTTACCACTTCCTCCAATCATTTAAGAAATTCCGATGAAATACACTCCTGGAAATGGAAAAAAGAACACATTGACACCGGTGTGTCAGACCCACCATACTTGCTCCGGACACTGCGAGAGGGCTGTACAAGCAATGATCACACGCACGGCACAGCGGACACACCAGGAACCGCGGTGTTGGCCGTCGAATGGCGCTAGCTGCGCAGCATTTGTGCACCGCCGCCGTCAGTGTCAGCCAGTTTGCCGTGGCATACGGAGCTCCATTGCAGTCTTTAACACTGGTAGCATGCCGCGACAGCGTGGACGTGAACCGTATGTGCAGTTGACGGACTTTGAGCGAGGTCGTATAGTGGGCATGCGGGAGGCCGGATGGACGTACCGCCGAATTGCTCAACACGTGGGGCGTGAGGTCTCCACAGTACATCGATGTTGTCGCCAGTGGTCGGCGGAAGGTGCACGTGCCCGTCGACCTGGGACCGGACCGCAGCGACGCACGGATGCACGACAAGACCGTAGGATCCTACGCAGTGCCGTAGGGGACCGCACCGCCACTTCCCAGCAAATTAGGGACACTGTTGCTCCTGGGGTATCGGCGAGGACCATTCGCAACCGTCTCCATGAAGCTGGGCTACGGTCCCGCACACCGTTAGGCCGTCTTCCGCTCACGCCCCAACATCGTGCAGCCCGCCTCCAGTGGTGTCGCGACAGGCGTGAATGGAGGGACGAATGGAGACGTGTCGTCTTCAGCGATGAGAGTCGCTTCTGCCTTGGTGCCAATGATGGTCGTATGCGTGTTTGGCGCCGTGCAGGTGAGCGCCACAATCAGGACTGCATACGACCGAGGCACACAGGGCCAACACCCGGCATCATGGTGTGGGGAGCGATCTCCTACACTGGCCGTACACCACTGGTGATCGTCGAGGGGACACTGAATAGTGCACGGTACATCCAAACCGTCATCGAACCCATCGTTCTACCATTCCTAGACCGGCAAGGGAACTTGCTGTTCCAACAGGACAATGCACGTCCGCATGTATCCCGTGCCACCCAACGTGCTCTAGAAGGTGTAAGTCAACTACCCTGGCCAGCAAGATCTCCGGATCTGTCCCCCATTGAGCATGTTTGGGACTGGATGAAGCGTCGTCTCACGCGGTCTGCACGTCCAGCACGAAACCTGGTCCAACTGAGGCGCCAGGTGGAAATGGCATGGCAAGCCGTTCCACAGGACTACATCCAGCATCTCTACGATCGTCTCCATGGGAGAATAGCAGCCTGCATTGCTGCGAAAGGTGGATATACACTGTACTAGTGCCGACATTGTGCATGCTCTGTTGCATGTGTCTATGTGCCTGTGGTTCTGTCAGTGTGATCATGTGATGTATCTGACCCCAGGAATGTGTCAATAAAGTTTCCCCTTCCTGGGACAATGAATTCACGGTGTTCTTATTTCAATTTCTAGGAGTGTATTATTCATCCCTTGTGCCTTATTTGATTTTAAGTCTTGCAGACCTCTTCTAACTTCTGATCACCTATATCTTCCCTATCGACTCCTGTTTCGTCTTCTATCACATCAGGTAAGTCCTCCTCCTCACACAGGGCCTCTATGTACTCTTTCCTCCTATCCGGTCTCTTCTCTGAATTTAACATTGGGATTCCCGATGCGCTCTTAATGTCACCACCCTTGCTTTTAATTTCACCGAAGACTGGTTTGACACTTATGTATGATGAGCAGTCCTTCCGACAATAATATCTTTTTCGATTTTTTTCAAATTTTTCATGCAGCCTTTTCTCACTTCCTCTTTATTTCGTTACTAAGTGACATATCTCTGTATTCCCGAATTTTCCAGCAGTTTACCACTCAAAATTGATCAAGAACATACGTTATGAAGTTTGCTTTAGTCAGTAACAAAATATATCGTTGCTAGTTCCTCAATTGCGACTTTTTTTGTATCACGGATGTTAACATGTAACCTCATTTTCACCATTCGGTACTGGGCTAAGCGAACTGACGTGGCAAGACGTAACGTGACAGCCAGTGTGAACTGACCTACTGACTAGCATTCCCTGACAGCAGCAGTTCCTACCGGATTTGAAACCGGCTGTAGTTGACAATGTGCTATAGGCACCTCTGGTGTATTTCGGTTCTGTTCCCTTGACGACCTGTGTTAGGTGGCTGTGTGTGGTATATCATTCCTTGTAGACACGTTGGGCAGGCGTTGGACAAATTGGCCAACTTCATTCACATTACAGTTACGGGTACGTCACTCTCAAACTCAGATTTGTAAGCGATTGCAGGTATTCAATGTCTGTGGTTAAGATTCCTATCTCCTTAAATAGATGCCTACAAGATGTATGAATTCCATACGTAATTCAAATCACTTTCTTTTGTACAATGAATATTTTTTTGCCTAAGTGAGGAGTTATACCATACTATTAACCCTTATAACATCAGTGAATGGAAATATGCAATATATTAACTCACTGCCTTTTATATATCCGAAGTTAACGACTATTGTTGTAGCAGAAGTAGCCGAACCTAAACGTTTTAGTGGGTATGCCATATGGTTTTTCCATTTTACATTTCCATCAATACGCACACATAAGAAGTAAGGCCTTTCTGTGAGGGTGTGCTGAAAAGTAATGCCTCCGAATTATTCAAGGGAAAATTCTTAAAACTTTTTGAATAAAACAGATTTATTAACATTCTGCATCTTCCAGAACGAAATTTTCACTCTGCATCGTAGTGTGCGCTGATACGTAACTTCCTGGCAGATTAAAAGTGTGTACCGGACCAGTAGGTAGGAGACGAAGTGCTGACGGAATTAAAGCTGTGAATACGGGTCCTGAGTCGTACTTGGGTAGCTCAGATGGTGCCGGCACGGTAGCTCAGCGTGTTCGCTCAGAGGGTTTCGCTACCCTCTGTAATGAAGAATTGAGTGAACAGATCAACGAACAACCTGAACGACTGACATCTGACGTCCGTCACGAACAAATTCAACGAGCAATATAGAACAAAATAAGATTTAAAAAAAGATGGTAGAGTACTTGCCCGCGAAAGGCAGAGGTCCCGAGTTCGAGTCTCGGTCCAGCACACAGTTTTAATCTGCCAAGAAGTTTCAGTTTGCATCTTTATTCTTAATGTCTCCATACTTATTTCTCGACGTAATCATCCTTGCGACGAACGTATTTCTCCCAACGAGAGACGAATTTGTTGATGCTGTCAGTGTAGAATGTTTGCCTTTGTTGAGGGGTAATAAATAATAAATATAAAAACTATAAAAGGTAAAATGGAATGGAAGAGACCCGTGCTCCCATTTAAAAA
Organism: Schistocerca serialis cubense; assembly: GCF_023864345.2. Lineage (NCBI taxonomy): Eukaryota > Metazoa > Arthropoda > Insecta > Orthoptera > Acrididae > Schistocerca > Schistocerca serialis. The sequence goes on from NC_064643.1 coordinate 311,266,655, forward strand.
AGGGCGTAAAGGTGAGATTCAGTATTCGTTATCTAAACTTCATCTTCAGATGACAACGAAAGAGAAACATCCAAAAGATATGTTCGGATATCAGTATAACTTCGCACATGGACGTAACATTATCGGTAATGTAAATGATTAGAGTACCAGTTCTCTGTGATAGGTAGAACAATCGCATGAGTGTATTAATGTTCTTCGTGTTTAGTGTTATTATCAGTCCTAGTAGAGTCTATAAAGGATGTGAACAGCGTCTGATGTTGACTGATCACTACTAAAGGGCTCAGAGATGTCATGTACTCGTGTGAGATAGCGTTATCAACAACTGACAGAAACTGAAATGGGTTTCATTGCAGGTTTTCATTCGATCCGGCTGCAGAATCGTACATTATCCAGATTTGTGCGGCATCAAGATGTCACAGTGGTCCGATGTTGGCCTACTTGTGAGCATGATGGCCGGCATGCTCGTCGTCAAGATTCCGGTCAGCCACCTCTGCCCAAGCACAGCACAACCATTTCACAGGTGCGCCTGCCGTCAGAGAGCAAATTATGAACCCCCTGCAATATTATGTATCATCCCGCACCACTGGTAGACGACTAGCAGTAGCTGGGCGAGGGAATTATCACTCATATGTTGACACATCACCAATGGCTGCGTTTGGAGTAGTGCTGTGAATGGGAAGCATGGACTACTGATGAATGGCAATGTATTGCGTTCAGTGATGAATCGTGGTTCTGCACTACCCTAAATGCCCACCGTCGATGAGTACCATGGCATCCTATGTTTTGGAGAAGCATAGCGGTGTTAGTTCTGGTGAGCAGTCTGGTATGACTTCAGGTCATTGTTCGTAGTGACTGAGGGAGTCTTAATGGCCCAACGGTTCGTCATGGACACCCTGCATCCTCGTGTGGTAATTCTCATGCACCAGTAATATGAAGCCAGTTTTCAATAGGACAATGCTCATCCACACATGACATGTGTCTCTGTGATCTATGACTGGTTCTGAGACACTCTCACAGTCAGCAGCCCGGGTGGGGGGTTGCAAATTTTACTTGATTTTGCAACCACTGAAATAGCATTACATACCGCCTCAACTGGGGAAATTTTACAATGAGGCGTCAAAGAAACTAGTATAGGCATGCATGTTCAAATACCTAGATATCTGGACAGGCAGAATATGGCGCTGCGGTCGGCAACGTCTACGTAAGACATCAAGTGCCTGGCGCAATTGTTAGATCGGTTACTGCTGCTACAATGGCAGGTTATCAAGATTTAAGTGAGATTGAGCGTGGTGTTGTAGTCGGTGCGCGAGCGATGGGACACAGCATCTCAGAGGTAACGATGAAGTGGGGATTTTCCCGTATGACCATTTCACGAGTGTACCGTGAATATCAGGACTCCGGTAAAACATCATATCTCCAACTTCGCTGCGGCCGGAAAAAGATTCTGCAAGAACGGGGCCAACGACAACTGAAGAGAATCATTCAACGTGACAGAAATGTAACCCTTCCGCAAACTGCTGCAAATTTCAATACTGGGCCATCAACAAGTGTCAGTTCGCGAAACATTCAACGAAGCATTATCGATATGGCTTTCGGAGCTGAAGGCCCACTCGTGTACCTTTGATGATTGCACGACACAAGGCTTTAAGCCTCGCCTGGGCCCATTGACACCGACATTGGACTGTCGATGACGTAACATGTTGCCTGGTCGGACGAGTCTCGTTTCAAATTGTGTCAAGCGGATGGACGTGTACGGGTATGGAGACAAACTCATGGGTCCATTGACCCTGAATGCCATCAGGGGACTGTTCAGGCTGGTGGGGGCTCTGTAATAGTGTGGGGCGTCTGCAGTTGCAGTGATATGGGACCCCTTATACGTCTAGATACGACTCTGACAGGTGAACGTACTTAAGTATCCTGTCTGATCGCCCGCACCCATTCATGTCCATTGTGCATTCCGACAGAATTGGACAGTTCCAGCAGGACAATGCGACACGGATACCTTGCAACGTGTTGTTCAAAGGAGATCTCCACTCCCTTGTACTCTTATGGATTTATGGGCAGCCCTGCAGGATTCGTGGTGTCAATTACGTCCAGCACTACTTCAGACGTTAGTCGAGTCCATGCTACTTCTTCCTTCTACTTTGGAAAGGAAATAACTAATGAGTGACAAATCAAGAAGAACTTAAGAAGTAGACTGCCAAAGAGATCGTCTTTTACCGAAATATAGGTCTCAATTCGTGTATTACATTGTATGGAAGTGGCTCAGGCACTGTAGGTAAACCAGAAATAAAGACAATAGAGACTTTTCCGTGTTGGTGTTACTGTAGGACGGACTCATAAGCAGTGAGGTTCTCCTCCGAATCTTCGAGGCAAGAAATATGTGATAAACACTAACTGGAAGACGGGACAGGATATTTACCAGAGCATCGGAAAACAAATGACATAGTGCCAGGGGAAACTACAGAAGGCAAAATTTGTGAAGCAAGGCGGAGACTGTAATGGATGTAACAAATGGTTGAGGGCGTTGGACGTAGATGCTGTTCTGAGATGAAGAGACTGGCAAAGGAGAGGAGATTGCAGGTGACCGCCTCGAATTAGTCTGAAGACTGATGACATAAAAGAAAGTATTATTGTGCGATGAGATGTAGAGCAACGTTCTATACAAATTGCTATTCAAATCACTATACTGAAAGTGTTCGACGTTCCGGCACAGCGGAACCAACACCAGTGACCAGAAATAATGTTAATCTTTTGGACGACACAACATAAAGGTTAGTCAGAAGTGAGTGAAAGCATTTATTTATTTCATTAAGGAACTAGGCTTGTTTGTGGCAGTACTCGAGTAATTCCATTGTTCTGATTACTTGTTCTGTGTTTTGCCTGAAGTGGCCTAGCCAAGCAGAGAATGGTGTACCTCAAGGCCATGGCTGCTTCTGCTCTTAAAGTTAAGGTGGTCTCGATGTGATCAGTCTTAGATTAAAGATATGTCTGCTGACCTGGTTCGCTTGGCCTTCATGTGAGATAAGCATTTGCAGAACCAAGTTCACCGAAAGCTTTTCTTTATTTTTATTGACTAATCAACAGAGCATCTCAGTTTTAAGATTTTTCATCCCCTCTTCTCACAACGTTCCGTTGTATCCATCTGAACTGGTAGAATGCTGGCTGTATTCAATATCGTTCCGTGTACCATCACATTAGAGCTCATTACTCTTTCAGGGCTACAAGGGAATAGTCGCCGAGTCATTCATTAGATACTTTTTGGTCTTTGCAGTTAAGTGGCATCTGCAGATGTTCATCATCGCCTCTATTAAAGATCGACCTTGTCCGCCGGTCGACCTTGTCCGCCGCGTCTAATTTACCGAACATGATTGTATAAAAGAAGCACTAGACTGGCACCAAGCATCTTTTGTGCAGGTTCACGATGCCTACAAGATCTGGAAAATATTTCCGTGTGGGTTCGTTATCAAAAGCTCAGATAGTAAAAATAAAGGGTGCAATGTGCTAGGCGAATTAAGAAATGAGGGAGATTATATGCATATCTTACACACAGTAAACCATAAAAACAGTACATTCATTAATGGTATCCTTTTATTATAGGTCGTAGTCCGATTATAGTAAACCATTAATTTATACATCAAAATCGTGACAATAAACCACGCTATTAAACTCAGTTTTGACATCCATTTTTCAACAAAAACTGAAGATTTTAGTACAGGACGTAAATTTCCTGAATGAGACCGTGATCATTGTGGATTTTTGTGGACGAAGCCGTCTGCATCGGTTACTACATTTCTTGATTGTCTTTGTACTGAGATTATCGTCGGATCTGTAATGAAGATTAACGGAACACACCAATGAGAGATGTTACTTACTAGCAGATGGTATATATAAAATATTTAGAAGCTAAAAATTTCACTAATTTCGCTCATCAAAGGGCGCTAGTGAAAAATATGGAGAGAGAATTAAAGTTCAAGGAGAAGAAATGAAAACTTTGAGGTTTGCCGATGACATTATAAGACGGCAATTGTTAGAGACAGCAAATTACTTGGAGCGCAGTTGAACGGAATAGACAGTGTTTTGAAAGGAAGATACAAGGTGAACTTTAACAAAAGCAAACGGCAATGTCAAGAAAAGAATCTCTGCAGAAGAGAAATTTGTTTACATCGAATATAAATTTACGTGTTACGAAGTGTTTTCTGAAGGCATTTGTCTGGAAGCGAACGTAAGCGAACAATAAGCCTTGCAGACAAAAAAGGAACAGAAGTTTTTGAAATATGGTGCAACAGAAGAATACTGAAGATTAAATTCGTAGAACATATAACTAATTGGGAGGCTCTGAATAGAAGTGAGCAGAAAATAGATTTTTTGCATAACTTGACTAAACGAAGTGATCGGTTGATAGGACATATTCTAAGACATCAAGGAATAATCGAATTAGTATTGAAAGGAAGGGTGTGTGTAGGATGGGGAGGGGGAGTGCTGAAGAAAAAAAACTGCAGAGGAAGACCATCAGACGAGTACAATAAGCAAGCTGAAATGAATGTGGGTATTCGGAGATAAAGAGAGCTGCACACGATAAAGTAGCTTGCAGAGCTCCATCAGACCAGTCTTTGGACGGAAGACCACAATAACAATAACAACTCACCAAAACCGAAAACTTTGTAAAGTAACGCTCAGTCTCAGTTTCAATAAAACCTAAGTCTAAGAACTTATATGGATATGATGACCTGCAGCCGTCTACAAGAAATTAGAATTATATTAATACCGTCAACTGCTCACGGGAGTTGATATACATAAACGGGGACAGACACCATGTCCATATAAGTATATAGTTCCGGCAATACTGGCCATGGCCTTCTTCTTCTGTGCGGATGCACACATATTCCCCGAACTCTTACGGGACTTGGTAAGAATGTCTTCGACGAGTAATGAGTGTTTTGGGGTGGGACACTACGAACGTAGTGTGTGGACATGTTGTTGTTGTTGTGGTCTTCAGTCTTGAGACTGGTTTGATGCAGCTCTCCATGCCAGTAAAGCTGCATGTCCTCGGGAAAAATTACGGCTGTAGATTCCCTTTGCTTTCAGCCGTTCGCAGTACCAGCACAGCAAGGCCGTTTTGGTTAATGTTACAAGGCCAGATCAGTCAATCATCCAGACTGTTGCCCCTGCAACTACTGAAAAGGCTGCTGCCCCTCTTCAGGAACCACATGTTTGTCTGGCCTCTCAACAGATACCCCTCCGTTGTGTTTGCACCAACGGTACGGCCATCTGTATCGCTGAGGCACACAAGCCTCCCCACCAACGGCAAGGTCCATGGTTCATGGGGGGGTGTGTGGACATACAAGGTGAAAATGTGCGTCTCGCGGGAGGCGTGAGCGAGATATTCCCTGTGCTCTGGATAGAGCGTCTGCCATATAAGAAGGAGATCCCGGGTTCGAATCCCGGTCGGGGCACACACTTTCACTTGTCCCCGTTGATAAATATCTACGCCCGTGAGCAGCTGACGGTATTAATATAATTCTAATTAAGTCTAAGAAGGTCGTCAACTGTCAACTTGGCTAAGAATTACAGAAAAGCAATTGCTAACCTAAAGATGACGGTAACACTTTTGTGTACGTTGAGGAAGCGGGAAGGAAACTAAGGAGAGATTTGTAAGGGGAGTTACATATCTCAGGGAAGAAATAAAAACCTTAAGATTTGCTGATGACATTGTAATATAAGCATAGACAGCAAAGGACTTGGAAGAACAGTTGAACGGAAGGTTCAAAAATGGTTCAAATGGCTGTGAGCCCTATGGGACTTAACATCTGAGGTCATCAGTCCCCTAGAACTTAGAACTACTTAAACCTAACTAATCTAAGGACATCACACACATCCATGCCCGAGGCAGGATTCGAACCTGCGACCTTAGCGGTCGCGCGGTTCCAGACTGAAGCGCCTAGAACAGCGCGGCCACATTGGCCGGTTTGAACGGAAGGGATACCATCTGGAAAACGGGTTATAAGATGATTACCAACAAAAGTAAGACAGTAGTGGAATGTATTCGAATTACGAGTAGTTCAGGTGATGATTAGGAAATGAGCAAGGGAAGTAGCAGGGAGCAGACGAGATGAACTTTTTTTTTTAACTGCGAGGGCAAACAATTGGCTATTGCAAAAGTAAATACAATATTCACTGTGGACTAGTAATAGCAAGAAAATCTTTTCTTGTAAGGTAAAATATGTTAATATCAAATATAAATTTACGTTATAGGAAATTTTTATGGAGATATGTACCTCGAGTGTAGCCTTATATGTAAGTGAAACGTGGGCGGTGACCAGTACAGAGAAGAAAATAATAAAAGATTTTTAGAAAAATATGGTACAGAATTACTATACCGAATAGGGGATAAAATAAACGTGTGGCGAAAGTTGAGTGAAATAAGTTCTAGGTTGACAGGACATGCAGAGGCGCCATGGAATAACTAATTTGCTAATATGCTAATACAGAGTAGAGTGTGTGTGTGTGTGTGTGTGTGTGTCTGTGTCTGTGTGTGGGGAGGGGGGATGGCGGGGGGGAAGGGGGGGGAGATGTTGAAAGTTGTTGACGGAGACCAAGGCTTAGCTGTAGCAAACAGGTCCCAATGGGGATAGGGAGCCGTACTTATGCAGATATGAAGGGACTTTCACCATACAGATCACCGTAGAGAGCCGTGTGAAGCCAGTCTACGGACTGAAGATCACTGAAACAACGCCGGAGTACCTTCGGAAGTGTTTACAGCTGTCAATTTTTGTTGCTACAGAACTTCTAGAAGCTATGAACTGTTTCTACGTTACAGTGTCATAAGATGATCAAAGGAAAACGTTTATTTTATTCATCAAAAGGATACCATTGATCGTACTAAGATACGAACACAAGATTCAAAGAATGAGTATAATAACATTGACATACAAAAATTTCACGTCTTTCTAAATGCGCACATGGAATGTTAAAATTATCGTCCCCGTAACGTCTTGTCACAAAACAAGAATGTAATTTCCTGTAAGTGCTTTAACAGGTTATTTGTAGCGATATGGAGGTCATTAACAAACTCTTAACTGATTACATGGCAATATAAGAGACCTTTCGCTGTTACTCAACGCGCATCAAGTGGTTCAAATGGCAAATGGGACTTAACATCTAAGGTCATCCGTCCCCTAGAACTTAGAACTATTTAAACCTAACTAACTGAAGGACATCACACACACCAATGTCCGAGGCAGGATTCGAACCTGCGACCGTAGCGGTCAAGCGGTTCCAGACTGAAGCGCCTTGTATGTCCACCGCTCGACCACCACGGCCGGCTCAACGCGCATCACTCAAATAGAATGGAGACGTCACATCTCACACTTCGATCTGATCCCTGGTGGATACGAAGTCGCAGTTGTTAAACTTAATATTAAAATATAGTCACAACTTCCTTTCATTAAGCAAAAGCGCTAAAATTGACGCGTTTCGAAGGAGCAAGCCTTCGAAATCAAAATTGTTCTACAAGAATCTTATAAAAGCGATGAAGATAAAAGAATCAAAAATTTGTCGTCACCTCCCTTGAAACCGCATCTTTCTAACATGAACTTCAATACCAACCGTCCAATCTTTGCCGTGTGCCAACTACATCGATGTCTTAGGATGTCAGTACCGAAATAGCGGCAGGCTGGAATATCTGTGGCGGATGTTCGGCACGAGACATCAAGACAGCGGAGATTTTAAGTTTGGTTGCAAGGGCCGAGTGAGGATATCTGGAGTTGGATCGGAGGTACGCTGTGAGTGTAAACAGCTAAGGGGGCGCATGGCCGCTGGTGCATGACCGTGGCAGTGGATGTTCATACATTCAGTTGAGCAGTGCCGATGGCGGCGGCACAGACTGGGAACTGCGTGGTCTGTTGTGACTATCAAGTTTGAATTAAGGCCCGTTGAGCGGACGGTCCGTGGTTTCGTTCATGATTGCACTTTCTGGTGAATGACAGACACGTGGATTTAGTTGGTCTCTAATGATGCAGCATTCTGTTCACCAGGTGTCATTACTGTGTACACTGAATACAGAATATGTGTAGCTATAGTGACGCTTCAAGATTTTTTAAAATTGTTTTGCTGTTATAATACGCTCGTAATTGCAGCGCGAATTTACATTTTGTGCATATGTGTGTGGCAAGTATACCGTTTGGGACAGCCAGTTTCCGGTAGATTTATGTTTCTTCTTTTGTGTGTGTAATTCGTGCCATAAGTTTCACACAGACACGGCGCTAAGTTTCTTGGCTGGCACAATTTGTACTTAGACCACTGACTTTATTTATTTATTTATTTATGCATTTATTTTACCTGGCAAGATTAGGGCCTTCAGGCCCTCTCTTACACCTAACCAGGCATACTCAGATTCAACAAATTTCAGTGTCTACAGAAAATTAGGACATATAACATGTTATACAGTATTAATGTTAAAGAAAAAAATAGAGATTATAAAAGTAGTACAATGATAATTATAACAATCAAAAAATAATTATAACAATCAAGAATAATAAAAATAATAATAATAATGATAATAATAATAATAATAATGACTATGTATATGAAAGTAAACATATTTTTCTTTTATGAGTGTCAGTCCTATTGCTAGTTGGGAATTTTCTCGTTATATTCTTGCAGCTTGTGAGTTATTCTCATCAAGCAGAGACATAAGACGATGGAATGGGGTGAAAGAGATATAGAAGAGGTAGATAGGTTAGAGGAAGAGAAATAGAATGGTAAAATTCGAAGCTATGATGGAGAGGAGAAAAAAAAAGATGAGGGGGGGCAGAACAATGGTGGCTATACCGTCCCTAATATGTAAGTCTTAAGTTCCCTCTTGAATGTTGAGTGGTTTTGGATAAGACGCAGATCACAGGGGAGCGCGTTCCATAGTCGTATGGCTGAGATGGAGAATGACACGGAGAAAGATTTTGTGTTATGTAAAGGTACAGCCAAGATGCTAGACGTATCCGATCTGGTATTGCGGTTGTGGAATGATGATAGGTGTTTAATGTGAGAAGATAAGTATTGGGGGCACCAGTGGCTAAGAAATCGATGAAGTAAGCACATCGTGTGGAGATCGCGTGCCTTATGTGGGCGTATCCAACCTAGCTGGGAGTATGAAGGACTGATATGATCATACAACCGTATGTTGCATACGTATCTAACACAAGCATTCATCACTAGCTCGAGGCATCTCGAATTTTCATTATTTGTGCCATGTTGAACTACATCACAGTAGTAAAGATTAGGCAAGACTAGTGTTTGGACTAATTTTTGTTTAACATGGGTTGGAAATATTTTTCTAAATTTTTGAATTGCATGTAGGGAGGAGAGCGATTTCCGGCAAGCTGTGACTGTTTGTTCTTCCCAGTTTAGGTGTTCATCCAAGATTATTCCAAGGTCTTTTACTGTTTTTTGGTATGGTAGTTGGGTACCATTGAGGAGTATTTGAGGGACTGTTTCGCGAAAGTACCGACTGATTAACTTTGGATGAGATATAAGTATGACCTGGGATTTCTTGGGGTTTAGTTTCAGACCTAGGTTCTGTGCCCATCGAGAAACAGAGCAAAGATCTGCGTTCATACTCGCTACTGCGTCAGCAATGTTCTTGGGGCTTGCACTTATGTACAGTTGGATGTCGTCGGCGTATAGATGGTAGTTGCAGGAGTGAATCACTGAAGAAATATCATTAATGTACAGTGAGAAGAGTAATGGACCAAGGACGGAGCCTTGGGGAACTCCAGAGCGCACGTTTTTCCATGATGACTTTTCCGACCCACAAATGACTTGTTGACTTCTGTTTTTGAGGTAGCTGTCGAACCAGTGTATTGCGCTGTTTGAGAAATTCAGCTGCTTCATTTTAATTAGTAATATATCAAAGTCAACAGTATCAAAAGCCTTGCTAAAGTCAAGCAGTGTTAGGATGGTAGCTTCACGTCTGTCCATAGCATGTTTAATGTCATCAGTTACTTTGATTAATGCAGTTGCTGTACTATGGTGCTTTCGAAAGCCTGACTGATATTTGTGCAGATCTTAAACGAGCGGTCTTGCTGATTGTGCGTTTGTGGCTGTTTATCTGTTGAGGCTGCCGCTTCCTGTTTTTGTACCATTTACTGTTAATTAATTTTGTATATTTAAGGTAGTTCTTAGGTATTTTTAAGGCAAACTACCAGCTGATGTACGTGACTAAATTATGTGACCCTCAGAGGCTGTGTTGCAGGCGCCATACCATTATTATTATTATTAAATGTGATTGCTGTAAACGTCATTACTTGCTTGCACTGAGACACTTCTTCTTCCACCTTACTTGCTCATATACTATCGTGCCCCTTGTCATATTAGAGGTTGTGGACTGTAAAATTCTTAAAACTGGAAGTTGGCCTTAACTGTGAATAACGTAATACATGATTGAAAATTACCTCTGCTGTCACTCTGGTGTAGGTAACCCGTGTTATCATTCTCGTTTAGCTGGGTCACCCAAAATTAATATTATGTACTGTTCGCGTTAAACAGTGTAAGTAAATATAGCTTACTGATTGATTGTTTGCTTCCTTATATAAGGAGGCGTAGGGTCGTTATTGTGACTATTATGTCGTGCTGCCTGTCTACTGCATGGCTGCTTGAAGTGACTTGCCTCACATTTAAAGCTCAATCCTGTTACGGTTTACATTACGTTGGTAAAATCGAGCTTTATCTTAACGGTGGTTACTTGTCCTGTAAGTTCTTTCTTCCGGTTCTGAAATGGGTCGCTGGCCGTTTTAACAGACTTTGAACGCATAACAATAGGTGATTTTCCTATTAAAAATAAAAATTAATGTTAAATCTGATGATACAGTTTCATTCCTTACACTTTCTTCTATATGAAATCATTTTTTTGTCCACATCTGACACTCTCCGTAACCGCTCTAATAGATAGAAAAGCCCCATACAGCCGGAACAGTTATCGTCGGGAATTCCCGAACCTCTGCTATTGGATTGTACCAAAAGAATTTTGTGTAAGCCATTTTCAGTATATTTTCTATCGGAATATAAAAACCTAACTGAAAAGTATAGTTCTAAAAAGAGATGATGTGTTGAAACAAATGTCAGTTTCCTTCCCCAAATATCGAGACAAAAGCGAGTACCGAAAATAGACTTTGGAAGATATTTCAAAACGACTACGTGCTCTGATAGAGAATTCAATTTAGAATGCTAGCATTTAATTTCGATCAATATCGTGCGTACCGTTCTCATGTCATGTTTCTAACTAATTTGAAAAATACGGTTTCGGGGAAAAGTTTTGGATCACATTTTTTTATAGTTAAGCTAAACATATTTCCAGCCAGCGCTCCCTGGACCATACAGCAACCCTTCCAAATCCAAAAGGAGGTCTATCTCTTTCGCAGCCACGGAGGTCCTGCGAGTCTCTTCGGCGGCTTCTGTCATTTGCTGCTCTGTTCGCTCGACACGTTTTTCGTCCGCTTTTGTGCAGAAGCTGTAACAGGCTGGTCCGATCTCAAGCTCAAGAACTTTCATGATATCCATGACGCCTGTTACGCCGTCGTTGAAAGTACATGCTGCCACATTGGCTACGATGTCTACAACCGTTTGCTCTATGTGAATGGTTAGACCAGACGACACAAGTGGTAAATTTTCGTTGGACATTATTATCCTGGAGCTAGAAGAAATATCGTCCCCAGATATAGCAGGAAGAGAAGGAGGGGAGCTGCTGCATCGATTTGGTCACATGACTTTGGGCCAATGTTCTTGGTTAAATTCTAAACCTCTCCAGAGTGACGCAGGTTGCAAGAATTACTTTGAGAGGAAGAGGCTGGCACAGCAGAGGAATTCGTGGTGGGCGCCATCAAACCAATCAGAGTGTCTTATGGTGTGATGGCGATCTGCACTGTTGACATTACACTGTGCGTTGAATGAGACTTTCTGCAAGGTGACTACTCACATGTAGTTATGCGGGAGTAGCCCATGCATCGGTACGTTTTTTTTTTTTTTTTTTTAGATTTACCTTCTCCCTTACCCTTACCACCACTGCACGCATGTCACTGCACACAGACACCTATATGAAACTCTGTCGTTTGACTCCCCTAACAAGCAAGCAGCCAAAATTGTTAACAGGAAATTCAAACATAGGGCTGTTAGCCACTTGCATAAACAAGTATAAAGCAGAAAGCATGAGGGAGAATAACGTGCAACATATTTTTGACATGTCTGTGGCCGCTATAGTAGAACAAGTTAGAACGAAAATCTACAGGGAACTAGAACTAAAGCATTCTAATATTGTGGGGGTGGGGGGTACGTCGATATTTCATGGAAAACGATACTTTCGCAGGCAGATGTATTCACATGCATCACTTACAATTAACTGCCAAACAAAAGAAACCTTCCAGAATGAGATATCCACTCTGCAGTGGAGTGTGCGCTGATACGAAACTTCCTGGCAGATCACAACGGTGTGCTCTTCGTAGAAGAGTTTGGAAGGTAGAAGACGAGGTACTGGCAGCACTGAAGCTGTGGGGACGGGTCGTGAATCGTGCTTGGGTAGCTCAGGTGTTAGAGCACTTGCCCGCGTAAGGCAAAAGTCCCGAGTTCGAGTCTCGGTCCGGCACACAGTTTTAATCTGCCAGGAAGTTTCAAAAGAAACCTGACACTGAATGCATCTTCCTCTTCTTACAGCATAGTCTGTCTTAATTACGCGAGGCAGAATAAAACCATGTACTGTCCCACTAATCAGAATCAGATTCTGTCCTTCCATGGGCAGTGTAACAATAGTGGCAATGACCAGATGTCATTAAATGATGTCGTAAATAACTGAGCAACCGTCCGTGAGCAGGGTCTTCTTTTGATCTGAACTCCAAGCAGAATGGCCACACTCCCTCACTCCACCGAAACAGGGGTTGCCATGAAAGCTCTTCACTTCGTCGAACCGCTTGGACTATAAATTTTGTTAATATCTCATTAGTTACGCCTGTGATACCCACAGTATAAAGAAGGATAGTAATATTCTTTTTATAAATACACTGCTGAAAGTAGCTAAGATGGAACAAAGAACTTTCAGGCACTTTCTCAGGATTCCATGGCCAACAAATATACGAGTACACGAACCTTCTACCAAATAAAACAACCATACAAGAGTCGTATCTGATCTGAACAAAGGAGAATAATACGGCTTTGAAAGAAGAGTGGGCAGAGACATGATGGCAGAGAGGCCGTCAATTTTATGACGCCATCCTGCTCCTAGCGGAATATCGGGGTTTATGGACACCGGACATGCGGTAGACGATATATCGAACGCCACTGACAAGGATGCGTTTGGATCATGGGAACTTTCTGTCACCTTCACAGAATAAGTGTAACAGAAACATGTTTGTTACCAGCTGATTTACATCACTCATTTCGTGGGAACAGTATGGCGATGAGCAACGATCTTTGTGCGATACACTAAGCACATTCAATTACCAATTTCTTATCGATGTCATCAAAGTCCACGCATCAGGAGAAGCAAAAATTTACAAATCACTGACTTTTTAAGAGATTGTAACCTAAACATAGTTACTATGTACTTCGTATTTACTATCATAAATTTGTTGTTATCGTTACATGCACTGCGAATGTAATATTATGCTGACTGCGTGATACGTACACCAACGGCTAATAAAAGCGAATAAGAAAGATACAAAGCTCTATCCAAGCAAACATCACAGACAAAATAAAGAAAATAAAAACCTATAAGAAAAGGAAAACATGTAAGTCAAATAAGGAAAAATTACCCGAACAGCCAAAGAAGTTATTAAACTAAAACAGGAGAAAAATAATAAAGTAAGTAACTAGAGTTTCATCGACTCAGAGCCGGCCGAAGTGGCCGTGCGGCTCTAGGCGCTGCAGTCTGGAACCGCGAGACCGCTACGGTCGCAGGTTCGAATCCTGCCTCGGGCATGGATGTGTGTGATGTCCTTAGGTTAGTTAGGTTTAACTAGTTCTAAATTCTAGGGAACTGATGACCTCAGAAGTTAAGTCCCATAGTGCTCAGAGCCATTTGAACCATTTTTTTCATCGACTCAGCAAAGGAATCTCGGTACTTGTTTAGAAAGGTGATTCAGAATCTCATACGAAATTGCAGTCTGGACGAATGTTAAATTACCTCTGATGCAGTTGTTACACAACTTGTCTTGTGTATTCTCGATCATCAGCTATTAGCTAAGATGTTCAACTGTGTTTTCCCTGCTCTGTTTCGAGTCAGTATTTATCTTCTTGTCAGAATCGAGGACAATATGCTAATTATCGACTTACGAAAGACAGTTAGTGTTTGCATTACTTGTCAACAAGTAATGAGCTGCACTGAAGATGCAACTGTTCATTTCTTATGAAACTGAGGGACGGTAAACAAGATTAAACAGGCGCATAGAAATTTGTTATGAGTAATGGGTTATTTATGTGTCGGAGGGACTAAAGTAATGAATAACTAACATTTACAAAGAAGAAAGGAGAATTAACAATGAAACGATAGAGCCAATTGATGATTTTTTAGTTTTTTTTTGTATGTAGGGCAGCTGAAGAAAAGGAATGGACAGCAAAAAAAAATAAAAAATAATAGAAATGATGTAGAGTGCTTTTAATAAAGGAAATGGTATTTACAAAGTTAGGCCTTCAGCATATCTGGAAAGGGGACCTTATAAGCAGAACGCGATTCCTTTTTTGACGTAGGACAGCGAGACTAGCAATTTTAACACAAGAACTATTCAAAAACTGGAGGTTGTTCAACGAATAGTGGAGATATGGATGTCAAAAATTAATAGGGGGACAATAAAATTCAGAAGTGGGTCCGAGCTCCAACTGGAGTAGAAGAACCGTGCTAAAATGGAGACGGGCAGGACATGTAGTCAGGCAAATGGATGGTATATGGAAGTACTTTACTGGATTCCAAGGTAAAAGAAGAACCTGAGAAAACAGCTTAATAGAAAGTCGATAGATAACAAAAAAATGTAGGACCAAAATGAATGCATCGTGAGGAAAAGTTTGGATGACTTTAGCGAACTGTGGATGCCAAATGTTTATTATATAAGTGAATCAACGCGAGCCTGTTAACAAGTAGGGATTTAGCTGTTTGTAGTGAGAAGCAAATAATCTTTCTCAGAAATACAACTGATCCATTGAACGTGGAAAGTGCTATTGTGACAATTTCCTATTGTCGAGAAAGAATTTCTGTGTGAACTAGAAAGAAATTTTTCACATTCATAGTGAATGTGGTAGTTTAGCGTAGACCATGAAATAGGAATGTCGACTGCGACTACCTCGAGTACTAAAAAGTCCATACTGTGATTTCTAATGTTGTTAACGTCGTCTGTGAGCTACTAAGGCAGTGGGTGCCGTTCTTGTGGCAATGCTCGTCTCAGCAAAGCAAGGAAGAATGGACTGCGAGCAAAAACACTTTTTTTAAAAGTGTTCCAGATACCATATGCGACATTAAGGTAGAAATACAGAGCTGAAAATTTTTTTTCTTTACCGTTCATTACAATACTTTAGAACTGGCGCGATGAATGGTTTTATAATCTGAACTAGGATCTGTATAGGTCTAGCAGACACCAGACTTTCACCTGGAGATTCCTCTGCGCCCTGTTTCTGTCAAGCAACGCATGCGATGATTTAGCCGTAGTGATCTTGTTTACGGACCGCAATGATTGCCGCACGTTTACTCCAATAGATTATGTTTGCGAAGAGACAAACAAAAGAGACGAGTTTGTCATCTGCGTTATAAACAGCCTTATAACACTACAGCATTATGCTCTCAGACGAGCTGCCTGTGATGCCACGGCGAGACCTCATCTGTGTACCGAGGTCGGTTATTAGAATTTTGTTTGTAATAAAATCATTTGCTTTTGCACTGAAAAAGTCTTTGAACACATGATTTGTGTGCTCTTGACCATTTTTGTCAGCTTTATTTTATTTTATACGCCTGTCGGTCAGCAACCACAGAAAATTTGTTCATGTTCACAAAAACACATCAAATATCTTTTGTGTTTTAGCCCCTTTCATCCAATATGAAACATTTTGATACCAAACAAAAGTTCTTTCTCGAATGAAAAACAGCCCACATTTGCACTAAATTGTGTTTATTTTAAACCTTGACCGTGGTTTCCGCTATAATATACTACTGGTCATTAAAATTGCTACACCACGAAGATGACGTGCTACAGACGCGAAATTTAACCGACAGGAAGAAGATGCTGTAATATGCAAATGATTAGCTTTTCAGAGCATTCACATAAGGTTGGCTCCGGTGGCGACACCTATTACGTGCTGGCATGAGGAAAGTTTCCAACCGATTTCTCATACACAAACAGCAGTTGACGGGCGTTGCCTGGTGAAACGTTGTTGTGATGCCTCGTGTAAGGAGGAGAAATGCGTACCATCACGTTTACGACTTTGATAAAGCTCGGTTTGTAGCCTATCGCGATAGCGGTTTATCGTATCGCGACATTGCTGCTCGCGTTGGTCGAGATCCAATGACTGTTAGCATAATGTGGAATCGGTGGGATCAGGACGGTAATACGGAACGCCGTGCTGGATCCCAACGGCCTGGTATCACTAGCAGTCGAGATGACGGCATCTTATCCGCACGGCTGTAACGGATCGTGCAGCCACGTCTCGATCCCTGAGTCAACAGATGGGGATGTTTGCAAGACAACAACCATCTGCACGAACAGTTCGACGACGTTTGTAGCAGCATGGACTATCAGCTCGGAGACCATGGCTGCGGTTACCCTTGACGCTGCATCACAGAGAGGAGCGCCTGCGATGGTGTACTCAACGACGAACCTGGGTACACGAATGGCAAAACGGCATTTTTTCCGATGAATCCAGGTTCTGTTTACAGCATCATGATGGTCGCATCCGTGTTTGGCGACATCGCAGTGAATGCACATTGGAAGCGTGTGTTCGTCATCGCCATACTGACGTATCACCCGGCGTGATGGTATGGGGTGCCATTGCTTACACGTCTCGGTCACCTCTTGTTCGCATTGACGGCACTTTGAACAGTGGAGGCCACATTTCAGATGCGTTACGACCCGTGGCTCTACCCTTCATTTGATCCCTGCAAAATCCTACATTTCAGTAGGATAATGCACGACCGCATGTTGCAGGTCCTGTGCGGACCTTTCTGGACACAGAAAATGTTCGACTGCTGCCCTGGCTAGCACATTCTCTAGATCACTCACCAATTGAAAACGTCTGGTCAATGGTGGCCGAGCTACTGGCTCGTCATAACACGGCCAGTCACTACTCTTGATGGACTGTGGTATCGTGTTGGAGCTGCATGGGCAGCTGTACCTGTACACGCCATCCAAGCTCTGTTTGACTCAATGCCCAGGCGTATCAAGGCCGTTATTACGGCCAGAGGTGGTTGTTCTGGGTACTGATTTCTCAGGATCTATGCACCCAAATTGCGTGAAAATGTAATCATATGTCAGTTCTAGTATAATATATTTGTCCAATGAATATCCGTTTATCATCTGCATTTATTCTTGGTGTAGCAATTTTAATGGCCAGTAGTGTAGTATGCGTTTTTCAGAAGTCATACACACATTTATTAGTGTGTATGACTTCTGAAGAAGGCTACATTACTATAGCAGAAATCATGGTCAAGGTTTAAAATAAACATAACTTAGTGCAACTGTGAGCTGTTTTTCATTCAAGACAATTTCGTAATGGTTGCTATTGTCGCTGCCATGATGAAAATAATGAAAACTTCTTTCACAACAAATCCCGAACGAGCGATATTCCAGGATGCGAAACAGCATGTCAAGGTCTGTTGACGGCTTCATTCTCACAGTTGGTGCTGAAGCAAAAACCCTGCATTAATTAACTTGGCGAGCACGTGGCTTTGGGAACTGGAACTACCTGCCACGCAAGGCCGGGGCACGCTAGTATGACGTCATCACGGCATCTGACGTCAAGTGGGAAACAGAAAAAAGAACAATTACACTGCATCATAGAGGAAAACCCCTGAAATTACCTGCTTGTATATTATACAGCCAGATAAAGCTTTTGATAACTTTTCTAGCTCCAGTGTCTGTGCTATGCGAAGTGATACATACCTACACTCACAGACAGACCAGAAAATCCGTGCAAGAATGAGTTGATAAGTTTGGTAACCAAACATTTGAAGTAACATTTTCATTAAGAAACAGTACTTTTCAACATAAACTCGATCGAGAACGTCGTAGTTGGTCTTGTAGCACTCTAGTTTATTTTAATTTTCTTAAAAAAGAAATTTACTACCAACCCTATACAACACTTGTCTACATCAAAGAAAGCTTCGTACCACGAACGCTTTTTACCCGATAGCACCTACGTAGTTTGAGAAACAGAAAAAAGTAAAAATTGATGAACATATGGTACAGAGTGGATGAAGAACTACTGCAAAGCCAATCCCATGGAGTTTTGGTGTCTCAGTGACTGATGTCCGAATTGGTAGTATGTAGTGCTACAAAAATCCTGTATTGGTCGCGCCTGTTTTATTCCACTAAACAAACACTTCGATAACTTTGCTCAATGAAAAGTGTGTTACAGTGGAAGGTAAGATCAGGAAGAAAAATGTACATCTCTATCAACTCGTGGTTAAGTGAAATCCTGTTCTATTCACTGATTCGGTGTACACGTTTCTGCCACAGTAGAGCGCTCTCCACTTGCAAAAATATTACTTTCCCAAGATTGACTATTCTGTTCGAACTCACTCACCTGCTGATCACACGCACCCTGATGTGTAGTTCGCTGTCACAATCCCATTTTGTTTTATGTCTTTTCATGGACTTGGAACTAAGACTGGCGTAGCATCGATCTTCCTCAGTGAGGAAGATAGGACACCGCTGCGTCTAAATGAACATAACCATAATGTCTGAGTACTTCATCACTTGCTGATACACTGTTCTGCACAATTTATGAGTTTGGTGTTGCAGTTCTCGCAAATTTTAGTGCATTTGACGACTCACGCGATGCCTCGAGACCAAACATCCTTAACAGCAAACAATGCAACAAATGTGCTGAAGAACCCATCTGCCGATACGCCGACAGTACCATCTTTCTTGTACACAGAATCTCCAAGCTTTCTGGCGGCCCCTGCAGATCCGCTAGCCTTACCCCTTGCTTTACCCAATGGTAACTCAACCAGTCCCATCAAATCGAGGCAATAATCACAGGACGGAGTTGCTGTCGCTAATGTCTCACTGATTTCAGTCTCATTATCTACAAACATTCGACCCACCTTACTAACACACTTTTAGACTGAACGTCGATCAAAAACTGACTCGGCGCCCATCTAGAAACAACGCAAAACGACTACCATAGAATAAAATTTCTAAAACTACAAGCAGGTCAGACATGTAGATTACATCTTTCCATTATCTTATACACATATGAAAACCTTATCTAAACCATCCTCACCTTCGTCAGCGTAGCTTGGTCTCCATGGCCCTAAATTTTTACTACTCCTTATAAGTCTGAGAACATCGTATACATCTACATCTACATTTACGTGATTACTCTGATTTCACAATAAAGTGCCTGGAAGAGAGTTCAATGAACCACCTTGAAGCTGTCACTCTACCGTTCCACTCTCTAACGGCACGCGGAAAAACGAGCACTTAATTGTTTCTGTGCGAGCCCTGATTTCTCTTATTTTATCGTGATGATCATTTCTCCCTATGTAGGTGGGTGCCAACAGAATGTTTTCGCAATCGGAGGAGAAAACTGCTGATTTAAATTTCATGAGAAAATCCCGTCGCAGCGAAAAACGCCTTTGTTTTAATGATTGCCACTCCAATTCACGTATCATGCCTGTGACACTATCTCCCCTATTTCGCGATGATACAAAACGAGCTGCACTTCTTTGTACTTTTTCGATGTCATCCGTCAGTCCCACCTGATGCGGATCCCACACCGCACAACAATACTATAGAATAGGGCGGACAAGCGTGGTGTAAGCAGTCTCTTTAGTAGACCTGTTGCACCTTCTAAGTGTTCTGCCAATGAATCGCAGTCTTTGGTTTGCTCTAACCACAATATTATCTATGTGATCGTTCCAATTTAGGTTATTTGTAATTGTAATCCCTAAGTATTTAGTTGAATTTATAGCCTTCAGATTTCTGAGACCTACCGCGTAATCGAAATTTAGCGGATTTCTTTTAGTACTCAGGTGAATAACTTCACATTTTTCCTTATTCAGGGTCAACTGCCACTTTTCGCACCATACAGATATCTTATCTAAATCATTTTGCAAGTCATTTTGATCATCTGATGACTTTACAAGACGGTAAATGGCAGCATCATCTGCAAACAATCTAGGACGGCTACTCAGATTGTCTCCTATGTCGTTAATATAGATTAGGAACAGTAGAGGGCCTATAACACTTCCTTGGGGAACGCCGGATATTACTTCTGTTTTACTCGATGACTTTCCGTCTATTACTACGAACTGTGACCTTTCTGACAGGAAATCACGAATTCAGTCGCACAACTGAGGTGATACTCCGTAGGCACGCAGTTTAGTTAGAAGACGCTTGTGAGGAACAGTGTCGAAAGCCTTCTGGAAATCTAAAAATATGGAATCAATTTGACATACCCTGTCGATAGTATTCATTACTTCATGAGTATAAAGAGCTAGTTGTGTTTCACAAGAACGATATTTTCTGAAACCGTTCTGACTATGTGTCAATAAATCGTTTTCTTCGAGGTACTTAATAATGTTCGAATACAGTATATGTTCCAAAACCCTACTGTAAATCGACGTTAGTGATATAGGCCTGCAATTCAGCCGATTACTCCTACTTCCCTTTTTGGGTATTGGTGTGACTTGAGCAATTTTCCAGTCTTTAGATACGGATCTTTCTGTGAGCGAGTGGTTGTATATAATTGCTAACTATGGAGCTATTTTATCAGCATTCTCTGAGAGGAACCTGACTGGTATACAATCTGGACCGGAGGCCTTGCCTTTGTTAAGTGATTTAAGCTGCTTCATTACTCCGAGGATATCTACTTCTATGTTTCTCATCTTGGCAGTTCTTCTTGATTGGAATTCAGGAATATTTACTTCGTCTTCTTTGGTGAAGGAGTTTCGGAAAACCGTGTTTAATAACTCTGCTTTAGTGGCACTGTCATCAGCGACTTCACCGTTGGCCGGCCGATGTGGCCGAGCGGTTCTGGGCGCTACAGTCTGGAACCGCGCGACCGCTACGGTCGCAGGTTCGAATCCTGCCTCGAGCATGGATGTGTGTGATGTCCTTAGGTTAGTTAGGTTTAAGTAGTTCTCAGTTCTAGGGCACTGATGACCTCAGAAGTTAAGTCCCATAGTGCTCAGAGCCATTTTGAACTTCACCGTTGTTATCGCGCAGTGAAGGTATTGATTGCGTCTTGCCATTGGTGTGCTTTATGTATGACCAGAATCTCAGTACCATCACTTATTAATTTATGTGGTATATATCTCTCAATTTCTGTTGATACTATCTTTTTGAAAACATTTCACAACTTTTCTACACTTACATGATCAGATCGGAAGGAGTGAAGACTGTCTCTTAAAAAGGCGTTAAGAGCATTTTTATCAGCTTTTTTAAATAGATATTCTTGCGTTTCTTTTCTTTGGTTGTAGGTGTTACGGTATTCAGCCTAGTAGCAACTGCCTTGTGGTGGCTAATCCCTGTATTCTTCACAATACTCACTATTTGTCCAGGATTGTTTGTTGCTCAAAGGTCAAGTATGCTTTTGCAACCATTTACGCTTCGAGTGGGCTCATGAACTAAGTGTTCAAAACAATTTTCTGAGAAAGCATTCAGTACCATTTCGGATGACGTTTTATGCCTGCTGCCGGCTTTAGACGTATAATTTTTCCAGCATATCGAGGGTAGATTAAAGTCACCACCGACTCTAATTGTATGAGCGGGGTACTTATTTGAAATAAGACTCAAGTTTTCTTTCAACTGTTCAGCAACTATATCTTCTGAGCCGGGGGTCGGTAAAACGATCCAATTAATAGTTTAGTCCGATTGTCAGGTATAACCTCTACCCATACTATTTCACACGAACTATCTACTTCAGTTTCGCTACAAGGCATACTACTTCTGACGGCAATAAATACTGCACCACCAACTGTATTTAATCTATCCTTTCTGAGCGCTGTTAGATCGTTTGAAAAAATTTCGACTGAACTTATTTCCGGCTTTAGTCAGCTCTCTGCACCTACAACTATTTGAGCTTCAGTGCTTTCTATTAGGGCTTGGAGCTCTGGTTCTTTCCCAACACAGCTACGACAATTTGCCGTACAACTACAATACCAATCGTTTCTATAACTACCTTACTGTGTTTTACCTGCCCAGTTTTAGACGGACGTCCCTTCTGTGGTACCCTGAGAGCCTCTAACCTAAAAAACCGCCCAGTCCCTTCCACACAGCCACGCTACCCGTGTAGCCGCCCCTGTGTGTAATGGACTCCTGACCTATTAAGCGGAACCTGGAAACCCACCACCCGATGGCGCAAGTCAAGGAATCTGCAGCCTACACGTCCCAGAACCGCCTGTGCCTCTGATTCAGACCCTCCACTCGGCTCTGTACCAAAGGACCACAGTCGGTTCTATTGACGATGATACTGCAGATGGTGAGCTCCGCCTTAATCTTGGAAGCAAGACTGGCAGTCTTCACCATTTCCGCTAGCCGCCCGAAACCAGACATAATCTGCTCCAATCCAAGGTGACACACGTCATTGGTACCGAAATGAGCCACCATCTGCAGTTGGCTGCACCCTGTACTCTTCATGGCATCCGGAAGCACCCTTTCCACATCCGGAATGACTCCCCTCGGAATGCACACTAGCTTCCGTCCACTCCTTGGCAGCCATGTTCCTAAGGGGACCCATTATGCGCCTAACATTGGAACTCGCAACCCTCTGTGAATGCCCAGAACTTGCTGGCCGAGAAGCTTCGTCTGGAACAGGGTGGACGACTGCATCCGGCTCAGAGACGTCGTCAGCCACAGATAACGCCCGAAAACTGTTCGTCAAACGAACCAGGGAGGCCCTACGATCGGCCACTCGGAAAGTTTTTCGCTGGCTGCCGGACTTCGGAATGATCTCCGACTCGACCACGGGTGAGGGGTCAACCTCAGTGGAGGCAGTAACAGGGGCGGCCACGGCAGTGGACCGATTGGAGGACACGTGGGACTTGCTCGACGTCCCTCGCATCCCCGCGTCCGGTCCAACACAGTGACGCCCCTTGGCAGCAGCCTCAAGCTGTGTGACGGAAGCCAAATCAGCCTGGAGCTGTGAGCGAAGGGTCGCCAGCTCAGCTCGCATCTGTACACAACAATCACAGTTCCTATCCATTACTGCAGTCGCTCCTGTTTGAAGCTCGTAAAAATATGCAACAAGCGAACGGTGTACTCACCTTATTAGTAGCAGGAACTAGCGGTGCTGCTCTCGCTGACGGTCTAACCGACACTGAGCTGTTCTAACCGTCACCTTGTCTTCCGTATCCACCGTCCTTCTCCTAGGCCTGTCCTATACACCATTCAGATTTGAAGAAATTTTGCAAATCTTCTGCCTCCCTGAAGAACATCAACATCCCTAGTCGTTGTTATACACTGGGGAGTGTGTCTGTGAGTGGGTGGTAGATGAGAGTTGAGTACGAGAGTCAGACTGCTGGATAAGTTGTCCTTTACTCAAGGAGAGGATGAGTTTTGTGACACTGCCGAATCACAGCCACTGTGACAAGTGTTGATGCTGAAATATGTCGGCATGGCCAGTATTGCACCTACATCTACATCATACTCCGTAAGCGTACTTTCGGTACCATTATCTGATCCCTCCAACCCTGTTCCACTCGCGAATAGTGCAAGATAAGAATGATTATCGGTAAGCCTCTATATTGACTCTAATTTCTCGAATTTTCTCCTCGTGGTCAATGCGTGAGATGTATTAGGGGGAAATAATATGTTGTCCTACTTCTTCTGAAAAGTACTATCCCAAAATTTTGACAGTAACTCTCTCTGTGATACAGAATGCCTCTCTTGCAACGTCTGCCAGTGGAGTTTGTTTAGCATCTCCATAACGCTCTCTCTCTCTCTGCCGAATGACGGTCAGTATGACCAGTGGTGATGCCGAATCACCGCCAGTGATGCCAAGTCACAGGCAGTGTTACCAGTGCTGAAGCCCCATCATAGCTAGTATGACCAGCAGAGACGCTGAATCACGCCCTTACGAACCAGTCATGTTGAGAAATCAAAGCCAGCAAGACCAGTCCAGATGCTGCATCACAGCCAGTGTGACCAGTGTTGATACTAAATCACAGGCATTGTGACTAGTGGTGATGCGAATCACAGCATGACCAGTGGTGATTGAAACGGCAAGTGAACTACGTGCTTGGGTAGTGGCAGGGCTACGTCATCAAACGCCACTCGCACAACGTCAGTTTTATTAAAATAAATCAAAATACAAAACATTGCCCAAAGCTTTACCATACGATTATAAATGCCAGCGGTATACCTATTAGCTTCCTTTTACAATCAGCTGAAAGTTGGGAAGACACAAAGCCGGTAACAGCTCACAGCACTAGACATACCGTTCTAATGAATCTGGCCAAACATCCCAGTCATTAGCACCTGGAAAACGTATAAACAGAATACTTTTAACGAATACAGAATAACCAGTTCTCAAAAGTGGGCGTCTCTACAAAGTTTTCCAAATTACACATTGCAATGCGCCACACCAGAAATATATTTAGAATAACCTGTGTTGACACTAATACATATTCCAAACCCAATATACAAGAATTAGTTGAAACAATAGTGTTTGTATCTGACGCCAATAACTATTAAGTCTTCAATACTAAAATAACAACAATTCCTGACAAACCTAGTACAAGCGTAATAAGGTTAGGTTTAAACTTGTAAGAACAGTGCTGATGACGTAAGGCGAATCAAATAGAATCAAGGAATGGACCAGCTTCGACTAGGACGAGCTACAATATTCATATAAATTAATGTTGAAACCGGACGCACTCGCTGAGCAAGATGAGACCAGTTGTAGCACTCAAATATATTCTCATCATGCACTCTGGTACTCAAACTAATTAATGAGCAATTTAAACCTAAGGCAAAAAAAATTAACTACGACCCACAATAACAAGAAAAAAATAACGGGAATAACAATTTAACTGAAACAATAAATAATCAACTCTTTTCAAGTCACTCGGAACTAATACCAAACACCAGGTGAAAAAGCCGGGTCTAGTTTAGCAGGGGCTACAACCCGTCAGCTTTGACCAATGACGTCAGAATTGGCCAGAGAGCATGTATTACAAAGATGAAAGAGCTGAGAAGGATGTTCAGAAACAAAAGAATGCAAGAGAGAAAAACTGTACTTCACATATATAAGGGCCAGAAGCATTTTCACGTTAACGATATCGCGTGTTCGTATCTTAGTATTTCTCCGCAAAATACAATGGAAAGAAATGAATGAAATATATTGCTAATAAAAAATACCTCACGTTACATGTATGTCAGTTGTATCTCGAAACTCTTTAGAACTGTATTGCTTAAGTGCAGTACGGGATAAAGTAATAATAATAATTATTATTATTATTACTATTATTATTATTATCACTTGTATCCCGTACTGCACTTAGGCAATAAAGTTCAGCGTACGTCGATTTCTTAGTTTCAACTAGAATTTCTGTCCTGTTGTTCACTTGAACTATGTATCCCCTGCTGCACTGAACCGTAAATGAAACACCGGATACAAATTAAAAGCTCACTCGAAGTGTCTTGCTTAACTACAGTACGGAATACGAGTTTGTCGTAAGTCGATTTCTTCGTTTTCACTAGCATTACTGTCCTGTTCTTCACTTGAACGATGTATACTCCGCTACAGTAAACTGTAAGTGGAACACGGGATACAAATTGTAGATGTGTTGTTTATTTCGATTCCGCTATTACTAACAGTCCTTTCTTAAATGGTTCAAATGGCTCTGAGCACTATGGGACTTAACTACTGAGGTCATCAGTCCCCTAGAACTTAGAACTACTTAAACCTTACTAACCTAAGGACATCACACACATCCATGCCCGAGGCAGGATTCGAACCTGCGACCGTAGCAGTCGCGCGGTTCCGGACTGCGCGCCTAGAACCGCTAGACCACCGCGGCCGGCAGTCCTCTCTTAGGTACATATCAATGATGACAGAAAGACCTACGTATGTAATATATGTGTACCAGACTTCCGTTGACCTCTATATGTGTACACTGGTAACGAAAAGGTGGAAATAGAGGTAAGTAACATTTGTAACCTGTACCACAACGGAACTACACGGAGACAAGAAGACTACACATGTAGAATTTGTGTCCCGTACTTCACTATGGGGTACAGTTTTCTTGTTGCCTTGACGCTAATAGCATCCCATTCGTTACTTGAGCCATATAGCTATACGCAACATTTGTATCTTGTTCGCCATTTGACATATATAGTGTCGGTGTAAAGGCGAAGTGAAGGAAGGGATACAAATTTTAGTTGTGTCGTCAGTGTGAAAGTGAAGTGAAGGACGGGATACAAATTTCAGATGTAGCAGGGGTTTCGCCTGTGATATAGCAAGTACACATTCGAAAATGTTGTGCTGGTACTAGTGCTGGGAAACGAAAGAAGATCGACAGCTGACAAATTTCTATTACGTACTTCACAACACGAAAATACATATATTGGTGGAATAAAACAGTGAAATATGTCAAAATAGTGAAATACAGTGAAAGAAGCAAATGGAAAAGTGAACTTACCACACGGAAATATCGAGGAATAACCGAAGCTCGCCTAGGCAGACAGTAACGACAATTACATACCCACGAACAGACAAATCCATTCCTATAAACGAAAATAAGACAGTATAAATTGTTCTACAATAACAAACTAATACGCCAAATTACCTCAATATCATTGCGAATAATTTTAATGTACAATGATAGCGCTTATTCGGAACACAGAACTGTTTTATTATCTATGCCTCGAAGTGAAGACATTACTATCTATGACTAATGTATGACGTCATTGGTCATAGCCGACGGGTTGTATCCCCTGCTTCACTACACCCAAAAAGTCAGTTGCAACTTAATGGGGAGTGGAGCCCGGTAAATACCACTAAACAGACTGGACTGCATATTAAAGCTGGCTCTGCGGCACAAGTGCACAGCAACGACCAATGCTCTGAAACGTACTCACGAAGTTTAGTTCTTTTTGGTTGAGAAGGAACTGTTACAAGTAGCCACAGGTACGCCAATCTTCCTCGGACCACGCCCCGCGACCTGTCGATTCCTTTGCCCCATGTATAGCTGCCCTCTTCGCCTTCTGTCCGCACGCTCGCATCGGCACTTGGCCACACTCTGCTCTGAAGACACCCACCCAGATGGTCTGCTCGGAGTGGAGTCGATGTCCTGTTGCCAGTTCGAAACTTCTTTCTTAACCGCCAGAGTCCACCACGCGAGACCAGTACGCCTGTAAAAGGGCGCTCATGTCACCTCGGGCACCACACGTAAAGCTGTTGTTGGGTAACTGTGAAACAATTTAACCTGGCGCAATATCGATAAGAGTTCACACGGCTCAATCTCCCTTTCCCCCATCAACCAGATACCCTGGGGGTGGGGTTTACAAAATTTTAAGTACCAGGACCAGTCTTCACGTGGCTTATGTATAATCGGTATCCTACCTTTGGACTGGTTCTCAACCAGAGGGCTGATTGGATTGAGCACTTTTACAGACTTTCAAGGCCCCACATTTCACGTTATATGAGAGAATGATGGACAAGATGTTTGTCGGATGTGAAGGGTCTCTGACTCACACGCAGAAGGGTAATAAATATGTACTTGTCATCACTGATGCCTTTTCGTGTTTCTTATGAATGACCCCTTGTTGAGTAATAACAACTGGACTAACGATTAGGCTTCTTGCCAAAATCTTTTCCATATTTGGATCATCTAAGTGCGTAATGAGTGACAATGAACCCGCTTGTGTTTAGAGGCAATTTAAGAGATTTTTCGTTCAGGGCAGTATATCTCATATATCGACCATTCTTCATAACCTCAGCCTTCTTTCGCTGAGAAGGTGAATCGTAATTTGAAGTCTGCTCTACAAATATTCCATTTTAGAGCACAGACAAAACTGGGCAGGTCTATTCCTTGGTTGAACCTAGCATTTAATACTGCCACTCACGAGACGCGTAAGACGATCCTGGGCCCTTTAAAGTTGACTGTAAAAGTTGACTGTAAATGTACTCACCGTAGTTAACCGCCTGGTTGAGAACTAATCCACAGGTAGGATGTACGGAGTACACATAACCCATGGTAATGCTGATTCTGGTACTTAAAACTTTGTAAACCCCACCCTCAGGGTATTTAGTTTAAGTGGAGGGGGAGGCGGGAGACTGAGCTCTGCTGCAGAGATGTGTGCGAGCGAATAGACGAACAACTGTTTAGCGACTGACCCATCAGATGAACCAAGGGGCTACAAACAACGTCTCTTCAACGACCATTCAGCGAATGTTGCTGCGTGCGGAAATTTTCAGCAGGCGCCTGGTTCATGCGCACTCGCTGACTGCTGTTCAATGGCGACGAAGGCTGCAACTTGCACGCCAGTACCGCAACTGGGCGTCCACTAAATGGCAACAGGTGGTCTTTTCACTTTGTAATGGTTCTCTATTTACGTGACCATTACGGTACTTTACGGCATTTTGATCACAATAGCCATACATCAATACGATATCGACATTTTCCGCAATTGGTAAACGGTCCATTTTAAAACGGGTAATGTATCACGAAGATAATATCGTCCGCACTGGCGGAATGTTACGTGATACCACCTACTTATACGTTTGTGACTGTTACAGCGCCATCTATCACAAAGCCAAAAAAGTGGTCCAACTAAAACATTCATATTTATTTACGTATTACACGAATATTTAATAAAAAATGGGGGTTCCTATTTAAAAAAACGCAGTTGATATCCGTTTGACCTATGGCAGCGCCATCTATTGGGCCAACCATAGCGCCTTCTGGTTTCCCCCTTCAAGCTAGACGAGTTTCGTTCTTTCTAATTTTTTCGTTTGACGCTTATTTCGTGAGATATTTGGCCTGGTCACTATCAATGGACCATCCTGTATATTTCTAGATTCAAACCTATTTCAGCAACAAATTTATTTTTACTGCTTGATATTAGATGTAGAATAAATAATTATCTGAATTCTCTGTTTATGAACGGCATCTGCTCCTCGCTGCTGTATCCACTAAAGAATCACAAAACGTGCAAAGGAAGTTACAACAAAACCTGTTGGCAGCATATATCTCTGTTTTTAAATGTTTGAATAGTACGGGAGACATCTGGTGAAAAAGATGTAAACCGCCGACATTTACAGGGCAATCCACGTTGTTTTGTGATTCTAGTTCTTCTCACTTTGATGCTCATGTTGTCCAAAGGCCCTATGCGAATAATCTTCTTTCGCCATCCACCATGCAAAGCTTATTCTTAATTTCCTTGAAGATATTTTCCAGCAGGCTGCTGTTGCTCCAACCATTCCTGATACTACCAATGTATTAAGTGAGGAAATAAAGAAGCAGTAACCGAAATGAACTTTTATATTCTCACGTGAACGCTCCGTTTCAATTTAAGCTTCCCCATCGCATCAACTCCTTATTATTGCGCAGAGCTATGACAACTTACATCTGATAACCAAGAGATATCTTTACTATATGCTAGTTAAGAATACTTCTCGAGCAGAATTCACATACAGGCACACTTTCAGGCGAGGAGTAATACACGGCGTACTGCTCCAGTTCATCACAGATAGCTGGAGCAACGAAGTGTACTAAGCGATTGGAAAAAAGCGCCGTTGTATCTCTGTTTCAAGAAAACATGCATAATTACATGTCTGTATCACCATTGTCAGTTGGTTGTAGGATTATTGAACAAGTTTTGTGATCGCTCGTTATGATTTTTTGGAGATCTACAATCTCCTTCATGAATATTAATACACGAAGTGGTTATAATTACAGTGCAGCTACTCAAGTAGGTCCAGCGCGTGCTGTTATTACTGTATGGCAATGAAACTTGGTAGATATGCTGATGCCTTTATGTGGAACCGAATTACGCTGTAAAAAGATTAGTTCCAATCTTGAACTCCAGGTTAAAATCAAATGATAATTAAATCAACACCCTACGCTGTCGATAGGCGTTGATATACATCAACGGGGACAGTTGAAGATGTGTGGCCCGACCGGGACTCGATTTAATTATCATTTCATTCTAGAGCGCTACATGGTCACCGATGGTATCTGTTCTTTCGGACATGTCCGAAAGAACAGATACCATCTTGATATAGGTGAAAATCAGGTGCTGCATACTGTTTGTATGACGGTATGACATTCACGTTGTCATATTAAAATCCATAACGTGAGTGAACAGTTTGGCTATTGGGAAGAGACAGCATTCGCTGTTAGTGAAACTTTTTTTATTTGAACGGCAGCAATTACAGTGCTGCATTGAGAGAGCATCGCCGACTGAAAGGTGTGAGGTGAGGACTGATGTCAATAAATGGTTTAAAGAAGATGGTAATGAAATTCGGAAACAAGGGTAAGCTTGGTGTGCCACCTGGAAGAGGAAGGTGTCCCATCCCGGTGGAAGTCACTGACGAGGTTATCTCAATTGACCATGCAGCACGTGCACCGGCTAGTGCTACTGTTCGTGTAGTGTCAGGAGAATTGTCCATCCCATTGTCAACAGGACGGAAAATTTTGCAGTCTATTTTACACTGGTACGCGTATAAGATCCAGACGGTGCAGGAACTGGAACCTCACGATCTGCAGCAACATTCCGAATTTGCTCTTCGGTAACCAGCCCGGGTCTAAATCAGTGACATGTGGCCGGGCAGTGTTCTATGGAGAGATGAGCCACATTTTACACTACAGGGTACAGTGAATGTACAGATCAGTCGTACTAGGGGTATTGTTAAACCGCGTCTTGCACTGTGTGAATTCACAAGCACCTTTATTCTCGGTCCGTTCTTCTTTGAAGAGTATACACCCGGAGGGTCTATCAGGTGCATCATGACGTCCGCACGTTATCGAGACGTAGTACAGCATGTGATTCCTGCTTTGGATGAGCACAACTTTGTGGAAATCACTGTTTTAAAGCAAGATTAAGCAACGCCTCATGTGATAAACGCCGAATGTGGAAGTCCCGGGTTCAGTCCCAGTCTGGGGCGGGGATATTTCCTCGTTCCATTACCTCCATTAGGGCCCCACGTCCCCTCAGCCAGCTGTCAGATGACTGCCGAATATCTTTCCCGGCCGGGGTGATGGGCCTGCCATTCTCCACTTTCGGAGAAAGGCTGCCCTCCATCTGCAGTAAGGCCAATAGCCCGGTCACATACTTGCAACATAGACTTTATCATCACCTTAATCACTGCCAGAGTCAGTTATTTTGGTACGCAAATAGCAAATCTCCTTATTACTTTCATTGCCTCATTTCCTAATCTGTTTCTCTCAGCATCAAGTAACTGGATTCGACTACATTCCATTGCACTTAATTTACTATTGACATTCATCTATTCAAGACATTACCTATTCCATTCAGCTGATCCTCCAAGTCCTTTACTGTGTCTGACAGCAGTCCAGTGGTATCCATCGGTGAACCTCGAATTTTTTATTCCTTCTCGCTCAGTGGATGTATTGAATAAAATCGGAGATAGAGTTCAACACTCACTCGCTTCTCAATTAATGCTTCCCTTTCTTGTCGTCTGACACTTGTATCTGTAGTCTGGCTTCTCCACTATTTAAATTACCAGAAAAAATATGTTTCACCAACAAATGGTAATATAATGGAACTATAGCAGCCTTCTTGACAGACTTTCCCCTTCTGGACGTAAATTTTTGATATAAATAGTGCAGTAAAGCTTTTCGCTGTTAATGTGTTTCACGGAATAAAATTTTCTCTAGTGAATCTGCATTATTACAACACACATGTGTAAGTAACAATTTCCGTTCCTGTCGTTCCTTTCGGGGCTCTCACTGAAAACAGTGATTAAATAAGTGTGGTAACCAAGGATCTATGGATGCAACTTCAAAACCTAAAAATGGTTCAAATGGCTCTGAGCACTATGGGACTCAACTGCTGAGGTCATTAGTCCCCTAGAACTTAGAACTAGTTAAACCTAACTAACCTAAGGACATCAGAAACTTCCATGCCCGAGGCAGGATTCGAACCTGCGACCGTAGCGGTCTTGCGGTTCCAGACTGCAGCGCCTTTAACCGCACGGCCACTTCGGCCGGTTCAAAACCTAAGACTAAAAACATCTGTTGTACATGAAATCGAACCTAATGCCAACACACTAGCCCACTGGGAATGTAGCACGCAGGAATGTTAGCACGAATAGGATTTTTGCTCTGGATTGTATTATCACTAACAATCACTATAAAACAATATACAGAGTGTCTCAAATCTTTTCTCTCACATTGAAACTGGTGATAGTACACAACTGAATATTTAGAAATAGGGAACTAATGGTCAGAAATGCATATTTATTGTGTTATGGACCCATAAGTATACACCTCATAACAACAACGTTGCTCTTAGTAATTATTCAAAGTGACGACTGCCAGTCTAAAAGTATATATGGCAGCGGTGCATGAAATTCTTCCGTATTCTCTCAAAGATTCCCGTGCCTGTTGCACCAGAAGACCGGCAGCTTGGACCCTAGCAAGCAGGTCTTCATCCGTTTCTACGGGGGTTTCATTCACCAACATCTTGACGTAACCCCAGAGGAAAAATTCCAGGGGTGTGCTCTCCCGACGATCCCGCTGTCCATGGGACAGGACCTACCCTTCCAATCCAACGGTGAGGGTACGTGTTGTTCAGGTGCTCGCGGACATTGACATCGAAGTCGGCTGGTGCACCGTCGTGTTGAAACCACATCCTTTCGAGGATAACAAGGGGTACAGTCTCCAAAAACTGTGGCATCACATTTCGGAGGAACACCCGGTAACAGAGACCAGTCAAATGGGGAGGCAGCAAATAAGGTTCTATTAAGTGATCTTGGACAATTACCGCCCACACGTTGACAGAGAATCTTTTGCTGGTGGCCACCGATGTGGGTGTTGCGGCTGTTGAAAACACCGTAACGGTTGAATGTGGCCTCATCTGTGAACACTAAAAACCGTACGAAGTTCGGCACTACAACACTGCGGTGGCTAATCCATCGACAGAAGTGAACACAAGGCTCAAAATTGGATGGTCCCAGTCCTTGCACACGTTCTTTGTGATAGGGGTGTAATAATTGTTCCACCAGTAATCTCCGTACTGTATCCTTAGAAGTGTGCTTTTTACGGGCAAGTTGACAGGTGCTTATTGCTGGATGGTCGGCCACATGATCCAACACCATCTCCTGAAAGTCTAGTGTTCGACCATGTCTTCGACGGCAGCCTTGGCCGGATCTCTGTGTCGTGAACCATCCTGTCACTCGTAAGTTTGTATTCCGGTATTCAAGGAGATAAACTTCTTCCAATCAGGATGACACCTATTGAGGAAGCGTTCTTTGTACATGCGTGCTGCTTTACGGGCACTACATCCTGCCACACCGTACAGTAAATCGATGTTTGCTAACGCTCGTGACGAATAACATTCCATTGATTACCCGTCATGCGCTGCACACAGTAACACACCTCATCATAGACACATCATAAACTGTCTGATGCAGTGGACAACTGACATCAAGGATAGTGGTGTGCGTGCGTCACAGGTTAATGCGCAGGTACGATATATGCCGTCGTCGTACGAGCTAAGTCGTGTACAGTATATCTGGTTGGTGCTCAGGAGTGTACACTATTTATCACCTGCTGCCTGTTCCAGTGTACAACAGACACCCGGGATCTTCCGAGAGTGTGGCAGAACTGCGTGCGTCATTGCAGTACCTGCATTGGGACTAGCGGTCGTTGCTTTGAACAATAACTATGAGCTACGTTGTTGTTATGCGATGTTCGCCGCATGTGCCCATAACACAATAAATATGCATATCCGACCATTGGTTAACTATCTCAAGATAATCGGTTGTGAACCGATTAACAACTGCTTTGACCCAAAAGGTTTGAGACATCCTGCATGTAGAATGATTGAAATCTAACGTTTTCACGAGCTACCAGAAGATGCCGAATTAGATTTTTCTGACAGTGCAAATTAGTACGGCCTGGGTGTTAAACTCCCCTATTGATCCCACGATGAAATAGTGAAGGGAATCGGACACAACAGATCTGCTTTGACAAGATAGAATATCTTTAATTTCAGTAAAAGCGTGCAAAAAATACACACACTGCCTATGCATGAAGCTACCAGACGAGATTCTCAATAAAAATTTCGATAGCAGCTGTTGGAGATCATCATATTTGAGCAGTCATTTTAACCAACTGTTTGGATGGAGCACGTTACTTCAACTCTTTATGCGTGTTGCGTAAAATTCTGGAGTATTTTTTCGGGCAACTACATGCTAGTAGATGACATCACGACGATGGTGCTCCCTCTCACTTCAGTCACCTGGTTCGATCTCTCCTAACGGACACTTTCTGGCAGAGAATGATTGGGATTTCCAGTTCCAAGACCTGCGCACACCCAGACCGCATTACTGTCGACCTTTTCCTAAGGTACCACGTGCCGGCCAATGTGTACTTAACACTGGTAGGAAGCCTAGGTGAGCTTGATGGGAAAATCTTTGCGTGTGGCACCACTAGTGTGGAGCAAGGTATCTTACAGATGATAAAACGGAAGGTCTTTCGACGTTACAAGGTGTTTAATGAAGTCAGTGATCGTCATTTTGAACTTTTATTATAAATCAGTTTGTTTCATCAGATATGTGAAGATACAGATCTTTTATTTCAATTTTCAATAAATTTCTCACAACTGCTCTGATGTTTTATTCAAGTTATCAAAGTTTCACGTTTATCACAGAAGACGGAAAGAAACACCATTCTCACAAGAGTATATAAACTCTACGACACATTTCCAACACAGTTTCCTTGTTCGTAAATGATAAACACTTCACTCTGTACAACCCCCGCTCCATAAAATTTCAAAAACCCAGTCAGCAATATAGTGTTATTGTACTATTAGTACAAACATGATCCATCAACGAAGAAAAGTTATTTTCTCTCGGAATAAATCATTGTAGAAATCAGAGTACGTTTAGACGGGGTATAATTGTATGGCATCAAAAGTTCGAGGAATACAACAATCTCATATTTCACAGGAGGTAGCTGGCTGTGATGGCGTCCACTATAACAATGTAGCGAAAAGGAGGTGTCTCTGATGACGTCCAGTGTTAGAATGTTATTGCGAGGCTAAATCGTCAGAGAATTACGAAATCAATCATCGTTCTAAGAAGTCCTGTACTCTGAAATGTACTATACGAACTAATCATAATACAACTATGTCAGCTATTGTAGAGTGCATCCATTGCAGCGAATGAATTGAAATCAGTAGTCACACCGCTGTTCACGTGCAACTGGTGAGACGAGCTAAAGTGCGACATCACTTACACTGATGCAAACAATGCCATGTGGTATATGCAGTAGGCGGAGGTTTCATGTAGTCTTACACAGCCGGAACACGATGAGAAATGCAAACAGGTCTGCACGTGCGAAAAGGATCACTGTTATCTGACCGTTTTATTGCGCCTGTCGAGTTAGATGTAGTTGTTGCCATAAACTTGGCAAATTTTCCCTTTTTGTTAACGAATGTGCATTCGAGTTGGTCGACGAGCAATGGACGCAGGTTTCAGTAAAAAACATTGTATGCAATCGCATACTTCTCTTACTGTGGTTACAGCTGTTCTCCATCTACATGTATATACAGTAGATACTCCGCAAGCCACCGTAAGGTGCGTGGCGAAGGGTACTCTGTGCCACTACTTGTCATTTCTTTCCCTGTTCAGCTCGCAATTAGAGCGAGGGAAAAACGACTGTCTGTATGCCTCCGTATGAACCCTAATTTCTCGTATCTACCCTTCGTGGTCCTTACGCGTAATGTATTTCGGTGGCGGTACAATTGTTCGGCAGTCAGCTTCAGATGCCGGTTCGCTAAATTTTTTCAATAGTGTTTCTCGAAAAGAAAGTCGCTTTCCCTCCAGGGATTCCCATTTGAGTTCCCGAAGCATTTCCGTAACACTTACATGTTGTTCGAACCTACCGGTAACAAATGTAGCTACTCATGTGCAATAACTTACATTTTTCCACGTTTGGGGATAGCTGCCATTC
Organism: Schistocerca serialis cubense; assembly: GCF_023864345.2. Classification (NCBI taxonomy): domain Eukaryota; kingdom Metazoa; phylum Arthropoda; class Insecta; order Orthoptera; family Acrididae; genus Schistocerca; species Schistocerca serialis. Next base: position 311,302,986 of record NC_064643.1, read on the forward strand.
ATCACACCAACTGAAATTTTTTTCTAAGTCCTCTTGTACCTTCCTACAGTCACTCAACGTCGACACATACCCGTACACCACAGCATCATCAGCAAACAACCGCACATTGCTGCTCACCCTATCCGCCAAATCATTTATGTATACAGAGAACAGTAGCGGCACAATAATCTTCCTTGGTACACTCCTGATGAACAATCGTCATTGAGGAGAGCATACTGTGTTCTATTATTTAAGGAGTCTTCCAGCCACTCACACCTCTGTGAACTTATTCCATACGCTCGTAACTCCGTTAACAGCTTGCAGTGGGGCACCGTGTCAAATGCTTTCCGGAAATCTAGAAATATGGAGTCTTCCTACTGCCCTTCATCCATAGTTCTCAGTATGCTTTCTACAAGCACTATAACATCATTATCCACAATCTAAACAAACTGAAGTGCATATGGTGGTCTAACTGAAGTATACTGACCACAAGCTCAGTTTGGGGAGGTGTGTGGAAGGAAGTCGTTCGTTTCAAAGTAATGGTCGTGATATTTCCCGTACATAATTTATGAAAACCGCAAAAAATCCACATGGATGGGCGGATGGGGAATCGAATCCGCCTTCTCACTAACGCGAGTTCGATGTCTTAACCACTGCATCACCTCTCTCATTGAGCTTATTGCGAAACGTGACTTGACCCTCATGAAGCAACTTAGGCACGAGCTACGGCATTGATTGCGCATCAGATCTCATCGTCCAAAATCCGACGCCAGCTTCAGAAAGAGTGGAAACTAACTTCACCTTCAGTTATTAGCAATTAATGGAAACGCCTTCCTTAGAGATTGAATGCTGTAACAGCACAGCACCAAATGCGGGTTGCACACACTACTGTCAGTTACGTAGCTGGTGTTTCATAATGAATTATTAATCCACTAACCTACAGGATAAATAAACAATAAAAGAGAGGCATTTATTATACTCATTAAAAAACAACGTCTACATAATTATCTCGATTGACGAGATAAAGGTGTGTTATTACAATTAAGTAAAAGCACCGGCTTGGAACATCCTAGAGGGGCATGCGTCACACAACAGGAAGCAGTACACACGCGGTGAACGCTACATCCGACTGCTGCGTGCTGATTAAATTATCTTGACCTTATCCGAGAAAATTACATGCTCATCGCTTCCTGAACAAGACGCGTGCAAGGAGACCTTGGGCATGTTGCCATCGAGGGCCACATATAGGGTGTTACTGTGATGCTGATAAAATTCAGTGATAACGGAGAAGAGCAAATATATCGGCTTGAGGTAGGGAGTATTTTATGGAAACGCTTGAGTCGAAAGTTGTAAGTGGAAATCATAAAATTTCAAACCTGCCATTGATCTGCAAATAATGCAAATATGCAAGTAGACGGATTTTTATAATGATTTATATGTTCGACTTACATAAGGTGTTACGCTCACAACACATATTCGAAGTTTCGTCCCCCCGCTTCAATGCAGACATGGCATCACTGCTTAAATTTCAGGCATCTCCGTTCGAAGAATACTGACTTTGTTCGAGCGATATGACGGCCAGCTATAATGCTTGACAGGAGATTTTCTAGAGTAAAGGCGTCTCGTACACAAGACTCTTCACATCCCGCAAAAGCAGAAAGCGGGGCTAGTGAACACGTTGGCCACGAACCATGGCCTCTCCTTCCTCTCTACCTATCGTTGCTGGTTTACGAGAACGAAGAGAAGCATACAATCGATTCACTACGGATAAGGTCACTGGCGCGAAACTGGTCATCGCTGTAAGCGGCGTTCGGAGTCTCAATGTCAACAACTTCTCTCCAACGTTAACACCATGGCAACGGAAATTTTAATGGAAAGTATCACAGGCGATGAGTTTTTGTACATCAAATCCAACTTATTCCTAACAGCTTTAATCGCGTGCAATTCCCAGAGGGCGTATGTTATGCCACGACCATAAATAAAGCATAAGGCCACACGATGTGTCCTGTTGACGTGGGCCTTAGTTCCAGATGCTTTTCGCACAGCCAGCACTATGTGGACATCTCCTGTATTAGTGAAGCAAACAAGCTCTTCGCTTATTTCCCCAATCACACTACTTCAAACGTTGTATACAAAGATCCTCTACAATTTAAAAATAAAGCCCATTCTTACGAAACCTCAGGCACAGCTATAAATAAATACCCGAACATCGCCGTAGTCAGAAAATTCGACACACTACACGCTATAGTTTATCGAAAACAGGGCATCAACATGTTTACATGTTCTGAGATAGGCGTCCGCAGAAATTTATCCAGGAGGTGGGAGTGTGGGAGAAGAAAATGTCCCCTCTTGCCGCCCATTGGGCACGCCTAGGCGTTCATGATAAACCTGAAGGCTCTATTAGTAAAGGGTTCTAAGGAGCGAGATAATGCATGATGCTCTTCATCATGCTTACCTTCGGAAGGGGTTTTTAAAGAGTGAGTTAAAGCCTGATGTTCCCGTCAGTCTTTCAGTCGTTCTGGTGCACTCAGAAAGACTCGACCATTTTCCAGGTATTTTTATTCATAAAGAAGCCGAAATTAAAATTTGATGAGTAGGCACCTGAATCACAGAGAAAACTTAATAAATTCGTTTTTTTTTTTACTTTATTGTTATTTTAAAACCTGTACAACAGGCAGGCTGTCAGCAGCATTCCACGCTGCTCTTCAGCCAGAGAATACACAATGAGAAAAAAACAGGAAGAATACACATAAGTTACAGAACGGCGGGCAATAAAACAGTAGACACATAAGGACAAACACGGAGCCGTTCAAACTCGACGATAAACCACACGGCAAACTGTTGATACGACGCACAAACACTGAAGATGGCGATGGCACAGGTGAACGATGAAGTGCGAGGGTGAACACTGAACACTAAACACGACGGCACACACGAGACACCAACGGCGATGATCTCTGGCGCGCGAAAGTCCACGTAGCGTGTGCGAGTCCAGGGACCTGCCAAGAAAGGAGGAGGTGGGTGGGAGAGGGAGAGGGGAGAGCAGAGATGCCATGGGCAGAGGAGATAGGAGGAAAGGAGGAAGGGGGAGGGGAAGCCCGGGGGAAGAGGGACGGAGGAAGTGGGATGGGGGAAAAAGGAGAGAGAAGGAAGGGAGGGTGCCTAAAAGAAAGGACATAGGAAGTGGGGGGGGGAGGATCAAACTTGATAGGAGGGGTAGATGGAGGGGAGGAGGACATCATCAGGGAGGAGGAGCTGGCGGAAGCCACCTTAGGAGAGTGTAAGGAGGGTGGAGAGATGGAGACCGGGTGGGACGTGGGAATACAGGCGCGGCAGCGGGAGGGGGTGGGAGAGGATGGGTGAGACAAGCGGATGAGGAGGATCGAGTTTGCGGGAGGTGTACAGGATCTGTATCCTTCCAAGGAAAAGGAGGAGGTGGGGGAAGGGGATGAGATCATACAGGATCCGTGTGGGGGAGGGGAGACGGATGCGATAGGCGAGGCGGAGAGCATGGCATTCAAGGATTTGGAGGGATTTATAAAAGGTAGGGGAGGCGGAGATCCAGGCCGGATGGGCGTAAAAAAGGATAGGGCGGATGAGGGATTTATAGGTGTGGAGGATGGTGGAGGGGTCCAGACCCCACGTACGGCCGGAAAGGAGCTTGAGGAGATGGAGTCGGGAGTGTGCCTTGGCTTGGATTGTCCGGAGATGGGGAGTCCAGGAGAGGCGACGGTCGAGGGTGACGCCAAGGTACTTAAGGGTGGGAGTGAGGGCGATAGGACGGCCATAGATGGTGAGATAGAAATCAAGGCGGCGGAAGGAAGGGGTGGTTTTGCCTACAATGATTGCCTGGGTTTTGGAGGGATTGACCTTGAGCAACCACTGGTTGCACCAAGCGGTGAACCGGTCAAGATGGGATTGGAGAAGGTGTTGGGAGGGCTGCAGGGAGGGGGCAAGGGCAAGAAAGGCAGTGTCATCAGCAAACTGGAGGAGGTGGACGGGGGGTGACGGCGGCGGCATGTCCGCCGTATACAAAAGGTACTGAAGGGGGAAGAGGACGGAGCCTTGGGGCACACCGGCGGAGGGGAAAAAGGTGTAGGAGTCAGTGTTATGGATGGTGACGTAGGAAGGACGGTGGGAGAGAAAGGAGCCGATCAGGCGGACGTAGTTAATGGGAAGGGCGAAGGTGTGGAGCTTGAAGAGGAGACCGGAATGCAATACGCGGTCATAAGCTCGTTCGAGGTCCAGGGAGAGGAAGATCGTGGAGCGACGGGAATTAAGCTGGTCGGAAAGGAGATGAGTGAGGTGAAGGAGAAGATCGTCGGAAGAGAAGGACAGCCGAAAGCCACACTGGGTAACGGGAAGGAGGCGGTGCCTGCGGAGATGCTGGTGGATGTGGCGGGTGAGGATAGATTCCAGGACCTTACTGAAGACCGAGGTAAGGCTGATGGGATGGTAGGAGGAGACGGTGGACGGCGGTTTGCCAGGTTTAAGGAACATCAGGATACGGGAGGTTTTCCACAGGTCGGGGTAGTAACCGGAGGACAGGACTGCATTGTAAAGCCTGGCCAGGATGGAGAGGAAAGAGACAGGAGCTTCACGAAGGTGACGGTAGGTGACATGATCGTGACCAGGAGTGGTGTTGCGTTTTGTGCGGAGTGTAGCAATGAGATCCCGTGTAGTGATAGGGGCATTGAGTTCCGTGTGTGCAATGTTGTCCAAGTACTGGAAACCAGGAGCGAGGGGAGAGACAGAGGTGTCAGTTCGATCGCAGACATCCGGGAAGAGGGAGTAATCGAACTGGGGATCATCGGGGATGGAAAAGACATCAGAGAGGTAAGAGGCAAAGTGATTGGCCTTACTAAGGGAGTCAGGGAAGGGGCGATCATCATGGAGAAGAGGATAGTAGGGGGAGGGTTTAGTTCTGGTAAGGCGACAGAAGGCTGACCAGAACTTGGACGAGTTGACAGATAGGGTAGCAGTTAAAAGGGTGCATGTCTGTCACCAGTCCCGGCGTTTCTTAGCCGTGAGCAAATTACAAACGTGTCGCTGGAGTTGCCGGGGGCGTCGTAGTGTGTCCAGGTCACACGTGCGGAGGAAGGCACGGTAGAGACGGCGGGATTCACGGAGGAGGAGGACGGCCTGTGGGGGTAAGGTAGGACGGTGGGGGTGGACGGCGACAGTAGGGACGTGGGCCTTCACAGCCTCAGACAAGGTCTGCTGGAGAAAGGAGGCGGCATGGGTTACATCGTCAGGGTGGTGGTAGGTGAAGGGGTGGTGATCGACCTGGGTGGAAAGGGTATCCCGGTAGGCATTCCAGTTGGCACGGGAATAGTCATGGATGTACTTAGGGGGAAGGTCATTACGTGGGTCAGGACGGGGGCGACGACCGTCTGAAACGGTAAGGAGGACAGGGAGATGGTCGCTACCAATAGGCTCCAGGACGTCCACCGTTATGCGGCCAAGTAGGTTGGGGGAGGAAAGGATAACATCGGGAGTGGAGGTGGATTCAGGACAGGTGTGCTGGGGGATGGGGATGAGGTCGCCTTGAAGGGAGGAGAGGAACCGATGCCACCGCCGTAACTGGGTGGCGGAACGACTATGGATGTTGAGGTCGGCGGCGATCACGTAGGAGGAGAAGGTACGTTCAATGTGGGAGAGGAAGTGGAAGGGAATAGGGGCGTTAGGGCGGACATAGATGGTGGCGCAGGTAACGGTAAGGCCGGGGAAGAAGAGACTAAGGATCAGGTGTTCGGTGAGGTCGGGAAGGAGAGGTTGGAGTCGAACGGGGATCTGACGGTGGTGACCAATGGCAACTCCGCCACGGGCAATTGGGAGGGGATTATCGGAGCGGTGGAGGAGGTAGGACGAAGTGTGGATGGTGTGGTGGGGTTGGAGGAAGGTTTCATTGAGGAGGAAGGCATCCACGCAGTGGGTGGCAAGGGTGTGCAGGAAGAGGTTCTTGTTGGTGGGAAGGGAGCGGATGTTGTTGAAAAGGATACGGTGCTGTCGCGCCATGACAGGGATTTAAACGAGGGTGTCAAGACGGGAGAAGGTGGTTGTTGGAGTACGTGGCGTACATTTTGAGTTGGAAAACGGAATGGGCGGAGAGGGAGATCTGTTGGAGGGTGTGCGGGCGCTGAAAAGGATGAACGTTCTGAAGGACGATGGTGAGGAATCTGATGACGTCCTCAGCGGTAGGGGGTGGGTGAAGGGAATTGCCAGGAGGGGTGGGGCGTACAGAGGGCGGACAGGAACGGTGAGTTCAGGAGTGGTAGGAGGGGGTCGGATCTTACATTTCTGGGAGTAGGTAGGATGAGGGAGGTTACAGGTATTACAGGAGGGGGGGGGGGGACTGGAGATTGGGGCATTGCCGTAAAAAGTGGGCTTGCCTACAGTGCAGGCAGGTGGGGGCCTTGCGGCACTCAGATGTCGGGTGTGCATTATACCGCAAGCACCTCTGGCAGCGGAGGGATTGAGGAGGGGAACGGGAGGGGTCAACTTTATAACGTTGGTTAAAAAGGAGGGCACCGTCCTTCAGGAGACGGTCTATGGAGGGGGCGTGCTCAGAAAAGACCCGCATAAGGTGGATGGGGCCGGCAGCGTTGTGTATGCGATGAACCGCATGCACCTCCAGATGGGGATGTGCCTGAAGCTCCGCCAACACCTCCTCCTCCGTGATTGTCGGACTAAGCCGAGTGATCACGGCGGTGAGGGTCCGCGGGCGATGTGGGGGTTGGGGTTGGCGGGAGAGAGGTGGGGAAGGAGCAGGGGTGAGGGAGGCATTAGGGCCAAAGCAGGTGACAGGGATGCGGGAAAGGAGGTCTGTGTGGAGGGTAGGGCTGGGGGAGGAGATGAGCACCGAATCACGGCGAGGAGTGAGGAAGGAGATGGGGGCACCAGGAAAATTCTGCCAAAGGAAGAGGGTGAGGTTCCGGGCTTCAAGAATGGAGGGGTCAGGACGGGAGAGGAGGTAGCGGTAGGAGGAGGGCTTATAGGAGGAGGAGGATGGAGCAGAGACGGGCGGGGAGATATCCATGGCATCAGGGATGGGGGAAGGGGGACGAGGCAGAGCCTTTTTGGGTGTAGAGGAGGCAGGGGTGCCACTGGGGCGCTTGACGGCGACGGAGGAGGTGTGGGGGATGGGAGCGACTGGAAGGTGGCGGGGTGGTAGGTCCCGGTGCCGGAGGCGGCGCCGGAGATTGTGAGGGCGATGGCGAAGGCGACGGTGAAGACGATGACGACGACGATGAAGGTGAAAGGGAGAGTGGAGCGTGGGCCGTAGCCCTCCGGGCGACCACCCTCGCGGGGGCTGCAGAAACGGAAGGAGCAAAGGGAGGGAGTGGAGAGAAGGGATCAGAGGAGGTACGGGAGGGAGGAACTGGGGATGTGGTGACAAATAGTGAGGGAGATGGGAGAGTGAGGAGTGGGGGGATGGACTGAGGGGGGAGTGATGCGGCACACCATGTGATAGTGGTGGCGGCGGCGGAGGGGGATGTGTAAATGATGGCAGTGGTGGTGGCAGTAGTGGCGGTGGTGGGGGTCGACATGACGAGAAGGGGAAAAGCACGGAACAGGACAAAGAAGGCGACGAGAAACATAGAGGAGAAGGGCCGGAGAAACTAAGTAGGAGACAGGGGCCGAAGCCCCACTCTGCTGCTGCTGGCAGGGGAGGCGACCTGGCTGGCCGGCCGGTGGGGACGCTAGTGCTGCTGCTGCTGGACGCTGGCTGGGATCGCAGCTGGACGCTGGCTGCTGGGAGGAACTGCTGCTGGCTGCTAGCAGGAACCGCTGCTGGACGCTGGCTGCTGGCAGGAGCCGCTGCTGGCCGCCAGACGCTGACCGCAGGCTGCTGGCAGGAACTGCTGCTGGCTGCTAGGACGCTGGCTGCAGGCTGCTGGCAGGAACCGCTGCTGGCAGGAACCGCCTCTGGCTCCTAGCTGCCGGCTGCTTCAGGGTGGCTGGCACCTGCAATACATCTAACGCTTCGATTAGAACCGAAGGCCAATCGAAGGGCGGTATCCTTCCGGATTGCCGCCGGAGATGAATATAAATTCGTTTTTCCTGCAAAGAATATATATAAAACCTACTGACAGAAGCAAAGTAAATTCGTTAAGTTTTAAATCAAAAAATCTGTACATCTTAGCCAAGTAAATTCGCTGTTAGGTTGTATTCATAAAGATAACATTGCATTACTTAATTCTGTCGCTGACGTAAACTTCCAAAAATACCTCTGTCACTAACAACATCATCACTTGGTTCTTTGCTGTACTACAAAAGTAACAGCTCCATCTGTTGGTTCTTTTATGTACTATGTTGTGATGATTAAACTTCCGAATTACCAAGCTGAGCAGACGGCTTTAGATGCAACTTTAAATTACGATATGTTTTTCCATTTTTCCATTTTGACAAAATAAAGCCTATATACTGCCTCAAGTTATGCCCAATTTGTGTGTGAAAACTATTTGAAAATCCATCTAGAAGTTTTCGGATTTGCATGCTCAAACAGACAGATATGACAGTTTTATATAAAATTTTAATTACTGCAAAAAAATTTCATGTGTTTCATAATGGCTGTAGTCGCCAGGCATGTCTGAAGGATCATTTCATCATAATTCGGTATAACAGAGGCACTGCAATATCGTATACATCTTTTTTCTGTTATTCGATTTTATTGAAATACGGCTTACATATTGCGCCAAGCTACCTTCAAGTTATCTGTGAAAATCCCATGAAAATTTGTGTAGTAGTTTTGGAGATTAGCGTGTTCAAACAGACAAACAGACTGACGTAATGATTTTTTTCAGTTTTATTATTAGTATAGATATAGATGTTGCGTGACCAGCTTGAGCATCCTCAAAATTCTGCTGCTCACACGAAACATACGAGATGTATTGCGAATTTGTAATTTTGTATACTTTGGGATGACACCAAGTTGTGGGCAGTCTCGATTAAAGTTGATCTTCATGACGATCCGCATCAACTTCAACTTCAGTCTCCGCGAGCAGTGGAGTTCTGAAGATGACCGAGTGAAACATGTCACATGTAATTTTGGCCACTCTAGAATGCGACTTCTGGCTACTGAAATTTAACCTCTCAAAACTTTACCGTAAGTTATATAACATAAAATCTCAATGTGTACTCAACGTTATAGGTATTTCATGGAGCACTTCGATTGTGAACACAAGTACGCACATTATGGCATGACTACGAGCAATTGTTGATTTTTCAGTTTCTTTAAATCGTTTTCGCCTATGTTCGGGGAGTCAATCTTTTCTTTCCAGGTGGGAAAGAAACTTAAAAGTATCCTGTGTCAAGCAGAGCTTACAGTTACCTAGAATTCCTTACCATTTTTGAAATTCTTAGTTTTCATGCTACTTTACTCTCCGAATTTTAACTGAGAAATGTGGAAATATTCTTATGTAAAATTATAAATGCTTTTACTGATTTTTTTTTTTTTTGGAGGGATGGATAGTCATGACTCCAGTTCCCCCTCCATCGCCCCCCCTTTCACCTCTTGGCTCCACGCATGACTAAATGCATGTATACATATAACTCTGGGACGCTTCGTGTGTTCACCAGTGTGTTTGAAGACTATCAATCTGCAGTCTGCTGTTGTACAAGATTTTGTGAAATTTTTCATACTTTCACAATTTATACAACAGTCGAAGAAATGGATACGATTTTAGTTTATGGCAAATGTTGCCCAACTGTTAGAGCAATGGTGCAGTTGTATGATGAAAAGTATACTAACCGAGCCAAGCATCCCCCCCCCCCCCCAATCAAGCTTTCTAATGACTATAAAACGACTTCAGCTAACTACAAGTATGAGGAGTAAAATGCGCCAATGGTAAATGTGAGAATAGCATACAGTTCTAATGTCACTACCAGGTAGCTTGATGTGCGAATGGCAACAGCTAAACGAACGTTCAGTGGATATTATATTCCAACGCATTTCATCCATTTCCAAATTTCGCTCCTTTAACAACTTCATAGTAATGACTTAAACAGTTAGATATGGTTCTCTGAATGGTGCCTACAAAAACTGCAAAGTCGTTCTGTGTCTCTACGCAATATTTTATTTATGGTTGAAGCATTAGTTCCAAATCATGGACAAATCAATCCTGGCAATATTTATTACTCGTCGGTCGAAACGCTGAAAGGAGCTCATAACCAACGCCCTTGGTGTTTCAACGTGTGGTGCGAGTTTTTCAAGAATCGCATTCTTCACCCCTGTATTATTGATGGGATTCTAAATAGCCACAGGCAACTACACTTTCTAAAATACACTCCTGGAAATGGAAAAAAGAACACATTGATACCGGTGTGTCAGACCCACCATACTTGCTCCGGACACTGCTAGAGGGCTGTACAAGCAATGATCACACGCACGGCACAGCGGACACACCAGGAACCGCGGTGTTGGCCGTCGAATGGCGCTAGCTGCGCAGCATTTGTGCATCGCCGCCGTCAGTGTAAGCCAGTTTGCCGTGGCATACGGAGCTCCATCGCAGTCTTTAACACTGGTAGCATGCCGCGACAGCGTGGACGTGAACCGTATGTGCAGTTGACGGACTTTGAGCGAGGGCGTATAGTGGGCATGCGGGAGGCCAGGTGGACGTACCACCGAATTGCTCAACACGTGGGGCGTGAGGTCTCCACAGTACATCGATGTTGTCGCCAGTGGTCGGCGGAAGGTGCACGTGCCCGTCGACCTCTGACCGGACCGCAGCGACGCACGGATGCACGCCAAGACCATAGGATCCTACGCAGTGCCGTAGGGGACCGCACCGCCACTTCCCAGCAAATTAGGGACACTGTTGCTCCTGGGGTATCGGCGAGGACCATTCGCAACCGTCTCCATGAAGCTGGGCTACGGTCCCGCACACCGTTAGGCCGTCTTCCGCTCACGCCCCAACATCGTGCAGCCCGCCTCCAGTGGTGTCGCGACAGGCGTGAATGGAGGGACGAATGGAGACGTGTCGTCTTCAGCGATGAGAGTCGCTTCTGCCTTGGTGCCAATGATGGTCGTATGCGTGTTTGGCGCCGTGCAGGTGAGCGCCACAATCAGGACTGCATACGACCGAGGCACACAGGGCCAACACCCGGCATCATGGTGTGGGGAGCGATCTCCTACACTGGCCGTACACCACTGGTGATCGTCGAGGGGACACTGAATAGTGCACGGTACATCCAAACCGTCATCGAACCCATCGTTCTACCATTCCTAGACCGGCAAGGGAACTTGCTGTTCCAACAGGACAATGCACGTCCGCATGTATCCCGTGCCACCCAACGTGCTCTAGAAGGTGTATGTCAACCACCCTGGCCAGCAAGATCTCCGGATCTGTCCCCCATTGAGCATGTTTGGGACTGGATGAAGCGTCGTCTCACGCGGTCTGCACGTCCAGCACGAACGCTGGTCCAACTGAGGCGCCAGGTGGAAATGGCATGGCAAGCCGTTCCACAGGACTACATCCAGCATCTCTACGATCGTCTCCATGGGAGAATAGCAGCCTGCATTGCTGCGAAAGGTGGATATACACTGTACTAGTGCTGACATTGTGCATGCTCTGTTGCCTGTGTCTATGTGCCTGTGGTTCTGTCAGTGTGATCATGTGATGTATCTGACCCCAGGAATGTGTCAATAAAGTTTCCCCTTCCTGGGACAATGAATTCACGGTGTTCTTATTTCAATTTCCAGGAGTGTACATGTTGCCACAGTTATTGGAAGACATCTCACTGGACACTAGTCAATAGATGTGGTGCCATCATGAAAGATGATCAACCAGTTCCTTGCAGATAATTACATTGTTAACATTTGGAGGCGTTGGATCGATCGGTATGGAAACAGAAAATAGCGTACGGTCACCATAGTAATCCCTGTGGACTTCTGTCTTTGGGGGAAAATTCAAACATGACACAAGGAAACACTGATTACCAGAGACACGAAAATTCGCGTAACACGGACCTGGGCTGCGAATGGAGGTGTGTAATATCGCCTTCCTGGAATCGCTTTATAGCGTGTGTTAATGCTTAAGGTCAAAATTTGAGCACAGTCACAATAAGGAAGACGTGAATTGCATCAATATTAGTTGCCAAGTAGTTACACATAGGATAGATTGCTTCGAGACACTTCCACACAGCAGCCGTTCACAATGTAAAGCTCTTTACATGAATGTTTTGGTGTGAAAGGAATGGAAAGGAAACGGGACGGGAAAGAGATAGGAAGGAGATAATTACTTCCAGTCGCATAGGACATTGCGGCAAAGCTACAGCGAGAGATGAAAATTTGTGCTGTTCCAGGACTCAAACTCGAATGCTCCTCTTGTCTAGAACGGTTCACTTAACGGCATCAGCCACCCGGACAAACGTTCCGTCAGACCCAAATTCCCAACGTCTTACTCGCCACACCGCAACGATCCACGCCCATTAACCCCTATTCTCATATTTATGGTTCCTGTAGGAATTCGTGCATTGGTTTTGCTTCTGCACTGGAACTTTTTCACCAAACAGCCGTCGCGCCCAGGGATCAGAGATAGGAGTCGGACACGGGTAATATTTATAATTCTGTAGACGCAAAGGCTGTTTGACGAAAAAGTTTGGGTTTCGACGCACAACCAACGTCCGAACTCCTATGGAAAACAAAAATCTACGAGTAGGGGGCTAATGGTCGGCGGTCGTTGCAGTGCGGCGAGCGCGACCTGGCAATTTGGGTTCAAGAGAAAGCGTGTACGGATGGCCGATGCGGTTGAGGCAACCATTTAAGAGAAGCGGAGCATCCCGACTCAATTCGTTCGAGATTTTTCAGCTCTCGCCGTTGCATTGCCGCATTGCCCTGTGCGGTTGGAGGTCATTATTTTCTTCCTATGTCTTTCCCATCCCAATTCCTTTCACCCCATTCACGTATGTGCCCCAGCTGCTTCATCGCGAGTGGTGTCTGTTCTGTCGGACAAGTCCCACAAAAAGACACCACTCGTTTCTGTAGTGCAGTTTGTTTCTATTGCCGCAAGCTTCAACATGTGATCCCAGTAGGCCTATTCCATTCCAGAATACAAGCAAACCTCCACCACATCGACAGTCTGGCGTAAACAGTACTTGTCTTCAGGGTGTCGGCATGGATTTCTGGATTTGGCAATATTAGTGGTAGAGAGTAGCCATATGCCCTTCCTAACGCCACACCTACCTCCACCGAGTCGGAAGTTATGTACCCCATTTGACTGCGACTAGTGTTATGCATGTGAAAATGTGAGAACTTAATTGACACGTTTCCGAACCGTGAAGATAAGGCGGGACGTGCGTACATCCCCCAAAAACCACATACAGGCTAGCCCGCATGCAGGATCTCGTCGGTAGTCCACCGTGTGGCTTTCATCCGGGACCAGAGTACCCCCATAAAGTCCGGAAGCAGTGTGCTAACGCGCGGCCATGGGGGGCGGATTGTAAGATTGACAAAACGCTGGAGTACAATTTCAGTTAGATGCATGAGCCCAAGTCTCCGTTGTCAAAGAAGACAGGGCTGAAAACCTGTCTTCCTTGTTTGACGAACACTGAGGAACCCATCGCGTCTCGTCGGTTCCGTAAATCATCTGATCTTAATCCCATTACATATTAATTCCATAGAAAACGTATGGGGCTGTTTGGAATAGCGGATGAAGCACAATTAACAGCCCAGCAGTTTTTTAGCTAATAATCACTGGGCAGCTTCAGCTAGCTATGGAATACCAGAAGAATATTATGGAATTATCAAGATTAGAAGCGATTCTACGTGTTATTGGTGTGGTGTCTCGTGGGGGTGAAAATTTTTTGTCCGGCTTACTTTTACCACACGGTAACGACTGCTTCTCGATGAGCATGGCTCCTTTTGGCGTACAAAACGTATTCAGATACCTTGGTATGTGATTTACTCGTATTTGAAAGGCACTGTCTTGTTCGGACAATTTTTCCTTGCAAGAGACGAGCATTATACTTTCCATAGTCACAGGAGATCACAGACTAAACCTGAGCTTACATTTACTCCTGCACGTAGCACGATGTTAGTGTATTGCATACAGGGTATTTGTTTCAACCTGAAACAGCTAAATATCTCGGAAAAGACGTATCACGAAAAAAAATTGTTTCAGATGATAAATTAATATTTTCAAAGGAGACATCTGTCTGTCCTGAAACTGGTCACCCCCTAACTCGCTCACCCACTGTAGGGGATCAACTTTTTAATTTCAAATTGGAACCAGCGATTTTACTGCAGATTTGGATTCAACGCCAAAAAATACCTAGGATTTACGAAAAATATTTCTTCCGGTTTTGATAGATAGCACTGTTATCGATAAAATTCCATTTTTCCAATTTTTGCTATTAAGAACCGACTCATTGGATTCTACTTTATATGTTCCATTACAATATAAACATTTTTCTCTAACTCGTTGATATTATTATTAAAAATTTAAGTTAGTTTTTCAAATTTGATTGTATTTTATGTTTAAAGTTAAAAATCTGCCAGCTGAGGAGCATTTAACGTAACGTAGTTTTCTGTTTCGTTCGGGATTGATTTCGGTGAGCCACCCACCATCAGGACACTTGATTTCGGTGAGTCGCCCCGAATCCCACCACCGGGATGACCGTTCTCCAAGTTTTTTTTCCGTCCAACCATCTTAAATCTCGTGCCGATTACAGCGCCATCTACCAAGAATGGACAAAATTGTTTCGGATAGACCCTAGGTATTTCTTGACGTAGAATCAGAATTTGCAATAAAAAGAGGTTATTCCCATCCGAAAATAAAATGTTGATCCATCTTGTGGATGGTGACTTAGGGGGTGGTGAGTTTTAGCAGACAGATACCTCCTTTAAAAAGATTAACTTTTCACTTAGAACATTTATTTTCCATGCGGAGAATGTTTTTAGAGATATTTGCTTGCTCTGAGTTAAAACAAGCAACCTGATTAGTTATAATTTCTCCTATACAGGGTGTTTCAAAGTTTTTGCATTAAACGTCTAGGTCTGATGCATAATGTCAGGGGAATAGCTTTTGATGGAGACAAAATGTTTATTCATGCTTCCCAGTGATGCTAAGCGTCATTTAGTATTCGCCGGCCCCCAGATGACGAGATTTCATCGAACTAGCAGGATCTACCAACCGGGTTGCTTTATACCACCAACCCCAGTAGATTTACAGAGCGCTTTTCAGGAATAAAACATCAAGAATGATTATCTCCAAGCGGAGAAACATATTTCAAAAGCGAATCAGGCACTTCAGTTTTGCTAGGTCTATCCCCTATCACACGGAGCAGATGACCGTATTGTAGGCAACACACGAGGCGTACGCAGTCCACAGAGTGCCTACACCCTGCGCCTCTCAGGGATGCAACCAATACAAAAGGACGCCTCGCATCGCCAGGAAGCGTCGTCTGTCACTCGTAGACGTTTGATGCAAAGATTTTGGAAACAGCCCGTATAATCCACACAAATTATCGTGTCGAGGTTGCTCTGATATTAAAACGAGGTTAGTGGTTCGCTGCCGTGTGAACAACGTTCTCTTCTTACTCGCCCTCTGTTTGTTCGTTTACTGCCTGTACGCTCTCGTTTTCCTCGCGGTTTGTATATTTAGCGCTAACCTCCCAGGATCCATTCTTTTCTGACCTCCTGTCCTCATTCTCTTATTTCTTCTAATTTTTCTTCTACGCTGTATATGTTTAGTTAAATTCTCATATCCATATTTACGATTACGCTTGTCCTTTGGCACTAGAAACATTTCCCACTCTAGATATGCATTTCTTGCTTCCTGAAATAGAATTCTTTCATTAAAAGGGAAAAATTATACAAAATTCAACTATTATTTAATTAATGGCGTTACGCAACATGCCCGTGTGTGTCTTCGGCATCCGCTACGCCCAGTTTCAACAGAAATGTTCATCAAGTTTTCCTGTGAATTGCAGACAAACTGTAACTCGCAACAGGGACACTCACAGCTAGCATCCAGGATATCGTGGAGCAAAGGCTGTAACAAGAATCACCTGATCCTGAAACACGTTTATAGTTGCTGGACCCACCAACCATGCTCCGTCTGCTTAGTTCTGCACAGGCTGTTGCGAGAACTTTACCAATAACGCTTTCAGACTGTGCATGTTATCGAGCCAAGAGATGACCATGTAATATACTTAAAATCTGTAGGTCATAGCTTTGTAGTGTATTTTAAGTACCCCAAAACTTGGTGTGGACTGGTGAAAATCTCCAGAAATCATACGAGAAAGAAATGTAGCTAGTTTAGATACAGGGACTGGACAAAAATACTCTGATCAGCCAGAACATTATGCCCACCTGTGTAATAGCCGGTAATTCCACCTTTGGCACGGATAACAGCGACGACGAGTCGTGGCATGGAAGCAGTGACGCCTTGGTAGGTCGCCGGAGGCAGTTGGCACCACATCTGCACACACAAGTCACCTAATTCCCGTAAATTCCGGGAAAGTGGCGATAATCTTTGACGTCGCGTTCAGTCACGTCCCAGATGTATCTGACGAGTTTGGGGTGGGGGGGGGGGGGAGGGCGGGGGCGCTTTGTACAGCAGTT
Source organism: Schistocerca serialis cubense (assembly GCF_023864345.2). Classification (NCBI taxonomy): domain Eukaryota; kingdom Metazoa; phylum Arthropoda; class Insecta; order Orthoptera; family Acrididae; genus Schistocerca; species Schistocerca serialis. The sequence goes on from NC_064643.1 coordinate 311,319,532, forward strand.
GTAACTCGCCACTGGGTTCCTCTCGAACCACTGAACTACTCTCCTGGCCTTCTGACATGGTGCCTTACCCTGTTGAAAAATGGCACTGCCGTCGGGAAACATTATCGTCATGAAGGGATGTACGCGGCCTACAACCAGTGTACGATACTACTTGGGCATCATGGTGCCTTGCACGAGCTCCCCTGGAGCCGTGGATGCCCACATAAATGTTCCCCAGAGCGTAATGGCCACCAGTTCGTCTCCGTCCTGCAGTACAGGTATCAAGGAGCTGTTTCCCTGGAAGACGACGGATCCGCGCCCTCCCTTCGGCATGATGAAGAAAGTATCGGGATTCATCATACCATACAACTCTCTGCCACTGCGCCAGCATCCAATGCCGATAGTCACGTGGCCATTTCAGTCGTAGTTGCCCATGTTTGTTTTGTTAACAATGGCACATAGATGGGACACCGGCTGCAGAGGCCCATCGTTAGGAGTGCTCGGTGCACTGTGTGTTCAGACACACTTGCGCTCTGCCCAGCATTCAAGTCTGATGTTAGTTCCGCCATATTTCACCGTCTGCCCTGTTTTTTCAGTCTCCCCAGCCTGCATTGGTTCAAAATGGTTCAAATGGCTCTGAGCACTATGGGACTTAACTTCTGAGGTCATCAGTTCCCTAGAATTTAGAACTACTTAAACCTAACTAACCTAAGGACTTCACACACATCCATGCCCGAGGCAGGATTCGAACCTTCGACCGTAGCGGTCGCGCGGTTCCAGACTGTAGCGCCTAGAACCGCTCGGCCAGCCTGCAATGTTCGATATCTGTAATGATGGGTGACTACCCAACTCCACGGCATATGGACGTGGCTTCACGCTGGTTTCGCCATTTGTTAAAGACACTCACTACAGCACTCCTCGAACACCCGACAAGTCGTGCATTTTCCGAAATGCTCGTGCCAAGCCTCCCGGCCATCACAATCTACTCTCAGTCAAACTTAAGTAGATCGCGTACCTTCCCCATTCTACTCAAGGGCAGCACGCTCACTGATACTGCATACAACGTGCTTGCGTCTGACTAGCACTCATTCCTCACCAAGTGAGACTGCTATCGATTGGAGGGGTTTATATCGATTGCAGGTCGGTGGTCATAATGTTTTGGCTGAACATAAATGCAAATGCTAGCCAGACTTGCAGGTGGCGCAGTTGTATTCGACCACGAACGGCATCCTCAGTAAGTTACGGTTCAAATGCCAGTTGTGATAAGAACAGTGTTATGACGCGATTGTGAGAGCATTATGTCAGAGCTAAGTGAATGCGAACGTTGGCAAATTGTTGGTCCTCATATGGTGGATGCTTCCATAACCAAGGCAGCCAAAGTGTTCGGTGCTTCAAGAGACACCGCATCGAAGATTTATAGTGCATACACGGAAAGCGGGAATACGTCATTCGCTAAGTCGCAACCTGTGTTGATAGTGTTCTTAACAATGTGTGTTGAGAGATGATGACAGACGGTTATTGAGAGGATTGTGACGAAACGTAATAGGACGACAGATGCAAAACTCACAGTGTGACTGAATGTCACACTCGCGAACCCTGTCAGTACCAAAACAAAACGAACGGAGTTTCATAAGCACGTAATTGCAGGGCGAGTGGTGATTCCAAAACTACTCATTAGTGATGCAAATGTCCGCAACAGGAAAACGTGCTGCCCAAACAATCAAACTTGAAGTATGGAGCAATGGGAAAAAGTAATTTGGTCGGATGAGTCTTGTTTCACACTATTTCTAACTTCTGGCCGAGTTTACGTCCCAAGAGCGCAACATTGCGGGGGTTCAGTGATAACTTGGGGAGCAGTATCGTGGTATTCCATATGTGTTACTGTGCGAGACCATATTACTTATAAGGATTATGTGGCCATTTTGGCTCATCAGGTCCATCCTATGGTATTTGTTCCCCAATGTCAATGCTGTGTTCCAAGACGACAGGGCCCCTATTCATACCGCTTGCCATTATTTATCAGGTAGAATGGTATAAAATTCCCTTGAGAGCCATACAGACTTCTATTTATCCACTCCGCGACGACTGTAAACTGTTCTGAAAGCCAACGGTTTCCCTACAGCATAGTACGCTTGGTAAAGTGTTTTATATCTGGTGTTCCAACATTTCTGTCCACCCCCTTTTACGTGATCACGAATTGTTGCTCTGTACGCTTTATTGGAAACATGTTATTAACGGGTGCAGTTCATCAGACAGTTTATCCACGCTATCACAGAAAGTTAACCTCGCGGAAATAAACTGAGTGGCCAAAACTCTGGGGAAACTTGTGACATGAGTGGGTCATTGTCTACTGAAGCACATGCTATGGATTTGTTTCCGTAGAGTCCTATTCCTGACGCCCCACATTCCGATCAACGGATCGACTCACAACAGCCCGCCGATCGCCCCGTATAGCTCTGGGGAGGCAAGTTGACGTCCGTTTGTCGAACACTTTTCATCGTCCAACTTGGTAGGCTACGCATGTGGGAACACTTGTCTCTGCAGTACTGAAGAGCCACTCTAGGCACTGTTGACCTTGGAAACCCTTATTATTGTGTGATCTCCTATATGCCAGTACCCCACTCGTCTTGCAGAGATTTTCATCCCACGTTCAAAATAGCGACGTGCTGTCATGTCCACGACAGACCTGTCTGTAACAGACTTACATCTTGTTTACGCACCAGATATACACACCATCTAGCCGAAACATTTGGGTGTCATACTCGGCACATCATCAAAAGGAACAACCCGTCCCGTGACTCTGGGTCACTCAAAACATTCGCTCTGATCAAAAGTATCCGGATGCCTATTGGTGGACATAAATGTGAGGAAAGTGCATCTTTCACCTTTTGGTAGCTTACACTGTGATGGGGACATTTTCAATGAAGTGTTTGAATGAAGAGACGAAACCAGAGAAGGTCACTATGGAGGGTGCTGGAACGAAGTCGGCTGTTCCATTGGATACGGGTCGGGACTCTAGGCAGGCCAATTCATTTCGAGGATGTTATTACCCACAAACCATTGCCTCACAGATGCTGCTTTACGATAGGGTGCACTGACATGCTAATACAAACAGTCAGCGTCTCCGAACTGTTTCACTACTGCACGCAGTACACAATTCTGTGAAATGTGTTCATATCCTTTTATGTTTAGCTTTTTTCTTCAGTTCAGTAATAAGACCACACCCTAACCATGACGAACGCACCCACACCGTAACACCACCTCCTTCATACTTCACTGTTGGCACTACACTTGATGGTAAGTAATGTTTTCCAGCCATTTGCCAAACAAAAACCCTTCCATAGGTTTGCCACCAGTAATACTGTGACTCTCACTCCAAATCACTCATTTCCAGTTATCCACTTTTCAGTGGCGTCGCTTTTTTTACACGCCTCAAGCGTGGCTGCGGAAAAATGTGGCTTAACTCTCTACAAACAGTCAGTGAGCTAGCTGTACCACTGGTAGCACTTTGTAACTCACGAGTGATTCCTTCCACTGACTTCATGCTTTTTTTACAGCCACCCACCGCAATGCTCGACGGTCCCTGCCCTTCAGTACATGAGACATGTCTGGTCTTTGTTCAGCTGGGATTGATCCTTCACGTCTTCACATCACAACAACATCACCAACAGTCAAATTGGGCACTTTTAGAAGCACTCAGATTTCTCTAATGGATCTGTTACTCAAATGAAATCCAATGATTAGCCCATGTTCGAAGTCACTGAGCTCTGATAACCGACACATTGTATCGTTCCTGCTTCTTAATGCAAGCGCAGTACTCACCGCCTCCTTTTAAGTCGGCAGGACCGCCTCTCACGACAATTAGTGGTCAAATCCACAATGTGTAGAGGTGTCCAGGAGATTTTCATCAGAAACTGTATATGGTTTATGAATGACGGGGCACTGTTTGATACCTAGCTTATAATTCGCTATGGATATTTGGGAAGGTCGACTGGTGTGCCCTACTGGTTTATTTGACCTTTTAATCGTTTGAATTTCTGACCATTAGGCAATTTAAGGGCAAAGATGTATGCCTCATGTATTGGCAACGTACGTACATGCATTACGGGGGCGTGTCTCCCACGCTGTGACCAAATCCAAGTACAACTAAGTATGTTTAAACGAACTCAGCATCTACCTGCATCTATACTGAAACTCTGCAAACCACCTTTTGGTGTTTGGTGTACGGTATTTCGTTTACCACTGTCTCTTCCTCCCTTTCCTGTTCCTGACGCGAATGATGCGCGGGAGCAATGATTAGTGTGGGTTGGTAGATCTCTAATTTCACAATCTTAGTCTTTACGCGAGATATATGTACCAAGAAGCAATATGTTGCTTAACTCTTCTGAGAACGAACGATCTGGGAATTGTAACAGTAAACCACTCCTTGATGCACAGATCGTTTAGGAATACGGGACACCTTTTATAACATCCTGTATACAGACGACCGTCGGGTATGCCATCTACAAGTGCCACAATAAAAGGACCGAATGGGGAGAAAATCCAGCATCTGTATCAGCCCTTTGACTCAGTTAACAAACCTCACAATTACTGCACTATCTGGTACATCTAACCATAGTACTTCGTCGTATATCCGACACAATACATCACAGTGAATAATTTTCTGCTTCTAGCTATCTGTCAATATTAGGTATGTACTTGAAGATACCATGCTGATACAGCTACCTAGCAGAAATTTCCACTATTAAGAACTGGCATCTCTCTAACTTTTGGCAGAAGTCCAACAATAGCGGACAGGTTTTCCTCCACGTCAGGAGTCTTAAAGTTGGAAGGTGCGACGCTAGACGATACAAAATCGAGCGACATCGAATAGATATAAAAACTGTTATTATTGTTTCGTTAATAATCGAGCTGGGGGTCACAATAAGTTTATTTAAATATTCAGAGGTCCGTTTTCCAGTTACGTTATTTTCATCAATGTGCGGTGTCTAGCATGGCATTCGCCTGTTCATTTCGTGCCTGCAACGTTTGCCTTCCCAGAAAGTCTCAAAAATCAAGGCGACTCTTCTGAAGAAGTATCAGCCTTCTAATTGTAATCCCATTTCTTCAACATCTCTCTTGAGAGTCACTTACCAGGGAACTACTGTGCTTGGTTTCGAATTAAAGACCTTAAATACTGTTTTGATCCATCAGTCTCTCCCCCGTCTGTCTTATATGACTACAGAAGCGAGCTTTGTGTTTTTGCATTTTATGTGTTTTACTCTGTATTCTGAAGTGTAAAGTATTATGTAGCGACAAAGTATGCTGAGTAATACCACTCCACACACACCAAAAATAGTTTTGCATCACCTCGGTTCCGAGAGTTCCGGAACCTCTACAGAAAATTGGAATAGAGATCACCATAAACATCATTTCCGCCCCTTTTATTGCTCATGAAAGCCACACATTCCATGTTGGACCACTTTCAGAGTTGGTGGTCCTGATTGTTCAAAAATGTTCAAATGGCTTTGAGCACTATGGGACTCAACTACTGTGGTCATCAGTCCCCTAGAACTTAGAACTACTTAAACCTAACTAACCTAGGGACATCACGCACATCCATGCCCGAGGGAGGATTCGAACCTGCGACCGTAGCAGTCGCACGGTTCCGGACTGCGCGCCTAGAACCGCGAGACCACCGTGGCCGGCGGTCCTGATTGTTGTACACACCGGTACCACTAACACACAGTAGCAATTCCTCTTGCATTGATGCATGCCTGTATTTGTTGTGGCATACTATCCACAAGTTCATCAAGGCACTGTTGGTCCAAATTGTCCCACTCCTCAACGGCGATTCGGCGTAGATCCCTCGGAGTGGTTGGTGGCACGTCATCCATAAACAGCCTTTTTCAGTCTATCCCAGGCAAGTTCGATAGGGTTACTGTCTGGAGAACATGATGGCCACTCTAGTTATCCTGAAGGAAGTAATTCACAAGATATGCACGGTGGGGGCGCGAATTGTCGTCCATGAAGACAAATGCCTCGTCAATATGCTGCCGATATGGTTGCACTATTGGTCGGAGGATGGCATTCACGTATCGTACAGCCGTTACGGCGCCTTCCATGACCATCAGCGGCGTACATCGACCCCACATAATGCCACCCAAGAACAGCAGGAAACCTCCACCTTGCTGCACTCACTGGACAGTATGTCTGAGGCGTTCAGCCTGATCGGATTGCCTCCAAACACGTTTCCGACGATTGTCTGGTTGAAGCATACGCGACACTCATCGGTGAAGAGAACTTGATGCCACTCCTGAGCGGTCCGTTCGGTATGTTGTAGGGCCCATCTGTACCGTGCCGCAAGGTGTCGTGGTTGCAAAGATGGACCTCGCCATGGACGTCGGAAGTGAAGCTGCGCATCATACAGCCTATTGCGTACAGTTTGAGTGGTAACACGACGTTCTGTGGCTACACGAAAAGCATTATTCAACACAGTGGCGTTGCTGTTAGGCTTCCTCCGAGTCATAATCCGTAGGTAGCGGTCATCCACTGCAGTAGTAGTCCTTGGGCGCCCTGAGCGAGGCATATCATCGACAGTTCCGATCTCTCTGTATCTCCTCCATGTCCGAACAACATTGCTTTGGTTCCCTATGAGACGCCTGGATACTTGCCTTGTTGAGAGCCCGTCCTGGCACAAAGTAACAATGCGGACGCGATCGAACCGCTGTATTGACCGTCTAGGCATGGTTGAACTGCAGACAACACGAGCCGTGTACCTCCTTCCTGGTGGAATGAGTGGAACTGATCGGTTGTCGGACCGCCTCCGTCTAACAGGCACTGCCCATGCATGGTTGTTTACATCTTTGGGCGTGTTTAGTGACATCTCTGAACAGACAAAGGGACTTTGTAATTTATTAGCTGCATACCGGTACCAACAGTAGTCCAATAATGAATTTTTGTGTTTAAAGAAGTACCTGTTATTTTCTTATGTCCCTCGTGGAGCGTATGAGGATTGACACTTACCTGGCTGTGAATCTACTGTTTGTCTAGTTCATTTCACTGAATCTGTTCACACAGAACCAAATGTCTCATTCATTTGCTGGAAACTTTCTACTGTAGAAAAAAGAATTACTTACTTTCATTTCAGTCACAGCTGTAAAACTACTAACTGCAGCTGCGAGACAAACGTTGACGCTGCCGTTACAGATCTTCTGCCTTTTTAGAGAGCCCGGCTAAAGTATCAAACGTACGATATTTCGCCAAGGCATCAAATTTTTATCTGATTTCAATTTTATTTTGTGTGTTTTGTGGACATAAGCTTCTCATTAGGGTCGGGGCAATAGCCACGTAATACACTTCTCAGAGGAAGGCCGTCCTCCTCATTTTCAGTTCTAAGTTTCATGAAACATGAAGGCGCGTTTCCTGCAGTGCTCTCGTGAGACCTTCAAGGGGTGTTGCGTGACCGCCTGTCACCCTATAGTACTCCCGCAGATTCTTGATCTGTCCTGTTTCTCCTCATATTCACCACACCAGACATGCTGACATTTTCCTCTTCAGAAATTTGCACGCAGTATGGTCCTAAACACTCATTACGCACTCGAGGACTAATGATGTAGTGAGTTCTGAGTCAGGAGATGTACCGTACATTCAAGTAGATTAATGTGTTCTACTTTCCCGTGTCCGCTGGGTGAAAGCGTGAAAGAACTTCACTGCTACATTGTTACATTTGTAACTAATTTTGCCACACGGCGTGGCCGAGCGTTTCTAGGCGCTACAGTCTGGAACCACGCGACCGCAACGGTCGCAGGTTCGAATCCTGCCTCGGCCATGGATGTGTATGATGTCCTTAAGTTTGTTAGGTTTAAGTAGTTCTAAGTTCTAGGGGACTGATGGCCTCAGAAGTTAAGTCCCATAGTGCTCAGAGCCATTTGAACCATTTTTGTAACTAATTAACTAAGTAAATAACTGTACCGATAACGGCCAACGCTAACGGCAGTGACGGTGATTTGGATTTTATATGAAAGAAATCTGTTCTTAAGAACTGGAGACCCTGTCCACTGCCAGTGTAGCTGTGATGCCTTGGTGACACAGTGGCTCACATCATAGTGGAGGACCATCTTCTCAGAGCACTCCTACAAAGGTAGGATCTTAATTGTTCCTTGTGCTTGACACTGACCGATGGTGTGTAGAAGGTGTCGGGATGGATGGAGTGGAAGAGTGGTTCACAGCTGGGTGTTGACGATGAAGGTAGTCATATGTTGTCTGTCATAAACAAACGTAGCACACCTTGCAAGGAGACGGCAGGCGACAGGCGTTGAACCTTGGACGCAGGCGAGCCGGTGTGGATGTGCTACTGTAAGTGATACTCTAGAGGCGACCTTGTGACGAGCGGCGTTGCTATCACCTCATACCTATGTCTGGCTCTTGCTGTGTCAAGGTGGCGCCACAGTATTGCTCAGGGTGACGGACCCTGGACCAATGACTAGAGTGCTGTGTCTGGCAGTGTCAGACCCAAGAGGCTCGTAACTGGGATGACTCCAGCCCATACCTTGGACGATGAGGCAGTGGCATGATCCCCAGCAGGCAGCCTCATTGAGGTGGAGGCAATGCAGATACGACCTGATGGCTAGGACGTTAAGCAGCTGTCGTTGGTTTGCAGCCTGGCTGCTATGATAGCGGCTGCTTCAGAAAAGTATTGGCGATCCAGCAGCAAGAGACCGACACACTATTGGTGTTGATGCCTAGTGCATCTTCGTCAGTCACCTGCGTGGCTAGCCTGGAGATATACGAGGTGTGTGAGAAAAGTAATGACACTAATTTTTATTTACCATTGTCTTTACATTTTTTTCAAGCAACAATATTGTCCTCTCAAAGTAGTTCTCTTCGGCAGCTATACAACAGTCGAGTCGTTGTTCCCAGTTTCGGTAGCAGTACTGAAAGTTTTCAGCTGGTAAGTTGTTCAACATGTCGGTCACATTCTTCTGAATGTTCTCCCTAGTCCCAAAATGACGTCCTCTTAAAACATTTTTCAGTTTCGAGTTAAGAAAAAAGTACAAGGAGTCAGATCAGGTGAACAGGGGGCTGTGGAGCCACAGGAATACCTTTTGAGTGCAAAAATTCCGTGATAGAAGTGGCCGTGTGAAATGCAGTGTTGTCATGATGCAGCATCCACCTGACTGCAATGTCCAGTCTCACTCGATTCATCTTCCTGCGACTCTCAAGGACTTCTCTGTAAAACACTTGGCTGACAATTTGTCCTGGAGTAAGAAATTATTTATGCATGATGTCTCTACTATCAAAAAAGCTAATCGGCATTGTTTCCATCTCTAGTTTGCTCATTCGCGCTTTTTTCGATAGGGGAGATGTCTCAGTGTGCCCACTCCTCACTTTGCAGCTTTGTCTCAGGATCGTACTCAAAAATCCAGGATTCATCACCTGTGATCACGTATGTGAACCGTTCATGATCGTTGGCAATCCTCGCGAAGATCAACGCACACGTTTCTTCGATTGTCCTTCTGTTCAGTTGTGAAGTCTTTGGGCACCATTTCGGCACAAAACTTTTGCATGTGCAAATCTTCGGTTAAAATTTGATGTATGATGAAAGTGTTTAAGTTTCACATGTCACTCTCATCCTTATTGTTAAACGTTGGCCCGATCTCACAAGAGCACGCACTTGTACGACGTTTTCGTCGCTTTTTGAAGTTCTCCCTGAGCGAGGTTCTTCTTCAATGTGTTCTCGGACTTCCAAAAAAGTTTTGTGCCAGCAGAAAATTGTGCTGTTAGCAAACAATGTTCCCCATCGTCTGTTTCAACTTTTCAAAGGTCACACTGTAGGATTCGCCAAGTTTAACACACAAGATGGTTCTATAACGTCGTTCTACATTACAGTATTCCATTTTCGTAGCACACAACAAAAACACATCTTCACTGACGTCACGGCTGTGGGGAGCTGAAACTCGGACTGAGTATGATGAACACATCCGTCTACACAAGAAGAACAACACCGCGTCGCCAGACCGCTCGCTTTGTTATCAGCCTCATTACTTTTCTCACCCACCTTACGTACACTGCCAAATGGGGCTTGCTAATGTGGAAGACAAATATGGCCACATACTTCAATGCCCTAGAAACTTCCTAAAGGCTGATCACTGCCCGGAGCCGGCCGCAGTTGCCGAGCGGTTCTAGGCGCTTCAGTCTGGAACCGCGCGACCGCTACGACGCAGGTTCGAATCATGCCTCGGGCATGGATGTGTGTGATGTCCTTAGGTTAGTTAGGTTTAAGTAGTTCTAAGTCTAGGGGACTGATTACCTCAGATGTTGAGTCTCATAGTGCTCAGAGCCATTTGAACCATTTTTCACTGCCCGGAGAACTGGGTCATTACTGAGGAAGCTGACGGTGTGGCGAAATACTGTGTCAGCTGTCTGTGACTCATATTCTGCGTATGGCACATGTTCCTATGACGTATCGTTGCAACTGAAAGAAAAGATCCTATGTGTTCACAAAAAAATAACGGTTTATGTCGTCATAAAAGTATCTCTATCTGTTCTATCACTCACTATGTATTGAATAACGTCTTTTGTTCCAATCTGTCTGGCTTGTTCCGATTCCCATGGGATAGCCAGGATAGGGAAATCAGTAGGATTCTAGGTGACTGCACTGAAATATCTAGACCTTTTGTTGAGATTGTTGGAGCAGAACAGCCATTTTTTCCAGTTGACTTTCACACATTTCATTTACAATACTTCCACTCTGATGTCACCTACTCTGTTCAAGGGCTCTCCACAAGTGACGCTCAGCAAATGTCATCGGGCGTGACGGCAGGTACCGCGAGTCCTTGTGCCCCAGGAAACTGGACATCTACCTCTTGGAATGCATGGGGAGCTCACAACTCAGACATCAGAAGTGTGATCCCTGTGTTCTCAGGGTGCTCTACTGAAAGAGTTCATAACGATCCAACCAAGTCAGATTGGCTACTAGTTGGTTTCTAGAAGCATATATGATTCTACTCAGTTATTGTGTGCAGAGGGTCATTGGCACATAAGGCAATAGGAGTACGAGTACTTACGGCGTTCTTCTTTCCCATTAGTTTCCCACTACGGAAAAAATTTTGAAAATGGAGGTCAAAACCAGACGGGGAACAGAATTACTTCAGCCAAAAAGTAATTAAGGGAAATGAATGAAGATACCGACAAAAAAGCAGATCCTAAGAAAATGGCGGTGTCAATATAAAAGGCTGCCATCACGAGAAAGAAAGAGAAGTAAGGAGAGTTGGAAATGGGATACTACAGCACAAGGAAGGAAGTATGTGCTGCAGCAACAGCTTGGGGCACTGAGCTTGCCGAAATAATCGCGAGCGCACTGCACATCTCATAAAATGAGCGTTAAGGTCCGATTAGCGATTTCCACACAGCTGTCCAGGACAATTGTGGGCGCTTTGCCCTTGCCTTCCTCCAACCAGTTATAATGTTTGAAGTGTTTATCTGTGTCATTTAGTTGTGAATGAATGGAAGGGAAAGGGCGAAGTCCAGTGTCCACTCTTGACCTATCCCTCTCGAATAGCAGCAAGGTGGACGCCGAACTCAGAACTCAGTGTCCCCATCCGACAGACGGATCTCAGAGCCTTTCATGAGAAACTGACGACAGCTTTAGAATTCAACCCATGACAATGCTGCAAATCCTGATGATCAGGAACCAGTAAGTACCGAATCTCCTCCTCCTACTGGCCAAGTAGTGGTTAACTCGAAACAGCTACCTCAGAGTCGAGCCCCACCGCGTAAGCATTCTTTGTTAAAAGTGTTAAACTGTCATCCTTGCGTAAATAAAATACGCCTAAGTAGGTTGAATGTAATGGTTACATTTTTGGATATTTGTTAATATAGGAATCACACAGCCAACCCGTTGCAAATAACTCTTGGGTACATTGACCTAGGTTTCGACACCTCTAAAGATATCTTCATCAGAATGAAATTTTAAGAAACCGTGAAGTTACGTTGCGAGAAGGCAATGGTGAAAGTCTGTCTGATGTCGTTCCTAGCAAGGCATACTTACCAAAGGCCAGAACGTATTTAGTTTTAATTTTTACCTTGGGCATGTCTTCTCTAAATTTTGGCCATTCTATCTCGCAATGTAGATTTATGGTTTCTTAAAATTTCATTCTAATGAAGATATCCTTAGAGGTGTCGAAACGTAGGTTGATGTACGAAACAGTTATATAAAACTGATTGGCTTGTGCACGGACTGCTATTAAAAGCCAGTGAATCAGACAGTGTCATTAGGAGAGGAATAAAGAGGAGAAAGTAGAAGTGGGTGAGAGCCTGCCACGAATTTCTGTGTGGTGTTCGTGACCATGTGGAAAGTTCATTTGTTATTCTATCTTCGCTACTGCCATTGTTATTTTTCGGAATTTGAAGTCACTGTATTGTGTGTAGCACAAAATGTTCGAAATTCTCAGGAAAAGAGATGTAAGCTGTAGGGAAAGATGAGTAATAAACAATATATGCAAGGACCAATAGGGAGAAAAAGTGCTCGAATTAAAAACGGTGTAAGAAAGGGGTTCAGTTTTTCGCCCTTTCTGTTCAGTCCGAAGTATAATGACAAAAATAAAAGAATGGTTCGTGGGATTAAAATTCTGAGTGAAAGTATATCAGTGATAAGATTCGCTGATGACATTTCTGACCCTGTGGAAGGGAGCAAGAATTGTGTAACCTGTTAAATAGAATGAACAGTCTGTTGAGCCACACAAAGGATTGAAAGTAAACTGAAGAAGTAATGGGGAGTAGCAGAAATGAGATTAGCAAAGAACTTAAGACCAACATTTGACACCACGAGTAGTCGTAATGAAGGAATTGTGCTACCGTAACACATAATAGAGGAAGGAAAGAGAACATGAAATACATTGAGTAGCACAGGCAAGTAGAACATTGTAACTTTCCAAGTGCAACGTTCTTTACAAAAAAGAAAGAGAAAGATTACGATTACGTTGCCTGAACTGTGGGATAGATACAGAACTCGAATTGTGTTGCGTGTTGTAACTGCAAGTGGTGTGCTTACTCTGTGTTATTGTTGGCAAAACTTTACATGAATCAATTGGGCAGTGCAACTCCCAATACCAATAACAAATTACAGTCACTGCAAAATACATTCAGCCCCTTAGGCACTGAATCA